>NC_140589.1:411284304-412572538 GCF_964204655.1 Triturus cristatus | reverse complement strand
CATAATATCAAGAAGTAGGAAAAAATAACATTATTTGAATCGTGTTATTCTCTTTTCCCACTGCAGGGGGAGTGGAAACACGACTGGAGGAAAGCTCATGAAAATGAAACGTTTCAACAAGCTATGCATGTACTCCGGATTATAGAAAATGTCAGCGAAGTTCATCTCTCACCCAAAATTAAAAATCACAGTGTAGACGGGATACAAGCCATTACCTAGGATGCCTTGTGTCGCTTATGAGGAGCAGTGCTGGTGTTGCTCCATCGGCACTTTTAGGAAACAGGGTTAATGTTTGAAAAGTAAAACACCATTCCTGCATTTTTAACTTCAACATTTAAAAGGTGAATTGTTCATCTACTTTTTATAGGTTAAAGTCAACGATGCTTTACTTTTCCTATGTGACCTTTGTCTGTACAGCAATTACAATCCATATTGCAGTACAACAAAACGTCACCCGTCTGTCAACAGTACGTCTTTCTGCAGTACTAGCAGGAGAGTTCAAATGCGTTTTCTTATTTACAATTAGAATTTTGCTTAAAAAATTAGTTTTGAATGCATTAGCAAAAAGGCACCTATACTATTTACCAAATGCACAAAAATATGTGTTCAAAATGTTAATGCAGTTTGAAGTGCTGCTTTGATTAGCTTTGGAAATTAGAAATATATAGTTCACTAATATGTTTTGCACTTGTGAATTACACATTGTTTTATGGATCAGTTGTCCCCCACGCTAGATAGAATCCAGTTCTGCTCAATTGGTAAGGCACAATCCATTTTTGGTTTCCAAAGCCAACACAGTGGAATCTAACATACTTATTAATCTATAGTGCAAGTGATACTGTGACTAGCCATCATTCCTCTGCTGTCCTCAAGATTCTTCAAGGTCCTATTCCCTTCCTCAATATGATTCCAGAAGAAAGTTTGATTATTGTACACCACCTTAAATCCATCAGGCTTCTATTTCACAGAAATGTCGGGAAAAAAAGCATTATTGAGTTGCCTGTTCTATTAAAACACTTGTATTGAAATAATTAATCTGGTAGTTTTGGTTCGGGATTAACAAACCAAAGGATTAGACAGTTATCAGCAGCTTTTTTCTACACCAGAAGCAAACCTAAACAGCGGCTTTTGGCGATCACAAAGGTATATCAAGGATCTATTTAAACTTCTTTTCGAATTCCCTTTCCATACAGCCTGAGAATGTTTTCGTTAGTGCGTCTGCCATTGGCACTTCACGGTCAAGTACCTTACCTCCTTTTTGAGTGCCCAAAATATCACATTCCTGATACAGGAGAAACATAGTACATCTTACCTTTAAAAGAAAATGAAAATGTTTCCTTGAACTGAAGACGAGTTATTTAAGTCTTCCAACAACTAAGGGAATTAAGGGGTAGTTCACAGTATGAGGGGCTTTAAGGGTTCTGTGATGGGTAATGTTATGAGATAGTGTAAGGGTTTTTTAGGGTTCAGGAATGGGCAAGGGTAAGGGTTGATTAGGGTTGTAACGTGTTTTAGATTTTCAGAGCTCAGTAAGGGTAAGGGGTTGTAAAGGTTTTTAGGTTTCAGGAATGGGTAGTAGTGGCCGGTAGCAAGGGAGAGAATCGGGATTATCGAATTCAGGGATGGGTCATGCTACAGGTTTGTAAGGGTTTTAGGGCTCAGGGATAGGTAAAGGTATGGGATAGTAGGTTCAGAGATGGAGAAGGGTACGGGGAAGTAAATAGCTTTAAGGTTTAGAAATTGTTAAGTGTATGGGGTAGGAAGCATTTTTAGGGCCAGATGTAGATAATCCATAAATACCGAATTCTTAATACCGAATTTTACCGATTCGGTATTAAGAAATCGGTATTTCTTATGTAGCTAATGAATCTGTAAAAAATACCGATTCCTTAATATTCCTTATTACCGAATCGGTAATACCGATTCGGTAATAAGGAATACCTACCCATTCATTCCTATGGGCTTGGAGGCCCATAGGAATGAATGTAAAGCCATTCTGTATTAGCGATTCGGTATTACCGAATCGGTAATACCGGGAGGTATTTCAAGGGTGCCAGGGTGTCCAAAGGACACCCTGTTGAACCCCTGAAATGTGCCTGTGTGCACATGTGGCGCACATCCATGCCCTAAGGGCATGGATGTGTGCCACATGGCACTTAAAATAAAAATTCAAAGTGAATTTTTAAAGGAATTCGTTAATTACCACCAACTTGAAATTGGTGGTAATTACCGAATTATTAAAGCACATAAGCACTCTTTTATGTGCTTTCTACATTGCATTTACCGATTCGGTAAATACCGATTCGGTAAATACAGATTCAGTAAATACCGAATTGGTATTTACCGAATCATCACCTACATTAGGAATGGCTAAAAAAAGGTCGGTAACCCTGAAATTTACTGAATTTCGGGGTTACCGACCGGAATTTAGCTATCTACATCGGGCCCTGAATCTTTAGGGAATGGGTTAGTAAGGCTTTTTATGGTCCGGAGATGTTAAAGGGTAGAGAGTAGTAAAGGGATTTAGGGTTCAGGTATGGCTAAGGCTACACAAAATTAAGGGGATTTTAAGGTTTAGTGATGAGTATGACAAGGGGTTGTAAGGTTTCTTAGGGTTGAGGGCTGGGTAAGGGTACAAGGCAATAAAGGGTTATAACATTTCAGGATTGGGTAAAGGTATGGGTTAGCAAGTTTTTTAAAGGTTTCGGATAAGGGTACAGGGTATTAGGGGGTTTCAGTTGTAGAGGGTTTGGGAGAAGGGTTTAAAAGTAAGAAATATATCAATGTTTTGTCACAAAATATAGATAGATAAATCGATAGATAGATAGACAGACAGACAGACAGACAGACAGACAGACAGACAGACAGACAGACAGACAGACAGACAGACAGACAGACAGACAGACAGACACACAGACAGACAGACAGACAGACAGACAGACAGACAGACAGACAGACAGACAGACAGACAGACAGACAGACAGACAGACAGACAGACAGACACACAGACAGACAGACAGACAGACAGACAGACACACAGACAGACAGACAGACAGACAGACAGACAGACAGACAGACAGACAGACAGACAGACAGACAGACAGACAGACAGACAGACAGACAGACAGACAGACAGATAGATAGATAGATAGATAGATAGATAGATAGATAGATAGATAGATAGATAGATAGATAGATAGATAGATAGATAGATGGATGGATGGATAGATAGATAGATAGATAGATGGATGGATGGATGGATGGATGGATGGATGGATGGATGGATGGATGGATGGATGGATGGATGGATGGATGGATGGATGGATGGATGGATGGATGGATGGATGGATGGATAGATAGATAGATAGATAGATAGATAGATAGATAGATAGATAGATAGATAGATAGATAGAACCACAAAAAGTAACTAAATTAACCTTTACTTAACCCTGGATAGTTTGGCACAAAAAGTAGTCAGGCATAACTTAGAGGCAATGTGTAAAGTATTTATGTGCACAAACAGTAATAAAGTGAAAACACAACACAAGAAAAACCCCAAACAACTTTAGAAAAAGAGTAAAGTGTAATAAATTATTTGATACCACAATGACAAAAATCCAATCAGTAGAACCAGAGTTATGAATTTGTAATGTTTTTATATCAAAGCACCAATCGCTGACATCTAGTCATGTGAGATTGGGCCAAAGTAAAAAAATACATCCAATAGCAATGGAGCGCAGTTCACATAGAAGAAGTGGATTGGGCCCGGTCAGCGCTTACCTTCACACTTGAAACCAATACTGAGAAAAAGTGTCTGAGAAAGTAAAGTTCCCCAGGTTAAGGCTGTAGGATGTGTGTCATCATCAGATAGCCTTGGGTCGAAGTCACATTGAAGATTTCTATATTCAGACTTAGACTCTGAAATGGAAGTTGAAATCTCCAGCGCGACAAACTAGAGGATTGTAGCCAAGTACAGTTCCATGAGGCCAGATATCCCTTTGCCGATGGACTGCTGAAAAAGATTTGCTGCTGCAGAGAAGAACATAGTAGGTGAAGCCACAAAGTCAATCCGACTGGTTGGCCCCAGCCTCCACTTGGTTCTCACAGCAGTTTTAAGCCAAACATTTACAAAGTCCCCGCTTTGGGATTTTGGCTATCTGGACCCCTTTAGCACCATTTCCAAGGCTCCATAACTGGAGGGGTGTTTGGTGGCTCAGGAATCACTCAGACTGGGCCCAAGTGCGGGTTGAAGATGGAGGATGCCTTTTTTGCCCCTGTGGCTCTGAACAAGAAGCCAGCAAACCAGCTTTTGTGAGTCACTCCAGAGGTCTTGGGACAGATGAAGATCCAGTCCTTGAGCTCAGGCAAAAGGCAGCAGAGCAACAGGGAAACAGTGCAGCAATACAGCTGGGCAGCAGTCTTTCAGAGCAGCAGTCCAGCAGAGTGTCAGTCCTTCCAACAGCACAGCAGTCATTCATCTTGGCAGAGTATTCACAGGTCCAGAAGTGTACTGAAGAGTGGGTCTGAAGGTCGTATTTTAATACCCTGGTGACCCTCCTCTGTTAGGCAGGACAAGCTTTCAGTAAGGTTCTTTGAAGTGCATGGAATTTTCTGCCGCTCCTGGCCTGGCACCAAACTGGCTGAGGTGACAAGGTGGGGTCGTTAGGCCCTTTGTGTGAAGGCAGAGCACAGGTTATTCAGTTACAAGTCGGGCTGTGCTCAGTTCCGCCCCCATTCTGCCAGCAGATGGCCAATTCAGGCACACCTAATCTCTCCATTGTGTGACTGTCTGGGAGAGACTTCCAAAGTTTGAACTGGCAGCTACAACCAGTCATGTGTCCCAAGACAGGCTTCAGGGACAAATGAGCCAAGGGCAGGATAATGCCAACTTTCTAAAAGTTGCAGTTTTAAAATTGTAATCAAAAACCCAACTTTACCATTAAATTTGGATGTTCATTACAATTCCATAACACCAAACTTCATATAGCTACCTACTCCCAATTGAAAATTACAGCTTATTAAATGTAATAAGGAATCTACAATGTTATCAAATGGGAAGGGTAGGCCTCACAGTAGACAAAAAAACAAATTTAGGAGTTTTCCACTAACAGGACCTGTAAAACCTAAGAGTACATGTCCGACCTTTTATTTTCAAAGCACTCGGCCGTATGGGCTACCTAGTACCTAACCTAGGGGTGACTTATATGTAGTAAAAGGGGGGATTAAGGTTTGGCAACTGTGTTTTAATTCCAAGTGGACATGGCAGTTTTAAAACTGCATGAAGGCTGTAATGGCAGATCTGGGACATGTTTTAAGGTGCTATTTAGGTAGGGGGCACAATAAGTGCTGCCGACCCACAGATAGCATTTAATTTACAGTCCCTGGGAACATGGTGTATCACTCTACAAGGGACTTATAAGTAAATTAAATATGCCAATCAGGTGTAAGCCGCAAATGTATTTTAAGGGGAAAGAGCACAAGCAGTTTAGCACTAGTCCTAAATCAACCAAAAATGAAGTCAGCAAAAGTGTTTGGGGGGAGAACATGCAGAGAGCGCCAGTAGGTAGTTATAGTTAGGACCTCGTTTCTATTGAAAAAGCGTTTTTTCTTTTGCCAATATCTTTGGCGTCATTTGACAAATATTCGCAAATTTTTCAAAACTAATGGGGGCGCTCCGGTCAGCTCCTGTCTTGAAAGTTTTGGGGTGATTTGTGAAGTGGGGGCCGAGAAAAAAGGGTGGTCCCAAAACGTGTTTTCCCCATGTTACTTTCCATTGGAATTTTGAAACAGGTTACAGCCTGAACTGCTGAACGGAATTACACCAAATTTGGCAAAAAGGTAGCCCTTGGTTCAGAAAGCGACCTTAATTTTAAATGGTGTAAATCTGTTCAGTAGTTTCTGAGAAACTGAAAAAAGAAAACCTCGATATCTGAGCAGAAAGGAGGAGTCGCGACTCATTCCGGGCATGAGCTTCACTCTGATTGGCTGCCAACACTGTAAACCAGAATGTTTTGGCAGCCATCTTGTGACTCTGTAACCGAGTCACAAGAAAACAGAAAAAAGGTTAAAAACAAGACAAGGGGGGCAGGGTAGAAACCCCCTGACCTCCTGTGCCTGCTCAGAGGGTCCCACAGGAACCCTCAGGTCCAAAAATAGCATTAAAAAAAAATAATCGGCAGAATTTGCTCTTGGTTCGCGAATCCTGCCGGAAAAAAAAAATGAAGTGCGGGCTCCAGCACTTCCTTTAAATGAGGCCCGGGTGGGCCAGGTCCCGGAGGCAATGCCACAATTACATAGCTGGGGCCTGTTGGGGCCCCCGCAGCCCTGGGGACCGCCACCTCCCAGGGGCTTCTTCTAAAGTAAATGCTTGGGGTTCCCAACCCCCCATTCTGCCTCAGGGACTGCCACCTTCCCGGAGCACTTCATAATTGTATGCGGAGGGACACGCAGCCCCACGCAGCCCTGGGGACTGCCACCTCCCCGGGGCTTTGTTTAATAATTTTTTTAAAGATGTGTGGGGGCAAGAGCCCCCCACACACCCCGGGGACCACCACCTCCCCGGGCACATACTTTTTGAATTGCGAGGGTCCGTAGCAGACCACTTACCTGGGGACCACCACCTCCCCGGGCTATGTAAATTAAGGGAGGGGAGCCACACGGCCCCACCTCCAGGATCCCTTGATGGCCCTGGGGACCGTCACCCCCCCAGGGCCAGCTCCTGCAATGTCTTTGGGTGCTCACGCCATGTCATAGCAAACTCTGCTTTGCTTCATTAAAGCTAGAGAGCAGGAAAACCTGCTCTTGCTTCAATGAAGCAAAGTAGAATTGCTTTTGAGCAAGGTGATCTGTAGGAGGCGGGGAGCTGACGGGACTATGGGGGCATTAGGGCTCCCTCCGCGGTCCCCAATGGTAAGGCCAGGTCCGAGGGGATGGGGTCTCCAGGGCCAGAAGTGGCCTGTGAGGGGGGCCACGTGGCCCCCTTCCCAATAACTTAAATAAAAAAAAAAAAACAAGGAAAGACCGTCCTTCGGTGGATGGGGTCCCTGGGGACATTTTTGGCCTAAAGAGGCCATCCTTCCTAAAAAAAACACAGGCTGGCTAGGCCCCAGGGGTTGGGGTCCCCGGGGCCTGAAGTTGCCCAGGGAAGGGGGGCCACGCAGCCCCTCCCATAAAATGAAAAAAAGAAAAAAGAAACCGGCAACTTGCTGGAGGCCCCGCCCCCTCCCTGCAGCACTCTGCAAAAGCACGCCCTGGGGCATTCTAAGTTGGCGAATTTAGTCCCTTTGAATACTGAGGGTCCCTGGGGGCCAACTAGCCCACCAGGTACCTCCAATAAGTCCCACACAGCTGGATTGCAGAGAGGTGGTCCGAGGCCACACCCCTTTTTGCACCACTCTGCAAGCGCACCTCTTGGCGCACTGGTGCTGGGGCGATGAGGTCCTCTTGTGTCCTGAGGACCTAGGGACACAGGTGGACTTCATCCCTCGAGCAGCAGTGCACCAAGAGGCACGTTTGCACAATGGTGCAATAAGGGGGAGTGGCCTTGGACCACCTCTCTGCAATCCAGCTGTGTGGCACTTACTGGAGGTATCTGGTGGGCTAGTTGGCCCTCAGGGACCCTCAGTATTCAAGGGGACTTAATCCCCCAACTTAGAACGTGCCAGGGTGCGTGTTTGCAGAGTGATGGAGAAAGGGGGCATGGCCTGTGTCCACCTCTCTGCAATCAAGCTCTGTGGCACTTACTGGAGGTACCTGGTGGGCAAGTTGGCAACCAAGGAGCCTCAGTATTCAAGGGGAATTAATCCCCCAACTTAGAACACGCTAGGCGGCGTGTTTGCAGAGTGGTGGAGAAAGGGGGCATGGCCTGTGTTCACCTCTCTGCAATCCAGCTCTGTGGCACTTATTGGAGGTACCTGGCAGGCAAGTTGGTCCCCAGTGGTGGAGAAAGGGGGCATGGCCTAGTATGAGAAGTTAGCAATCCTGCTGTGTGGGACTTACCGGAGGTAATAGGAGGGGTAGGTGACCCCCAAGGTTGACATTGGCGGCTAACTACCCCTCCTGTTACCTCCAGTAAATCTCACATAGTGGGATTGCTAAGAGGTGTTCGGAGGCCATGTTCACCTTTCTCCACCACTCTGCAAACGCGACTGCTATGTTATAGTTAGAAATAAGCAATTAAAAAATCTTTGAAATTCACTGAAAAAAACATAGGTTTCAGGGCCGTTATAGTTAGAAATTGGCATTAAAAAACCTTAGAAATTCAGTGAAAAAAACACAAGTTTCAGGGACGTTATAGTTAGTTGGACATTTCACTCGTACAAAACCAGAGACATTCAATCGTTATAGTTAGTTGAGCTAACTATAACTTGCGCCCCCGCAATGCACTGCAGATGACATCACATATCACATCATTCATGACTTGGTCAGTGACATCACTGATGACATCACTGATTACATCTCAAATGACATCACTGATGACATCATCCAGTGACTGTGTGTTTCTGTAAAGTTTAAATATGTTTTATATATACAGATATATCCCAAAGTGTACTGAAGAATGAGTGGGTGTATAAGTGTCTGAATGGATGATTTAGTAGGTGTGTGATTGACTGTATAAGTGAATGATTAAACGTGTCTTACTGAATGCATGGGTTAGTGACTAAACTGTGTGAATGTCTGTACCAGTCTGTCAGTTGGTGTGTAAGGAGCTGCATGACTTGGTGAGTAGCTACATGAGTGTTTACATGGGTTATTGATTGGTTGTCTGGGTATCTGTATGGGTGCCTGAGTGTCTCTGTGGGTGTGTGGGGTATGTGTGACTCTATGCATAGATGTGTGAGTGGGTGGTTCACTGGGTGTATGGGTTCAAGAGTGCATCTGTGAATGGCAGTATGGGTGGGTGAGTGTTTGTGTATGTGAATGGATGTCTCAGTGATACATATGTGTGTAACTACATATGTGAAAGGCAGTATATGTGGATGTTGGAGTATATAAATGACTGTAGGACTTGGCCTTTTTGGCTAAAGTTCTCTAAACGTTTTGCTTTCCCCCTAGACCGCTTTCCTGACATAGAATAGGCAATTTAGATACTGTGGGTACTTTGCCACTGCTGATCAGTGACAAAGTACCAGAGTTCCCTGTTTAAAATGTAATGGTGATTGGTTGGCCATGATTGGTATGTTTGCCTTACTAGTAAAAGTCCCTAGTAATGTGACCTGTGTGTGCAAGGGCTAGTAATGCAAGGGTGCATAGAGAAGGGAACTCAGAATGCTAAGTTAGCATGTTGTCCTGACAAGTGCAACCACTTGTCAGGCCTGACTTTCCCTTTTAAATACACATTGGGAACCCCTGTGGTAGGTTTCAGGTAACCCCTGGGCAGGGTGCAGTGTAGGTAAAAGGCAGAACATATACTGAGGTGTGTGCTATGTTCTGACAGTGAAAACTCTCCATTTCATTTTTCACTGCTGAAAGGCCATCCTGCCCATAGGACAGAATGGGGGAGGCTGGGTGTTGTGTTTGTTAGCCTAGTTTCCTGTCAGTTTATAATGGAGAGGTGAAGTTTAGTATGTATGAACTCACCGTATTATAACACATCTTTCTGTGACGGTGGTTTTGTCACTGTTTGTTCATAAACCACTCTTTTAGAAAGTGGCTGAGTTTTGTGCTCTGAGCATTTCTGTGTGTGTCTGAAATGTGGATTGTCTGGCTTAAACTGAAAGGTGGGAGGAGCTGGGAGAAGTCTTGACCCAGGGAGGGGTTGAGATGTCACCAGGCTGCACTGCATCTGGAGAGTAGGGAGAGGAGAAGTCCGGGTGGTGAAAACGCCTGGGCTGGTGCTATAAACCAATTGACCCATCTCCTGCTGAGTGATTAAGGATCCAGACCCCCAGTATCAAATGGCGAGAGGTGATACTGGGAGGGAGACACCCAGAACTGATTTAGGGAGGGGTCAGGGATCCCTGAGCACATACGAACTTCAAAGAAATTTAGGGGTATAACTAGGAGAGTTGAACCCCTGAAAGGGGTAATGAAACAGATATGGATAGAGACTGTAAAGGCTTGGACCCATTCTGTGGTCAAGAGGATCCTTTGCTAAAGAAGGAGCAACTGAAGAGACTGCTGTGGACAGACCAATCCTTGCTTCGTGATCTGGGGCTGGTCTGCAGTTTGCTGTTCTAACTATGGGAGAGGCTGTTGGGACTGTGCTTGGAGGTGCTGGGTCCCCCTGCTTGAAGAAGACTGTGCTTTGTGCTGTGTCTCGTAACCCCCAAGGGCCCGAGCTGAGCTGACTCCCTGTTTGGAAATACAGGATCATAAAGGTTTCCCGAGACGTCCCAAGCAATGCGGTGTGCGTGTGCTTTTGCAGCTTGAGACCCTCAGAAGTTGTGCCATGTGATTGTGGGCACGCAGGAGTAAGCTAAATCTCGGACGCGCTGGGTGCATGTTAAAGTGCCGGCCAAGGCATTGGTGAGGAGTACCTGGTCATAATGTGCACGGAGAGATGAAGTGAGGCTCGGACGCGCAGTGTGCGTGTCGTGGTGCAGCCTGGGTGTGGGTGAGGAATGCCTGGGCTATGTGTCCACCAAGGGGGCACCTGGACATCGTGTGCACCAAAAGAAGAGGTGAGACTCGGATGCATGGAGTGTGTGTCGTGGTGCAGCCAGGGCATTGGTGAAGAGCGCCTCAACATCGTGTGCACCGGGAAAAGAGGAGAGACACGAACGCGCAGGGTGCGTGTTGAGGTGCAAGCAGAGCATTGGTGAAGAATGCCGGATCGTCATGAGGACCAGAGAAGAGGCGAGTCTCGGACGCACGGTGTGCGTGTCGAAGTGCAACCTGAGGCGCTGGTGAGGAGTGCCTGAGTAGGGGTGCACCAAGTTGGAAGTAAAGTATCCGCAGTACTGAGGGCAGATCTCGGTGTGGACCAAGACCGCCGGAAGGAGGGCCAAGTCATTGGGCCCTCAGAGTCAACCACAGTGGCCCGGACAGGCAGCCACAGAAGAGCTGAGCTGCCGGCGCGAGTCTGCCGCAACTCGCGACAGAGTTCTGGATCAAGGCCCAAGTCGCTGACGTCGGGGAGTAGAGTGGGGTCGCTCCCCCCAGGTAACATGGATCAACACCTGGGGTGGGGTGCAGCCCCGGAGGGACACTCTCTCGGCCTCCCGTTTCATTCAGCTTCGCGAGCCATTGCTTCAGCTCAGATCCCGGCCCGTGCTGACCCATGGAGGGGCAGTGCTGGGGCCGGAGTGGGAAGCAGCATTTTTGTGTCATCACTTGATCCATAACGGGGGCACTGTTAACAGAGCACGTAAAACTGTTGTATTACACTTTGCATTATTGCTGCTAACGAACTGTCATATGACGCCTGACCTCATCTGTGCATGACAAAATACATGTTGGGTGCGCTACGCACTGCATTATTTTTTCCTTGCATATTACCTGTTTGTAATGTGGCGCATTGCATTATTTCTTCAGTGCACAGTATCTGAGTATAACGTGGCGCAGTTTATTATTTCTTCATTGCACCGTGCAGGATTTTAGCGTGACGCATTGCTTTGTTTCTTTCTGGTACAGGGCATGCTGGTGGTGATACGCATTGCATAATTCCTTCAATTGCCAAGTACATGACTGTGGCGCTAGATATGGCATTGTTTCTCTGTTGCACAGTATAAGAGAATATCGTTACGCATTGCAGTATTTGTTTCCTTTTGCAACGTGTCGGATTCTAGCGATATGACTGGTCTAACCTTTTGGACACAGTTAGAAGTGAGCTTAACTGTTGGTTAGAAGTGGTGGTTGGGATTAGAACCTACCAACCCACTGGAAAGAATACTACCTATTCTTATATGTTGATTTTGTATCGTGGGGTCGTATCGTATAATTGCTTATATAAAGATCGTACTCATTTTATCAAAACTCGTGTGGAATCTATTTGTGGTGACATCATGGGGTTACTGTGAGCATGGTTGCACATACTGAACACTCATGCCTTGGAGATAAGCCTGGCTGCTCGTGCCAAGCTACTAAGGGGGTGATCAGGGATATCTCAGACGGTGTCCTTACTTAGCCTAACGTTGAAGCAATGGGTCGGGGATGCCCACCTCCAGCATTTGGTGGCAGCGGTAAGCAATAAGGACCCCCACTTCCAACAATGACTATATGTGTGAGTGAGTGATTGTGAGAGTGGCTGTATGGATGAGTGTGTTGTTGTATCAGTGAGTGTATAAGAGAGTAAGTATGTGTAAGTATCTGTATTAATAAATGAGGTGGTGTGTGTATAATTGTATAAGTGAGTAAATGGGAGGTGATTGATTCTTTGCATGGCTGACTAGGTGTGTGAATTACTATGGATGAGTGGCGTTGTGTGAGTGCCTGTATAGGTGTATGAGTGCAAATGATAGTGCTGTATTGATGAGTGACTGCATGTATGAGTGACTGTATGGTTGAATGAGTTGATGTGTGTGTAGACCTAGGAATCAGTGAGTGGGTATGTAATAACTGGTATCGGTGTGTCTATGGTTTCGAAAATGGTAGTCTGTATTTTACAGTGGGTGTATCAAAGGTTATAATAGGGTGTGAGGAGGTGCATCAGATTAGCACATGGATGATGTCATCAGTGATGTCATTTGAGATGTCATCAGTGATGTCACTGACCATGTCATGAATGATGTAATATGTGACATCATCAGCAGTGCATTGCGGGGGCAAAAGTTATAGTTAGCTCAACTAACTATAACGGTCGAATTTCTCTGGTTTTGTATGAGTGAAATGTCTAACTAAATATAACGTCCCTGAAACATGTGGTTTTTTCAGTGAATCTATATATATTATTGTGAGAGTGATCGTGCGGCTCTACAAATAAAGATTGATGAATTAAACAATGAGATTAGTAAGGTTGCTACAACGGATGCATATATCGAGAGGAAATGCTAAGCCGTCTGAAAAAAGAGGAGGAAGTTATCAAAAAACGCAAGGCGTTTAAATTTCAATGCGACAAAGTTGATAGAAGTATGACTCTGTGAAAGCTCACCAGAATCAAACACCTGCTGCAATGCCGCAAGCTGGTACAAGCTCTATGGCACAATTATCGACATCTGTATCAGACTTAAGTTCTGTACCTGAAAGCGAGTCGGATACTGATCAAACCCTCCAATCTACACGATTGGGGTTTCAAAAGCTCTAGTTGCCGCAAGAACTTGACTGCTTGCACCAGGATCGACGTCAAACCCTGCGTCATCGAGTGACGAATGCAAGAAATGCAAACAAAACAAAAGACACAACCAGAGGAGCAGGGAAAGAAGACAGTGTATTCGTAGACTGCAAACACAGCAGCAACAAAAAAGCAACCGGCAACAGAAAATGGAATCGGAAATGAATGGTCAAACATATCTGACTCTTTAACTGTAATCAACCTCACTAACATCCCTTTAAGCGAGGCAGAGCAGCAAACCTTGGCCCTCGGATTATCATACAGCCCTGCTAAATTTTAATTATGCACAAACACGAATGGACATTTACAGATTCACGCGTAAATTAAGACTGCAAAAATACCATCTGTTGCACAAGCATGATAACAACAATCATTAGTCAACGAAAGTTGAAACACCTCAAAGCCCCACATTTCTATCAGTAAATGATCTTGAATTATTACAGAATCTACAAGAACTTCAACAAGAAGATACATGCAATGTGGTGTGCCATAACGAGGATATTATTAATGTGAATAGGGCAGCTCATACACATTTTAAACCTAAATCTGTATTCCGCTCCATCATGCTTCATGACAATTTGGATCTGTTTAATGAATTAGTAACTGTCGAATTGAAAAAACTATATGCATCCACCATGGGTAATCATTGGAAGTATACTCAGCAAAACAACTGCTACTTTTTTAATGAAGAAACTTCAAACAAATGACAACATCATCATTCGTCAGTCAGACAAAGGTGGAAATGTGGTGTTGTGGCCACGTGAGTTATACTTGGAGGAGGCATATCTACATTTAAATGACAGAGAGTGCTACAGAAGAAGTGATATCTGAATTGTTAAAAATACATGGCAAGACTTTTACACTAAACTTCTATCATGGAAAAGTGCCGGCCTATTGAGTACAGATGAATTTACATTTTTGAAAAACGACCATCCTGTTATCCCGGTCATGTATTTTATTCCAAAGATTCATAAGGATTGGATCAAACCTCCTGGTAGGCCTATTATTTCAGCGCGTAACAGCTTAATGGAGAATACATCCCGTTACTTGGATTATTTTCTTCAAGATCATGTCAAACAACTACCTTCTTTCATCCAAGATTCCAGTGACTTTTTAAGGCAAATTTGTAAAGTTGTATGGGACTCAGACAATGTATTGGTTGCATTAGATGTTTCGTCCTTGTACACCAGTATTCACCATCAGGATGGAATTAAAGCAGTGGACCACTTTCTGAGTACCAGGCCCATATATATGTACAACCATAACCAAATGTTACTCAACATGATTATGACGTGTCTAGATAACAGTTCTTTCTTATTCCGAAATCAAATCTTCCACCAAGTTCGGGGAGTTAGCGATGGGAGCCTGCTTCTCCCCTAGTATTGCCTGTCTCCACAAGGGACTGTTGGAGGAGCAGGTCCTCATGGTGGAATATGTTGACATATTGAAAAATCATGTATCTCACTGGTATAGATGTAATGATGATTTGTTTTTTATTTGGAAAGGCAGTGAGGAGCAGGTACTTAACTTTATCAATCAGATCAACCACAACAATCTTAACTTGCACTTCTCTGCCCATACAAGTAAGGAAGCTGTATGTTTTCTGGATGTGAAAGTGTTTGTCCATGATGCTAAACTTGAAACTAGGCTACATAGGAAGCCTACAGCTGGCAACACTGTACTCCACGCGACTAGTCACCATCCTGGCCACCTAATTCTCAGCATTCCCTTTGGAGAAATGCTTCATATTAGACAAATATGTAGCAGAGATGAGGACCATGTTAAGCCACAAAGTGATAGTGGGGATAGATTCCTGGCCAGGGGCTATTCTACTGCCTTGATTAACCAAGCGATTAAAAAAACTAGTCTGATTTCACAACAGATGCTCTAGCGAGAAAGACTGAGGCCACTGATACCTCTAGTATCCAAACTAATGAATCACCTAGATTAATGGTGACTTACAATCGTCAACATCTGACATTACGCAAGATTATTAATCGCAACTGGGTTCTGGTTCACAATGATCCTGTGATTGGTGATAAATGTGCTAAAATCCCTAACATCACCTTTAGAAAAGCAAAATCGATGGGCGACACTTTGGTGAAAAGCAGTCCTGAAGTGATCACCACTAAAACTTGGCTTAGTTCCAGAAAAGGATTCTTTAGATGTACATCTTGCAAGGCATGCAAATACGGCACCGAAATGACATCGTATAGAACTCAGTTTAAAAATGACCCGGTTCCAATTTCAAAGATGCTCACTTGTAAAATCGATTATGCTGTATATGTGCTGGAGTGTTCTTGTGGCCTGCGATATGTTGGTATTAACAAGTTGCAGGTCCACAAAAGAATACTCCAGCACATAAGGGCAATTAACAACAGTGATGCATCATATGCGGTTCCCAGACACTTCAAGGATTTCCATTCTAACAAACTGAAACACCTTAAGTATTTTGTGGTAGACACAGTCCTACCACTCAGACGAGAAGGGAACCATGAGGCCATTCTACGTAAATTGGAAACCAAATATATTCTTGAGCTAGATACCAAGACACCCAAGGGGTTAAATTCAAGTGAAGATTTGTTTACCTGTCTGTGACACTTAATAAATTAAAGCACTGAAACCTTACTGAACATCTTACCAACATGCTACTGTTATTTATATTTTTTAACACATAGATTTTGCACTTCTCCCTAGTAGGGTGGAACATTTTTGGCCACTCTGTATATTAACTATTGAAAAAATCATGGAGGAAACTTTATAGGCCCACTTGGGCTTGATAGTTTTTCATGCACCAACATTTTAGGCACAAGTCCACATATGAGGTATACATGATGGATTAAGACCTGTTTTTATGAAGGTTTTACTTGTCCAACTGTATGACGTATTATAAATAGTTTTTTTAATATTCATGACTTAATAATTATTTAATCAATTTTATGATGTTGTTTTAGAAAAAAAGAATGTTGCAACATCTTATACACATGCCCACTTGGGCATGATTAGATGCTTTGTATACCTGCATTTTACCAACGTCCTATTAAGAGAGTGGTTTTTTTTGTATATAAGCAAGTATATATATATTTTTTTTTTACAACATTGATTTTTAAGAGAAATTCTTTTAAATATTTATGTAAACAACATGAATATTTATTGTGGATTGCTTAGATATTATTGCTTGGTCCACCATGAAGTAATTTATCCATGTTCATGACTTCAATAATCATGTGTTAATGCAATTGCACTTTAAATGGTGATTCATTTTCTCGAAAGTGTCATGTGAGCAAGGCTTCCTGAAAGCCGAAACGCGTCATGGCGGTTGTGTTGTGCGTTTAAGAAAATAAAGAAACTCCTCACTTAGACCTGGGTCTGCATTCAACTGTTCCAGCTGTATGTGGAGTGATACGGCGAAGTTTTTCAGCGTATATATATATATATATATATATTATCTACTGGCAGTCGCCAGTAGATAGTTATAGTTAGGACCGTGTTTCCATAGGAAATCCGCAACATTCTATTTGGAATAACTTTGGCGCCGGTTGACGAATCCTCACGAAATTTTCAAAATAGGTGGGGCGCTCCGCTCCGCTCCTACCCTGAAAGTCTCGGGGGGATTCATCAAGCGGGGGCTGAGAAAAAAGGGGGGTCCCAAAACGCTTTTTCCCCATGCATTTTCCCATAGGACCTTTAGTCCGAGCTACAGCCCGAACGGCTGAACAGAATTACTTGAAATTTGGCAGAGAGGTAGTCCTCAGGTCAGAGATGTGCCTTTAGCAGGTCTGGTGTAAATCTGTTCAGTAGGTCCTGAGAAAATAGCATTTAAATCAATATATATATCAGTAAGCGCGCGCCGTGCGCTTACGGTAAGCTTACCGTACGCGTACGGTGCCGTGCGCTAGCTCAATTCTGATTGGTGGTTACATGACTGTAAACATTCGAATCGGTCGAAATCAGAAAGTGTCGGCCGCCATTTTCTGTCTCTCGCACTGAAAAACAAAGGTGGATAACGTGAAAAGGGTGCAACGAAGAGAGTTGCAGACCCCCTAGCGTTTGTCAGGGGGTCCACGAAGGACCAAAAAGTACGAAAAATACATTTAATCATTTTTAAAAAAAATTGTGGAGCTTACCGTATGCGCACGGCAAAAACATTTTTAAAAAAAAAAACAAAATAACAATCACATTTATTAAATAAATTGAAGGACCCGCAAGGGAGAAAAAAAAATTGTTACTGTGTAAAAAAAGGTGAGGCGCGCACGGTATGAACTGCGCAACATGGGAGCTCGGTGCGCGAAGCGCACACAGTGCCCACAGCGCGCGCACGGTGCGCGAAGCGCACCGTGCGCGCAGGGTGTGCGCAGGGTGAAAAATCATAAAAAATAAATACATAACTTAGCATTTAAAAAAACGTACAAATTCACTGAAAAAACCATAGGTTTCACACACGTTATAGTTAGGAATTAGCATTTAAAAAACCTTGCAAATTCACTTAAAAAACCATAGGTTTCACACATGTTATAGTTAGCTGTACATTTCACTCATAAATAACCAATGAAATTCCACGTTATAGTTAGATCAGGTAACTATAACTTGCGCGACCGCAATCCACAATGTGTCATTTCAGATGTCATCATTGATGTGATGAGTGATGTCACTGATCATGTCATGAGTGATGTAATATGTGACGTCATCAGCAGTTTATTGTGGGCGCGCAAGTTATAGTTACCTGATCTAACTATAACGTGGAATTTCATTGGTTTTTTACGAGTGAAATGTACAGCTAACTATAACATGTGTGAAACCTATGGTTTTTTAAGTGAATATATATATATTCTGCTCCAAGGTTGTCCACCTGTAAGTAGCACTCGACCAGCAGCTTGATTTATGTGTAGGTAGGGACGGGGATCCGCTTGTAGGAGCCACTCCGTAGTGGATTTGCCTGACGCGTTTCGAAGCTCCATATGCTTCTCTTCAGAGGCTTTAACGGAAACGGTGTGCACAACCGCTAACCCACTTCACCATTTTACATATGACACACCCACCAATGGGAGGCTCAAATGAGGCTGTGCATTATGGGAAGTGTAGTGTGGAAAGCACATAATCAAGTCCTGTATGGACCCTGCAAGGGGGCCCGTCCTCGATCCTATGTACGGCTGCTGGTCCACTTTCGTGGCCCCCAAGGCTTCCGGGGTGGTGCATACTCCGCGGCTGGACGGCCGCGTGTAATATTCTGCTTCAAGGTTGTCCACCTGTAAGTAGCACTCGACCAGCAGCTTGATTTATGTGTAGGTAGGGACGGGGATCCGCTTGTAGGAGCCGCTCCGTAGTGGATTTGCCTGACGCATTTCGAAGCTCCATATGCTTCTCTTCAGAGGCTTTAACGGAAACGGTGTGCACAACCGCTAACCCACTTCACCATTTTACATATGACACACCCACCAATGGGAGGCTCAAATGAGGCTGTGCATTATGGGAAGTGAAGTGCGGAAAGCACATAATCAAGTCCTGTATGGACCCTGCAAGTGGGCCCGTCCTCGATCCTATGTACGGCTGCTGGTCCACTTTCGTGGCCCCCAAGGCTTCCGGGGTGGTGCATACTCCGCGGCTGGACGGCCGCGTGTTATATTCTGCTCCAAGGTTGTCCACCTGTAAGTAGCACTCGACCAGCAGCTTGATTTATGTGTAGGTAGGGACGGGGATCCGCTTGTAGGAGCCGCTCCGTAGTGGATTTGCCTGACGCGTTTCGAAGCTCCATATGCTTCTCTTCAGAGGCTTTAACGGAAACGGTGTGCACAACCACTAACCCACTTCACCATTTTACATATGACACACCCACCAATGGGAGGCTCAAATGAGGCTGTGCATTATGGGAAGTGTAGTGCGGAAAGCACATAATCAAGTCCTGTATGGACCCTGCAAGTGGGCCCGTCCTCGATCCTATGTACGGCTGCTGGTCCACTACGGAGCGGCTCCTACAAGCGGATCCCCGTCCCTACCTACACATAATTCAAGCTGCTGGTCGAGTGCTACTTACAGGTGGACAACCTTGGAGCAGAATATATATATATATATGTCTATATGTCTCTCAAGCTCGTAACACCTCGTAACTGCTATGCGCATCAATGACAAGTGCAGACCTCCAATGGTGCAAATAGTCTTTATTTATCTTAGTCTTCTGCCATAACGCGTTTCGACCGTTCAAGCGGCCTTGATCACATGACGACGCTCAGCATACCGTCCCGCTATTTAAATGTGTGTATATATATATATATATTAAAGTTACAATCAATATTAATTCATCAATGTCTGATGAAGTGAATGAGAGCAACATGAGTAAAAAACACACCCACAGGTGTATAACCCTGTAGATATAAAAAATTTTAGTAACTCCCAAAAACACTGCAATAATATGATGCACTTTTTGAAGGTTCAAATTTGTAACATCTCTGAAAAGCACCCTCCAATCGCAAACCTCCATTATTCAACCAAAACTTGCAAAGCGAAATCACCAGAGGTATGGAAGTGTATGTAGAACAGAATTTCATCACTTTACTAGTCAGGTGTTTGTCTATCTCTAGACACAGAATTAGAGCTCACTAACATCACATAAAAACTCATGTTCAATACTGACAAAGGGCATCACATAACTATGATCACCCTTGATCTTTCAGAGGGCTAGAAATGGTCAACCACATTTTACAGTGCAGCTATAAGGAAAGGGAGGGTGTATCGAGGTTGGCCTTGAATGGTTTCATTTTTTTCACAACTGGAATCAAGTACATCTAATTTCCTCTGTTACATCTTCATATAAAGTGAAATGCAAACTTCTGCCAAGGGTCTTCATCTCACTGAGTCTTTTCAATAACTACATGTTTGCTTTGGCGCAGATGCTTGATCACCAAGAAACATTCACTGGCAGAGCCAAAATATCTGGACACAGCAAGATTTATTCTGGCACACATATGCAATATGTTTTAAAACTGGAAAGGTAAAAAAGGTTAATTACTCTTGTGCATATATTGGTGCCTGGACCTTTTGTGAAACCTTTTAACCTACTGCAGTGCTGGGATATGCCAGAATGCTAAAAAGTCCTGAAGCATGAGAAGGCCAACGCCAAATGGAACAATTACCAGTTGATTCGGCCAGTACTATGCAGTGCATGATTTCAAGGTATTAAGAATACACCATGACTCAATACTTCATAAAAAATGGCATAAGGATCATCAAAAAGAACAATTAGAGAGTGTTACAAATGGGGGTCTCTAGTCGGCAGAGGTAGGTACCTTTGTCCAAATTGGGACCCTTGCTTCTAGTCAGGAGAAGGGGAATACACACTTTAGATAGCCCTGCTCACCCCCTTGGTAGATTGGCACGAGCAGACAGGCTTATCCCAAAGGCAATGTGTAAAGTATTTGTACTCACAGTAACACAGTGAAAACACCACATAGGGACACCACAGCAGTTTAGAAAAATGAAATATCTTTATCTAAACTTAGCAAGATCAAAACAACAAGAATCCAACATAAGCAGTTAAAATTATGACTTTCAAAATGGTTTCATGAACTTGTACCATGGAAAACTATGGATGTGTGACTTTTACACAAAGTACCTGTAGTTGTGTCAAAATTCAAAACACCAAACAGCTGCAGAATTGGAGACAAAGAGATGTGTCACTCCTGAGACCTTGGAGAGGCGATGCAACAGTCCCTCTGCACGCAGAGGAAGAGGCTGCATCAAATCTGGTCTGTATGGGGAGTGATGCATCGAGTCTTCCCGATGATTCTAGTCTGCAGGTGAAGCGTCGGGAAAACTTGCAGCACAGAGATGATGCGTGGGTATCCGGGATGCGTTGGTGATCGATGCGGTGGCAGCCTTGAGCGGCACTGCGTCGGTTTTCTTCAGCCACAAACCCTCGATGCGTTGGTTCTTTCAGCGGCGACAGATGTTGCATCAGTTTTCGTAGTGGCACAGCGAAGCGTGGAAATTCATTTCTCACCGTGGAAATGCTTTGGAAAAACAGACGCAAGAAGAGCGATACATCAATTTTTGCATTTCTTCAAATTTCTTCTTTCTTCCAGCTCCCAAACACCAGTAAGAAAGAACCTCCAGAAGTCCAAAACTAGGACATGCACCTCTTGGCAGGTCGGAACTCACAACAGCAGAGTTCAGGGGAGCTGGGGGTGAAGTCTTTGTGTTCCTTAGACTTCAGAACATTGAGGCCAGTACACACAGGCCCTTGGAGATCCCCGTCATGCAGGGGACACAACAAAGTCCTCCTCCTTTCCTTGGCAGCAACAGCAACTGCAGGCCAACCCCACACAGCACACAGCAAAGGGGCAGAACTTCTCCTCAGTTTTTCCAGCTCTTCTCTTTGGCAAAGGGCCCTCTTGAATTCCAGGGATGATCTCAAGTTCTGTGGTCTGGGCGCCAATATTTATATTGCAAAATCCTTTGTTCTCTGGTGGCAGAGAAGCCATGTGCCCAGTCAAAACCAGTTCTGTCCTCTCTGGTGCAGCTTCCTGGCAGGAGGTGGAGACAGCATTGTGGAAGGCTGACCAGGCTCATTCAGGTGAAAGGAAATCTCCTACCTCTACTCTAAATCCAGCCCAGGTCTAATCAGCCCAGCCCTGACTCATCTAGACTCAGGAGTCACTGCACACTGGATGGCTAAGCAAGAAAATACCCTACATTCTAAAAGTGGGATTTTCAAACACAGAATATAAAAATCACACTTACTAAAAGATGCATTTTAACATTTTGAGTTCAGACATACTAAACTTTATTTTCCTATCTTGTTCCCAGGAGTAGCTATGCTTATAAGATGTTATAAGCCAACTTCTCATTCTATCCTGTGGGAACAGATAGCCTTGCGATAGTGAAGAACGAAATTGTCAGTATTTCACTATCAGGACATGCCACACACACCAGGGCATGTCCTACCTTTCACATACACTGCACCCTGCCCACACGAGTACCATGGGCCTACCTTAGGGGTGACTAACATGTAAGAAAAGGGAAGGTTAGGGTCTTGCAAGTGGGTGCACTTGCCAGGTCGGCATGGCAGTTAACAACTGCGCACAGGTACTGCAGTGGCAGGCCTGAGACATCTTTTCAGGGCTACTCGTGAGGGCGGCACAATCAGTGCTGTAGGCCCGCTAGTAGCATTTGATTTACCAGCCCTGCCACACTTAGTGCACTGTACTAGGGTCCTACTAGTAAATCAAATATGCCAATCAGGGAGAAGCAATCATAATAACAATTTACACAGGGAGCACTTGTACTTTGACACTGATCAGCATCTGAGCCAGTAAAAACTAAATTCAGCACAGCATCAAAAAATACAGGAGGTAGAGACAAAAAGTCAGGGGTACCAAGCCAAGGATGCCAGGTCTAACAGAAAGTTATAGATTTTTGGAAATAAAAATTTTGAAAAAAATGATATATACTACAACATAGGGAAATAAGTAGGAGTAGCATAATCCACAGCCAGAGAAAAGGACTTACATTGCAGGGCAAGGCAACACAGGGAAAGCAATAGTGAGGCCGCTAGTAGGCAGAAAAGACCTGGGCAGACAAGGCATGTGTGCAGCTTAAAAACACTTGAGGATCTGAAAAAGGGCATAGTGCAGTAATGCAACACACTGCTGCAACACAAAGCAATTTAATACCACTGATGAGTGCATTCGCATAACGTGCAATGATGAGGGCCCTCTGCAGAATTTCTCTCATAGCTAAAAGATATTCATAGGTCATGAGCAGAATGAGGTCTCTATAAAGAGTTTGGGCCCCCGTAAGTCACAGTGGGCTGCAGGGGCCTGTGTTACGCCCATAGATGAGTGGGAACTGGGCAGAGATGGTAAAAATCTTGTATGTATGTTCCCATTGTAACAAATAAAATAAGAAAAAGGAATATATATAGGCAGAAGAGTAACAAAGTAGCTGCACTGATTCATAAGAAAAGAGAGTGCAACAGCAAACAAACTGCTGGGCTACACCAATACAAAACAGACTTGTTCAGGAAAAAAACACAAAGGAACAAACAATACAAAAAGGGACGAAAATGGAGCAGATACTGAGAATCATAAAACAGAAAACAGAACAGAATAACATATGTGGAAAAAAGGAAAAGAAATAAAACATATGGGCCATATTATCAAGGAACGGCGATAACATTATCAGTTTCCTGCCGCTAAAGCGGCGATAATGGGCTTGATAATATGCTCTTGTGAATTTCCATAGAAGCCCAGGTTCTGGTGTGAACCTGGGCTTCTATGGGAATTGACAAGGGCATATTATCAAGCCCATTATCGCCGCTTTAGCGGCAGTTTCCTGCCGCTAAAACGGTGGTAATGTTATCTCCGTTCCTTGATAATATGGCCCTATGTTTTTTAAATAAACATATAAATCTAATTTGCAACCAGTTCTCTTCCTTTTGAAGCCATGGTGATGTCAGATAAGAAGCCAAGTGCATTATACTAATCCACTCAGAACTGTAAAGGAATATTCTCAATCAAGATTAGACGGATGCATGTAAATAAAAATAAAAAAGTCAGAGCAACGGAGCAGACTTGCCAGAAGTCCTTTATCTGTCATTAAAGCGCATTTCTTTCAGGTTAAAACATACTTTAATTTTTCTTTCTCTGTTTTGTTTCAGTGGCCCGAGTAAACTAGTTTCTCCCATATGATATTTTAATCTAATGTCTGTCTAGGTGGCAACAAGTATCCTAGGCATTGGTCTGCGCAAGTCATTCCATCTCCCCACGCTTAATAAAAAAAACATAAGAATAATGTGCCCTTGTGTAATGTAACTGCCACTCATGTAAAGCGCTCCAATACTTTCGGGTCGAGTCCGCGCTATTAAAAAATGCAAATAAATAAAGATACCATGCTGACAAGAAAATATAAGAAGTATACACATTTCTTTGTCAGAACGGCTTTTTTATTGTATTCCTCAAGTGCAACACACATAATGGTCAGCCCTGCTTTGGGAACGTATAGCAAGAATGCGTTTCAATTGAGCTCTGCAACGAGCATGTGTATATATCCGCGAGGAAGTGGGGCAAAGTATTCTCCGTTTTTTTGTTTTTTTTAAAGATTTCTGTATTTCATTAGAAGAAATCGCTATTTTTTTTTTTAAAAGCCTATTTTCAGCTTACTCTCTGATAGGCACGGTTATAAGTTGTAACTTCAAAATCATTCTCGTAATGTATTCCAAAGCAGCGCCAAGTATCTTCTATTTTGCTTTGAAAGCCAGATTAGTCAATTGGCAGTTTCTGTGTAACAGTCGTCGAGCCCTTGTAAAAGGAAAAAATATTTTTTTAAAGTTTATGAAAATTAATACTAATTTATTTATTTTTCAAATTAAAAAAAGACACATGGCCCCAGTAAAGTGCACATTGTGCACAAGGAAAATACTGTCACTCACAGCTGATGGCTGAAGTGGACTGGCTCACTGTCCCATACTGTATGTTATTATGGGTAGAAATAAAGAGTGATTGACATTAAACAGACCGATGGGAAAAGAGGTTTAACAAAGAGCCCTTCTATACATATACAGAATGTCTTTTTAACAACAATAGTTTGACAACACAGCTAAAGCTGTCTCTAAAGCCAGACCTAAAAATAGGGCTAATGCTCAAATGCACATCAATTAGAAAACAGTGAGAAGAAGTGATCTAGCTTTGTGCAGTGCCTGGGCTATTTTGATTTTGTATGAAGGAATGATCGTTTTGTTCAGATGTATCAAAGATTGAAATTCTGCTCTTGGGAGGGAAGTCTTCAGAGACTACACATTTCAACTAACCCTCGAATCTGGGCTCCACTTCCACCTTGCCCTTTCAGACTCTCCCTCCTCCAGAAATTGCCCCATTTCCTCAAAACGACCACATCATTGAGCTTACACCTACTTTCATCATGGCATGGCTGAACTACTGCAACAAGGCCTATTGCCCTATTCAAGTCTCCCCAAAAACTCTATGCCAGACTACAAACAGCACAAACATCAAGCAGCTACAATGTGTATGTTTTAAAGGAAACAGGACCATATCAAAATCATGTCATAAAGTTCTCCATTTCCTTCCAGTTGAATCAAAATCAAAACATTGATCATTGTGGTTAGAACATATTTGAGCAAAGGTCCTGGCTACCTTCAGAAACTGGCATGCCAGTACGAACCAGCTAAGAACTTATGATCCTCATCAGGCCCTTTGATCCAATAGTGTTCTTTTAAGAGACTATAGAGCCCTGGAAGATCCTAACGGGTCCACGGGTGACATCATTTGAAGAGACTCAGACGATAAACTCTTATGGAATATCCTTGTACATCAGTTTGGGAAACTCCTAAAAACCAAAACTTTCCAAACAGACCCCCAATTAAGTCAATATGAATTTAGGAGCGACTGATAAATGCCATATTTAAGTTTACCATTTATTTTATTTATTTATAGAGCGCAACATTCATCCGAATCGATATCACGGCGCTGAAGGAACGCCCTTTCGGGTGAAAAGTCCAATAAGGAGGGTAGTTCTATAATTCATCAGGCTTTGGGGAATAGATGTGTTTTCAGCTTTTTCCTGAAAAATAAATGGCAACCAGTGTGTCGGAGTTCGAAAGGAAGTTCATTCCAGAGTTTTGCCACCAGATATGAGAAGGAGCGACCCCCTACTCTAGATTTTTTTTTTTACCCTACATTCATACATTTCGCATTCAGCTATACGCTAACTCCCATGAGTCAGAACTTTACATTTATATGCTTCGTCTCTGTTGCTGAGCTCCTAAGTGAACTAAGTGGAGGATAGCACTTTCAAATGAACTCACTGAATAGATATTTAATTAAATGAAAAGGCTGTACCCTATTTACGGAATGTAAGAACTGGTGCTTTTCTCTTAGAAATGTGTATGTAACTTAGGGCCTCATGTAGGTAGCCTAATACCGGTCGGTAACGGCCGATTTTCGGTAAATATACCGTTACCGACCGGTATTTAGGCTTTTGCTATGTAGGGGGATAATTTCTTTTTTTTTTTTAAGTTTAAGTTTATTGAGACCAGCAAGAAAATACAATGTACAATCAAAATCCGGTCAGACAACATGAGTAATTATGATATGAACAATAAAGGATATTAAGCATAAAGGGTACAATAAACACGGTGTCCTAGAAAAGAAAAAAGGGGAGAAAGAGGAAGAAAAAAGGGGGGGGGGGAGCAATATGAATTTCATTGGAGAGAGTTCAGAGGAATCGAGGGCAACAAAAGAGGTAAAATGAAGCATTACATTGCATGTATTTTAAAACTCTAAAACGCATATAGTGATATAATGGGAGGAGTACAGTGTGCAAGAAACAGTAATAAATTATTCAAACAAAAGACAACGAAACTAAATCAAGGCGGTTTGCGGACATCGTCCGATGTTCTGACAATAGCAGTAATGGAAGTATTCGAAGGGGGGGAAGCAGATAAATATGTAGTGAGAGGGAGCCATAACAAATCCCTTTTAATTGCTAGTGATATAGGGGTAACATAGTTGGTGTCAAGTCTGTGATTAAAACAGATGGCGTTCCACCAGGCTCTGTAAGTGACTTTATCCGCGTGTTTCCAATTCAAGGTGATTAGATGTAAGGCTATAGCAATTAACAAATCTATTAACTGACAGTGTGGCGAAGGTTGAGGCCATGAGGGGGATAAGGAACCAAGGAATATATTTGAGAGGGAAAAAGGAACTTTAGTGTTAAATATCTTGTTAATTTGAGACCAAACTAAGAGCCAGAATTTAGCAATGTTAGGGCAATTAAATAGCATGTGTTTTAAGTCAGCCTTCAAACATGAGCAGGACCAGCAGTGTGATGAAGTGGTGGAAGAAAAGGAAGCCAATTGTGCGGGTGAATATAATGCACGCTGGTATACAAAATAAAGAGTCTGAGTGGTATTGGCCGCTCGTGAAGTTTTATGGATCTTTAACCACAGCTTATCCCACAAAGAGACAGACCAGGATTGTAATAAATCTTTTTCCCATGCCAGCTCAGTCCTTGTTTTGCACCGCGTTGCAAGAGTTAAGAGACCATTGTAGAGGGAAGATGCAGAAGGGGAAGCGTCTATCAATGGAAACAATGTAGAGCAAGTTGTAGGGAGATTTGGAGAAGGTGGGAGCGATGAAAGATATTGGCGAAGAGAGGGAAGCAGAAGGTCATATTGCTTCTTACAGGAATTAGGAAGGGCAAAGTTAGATTTGAGGACTGAGAAGGATAGAGGTGCACCATCCATCAAGAGTTGGGAAATCCACTTCAAGCCCTTGGAGTGCCATATCTTCCAGTAGAAAGCACGATTTTTAATACGTAGTAATTTATTGTGCCAAATAGGTTGTTGAGAAAGTGAGTTGAGTGAGGGATAAGAGGCTGGTAGGAGAGGAGTTAAAAGTTTTCGCGTGTGAGAGATAACAGGATGACGCAAAGAAGAAGTGTGCGCAGAGAAAGCAAGGGATTCCAAAAAGGCGAAGGGGGAAGTGAAAAACTTCTCGATGCTAAGCCAAATTGGAGGATAGGTAGGAAGGTCCGAGGAAAGCCATGAAGAGGCTTGTTTTAGGGAAAATGCGTGGTGATAAGATTTAAAGTCAGGAAACTTAAGCCCACCATTTAATTTATCTTTTTTGAGAGTAGATAAGGCTATCCGAGGGTGCTTACCTTTCCAGAGGAATTTTAGTAAAGTACGATCTAATATCTTAAAGTAATAATCTGGGATGTGTACAGGAATCATTGAGAGAGAATATAAAATGACGGGAGCAAGCATCATCTTAATAGAGTCTAACCTACCCCACCAAGAGAGAAAAAGAGGGTGCCACTTGGTAATAGAATCTTTTAGCTTCTTAGTAATGTAATCAAAATTGTGTTTAAGAGTTTCGGAGATAGACGGGGAGAACCATAATCCTAAATATTTTAATTTAGAGGATTGCCAGGAAAAACCGGTATGATCAAAATAGTGTTTGAGACACAAAACATTGAGGGGTAAGACTTCACATTTATCACGGTTTAGGCGGTATCCTGAAAGTTTTGAAAACGCATCTACTTGGGAAAGGAAAGGAGGAAGAGAAGTATCGGGATTGGAGCAGTATAAAAGAATATCATCTGCATAAACAGACATTTTGACTTGGCGGGAGCCTAAATGGAATCCTGTAATTAGGGAGTCCTGTCTAATTTTAGTAAGGAAAGGCTCTAATGCCACTACAAATAGGAGAGGGGATAGGGGGCAACCCTGCCGTACACCTCTTGAAAGAGAAAAATAATCGGAGACCTTACCATTAGCAAAAATAGACGCCTTAGGACCAGAGTACAAGAGAGAAATCAAGGAAATTAACTTAGAGGGAAACCCTATCCACTGAAGAGCATGGAACATAAAGTCCCAACCAATCCTATCAAAAGCCTTTTCGGCGTCTAAAGCTATGGCAGCAAGCGGGTAGTCTAAGGAAGAGGCCTTGCTAAGAATGTTAAAAAAGACTCTAGAATTATCAGAGGATAAGCGACCTTTTACAAAGCCCGATTGTTCCGAACCAAGAAGCTCAGGTAAGATTGGGTCAATACGTAAGGCAAGAATTTTAGCAAAAATTTTATAATCCGTGTTCACTAAAGATATCGGGCGATAATTTTTACAGAAAGAGGGATCTTTGCCTTCTTTGGGGATTAGGCAGATCATAGCATCTTGGAAGGTACCTTGAGATGTTCCGTTTGCGATAAAAGAAGTAAACAAAAGAAGAAGTTGTGGAAGGAGGAGTTTCGAAAAGTGTTCATAAAATTCAATGGTAAATCCATCAGGGCCAGGGGTTTTCCCTCGCCTCAAAACCGATACGGCATGAGAAATTTCTGCTAATGTGATATCTAGCTGCAGTGAATCAAAATCAATATGTTGCGAGGGAGGAGAAGGGATGGATTGGAAGTAGGAGGAAAGATCAGATTGAAGAGGTTGGGCCTCAGGGGTGTAGAGAGTTTTATAAAAGGAGACAAACTCATTTAAGATATCTTCATCCTTGAGAAGAATGTCACCATTGGAATCCTTCAGAGACTCTATTCTAGTTCTGTCCCGCCGAGATTTTAGATAGTTGGCCAGTACTTTCCCCATTTTATTCTGACCTCCATAGTAACGAGCACTACTCTTCAGAAGATAAGAAGAGGCCGCTTCTGTGGATGCTTTGTTGAAGGTAATTTTGGCAGTGATAAGATCTTTCAAAGAAGCTTCAGAGTACGAGTGGTAATAGGCGTATTCTAATTTTTTAATTTTGGTAAGCAATTGAGCCGAATGTTTCTCAAAAACTTTTTTCTTCCGAGAAACAAAGTTAATAATAAAGCCTCTGGCAGCTGCCTTAAAAGAATCCCAAATCATAGCAGGGGAGGAATCATGAGTAGTGTTTATGGTGAAGAATTCCGACGCAAAAGAACTGAACTGGCTGGAAAAATTAGGATCTGCAAGCAGCGAATTATTAAAACGCCAACGTCCAGCACATGGGGTGTGAGGAAGAAGGTCAAAATCAACAGAAACCGGGGCATGGTCTGAAATTAAAATGGACCCTATTTCTGATTGAAGTACGTGTTGCGTTAGAGGTTTACTTAAAAAGAGGTAGTCAATACGAGATTGTGATTTGTGTGGGGGGGAGAAAAAGCTATATTCACGGAGATCAGGGTGACACAGTCTCCAGATGTCAACTAAAGACTTTTGACGAATGGTGGAAGCAAATTGTGAGTGCATTTTGTTGTTTACAAATCTGACTGGGGAATTCCTATCTAAAATGGGATCACAAACTTGATTACAATCACCCCCAAAAACAATATAATCGTCTGTAAGGGAGAGCAACTTATCAGAAATATGTAACCAAAAAACATTGTCAACTGAAACTGGAGCATAAACGTTGAAGAAAACCACTGGTATTTTGTCAATAAGTAATTTAACAATTAACCAATGACCTTCAGAATCAGTTTCTTGAGAAATCACCGATACATTAAACTTTTATGAGTGAGAATAAGAACACCATTTTTCTTACCTAAAGCTGGAGAAGAAAACACATTACCTACCCAACATCTTTTTAATTTAGATGCTTCAGCCTCAGGAAGGTGGGTTTCCTGAAGGAAAGCAACATCAGTTTTTAACTTTGCTAAGTGGGAAAGAACTCGTTGTCTTTTAATGGGATTGTTCAATCCTTTAACATTCCATGTGATAACTCTGAACTTGACTGGATGAGATTGAAGTCAAAAACCATGAACATACAATGCGATAAATAGGGTTGAGAATGAGAAGAGTAGAGAAATGAGAACTCAGAAGTGTACAAAGAAGAGGATAAGAGAGGAAGAGATTAAAAACAATAATATTAAGAAATTCGATAAGGGATAAGAAACATAAGCAAGGAATATGGATTTGCGAATGACCAAAGAAAGGGAGAAGAGGATAGAATGAGGGAGGTGTAAGCGGGAAGAACAGAAAAGGAAAAAAGAAAAAGAAAAAGAGGAGAGGAACAATGGCAGAAGACAGCAAAAAAAGCATAAAAGTAGAATATGAACAAAAGGCATACTTCCATGAAGAAGATCCAAGAGAACAAGGGGGAGGGGAAGAAGCCACACGAGACAGACAGCCCATCCAGGCTGACCAGACGGAGGACGAGGGGGAAAACGCCAATAAAATAGGATATCTACGGATGCGAGAGAGAACAAAAAACAAAAACGTAAAAACTATTTAGTACAGTAAGCGATGAAGGATAGGAGAGTTAAAACAGAACAAAACGATTAGGTACCAACTCAAATTAAGAAGACCATCCAAGCTACAAAAGAACACCAAAGAATACATGAGGGACGGTGATAAAGAGAAGCAATGAATGAAAGAACCATAAGAAAAATCATCAGAACATCAGGTAACATTTGAAGACGAGGGTCCCGAAGCTTCCATGGTCTCCGTCCTGTGAAAGTTTATGAAACTCTGTAACTGCTGCGGATCTTCATAGGATGTCGTCTTGTTATTAAACGTGACCTTAAAGAGGCAGGGGTGAAAAAGACCATAACGCGCTCCCATGGCACGAAGAGTAGGTCTCATATCAAGAAAGGCCTTACGTCTGTTGGCTGTGGACTTGGCATAATCTTGAGCGAAAAACAAAGTGGCGCCGGACCAGGTGACTCGTTGAGAGGATTTAGCCGCTGACAAAACCTTTAGCAAGTCCGTGTACTCCAAAAAGTACAAAATGACACCTCTCGGCCTCTGAGAAGAAGATGCACTCGATGGAAGACGTCCTAACCTATGGGCTCGTTGAATGTTGAGAGCGGTGCCTTCCGGCATATGGAGAATCTTGGGTAGAAAAGTTTTAAAGAAGGTAGGAGGATCCGACCCCTCTGATCCCTCCACCAGACCATAAATACGCAGGTTGTTCCGCCTATTACGGTTTTCAAGATCCTCGACTTGGCGTTGGAGGGCAGACACTTGAGATTGAAGGTGAGAGACATTGGTGATAGTGTCTGTAAAGGAAGACATATGACTTTCAACTGCAGTAATTCGTGAATCAAGTTGAGCCCAAGTGTCAGTGAGAACTTGTAGTTTATTATTTGTTTCCTCCATAAAGGGACGAAGGGCCCTAATTTCTTCCAGTAGTGTTTCCATGGAGACAGGCGAGTTCGATTTAGGAGGAGAAGGCGGGTTGTGCTTTAAACGCTTGGTGACAGACTTCACAGCAGGCACTGGCGAGGGAGAGGGATCCATATTCTCCGTAGGGTCTTGTGAGAATAACAGTGAATCCTCTAGTTTGGAGAAGGCAGTAAAAACTTTTGAATTTTTGATGAGGGTATGCTTAGGCGTAGGGTGTTTAGCAAGTGAGGCTTTCGTTCTCCCCATAAGAGGCAAGTCCAACAGTCCAAGTGAGTGAGAGGAGCAGAGACGTGGCCCAGAAGGAGAGTAGCACTGGTTAAATGGTTAACATCACTGATAGATCCAGCAAGTATCAGCAAGCCTCATTGAAGCGCGTGTTGAAACGGAATTAAAGAAATAGTCATTGAATTGACGTATCCGAAAAAATGAGGCAGATCCATAAAACTGTTTCAATATCTGAGACAAGAACACTTGTCAAGAACAGCCATGAGTGAGGAAGAACTGTGTTATCTGAGGAGAACAGCACAGAAAAACACTCTCGTGAGGTGCATGCATAAAATGGCGGCTGATTCGGAGAAGAAAACGCTGCACAAACTACGCACCTTCCGTATTCTCCAGATATGTATCATTAAGATTGTCCAAAGTTGGTGAAAAAATGAAGAAAAAGCCAGAGGTGAGCAGAAATAATAGCCAAAAGGGGGAAAAACCACTTTTGCAGCATGCTTCTTCAAGTCATTAGCTTACATTCTCCTCAGGCGAAAAAAAAAAATGGCGGCCGTTCCGAAAACGGGGCCTCCGAGGGAATTAAAGAGGATTAAATGTAGCTTACTGACATAGCGACTGCAAAATTCGGTGCTCCGGATGTTCAGACAGCCTGTCCTCACTTTGTGGCATCCTCGTACTCGTAGTTACGAGAGAAAAAATCGGCGTTATCCTCCCGACCCCGGGAGCGTCAGGGAAAAGCCGCCATCTTCGTAAGGCGTTAACCACGCCCCCCGTAAGGTGTTAACCACGCCCCCTAGGGGGATAATTTCTGTATTCGGTAATTTACCGAATCGGTAAAATTACCGAATCGGTAATTTTACCGATTCGGTAAATACCGAATACAGAAATGAGATGTAGGGGGACTGTGTGGTGGGTGTGGGGATTCGTTATTTACCACCAACTGAAAGTTGGTGGTAAATGACGAATAGGTGTAAAAATGCATTTTTGTGCACTGTGAAATGTGCAATGTGGCAGACATACATGCCCCTAGGGCATGTATGTGTCCCACATGTGCACACATGCAGGAATCAGGGGTGCAACAGGGTGTCAATGTGACACCCTGCCACCCTTGATTGAGCTCCCCCCATTACCGATTCGGTATTTACCGATTCGGTAATGGTAACTGGCTTCCCATTGATTCCCATGGGCCTCCTGGCCCATAGGAATCAATGAGATGCAGGTTACCATTACCGAATCGGTAAATACCGATTCTAAAATACCGACACTTACCGAATCGGTATTTTTTTACCTACATTACATTTACCGATTCATAAATACCGAATCGGTAAAATTCGGTATTTAGGAATCGGTAAATGTAATTTACCTACATATGGCCCTAAGTGAGGTATAACTAACTTGTAAGTTTTAGCCGAATTTACACTTGTGAACATTTTGAGGCAGTATCAGATGAGTCTTCAGTGAAATCTGGTGCAAATATGGGAACACCACTTCATGTGTAACACAATTTCAGTTTTGAAATCATTGGTAAATGAACATCTCACACATTGAGTGCACTATTGATGCACCTGTAACGTCCAGATGCAAGTGATTCAGAAAGTGTAGGAACATGCACCAGTTATCACAGTCTTCACATGCAAAGCAGAGAAGAAAATAACCTCCTAGGAAAAAATGGCTGACGTGGTGAAAAGGGAAGCTCCAAGCCTAAAGAAAAAGGTGCCAATTTTCTATTTCTACGGAATGTATAGAAAAGGTAAATATAGGACTAGGCAAAAATCTTATTCTATATAATTAACTCGGAGTCTTTTTTTCAATCATCCTTTGCACCTGTTTTGGTTAGAACCAGGGCCAGCCTTTGCTCAGGGATCACCCAGTGTAAAATAGAATTTTGTGCACCCACCCCCATTTTTTGACGGAAAAATGATTACCACCTACCTACTTGCAGAAATGTATATACACATAGAAAGCAGCTACAAGATCTGCAATGATGTTCAAGAATTGTTTTTTTTTCTCATTTTGAGATCAAGAAAACACCGTAAATTAAATATACTTCACAAAAATAGAACAAAGACGTTTCTGGTCGCTTAAACAGGATGATCATTTTGTACAGACATTTTTCACTGAAGTGCACATGTATCATTGAAATGCACATTTTCTCGCCTTTCTGTTTGCGAATTCTATCTTTCATGATGTCATTTTCAATGGAAAGTACTGGCAGTGACACCACCTCTCTGCTCATTTTGGGCACAAATATGTTTTAATTAGCTTCAATTTGTAGACGCTTCTTTCTCCACTGGCAATAGAAGCAGGTATTATCAGAGGTGTCTGTAAAACAACCCAGGCATTGGTGAAAACATCTTGGAGCTTACATCAATGAAACCTAATTTAGTCACTCCTGCTGCATAATTGTGTCTTTCTCTAGTTCATAACTCCAGAGGCCCTGCACATAGGTGACCAATGCTTTCTGTTGAGAGGCCAAGAATTGGGCATGCATCAAGTATCAACACCATTATCACCTACTACCATGCTGTGTGATAAACTACCATGCTGTGTGATAAACTCACTACCTTCAGCCTGCAGTTCAGGACTCACAACTATAAACAACTATAAACAGTCATATGACACCTACTTGTAGCATCTTCCCTGCCTGCCAATGACTACACCACCCATGGAGCTTGGTATCACATGTCTTTATTCATCTGTGTGTAACCGTGAACTCAATATTCTAAAACAGCCTTCTCTGTAATACACTCTATTCATTATGTCAGAGGTCTATGGAGTTAATCAGGAGCTGAAAGTGTTCTATCATTGGTAGCTTGCAAGACACTACATCTCCCACTCTGCTAAAAAAAAACTTACCAATTTTATAAAATATAGACACATATATACATTTAAATTGCTTCATTTAATCTCCTTGGTGCTGTAACTGTTCGACTTGAACGTGTCGTGCAAAATTGAAACCTGCCACCATCATGATCCAAGATCTGCTGGGATGACGAAAAGGCAGCAACAGTCACTGATGCTTCAGAGTCAGTCTCTCCATCACCCTGGAGATCTGATGAACTAGGAATGAAACATCAAAAGTCAGGAGAGTCTTTGGTAATAGACTTTCCAGGGCTCGGGGCTGTCACCATATGTTCTCTGGTCAACACTTCTTGGAAAGGTTCTGCATCACAGGAAGCATTAGATTTTCTTTTCTGCATCTGATTTTCCAGCACTCTGTCTCCTCTCTGAAAGATAATGTTTTTCTAATGTCGTCTTCGCTCACTCGTACGAGTTGCAATGTCATCTCTTTCTCTTGGATTTGTCCACTGGGGTATCTTGGTTGTCATTGCTATCCCAAAAATCAATGTTGTCAGACTTTCACTTGTGGTCGAGTGAGATGTTGAATGGTAAGCTCTCAATGTAGAGATTAACACAGTTTGTAAGTTGAACTTCTCAAGTGTGGCAAGCTGCATAAATCTCTCAACCAGTCCATTGGCTTGAAGCCACAGAGGAGTGCTCTTTTGATGCTTTATACTCAGATGCTCTAAGAAGTATTTGATCTCCAGACTATTAAAAGGCGGACCATTGTCAGATTTTAGTGTGGCTGGAACACCTCATGTCAAAAAGATGCCATCTAGGCTCTCAATGACTCATTCTTAAGTGGTGGATGAGAGATTCTCAATTATTGGAAATAATGAGTATTCGTGCACAGTCACCTTCAGGTGATGTGTGATGTCGGGTGGACCAAACAAGTCAATGCTATCTTCTCCCAGGCATGCTTCGAGAGTTCTTACATATTTAGGGTGTGTTAAGTAACTTTTGTATATTGACAATTGCCCAGATGACAGCCCTTTAATTCCCTTTCAACTCGCTCTTCGAAATATGGAAACCAAGCTTAGTTTCGGAGAGCTCATTTTGTGGCAATGGTTTCCTATGTCCTTTGTGGGCTCTTTCAAGCATTTTCTGCCCCAGCCTCTCTTGAATAAAGAATATAGACCCTCTCAATATAACTCCCTCTTGAGTTATTAACAGTTCATCTTTGACACTTCTGTATTTTTGATATTCACTCGCATGCTTCCATGACTGATGTGTAATTAAATCTTTCAGCTTTAGCATGTCAATATTTTGGCTTATGGCAGTGATGATCTGGCTAACAAAAGGGCAGCTGGTGTGTTTGATTTTACGATGAAGTTGATATAAGCTTCAGCTGACTTGGATGGAGTGCCATGACCTTGAATGGGCACTCTGGAAAAATAGACAGCAGGGTTTCGATCCTTTACTCGACTATGCACAATGTTGTAATTGTACTCTTGTAGCTGTACGCCGCAACATTCGATGCAACCGGGCATCTTGGCTGAGGAGGCATTGAGAAACTTAAGTGCATCTTGGCCTATGGATTGCCAAATATTGTTAGTAAATCTTGATCATCAGTTACCCGCATAAAAGGCTTTCTGTACAGGAATATATGGAATTCTCAACACAACCCTAACATGGCTCACTTTCTTTTTCGGGTTGTGAGTGACCATGTTCTTGTTAGGACACACTTCTACTTGCATACGCCACATTATGCCTTTGAGCATTGGGTGTCCACTGTGCTGGGTTAGCAACAACCAAAACCTCTGTGTGAAATTTTCGGATTGAGATATGCCATTTCATTAGCGTTCTCAATGGCATGTTTGATTTTCTTAAAACTGTTTTCACAGTCATGTGGCCATTGAAATGAAAGAAGAATGTCCATCAACTCTCTCAATGGAGCACTTACAGTGGCAAAGTCTTGTATATATCTAGAACAGTAACTGTCTATGCTAAGAAATGCTCACACCATAGAAACATCTTGCGGGGGAATCAGCATTTGTCAGTGCTTGCACTTTAGAAGGATCTGGTTCTCTACCCCCATCAGAAAAAAATATGGTCAATGAATTCTAGCTTTGTCTTATGGAACTCCCATTTGTCTGTATTCAAAGTCAAACCTCCTTTGGTAAGTAAATAACAAACTTGTGTAAGAACTTTATTATGTTCATTTTGTGTAGCTCTGAAAAACAATATGTCATCGCTGTAATTGAACACATTCATGACAGGCTGAATGATACGTCGAATGACGTCTTGAAACAGTTCTGCAGTGGATGACGGACCAAAAAGTAGTCTTTTGAATTGAAACAGACTGACATTTGCAGAAAAACTTGTAATGTACCTGAACTTTTCTTTGAGTTCCAACTGATTTTAATTTTTATTTAGATCAAGAAGAGAGAAGACCTTTGCACCATTTACTATTTAGTTTTGTTATCATGTCACAATAGGTGGACCTGGCTGTCATTCTGGCTCAACGAGACACATGTCAACGCATATGCATATTACTCCTGCACTATCCTCTTTGGGCACTACCACGTTGGGAGAAACCTATGGTGTTGGACCAGTAGAATGCTCAATGATTTTATGTTTAAGTAACTATTCAAGTTCTTTTTCAACAGCATCTTGTAAATGAAAAGCAATTCCCCAATGTCTTTGAACACCATTATGGACATCCTAATTAAAATGCAACTTTACTTTCATAGTCTTAAGCTTTCCCAAATCATGAAACAACAAAGGGTAGTGAATTACTATTTCATGGTGAGCATTCATGTTGTATGTCACAAACATGAGTCCCATACTAGCAGCTATGCTGATGTTGAGTAGACAGGCACTTGAAACTGTCCCTTGAAGAACATGGATGAGTCCTTGCACCTTTGTTTTCTTGTGTTTCAGCGCTGCTACAAATGAACCTTGACATTTTAAGGGTGTTGATGCAGACAATGTATAAACTTTGGCTTTCGATGGCATAAGTTGTGGCCAGGGATGCAATTCATTATATCTCCTGAGTGATAATGTTTATCGATGCAGCACTGTTGTTAATAAAAGGGATCCAAAACCATTTGCTTACACTGTACTTTTCAGACAATGTTTGAATGACTTTGGTGCTTTGGCATGTCAACTTTTCTTCGGCTGACTTTTTTCTTCACATGCAGCTATCCAACATTCACACCCTTTTCTGAATTAAACATGGACATGGCACAACCATTTTCTTCACTTTCACTTGAAACTGATATGGAGGGACTATTTGATGAATATTTAGATGACAATTGTCTTCAATCAGTGTCGATTTGTCGCACCTGATGTCTCCCATTGGCCTTGTGGGTGCGCGTTGAACATTGCTTCTAGAACGTCCCAGTGGTCATTTATCTTCATGCAGTGCAGCACTTGTTTTTCCCTTTGCTTTGCACACAATCACAAAATGGTTCTCCTTCCCACAGCCCTTACATATCTGACAATGGCGGGGCATTTGTCCTCGTGTGGAAACAAATATCAGCATCTAAAACATAACTTATTTTTATGTGTAGACATCAGCTTGTGTACTTCAGTCTTTTGCTTTGACATCCACCCTCCATGTCAGCAGCTTGTCTAGTGACATGTGCTTCAGCACTAGCAGCCATAAACATTTGTTCTAGACTCAAAGTTTCTCTCAGCATTTGCTGTCTGAATGAATCGGACAAGCATCCATCAATGACCCTGAGACGTACTGCCTCTTCATCTTTAAATTCATTGAACTTACAGTGTTTGAGGAGTGTGTCAAGTCTCTCTACCAGTTCATTGATGGTTTCACCAAGTATCTGTTATTATTGACTGAAAATATATCTTTCATAGTCAACATCGGCATTGGATTTAATGTGAGACTCAAGGTTTCTTTAATCTGACGGTATATGATCTCTTCGTCAATTCGTGGCATTTTCTTTACGCTTTCCTTTGCACTATCACCAGCAAGATTTTTGAGGTATTTGATAATCTTTTTGTTATCGGTCTCTTCAAGTGCATCAATAAAAAAAAATCTAATTTGTCTATCCATGCAAACCATAGGTCACCAATATTTTGCTTTTGGCGGTATCAAATGATGATGGACATTTCAAGAAATAGGCAGCATTGTAACCATTTGTGGTCGGCACTGAGGGTGAAGTTCTCCCCAACACTGTCTGCCATCCGCTAGGACCTGGATCATCCGCATCATCCCTGAGGCCCTGCTGTCAGGGAAGTTGGGTGGCTCGGGGTTCTGTAGAGGTTGCCCTATGGGGCTACCAGTTTCAACGCGTGTTCGTGGGCCACTGCATTGTTTCCCATCTTGACCTCTAACTGTGGGAGACCCAGGGAGGTCTCCGCTCTACCAATTGACATATGACATATGAGTACCCCACTCCTTTGTGTCTGCACTTAGTTGGGGGGCACAGTAACTAAAAAGTACATATTGTCCCAAAAAGGAGGGCAGAGGTTCCTGCCCGCGGTTAATCTGGGATTACTATATCAAGGGTAGTAGAAGCACAAGAGCACTATGGCTTCATAGTTAGGGTACAATGTGGTAACTCATGTTCAAAATATTATTTGGTGATTTATGTAGATCTAACAGCCACAATTTCATGCTCTAATGTTTTGATGAAGGCTTTATACTGGCCAGAGTAACACGTGTTACGTTCAGGGTCCATATGATATTTTCTGATGTTTTATAGCATGTGCTTTACGTATGATAAAGCCTGTGGACTAAGGTACTTTACATACTTCAGTGATTTATGACATGTGCCCCTTAAGGGTATTTACCTAGTGAACTAACTGTGATGTTGTGCCTAATGTTTTTAAGATCTATGTATTGTTAGGATAATTGCCAAGTTGGAGAAGTGATTTATGTGATTGTTGTCTGCCGCATTGTATGCATAATACAAAGGATATTTTTATATAACCTTGTGTGGAGTATCTTTTTGGTGTGCCTAGTGTGTCACTGGTGTGTGTGTGTGTGTTGCTCAAAGACTTTTCACATTGCCTCTGAGATAAGTCTGACTGCTCTGCCAAGCTACCAAGGGGGTGAGCAGGGGTTATCTTGTGTGTGTAACTTACTCACTCTGACTAGAGTGTTGGGTTCTGCCAAACTTAGGTGCATACCCTAGCTAACCAGAAACCTCATTTCTAACAGGCAGTTTTAAATGGACACCTATAGCACACTATTTTTGAAAATAGTACAGTTTGAAGTTCATGCCTGTAGGTTTAATAAAGCCCTCCAGACCTTCACTGCAGTAACAGTGATATATCCCCTGAGCTAACATGTTTCATCCAAGGTTCTGCCGTCTGCAGAAACCAGTATACATGCCATATTAGATAGAAATCTAAGCTAGAGGTGCACCACAATCAATTTTAAAATGAAGTAAAGAAATTTCCCTTTATAAATCCAAAGTTTTGTCAATTCCTCATTATTATTTTATTTCTTAAGCGTATCAACATTACAGCAAAGACAGCCAATGTGTTTCGTCCATAACAATGGACTTCTTCACGCCCCACTCAAGCCAAGAATCATCTAAGCACCAAAAGCATGATTTCTAAGTAAAGTTCCAACTCTTTGCCAAATGTGATGTATGTAATTCCATTTAGCCATTTCTTCTATACTGCAGTGCAACGTTTCCTATGAAAATTTTCATGTGGATTCATGCTCTTGAGACACCCATTCTTCATGTTCCCCACTTGACAGATTAGAACGAAACTTTGAATGAAAGAGTCAAAGTGGATGAATTTGTTTTTGGAAAGGTTTGTGCAGATTTATAAGACTGTGCCATAGAAATAAAATACTACAAACTATAAATGAAAAAATTAATTCCACTGAAAAAAACAAAGATTATTTGGAGGTATGGTTGTGAATTAAATTCCGAAAACTGTGACATTTTTAATGTGATTTGTGTGTAAAATGAAAAAAACTATTGCAATTTCAATTTAAGAAGAAAAAACTTGATAAAAGTTGTGGGGGTCTAATTTTAAAAGATTGTCGAAAAAAATATTCACACTTTCAATCTAATTATTTTGATGCCGATACCTGGTAACATATTGATTTATACCTATTAAATAAGATTCGATAAGAAATAAGAAGAAGTTGAAATGCCAGAATTGTGAAGTAGGACACATTGCAATATTCTGCTAATTGTCACATGAACGTACTTGCACCCAAGCAAAAGGTTTAACCTCATTTAAAATAATACTATTGCTTCAAATGTGTTTTTTTTCACAGTGAAAAAGGCAATCGAGCTGAAATCAAGAGGAGTCAAAATGATGCCCAGCAAAGACAGCAACCACAAGAACTCAGTCTGTAAGTCTCACTATACATTTATGGTATTTGCCATGGGAAGAGTTTAAAAAATATGCTTTTATGTATTATTTGACTTTCCTATTTTGAAAGACAACTCACCAATTGTAACAATGCCTGTAATTAGCGACTTGCACATCAAACTTAACTTGTGTGATTCACTTATCTGTATATTGAATATACTATGAACTCTTTTCATTACATTCAGTCTTGTAATATGCCAGCCTTTATTTCCCAAAAGGAAGCACTCAGTTATAGATGCATCTCTGTTATAGATGCACGCTTATAAAGGACTGCAGCTGCTTAAAAGTAATTAATAGAGGAGACAGCAGTATTGTAAAAGCAGCTCCGTTAGTCTTACTTCTGAAATCAGCAGGCAGTGCTGCAAGCAGCCGCTCCACAGGTGAGCAGGCAGCGCTGCAGCCAGCCGCTCCACACGTGAGCAGGCAGCGGCGCTGCAGCCTGCCGCTCCACGCGTGAGCAGGCAACGACGCTGCAGCCAGACGCTCCACATGTGAGCAGGCAACGGCACTGCAGCCAGCCGCTCCACGCGTGAGCAGGCAACGGCGCCAAAGCCAGCCGCTCCATGCATGAGCAGGCATCGGCGCTGCAGCCAGCCGCTCCACGCGTGAGCAGGCAACAGCGCTAAAGCCAGCCACTCCACGCATGAGCAGGCAACGGCGCTACAGCCAGTCGCTCCACTCCTGCATTATTGATTCTTTTAGAATGGCAAGTCCATTCATTGTTTTCTAGTGTGCCAGACTTCGAGAAATACTGCTTGTCTATTTATTAACAACAGCCATCAAGGATTATTGTGCAGTGGTTCCGAATGATTGGGATGGCCTAGAAGCAGCTTTTTAGTTTTTACAGCGCTGCTTGGTCCACCCCTCACTTCCATGTCACTCAAGCCATCGCAGATGCTTGTAGAATATCAGGGGTCTGGAAGAAAAATATATCGAACAAAGCCTTACAAATGAGTCAAGCAAAATTTGAAATCACAATCTACAGTGGTGTCTCTACTGCCGAAAACTCTATGGTATTTGTAACTGTTTTTGCGATTCTGTACGCTGCCTCCATAAAATCTGCATGGGCCGTGATTCATGCCACCGGTAATCTTCATTACTCCGAGTTAGTCTTCCTCGCCACATGAGTTCCCGTCCCTCCCTCCCTCTCTGGCTATCGGCTTCATGTTTGGCTTGGTAGTTTTCAGGCTTTGGGGTTGGGCCGGCCCACCTCTTATAGTGGTCATGGGGTGTATGGGTCGGCCATATTGGAAAGGGATGGGAAGCATGGGAGGCTAACTTTTGCTCTGGAGGGTTCTGGTGTGGAGCTGAAGCTCACTTCGTTAGTCATGTGGCGAGGATGACTAACGAGGAGGTAATGCCGGGCAGCCTGCTGTGCGTCGAGGCATGTTCTAAACAGTTTGTAAAGTCTGTAAAGTTGTTTACCTGATGTAAGGAGTCGGGGTAGGCTTGGCAGCTCATGTTTCTAAAGCCTGTTCTTGGTGAGTTTACATTTTGTACAGAGAGCCCAGAGATATATGGGCTAGCAATATATAACTGATTGCTATATAGCTTATGCCACATCATATATAGCAATCAGCTTGCGCATGCAGGGGCTGCCAACGGCGCAAGAGTGTCCCCTCTATTTCAGCACTCCCGTTGCAGAAATGTAAGTCTCATTATAAAGTTGGCTAGTATTTGAGCTATAGCACTCGGACACTGCAAATCAATTTCTGAGACCATGACCTTCTATAGCTCTGCAGTTGACCAAAGTGGCTCGAGGTGCATTCTGGTTTGAAGAGATATTGCATGAAGGTTTTTTACTGAACTTCTTTTTTCCTGAAGTAGCCACGATTCCTCACCATGGAGCTACTTTTTCAGTAACCAGGGTCGTATAAAGAGGTAAAGATACCAATAGCGCAGCATTGTAAAGAGGCACCTGCACCAAGAGGTCTGAGAGACCACTGCACCCCAATTATTGCTGTATATTAGCCCCAAACCTGGGGAAGGCTGTCCCATTTTCCTTTCGTGCAATGAGGCCGCAGGCCCGACTGCTATGTCCCTACCCAGGAAGTGTTAGCTTCTCCAAATTCTCTTGCCTTGCAAAGCACTGCTCTGGTCTTTCAGTTCAGGGCAGTGCATGTTTCAGGCACCAGAATCTTCCTTCTGACATCTTTAAAAGGCAATGGAAGCTCGTGAGGATGGGTGGGAGGGATGTATAGGCGATGCCACACCACATCTGTGACAGGAGGAAGAAGCTGGAATACTGTGACAATTCAAAAATAGACGCTTTTTGAGGTCTGCAGAGAGGCAGTCATTCAATACTTTGCATGTACTGTAGAAAATAATATCCAGTGATTAACGAGACACAAGACTGCTATTTAATTGCGAATCTCAGTCTCATTAATTATAGGAACAAAAAGGGGCCAACACATGTTTCGCGATAAAGAGGTCGCTTCATCAGGGCCAATACATTGTCTGGTTAATACTTGACATCCAATTATTAAAGAATTACCACTACAAAAAAGTTTTCACAAATATAATGTGCATCCCTATAACATTGATATGCAATTCAGTTAAACTCCTGGAACAATGCCCTTACATAAGTAAATGCTGATTAGTATATAAATACAGCATGATAACCATTCCTTGTATACATTGCATAAAGTGCATGGCTAACTATTTCAAATGTGACAATTCAGTTACTTGGGGTCATCATTGCTGAGCTTTGCTGAAGTGAAGGCAATGCATTGTTGTCAAGCTGAGCAGAGCGTCGTCATCGAGCTGCGCAGGCTGTGTAACTGCTGTTATTTGTCGGCTACTGCGTCGGCGGCGATGGGTGATGCAGCAGACCTTTTCATGCAGTCCATGCAATGCATCGTTTTTAAATTAAAACAGCTGAGTACCCCACTTATGAGGCCCAGAGCTTGGACGGGGCACCCCAGACAAGGTTAGGCCTCACTGAAGATAGAGTACAGCTGTACCAGCCAAATTGTAAGAATTATATTGTGTCCCTATGTTAGAAATGGAGGTCTCTAGTTATCAATGGTTTGCACCTTTGTCCAAATAGGGACCCTTCCTTCTAATCTAGATAAAGGGGTACACTACTGAAATAACCCCTGCTCAACCCCTTGGTAGCTTGGCCCGAGCAGTCAGGCTTATCTCAGAGGCAGTGTGTAAAGCAGTTGCACAGAACCAACAGTTACACAGTGAAAACCCTACAAAAGAATACCACACCAGTTTTAGAAAAATAACCAGTAGTTATCTGTGCAAACAAGACCAAAATGATAAAAGACCAACACACAGAAATCAAAAATAGGCACTTTGCAGAAATAACTTTGAAATGCAGTTCCTTGAAGTTGGTAGCTCCGTCCAGGGCTAAAGCGGTGCAGAACACAGCAGAATCCAACAGCTCCAAGGCTCTAATATCTTGGATTTGGGCAGAGAGATGTACCGTGGAATAGTTTAGTGCCAATCACGCAGGAAGTGATATTAAAATGAGTAAGGTTGCCCTTGGGAACCTTTTCCCTATTGGTTAGGGAAAAACCACCCACAAGCTAGTGCCAGGCATAAAAGTGGCGCCCCAGCTACTGTCCTCAGAACAATGCTGGACCTGAGGAAAACAAAAGAAGGACTTCACCTGATGAACAAAAGAACGAGAACTAAGAAGTAGGACTGAGCCTGCTGTTTTACCTGTGGCGAGTAAACCCAAAGCTGGGCCGGCTCCAACTTGAACCCTGAGTAGGAGAGTTTAGTCCAAGCACCAGTTGGTTACCCTCCTGTTAACCATGAGGAACACAAAAGCTGCAATAAGCTTGCTACAAAGAAGAACCCAGGTGGCCAGTTCCAACTGGATTTACCATTGACCCTTCTGATGGCTTCCAGGAGATTGAGTCCTTACCCACCAAGTGGTGCCCAAAAGGTCCTGGACCCTTGGGAATGTTAGAGTGTACTCTATCCCTACCGAGATTACAAACTTAGACACTTAGCAACTTTTTCTGAACTTTATCACAAAAGAAAAAGAGGCTACCACGGGCTGTACTGCCATATTCCTCTATTATATTTGATTCCATCTGAAAAGATGTGTTGTCATCATGGTACCAGCAGCAAGTGGAGAGACAGATGCAGCGGGTGGTGCTGGAGGTGCTGATGACCCAGAAGAAGTCAAAGGTGTTGCAGTAACTGGATAAGTGGCAGCTGCCGATCTTCCTGCTTCAGCCTTTTCCATCTCATTCTGATGCCTTCTTTCGGTACGCACCAACCTGGTGGAATAAATTGTCTGAAGTTCGTTCCTGTGGTACAGAAGGAGTATTGCTTAATGCTCCCATGGGAAATAGCTTAGTTACATAAGTTGTATGTAACATGTTTGGAAATAAAGAGCACAGATAACACTTATGAGGGTGAGTCAGCAGTTTTACAGGTTGTAGATGTTGCCTGTAAGATACAGTATCATTTCAGATATGGAGTCCTAGTAATTAGCCACAAGAAATTCAGATATTTAGAAACAGTATTTTGCAGTTTGCTGGCTTCTGAATGAGTAGATTGTAACTAGTCTCCCGGAAAACATGGATACCAACCTGGAACCGAAAAGGGAGTCCATTAAAGCCTGCAAGATAAGGGACAGCAAAACAAGCTACAAACAGCATCGGGCTACAAAAATGAGTGGAAAGCTCTGACCTAAAGGGACTGGAGAAGGGCACAACTAAACATAGGTGAGGAACTCAAAACAGGAATGGAAGTGTGAGCCCATGCATCTGGTAGTCAAACATATGGTGACCATGTCCCTGGTAACCTAGACATGCAAAATACCCTGTAAGAGTTTACTATAAAAGTTTAGGCTGATCTTGTGTCCCAGTGGCCACTCTCCTGTCTGCAACTTTCTCCACCCATGCTTAGTTTGTTACTATATGATGCTTGTGTGTTTTCTTGTATTCAAGTACGTGTCATGTCTCCGGGCGAAGGCCAGCACTCTCCCCAGCAGCTCCGCCTGGTTCATGACCACGCCAACAGCCGAGCCCTCCACCCGTGCAGGGTTTGAGCCAGCAGCCCAGCCCTGCGCCGCAGGCTCGCTGCAGGCTCTCCTGGTTTTCCTCCCTGATCTCTGCTTGCCCACTGGTATTCTTTTTCGTTACATTTACTGTACTGTCTGCTTGTTGTGCCCCTAGTGTTGCTCTGCCCATGATACCCACTTGCCCACTGTGATTCGTTTTACTATTCCTTCTTCATTTCTATTACTGCCTGCTTATTGTGCCCTTTCTGTTGCTCTACTTCTCCCCTGTTCCCGCCGCTGCTGCCCGTGCGGCCCAGCCCCATCCCAGATGCTTCCGCCTCCCTGCCTCTGCTCCCTCCCCTTCATATGGCGACCGCTGTGGGGGAGCGTGCGTGATTCCTTGACCTACGGGCCAAGGCCAGCACTCTCCCCAGCAGTTCTGCCTCGGTGACAACCGCGCCAACAGCTGAGCCCTCCACCCGTGCAGGCTTCGAGACAGCAGCCCACCCCTGCGCCGCAGGCTCGCTGTAGGCTCTCCTGGTTTTCCCCCATGACCTCCGCTTGCCTACTGGTATTCTTTTTCGTCACATTTACTGTACTGTCTGCTTGTTGTGCCCCTAGTGTTGCTCTGGGTATAAAGATAGAATATCGACGGGAAAATATCGACTAGCATTAATATCGTGGTAAGAATATCGACTGTGAAAAATATCGTAATAGAAAATATCTTTTTAAAAAATATCGTTTTGTGAGAATGACAAAAATATCGTCATAAAAAAATATCGATGAACAGAATATCGTTGATCAAAATGTCGTTTCATATAATATCGACAGAAAAATATAAGTTGTTATAAAATTTATAAAAAAATATGTATTATGTTTTTAAAAAACTTACAAAACTCCTACTAGTAATAATATGTGTAAAAAAATATTTTCTACAAAAGAATTGTTAAAATTTTAGTAGCGGGTTATTGGTATTATAGGGGATAAGGGTGGGTAGTAATTTAAAATTTGGTTTTTAAAAAATTTATAAAATATAAACAAATTAGAAAATATTTAAGAAATCCAAATTTTAATTTGAAATTTCGAATTCTTCACGAAATTAAATTTGGAATTAAATTTTATAATTTCAAAGAAAAATTTTAGGAGCGGGTTTTTGGTATTATAGGGGATTAGGGTGGGTAGTAATTTAAAAATGTAGTGTTTAAAAATTGTATAAAATATTAATAAATTAGAAATTTATAATGAAATCAAATTTTAACCTCGAAATTTAAAATTTTACACGAAATTTATTTTTTAATATTAATAAAAAATATTACATTAATATTGAAGAAGCGTTATTTTGGTATTATAGGGGAATAGGGTCTAAAAAATAAAATAATTTAGATAGAAAAATTTATATTGTTTACTAACCTGCACATTTCCTGACTTATGTTGGATTGGAGTTAGAATAGTAAATTATTATAAAATATAAACACATTAGAAAATAATTAAGAAATTTAAAATTTAATTTTAAATTTCTAATTGTTTACAAATTTAAATTTGTAATTAAATTTAAAAATTTCAAATAAAAATTTTAGGAGCGGGTTTTTGGTATTATAGGGGATTAGGGTGGGTAGTAATTTAAAAATGTAGTCTTTAAAAATTGTATAAAATATTAATAAATTAGAAATGTATCATGAAATCAAAATTTAACATCGAAATTAAAATTTTTACACGAAATGTATTTTTTAATATTAATAAAAAATATTAAATTAATATTGAAGAAGCGTTATTTTGGTATTATAGGGGAATAGGGTCTAAAAAATAATTTAGATAGAAAAATTTATTTTGTTTACTAACCTGCACATTTCCTGACTTATGTTGGATTGGAGTTAGAATAGTAATTTATTATAGTTTACTATCCAGCACTTTCCCTGAGTTATGTTATGTTTGGAGTTAGAATAGTAATTTATTATGGTTTACTATCCAGCAAGTAATTTATTATGGTTTACTATCCAGCACTTTCCCTGACTTATGTTGGATTGGAGTTAGAATAGTAATTTATTATGGTTTACTATCCAGCACTTTCCCTGAGTTATGTTATGTTTGGAGTTAGAATAGTAATTTATTATGGTTTACTATCCAGCACTTTCCCTGACTTATGTTGGATTCGAGTTAGAATAGTAATTTGTTATGGTTTACTATCCAGCACTTTCCCTGAGTTATGTTATGTTTGGAGTTAGAATAGTAATTTATTATGGTTTACTATCCAGCAGTTTCCATGACTTATGTTGGATTGGAGTTAGAATAGTCATTTATTATGGTTTACTATCCAGCACTCTCCCTGACTTATGTTATGGTTTACTATCCAGCACTTTCCCTGACTTATGTTATGTTTGGAGTTAGAATAGTAATTTATTATGGTTTACTATCCAGCACTTTCCCTGACTTATGTTGGATTGGAGTTAGAATAGTAATTTATTATGGTTTACTATCCAGCACTTTCCCTGACTTATGTTGGATTGGAGTTAGAATAGTAATTTATTATGGTTTACTATCCAGCACTTTCCCTGACTTATGTTATGTTTGGAGTTAGAATAGTAATTTATTATGGTTTACTATCCAGCACTTTCCCTGACTTATGTTGGATTGGAGTTAGAATAGTAATTTATTATGGTTTACTATCCAGAACTTTCCCTGACTTATGTTGGATTGGAGTTAGATTAGTAATTTATTATGGTTTACTATCCAGCACTTTCCCTGAGTTATGTTATGTTTGGAGTTAGAATAGTAATTTATTCTGGTTTACTATCCAGCACTTTCCCTGACTTATGTTGGATTGGAGTTAGAATAGTAATTTATTATGGTTTACTATCCAGAACTTTCCCTGAGTTTACAATTTATTTTTGATCAAAAGGGTATTTAGTCCTCTGGAACGCGTAGACCCTCAGTTTGAGTCGTCACATACTGTAACTACATATTCTGTGGGAAAGTTATGTCAATCCTGGCTGCGAAATTCCACCTTAGCATCTGTCAAAGTTCATTTATCGAAGTTACATGACAAAATAGATTTGAATTATTTTGTTAAAGGTCCTGTGGGTGGCAGAACCAAAAGGTGGGCGTATGCTATTTACAACGAAGTGTGGAAATTTTCGCAAATTGAGGCGGCTTCAAGATTGAGAGCTATTGACCAAGCAAACATGGAAAAGGTTTTAGCCGTTATAGATAACAGCATTAGCACTCTCTCTTCCAGAATTTATACATTAGATAATATTGTTTCGTCAGTTGTTGATATTGTGCATGATGATATGTCTGTGTTATATAATGGTCAAAACCAGTTGCGTTCTGTTATGCAGTTTGCATGGACATTGCAGACGTTAAAGGCAGGGAGGGTCCCTTGGGACTATGTGAGCACTACATCGTTATTCATTACTTTTAACATTACTGATAAGCAGCTATTTATGTCCATGAAAGATGCTACATATTCATTATTACATATTGAAAAATTAGAACCGTTACCTTTCTCTGTGGCGGAAATCAATTCAGTCACGTGGCTTATACACGGGTTGATAACTCTACCGTTCGCACTTCTTAAGTTTACGTCTTGTATGAAACATTATGCTCTGGGTAGATATGAACAGCTGGCCACCGCTTTCATACATGAGGTTTGGTCCCTCCCCTTTACGTATAGATGTACTAGGGATGGAACTGAGGTTTATCTGAAGGGTGAGGAATGTACCACGACACCAGATCATTCCTTGGTATGTAGGCACATTCAATTACACGGTGCATGCAATGTACAAGCCCCGATTTTGGCCTGCGTCCTACGAGGTGTCCCAGTGCCTGTGATTACGCCTTCTTTGACGCTGCTTGCAAACAGTAGTTATTTAATTTTGAATAATGAAGCTTGCTGCGGGATGTTAGTGGGAATCCCATATATAGTAACTGTATCGCAGAGGGTTGTCTGCTGCAATAATGTTCTCTTTTCACCCCCGCACGGGCGGCTGGATGTTTCCATCTGGCCTTCGATTCCAACCTTGAAAGCAGAGTTCAACAAGTTGAGCAGAATAAGAGCTGTATTGTCCCAAAAAGAGGTGTCATTGACTTCCTCTCGTGAAACATTTGTCCTTCACGTTGCTAATACGCGCACTGAGGTACAGGCGGTTTTGAATACTGACCTCCCCCTACATTTCGGAGCTTTGATCCTAACTATTTTCAATGCCTCGTCCACGACCGGCCTGGCTCATTTTTTTAAACTTGTAGGCTCAGGCCTCGTGACCTCTTTCCAAACTATTTTTGGTGTGATTCCGGCATTTTTTCATTCGATTTTCTCGAGCATCTTTGGAGGTGTTCCGCTGCTTCTGGCGCTGGTGGCAGGTGTGCTGCTTTTACTTTTCATACTACGGAATGGCTGCTATTTCTGTGCCACACGAGCACCTGTCCCGTCTGCATCTTCTTCGTGATAGGATGCTTGACTTTTATGGTACTCTGCCATTGGCGACTTTAAGCCTGGCATATGGATTATCCTTCAGGTATTCCTACTTCACCTGCGTGCAACCTGTATTTCACTGCCTGGATTGTCCCTTTGAATGGCCTCTGGATTTGTGCTTGACCAACACGGTGTCTACGGTGCCGGATTTCGATCGACTGATGAGGCCCTTAGTGTCTCACGAGTTGGCCTGTTCTGTGTGTCCGGATTATGGCTTGTGGTGCGGCGCATGGTATCCTGGGTAATTGAGACATATCAACGGCTGCCTACGACTTCTTGGCTATGAGCTATTTAGAGGAACATTCCGGTTGCCCTCTGATTGTGCTAGAGGCTCCGATGGTTGAAGAACACGTATGTTCCTTTTCTTTAATTAATTGGATGGCTGAGACTTTTAGTGGCCCTGCAAACGATTTTTTGTTGGAAGCAGTTGCCACGTATGCTGCCTATACATTCATGGATTAACTGAACTATCCTCCTTTGCGCCTGTGCTACTGGACAGCAACCTAGCGCAGCATTCATTTTTTTTTTCTAATCATTGTGTTACTTATAGTATTTGGATGATAGTAGTTGTTAATATATGAAGTAAATTGTACATTTACTTAGCAAGTTTAAATAATTTTTGTCAGCTATCTAAGTAGACATGGATAAGGTAGTTAATAAATGTTTTTACATGTAAGTTTCTGGTCGTTGTTGATAAGTTCAACATGTTCTTTTTTCACTCTAAAGAAGAACACTTTTTAATTTAGGGAGTTTATCTACTTTATGCTAAGTTCGAATGAAAAAAGCAATGGGATTTTACTTACTTCAAGTGTAGTATGACGTTTTGTAGTTGTAGTCGTAGGTTTGTATTTTCTTCTCTCAGCAAGGTAACCGTTTTTCTCCAAGTTTGGCCCAAAAATGGTAAATTACGTTAAGTGTATAATTGTTTTTATATTAGTGAGTTAATTAATGGTAGCTTTTGATTGGTTCAATTAGTGAAATTTCAAAATCATTGGTCGAGAACGTTATTTTGAATTAGAAAACCGTTAAATAATTATATGTGTGAATAGTTTTGTAAAGTAAAATAGTTAAAAAAAGTGTGTAAAATAAAAGAATAGTGCATATCGAGTTGGTAATAAAAAGACGATATTTTTTGTATATTTCTATAAGCAGATAGGTCGTCGATGTTAGTGTAGTCGATATATATGTCTAAGGTCATGTTATTTAAAATAAAGTCGATCATGTAGTAGTCGATATTTATGTTGTCGATATTAGTGTGAACGATATTAGGGTTGTCGATAAAAAAAAATCGATATTTGTGTGAATCCTTGTTTAAGTATAGGATGACGATATTAATGTAAGCGATATTTTAGTGACGATATTTATTTCTGACGATATTTATGTTAACGATATTCCATCATGGAACAGTTGCTCTGACCCTGATAGCTGCTTGTCCACTGTGATTCGTTTTACTATTCCTTCTTCATTTCCATTACTGCCTGCTTATTGTGCTCTTGCTGTTGCTCTACTTCTCCCCTATTCCCGCTGCTGCTGCCCCTGTGGTCCCGCCCCCGTCCCAGCCGCTCCCACCTCCCTGCCTCTGCTCCTGCTCCCTTCCCCTTCATGTGGTGACCACTGCGGGGGAGCGCGCGTGATTCCTTGACCGCCGGGCCAAGGCCAGCACTCTCCCCAGCAGCTCCACCTGGTTGACAACCACGCCAACAGCAGAGCCCTCCACTCGTGCAGGGTTCGAGCCAGCAGCCCGCCTCTGCACTGCAGGCTCGCTGTAGGCTCTCCTGGTTTTCCCCCAGATCTCCACTTACCTACTGGTATTCTTTTTCGTTATATTTACTGTACTGTCTGCTTGTTGTGCTCCTAGTGTCGCTCTGCCCCTGATAGCCGCTTCCCCACTGTGATTCGTTTTACTATTCCTTCTTCATTTCTATTACTGCCTGCTTATTGGGCCCTTGCTGTTGCTCTACTTCTCCCCTGTTTCCACCGCTGCTGCCCCTGCGGCCCGCCCCCGTCCCAGCTGCTCCCACCTCTCTGCCTCTGCTTCTGCTCCCCTCCCCTTCATATGGCAACCGCACACAGTGGGCGTGCTGCTGGCGCGCCTAAGGTAGGCCCGTCTGCACCTGTCCACCAGAGCCACGACACCCGACACTGCTACGATTCCAACTTCCTCCACAATCTCAACGCCGGACGATCATCCAACTGCTTCCAGGCCACCCCGATGCTCACCCACGGACCCTTCACCTGCCAAAGCTGCAGCTTCACCAGCTGCCGAACACCTTCACGCCCTACCCCACCTGCCAGAGCAGAACACAACCACCTCAGATGCATTCTACTCAACACCCGCTCCGTCCACAAGCACGCCACCGAACTCTAGGACCTACTCGCCTCCCCGGACGTCGCCTTCCTAACAGAGACCTGGATGAACCCCTCCTCACCACCCGACATTTCCATAGCCTTATCAGATGTCTACAAGATCACCAGAAGGGACCGCACTAACAGACCAGGAGGAGAAATCACCATTGTCTACAGAAACACCCTCAGAGTCTCGACGTGCACAGCAGACACCTCCAGCACCGCTGAACCCCTGCACTTCCAGATCCACACAGAACCCAAAACCACCCTCAGAGGGACACTCGTATACAGACCCCCCGGACTCTGGCCACAGTTCATCAACGCCATCGCCGACATCATCAGCACGCATGCTCTTGATTCCACAGACTACATCCTTCTCGGAGACCTGAATTTCCACCTTGAGAACGCCGACCACAGCAACACTGCCGCTCTGCTCGATAACCTTGCCACCCTCGGACTCGAACAGCTCGTCTCGACCCCCACCCACACCGCCGGACACACGCTCGACCTCATCCTCTCCACCAGCAACCATGTCTCCTTCTGCCACACCACTGAACTCCACTGGACCGACCATCGCTGCATCCACTTCACCTTCAAGAAACCCACCTCGCACCACCACCCACAACAGATCCCCTACCGCAGATGAAACAAGATTACCAAAGACCAGCTCATCACCACACTCGCCCGAGACTCACCAACAGACAACACAGACACGGACACAGCCACCCGCAGCAACCTCAAGCAATGGATCGATGACTGCGCCAACACCCTAATCAAAAAGCCCTCAAACAGACGCACCGACAGTAAGGCCAGCTGGTTTACCACCGACCTCCAGGAATCCAAGCGGACCTGCCGAAAACTTGAGAAGAAGTGGTGCCATGAACGGACCCTGGACAACCACGCTGCCCTAAAGGACGCCAACCGCAAGCACCGCCAACTCATTCGAGCCACCAAAAGGACGTCCTTCAAGGAACGCATAGACAACAACGCACACAACAGCAAAGAGCTCTTCAACATCGTGAAGGAACTCTCCAACCCTAGCTCGAGCTCCAACAACATCCTGCCATCGCAAGACCTTTGCGACTCCTTAGCCACCTTCTTTCACTGCAAGATTGCTGACATCCATGACAGCTTCAACGCCCAGACCCTCCCTACAGCCGCCGACACTGCCGACTCACCACCCCCTAGTCTCACCAACCGCCTGCTCTCCTGGACCCACATCAACGATGACAACAACATCAAGACCATGAACACCATCCACTCCGGCTCACACTCTGCCCACTGCCCTCACCACATCTTCAACAAAGCAAACCGCATCATCGCACCCCAACTCCGAAAGATCATCAACAGCTCCTTTGAGACCGCCACCTTCCCTGAAAGCTGGAAGCATGCCAAAATCAACGTCCTACTCAAAAAACCCACAGCAGATGCAAAGGACCTCAAGAATTTCCAGCCCATCTCCCTGCTTCTGTTCCCAGCGAAAGTCATCAAAAAGATCATCAACAAGCAACTGGCTCACTTGCTCGAAGAGAACAACATCCTGGACGCGTCCCAATCTGGATTCCGCAGCAATCACAGCACCGAAACCACCCTCATCGCTGCCAACAACGACATCAGGACCCTACTGGACAATGGCGAAACCGCGGCCCTCATCTTCCTGGACCACTTGTCCGCCTTCGACACCGTCTGCCACCACACCCTACGCACACACCTACACGACGCAGGAATGCTTGACAAAGCTCTGGACTGGACCACCTCCTTCCTCACCGACAGAACCCAGAGGGTTCGCCTCCCCCTTTCCGTTCTGAAGCCACCAAGATCATCTGCGGCATGCCCCAAGGATCATCCCTCAGCCCCACCCTTTTCAACATCTACATGCCAACATGGTCTGCTTGCACAACCTCAACATTGTCTCTTACAACGACGACACTCAGCTGATCTTCTCTCTCACCAAGAACCCCGCCACTGACAAAACCAACCTCCACGTCAGCAGCAGACTGGACTAAGGCAACGCCTTATACGCAGGAACCACGGGCAGACTCCAGAAAAGACTCCAGCGCATACAGAACACCTCTGCGCGCCTGATCCTCGACATACCCCGCCACCTCTACATCACCGCCCACTTGAAAGACCTGCACTGGCTCACAGTCAACAAAAGGATCACCTTCAAGCTCCTCCCCCATGCTCACAAAGCTCTCCACAACGCTGGACCAGAATACCTCAACAAACGTCTAACCGTTCTACACCCCTCACCGCCAGCTTTGTTCCGCCGACCTCGCCCTCACCGCCGTCCCACGCATCCACAGGACCTCCACTGGCAGCGGATCCTTCTCCTACCTCGCCGCCAAGACATGGAACACCCTACCTACAGAGCTGCGTCAGACCCAGGACCTGCTGACCTTCAGGAGACTCCTCAAAACCTGGCTGTTCGAGCAGGAGCTGCAGCCCCCCCCAGCACCTTGAGACCCTCACAGGTGATTAGTGCGCTTTACAAATGATCGATTGATTGACTGATTGATGTCTTACTCTTGGTAGACGCTTGCGTGTCCCAGTGTTCCTGACAATTACACAGTAGTTGGAGCACCTGCTGCAGCAGTCTCTTTGTGGTGATTTGTATTTGATGAATGCTTTCAATACACTGCTGTCCGTGCTGTACATCTTTGGAGTCTCAGGGAAGCTTGTACCAATGACACATGTGCACCAATTGTCTGAACTGTGGGCCAGTGTATGTCAAATACCGGTCATCTATGCTGGAGGAAGCTTGCACTACTACTACCTAGCTGGCAGTAGTACTGCCGGGTTGGTACACTGACAGCCTGGCTCCAAATTGAAAATGCAGCCAGGTCTGTTGGCTGTTTATTACTCATTACTGTCACTATGTTACAGGTGTAATGGATACTATCAGTAAAGAGTTTGTGCAAAATATACAGCACACTGTTTATAAGGCAATGGAATTACACAATGATCCTGAGTGTAACAAAATATCATACAGGCCTACAACATGGAGAGTACTATCTCACACCATCTTATTTGGACACAGGAGTTTAATCATACTATGGGCCATATGTAGGTAGGCTGTGTTTTGCGATTCTCTAATTGCAATTTTTAGGGAATCGCAATTAGAGAATAGCAAAACGCTATGTAGGTAGGATTAGCAATTTTGTTTGCGAATCCCACCTATTCCTTATTTGCGATTCTCTAATTGAGAATCGCAAATAAGGAATACCTTGCCATTCATTCCTATGGGCTAAAAGGCCCATAGGAATGAATAGGAAGACATTCTCAATTTGCGATTCTCAATTAGAGAATCGCAAATTGAGAATGCAATTTCAAGGGTGCAAGGGTGTCAACATGACACCCTTTTGCACCCCTGTAATGAGCATGTGTGGCTCACTGGTTAGAGTAGGCAGACCTGGAAGCAGAGGTCAGCCCGGGACCAGGGTTCAATTCCCGGCTCGGCTGGGTCTTGAGTCCATAAATTGTCCATGGACTTGATAATTCTCGCTCCAGTGCATTCTCGTTTCATGGGTTCACACTCTGCAACTCTGGGCAATAGCTTGCTTAATCTCCACAATGGCCCCTCGCGGCAGGATGCCTGGCTTTCACCTTGTGGATGCCCTGCTGGGTTATCTCACAGGGGAATACCAGGATGGGTTCCCTAAGCAAGCGCTTAGAGACCGGTTGGTGATTTGCGCTATATAAATATCTGTACATTTACATTTACATGTGGCGCACATACATGCCCTAAGGGCATGTATGTGTGCCACATGGCACTTTGAATAATGCAAAAAACTGCATTATTGAAAGAAATCGCAAATTACCATCAACCTGAAGTTGGTGGTAATTTGCGATTCATTAAGCCAAAATAGCACAACTTGGGTGCTTTCTACATTGCATTTAAGGAATCGCTATTTGGGATTCCTTGAATGCATTTGCAAAATAAGGAATCGCAAATTTTGCGATTCCTTATTTTGCATGCAGATTTGCCTTCCTACATCCCACTTAGCAAAATTGCGATCGCAAACGCCGAAATTCGGCGAATTTCGCCGTTTGCGATCGCAATTTTGCTTTCTACATATGGCCTATGTTCTTAATTTTTTAGCCCTTCAAGAATATTACTAATTCAGTGCAATGCTAGCTTTTGAACATTTTTAGGATATATGTGAAAAATTATAATCTATTTTAATAACAGATATGCGGATACCGCTTTCTGGTAATTATTGGGAGTCAGATTATGAGGTAACAAGGCAGAAACACTATATCGACTCATTTTTCTCAAACATATGCATTCCAGTGCTGGGGGAACCGTAGTTTCATTCAGTATGTATACTTGTGTTTTTACAGTGGAAGCATTCTAGTCTCATGCGGTAGGCACTGCCACCGCTGAGATTTTAAACCCTGGTTTTTACCACTAATGGAGCGACAGGATTAATGACTCCACAGATTCAGTATTGATTTTTTGTAACTCAATTAGATGGATTGATGTACATGCTGTGTTACTCAGCAGTTGCAGTCACACATGCTAATTCGCCAAGAAGAAACTGGCATCCTTTCCATGTAGAAAATCGTTATTTACTGTGCATCATGGCAGGCAATTTAAAAACAAATGCTGAACTGCAGCTGCACTCCAATAAAAGGCACATTCTATTGCTCATGTAACACTTTTTTGCTACATAGATGTTCTCTGAAGTTTCAGAAAGGACAGCTAAAAATATTCACAAGCAGAATTATCAATAATAAAGTTAATCTGATTAAAATATATTGGTAGAGTAACGGGGCTGTATGGCAATGTACCTCTCTTAGAATTGCTTACACATTCTCTACCCCTGTCTTGTTTATACAACTGTGTTGACAAACTAAGGCGGACTCGGTTCGACAAGCCACAAGCATTAGAAATTAAATTTTATTTTCATCGGAGTCCTTGGCAAGCGGTGAGTGACTGTGTATAATGATTTTTACACTTAATTTTCGCCGTGTATACTTGGTTTTGATTTGCATACGGTAGTTAGTCCTACAATGTTTAAAGGTTTGCATTTCACGAAAGACCGAGCTGCTTCTCTGCTCAGTCTCTGATGCAGGCTAAGATTTCTGATGTGAAATTCCAAAAGCAGAGTAGAAACACCCTAAATTTGGACATGACAAAACGTAGCCATCTCAATCTATATCAGATCTCACTCTAAGGCATTGTAACTGGGAAAGCACATCATATCCACTGATTGTTTCTACTAGGAAATATGGGCCAGATGATGACCATTTTTTTGTGGTCGCAGAGGGGTATTTTGCCCTTTTGCGACTGCAATAAACAGTAGCACCATGTACCAACCCTATTTTGCGAGTCGCTAATGTAATAGTAACTCGCAAACTAGAGTTAGCGACTCGCTATTAGAAAGGGGCATTCCAAGGATGTCCCTTCCTAATAGCGACTCTGAACCCTATGTAAGATTGTTTTTGACTGCATTTGAGGTCGCAAAACACTTGCGGTTTATCACCCTCTTCAAGAGGGTGGTAAGCCATTCGCAAACGGGAAGGGGTGCCCAGGGGACCTCTTCCCCTTTGTAAATGGGCGTGCCAAATTGCTTTAAGAGCAGGCAGTGGTTCCAGGGACCACTACCTTCCCCTAAAAAATGAAACAGAATCTTTTCATTTCTTAGTTTTAAAATGCAACCCGTTTTCCTTTAAGGAAAACAGGCTGCATTTAAAAAAAAAACTGCTTTATTGACAAAGTAGTCCCAGACATGGGGGTCTGCTGACCCTAGCAGGCCACCATCCCTGGGAGTGGCAGCCATTCCTAAACGGCCCGCAACTTGTGACTCGCCATTTAATGCAATTTGCGAGGCGCAAACATCAATGGTCGTACATCTGGCCCTATACCTGTTAATCTTATCATTAGCTTATCATTAGAGTGGTAGCAAAGGAATTAGAGGACTTTGACAGGCATCTACTGGATATCTGCATGACAAAGTGAGCTTGTTTCGATTTCAGCTCAGATAAAATATTTGCGTCACCCTGTACCTTCTCCAGACCTAATGACTAGTCTTGGCCTGATTCTAATCTAATTACATGCATGTCGAAACACGGGTAGGGTCCTGAAGCAGCAGTTTCTTTTGATTTTCATATTATGTGTTGTTAAATTGGGATTGGAGGACTTTGCACCCTGCCAGATAGTACACCTTTGCAAACATTATTTTCATTATCACATACCAGCACAGTCAATTTTGAAGGCTTTAGTGCAGTAGAAATAATTCCCATAAATCCTGTAGATGTTTGATCTAGACAAGCTTAGATTGCTACTTTCTTCTAAATGTGCATCTCTTTGAAACAAAAGGGGTGCAAAACTGTAGCTCTGAAAGTTAATGGATACTGATGTCCATAGCTGTGGCATCAGCATGAGCATCTCATAGTTGTACACTGCATGGAGACACCTGAACTGCACTTCATCAGGAGATTATCTATAGAAAAAAACACAATAATAAGGAAAAGTCACCAGCCTTTTAACAGGACCCTGCGTACCGTAGATCTTGTGGAGAGTATCACATAAGAGAATATCTCTATGACATTTAGTTCTCTATTGATATGATTTTTACCAAAAATAACTGCAGCGTCATAAAGCATTTCATCATTCAAATGTACATACTCAAGAATGGTATATTTAGACTGACGGTGAGACCTTTCGGTAGTGTTTAGGTGTCCCACTTTAAACAATATTGCATGTAGATGCTCCCATTCATTTTAAAGGTATCTTATCTCCTTACAAACTATGCCATGTGAATAACTGCATTAGCTATCTGATGAACGACAAAACCATTACTGGAAATTAAAAAGCTAATTGTTGTACAATCTTTCATTAGGGAAAACTGTCTGCAGCTGAAAGCACACCAAGACCATGGAGAAGTGATCTTCGTTCAGTTGCATAGATTCAAAACGTCTTACATTTTTTCCCACGAGACTTAGTGTTAGATGAGGATCAGCAACAAACTGAAGGGTAGACTACTGCAAGTGTCTCCATTCATGACTGCAAGCAAAATTGAATTCTTCTATATGAAACCTTTGAATTATGAATAAAGAAAAGGACATATTCAAAATTATTTGACATACTCAGATAGCCCTAATATGAAATCACCTAAGGTAGCACAGAAGTACAAAATTTAAAAAATCTGTTTCCTCTCAACTCCAGTGGAAATACACTAGCAGTGTGAGTTACTAAATTCAATCTTCCTTCCTTGGGGAAATGATCATTAAGATTTTTAGTATCACCTTGATCAAGTTTTCTCTGAGTTACAGATGAAAGAAAATCACACTGATCACAAAAACAAGAGAGGCAGTGGCTAAGCTACTTCTGTAATGGCTGCTCTTAAGAACCCCTGCAGGAATTTGGACTTTTTTTTTGGAATGGAAGACTTGCAGAGCTAGAAACAAAACAGATGGATGTTGGTTAACTACAGCAGAATGGTGGACACCTGGAGGGCAAATACATAGTACTGTTAACCAGTGGGATGGAGAGCTATTGGACTAAAGGTATCAACCTCTTTATGACATGGCTGCAGCATGGGTAGCTCTCACTGTGGAAGAGCCATAAAGATATTCTACAAGAGGGAAAGATCACGCTGGAAGAGGTAGTATGGAGACGGAAAGTTGGAGAGACTACAGGGATGATTTAAGCCTCCTGTGGCAACAAAAACAAAAAACAAAAGTAGGTTTTATGTGGGGTATAATGATCCTACATCCTTCCTAGTATCAAGACGTTTCAGCCTCTACTTTACAGCCAATGTGGGTCCAAGGCTTTCATCAGGACCAGAAGAAGTAGCCCCTGAAATAACACAAGTGTAATAATTGCCGTCTTTTGAACTGTCCCTGTTGTCACTGGACAAGCAACATATCAAAGATAACATGCAGTTCTATATGGCATCTACAAACATTGGTTTGTGACAGATATGAAAGCTGTTCTGATAATATACCTACACGTCGAATTAGAGAACGTCCTTAGATACTCATGGATAACCATTTGCCTGCCTAAGTCCCTCCTCAAGCCATTAAACATATTGTATTCTATTTCCCCCTCACTTTCTTTTATTACTCTTTTCGATAGTCCTCTTTCATGTATAATAGGTGGCCCATGTTGTTTAAGACAGTCACATACTAATGTGAAACTAACTGCAACCAGTCTAGAATGAAGGAAACCTACCACTTAATTGTATTCAAGTGCTTAGACGCATTATAACTGTGTCATGATATTGGAGACTATATATATATATATATATATATATATATATATATATATATATATTACCTACTGGCGATAGCCAGTAGGTAGTTATAGTTAGGACCACGTTTCCATAGGAAAACCTCAACATTCTATTTTGAATAACTTTGGCGCCGGTCGACGAATCCTCGCGAATTTCTCAAAATAGGTGGGGCGCTACGCTCCGCTCCTACCCTGAAAGTCTCGGGGGGATTCGTCAAGCGGGGGCTGAGATAAAAGGGGGGTCCCAAAACGCGTTTTTCCCATGCATTTTTCCATAGGACCTTTAGAACGAGCTACAGCCCGAATGGCTGAACAGAATTACTCAAAATTTGGCAGAGAGGTAGTCCCTAGGTCAAGGAAGTGCCTTTTGTAGGTTTGGTGTAAATCTGTTCAGTAGATTCTGAGAAAATAGCCTTTAAATCAATATATATATCTGAGCCAGCTTACGGTACGCTTACCGTACGCTTACGGTAAGCGTACGGTGGCGTGCGCGAGCGCGATTCTGATTGGCTCTTAGATCTTAGTAAACATTCGAATCGGCCGAAACCAGGAAGCGGCGGCCGCCATTTTGTCTCTCGCACTGAGAGAGATTTTTAAAATAGGAAGCCCAAAAACATGTAAAGGGGCTGTTTTGACAACTCCCTCCCACATAGTCATGTTGAGGGAGTCCCCAAACATCCCCCAAGTGCAAAAACGGTTTTATTTTTTTTTCGGCAATTTCGCGGGGTACGCTTACCGTACGCTTACGGTAAGCGTACGGTAAAAAAATAAAAATAAAAAAAACACTATCCACACTTACCCCACCCCCTGTGCTTTTGGTGGCCGAAGGCCACCAAATGTGCTGGGCTTATTACAATGGAAAAAAACACTATCCACACTTACCCCACCCCCTGTGCTTTTGGTGGCCGTAGGCCACCAAATGTACAGGGCTTATTATAAGGGAAAAAAAATTAGCATTTAAAAAACCGTACTAATTCACTGAAAAAACCATAGGTTTCACACACGTTATAGTTAGGAATTAGCATTTAAAAAACCTTGCAAATTCACTGAAAAAACCATAGGTTTCACACATGTTATAGTTAGTGGAAATTTTACTGATAAAAAACCAATGAAATTGCCCCGTTATAGTTAGCGCAGGCAACTATAACTCACGCGACCGCAATCCTCTGCTGATGACATATGTGTCTTTATGAAAAAAAAATATTTGTAATATATGTATAGCTAAAAATGTATGGAAGAAGACATGGGCAAATAAGTGTCTAAATACAGTATTAGCATCAGCAGAGGATTGTGGTCGCGTGAGTTATAGTTGCCTGCGCTAACTATAACGGGGCAATTTCATTGGTTTTTTATCAGTAAAATTTCCACTAACTATAACATGTGTGAAACCTATGGTTTTTTCAGTGAATATATATATATATATATATAATCTACTGGCGGTCGCCAGTAGATAGTTATAGTTAGGACCGTGTTTCCATAGGAAATCCGCAACATTCTATTTTGAATAACTTTGGCGCCGATTGACAAATCCTCACGAAATTTTCAAAATAGGTGGGGCGCTCTGCTCCGCTCCTATCCTGAAAGTCTCGGGGGGATTCGTAAAGCGGGGGCTGAGAAAAAGGGGGGTCCCAAAACGTGTTTTCCCCATGCATTTTTCCATAGGACCTTTAGTCCAAGCTACAGCCCAAACGGCTGAACAAAATTACTTGAAATTTGGCAGAGAGGTAGTCCTCAGGTCAGGGATGTGCCTTTTGTAGGTCTGGTGTAAATGTGTTCAGTATTTGCTGAGAAAATAGCATTTAAATCAATTTATATACCTATAAGCGCGCTCCGAGCGCGTACGGTAAGCTTACCGTACGCGCATGCTGCCGTGCGCGAGCTTAATTCTGATTGGTGGTTACATGACTGTAAAAATTCGAATCGGTCGAAATCAGGAAGTGTCGCCCGCCATTTTGTGTGTCACACACTGATAAACAAAGGTGGAGAACGTGAAAAGGGGGCAACGAAGAGAGTTGCAGACCCCCTAACGTTTGTCAGGGGGTCCAAGAAGGTCCCAAAAGTATGAAAAATACATTTAAATTTATTTTTAAAAAATCGCGGGGTGCGCGTACGGTAAGCTTACCGTACGCGCACGGCAGAAAAAAAACAATTAAAAAAATAGAAGTAAAAATCAAATTTAAGTGTTTAGATATTAGGGGGCTCTAAAAAGAGCCGTTGTGTTTATGAAGTGTTTTTTTTGTGGTACCTACAAGTAAGTACCGATGCAGAGTCTAAAGTTCAAGAGGAAGACTCTGTTGCCTTCATCACTGAAATGTACACGGTCTCCTATATAAATGTCTTGCATGTTGTTGTGGTATATAGAACCCATACCATAGTCTCTGAGGAAAGCAGAAATAGATTTGTTGACGTGCTTTCTTGCTTTGTCAATCTGCGGACAAAATTGGTTGGACCAGTTCCACTTTTGCCTTTGGCATATATTAGAATATACAAAGGCAGTTTGTGGAAAAAGTGACATCAATTGCACAAAGGTGTCCTTAATAAGCATTTCCAGACCTACCCCAGTTAAAGTGCCTAGGTCATTTCCACCACAGTGCACAATAATAAGGTTAGGCTGTGGGAGATGTAGAAAGGTTTTCACCAAAGGCATTAATTGGTGCCACTTTAACCCTCTCTGACCAATCCATTTAATGTCTACATTTGGCAAAGCAAGGTCTCTCACCAGACCTCTTTTTTCTGCATATTTTTCACTCCAGAAGACATAGCTGTGACCTACAATCCACACTGTGAACATCTTTCAAGGAGATCTGGATGCACTCAGGAGGTGTGTTTCAGTAGAATGGCAATATGAAATGAAAGACAGTTGTAAAATGGAGGCATACATATTTTTTTTAAATAAAAAGAACTCATTGGCTGATTCAAATCATTTTACAGTTAAAACTAGGCTGTATGTGTACATTTTTAGAAGCATGTTTTGTATTGGTTCAGAAAATTGTGTTCCCACAGAAGATTAATTTGGATTTGCTGTTAGGTTTGACAGGTGAAGCACTCTTGCTCTTTGGAATAGAAACATTGTGTGCTGAACTTCTGACCTCTCTGCTCACACCAGTGTTCCATGAGCTGTTGCTATGGTAGCAGGCAGAAGTCAAGTTGGGGGAAGGGTTCATTTGGAAAAGGGTTGAAGTTTTCAAGCAATAGAAATGTGTGATTTCATTTGAAAAAATGTGGGAAGCACTGAGATTTGTAATTAACATGTATATGTGTGAAAAAAGAGAGGGAAACATTGCCATTTACTGGTTCTGGAGAGAGGAGAGAGGTGTAGAGCTCTGATATTCTGACTCTGATAGTCTGCTGTTTGAGTGCCACATTTCTTTCTCAACTAACTAATTTGAAAGGTGAGATATGAGTTTGAGAGAGGATGTATGTGGTGATTTTTGATAAAAATATTAGAATTGTGATTCTTCTTTTGTATTCTAAAATGTATTATTAAATATTAATACTTTTTTCTTTTTTTTCAGATTGAGAAAGAACATTTAGGAAACAATAAACCTTTTTTCTAGCAATTTAAATAAACCATTTATTAATAAATACGTTATTTTGTTGGTCAGGTAAGTGTGAAATTTCTGTATTTATCACACATTTAGTTTCATGCTCCCTTTTTTTCACTTCTCCTCTCTCTGCTTTTCTCATTTCTGTTGTACTCCCTCAAGGACCTTGTAGGGTAAAAAAAAGAAAATTTTGTTTAAAAAAAAAAAAAAAAATGCGCGTACGCGCACGGTAAAAAAAAAATAAATAAATTTTTTAAAAAAAAGTTGTGAGGTAAGGTTGGCTCTTAAAAGAGCCGTTGTGTTAATACAGAGACAGAGGAAAGACAGAATAGGAATATTAACAAGGACCACAGATGTGCTGGTCTATCTTATTGTTTATTAGGGAAACACTGGTCTCCCCATGAACAATTAGACCATAACATCTGGTGCACCTCATTTGTACCCTCTGAAATCGAGGGTTCGTTTCCAGAGGAGCAGAAGAGGGTGATGCTCCCACCGCAGAGGAAGGGCTCGGCTGAGCTGCCGAAGATGTACTCGGCTGAGCTTCTGCGGGTGTGCTCGGGTGACTGACTGAAGGGTTTGCTTCAGAATGTCGAGCAAAAGTCCTGGGATGTACATCCCTAATGTGTCTCACCATAGTGTGATTACCAAAGGAATACTTCTTCCTTCGGTTACCTCTAGATAAGACACGCTCACAAAGTAAGCAGGTGACTAATGGAGCATTTACCTTTTTCTGCCCCTCTGGAAAAGTGAAATACTCCCAAACAAAAGAATTCTTTTGTTTCCTCCTTCTCTGTCTAATAATGCTGCTGCCCTGCTCACTCTCAGAAGAAGTCTGCTGCTCTGCCATTGTATCCCAAAGACAATTCAGCTCCTTCTCCTAGAGAATCACAAGCAGTAATGAGGGGAATGGGTGTGGTGTAGGAAGATTCTGGAACTGAAAGTAGTTTAAACCAATCAAAAGTGTTGTTTCTTGATCACATGACCAACCGTACGCGCACGTTAAGCTTACCGAGCGTGTAAAAGTACGCATGCGCGTACGAAAGACACGCGCACGCGCGCATGCGCATTACAGGCACGCTCGTACACTTCCGCGTAACGTGCGCGCGCGCGTGTGCGTGTAAAGCATGCGTTTACACGTCGCGTAGGAAGTACGGACGCCTACGCAAATTGCGTAAGCATGCGCACACAGAGTATAAATATTACGTACGCTCACCGTACATAAAGCGAACCGTGGGCTTACGGTAAGCTTACCGTACGCGCACGGTAAAAAAAAATTCTTTAAAAAAAAAAGGTTTGTTGAAGATATTAACTATGTTATACAACTATATCTAACCATTTATTTAAAAAAGGTGAATCTTTATAAATTGAAGAATGCATTAAAACCATGAATATATACATAGGTAGATTAGTGTTTAAAGGAAAAAAGAAAAAGAAAAAAAATGATGTAAAAAAACAAACAAATTCAATGAAAAAACCATAGGTTTCACACACATTATAGTTAGGAATTAGAATTCAAAAAACCATGCAAAAACACAGAAAAAAACATAGGTTTCACACACGTTATATTTAGAAATTAGCTTTTAGAAAACCTTGCAAATTCACTGAAAAAACCATAGGTTTCACACACGTTATAGTTAGGAATTAGCATTTAAAAAACCTTGCAAATTCACAGAAAAAACCATAGATTGCACACACGTTATAGTTAGCTGGACATTTCTCTCGTAAAAAAACATTGAAATTCCCCCGTTATAGTTAGTTCAGCTAACTATAACTCGCGCACCCGCAATCCACTGCTGATGACGTCACATATTACATCACTCATGACATGGTCAGTGACATCACTCATGACATCACTGATGACATCTAAAATGACATCACTGATTACATCACTAATGACGTCAACAATGTGATAAATTACAACATCTTCTCACACCCTTATAAAACCTTTGATATACCAACTCAAAATTACAGAGTTCCATTCTCATATCCATAAATAATGCAATACCAATAACTGCATACCCACATATTAACTTTTAGGTCTTCATACACCTCCACACACTCACCTGTAAAGTCACTCATAGTTACAGTCACTCCATAAAAAAGTATCACACTACCAATCATCCATAGAGGTACTCTCGCACCTAGTCATTCATACAAATAATCACACTGCCATTTACTCACCTATGCAGTTATACACACTCAAGTTCCCTTGCTCACAAAAATAGTATCACATTTTTATGCTCTATTAGAATCATTCCTCGCACATCACTCGCCACCGGACTGACGCCGGCCACCTACTAGCCACGGACTCCCTCCCGGTGATTCACTCGCCCTTCAATTGTAAGTACTCTCTCCCCTCGTTTGGCCCTCTTCCCTTGCTCCTCTACCCGGCCCGAATTTTAACCCCTTCTTTTCCTTTTCCAGCTTTTTCATTGACTGTGTCCCCCGCCCTCGATCAAGTAAGTGCTGCCCCTGTCCCCCTTTCTCCAGTCCCTCTCGGACCTGGCTTTCCCCTTACCCTCTCCTTTCTCCCCTTTTCCAGTCTAGACCTTCACGGACCTCCCCCATTTTCCTCGAGGCCTTGACCTGCTGGATAATTTTGTCCACCATTTCCGTGCAAGTAAGCCATTTCCCTACCGTCCCTTTACGGTGCTTTAGTATACATTGCCTGTGGTCTGCTCGCTGCCGGTCTTGGTCATTTTTCCACCTTTCCCACCGCTATATCTGTTCACTTCACCGGACCGTTATGGATGCGCACAGTCACCTACTTTAGTCACTTTGATTCGCAGTTTCGACCATGCATAAGATGCCATTCATTAGGGCATTTCATGAGGTTCGCTCTCACACCGAACTATTCCTCGTCACGACTATGTACAGATGCCTATCTCTTGGGCACTGCACGCATGCATACGTCCACTGCTCACTTCGCTTGCGTGAGTCACTCGGCTCCGTCGCTGTATCCATGCACAACGGCCACTCCTTCTGAGACTTCTTTGAGTTGTCTTTCTGTCTATCTCCCCTTGCTGCCCCCTTACCCTAGGCCGCTCAGTAGTCCTTCATGATTGATCGCCTTCCGTCGCCTGTGGTCACCACTCCGCATGCACGGCTCTCCCTTTCTTCCTTCTTTGGTCCATTTCAAATTGAGTTCTTTTTTGAGATATGTTTCTCCTTTTACCTTAGCACTGGCCCAAATATGTGTAACCAGTCCTGATGATGGCCTAGAATGTTACAGGCCGAAACGCCGTCGACTTCAACAGCGTTACTTTTGGCGCATTTTTAACATTGGCATTTGCTCTATTGTTCCTTGAAAATTCCTACATTAATTGTGTATATGCCCCAACTCTGGCATATTTACTGTACCATTGTTTTTTCTGTTGCGCCCTTTCACCGCTGTAAATACCACTTTATGTGTCACTTGCGCCGTCACAAATTCCACGAGCACTTGTGCACAGTATTTTGTTGGTTACATTTCCACTAAGTGTCACGCAGTGCTTCTCACCTGTATGATATGTACATATGACGTAATATGTCCATCATGTGTTGAAAATATAATTCTTCCCTACATTCTTGGTCTCCCTGTGTCTTCCCTCTATGGATTAATTCCTCCGATACTCTATGATACGGTTCGCCTTGGAATAACTTGTCCTTCCAATGAGTCCCACATTGAGACGTTGTTAGATATCTATTAGAATCATTGACAAAAGCACACACTCATCCATACAGTCACTGTCACAATCACACATTCTCACATCTAGCCACTTATATACTCTTACACACATATATACTGCCTTTCACATATGTAGTTAGTCACAAATGTACCACTGAGATATACATTCAATCCCTAACACACCCATACATACACTCACTCAACCGTACAGACCATCACAGATGCACTCTTAAAACCATGCACCCATAGAATCACCCACTCACACATCTATGCACAGAGTCACACACAGCCTACCCACACTAACACTCAGGCACCCATACAGATACTCAGACAACCAATCGATAACCCATATAGACACTCATATAGCTATTCACAAAACCATGCAGCCACTTATATACCAACAGACATTCACACAGATTAGTCACTAGTCTGCAGTAAGATACATTTAATGACTCACTTATAGAGTCAGTTACGCACCAAAGAAACTCATCCATTTACACACTTGTACACCCACTCATTCTTCAACAGGCATTTCCCTATATATATTAAACATATTAAAATTGTTAAGAAACACAGACTCAATGGATGACGTCATCAGTGATGTCATTTTAGATGTCATCAGTGATGTCATGAGTGATGTCACTGACCATGTCATGAGTGATGTAATATGTGACGTCATCAGCAGTGGATTGCGGGTGCGCGAGTTATAGTTAGCTGAACTAACTATAACGGGGGAATTTCAATGTTTTTTTACGAGAGAAATGTCCAGCTAACTATAACGTGTGTGCAATCTATGGTTTTTTCTGTGAATATATATATATATATATATATATATGATATATGATATATGAGTTGTTCTGGTGAACTAATATTAAAATTAAAAATAATAATGTAAAAAAAACAATAGACGCACACATTTGCCTAAATATTAATACCAGTCACATCCCGCATGACTGTCTGTGTTCAGTGCTATAAAATCAATCTAATTTAATCACCGGACTCAAATACATTTATTATAACTGTTAAGTAAAGCTTGAAATATAAAATTCTAACTAACCAATTCAACTTGCACTAACTTAACACTAAGAAATTGTGGAGCCTGAAAGAGTTCCTTCACATATCAGTCAGTTTCCCCAAAGCTATCCACGTTCTCATTGTAATTGTCAAACACCACTGGTTTACACAAGCCCTCATGGAATGATTTGCAGCATGCAATATGGTAGGGTAAAGATCCTACCTAAAAGAAAAACAAACAAATGGACTGAACTATGCAGCAGGACAGGAGAAGTTGAAACTATTAGGTGGCTCTTGTCTTTCACCCACAGACAATCAGGTGACAGCTGGGAAAAATAATTCTCTGTGGCCAGATGTCTCTTCAGAGTTCCTTCCATATTGGGTGGCCTATTTGACTGCAATACATTTTCGGTTGGAAAAGTGACAATTGAGAGGAACCTCTGGGTAATCTATGAAATAGATCTATAATACACCCACAATGATTGTCTTATTAAATTAATGCAATTTATAGCTGTTACTTCTTTTTGGTTCCTACTATTCATACAACAGAAAACACTGTGAAGCTTGCTACATTAATTGACATATTACACTACAATCAAAATGAAGTAGCAATGTTGTCATTCAATTACTAGAATCTGGATCATATCAAACTCACCCACAAACAACTTCATGGGCTCCCGCTAGAAGTCTTGTTTGCCAAACTTTAAATAAGGTCAATCAAGAATTTCAATCAATCAATCAGGGATTTAGAGAGCGCACTACTCACCCATCAGGGTCTCAAGGCGCTGGGGGGCATGGGGGTTTACAGGCAGCTCCATAGTAATCCAAAGAGCCAGATGTTGAGATACTTTCTGAATAGTTGCAGCGTTGGATCAAATGTTTCTGAAGAAATGAATCCTTCACTATCTTTGAACTCAAAATATCTATCATTACAATGCTTGGACCTTCTGCCAAAGTACAAACGGTTGAAATATGGAAGAAACGTCTTCAAAGCACAGTGCAATATCTATGGAACACTCTCCCACCAGACCTGAGGATTCAGATGAACTATTTAGTCTTTAATGCCTGAGAACTAAGATCACCTGAAAAAGCAATGAGTAAAGTGAGATGTCTGTATCAATGCCAGTAATGGTCAAATCAGCTTTCTCCAAAGAACTGAAATATTTTCAAAGACCTGCACCACGAGCAATTATCCCAAGTAGTAGCAAAGCCAAGTTGAATCTATCTTGAGTTTAACTGTGTTTCAAGCTGGATTTTGAGTAGGAACATGGATTCAATTTAAATGTATTGTAAATGAAGTGGACGCAGACTTGCAAAAAGCTTTTTTAATGCACGACATAGCAACTTCACCTTAGTCAACGATAAATCCTTTTATGGTATGATCTACAAATTAATATTGATTTCTGCAGAGTGTGACAGAGTAAGTCTTACCTGTGGGAGAATGGTTTATGAGTTGGGATGGATTGCTGTCCACCACAAGTAGTAAAGTTACTATATTGTTAGATTCAGTCAAAGATAATACTATTTTGAAATTGAGCTCAGCGCCTTGTAGCTTTGGCAAAGGGCAGACATTTCTAACATACATAAAATGTGTAAAACCTTTACTAGTACTAAAACAGTTCAAAATTGAAAAAACACAGTAAAAGTCACACTCCATTTATTAAAAATATACAATTTAATGTCCAAAATACAATAACTGGCACTTAAGATATGATTTTTATAAAAGATTTAACAGAATATAGAGCCAAGAAGTGCAAAGCACCAATTGTGGTTAATGGTCAGGGTAGGACAGGACCGATGTGCGATTTCAGACTGAGCGCAATGGAGTGTGGGTAAGGTACAGAAAGAAGGTTGACCCCGCTAGGGCATGGACGTAGAGAAGTACAAAAAGTTTCAGTCCCAATCTGAAAAAAATCTTTGCTATTTTTATGAAGAAAAATGAAATGAAATGTAAAGGGCATTTGTAAAGTGCACGCCTACTTCAAGGAGTTTCCCGACACTGGAGAAAGGTTTCCTGCATAGTAGAGGATGGACAATTAATTCACTTGCTGAAAAAGCCAGGTTTTTTTCCTCTTCCTGAAAAATGAAATTTCAGGGATAGCAATAAGGGCCAGCGGGAGTTTGTTCCAGGCCCTAGCCCTGAGATCAGAAAATTATCTTCCACAAATTCTAGCCTGGTGAATTTTAGGGATGATGGCTAGATAGCCAAAAGTTGACTGTAGTGTTCTGGGAGAGACATAATTACAAATTTTCATCCTTAGGTACACTGCACCTTTTTGGGGGGAGAGCATTATGTGCCAAGACCAGTGTCCTCTTTTTAATGGGTTGCCAGAGGAGTGATTTTAGATGTGGGGACACATGGGTTATAGGAGCGAGCTTGAGGACTATTGAGCCATGGTTGAGCTTAGACATTATCAGGGCCTGGATCACTATTTTCATAGTTTCGACTGACAAAAGAGGTAAAAAAAAAATCAAAGTGCGTAGCAGCCCAAAGCAGGTGCCCACCAGAGCCTGAATCTGGGGTTGCGGGGAAAGAGCACTGTCAATTTTGATTCACAAGGCTTTTCACTGCACTTTTTTGTTGGAATTCCATTTTAGTTGGTTATTGGACAACGAATTGAACACCTTAGTAAGGCAGGATTTAATCATTCCTCTGTCAAATTCTGCCCCCTTTTCACAAGTAAAGAGAAGCTGGGTATCGTCAGCATACACTATTCCTTTAGCTCCACATGCTTCAGCAAGAACTGCTAGAGGAGTAAGCTAAGCATTGAATAACGTAGGGTTCAATGCCGAGCCCTGAGGCACTCTCACTTTTAAGTCCCGAATTGGGGATGCAAACAGGGGATCCGTACTTCTTGACTTCAGTTGTCCAAGAAGGAAGTCATCAACTTTGATGCCAAACCTCCAAATCCAATGGAATGTAGCCAAATCAACAGTCTTTCATTGGGGCGATATCAAAGGCCGACGATCGATCCAACTTATTCAGAAAGGTCTTGTCCCATTATCAAGCTTGTCTTTCATGTAGTCTGTTACCTCTAACAGAGCTGTTTCAGTACTGCAATTTTCTCTAAAGCCCGATTGAATTGGATGCAGAAGAGTGTTACTTTCAAGGTAACCTGAAATTAGGGAATTCACAGTTTTTCTAATACTTTTGAAAAACCAGAAGAAGAGAGATTGGTCTATAGTTGGCAAGGACCTTGGAGTCGGCCAATGGCTTTTTGAGTAGCGGTAGGATTCTAGCATGTTTCCATTTGCACGGTACCCTTCCAGAAGATAGTGAAGCATTTAAGACTCTGTTTACAATGGCGTTCATATAATGGGTTACTTTAGCAAAAAGCCTGGGCAGACAAGGATCGCCTTCAAACACATAATGGCTGATAAGGATTTACTCACGTAACTGGGTTTAAAATTGAGAAAGGTGGGTACCTCAAGGGAGGATATGCTAGAAATGGGTGCCTCACAAACATAATCAACTCTCTGAGACACTTCAACAGACTGTCTTGGATAGTAGTTATTTTAACATAAAAATATACAGCCGGCTGGTCAACACAGTCGGCTGTGGGCTACTGGTGTCTAGTGACAGCCTCAGGGTTCAGAAATGTTTTAGCAATTTTGATAAATGCTTTAGATTTTTTTTGTCTGATTCTTTCTTTTCAAAGAAAGATTTTTTTCTCTAGACTGACCTTCGCGTAGCAGTCTTTGAGTGCTGCTGTATTAGTGCATTTGTCCTCTAGATTGCAGTTATTTTCACCATATCCTTTCAAGGCGCTTACAGTTTTTTTTGCGTGTCCTGACATTATTGTTAAAACAAGGGGCCAACTGTTCAGTTCAGAGATATCACAGCTCAGAGAGTGGAGATAGGGCATTTATGCTACTGCTCAGACTCCACTCGTCCATCCGTGCGGTGTCTACTTCAAGATCTCCACACAATGAAGGGGGACCTGTTTCCAAGATGGTGCTAAGGTCTGATGGAAGAATTCTCTGTAAGGCTTTAGCTACAATTTTAGTTCCTTCAGGGAGGAACTGATTATGAATACATTTGGACCAGTTGACTCCAACTAACTAATGGTCCGACCAAGCAAATGGTAATGGGTCAAACGATACAATCTTTACATTGGAGAAAATTTGGTCTAATATATGACTGGCCTGGTGGGTAGGTTTGAACACCTGCGGGACCATGCAGAGTGAAGACAAGATGTCTGTAAAAGATGCAACCCCACATCCAACTGCTTGTCCATGTGAAGGTTAAAGTCACCTGGCACTAGAAAATTAGTATATTTGAGGAACCAAGGTGCCAGGATATTATTTAGTGATCTCAAGAAAAGGCCGGCATGACCAGGAGGTCAACCCTTCCCATCCTTTCAGTACCTCCTTTAATCTTACTGCAAACAGACTCAACATGCTATGTGAAAGGACACTTTCTAGATGGCAAAAGTATTTTGCCACACAAAACTTGGACTCAGAGATCTGGGGTGTATGCAAGAGTGCATAGTGAAATCACCAGTGTTTCTGACATCTAACACTAAAATACAGTTTGAAGCAGGCATGGAACACACAACCCAGAGACAGAAGTCTGGTAGGACAAAATCAAGGTCCTTTGGCAACTAGAGAAGGGAAACACAAGATCGTCTTGGCATCCTGTTCTCTACACTTCAAGTGCACCCATAGTGTCAAGCAGAATTCGACACTGTGTTGTCACAGGGTGCTCACAGTCCCCATCACTGTCCATTTAGGTTAGCCTAATGTTTACTCCTGGGAGGCATTTAATGCCCCTTTCTCACCTCTTTCTGGACTGAGCACAGGGAGAAGCTGAAGAGTCATTGCAAATTAATCTCAAGAAAATTCAGGCATGGAAAAGGTAACTTTCTAAAAGTTGCATTTTTTTTATTTATTAAAAATCCCACTTCACCATTGTATCAAAATGTTAATAACAAGTAAAATTAGTAGTTCAATTATTTTTCTAGCTGGTCCTACCATGAGATACAGTATTAGTATCTTAATCTGTAATCTGATTTTGAACATGGGACAGCTAGGCTTGCCACAGTGAAGATAGTTTTAGGGCCATGTCGCTGCAGTAACGTGTCACTTTTACATACCATGCACCTCACCTTGTGGGCTACAAAGCTTAGATAGGAACAACTTACTGATATTTAGAAGGCACCTTTCCACCATAGATGTTTATTTTAACAGGTCACACTGCAGGTTTTACACTTCAGCTACAAAGGCTTTCCTTTTTCACACTAGTAGAAGGCACAGTAGGGGCTGCAGTCTAAAGATAACATTTAATCTTACATGTCATTGGTGTATTTCAGACCTTTATACCATTGCCTTAAAGAAAAGCTAAATGTGCCAATCAGAAATTAGCCAATGTCTACATGTTTTAGACATCGGAACACATACACTGGGCACTGGATAGCACTGCCCTAGCGTGCAGAGTATAAATAACAGAAATACATTTCAGCACAAAATGGGAGAGATCAGGCAAAAACAGGCATTCCCTCACATGAACAGTTCAGAGGGTTTGATCTTACAAATCCTGCTCCTATTTTGTCAGTGACACTTTTTATTGCAATAGAGTCAGTGGCATCAACTGAAATGTCTGTGTTGTTAGATGCTATCTGAACTTGGTTCCAATGATCATCTAAATACAGTGCCACACTCAGATAGGCCTTATTGGTGGCCCATGTTTTTTATTAGTATTTAATCTTTTTCTGCCTATATGAATGCTCCGGAAAATGCTTTGACACATATAGCAATGATATTCTGCTGTCAACGAAATCCATGTTTTCAGTACTGCATCAATCTTCTAAATTTGTTTCCTCACATTCAGTGTAGTGAAGTTCCTCACCTTACCTACTAACAAGGTTGTGATTCTAAATGGCTTACTGAGTCACCACAGCCTCAACATTGCCAAACTGAAAACAAAAATATGCAGAAAGGAGAAAAGAAAAAGTGGGTGTGCTATTGCTGCACATCTTGGAGCTGAAAATCCATCCTCATCCATCTCTGACACTATCCTCACCAAATACACTAATGTTCAAGCAACATATTTTCCTTGCATGTTCAACTTCCATTGGATGTTAGAGAACTTTAAGAAACATTTCTGACTCTTGCTTAAGGTGTGCCATTGTTTTGTAACTAGGTTTACTTTATGAAAAAAATAGGTACATGTTTACATTAAGTCTAGATTGAGTTTCATTTAAAAAAAATCTTTAGATAAAGTAATTTTTTTTCCTAATATTACTTTTTAAAGGTTTATCATCATCTTCATCGTCATCATCATCATAGCTTTATTCTATCAGTTAAAAGTAATCATAAAAGCAATACAAACATTACATATGTAAAAATATATAGATATGTAAAACATTCAATGATGCAGGTAATCCATAAATTCATTGTAACATAGAAAAAATACTATCATAGATCAAAAATTAAAATGCATTTTTTCTCTGGCAATGATTGAGTACCAGTTGGTTCCCCTGGTGGCTATGCATTTGTGGTTTATATGTAACACTGTTACATTCATGTGTGCCTTAAAAAACTGAAAATAGAAGGTCCATTCCGAAGCATTGGAAACTTGTAATTAAAATGTAGAACATTCTTGAGTGCCCTCACCCCCTGCTTATAAAGCATAAAGAGGAGATCTGGCAAGGCTGTGACTCAAATTTGGTAGAGATAAATGAATGAGTAAAAGAAATGAGTGAAATGGAGACACTTGATGACATAAAGTTGTTGTGTCCTGGAATTTGCAGATGTTCTAAAGCTTTAGGCTATACTGCAGTGCTTTCTTGTTGTTTCCACTCACCTTAGGGTGGTGTCCTTAAGGCAGTCTGTTTGTCTCATTTAAAGTCAAAGATCAAATTGTTCTTGCTTGAAGAAATATCTACCCTGCAGGGCTAACTAGGACGCATTGCAAGCAGGGCTGGACTGGGAACCAAAACCGGCCCTGGCAAAGTGCTCGGCCGCCCCCCCGGGGCTTGGGGGTGCCGCCGAGCTCTTTGCCAGGGCCGGTTTTCGGCTGATTTGGTTAGAGGGCCGATTTTGTAGCTATGCTGGAAAAACGGCCCTGTTAGAAAAACGGCCCCCAGGAGCCCAAAACCAGCCCCCACCCGTGCGACGCACCGGGGGATTGCCCGGTGCCCGCTACGGCCAGTCTGGCCCTGATTGCAAGTAACACTTCTAAAATCATGATATTAATAGTAACATTGCATTAATGAGAATTGTAGGGTATTTAAGGAATTTTGGTACCTTGACTGATCAATATTATGAGAAGAAGATGTGAGAAATCTCAAAGACAACCAAAGCCTGTGACACAAGTTAAATTGTATAGGCTGTGGTTGACGTGTCAAAGTTTTCAAGGGATAGTAAGACAAACCAAAAAATGTTTATGTGTTAACACCCTTTTACGCATACTGGAATCGATTACATTTATGTCAAAAATCAGATATCCTGTTCAGCTTTTTCAAGGTCTTAAGGCCAGATGTTTGATCTCTGTTGAACACAGTTTCTCTGGGAAAGAGTTGTAGGGGAAGTGAAAACTTGATCAGTCAGTCAGTCAATATGAGCTTTATTTCGATAAAAAATATCTTAAAAGCTATACAATCCCAAATAGACAATTACAGTACTCCTAAATACATTTTTTAGGTACAATGTACAATAAAACAATTGGTTAAAAGAGACATTTAAAAACAAGATCTTTAAAAGGATTTAAAATTTGTATATACATTGTACCTGTAGGGGGGAAAGTGCTTGTGCTAAAAAGCAAGCGACACTTGGGCGCTTAAGTTATTTAGGAATTAATGCTCAAGTTTCTCGCTCTAATGCTCCATGCCCATCTAAGAAATTTGGCTATTACTCAGGCATGGAGGTCCCTTGAGTCAGATCTTAAAATGCATAATGCTACTTGGTGACTGCGGGTACCTAACTCCCTAAAAAGTGGTTTCAGCCAACGCCCCCTTGGCACTTTATAGGCTGGGCAAGCGAACATAAAGTGTGGGATTGTCTCTATGGCAGCCTCACAGCTTGGGCAGGAGGGGAGAGTTTGGTGAGGTGGCTTCCACTGCGCGGTGAATTCTCCCAAGGGAAGGATACCTACCCTGAACTTGAAATACAAAGCTCTATCATATGGTTTTTGTATTAGGTTCAGGTAGGGTTCAAAATGCATTATGTGCTTGTGCTGCATGAATTCCTCTGTTAACCTTCCAACTCTAGGGTTTAGAAGGTCATTTATAGTAACCCACCGCCAGTACGCCTTCTTAATTTCTGCCTTTGGTGGGGAGGTTCTATTGATCCAAGCCTCTTTGAGGCCGAGATCATATAGAAGCTTTTTCACACCTTTTAACCAGTCAATCTTGTGCCACCCATCCATGTCCATTACCTCTCTAAGCACTGCAGCACAATTGGCTAATTCGGGTGTCTGCCACAAGCGGGCCCACAGCAAGAGAGGACGTAATCTTGCTATGTCTCCAAGCGAGTGGCAGCCAAGATCATATAAAAGGGGCTTAGTGGGTGTCCTCTGGGGGAGCATCAATAGATCCTTCAGGAATTTGTTTTCTGATCTGCAGATTTGGTCTGTATTGGATAGACCCCACAGTTCGGCACCATAAAGTGCCGAACTTACAGCTCTAGCCTTATAGATTGTTAGTGCGGGGGCAATTGGTTTATTTAATGAAGCACGATGTTCTTTAAGAATTGCCCCCACCACCTTTTTATGGCTCAAGAGCATTTTCTGCACATGCGATCTCCAAAGCATGGAATCGGAAATACGAATTCCCAAATAATCGAATGTAGCGACCCTCTCCAGCGGTACACTATTGAGTAAAGGAGGGTTCCTAAATGTTTTAGGTGGATTTAGAATTAGGAACTTTGTTTTCTGGATATTGATGGACAGCCCTCTGATGTTACAAAACTGGTGGAAGCTATTTAGAAGAGTCTGCAGGCCCTTTGGGGTTTTTGAAATAAGGAGGGTATCGTCTGCGAATAGGAGAGTAGGGTTTTTTTCCCCCGCCAGGGCTGGGGCATCAGATGGTATTTGCTGTAGGTGCGCAACCACCCCATTAACATACAAAGAGAATAGGGTGGGGACTAGCACACAGCCCTGGCGGACTCCCCTATTCACCGGTATCCGTGCTGTTATTGTGAACCCCATCTTATTTGGGCATAAATGTCCTCATGCAGACGAATTAGCATATTAAGGATGTACCTGGGGACCCCCTGCTCTGACGGGACTTGCCACAGGCGCTCTCGAGGGCCCAGGTCAAACGCAGTCTTTAAATCAACGAATGCAAGGTAAAGACTGCCTTTGCCTAGCTTGACCACCTTCCAATATAGGAGAAATAGCCTGAACGCCTGTTCAGTGATTCCTGTACCCGCTCTAAAGCCAGCTTGGTAGTCGGAAAGGTTCCTATTTTCGTCAGCCCATGCAAGGATCCTCTCTAGCAATACCCGACCAACTACTTTCTGGGTTGAATCGATCAAACTTATCGGGCGGTAGTTGGCAGGGGTTCCCTACCCCCCTTTTAAAAAATAGGCACAACTTCTGCTCCCTTCCAGGAGTCTGGGTTGGAACAACCGCGGTCAATAGCATTAATTGAAAGTGCAATAAATTTTGCCCATTTCGCCGATTCTGCTCGGAAGAGGTCCCCTGGCAGACCATTAGGTCCTGCTGCCTTGGCCGGGACAATTCGCTGAATAGCAGCTTCAACCTCCAGATCGGAAAAAGGTTCTGTGTTTGGTTCCTGGCCCGGAGCCCAAGGATCGATAATTGAGCCAACTAAGGTGGTCTCCTGTGGACCAGAGTATAAGTTCAGAAAATGGTCATACCATCTCTTGCTCGGGATGTTATTCGTTATTAGCTCACTGTCAGGGCGAACCTTTCTTCTGACCAGATTCCAGAAAAGGCTAGCATCCTTCCCTATGCTGGCTGCTTTTAATGCTTGCCCGTGCTGTTCCTCCCACTCTGTCTTCGCTTTAAGGACTGTCAGGTTGTAGTCCTTTCTAGCAGTCTGGATCCTGTCAGGGAACTTGCCTTTAACAGCCATAATTAGGGCAGATTTTTTCCGTCTGCAAGTCCTCGTATACCGTTGGTTGGTGGTGTTCCTACTCAAAGTACATGGTTTGCTGCCCTTAGTTGTACAAAATAAGGATCCCAAAGTATTGACCAGACCCTCATAGGTTGAAAATACCTTCTGGGTACCATCTAAATCTGTAGTGATCTCTTGTAGGTCACTCAGGGCCTCTGTCAGAGTCTCCCTTATAGCAGATAATTTCCCCTCGTCCATTGCTACCTTTTGCCATTTAAGGCGCCTTCCGCAATTCGAGGGGGTAACCTCCCTTGATGTCATATGGGCCTCTCTACTCGTATTTTCTGGGTTGGGGAGCCATAAGGCATTTAGCGTCAGGGACAGCAAATTATGGTCACTATCGGTAGTAGGTACAACCTCCATGTCTATTAGATGTCTCCAAAGATTTTGATTTAGCAAGATGTAATCAATACGTGAGGAGAAGCCCACCCTATTATATGTATGTGCTCCTAAGGGGTCGGAGGGTGATCTTCCATTAGCAGCCCTAAGACCATACTCTAATGATATAGAATTTAGCTGGATGGCTAGCTGGGTCCACCTTTTTATTGGGGGTAGACTCAGCAGGGGGATTCCCGGCTTTACTTCATCGTCCTCTGAACCCAACAGGTCCTCGGTGGCGAGAGGTTCAAATGTGCAATTGAAATCTCCCGCCACCAGGATGCTGGATTCAGAGGGGCAACGAGAAAGGTCTGCTTCCAAACAGTTGATTGTTGGAGACTGGGCTCCACCTTTTGTGCCACGTACATAGATGTTGAAAATTTCTAGAGACCTCCCTTCTTTATTGTCCCAAAGGGTCAGTCTTAGAAGGTCTGGGCAGTTGCACTCAGTTATTTGTATCGTGCAATCCAGTGTAATGCTAACCCAGATAAGGAGGCCACCAGATGGCCGCCCCTTTCCTGATACTGGTAATACTGCAGGAATAAAATAGGAAGCAAAGCCAACTTTATGGTGGGGAATCATACTCCAAGTCTCTTGGAAGATACAAATGGTGTAGTTGTCAATGAGTTTGTTCCAATCAGGTATGGCTAGATTCTTAGAGAGACCGGCTATGTTCCAAGAGATAACTTTAAGATTGAGAATACTATCTCTGGGACACCCTTGTTCACATATACTTGCATCTATATTCAGGGAATGTTGTTTACTAATAGATGTATGAGGTAGTTCAATGACAGATGGTAACGCCTGGTTAGATAAACTAGGCCATACAATAGATACATTAGAATGTTTGGCCAAAGTAGCACACTCCTGGATTATAATGTGCCCAAGAGAGCTTTGTGCAACTGGAGATAGTCAGTCATTTTCATCTAGTTGCGACTCCCTAGATGATTTATATTTGGGAGCTGTGGCCCTCCTGTTTGTATTAAAATCGAATGGGGTAGGTCTAAATTGGATATCGGATGGATCAGGGGCAGAGGTCCTATATTCTAAAGCTAATAGGTCCTCAGCCAACTGGGGGGAAGTCAAAGTGATTTCTAATGTGTCTAGTCGGAGGTCATGAGAGGAGTGCCTTTTGACCTTTTTCAAGATCTTACGGCCAGATGTTTGATCTCTGTTGAACACAGTTTCTCTGGGAAAGAGTTGTAGGGGAAGTGAAAACTTGATCATTTCAGGGGACTGAAACATATGTTGAATAACTCATCACGAGAATGAATTTAATTCGGGAATTTGGGGCTCAAACGTCTTTAGTCAGAAAGGAAAATCATCAACTAGTTTTGATGGGGACGGCAAGACACAATACTCTAGAAAGCATTTATATTTAGGAAATGGGTATCAACAGAATAAATACCGCACATAACAATGGAATAGAAAATAAAGCTTCAATTATGCTTTAATGTCTCACTCTCCTAAATCTGAGTTTGAAAGATTAAACTACCCTACCTTAGATGCTAGAATAATACACTAATAAGATGTAGGTACAGTGTTTAAAATAAACTAAAGGTTATTGCTCCTTTAGGAATATGAATGATATTTTATTAGATTTACTCAAAATCTGACTTTATGAAAAATCAGTTTGCATTGTGAAGTCAGATGCCATGAATTTGCTTTGCCAAATCACATTTTAATGAGCACGTACTTTTAAAATGATGACTTTACTGTGCCACCCATGTGCTCTATCTCCTTTTACTCTATCATCCAAGCTTATACAATTATAGACTTACACTTACCAAAGGATTTCTTTCTTTATATGGTTTCATCCCTGGTGAGGTTATAATAACTTGTGACATAATTTCTGTTAACTGATGTTTTAGGTTAAAATGTGCCAAAGATGCACGTTTTTGAGTGAGTTTGCCCTACCTCCTTGTGACTCCAAGACAAATGTGTAATTTTTGCTACTTTGCTGGCAGAGCCAAAGTAGTGAAGAGTTTATACCTATCCTATACATACAGTAATTGTAAATTCAAAGTCGATAAAATGGATTACTTCAAATTACTAGAAGAACAGTCAGCATCTGAAAGAAGGCACTTGACCCACAAGAAATGTGTCTGCTTCTGGGGATTCACCTCGCAAATCACAACACATGTTTTATTTAATCCCTCAACCACCTAAGGAGGGCCACTGTGCAGGTGAATTTTGATTGAAGATTGATTGCCCAAATGAGGCCTCTTGCTTTTACGTTTTATGTTTAGCACAGGAATATTGAAAACTAAAACTTCTCACTAGTGTTAATAAAACAGACTATGATTGGCTCACTGCTAAAAGCCTGTTCTTACATTGCCAAATTAATTCTTCTATTACTGAGCAACTGTTTATTATTGTTGGAGGCCAATGCTGCACTTCACTAGTGCTTCTATGCTACTTGTATTTCTATCAATCAAACCTTCAGGCGACTGCAATAATTGACATTCATGGCATCAGGTTTGTTTTTCTTTAGCCTCCAAAGCATTGGTCCATTCAATATAAAAAAAGGTTTTTCTTCTGAGCATTAACTTCAACTATGCAAAACATACTACTGTAGTTTTCCCCCCGAAAAATGTCCTAAAGGATGCCTATTGGTGTTTTATTAAGAACAGGAGATTTGCTTCCCTTATGGGTACCTCGATGACTGCCACATTCTTTGCTTTTAAGGATGAGTCTGTCTATGAGGGTTACTGGGATACCATTCTGAAACATTTTGATCGCAAACTGTATCACCAGTTTAGAGTGTGCGCCCTACCACTGCGAGGACTCACTAAAAGATGGAATCCTCTTGGTAGCGATAAGTGCCCCTTCTGTGTAGATACAATCGAATCTATGGACCATTTCCTTTTCTGTTGTCCAACTTATCAACTTCCTCGACGTGTTTGGCTTCGACCCGTCTGCAGATTAATGAGCACTCGTTCTGCACAGGTTGCTAGTAGAATCCTGAAAACAGACACATCAAAACCAGTAGTAATAGGTGTTGCCAAATTCATTAGTTGGGCATGGATTCTTAGGGCACGGAAACTTAAGTCGTGATATGTGTCCCATAAGGTTTCAGCCGTTTTTTAATTAGCATCATTATTATGGACTATTAGGTTAGACTGGCGCGTCCTTCACTGTATTTTAGTATGTTTGGCATTATGTCTTAATGATTTGTTCACTATGAAATATTTTACATGATTTTAGAATTTTTATCTTGTATTGTAATATGAATTGTACTGTTTATGAACCGTTTTTATTTGTATAGAATGTCTTTTATGATGTTAAACGAATAAAGACTTACTGACTGACTGACTGACTACTACAATGAAATTATGAAGGCAATCAGATTGAAATGTGTGTTCGCTGATAGCATAATAGTATAATAATTTTTTCTGTAACCACACTCATTGCAAGATGTGTCTACAGACATGAATATAATAACACATATGGAACTAAAACCACATTTGTATTTCGGTTTGATACAATTTGGAGATTAGGAAATTATTTGACAATTCTGCTCTGTGAATTATTTCCTATTCGTACGATTTCTCAACAGTGACAATAATTGTGCCCAATAGTACAGTGATGCTAGTGTTATGGGTGAGTGAGGACCTGGTTGAAGACAGGATGGAAAAAAAAACCAAAAATGCTTCTTTTTAATTCCCGCTTAAGAAAGCACTGTAGTATGTCATAAGCTTGGCATACACTTATAATGTCTTGTCTGGGATTGGTTGGAAGCTGTAGAATGTCAATAGTGTCATCTGCGATGTCACTAGATTCTAGATTGGGGATTGGTGAAGGAAACTGGGAGACTGATGACAAGAGTTGGATGGATGGGATCTCTTTATGGAATAAACCTACTTCAATCTTCATACCTGCCTCTTGATGCCTTTTTGAGGGATTTTACACTGGCGTAGTCGGCTGAGGATACCCATTTCAGATCCCAAACAAGTGATATGGATTTTGGCGAGATTTGACCAAATTTAAATGAACTCTTGGATATCATCCCTTTACCTTGCGTGAATACCACCTCTTCAATCATATCCCTAATTGGATTTTATATGTGGTGAGGAAGACGTCTTGAATACCAGAAGCCTTTATTCGTGAATTTTCTATGTGGCCGTTTGCATGGTTCACATGTGTTAAGGACTAAAGACTCTTTCCTACGTGGATATTGTTTTAAAAAAAAAAAACAATAATAAGAAGGGGAAGAGAGAAGGAATCGTACAAAGCAGTTTGGTTTGTTTCAACTTGCAATCGTATGACGTAAAGGCTTTCAAGTTACGATAACCTTCGCTCCATACTAACGAAGACATTCAAAGAATAACAAGGCTACTGTTCAACGAACCTTACCCGTCTGCGGTGTCTCGAGGAGCATTTTGCTGTGTTGCCTGGTGTGGAATCCTTGTCTTCTTCTCCGTGAAGGTAGCGGCCATCTACGTAGGATAAGAATCTCGTTCTTCTCTTCTGTGCGCATGACGTCAGTACGTGATTGAAAATATAGCCAATTGTGCTGAGGCGTCGAAGTGTATCCTAGCAACGGTATACGGTGCGCATGATGTCAGTACGTGATTGGAAAAGCTACTCTATTGTGCTGAGGCGTCGAAGCGTATCCTAGCAACGGTATACGCACGCTGATACACACGGCTTTTCTGTCATTGCGTGCCAGTGAAATCTCTACGTTGCAACGGAATACTCTCGCCGGCACGCACGGCTCTCTCTCATTCAAGCTAGAAAATGTGGCCTTGCTGAATCTTGCATATCCTGGCAACGTAATACATTCGCCGATACGCACGGCTCTGACAGTAAGATTTATCGCCGATGCACACGGCTTTCGGTTTGCATCGCGCTTTGTCTGTTTGTTGATGCAACAATCTTATCACTGTTTAAGGACAGCGTTTCCACAGTATATGTAATTGTTTTCAATTATTTATCCTACTGATGTGCTTATTTTCATGTGGGTATATTTAATTGGCATAAGGGTTTGACATTTTGCTTCATTTTTTTATTGGTATATATACAACTGAGGTATATATATTTCATATATATATTTCAAAATCTGTACTGGTTCTGTGGAAATGCAAAATGTCACTGCAGCACCGTTTTTCTTATCTGAGCCAGGTGAAAAAATGGAAAGTCGTTTTCGAGCGTTATGCTAGAGTATGTGGCCCTTCACTCAGTGCAGAAAGGAGAACTGCTTTGTTATTACACTGTTTGGGGTCAGAAGGACAAGACGTATTTGACCACTTGCCAGATTTATCCCTTGAAGAAGCAAATGGGCTCAATGACTATGAAATATGCATCAAGAGACTGGATAAGCATTACTTACCAAAAGTGAGTACCATTCTAGAGAGGTACACCTTTGCCAAGAGAATGCAAGCAAGTGAAGAAACAGTGGAGGGGTACATAACCGTTTTGAGAAAGCTTGCATCTTCGTGCAAATTTGAAGCAAAAACTGATGAACGTATTCGTGATCAGTTCATGTTTGGGTGTAATATAGAAAAAGTTAGAGAGGAATTGTGGTCACGCGACGAACCCACTCTAGATGAGGTTCTGGTCGTAGCGAAAAGGATAGAGCATTCTATAAAATGTGTGGCTGTTTTGAAGAAAGATACTTCGAACGAATGCAAGGTTCAAGAGGTGAAGAGTAAGAATAAAGGGGACTTGAAGTATAAGGAGACGATTAAAAAAGAATCTATGTCAACAAAAGGAAAGTTAAGTGAGAAATCGTTTAATTGTAAATGTTTCAGATGTGGTAAGGTAGGACATTTAGCTAATAATCCGAAGTGTCCAGCTCTTGGTTCATTGTGTCCCAAGTGTAAAAAGAAAGGTCACTTTTCTCATATGTGTAATAGTAAAAATGTTGCTAAAGTAAAAGAAGTTCAAGTTGGTGAGGATAGTGATGATGCGATAAACTCGGATGATTATGAATGTGGTCAAATTGTTGTGCAGGTTGTGACCGGGGAGAAAAAAAGAAATTCTCTGTTAGATGAGATTTTAGTTGAAGGAGCTAAAACCAGAGTTCTATTTGATTCTGGGGCTAAAATCACAATTATCTCAAGTGAATTCTACATGACTAATTTAAAAAGCAAAGTTCAACTTTTAAAACCAGACATAAAGCCATTGGCATACGGTGGAGAGCCAATCAAATTACATGGGTTCTTCACTGGAATAATTGAGTATAAAGGGAGATTAATCTCAGGGAAAATTTATGTTTCAAGAAAGGGGGATAGCATCATCAGTTGGATTCATCAAGGAGAACTTGGTGTATTTCTTGATCCGAATGCTGACCCCCCTATTCAATTGAGGAGCGTGGTAAACTCCGTTGAGAAGGCTGAGGATGTGAATCTAATTGATGGCCTCAAAAGAGATTATCCAAAGGTTTTAAGGAAGGAGCTAGGTTGTCTCAAAGGTTACAAGCACCAAATATTACTTAAGAAGGGTTCTACTCCAGTATGTTGCAAGGTGAGAAATGTTCCAATTTCTGTGAGGGATGACATGCAGAAAGAAATTGAAAAGTTAAAAAAGGGGGGCATCATAGAAGAAGTTGAAGAAACTGAGTGGTTGGCACCAGTCGTAGCTGCACGCAAACCTAATGGGGACATGAGACTCTGCATTGACTTGAGACAGTTGAACAAGTGCGTAGTGATTGACAAATACCCCCTGCCTAACATAAACGAATTGCTATCTCTGTTGGGTGGAGCTAAAGTCTTTAGTACGATTGACTTAACTTCAGCGTACCACCAAATAGAGTTAGAAGAGTCGTGTAGAGACTACACTTCTTTTATAACACCATTCGGTACTTTTAGGTTTATACGCATGCCTTTTGGGCTAGTGTCGGCCTCTTCAGTCTTTCAAAGGGTTATGGAGAACATGCTTCAGGGTTTACCAGGGACCTATGTTTACCAAGATGATATTTTAATTTTTGGGCAGAATGCTAAACAGCATGACATTCGTTTGAGGTCAGCCTTGGGAAGACTTTCTGAACATAACTTAACTATTAAGGCAGAAAAGTGTAGATTTGGCACCAACTAAATTGACTATTTGGGGCATAATATAACTAGTGATGGTGTAAAGCCTAAGAAAGATTTAATCAACAATATCCAAGAAATGAGCTCACCTTCTAACAAAAGCGAACTCATGAAATTTTTAGGAGTAGTTGAATATTACTCTAAATTTGTAAGAAATTTTGCAGATTGTGCGGCAAGCATGAGACATTTACTGAGGAAAGGAGTGGACTTTCAGTGGACAGAAAGTTGTGAGCAAGAATTTAGAGATATCATGAATAAACTTAAAGCAGCTCCTTCCCCTACTAGCTTTGACCCGATGATCAAACCTATTCTCATCACTGATGCCAGTGAAAAGGGGTTGGGGGCTGTCTTACAACAACATGGTAAAGATGGCATTCGTACCATTATGTGTTTGTCACGTAGCCTTAAGGATCCAGAGACCAGATATTCGGTTGTAGAACAGGAATCTCTGGCAGTGTATTGGGCCATAAAGAAGTTGAAGAAATTTCTTTGGGGTATAGATTTCGAGGTGAGGACAGATCATAAACCGTTGGTTGAAAGTTTTAGCAAGAAGGGCTTGGATTCAATATCTAGTACAATTACCAAGTGGATAATAGGGTTGCAAGAATTTAATTTTGAAATTAAGTACATACCAGGTGTAGAAAATAATGTGGCGGATGTACTGTCACGCCTCACGCCTATGAAATCATCTGAGGGGGATGATTGGGAAGATTCAGAGGAATTAGTTTGTGTCATTGATCAAAATAGGATTAGTGAAGAGAGATGGGGCAATGAGATGGTCATGGATGCTGTTCTAAATGAAGTTATGGATCTTCTCAGGAGAGGTTGGAACAGCAACAAACAAGGATCGTTAGAGACTAAGAAATTTTGGGCGGTTCGTAACGAATTGTCTGTGGAGAATAAACTTTTATTTCGGGGAACGAGACTGATTCCTCCCTGTTCCCTTAGGAAAGAACTGATAGATCTGGTTCATTCCTCTCTTGCAGGCATTACCAAGTCTAAAGAACGCTTGAGAATGTCGTATTGGTGGCCGGGCATGGATATAGAGGTGGAACGTGTTATTCGTGATTGTGTGCCATGCACCTTGAGTGATAAGTCTAAAAACACGCGTGTCCAACCTATGATAATAAGGAGGCGTCCTTTGAATCCTTGGCAGGACATTGCTTTAGACATCCTTGGTCCTATCCACTTGAATGGTTCTCAGACATTTGTTTTAGTGATAATTGACATGTTTTCACGTTGGCCTATAGTTTTCTTTTTGACAAGCGTTAGCTCAACTCACATTATTAAATGTTTGAATAATATTTTCTCTGAAGAGGGAATCCCTGATTCTATATTAACAGACAATGGGGTGCAGTTAGTATCCAATGAGATGAAGGATTTTCTAGCATCCAAGGGGATTTCGCATAAAATGTGCTCCCTCTACCATCCCGAGGCAAATGGGATGGTGGAGAGATTTAATAGGGTGATCAAAGAGACGATTGCACTATCTAAATCAATGTCCTTAAATTGGAAAGAGGAAGTGTTGAGGAAAGTTGAAGAGTATAGGTTATCTCCGCACTCCACTACTGGGAAAACACCTTTTCTATTATTCCGTGGGAGAGTTCCAAACACTAAAGTGGAACCTGCATGGGTTAATAGATATGAAGTGGAAAAGGGAAAAGAAAAGAAGTGTGATGGTGAAGTGATTCAAAAGAGAGAGGAAGAACAAAGTAGATTGAGGAAGTGTTACTTTGACAAGAAAAATGCTGTAAAGGTAACCAAAGTCAGACTTGTCGATTTTGTTATGATCAAACGCCCAGGTTTGGTGGGTGGAGCTGTTTCCAAGTTTATGAAACCAATGAAGGTTATTAAAGATTTTTAAGAATGCTGTGAAGACTCAAGATCACAGGATTTGGAATCTAAACAGGGTTGCGGTGTTAAAAAAAAAAGTAGATGGTGATCATCCTGATGAGGCGAATCCGAGCTTATCTGAAGGGGGAAAGATTCGAGTTTCTAATAGGATTTGTAAGAAGCCTTATTATCTGTTGAACTATGTTTAAAGCGAATTTTGTTGGACTATATTCAAGGATCTTGTACTTAATGTTATATGGTATTATTTTGGGGAGTGTGTTCTGAATTTTGTGTGACGAAGGGAGGTGTGTAGTATGTCATAAGCTTGGCATACACTTATAATGTCTTGTCTGGGATTGGTTGGAAGCTGTAGAATGTCAATAGTGTCATCTGCGATGTCACTAGATTCTAGATTGGGGATTGGTGAAGGAAACTGGGAGACTGATGACAAGAGTTGGATGGATGGGATCTCTTTATGGAATAAACCTACTTCAAACTTCATACCTGCCTCTTGATGCCTTTTTGAGGGATTTTACAAGCACCTTGCATGGAAAGAATGTGGTAAGTATTGTAGTCAAATTTGTCTCCATAGTGTGATATGTTGCCAGTAAAATTCAGCTTTGCCTTAATGCCACAGGTTGTTGTTAACAGATTACAATAGGCTATGCAGACAAGAGAGATTGTCAGGATATTCCCTGACATACACCTTACAAAAAAACTCAATAAGTTAATATGCATGTGAATTCCAACAATTCAAAACAAATCACATCAGGTAACCTATCAAATTGAGTTCTTTTTCGTTCATCATTGCTGTTCTTTGTAGTATGGCATGTAGTCAGAAGATATTCTCAGTGTGTTTTCATTTTGAATGCATACATCTATAATGCATATTTAACTCTGATCAATGCAAGGCACTTCAAAGCAAGCACATTTATAAATGATGTGAACTATTACAACTTAAGTAATGCTGCTGGATATACATTTATATTTAGCTCTGCATATATGTTATGTCTCAAATACACACATTACCTAATACCGTCTAGTATATTTACAGGATCTGCTCACTGATTTTATGTCAAGAACCGGAGGCCAATGGTATGCAATACTCCCTTATTGCCACCACTCAGCAGCATCCTAAATGCTTCTAGAACTTAGAATCTTTATAATATTCGAGCCTAGTAAAAAGCCCCAGCAACTCATCCTCTTCCTTCTTTTATTGCTGCTGCTGCTCACTGAGATAAGTATATCTTATGCTCTCTGTTCAGATATCATATTTATTTTTCCGAATTGTGCGTTTTCTGTCTGGGGCATGGCATGCTTGACTGACAAACCGATGGCCCCCTTTAGTGTGTGATAATCTAAGAAAGTAGCTTATCTTATTTGAGCTTTTAGGAATCTAGTTTTGTTGCTTGTTTTCTAGCCCGTATTTTTATTCTGTGCATATGACGTAGCATAGGCCTAGGGGTGGAGGGGTGCTCGGTATTGCCAGTTAATAATTTTACGATTTGGTCTTTTAATGGTTGTGTCTGCATTCCCTAACCATTTATATTAGGTTAGGGAACACAAATGCACGTAAGTTAGTTTATGAATGGGTTTATTGTTCTGTGATTGTGTGAATTTTGAGCTCTTTGCCTTGAGGCAAATTGTCTTGCAGCTGCGGGGCAGTCTCTGGGCAACAAGGAGCAGTAGCGGGCTCCGTGCGAGCCTAAGACACGACATCATGGCCGCTCCCTCTGTTACGGTAATTGCGTGCTCTCAGGAACGTCACAGGGTAGTCTGGGCTAGACTGCTAACTTGTTAGGAAGTTCTTTTGTCTTATTGGTGCCTCGATAATAGCTCATTGGGTCGGAATGTTAACAAGTGTTCTGATAGGATCACCTTTGCGAGGAGAAGAACAGGTTTGAAACCCCTCAGTTTCCTTTCGTTAGCGTCACTTTGGCTAAAAGAACTTCAATATTTAGATTTGTGTCCAACAATAGGTGTGATATTTTGGTACTTGGCAAAGAATTAGAAGATAAATACTTATTAATTTAGATATTTGGTTATTGAATGGTGAACATTTGTTTAGTAATCGGTTTATAGATTGTAGCACTATGGATAAGGGTGAAAGTTCTATGGAAGCCTCTCGGGAGGAAAGACTAAATAAAGCTTTAGAAAACTTAACGACTGAGGTTTCCTTGAGAACGGAAAAAAATTTAGAAATGTTGGTGGTAAAATCATCCCAGGTGGATGAGGAACACTTTTGTTCAACCACCGAAGCCAAAGGGGCCAGTAGATAAGCAAAGAAAGCCACTCATAAGTGGAAACACATTTCAGGCAGCGATGGACTGGCCAAGCTCATAAAATCTACCATGGTAGAACACATTGCTCTGAAGACAGGCAAGGGGATGATGGTGAGGGCATCCAGGATGGGCATGAAAAAGGCCAGAGAAATGAGAGTGGTAAAAAGACCACAGGACGTGGCCGCAAAGTGGTAGTCTGTGATGATTTCTCCGGTAGTGCAGAGGTTGAACTTAGTTGTTCATCTGATTTTGACTCTGAGGAGGAACCCTATAATGCTAATCTGTTGGATCCATTGGGCAAAATCATGTTTGATCCACTTTTAATCAAGCATTCACTTTCCCCAGAGTGGACACTCTCAGATCATGTGGCCCAATATATTTAACACTGGATTAGTGTGAGATTGAAGTCAGAAGCCCCAAGACCATCCGTAGATAAAAAAAGTTCTTGCGACTCCAGATCTGGATGCTAAAATTAATAGCTTTTATTAGGAAAAGGGGTCATGACCCTAGGAAGAGCCTTGACAAAGGCTTAAGATAATGCCAGGATAGACTCTTAGATGTGATGGGCCCTTTGACAAAAATATTTGAAATGGCAGAGGAAATTTATGTATTTAAGAATGATATTGACGTGGATGAACTTAGTCAGTGGGTTCAAAGAGCTATATGCCTTTTGGGTAGTGCCAATACGGCATTATCTTTCGAAAGAAGAAAGAATATTTTTTTGGCAATAGACCCAAAGTTGGCGGGCAAACAAGACGGCCTTTTGGCTAATTGTCTCAATTTCAGGGAAGCCTTTATTAAAGAGCTGCCTAGGTATGTGGGTGCCTTTAGCTCTCTTCAGAAATCCCAGAAAGAGATCAAGAAAGTGTTTCATGATCATGTTTTTGGTTGGGCCAGATGACCAGAAAGTTCGTTCCCCTGCCGCGGCCAAGGAATCTGTAGTGATGAAGGTCTACTCAGGAAGGTTGCATTTCAAGATGCTTTATTTAAGTAGATAACAAGTAGTAAGGTTCAGGAAATCATGTAGTTATGTAGCAGATCAGAGGCCCACCAGGAGCTGCCAGTCAGCTGCTCAGCCCATGACCAACTGTCACTCTGCCTCTTACAGTCCCAACATTCCGAGGCATTATCAGACTCCAACATTCCAATGGGTCAGAGCACAGACACTGGCTAAGCAGGAAGGTAAAACACCTTACAATAAATATGCAGAATACTACATATATCCCCTTTCCTTCTAACGGAAGAACAATTTAAAATACGATAAAGAGATAAAGAGAGTGAACAAAGAACAGATGGCAACAAAGAAACAACGGAGTGACAGAGAGAACGTCGAGGAAAAGTGTGAGAAAGGCAGAGTGAAAAGTCAGGAAGGAGAATACGAAAAAGGAGCAAAGAGCAAGAATATGCAAGTGGGAAAGACCCAAACACTCCGACAATGAAACGAATACAGAAACACAGGAGTACCGAAAAGGAGAGAGAGCAGAGACAGGCGAAAGAAGCACAGAGAGAATATGAATGAAAAGGTAAGACGCATACTCACCAACAAAGGGTAGGAAAGAGAAGGAAGCAAAGGAGAAAGAAAAGTAAACAACCAGAGAACAGAGAGACATGGATGCACCAAGGACTAACCCCCGAACTCACCCACTGGCCAGGCAGGCAGGAAGGAAGGGAAGAAAGAGCAAGGCACGACGCAAAACGGACACCAACCTCCACACAGACACAAGGAAGATGGAGTAACGGATTTCCTCCTGAGCAGGGAAGGAAAAGAATGAAAAAGCGAACGAGGGAAGGCTGGAGACAAAAGACAGCAACAAGCAGTGTACATCCAGAAACCAAGGATGAAAATAAGAATGACATCATGAGGAAAGCTGGACAAAAAGGAAAACAGAGAAGAGGAAAAGAAATACAATAAAGAAACTAATCCTCTCCCGATTTCCAAAACACAATTAAATATATAAAGAGATTAACATTGTGTTGTGAAAACAGCAATACAACTAAAAGTAGAAAGACAATTACAGCCAATGGGCCTAAGACCCATGACTGTCCTCTACACCTATGGAAGAGTGTGAGGAGCAATGTGAATGGGACAGTAACCCATATGTCACCCTAGGAGGATGAATATAAAAATGTACGTGGGTATAAGACCCAATAAAATGTGCCCTGTGTACTATATAAATGTAAAATGGGAATGAAACCCATGCTACGATGCCCTGTGTAAGGTTACTATGTAAGTGTAAAATGGGACTGTGACCCATGAGACGGTGCCCTGTGTAAGGGTAAAAACCATAAGTTACCTATGTAGGCAAAGGTATGTGGGCAAATGGGGCCTGTACCCATTCCCAGAAAAGAGTATATGGCCAAATGGGGCTAGCACCCATTCCCATCCCAATGTAGGGTAAAAATAATGTGAAAATGTAAATGGAAACATGAGAACAGCAAATAAGGCAAGAACCTATTGCCCTCCCTGTGTAGGGAAATGTACAATGTAAAAAAAAAAATAGTGCATGAAAGTAAAATGGACAAAGAGCCCCTATAGGTGAGTGCCCATGTAAGCAGAAAAGAGAAGTGCACTATGCCATCCCTTGAAGGGTAACGTAAAGTTTGTGAGTGCCCAGAGTAAAAGAGCGTAAAGCACAGTGCCAATGGTGGGTAAGTATGAATGAGACAATCCCCACATTAAGGGCCTCATGTAGGTAAATAAATTTTACCGGTTCATAAATACCGAGCCGTACCGAATCGGTAAATTAGAATCGGTAAGTTATATGTAGGTAAAAATTCGGTAACAGTTACCGATTCGGTAACATTCGGTAAATACGAATCGGAATTCACCGAATCGGTAAATACCGAGGTGGTATTTAGCGATTCGGAAAATACCGAGGATACTACCACCTTCCCTTAACTAAGTAGCCAATATCATAATCATGTTATTATAGAAGGCCTCTCAGGCTTGAATAGGGGACCCCATACCTCAAAAATCAGCTCAGTGAAATCACATCACAGGAGCATCAGGAGCCGTCTCGCAGGAAGGCTCGTCTTCGGTCTGAACAATAAACATGATGTCTGTGATATGAAAAGCACCAACTGTCAGGTATGTGCAGCTGCGCGTGTGCCATGGCTAAATCGTGGGTCGAACAACCTAGAGTGGAAAACATGCATTGTGTAAAATTCCAGACTGTGTGTCACAGCATGTACAGACCAAGGTCGCTGCGCAGAGCTTGGGATGGGAACAACAGAATGCACTCGTCTGAAGGAAGTCTCGAGACAGCAGTTTAATCAAGAAAGAACATGTACACGCAGTGTCGTGTGCAAAGACAAAAATATGGCTACATAACATTCAACGTGGTCATGCTAACTGAACAATGTATGTACGTATTCAGGGAGAACTCACTACACGCCCCCTTGAGCGAAGCAATATGTAATAGGCATGAAAAGAGAGAACGCAGAGTTCAGTTTCGTCAGAGCAGAACAAGGCGTAACCAATGCAGCGCCAAAGTCCTAAAGTCCAATTAATTGCAGCATAAAATTCCAAAAAACACAATGCAAGTATAGTGAAAAACTCAAGCCGACCATCAGGAAGAGAAAAACGAGAAATAAAAGAAATAAATGTTGCGCCAGGGTGCTGTCCAGTAGCACAGGCGCAATGGACGACAATCCAGTTAATCCATGAATGTATAGGCAGCATATGTGGCCACGGCTTCCAACAAGAAATCATTTTCAGGGCCACTAAAAGTCTCAGCCATCCAATTGAGTAAAGAAAAGGAACATACGTGTTCTCCAACCAACGGAGCCTCTAGCACAATCAGAGGGCACCCGGAATGTTCCTCCAAATGGCTCATGGACAAGAAGTCGTAGGCTGCCGCTGAGATGTCCCAATTACCCAGGATACCATGCGCCGCACCACACGCCATGATCCGGACACCAGAACAAGCCAACTCGTGAGACACTAAGGGCCGCATCAGTCGATCGAAATCCGGCACCGGAGACACCATGTTGGTCAAGCACAAATCCAGAGGCCATTCAAAGGGACAATCCAGGCAGTGTAATACAGGTTGTACGCAGGTGAAGTAGGAATACCTGAAGGATAATCCATAAGCCAGGCTCAAAGTCGCCAATGGCAAAGTCCCATAGAAGTCAAGCATCCTATCACGAAGAAGATGCAGACGGGACAGGTGCTCGTGTGGCACAGAAGGAGCAGCCATTCCGGAGTATGAAAAGGAAAAGCAGCACACCTGCCACTAGCGCCAGAAGCAGCGGAACACCTCCAAAGATGCTCGAGAAAAGTGAATGAACAAATGCCGGAATTACACCAAAAATAGTTTGGAAAGAGGTCACGAGACCCGAGCCCACATGTTTAAAAAAATTGAGCCAGGCCGGTCGTGGACGAGGCATTGATAATACTTTGGATCAAAGAGCCGAAATGCAGGGGGAGGTCAGTATTCAGAGGCGCCTGTACCTCAGTGCGCGTAGTAGCAACGTGAAGGACAAATATTTCACGAGAGGAAGTCAAAGGCACCTCTTTGTGGGACAATGGCGCTCTATTCTGCTCAACTTGTTGAACTCTGCTTTCAAGGTTGGAATCGAAGGCCAGATGGAAACATCCCGCCGCCCATGCGGGGGTGGGAAAAGAACAGTATTGCAGCAGACAACTTTATGCGAGACAGTTATGTACGGGATTCCCACTCACATCCCGCAGCAAGCTTCATTAATCATAATTAAATGAATACCGTTTGCAAGCAGAGTGAAAGAAGGTGTAATCACAGGCACTGGGATACCTCGTAGGACGCACGCCGAAATCGGGGCTTGTACATTGCATGCGCCGTGTACTTGCATGTGCCTATTGTCTCATGTATGAATCCTAGAAGTGAGAGTGCTAGAGCTATTATCTATAACGGCTAAGGCCTTCTCCATGTTTGCTTGGTCAATAGCTCTCAATCTGGAAGCCGCCTCACTGTGCGACAACTTGCAGACTTCGTTGTAAATAGCATACGCCCACCTTTTGGTTCAGCCACCCACAGGACCATTCCCAAAATCATTCAATTCGGTATGCACATTGATGGAGTGGGTGGACTTCCTGATCCTGTTGATGTGCTCTGTGTCAGCTGGTGGACAGATTGGGATGTGTGTACCATCAATGCAGCCAATGAAATGGGGGAACTGTGCCATGTGAGAAATGTCTGTTTTTGTTTCCTGCAGTGCAGCCTGTGTGTTGTGGAAGCTGATGTAGTGGTGCATTCTCTGCATCATGGCATCCAGGAAATTCCTGAAGGAACGGGACGGGCAACTCTGGGATACACCACCCACCGCAGCTGTCACCACCTGATAACTGCCGGATGCCAACAGAAGTGGGCTGCAGAGCACCTGCACATGTGGGGGTATGGCGTGCGCCCTTCTTATTGGCTGGTCCAGGAGTGGGTGCAGGTCCCTGATTTAGTCCATGATGGTTTCGGGGTGTAGCCTGTACCTGTCATGTATCTCTGCATCAGTCAGCTGGAATAGTGTGATGCGCTGTCTGTAGATGCGTTCCTCCCGTCGCCAAACCCTCAGTCCTGCTGCCTGTAGATGTAGGCGCCTTGCAATGACGTACATAGCGAGCATGTTGTCCACGCTGTTGCATTTTGGGATTGCTTATCTGCACTGTTGATGGTTACCACCTGCTTTCAATCCGTGTTAATTACTGACTCTAATTTACCGATTTTCTTGGATTTCTTAATTTCCGAGTGCTCCTGCATGTCATTTTGATTTTTACCACTTCATATTTACCACTTCATATTTACCGATTCGTTAATTATGTATTCGGTAAATCTGAATCGGTATTTTGGAATTCGGTAGATATGAATCGGTATTTACCGCCTCATATTTACCGAAAAGTGGTTTTTGGACTCCTACATCTCACTTGTCTGAATACCGGTCGGTAACGGCATATTTACCGAAAATCGGCCGTTACCGACCGGTATTTGGCTACCTACATGAGGCCCTAAATGTTTAAACAGCCAGACATAAAATGCATAAAGTGAAATCACAGCAAATGTACAAAAAGGCTTACATGCTGCAGAAACAGGTCATATACTGAATGTAAAGGAATGAAGGAGTACATGTCACCATAGAGAAGGTAAACTAAGTAATAATGGCATAGCATACATGTGGCAATGAAACAGGCATTGAAACGTATTGAATTACAATAGATGAATGTTAAAGTAAAAGGGTGAGTGTGTCACCGTGCTCCTGGTTAACACACTGACATTCTCAAGCAGGGAAAATTGGTTGATAAAGCATGTTTCCAACAAAGTCTTGTACAACAAAATGTACCATAGAGTGCATAGAGCGATGCAAAGTAAGAAGCTTGCATGGTGGAAGAATGACCATCAGCGCAGAAGAGCGCAAGGTTACAGCCGCATCCCGATAAGCATGAGTGCTCACCTCAGGGTCCTATAATGATGACAGCGGAACACAGTCACATTGCAAAAGGCACCTTTAAAGTTGCTAATAAACTCAGCCGGCAGGCTAAAGAAGACACTGCAGGCGTGAGCTATGGACACACCTTCAATTCTCTCCACAGCAAAGTTGCCTTAAGGAAGTTGAATAACACGATGGTGGTGCAACAAGAGACGCCATGCCGGATGGCTAATGGCAATCAAAGGCACCAAAAAGAGTTTCATCAATAAGTGAAGGAGTGACGTAACAGTGGGCTCCTGTGAGCTGAATCCACGCGGCTGTATTGAGGTAGGTGAGCAGCGCGCGCAAAGTCAACCGGCAAAAACAAACGGATTCAACTGCCAAGCGAAAGGCTGGGCGTTGAATTCTGAGAGGAGACAAAATTAACGGAAAACTCACCACAGTAACAGTGAAAGGATAAGTGGCATAATTGGGAAAGCCACACACAAATTTCTTGAAGCGCCAGTCAAACAGTCAGAAATGGTTTACCTCATCCTAGAACCCTAATTAAGTAACAGAAACAGGCAAAGATTGGAGCCAGCACATCAAATGTGTTGATTGTAGAAATAAATTCATTGTAGGTGATTTCCCCTTAGAGAAACGAAGAGAACAGAGATTGTAGCCAAGACCAGTACATCTCCTCACGAGAATCTATACAGGATCACATGATGAAGGGAATGCAATCCATAAACGTCAGTTACACAGTTCCCAATGAGATGTACGAAACTCCCATAATGCTCAATGAGAAAGGATGAAGACCACTATCGACATAATCCTTCGACCCAAACCATGCAGTGTAGATGTGCACCGGGTCACACATCGTAGTTGGCAGGTGCACAAGATCACACAGATCACACAACATAAGCAGCTGTATGACACCTATAAATGCCGCATTGTAGATGGATTTCCACAAGGTCGTAGAGTGTGAGCTAGTGAGTAAACCAATGTGATGGAGTGGAATTTTCAACCAGTAGAGTTGATGTGTGTGTAGGCACACACTGTAGATGTAGGACAGAGTCCAAAATGGGTAGAGTACATGAGCACAACATGCCTGTCTTAGGGCTAGCCGATGGTGAGGCAACTGGTGGGGCTTAAAAGCGTAGTGCTTTGTGCTTACTTGTTTCTTGTTGTCTTCTTTTCTTTTCTTTGTAGTAGTTTTTTCTTCCATGTAGTCATCTTTGAAGTTCTGTCTTAAATACGTCTGTTTCTTGTTCGTAGAAATTTCCATCAGGTGGATACCTCCTCTTCCTACAATTGTGGTAGTTGCCACTGTAGTTACTGTAAATTTCGCCATCTCTAGGTCAGTGGTGTTGAGAATGGACAATGTTTCTGCAGTAAGATATTTAAACAGACTGTGAAGTCCACGTTCACGTCACGTCCACGTGGTCTCTGCACCCACTCTGACTAAATGGATGAAGGAGTTGAAGAATAAATGTGGTGTGGATGTGAGCTTGTTTGGAGCTCACGCAGTAAGGGGTGCTGTGGCATCCAAAGCTTGTATGATGGGCGAAAGCCTACAGGACATTTTACATTGCGCTGATTGGTCGTGTGATTGTATTTTCAGACTTTTTTTATTTTAGACCAATTGAGAATGCAGCTCAATGCTTAATCGATAAGCTTTAAACTTGCATAATATTGGCCTTCAGGTCTTGACATAAAATGTAGATTTTCCACAGCGTCGGTGGGCTGAAAATCTGGATTTTATTAAAGACACGGAGGCTAATATTATCCCTCCCAGATTTTTCACCCACCTATGATGTTATTTTGTTCTCTTTACTTCATGTCAAACTTGAGATTGTAATGCATTTCTAAAGTAAGTTTACACTTTTGGATATTGTTATACGAAGAAGAGTTTGTTTCCAGGATGTTTGTTCATGTTCAACATAAGAAACTTTTTACGATTGTTTTGATAAATGCAAGTTCGCAGTTCATAAAAGAAGGAAGAGGAGTGGTTCTGGGGTTTTTTATTATGTTGGAATGTTATAATGATTCTAATTTATAGAAGCTTTTAAGATGTGTTAGAGTGGTGTCGATAAAGGATTATTGCATATTATTAGCCTCTGTGTCTTTAATAAACACCAGATTTTCAGCCCACCGAAGCTGTGGAAAATCTATATTTCCTTGTAAAGCATCCCTTTATAGGGTGAACCCTTTGTGATGTCAAGCTAGGTTTTGCAAATCCAAGTGAAGATAAAATTGATGTGTGTTTGAAGAAGAGTGCCTCTGGTGCAACATAGTACCTCCTCCTCCTCTTTAGCACAAATTTGTTTCGTGTAGACAGGTAAAAGGAAGAGCTGATATGTCTCAAGGTTTTTCACTATAATTTAGTGGAAACTACATTAGGGGTCTTCAATATAATTTAGTGGAAAATACAGTAGTCATATTTTTCAAGCATATACAAGACATAAACAAAGACGGTGCTCATAGTAGTTATAAGAAATCACTGCAGTCCTATACAAGAAAAACACAAGCAGAGATATTTGAAGTTGGCTATCAATAAAATAATGGGTGAATGACATGAACATTAAGGAAACAACACCAGCAGAATAACCTTCTGTTGAAGAACTCGGTATTGTGCTGAGCTACAAGAGCAGATTTATGCTGGTTTACACATATCTCAGTAGTGTAGGGGTTGAAAATGTGCATTGTCAAATGAAAGCAATAAGAATCTACAAGGTTGTAGGAGCACCAACTCACTTCACATGCATCTTAACAATGGTAATATACCCTAGCTATACATGGAATCCAGGGTGATGTGCCATGCCCACCTTTATGTACATTAGGCCCTCTCTCGTGTAATTTAAGCAACAATGCTTCATATAAAAAGAGCGCATTTCCATGTAACCACTGGGAAGGATAAAGAATCAATCACTGTTGTAAGTCACATTGATGGGCAATTGATGAGTTAAACTGTCAATGACTTGTACTTATTAAATGAGGATGTATTTTGAAATACAGACTTTATTTTTTACAAAACCACAATGAACAGCGTATTGCTAAATCGCAGAGGTAAATCATTGTGCTATGTAAGGAACAGGAAATGTTTAGGAATGTTAAACTTTACATGACAGTTACACTTATAAGAACTATCATAGATAGTACTCTCGAGATGAGATACATAATAGATAGAAAAGCATTAGCATGGGAAAGAGGTGTAGATATGGGCTTGTACTATTGATAATACATGAACAGAGACTCAGAGGAATCAATTAAATCTAAACATAACAGAAAATAAGCTTCTGGGTTAAGGACTTGAATATAAGCTAGTGAGCTATAGGTGGGAGGTATAATAAAGACCATGCAAGTCATACACATATAATAATGGTTCATGTAGTTGCTCTAGCATAACATTAATGAAAAATGTAATGCTAACACTAGTCAACTTAATGCATAGTGTCTGGCATAGCACTGACAATTGGTGAACTTGAATTAAGTGTATGCTGCATATCAATTAACAGTGTATCTGTTTCCTCAAAAAAAGGTGGATATATTCAATTGGGCACCCAGCCTGACAATCACATAGAGCAAGAGGGAAGATATACACCAAAATATCTGGGGTACGGTGTATATATGACAAGCTTAAGAGAAAGATTAAATATATTACAAATACATTTAGAACAATTAAGCTAAAAGGTTTCACATGTTTCAAAAACTCTTCAGAATTCAGAAGTATGTATGTTAGACTTGGCATCTTTGGCATCTTTGGTGTAGCTTTCCCAGTCTTTTTGCCTCTACCTCCTGTATTTTTTGATGCTGTGCTGGATTTCATTTTTGCTGGCTTAGATACTTTGGACACTTTGCCACTGCTGACCAGTGCCAAAGTACAAGTGTTCCATGTGTAAATTGTTATTACAATTGGTTCTCCCTGATTAGCATATATGATTTCCTGTTAAGTCCCTAGTAAAATGCACTGAGGGTGCCAGGGCATGTAAATCAAATGCTACTAGTGGGCCTGCAGCACTGATTGTGCCACCCACATGAGTAGCCCTGGAAAGGTATATGAGACCTGCCACTGCAGTGTCTGAGTGCAGTTTTAAACTGCCATGTCGACCTGGCAAGTGCACCCACTACATGTAAGGCACCCCTATGATAGGCCCAGGTACCCCCATGGGCAGGATGCAGTGTCTGTAAAAGGCAGGACATATTATGGTATGTGTTACATGTCCTGATAGTGAAATACTGCCAATTTCGTTTTTCACTATTGAAAGGCTATCTGTCCCAAAGGATATAATAGGAGATACTTTGAAACATCTTACAAGTATAACTCCCCATTGGGACAAGACAGAGAAATAAAGTGTGGGTTCCCTGGACAAAGAATGTAATACCATCTTTTAGAAAAGATGGTTTTTAAATTGTGTGTTTGAAACTGCCCCTTTTAGAAAGTAGGCATTTTCTTGTTTAACCATTCTGTGTACCTCTGCCTGTTTGTGGGTTGACTGTCTGGATTTGGAGTGACAGGGGCTGGAGATGTGCATTTACTGTAGACATCCATGGGGGGAGGGGATGAGGTGTGCCTGGCCCTTCCTGGATGACTCAGAGCTGAGCTGAATAGACCATGGCTGCATTTAGAGTAGTGGGAAGAGTTTTCCTTGCACCTGAATCGGGCCTGTCTACCTTGCACAATGCTGTCTCCACCCCTGTGGTCATACTGCACCAGTAAGGACGGAACTGGTTTGGACTGGGCTCAGAGACCCTTGCACAAAGAGAACAAAGATAAAATGGGGTATCAGAAGTGGACCTTAAACACTAGAACTATAGCTCTCTTCTGGACTCAAGAGGAACCTTTGCCAAGGAGAAGAGCTAAAGAGTGGTGAGGAGACGTACTGCCCCCTTGCTGTGTGGGGTTGGCCTGCAGTTGCTGTTTCTGCCAAGGAAAGGACAATGACTGGAACGTTGCTGTGAACCTGCTTGAAGAAGAATCTCCAAGGGCCCGTGTTTAGTCCTGCCAAATTGAAAAAAATATATAAAGACAAATAGTTTTTACAGTGAAGATTTTGACAATAAGAAGTTATGAGATGAACAGGATTACAAATATTCTGAATACCATTAATTTCCATATCTAACAGCCACAAAGGAAACATTCAGCAGCATCATATTGCACTGAGACACATTCTAACTGGCTAATAGATGCCAAATTCTCAAATTCTGAGCATTTGGTTTCAACCCACAGAATATCCCAAAGGATCGATCCAGTTAGTGGTGACCTTGAAAATAACAATTTAACCCTTATGCAACTCTCAAGGCCATTAATATAATGAGAATGTATCAATACATAATGGCACTAAGCTGTATTTTAAGATCTCGCCAACAATTACAATGGTCTCCTGAAAGGATTGCGTATCCACAATTCAAGCAAGGAATTCAGAGGCCTATTTAAGGCTCCACCATGTGGACATGCAGTTTGTTTTTTGGTTAACTGAAAAGAATAATGTAAGTTATTGTCTGGGTCTCAAAAAAAGAAATTCAGTGGATTCAACCCTAAACTGTCAGACACTACCTAGTCCCTGGGATTTCAGATAAACAACAATCTCAGCTTAAATATGCACGTCTTGGAGAAAACTGTTGTAATTTTTCAAGCCTCAATTCAGATTGGCAGTACTGATTGTATCCCACATGGACAGATGCACTAACCTTGCCTCTGGCATAACAATTATCTATTTAACAACTATTAAAATCATCAGTCATGCAGCTGCATGTTTGATGAAAGTTTTAGAGCAATATAACTAGTCCTTCACCATGCTTCAGAAACACCAGTGGTTGGCTCTGTTGCTCCTATCACATTATAGTTATACTGCATCATCTTCCAGGAGTGAGCTCCTACATTGTATTTAAATGACTAACAAGATCTAGTAAGCCAGTAGCCAAAGAAACACATACAACAATGACATTTCTAGACTTGAGATTAAGAGGTGCAAAAGGGTTAACATTATGAATCCAGGATCAGTATAATGAAAGCATAAGTGTAAAGACATATTGCATGTGCATATTCATGTGTTTATTAATGTATAGCAATAGGATAACAGTATTTTGTAAGCTTTTTACTTTTTGCATCTAGGGATTTCTCAAGGCTGAAATGTATATGTGGATATACAACATCTTAACTAATAATGCATAAAATATATATTACAAAAAGTCACAGTCTAAGTGAACAAACTTTAAGTGAAGCATAGCAATGAAGTGTGAGGAATATGCTAATCTATTTTAAGTGATCGTCTTGAGAATAAATACTAAGAAAATAGGAACAAGTTATCCCTTATCAAATGAAATGTGTGCTTAGGAATTATGTGAAGGGTGGCTTTATTTAACTGTCAGAAAATGGGAGGTTGCGACTCCCACAAACTTATTAAATACAATTGTTTTAGGTCAAACTGCTGTACAACTATCTGGCTGCAAACTGTGACCAGTACGTTTGTGACCAGCAGAGATTTTTAGGAAATGGCTTTAGTACTCATTGGATAATAGTGGGTCAGAATCTGCGTTACCTCATGAATAATATTGAGGCGGGTAGCAAATTGAGACCCACTACAATTGTATGCCATCACAGAAATGGTACCCTGATGGGGCTACCACTCCACCATATCTGTGATCGCCTTAAATTCAAAAAAGTAATTTTTTTAAAAGCAGTCCGTTTACCATAAAAAATGTATGCTACATTAAAAAAAATGCATTTTAATCAACTAAATGTTGTCAGGAAAGAAGGCTAGATTTAAAAGGAAAAGCCATATTGTTTTTGTTTGTTTAGAGATTGCAGTGGTATCATAGACTGTTTTCATTATTCAGAAGCCCCAACGGATCCCTCCCTTTTGCAAATGGCTAACCACCTCCAGTTGGGGTTGGGTAGCTTTTAAATGATTTATATCTGCCATCTTGGTACTAAACCATTGATACCTATGGATAGGAATTGCTACTTGGAATGGATGCCTTCCACCCGCACCTTACAAATAGTGATTTCTTGTTCATTTCTAAACCCATTTTAGAAAAAAATTATTTTGTGCATTGTTGAAAGCGGGTTTCTTGTCACAATCTCTGTACTGTAGCATTTGCTAACGAACATTGCTTTGTACATCTGATCTAAAGTTCTGAGAGAAGCTTTGCTGAACCCCTGTAACCATGGTGTAGGCAGATGCCTATCCCTGTCGGAGTGCTTGTCATGTTAAAGCAGCAACAACAATTCCTAATTAAAGAACACAACACAATACAATTCCTAAATCAACTTAGGAAACTAGTGAAAACTGTAATGAGCGAAATAACACCAAGTTCATTAAAATATGATAAGAGGAACCAGAGTCATGAATTTTTAAAATCGAAGGGCAAAAAATGTCTTGAAAAAGTAAGGAGCCACTAAATCTAACAATTCATGGTTGACCAGGAACTAGGAGCAATTTCAGACCAGCTGCAAAAGAGCAAATTTATACCTTCCGGATTTAGGGCCGGATGTAGATCTCAGCGGACAAATTACTCTGTCACAAAAGTGACTGATATCCCTTCCCCTGAAATATAATTCCCATAGGATATAAGGGATTTATATCTCGGTGGATGTGATTTCCATCACAGTTGTGACGGAGCAACCTCTCCTCTGAGATCTAAATCAGGCCCTCAGTCTCTGAAATGGAAGTCAAAATCCACCAGTAGGAGCCCAAGACAGTGGCTAGTGAGGGTGCCTCAAAATTGAATACGTCATTGTCAAACTCCCACTAAATATGCTGACTTTGGCACCAAATGTTCTGAGTGGGATTTCATGTCGCCAAGTGTGCTTACTCTGTCAAGAAGATTAGCTGTTTTTCCGCAGTCCAAGATTTTACCATCGGACATATTCATTTTGTTGGAAGAGCAAGTGGTTTTGTTGTCCACCTAGAATGCAACTTTACTGGATGCATTCACACTATGTTGCAGTTCTCCGAAGGTAGCAAAAATGACCAAATATCGCTTGTCTTTTGCTTCTGAGACACTTCCTTTGGTCAGTTCTGTAGCCCGAAGCTCCTCAGGGCGTACCTCCCTCTTACCACCATGTCTCTCTCCAGTCAAGCTTCTTGTGGGGTCAGTCCTCTGTGGTAAGCTGAGCTATTCTTGGAGTCTATAGGGACTATGCTTTTTGTGTCCCTGTAGTAGGCAAAAACGAAGCTAACCTCTTGACACTTGGAGAGCAGTTTCAGTCCACGTATGCCAGCAGGATTCAGGAGTCAGTGAGTCTTTTTCTTCCCTCAGGAGTCAGCATTCTTCTTCAAGCAAGGACTTTTTCCACAGGTAGAGCTGTTCCAGGTACAGGGCTGTTCTGGATGTGCTCATTGAGGTACAAGATTTATCCAGTGCATTAGCCAGTGATTGGTGACATTTTTCTAACTAATCTTAACTATTTTCTCCTACTTCCCCACCTTCTTTTTAGCACTTCCTATTTGTGTTACTGTAACATTTGTGGCAGAACCCTATTGCCAGGCCTGCCTTCCGCTCTGTGGCCACTCTCTTGTTCATGTGAGCCTTCCTCCACCTGATAAGAGTACACATTGTTTATCACCCCAACTGTGACTGGAGCCTGGCGGGTGAGAAGGATCCTGGGAATGAATTAGTGAAGCCCCAACGTCATCTCCAACTGATCCTGTCCACTCCCAGATGGTTAATTACCGCTAAATAGTCAGCAGTTAACAAATCAGGCTATGCATATTAAATAACAAATTATTTTGCAAGCATTTTCTCAGGTGGAATTTTGAATTTAAATATTCTACTTACACCAAGGCATGTCCTATGGAAAATGTACCTATATTTTTATGGAGAATTAGCTTTTGGAATACAATCCCTATGAGGGTAGTTTTTGAATATTTAGCGTGCCACTTGTTTTGTATATTAGGCACAGTGCCTTGTGGGCTTAAACGGCACACTTTATGAGTGACCTATTAATATATAAAAATAGATTTACTACATGAAAGAGGCACATTATCTTGCCATCCATTACCACTGAACATTGGTTAATTTATTTTTGATACATATAAGGGTGGTGTAACTACACACTGCAGCCCACATATGAGATTTGAGTTCTATGCTCTTGTTGCATTTTCTTCCCCTTCTATAAAGCCTCACACTAAAGCTGAATAGACTAATTGAGTGAAACCAATTGTAATAATACAAGTTTTAGGGCAGAGATCACATACCGTGGCACTGATTAGTCATGGCAAAGGGCACAGAGAGATAATAAAGCAAACATAGGGTCCAGAAAATCTTTTGAAAAACCTAGAGTGACCATGAAGAAAAGTCAAATTAGCAACAATAAAATTAGTGACTTTTAGGCTCAGCCATTTCATCGATTATAGGTCTACTATAGTCCATTATCCAGTCTACTTACAGTCTGAAGACAATAGTAAGAACTTTAACAGTCCATGGGTTCAGATTTGGTTTACAAACATCATTGTGGTCTGCATGAAGAATTGGATATATTCAAAGTGTATATTTACAGTTATGATATCAAATATTTTTGATTGGGTTTTTAGGTTGTTCAATGTTGTGTAACACAGTAATACATTTTGAGAAGCATGACAGTATGTAATCATTAATCCTCTGTATACACTGGGAGAGATCAATTCATTAGAAAGCCATTACAAGACATATAACATATAATGTTAATTGACATCAACAGGTTATAAGGTTTATAAATATAGTTGCATTCCTTCATTATCGCTCGAACTTTGTCTCCTGTGGGGAGAGAGAGCCTCTACTCTCCTAGAGCTTTGAGTCTTAAATATTTGGCTGAGCCAGGTTTTCACTTTATCGGTTATGATACAGTATCAGCAAGGTTGTGTGATAAATATGATTAGATACTACTGAATATGTGGGGCCTTCATCATGGAACAAGAGGAGGTATGTAGAGATAGGACACTCCAACATGGAGGAGGGAAACAAAGTGGAATGCAAGAGTGGTGTAACATGGATAGGCAGATGAGAGAACGGGGGATGCACGAGACAAGGGGGACCAGAACATTTGTTACATTTAGGCTGATTGGGCTTGACATCTGGGGCAGGTAAGGTTGGCCTTTGGGAACATACGGTTTAGCCGGGAAGGTGTGAAGTAAGCCCTACGGAGTATCATATATTTAATGCTTTTAAATTGTGTGTTTATGGAGATAACGTGGGGAGATATTTGTGCTCATGTCCATTCAGTGCCGTGTAGGGGATTCTCCAGATCCTTCTCCCGCCAGAGCTGAGTCAGTGGGACCACAGTATGTTCTCTACTGGATTTGTAAAATCAAGTGATAAGGTGCCATCCTTCTCCCATGGTGTAAAGTGTATGGATTACTGCATGGGTGGGCGGCTCTATGTCACTCACACCCCACAGTGACCTGTGGACTTCTAATAACTGCCAGTGTAAAATAAATTGAGTCTGGGGAATATTGCATTCCTGGCATAACTGGTCAAACAAGAGTAAATGGGCATCCTAAAATAGACTCTCCACCTTGCCAATGGAATGCTCATGCAAGGTTGCTAATTGGTCAGCATTAAATTGCCCCAAGGGTCCAATAAGACCCTGGAGTGGTATGGCCATAGTGCATTGTGAGGTGGAAGACTCTTGCCTAGTACCTTCAAGCAATCCACACATGGCGGGACCACAAACAATGCAGCTTAACAGTGGTATGAAGAAGTTGTGTTACATGCAAGGGGAGGGGACCATCCTCTGCACTGGTTTCATAAAGATTGTTTTCCGATGGGCACCTGGCCACCCACTGAAGCTGCGCTACAAGGCAATAAGCTTCAAAAGATGGCACTCTCATCTGTCCGTCCCACACTGGTAACTGAGGCTTGTTTAGGGCTATCCCCCATTATCCCAGAGCAGATCTTCCAGTTTCCGGTCCAAGTCAAGAATATTAAGAAATGCCGGGACATTGGCAAAGCAGTATAGCAAACGTGGAAGGACAATCATCTTGGAGAGAGTGACTCTACCCACCAGGGTCAGCGGAAACTGCTGTCAAAAGTCCATGTGAGACTATAGGGCTGTAAACGCCCACTGTAGTTTGCCATCGATTAAATTCTGCTGGGAATGAGAAAGCTGGACCCTGAGATACCGGACCACTACTATCACCTAGGTCAATGGCTCATGATTGTGACTGTGTGGCAGGGCACAACAACATGTAATGCATCAAGTCATAAGCAACAATACGAGCACCATTGGGCTCAATCTAATGATATTGGTGGATGTAGAAAGCAAGCATTAAATAGGTTTAACACCACCTTAAACAGACAGAAAACTTGGGTAATGACTATGACATTGAGCATGCTGTCATAAGGTGCAAAAGCTGTTAAACAATTTTTAAATTATAGAGGTGGGCATGCAAATGCCCACTGTTATTCATAACGTTGTATGTTACCATATTGTGTGCACATAAATTCGAAAGAAGGCTATAGGATGGGATGAATTTCTTCACAAAAGTATTGTACTCATTGAGCAGAGTTATATCACTGTACAAATGTGCATATAGGTATATATATTTAAGAATATTTTGTGTACAGTCTGTGAAAGTTGTAGTTAAATAATAAATTAATGTATAGAGATTAGATAGTGTTCAGGACATGGTCCAACTAAATGAACCCGGTATGTACATAGATATTAAGAATATTTTTACAATAGAGACTTGCTTGATATTCATAAGGTAATATGGTGTAGTATACATTTTCAGGAGTTATTAGTTATCATAAAAGTGATACACTGTTCACAAATAACTGTATACAGTAATTAAATAAATGTGTTAAAATTTGTATGTTCAGGTCAACATTGTGTACTTATAAAAGAGATACAAATAGCAGGGCATTAGGAATGCTTGTTTGCAGATGATAAAGTGTGCTAGATTTTGAATGAGCTAATTGTTCATGCTAACGGTAACATATATTTTCGGGGACATCAGTGTTACACCTATAGAAAAACAAGCATATTGTGTACAATAAAATGTTGCAAGGTGTAGTGCATCAGAACCAAAATGGCTTAGTACCAATTCACAGTTCATGCCATGGCAAATTTTCTTAATGTGATCAATAGGACAAAATTTAATGTTCCATAGATGCTCATGGTGAGTCTAATTTGTGCAAATTTCTGTACTGGATTATAGTTTTTAAAGGACTGGTGGTGCTTCCTTTGTATGCCAAAAGGAATGGACATGTGATCATATCAAAACCATATACACAAAGTCATGGTAAGGCAATCTTCGAATATAAACGTCATCCATTTTATAGTTTTTATAATTGTGTGATGTATTTGCTCAGTATCTTGAAGCAATAGATTTCTATTAATTTGTCTAGTCCCCTGTAAAACCTTATTAATGCATTCTTCAGGCAGGGTTCAGGGTCCATGAATCTGTCAATTGTTTCTATTGCATTTTGTCTCAACATAGTCTTGTTGATACATTTGCTTTTGATCAGTAATAGTTCCCTCTTGGGAATATATTTGATCAGTTGTTTGGGGATCCTCCGATGTAAGGAAGCATTAACGGGTGTGGTTTTTTTGTGAAACTTCATATGTAATATGTTAGAATTTACATATATTTACAGATGTAAAAAAAAAAAGATCCATCTGGGATTTAGTGACAAAGCACATAAATCTAATTCAAAATTGCTGCTTTCCATTTTATTCATGCAATTCTGGAGGAGTTATATTGATGCTTGCTAAAGGACCAGAATATCATAGATAAATCTTCTCCAATATAACATATGGGAGGATAATCTGAAAACACATCGTCCCAGTTCCATTATCTTTCAAATTGTCCCATGGAAAGAAATGTATGCCTAGTTGTGTCTGTACAATTCACATCAGTACTGTCTATATAAAAAATGCATTCACAATTAAGAGACACCGTTACAGGGACTCTAACATAATTTCCCCTGCTCAAGCATGTTGGGGTTGTAATTACATTTGTGATTTCATTGCAAATATTAAAACAATTAAAGCAAATGTCAAGTGGATTAGGAGTTAAACTGAAACCACAATGCCAATTACAGAATTCTCTACACGATTAGCGATAATACAGCTATCAATGCAATAATTTCAATGCCCATGATAGCTACCTAATTGATGCAGATTAAAAAGCAAAAAACTCATAATGATAAAACTGATTAATTTTAAAGAATCACAAAAATATTCTTTTTTGAGGTGCTGAACCTTCATTTTAACCAGTGGAGTATTTTTAATCTGGTAATCATTGATAATATCAGTTTTTATACCGTGCTCAGATGTTTAAATTTTGCATTTAAACAAAACATGTCCATTACATGGATGATCATTAATTTACGACCAAGTTATGGTGGTATAGTATGCATGTGCTGCACACTGCTATATGTTAGGCTTACTGGACAGTTACTTTCAAGGAACAGAATTTCAGTTTGCAGTAATAGCAGACCAAACCAAACCCAAATCAAGATAAACATTGTTTAGTTACTAGCCTGGAAGGGACATAGAATTTCATCCAAAGCAACCAAATACTGAGAACATCATTCCTCATTGCAGATTGATGGCTGTAGGAGCCCGAGACAAGACAACCTCTTTGGTGCTCTTGATGTGACCTCCTCTGGCAACAAAGGGATTCTCTTTTTTCATTTCAGGTTGTTTGGCTCTGGAAGAGCTTCTGTGTAGCCTGACGCTCCCCCCCCCCCCCAAGGATAATCAGCGTGCATGGCATGCTGATGTGATTACCCTGAATTTTAAAATTAAATGAGCCAATCAGCTCATTTTACTGTCACTTGCATGATTGCTCGTGGCATCTCTCAGACACCAGAATATTGATTTCAAATGGAATGGTATCACTGGTAAGGGGATCTTTCCCACTTTCCAGTGACACCACTAACTAGTCCCGTAGGTCAAATATTTGCCAAAGATCTGCCTCCCCAATGGTACTTTTTCTGCTATGGGTTGTGGTAGTCTATTAATAAATGCAACAGCTCCTGTATTCAAGGACCATAATTATGTTTCAGATAAACTGGCTTGCAAGGTGTCACATATTGGATATCACTCACAAAAGTAGAAATGTCATTCGTGAGCCTTGAAGACTTGAACAACTGCTAACCATGACTAAAGAATGGTACAGGCCTCCCACGATAGATAAAAAGAAGTATAGATTGTTGGCTTCCTTTTCTAAACCCATTCTTGTTGGCTTTAGGACTCTGTTCACTTTTACTCCTGCTAACCAGTGGCAAAGTGGATGTGCCCTCCCATTTAAATATGATAAAACTGGTATACACCTGTTTGGAATATTTAATCTATTTACAGGTCCCTATTGAATAGTACCACATGTGCCCAGGGTCTGAAAATAAATGCTACAAGTGTGTTGCAGCACTCATAGTACCATCCAATAAAACAGCACTGCAGCGTGTCTCAGGCTTGCCACTGCAGCCTATAGTGCAGTTTTAAAAGGCCATTTCGACCTGGCAAAATAAACCTTTTGCCAGGCCTCAGCCTTCATTTTAAATACCAGTAAGTCACCACTAGGGGAGGCCCTAAAGCTTCATAGGGTATGGTGTACGGTATTTAAAGTAGGGTGTATATATACTTGGGGGCTTATTTATGTGCCCTTGTGCCACTTTTGCGCTGCTGGTGCATCCCTTTTTGTGACGCACCAGCAGCGTAAAAATGCACCATGTTGCGTCATATTTACAAAGTGACGCAACTAGGTAGATGCGTCACTTTGTAAACCCCTGCGCCACAATATACCTGCGCCAGGTATAATGTATGCAGGGTGGGCGTTCTGACTCAAGTAAGCCTCGTAGAAGTGACGCAGTGAAATCTATGAGATTTCACTGCGCCACTTCTAGGATGCAAATGCGTCAATATCTTACGCCTGCCTCACAGCAGACGTAAGACTGACTCAGTCACATTTGAAATGGGACTCGCCCATGTGAATTGACCCATTACTGAAGTTGCGTCACTTTTGTGACACACTCCAGCAATGCGTCATTTTTGCACCTACAGCTACGTCAGAAATACTGACGTATCTGTAACTCCTTGCGACCTGATGTGTCATACTGTAAACATATATGCATCCAGCATGTCGCAAGGAGGGTGCAATGAAAAGTGGCGCATCGCTGATTTCACGCAGCGAAGCATCACTTCTCATAAATGAGGCCCTTATGATTTACATGTTCTGGCAGTGAAAAGCTCCTAAAGTCGGTGTACAATGTAGCAAAGCTAACTCTTCCATACACTAACAATTCCTGGCAGTGAAAAGCTCCTAAAGTCGTTTTTCAATGTAGCAAGGCTAACTCTCCCTTACGCTAACAATTAGTCACCTTATTACACTTAATAAGTGATAATTTCGGTTTGGGAATAGAAAGAGAAATACTCTTCCACCCATCTGAAATGTAATTTAAAATCCTCATAAATGCCAAAGTCTGAATTTAAATAACTAGTCTGAAAATGCCACGTTTAGAAAGTTTGCATTTTTCTTCCTAACCCAAATATGCCTTTAAGCTAGTGTTTAGAGTCACATGGTTGTTAATGGCTCTCCTGTGGTGTGATCTTTATTATTTTCAGATAGGACAAAGGAAATTGGGTATTTCTCTTCTGGGCAGAATGACATGGGGGTAGGGTTGTACTCATATCTTTCTGAGCTTCACAGGGTAGACTGAGGGTTGTACCCACCTCATTCCGGACTTCTGCACTGCCTTGCTTACCATGCCACTGGCAAATGCAGCTCACACCTGGGCATGCCTTCCCTTTGTCCCCCTAGACAATCTGGAGAAATCCCAAGGCAAAGGGACTTAGGGGCATATTATCAAGACAGGCGATAAAATTATCGCCGCTTTAGCGGCAGAAAACTGCCACTAAAACGGCGATAATGGGCTTGATAATATGCTCTATGGAATTCCAATTGAAGCCCATGTTAGATGTCCTTCACATCTAACATGGGCTTCAATTTTATCGCCTGGCTTGATAATATGCCCCTTGATCACCAGAACCAGTTTAGAGATAAACACTGGGTGGTTCTAGGCATACAAATGACATCCTCAGAACCCCTTATCAGAACACTTCTGGACCGTAGCATATTCAGAAGAAGGAGTACCCTGTTTTCTAAAGAAAGAAAACTGAATCTGTTTGCCTTAAACCCAGGATATCAGAAGTGACTTCAAGGGTCGTTTGTCTGGCCACCTGGTTGAGCTACAGGGACACAACAAGCTTACACAATCCTTTCCTGCAACTTCCCAGATAACCAGAAACAACTGGATCTACCTTGGTCCTGCTGCTGGAATGAGTCCTGAACCCAAAGAAGTCCCTCCCTGGAGTCTTGGCGCTTGGCTTTTATCAGAGTGTTCTTATCCATCCTGCAAACTGCAAGAACTGGACTCCAGGTGAGAAGAACCATCCCAGGTCTCCTTGCAAACACTATAGACTTCACTGAGGCTGACGTGGGACCTCCATTTGACTGTTGACGTGACCTTCCCAGCTACAAACTGCGAACATTACCTATACAGTGCACTCATGTTGACAACAACTGCCCCGCATTTCCCACCAACACAAAACTCGGACTTGCTGCCAGCTCTTTAGGCCAACAATGACTGCACCGCCAATGTGAAACTCTGACTGAGGCTCCTCACATTAGGAGGTAAACTCTCATGAGGATTATCCTGGTCCCTGTATCCTACTCACTCTTCATCGCGGTTGGCCTGAACTTTTGACTCTAACCCAGTCCAAGCGACCAGATAATCTCAAGTGGTGCTTTGTTCTTCTTTGCGCTACTTTTACTTAAACATTTTTACATTCATAATTCCAGTTCTACTTATTGGATGTTTGTGATTTTGCTGTCATTTTTTGATTAAAATGTACTCTATTTTTCTAAATTGGTTTAGGATTTTGTTTTCATTTTATTACAGTTTGATTTCTGCATACATATTTTTTATATTGCCTTTGTGACAAGCTACCAGATGATTAAGTGCAGGTTTTATTTTGTGAGATTTATTGTTCACCCTGACAAGGATTGTGTTTATTTCTTGAGTGAGGCTCTCACCCCTGTCAACTAAAAACCCTGTTACTTACACAGAGCTTTCACTACTGTATGAAAGCAAGACTGGCCGTTAACCATGATTAAAAATTGCGATTCTCATATTACCATGACTAGAGAATCTGGATTTCATTAAAGACACGGAGGCTGACATTATGCATTATTCCTTTAATGCAGTCCAAGCAGCCGCTTACATCACAATATTAAAAGATTCCAGAATAAAACAATAGCAACACATGAAAGGCATGAGCCATCAGCAATCTGCCTCTTTTAAATGTAAAAAAGGAAAATAAGTTCATGAAACTTGAAACATCAAAACGATCTTCTGATGAGCAGGATCAAGGAGAAGGAAGAACGAAGGTAAAACGAAAGGCCAGACGACACACAGTTAAGGAGCATTACCTGAAAAGAGAGAGAAATAAATATCTTGTGAATGTAAAAAATAGTGTCAAGCTTATCAAGCTAAAAGGAACAAGAGATGAAACAAGTACTGTTAATAAAAAGTACAGTAATACACTGTAACAAAAACAGCATCATTGTAAGACCACCAAGGGGTGGGATGGGAGGGATAATGTCAGCCTCCGTGTCTTTAATGAAATCCAGATTCTCTAGTCATGGTAATATGAGAATCGCAATTTTATTATAAGAACGGAGGCTACATTATGCATGTTGGTAGCTTTGTAAAACAACATCAGACATATGTTCAATAGGCTTGCAATAATGACGTGCAAAGGTGCTAGCATTTGACCAGTCAGCAGCTTTGAGAATGTCGTCCAACTTACCTCCAGACCAGAGAGATTGACTGGCCATAGCACCCCTCTAAAGGAGTGAGTTTGAAATTTCTTTAAATCAATACCTGCTAAACTCATAACAGTCTTAACCCATCTAGCAATAGAGGTCAAGGTTATGCCTTTGTGGGGTTTAACAAAGGATATAAGTAATTGGTTAACATCCTGAGGGCGAAGAGCAAACATTCTGCGATCATACTCTCTCAAGCAGTCCACAACGCAAAGTTTTGGACATAAATCAAAACGTGGGTAAAAGACTGAATCAGACATAGTCTTTGTTCTTCTATAAATCTCAAATTTGATTCCGAACATGTTATAAGATCTTTTCGTAATCTCCAGGGCTTTCACATCAGAGACCCTTAGGCATAGTAGAGTAGCCGCCTTAATGGAAAGGTTTTTTTTTTTATTGAGGAGAGTATTAACAGGCCAGTTATTGAAAAGATCAGGGATTAGTTTGACATCCCAAAGACTTTCATATTTAGGTTTAGGAGGTCTTCTTAAACGAATGCTTTTCATCACTCTACAAACAATGACATTTTTACCTACCGTTTTACCATTGACAAGGGCATGACCAGCAGAAATAGCCGATCTATTGCAATTGATTGTTCTATAGCGAAGGCCTTTATCAAATTGATTAACAAGGAAGTTAACTATGTCAACAATAGGTGCTTCCAAGGAATCCAGGTTGCTTTCCAGGCACCAACGTACCCAGATTCTCCATATGTTGTTATATCTGTAGTGAGTGCCTGAGGCCCAAGACTCTCTGAGGAGAGTTGCAGCCGTCACCGAAAGTCCTGAGATTTCATTGGATCTCCTCACACTCTCCAGGCAAGAAGGGTTAAACTCCTGTTCTGAATTAGGGGGTGAGCTTCTCCGTCTACGTCTGCAAGAAGATTCTCTAGGGAAGGAATTAGGAAAGGGGGGTTGCAAGCTAGTTCTAGAGTGGTGGGGAACCATGCTTGGGATGGCCAAAAGGGAGTTATTAGGACAAGGAAGTACTAGTCCTGTCTCACTATCTGATGAACTCTCTGAATCATGGCAAAGGGAGGGAACGCGTACACCTTGGCTCCTTTCCAAGATTGTAGTAAGGCGTTGACTGCCAGAGCACCCTGGTCGGGCATCCAGCTGAAGTTGTTCTCCAGTTGAAAGGTTAGTCTGCTTGCAAATAAGCCTATCTCTAGAGGGCCCCAGATCTTGTTTAGGGTACTGAACACAGAAACATTCAGTTTCCAATTTCTGTGGTCTAACAGGAATCTTGAGTTCCAGTCTGCAGAGATGTTCGATTTCCCCGGAAGGTATTACGCTTTGAGAGCGATCTTGTGTTCCAGACAGAACATCCAAAGTTTCTTTGCTAGATTCAAGAGGTCCGCAGATCTGGTGCCTCCCAGACGATTTATATAGGCTACCGCTGACATCTTGTCCAGATTTAGAATGACAGACCTCCCCTGGAGAGAGTGTTTGAAGCTCATGAGGGCGTAAAGCCCAGCTGTTAGTTCTAAATAATTTATATGGTAAGAAGATTTCTCTTGTGACCAGATACCACCAGTGTTCTGACAGAGAAGGCAAGCTCCTCAGCCATGAAGGCTCGCATCTGATTCTAAAACAAACTCTGGTTTTAAACCAAAGATTGCTTTTCCATTCCACGCATCTAGGTTCTCGAGTAACCAGGCTAGTTCTGATTTGGCTTCTTGATCCAGACAGATCCGATCTCCGTACCATAGGCCAGATATTAGGATTTTGTTTATTTCTTGAGTGGGGCTCTCACCCCTGTCAACTAAAAACCGAGTTCCTTACACAGGGCTTTCACTACTGCATGAAAGCAAGACTGGCCGTTAACCATGATTAAAAATCAGAAATAGACTCTTTCCCTCAATTAATGGAAGAGCTGGACTTACTGGTTTGAAGGACAGAATTGGCGTCCTTTTAAGGTCTAGGAACAGAACTGCCAAGTGCTCCTGTCTACTGACTTGGGCAGCAGCAACAGAAAGGAGAGAGAGTTTCATTAGGAAGTGGTTACTCTGGATTACGTGGTCAAAATCATCAGTTTTAATGAAGACTGAAAAAGTGGCATTTACAGACAGTGATAGTATGGTCAGAGGCAGGGGCTGTTGACACACTGTGGAGTGCATGTGCCAAAATATTAATAGTAAATTTTGCAGCAGCTTCGCTTTTGCCATGTGCCTGTGTTTTAGTTGCATTTTGAATGAATGCATTGGTCATGAAGCAAACTCAGGAATATGTAGGAGGAGAGGCCATAGCTCAGTGCTGTAAGGGGCAACTTAGGGATGGGCAATATTAGTTTGAGAATATTTGGAGGAAAATGTGGGAGGATACATGGAAACAGTGAGAACATTTAGAGATATAATATTGTATCATTTTCATAGTACAATGAATGACAAGTGAAAATGTTCCTGGGCTTGGAAACTATGGTTAAGTGAAAAGTAGTAGAGGATGGTAATGTATTTTATGCGGAGGGATACAGATGGTGGACTGGAGCAGCTGACCTCTGTTGTATATCTGTTTTACCCACTTAAGGGCAGTTTCGCGTCCATAGCAACAATAACTTTCTTTTTATATAACACTTCATACGTTTCCAGGTGCTTTAAAGAACAGATGTTATGGCAACTTAATGGGAAATGGGAACGATGGAAGGTAGCATCTCCCGTCCTGAGATTTAAACCTACATATTTCAGATTGTCCTATTGAGTGTTGAGCTTGGTATTTCAGTGAGCCATCAGCCAATAATCAGTACAAAGTACTGGTGCCACTGTTGTTTCTGAGCTGAAAGACAATTGTCTGTGTCCGAGTGTTTATGTACTAGTCACAGTCCCAATCAAGAGTAGGGAAAGGATGTTTGGATTGTCACAACATAAGGAGAAAATGAAAGGATCCTGTGTATTGGTTAATTATTGGTTAATGTACAGTAACATGCTCTGATAAATATGCTGTGCTTTCTTGCAATTGATTAAGGGCTAATTCAGTTGCTCTGAGTCCTAATCTAAACAACTGGAAGTCATCTACAATTGACCCATATGGGCCACTCCCACATCCTCCTCACCCCTTTCAACAATAATTTAGAATCAAATAAAGAGTGTGAGAGGGTAGCTTAGTTAATTAAAAGGTTTCTTCAAATTATTATTCCCTCTCCTGGATTAAATGATAGTGATCTGCTGGGGCCTGGTCCCCACTCCACTGTTAATACTCAGATTACTTAATGGTTAGCTTTATTAGTGATAGACTTCAACATGCTTACTACACAATAATAACCTTTATTAGTAAAATAATGATTCACCCCTAACAATATGGCTGACACAAGCACTTCCTGCTCAGTACCAGTGAAGGTGACATGAACCACTGTATTCCTTGAAATTCCAAAGTCCAATAATCCATACACATAGTACAAGCAATTTTATTCCCAACCAACTCTAAGGAAGACTTTGATGAGAAAAACTATGGCTTGGAGTAATAAAGTTTACCAATATGTAATCAAATCATTACCTCTCCATCAGTATTCCTTGTTCACATCAGGTGTATGAATACCTAAGCCTAATAAAATAGCTTGAGATAAAATAACCATGTTCAAACTATTGCAACACCCAGGAATATTAATTAAGTAACACAAAAGCAAATTCTTGAGACTGCTCATAGCACCACTTCACCAAAAGACCTGAAACACACTTCTTCAATTGGCATTATTCAATGGAAAATTCATTTTCTGTGGAAGCCCAAGCTGCAGCTGCTCAAATGCCTTTCAGCACAGCCCTTGACAGAAGCAAAAATCTAATTAATGAAAGAAGAGGTAGAGGGATTATGAACTCTACTAGGTATTCCAAAAGGAACAAAAATGAAATCAGACTGTCCGAAAGAAAAAGTCCTATTCAGATACATGGAATAGGCCCTATGGAGATCTAGTGTTTGCCACAGGTTTGATGTAGAAGGAAAGACACCAGGAAGAATAACATCTTAAGATAAATTAAAAGATAATGCTACCTTATGTAGAAAAGAGGGGTCCAGCCATATAACCACCTTATGCCCAGCGCCTTGAGACCCTCACAGGTAAGTAGTGCGCTTTACAAATGTTATGATTGATTGATTGATCATGAAAGAATCTAAGAAAGTACTCATAGGACAATCAAGCTCCAATTTCTCCCAACCTTTGCATGGGGGAGATAGCCACTAGAAAAAGGACCTTGCACTTCAGAGAAACTGAATCCAAAGGTTTAAAAGACTTTTCCTTAAAATTGTAGGACTACAGAAACATCCCAGGCAAGAACTGGGGAATGAACGACTGGTCTTCTAAAACAAAAATGTTTTAGAAGGTGTTTAGCCATGGAATAAAAGAAAGCCATATTGGGTCCTCCAATATCCCAAATTGCTGACCATTGGCTATGGAAAGTAAAGACAGCTAGACCAATTAAAAAATACCTCTAAAGAGCTCCAAAATACTGTTCCGACTGCATGAAGAGTCACATAAATTCCTTGAAAGACACCAGGAGGTAATTTTTGCCAGTATGATCTGCCTTCTTGAGTTCTTGTTAGAAACTGCTATATCTGAGGTATAGCCTAATGCCGTCAGCCTCTGCCCTTCAATTTCCAAGCTCTTAGAGAAAGGTGTTAACTGACCCTTAGTGACAGAAAAGGGAATCTCAGAAGGGATGAGAGGACTGGAAAGACAAGACCATATAGCACAACCAGTTGGGGAAGAACTGTGTACCAAGACTGATTGGTCCATCCCAAGAATAAGATCTTCATCTCTGTTTGGTCTACCATTATCGTTTTTTGTGGACCCTGATGAGAATCCCAAATGGAGCAAAAGGGTAAAATGCTCCTTGAGTCAGACGATGCTCTTGGTATGCATTGCCCAAACTCCTGGAGCTGGAAGAAGGGAGCGAGAATTAAGATGGAAAACACTCTCCGAGAAAGCAAACAGGTAATCACACAGTTGTCCTGAAGGGCTTGACAACTGCTGAAATACACACCTCCTGAAGGAGGCAAAGACTATACTTAAACTGACTGCAAGCCCATTCTCTGTCCCTGGTATATAGACTCAGACAGAAAAAGGAGATTCTCTTCTGCCCAGTGTCCCAGGTCCTTCACAAGAAGGGGAAAGAAGGAGCTCCGAAGACTCCCAAGTGATTGATATATGCACAGGTAACTTGATTGTTAATGCAAACTTGAACCACCTGTTTCTGCAGGTGAGGAGCTAAAGCCATAAGAGCTTGAAAACAATACTAGCTCTTTCCAGATAGAAGATGAAAGAGTCTCCTTGTTTGAACAAACAACTTGAACTGAGAGATTCTTCAGCATTGCTTTAACCCAGACTGCTGGTGTCTGTAGTTACAATGTGTGGATGAGGGGGACATAAGGATATCCCCAGGACATGTTGATAGAATTCAATCACCATTGCAAGTTCTGGAATATGTTAAGTCATACAGGAACTAAGAACTCTGAATTTCCGAAGTATGGGTCCCAGTGGGACAGGACAAGGTTAACTAAGAAATACAGATGGAGATGTACCCGAGAGACCAGCTGAAGGGGTGTTGCCATGTCCCCCTGAACAGTCAACCATAGTCCTGCCTTGCCTGAATATAATGGAGTGAATGGTTTGCATCTTGTATTTTTATTTAAGATTAAAAACATTCAGTATATTTAGATCCAGAACAGAACAAAAGTTCCCTGATGCCTTTTAGACCAAAAACATGAATGAAAAATGTCCCTGGCTCCTCTGCTCCCAATGAAAATGGCCAATGACTCATTTCAGAAGATTCAACACTCCCAGACGTAATGCCTGATGACAAATGAGGACACAGAACATTTTGCACTGGACATAAAAATCCTCTGGGGTTGAGATGAAGTCTATCTTGTATCCTTGGGACCTAATCTGAAGAACATTCAAATCTCTTAACGTTGTCCTCCAGACTTCCTCCAGTTGCTAAAGCCATCCAAAGAGGATACAACAGATTTGTTGCTGGGCAGAACAATCCTCTGGGGTTGAGATGAAGTCTATCTTGTATCATTGGGAGACAATCTGAAGAACCTAGGAACCTCTCACCATAAAGCATCAGATGCTCTAAAACTAGCTACTTCAGGGAACAACTACATCAAGCAAAGAATTGACCGATAAATATGTTTGAACACATCAAGCTTCAATCTAACAACCTACCTAAGCCTCCCTCCTTGAAACCATGTCAGCAGCCTAACTGTGAGGAGTTTGCTGCCTTCTTCCGTGATAAATCAACAAAGATCGAACTGGAACTATGGGCAGCATGGGAGAATCTACCTTCCACCTTTCCACCCTCTGGGTTGGGTGTGTCCCCACAACGTCTGGTTCTCCCTCCCAAAAACAATGCATGTTGGAACCTATTCAAAACTGTGATGTGATCACCATATGCAAAGCTCTGGCTACACTGAAACTTTCCAACCATTAAACGATCCTGTGCCACCAAACCTCTTCAATGAGATCAGATCATCCATACTCCCTCTCTGTATGAAGATAGTTAACGCCTCTCTGCTTCATGGCTCAATCCCGGATTGCCTAAAGAAAGAGCAGGTCAATCCTATCCTTATAAAAAATAATGGCAGACCAGACTAACCTCCACAATTTCTGTCCACTCTCCACCATACCTACTCTGGCAAAGCTCCTCAAGAAATGAGTACCCACCCATCTATTTAGCCACATTGAACAATTGCAACTAATAGACAAATTCCAATCTAGCTTCCGTCAGGGTCATTCACAGAATCTGCTCTTACTCACATTGTTGATGAAGCACTAAGAATGCTGGACCAAAATGAGTCGTGCCTTCTGATCCTCCACAACCTTTCGAGGGCTTTTGATACTTTCAAACATGATACCCTCATCGGTCTATTGGAGCACATGATGGGGTTATCAGAGACTGTGCTTAACTGGTTTTCCTCATTTCTACCAACAGAACCCAAAGGCTGAAGGTTAATCAGTCTCTGTCCAACCCCTCTACGCTCACTCTGGGGGTACCTCAGGGATTCACACTTTCACCCACTCTCTTTAATCTGTTCATGGAGCAGCTAACAGAAATCCTCAAATTGTCCAACATCCATTATCACATGTAAGACGATGACACTCAACTGTACCTGAAAGTCTCCTCCCCAGAGGACATCAGGTCTCTCAACTCAGTAGTTTGTGAAACGCAAAGTTGGCTGACACTCAATCATCTGAAATTGAATGCTCTCAAAAGAGAATTCCTCCTCATCGCCCCAGACAAACAGTCCCCAGTTATTGCAAAATGGGTGCATCAACTTACAGCCATCAACCGCACTCCAAACATTATTGATTCTATGAGCTCTCTCGGAATAGTGCTGGATAAACATCTGAACATGCAGATACACAATAGTGCTTTCACCAAAGGAGCGCACTTCTAGTTGAGCATCCTAAGGAAGATAAAACTGTTCCTACCACATAACTACCTCAAGACCGCGATATAAACCCTAGTGATCTCTAAACTGGATTGTGGTAGCACAACCCTATGTGGACTTCCTAGAGTGAAGACGGTGCAAATGAAGACCTCTCTCAATTCTGCTGCAAGGCTCGTTACAGGTTCCAAACATTATCATCACATCTCACCTGAGTTAAAATCTCTAAATTGCTCTGGTATTAGGCAAGGATACATCTCCAAATTGCATGCTTGTCCCACAAAGCTCTACATTTCAACACCCCCTTATATCTTGCACAAAAACGTGAGCTCTCTGGAGGCTCTAAATCCTCTAGGGGCACCAGCACCTTACTACTCGTGCCACAGAAATTCCATAAAAAGAAAACCTACAATCGAGCATTCTCGGGTATTGAACCTAGAATTTGGAACACCCTGTCACCTGAAATAAAACTGAATAATTCCACAGCTTCCTTCAAAAGGGGAGTTACAGAAATGCTGATAAAGATATTTCTGGGCTAATTCCCCAGGCCACCCCAGGACTCTCTAGATCACTCTTGTATTTAGTGAACTGCTATGATTGTTATTATCTGCTTTGCCCTTGTCCTGTTTGGGTGTGCTATGATCTACAGCTTCCTTCATAAGAAAGTTAAAGAGGTTCTGATGAAGAAATTTCTGGACTAGATCTCCAGTTTCACCCAAGAACTCGCTTTCTTACTCTTGCCTTTATTGAAATGTTATGATTGTTATGCTCGATTTTCTCTTTTTCTGGTCTGGTCTGTGCTACCGTTGTTATCTCATGTACCTTCCTAACTACCAATCTGTAGAGCAATCTGATACCCTCTGTGGTCTTGCACACGCTATGCAAAACTCTTTAAATAAAAAAAAAGAATCCCATCTCTAGCCTTTTCCATGAAAGGGCTGATTGCATCCTCTAGTGTGACCACCAAAGCCTCACCCAAAAAACAATCCTTCCCTCTACAAAGAAGGAAGACACATGGGAGCCAGAATCTTCCTTTCTTCAATTGATTTCTTAACTGACTCCTTCAGCTGAGGACCAAAAACCTTGCTGACATTGGAATGAACTTGACTGAGCAAGGACTTCTGAGAGTTGCCTACCAATTTCTAAACCAGAGGTGTTTTCTTGAAGATATTGCAGGCCCAAAAGCATCAGTGGCAGCGCACAGGCCATCAGAGGAGACATCAGAAGGAAACCTGACTTCAGGCTCTATCATGGAAAGTTTAGAGAACAAATGTTCTTCCTTCTTGAGCTCTTCTGCTAATGCATACAATTCATAGAGGCAGCACTGCATGAGAGTCATAAGTTCCAGTTCTATGAGCGAACTTGTTTGCAGTGTTAGCTTTATTAATGACACCATTGAAGAAGGGCTCCTTACAAGGTAGTCAATCTTGACTGATGCCAGGAATACCTATTGAAATCTCTCCATCATGTATCTCCTTGTCTTGCCAAGAATCTTGGGAAGCACACATTTTTCCAAACACAATGTAAAGTGATTAATACGTTATTCTTTGGGAGCACTGGTACTGGATCTGCTCTTTTCCAATTCACTCCCTGTCCCCCCTCTTTACATTGTGTAGTACAGCAGCCAGCCGTGGGACATAACTACTCCTTCTTTCCCCCGTTTTTCCACTGAACTTTTTCAGTAATACCATATACCCCTACACAATTATTAGAGGGTATTCCCACAGGCACACATACATATCAGAAGATGGATAACCCAGGCTTAAGCTCTGATGACGATACAGTGGCTGATATACTCAGGGCACCCTCACTCCTGTCAGTGAATGGGAGCGCAGCAAATGGGAGTAAGAACAATGAATGGAAAGCCCTACAAGCCTTAAGGAAACAACAGATAAAAACGGCCTTAGACTGTATAATAATGACAGAATATTTACAGGCTAATATAGCACCCAATAGCCTATTGCTGACACTCACCCCATGGATCTTCTCAGAAGACTTTACCTTCCGCAGAGAATGGTCGAAAATAGCGTGGAAATGTACAGAGATTGGCTTGTACTTATAATCAATGTCGCCAAAAACTTTTGATTCAGAACACCTTAGCTGAAAATGGTCTGAAAGCTGGAATTTTAATCACAGCATTCAAATCACGCCTGGCAGAGATAAATGAAGAAATGACCGAACATAAGGAGTTTCTCACTAAAAAGAAGATCACTAAACTCCAGAAGGATGTCAAAGATTTGACCAGGAGAAGATATATCCTTACACAAAAGACGACTACGTCTTCCAGAACTATGAGACATCCTCAGACGAGGGGACCATTAATCACTCCAGAAGGTCAGGATCAATGAGCAGCGACTCCAGCTACGAAGGCAGGAATTACAAATCTAATTTTAGAGGGGCTCAGAGACATCAACCGCCACCATTGTTCCATAACTTCCCACCTCATCCATTTCAACCATAACTGTACCCAGGACAGTGGATGGGACCCCAACAGATTTGGAATGTACCGTCAGGACATCCTCTTTAGGCACAACAATACCACCAATTCCCGAACCCCCCTTTTTTCAACAGAGGGAGGGGCAGAGGAAGAGACAGAAGAAGAGGCGGACCCAAAACCGTGAACTGGCAGGAGCCATAACCGATAACACTGTGGAGCAAGACATCCGGACAGAAACACTAGTGGTCAACCTGTCCTCCAGGCCCCTGACCGCAGGCATATCTAGGCTCTTGCAGAAGGGCCTGGGTTTCATCCGACACCCTGTGAGGACTCGTTCAGACTACACCAAGAGCTACATCAGTTCTTCCGGTAGGTTAGACTGAGAGCCTTTTTCCAGGACAAACCAGAGACCCCCATCACCGGCACTGGTCTCAAGAAAAAGTTGAGGTTCACGGCCACAGTGGCTATGACACCGAACGAAGTACTTACCTTTGAACAAGCCATCTTGAAGTATGTTGCGGGTATCATGAGCAGGCGCCCATTTGACAACATGTCGAAAGAGGAAAGTACCCTGTTGAAGGCCATCACTGAAGACACATCCACCCTGATCCTACTAGATTTATCCGCGGCCTTTGAAAGGGTCCATCATGACCTCTTGATGGACCGATTAAGGTCATGCGGACTTCGGGGCAAGGTTCTGAATCTCCTGCAATCCTTCCTTACGGATAGAACACAAGTGGTATCCCTGGGTGAATACCAATCAAAGCCCTTTGCTCTGCCCTGCGGTGTGCCACAGGGTCATCTTTGAGCCCGACGTTGTTCAATGTTTTTGTTTCCTCACTGGCCCCTATCATTAACACCTTGGGTTTTGATCTCACCTCCTATGCAGATGACACCCAAATTGTGGTGTCTCTTCTGTCAGGACAGGAGGTGGGCATGGACAATCGTTTTCATAACTGCATGGAAGCAGTGAGGGGTTGGATGGCGAAAAATTGCCTGAAGCTCAATTCTAAGAAAACAGAAGTTATAGTATTTGGGAACGGTCCTAACTTTTGGACCCCAAGCTGGTGGCCATCAACAATGGGAGTGCTTCCTGTTCCCATGAAGAAAGTAAAAAACCTGGGAATAATAGTCGATGACGAATTAAACCTGAGCGACTAAATCAATGCAGTTTCGTCATCAACCGCCTTGTTCTTAAATCAGTAAAAAATAAATTGCCATTCCTGCCAGCAGGGAGTCAGAAAACAGCGGTCACCGCATTTGTTTTGTCAAAACTTGACTACTGTAATGGCCTTAATTTAAACATTCAGGAACGCTATTTAAACAAACTACAAAGGATACAAAATGCGACCGCCAGATTACTTACTGGGGTGCCCAAATTTGCGGTCATCTCCAACGAAATTAAAAAGTTACATTGGCTCCAGGTAAAAAAGCAAGTGCTTTTTAAATCTTTGTTTACCGTATTTAAAGCACTCCAAGGTACTGGACCAGAGTACTTGCAGAAACAATTTAATTAGTACATACCTACAAGAAATTTACGCTCATCAGGAGCTAAAATGGTGATAGTCCCGCTCACTAAAAAGGTATCATGGAGAGGACGAAGATTTGTCTTTGGAGCAGCCAAGGCGTGGAATGACCTTCCGGCCCAGCTCAGAAATTCCCCAGATCTGCTGGCTTTCAGAAGGATGTTGAAAACTTGGTTGTTCAATAATTAAAATTCTCCTCTGTTGGTGATGGCTGAAATGACAGGTAACTAGCGCCAGGACACCCCAGGGTAACCGTTGCGCTTTACAAATAAACTTACCATAACGTCTATTATCTTGAAACCAGCCGACAAAGGCGGTGCCATAGTGATCCAGGATGTGGGTACATACATGCGGAATGCTGTCACCAACTGACTGACACCAAGTATTACCTTCCCATTGAGGAAGATCCCACTGCCCTTCTTACCACCAAAATCAAGGGCCTTGTCAAAAGCAGAAACCGAAGGGTGGGTCTCCTCCCAGGAAGCAGCATTTCTCATTATTGATCACTCCTGGGCCCCTTACTACTACACCCTGCCCAAAATACACAAGGGGACTAACTCCCCTCCAGGACACCCCATTGTATCTGAGATCGACTCTTTGCTGGAACCACTGAGTATGTTTTGTGACTTCTACCTTCGCCCTGTAGTCACCAAAACACCCACCTACCTCAGGGACACTGAGGAAATATGAATTTTATGATCAGTTATGTCCCCTATCTTAGACCCCAACGGCTCCATGTACATGCTACAAGTACATGTATGTTCCCTCCAGTTCCAGTTATGAAGACGCAAATACATGTGCGTCCACCGTCAACATGTCCTCTTTCAGATCCGCCATGACTGAGTCGGATATTCCGTTCCTAAGTATGAAAGGCCACCGACTTTATGTGGTTCACTTTCCACGTTTTACAGTTCAGGCGAGTAGGCCCTGGAGTCTGCCATCAAGCCTTTTCCTGCCTTCTGCCTCTGAAAGCTCCAGTCCGAGCCTGCATCTGTATCCATGAACTTTGTCCTACTCCCTGCGCGGCTAACGGTGCCTGATCAGGCCTGTTGCCTGCCAAAAACTGTATTTCACCTTCAAGATTATCTGCTCCGCTCCTCATCCGATGCATTCCTGTCTAGTAGTTTAGGTAAACATTCTTCCAGCTACCGAGCAAAGGGCCAGGCCTCACTGTCCTCATGCAAGTAATTCATAGCCCCTGTTACTATGGAGGATTCCTGCCCCCTCGCATCTCATGTAGACACTTAGACGCTTGTACACGCACTAACAGTCAGTATAGAATAGATTCCGTCCGAGAGACCTTTCCTTTTGGATAATACAGTTCTTTAAACATAAGATATTAGATATGATTTGGGATTAGGTTGACATGACCCCCCAGACTCCTGTCTCCACATGTAGAGCTAAATGTCAAGTCCCCTTCACCCTCTAGTTGCACGTCAATCACACGTCATGCGGCTGCGCGCGCATCTCTGCCAGGTATTTCTGCTGACATTGCAGGATTCTCTTATGGATCCACCCACCTGTGACATCATGTTTAATGACGTTTCTAGTCTACGCCTATGTTTACGCCTTTTTTCATTACGTATGTGTATTATTATCTATATTATCAGCTGTTACGCCTCCTGCATCTGTCTTAATGTAATGCTTTTCATATAAATATCTTTACTTGTCAATAATGTATTGCCTTCCCTTCCTGAACCCTCGTGGTGATGGAATTTGATGCCTATGGTTCGAACCATAATTCCTTGTAAGGAATAAAGCCTTTCAGAACCTCTAATACCACGGATTCTGCCTCTTATTTTTACTGAGTTATTCTTACTAGACTTTACCGCATAAAAAATAGTACAGGTAATTAAATATTTACCACAACACAACGGAGGTCATCAATCTTATTGAGAACTTCAGAGAACCAGAAACTATCAACCTTCTGATGACCTTGGATGTGGAAGTCCTGTACACGAACATCCCCCAAGATGCCACCCTGGAAGTCTTGGAAACAACATTACAGAGTATCGGTCCGTGGCCCTACGAGACATCTATCTCATTAATCTGTGAACGTGCTTCCTTAGCCTTGAAGGAAAATGTATTTGCCTTTCAAAAACAACTCTACCATCAGATCCAAGGGACCAGCACGGGGAGCACATATGCGCCGATCCTAGCCTGTTTCTACATGGCCACTTTTGAAGAAATGTATATCCTGGGTGAGAACAATCCTTACAGGTCTAAAAAATTGATATGGTGACGGTATATTGACGATATCCTCCTCTTCTGGAGATGAAATGAAGAACAATTTACAGCATTTTGTGATTGGGTCAACACCTTGGACCCATTTCTAAGATTTTACGGTACCAGATCACATGAAAACATCCCCTTTCTGGACCTCCTGATCTCCTTACATGAAGGGGCCTCATTTACAATGAACTATAAGTAGCCCACAGACAGGAATAGTCTCCTCATGTATGATAGCTATTACCCGAAAGCATTAAGGAACAACCTTCCAGTGGGGCAGTTCCTGCGCCTTCGCCATAACTGTAACACCTTAGGCGAGTTTGATAAACAATCCAAAATCATGGCCGACAACCTGTCGGAACAACTGTACCCAAGAAAAATAATACTACCGGCTCAAAAACGGACGAAAAACAACCTTAGGGAAGCCCTTCTGGAGGGGAGGGAGAGATCAAACACAGAGGCACATACATGGGTGATCACGTTTACCCCTAATTCCAACAAAATTCAGAAGGTCATTAAGAGACATTGGGGCATACTTGAGATGGGAGGGTTCACGCCAGGGCCTTCCCATTAATTTGCGTTCCAATGCACCCAGAATCTGAAGGACCTCCTGGTCCATACACGTCCTAAGGCGACTATCATTACACAACCCACCCTATGGGCACTACCCCCTGTTGAGGGTCACCATCCCTGCAGATCAGGTTGTGTATATCCCCTCACGGAAGTATCCAAGCAGATTGACTTGGGTCTGGCTAGGCCCTTGCTCCAGAAAAGACAATACTAAGAATTGCATATACCTCATAACTTGTCCTTGCAACAAGAGGAATGTAGGTATGACAACCAGACCCTTCAAGATCCAAATAGGAGGGCACAAAAGCACGATACGATGTTAGAAAACCAGTACTAAACTACTGAGCCATTTTCTTGAAAAAAAACATACCCCGGGTAGTCTCATATGGACTATTATCTAATCGAACCCAAGCTGGACAACAAGCACACTGAGGCAAGAACAACACTGGGTGTTCTGTTTGAAGAGCAATTCAGGGTGCCCTAACTATGAGACACCTTGGGCTGAATTGATAACCTGAGAGCAATGACTATTTGACCCCCCTGGGGTTCAGACATCATCCCAGTAGAGGTGTTCTAGCTTCCATACTCTATAGTATTAGTGACTCATCCCCCTTTTTCTTTATTCCACACTCACGTTGGTACCAGGCAGGTTCATCATAGAATCACACTTGCAGCCAATAAGAACACATTATCCCAAGTGAGGGCGTTCCGTACACAGTAACATAAGATATTCCACATTACTTGAGAACTCTATACAGACAACATGTAGGGGCCATAATCTATTATGCAAACGCCTACGCGGTATCCGGTACCCAGATGGTATGAAAGGATGAAGTGAAGACCAATGGCAGGATCTGGCATGACGCACCTAATCTGGGACATTATTGAACCTTACCATTTGCTTATGATTCTTCACTGGTATTTGTATGATTACCAATACTATTTTTGGGACTTTTTCCCTCCATAGCTAAATATGAATAACCTAATTGTGCTATAGGGTTGTGTAATTTCCAGTGTTGTGCCGCAAGTACCATTTAGCACTTGCCACTCTTCCATTTCTCACATCATTCCAACAAGGCTGCCACTTTGGAATCATGTCAATATCACACATGTGACCATCTGTCACGTATTGACCCCCGACCTGCAACGTCCCCCGCCACGTAATTTCTGCTCCTGCAATGGGTTGTAGTTATAACCCAGTGAGTTGGCCGCGTTCAGATCACCGGCGTCCCACGAGCGGCGGGGCTGGTAATGGGCTGCTAAGAAGGAGGTGACTTGTGAGTATTCTTCTGCTGACTCCAACACGAACACAGGTATTTGCGAGCGTGCTCCAAGAACCGTGGGAGCTCACCTATTGTTAATTATCTCATAGGTATACTTCTTCGTGACCGCGGGGTATGCTGACAAGACCACTTTATTTTAATAGAGGGGTATGATATTTCGTATGAGTACGAATGTTGTGTGTGCTACACTGCGTCTCATTAGCATTTTTTTTATGTAAATTCCCACACCATCGAGATACTCGAGATAGTTGAAATCCGATCATGTAAAGTTAACGGACTGCCACGAGCACCATGGCAGCGATGCCTTGATTTTACTGCCACAGTGTTAGACATCATCTTAAACGGCAAGTGATACACCAGTACGGTAACGCATGCGATATTCAAGTCACCTCCGGCTATGCCTAGCCAGTATGTTTCACTGCCCTGGCTACAAATGAGTGCAGGCATTCTGCCATGCATGTTTGTGTGGTAAGATGATGGCAGGGGCATGGCAAATCCAGCAAACCGCTAAGGATACTCATCTATGTAAATGCAAATTTGGCAGCATTATATTTAAAGTGAATGACTCTATTCATATGATTCTTATTTGTGTCTCTCTATTTGTTTGTCTCTTTTTATCTCATTACCAGGTTGAAAACAGGAATGCGATTCAGAGTTCCATTAAGCGCTTCGACGTACACACGCCTTATTATAGGTACCATAGGAATATAGGGTGTGACCCTCCCTTATTTTTATTGTTCTATTACACATCACGGCCCTGAAGAAGCACACCAGGATCAATTAGGGACCTATATTGAGCGTGAAACTTGTCGACCTAATTTCACTCACACTCACGGATAATGAGAGCAGCAGAATAATACTTATCCCTCTTCTATATCTGTTTATCAGAGGTCCTCCATATCCTAAGTTTTTTACTCTAACGTTTCGGACCCCTGAACTTGGTTTCTGGGTACCGTGTAGGTCATTTTAACCCACTCACATACCTTTTAGGCCCACACACCCACATGCACAACTGCAGCATCTCCTAAAAAATCTCTGGCAAAGAGCCCTCTTGCGGGGCCTGTGGAGGACAGCAGCGCACCCCCACGAGAAGCAAACGCCCTATGATGAAGCATGACACTCGCAAGGGTGTGTGAGGGCACTATTTCCAAAAGGAGAAATTCCCCTACCTTCATTTAGATCCAACCGTGTTGGCAAAACGAGACCACACTTTAGTATCTCCCACTGCACAACCAGAATAGGTTGTCTCTTGTCTTGTAGGACCCCATAGTGATTAAAGCATGCATTTTTCACATCTTCCTACTGTCTGAATAAAAGATTTGTGATGGCTCAACGAATTGGCAGCTAAACAGTCTTTGCAACTGTATTGTGCAAAAGGTTCCTCTTCATGAGCAGCAGCTGAAGATTCAGGCAAAGAGAGACTGGTATGCATTTGCTTAATCAGATCTGTGAGGTCTGTGCTTTGCCCTTGGTTTACTTCCTTCTCCAAGATGTTATTGTCTGGATCCTAAGGTGAAGGCTTCTTCTTTAGAGGACAAGGACCCTCTCTCACTTTAAATGTTGCTTCAATTCCTTTGTATATCATCTCCTGCAACATATTACGTTTTTTCAGACCTGAAGCAAAATACATCTGCTGGGGGATTATTTGCCCTCCTTTGTGTGCATTGTTTATGTACTTTGTGACAAGCACACCGCCACAGAAAAGATGTAAAGTAGCCATAATTTATGCAGTGCCAGTGATTTCAACTTCCCACTATCCTGTTTCCTGGGCAACCGTGTACGACAGCAGGTCCAGTTTCACAAGACCATTGCAATGCCAAAGTCAGGCGCTGCAATGCTGCTAAAAGAAGATACTTTGTTCAAGCAAAAAATGGATTTCATGTTCTTTACCTGAGAGCAATAAACATCAGTGGCAAGAGCAATGTAAAAGCAGATTGATTGAGTCAGACGTTTCTTTCTCAAGAGATAACCATTCTTCCCTCAATCTTTTAGAAGATTTGCAGGATGTTTGGGGTTTTATATCTTGATCTTTTTTCAACAATGAATGGGCAGGTCAAAATATTTTGCTACAGGTTTCTGGAAAAAGGGAGTGTGGGTTAAATGCCCTAATGATGGAGTGGCCACAAGAACTGTCCTTCTTTTCTGATAATATCAAGGGTCTTGCAGATGATAATGAATAATTCTCAGGAAGTGGTCATGGTTGTTCCACTCTGGCCAAGCAGGTTGTGGTTTCCCATGTTGACGTCCATGATGGTGCCATCCACTGTAGATTCTTCTTCAGCATCCTTTGCTAGTGAATGACATGATCTATCAATTTCCAAGCCATATAAATCTTTTGGTTTGTAAGTTGAAAGCCAAGTATAACAGAGAAAATGAATCTCTTCTCATTTAGTGGAAGCAGTACAGACATCTCATAAACCCTCAGTATTGAAAGTTTATTCAAAATATTGGAGCAGTTTTTCAATCATGATGTTCCAGTAAATCAATAGCACCATTGGAGTGTGAATTTTCTTCTGTTATACAGATCCTGTGGGGAGGCTTTAAAAATAATGCTTCACTGTCCACTTTAATTTTGCAATGGGTGTCAATTAAAGCCTTCAGAGGTCCATGTGAAAATCCGAAGGAAAGAGTAAATCTAGTTTCCTGACTGCATAAAAGTATTTTATTGAGCAAGCCAAGGAGACAATCATAACATCCCCTTGGGATTTGTCTTTGGTACTTAAACCATTGTAGGGCATCCATTTGAATCTCTTGAGTTAGCTGACAATATGTTTTTGACAGTTAATTGGCTCTGTTGTAGTCAGAATGTTAGCAGAGAGAGTGGGGTAATTGGAAGCATTGTAATGTCGAACTCCTTTTTTATCTTTTTTGGATGACGGAATTGTGTTGAGTTGAGACCCTACTTTTCTTCTCAAAGTTGCCACAGCTGCTGATAGAGACCAGGAAATATTGTTACCTGATTTTGTTGCATGTTACACCCAATAAGTTTTTTCAGCGATTCAGATTTCAGTTTATGAACTTTGATCAGAATAATCTTTTCAGTGATGTTCTGAAGTCAGTTCTGATGCACATAATATTTCTGTAGCAGTAGGCAGTGTTATCTTTTGATCTATGTTTTGTGTCACAAAGACTTGAAAATTGGTGGGACTACCTTATAAGTAATAACTATGATGAGGACACGGGATATAGAGGTAATGTCTTGGATTGGTAATTTTTAATACTCCTGGTCCCAGTGCCCTTGTGCCTTTCATTACACCCCACCCAACCCTACCATTCTATGTCCTTCGTTAAACTTTGAAGTAGAGGACAATGCTGGTCGATCAAGGGATTTATGGTACCCAGGGAGCATACGTGGGGCTTAGTGCATTTTCTCTTTTGTTTGTCCTGTTTGGAGGTGGTTAACAACCTCATATCTAATAAATGGCAAAAGCGAACTGGGAAAAGAAGTAATGAAGATTACTGGTAAGTAATCCTAGACATTCACAAGAAAGCATTACTTTCAGTTTGCATTGGTTCACCTACTTCTTGCACCCAGTCGCTCACAAGTAGTTTCATGTGGTATTTTGTTACTGTTTGTCTGAGACTCCAGTGCTTACACAACAGGAGACAGAACTTTCTTCAAAGACTATGGGAGGGTGCCTTGGTGCTGATAGTGTTGCCTTATCCAATTTGCATTTATGCCCAGACAAACATATACCAGGAATAAAAGTATAGTTTTTAGTGACAGGAAATGATGAATCCATCTATTTGTAAACAGATTCTGCAAAAAAGGAGAGGTTAATTTGCCCTCCTATTGCTGGTGAGAGAACATTATGTTTTGCTTGTATTAAAAATAAAACATATATTTTCAAAGCACACAATCGCCCAAGTCACGGTAATTCATTTTATCGACCTCGTAAGAATAAAAGTCTTCTTCTAACCGCTGATATTTGAACCTGTGACCATGAGATAAAACACAGATCTTTGGAATAAATGCAGTAGTCCACTGAGCCACAGAAAAAAAGAACTAGCATGTAGTATTATGATGATTTCATCTCTAATTATGGCACAAAAACACAGAATTTCTGTATTTTATAAAACACACATGAAAATAGTGTTGTAAATGAGTCCTGGTCAGAGTTGATACCAAAAAGGGAAGTTATACAGTTTAGATCTTAGTAGCAGAGGTGGCAGGCACAGGTAAACGCGGTGGGGTGGGAAGTCGACAGACGACGGAATAGGTATAATGAAATAATACCTATTCCGTTGTCTGTCGGCTTCCCGCCGACTCACTCTGCCCCCCCACTGTGCTACCTGTTCCGCCCACCGCTGCTTAGTAGCATCCTGCATAATGGTTCTATCTCATGGCAGTCCATGTTTTCACAGTGATTATTGTAAAATCTTGCTCATGAACTGCAAAATTTATAAGAACCTTGTTAGAGTTGATAATGCAGTCATTTGCAATTTGTGACTCAGATTGTTATGTTGTGCGGCCAGACTCTTTTTTTTTTTTTAAGCGTGCTAAACTGAGCTTTCAAACAGTGCACCTGCTGCTGGCAGCTGATAGCATGAATAGATACACTGACATGCTCTGGAACCACAGCTTTTTTAAAGATGTTAATCATTTTTTTCCCTAGGGAAAACACAATCTAGGCATCCTCCAAACATGATGTATGCACTTTTATTTGGAATTACTGCTAGCAGTGATGGGTCGTAATTCATAGAGTAACCAGGCATGCTAGTTTATCAGGACTGTACTGATTTTCAATCTGGACCAGGGGTGTGGCTACAAATAGTTCAGTAGGTGCGGAAACACTGGAACCCAGGGGCCAGACAGCTCAGTGAACCTCAATTATGGCTGTAGGTTAGTACCCAAGGAGTGGGAAAGGGCCAGTTGTATCTCTTTGCCCCAGAGTCCATAGCACCCTCGCTACGTCACTGATCTGGAGTCCCAGGAGAAATGGCTCAGATGCCTGAATTTCCCAGTTTTAGACGAAGGTTGTTACTCTAGACATTATGTGAATGTCTGTCCTGGCAATTAGTAGTAAGGAAGACCAAGCTGCTCCAGAAAGAAAAACAGGCTCAAGTACAGAATTCCTGTCCATGCACCACAAACAGTATGCATGGTGAGAGAGGGAGCACATCCTGCCTCCATTCCGGCAGCCATCCTCTGGAGTCTACCTAGTAAAGTGGTACTATTGGTAACCATGGCATACAAATTAAATGCTAGTGGTGGGCCTGCAGCACTCAATGTGCCACCCGCTTAAGTAGCCCTTTAAAACATGAAAAAAGGCCTGCCATTGCACCGTGTAGTGCTGTTTAAAATTGCTATTTTGACTTGTTATGTTATGCTATGAAATAGACATTTAGCATAGCACAATTAATCACCCCGAATGGGTATCTTGTCACCAAAGCGCACAGTAGGTAGAAGAGAGGAGACAGGGAATCAGAAGAGCCAGGTCTTGAGAAGTTTTTTAAAGCAGGCAAAGTTTAAGCAAGATCGTATGTGAAAAGTCAGTCTATTCCAATGGTGGGGGCCAAAGTAAGAAAAAGATCGAGCACCATATTTCACTGCATGTCTACACCTTGGGCAGAGTAAGAGTCAGCCTTTCAATATCAGATTCCTAGTCGGAAGATATGGACAAAGTTTATTTTGAAGATATGCAGGGCCCTTACCAGACAAAGATTTATATACCAAGCACAGGAAATTAAATATGGAGTGGTTCTTCACCTGAAGCCAGTGAAGTGAGTTTAGAGTGGGCTTTTATGGAGAATGGGGAGGAAGTTTCAAACTAGACGTGCAACTGTGTTCTGTATCACTTGTATCTTGGATAGCAGCGATTCATATGCAGCTACCAGAAGGGCATTGCCATAGTCAAAGTGGCTTACAATGAGAGCTTGAGTAAGAGTTCTTCTAGTGTGTAGTAGTAACCACTGAAATCCCTTTCTGAGCATACACATGATTCAGAGGTGGAGCCTACCTACTCTCTTGTGAATCAAGATACTGAGATTTTTTTACAAACTTTTTAGGGTGAGGACTTGCACCCAGTTCGGACAGCCACCAATAATCTCATCAGTAAATGTACGCCTTGCCAAACAGCAAGATCTCTGTTTTATCACTGTTCAGATAAAGGCAATTCAGGGACATCCAATAAGCAACTTTCCTCATGCATGACCCAATCATGCTTTAAGTGGATTAAGAATTAGGACCCATGGAGATGAACAATTGCGTGTCATCTGCATATGAGATGCCTTCAAAACCGCATGATCCTACCATTTACCGCTAGTAAGACTGCACCGCTGCTACCAGTGGCCTGGCCTGCTGATAGAGGCTTGCCTTGCTGAAGGAGATCTGGATTATCTCCTTGTTCCCAGGATACCCGAGTGACTCCAAGATTTAGTTGGCAGACCTCCTTTTCTGAGTTGGAGGGACACAACAAGCTGCAGAGGTCTCTCTACAACTACCCAGATGACGTGCTGCAGTGGACCTGCTTGGACCTGCAACTGGACCTACCCGAGTCCTGTTGGCATCTGCTGGAGTGAGTTCCTGATTCCAAAGAGGTACCTCTCTAAGGGCCATATGTAGGAAGCCCAATACCGGTCGGTAACGGCCGATTTTCGGTAATTATCCCGTTACCGACCGGTATTCAGGCTTTTGGTATGTAGGGGGCACATTTCAGGATTCGGTAATTTACTGAATCGGTAAAATTACCGAATCGGTAATTTTACCGATTCGGTAAATACCGAATCCTGAAATTATATGTAGGGGGAGTGTGTGGATGTTGTGGGGATTCGTTATTTACCACCAACTAAAAGTTGGTGGTAAATGACGAATAGCTGGAAAAAAGCATTTCTTTGCACTTTGAAGTGTGCAATGTGGCAGACATACATGCCCTTAGGGCATGTATGTGTGCCACATGTGCACACATGCAGGAATCAGGGGTGCAACAGGGTGTCACTGTGACACCCTGCCACCCTTGATTGTGCTCCCCCATTACCGAATCGGTATTTACCGATTCGGTGATGGTAACTGGCTTCCCATTGATTCCTATGGGCCTCCTGGCCCATAGGAATCAATGGGAAGCCAGTTACCATTACCGAATCGGTAAATACCGATTCTAAATTACCGACCCATTTCGATTCGGTAAAAATTACCGATGGATTACCTACATAGCATTTACCACTTCATAAATACCGAATCGGTAAAATTCGGTATTTATGAAGTGGTAAATGTTAGGCTACCTACATAAGGCCCTAGGTCCTGAACACTTGGCTGACTGAGAGAACTCATCCTAGCCTAACTGAAGGTTTCACCAAATCTGACTTGAAGCCCCGCAAAGCTTTGCTGCTGGTGTAGCATTTACTGGGCCCAATTACAAGACAATTCTGTTTATCATAAATCACAGCATTGATTATTACACTCCCTTGGTCCTACGATGGCCCTTGCTTTGAGCCGAGAGGGGTTGAATATAAGGGTTCCAACAATCATCCAATGAGAACCAGAAATTGGGTAACTGAACTACAATGCTATAAAGCTAGAGGATTGATACTGCATGCCCAAATCTCTTGAAGATACGTAGGCGAGCACAAATCATATACACTAAGAATTCAGAAAAAGCAATACAGAATAGTAACATAAATATTTGATGTTCCGAAATCTATTTTAAACTATCTACTTTAGTCATTAGTAAACTTTAGATTGACAATTCTCATTCACTTTAGTAGAAAAAATCTTGATGAATAAGTCAATTTTAGTTCATATATTTAGTTTATCAAATCTTTTGAAGTTTAAAAATGAATCAATGGAAATAAGACATTAATAAGAACAATCAATACCCAAAGGTCACAAGTTCAGGAAAGGACTTGAATTTGCTAGTTTGAGTAGTCCCCAAAGAAAAGGACCATTTTGCTCAAATGCGGCAATTTTAGAAAGGAAGCCAGATAAGTCTGCATCAAAGTTCTTCACATCTCTGGAATCAGTTTGTATTCAGCATGTATGCAGAACAGCTGTTTGTCATCACCTGCATAAGTGCACAAGAGTCTCTACTCATCAATGCGCAAAAGCCATGAATTCAAGTTCATCTTCCAACGATTCTCAAACTCCCCTAATCCATTAAAACAGTCAATGTTATATTCTTAGCATTTACGGGGATGGCACCTCCTGGTGTCACCTCATCTGATCAGACCACTCCTTCCATTGGTCAGTTAATATTGGACCATGGATCAGGTGACATAATAAAGACACTAAATGCAGAGGAAATAGGTGGACAATTACAGAATCCTTAAGTCATCTTGCATATGAAACGTTAAACAATGCCCCTTTAGCTGGAGTGCATAGAAAAGTTCCAAAGGGCAGTGTCCCAAGCAGTTGCTCTGCATTGGTAACATTTTGTAGAAGAATTTTTAAACCATACATGAGAACTCAGGAAAAGTAGAGTTCGGATACATACAAATGGTTACATCAGAGAATTATTTCACATTCAGAGTGCTTAGTGAGGCAGAAAACTTCATTAATACAGTTTGGCCTGTATTAGCTTAGGCTTATATAAAGCAGAATATATAGGATTATATGCATACATTTATGAAAACATGAAGATGTCGAAATTCTAGTATAACTTCTAATGCACATAGGAGCATTTAGTATGGTCAAAATTAATTTAAGCAGACATAGGGTACTACTACATTTAAAAGTACCAACATATAAATGCATCTTACAATATACTTTTAAAAACTTTTTTCAAGAAATTATTAGCATACGTACGTATAAAGAAAATTCTCTGAAAGTTTCATTAATTCATCTTCTAGTAGAAAGGTGTAACAAGTATTTTTCGTTTTGTCGTTTCGGCGCACGTTATTACACATATAAAATTCACTATCAAAACATAGAATTAATCATACTATTTTATAAATAGCATTTGTTATTTTTTTATGTAAATGCAATTTGAAACTGATTGAAGGTAAACTCAATCACGTGAGAGCTCACCATGTACACGTTTTTTAATAAATCACAACCTATGTTACTTATACATATAATTCATATAATATCATCCAGACTACTCTTTTTCTATATGTTTTTATGATGACATATTTTCTATAACATGAACTTGATGCACGTTAATTTATTTTTTCCTCAAAAAGTGTTATATCCAGTTTCTGTTTGTGTCTAAAATGTAAATGAAATTCCCGCTCCAACACTGCACCACTGAAAGCTTCATCAGAGTCAACTCTGAATAACGCATAGCCCTAAAAAGCCTCAATGCACAGCTGACAGCTTCATCAGAACCAACGCAGGACGATGCGAAGCCTCATAAAGGAAAGTCACGCATATATCGCATCTAGGGACTAAGGTACAACCCTTGGTAGACCAAACTTGGCCCTGTACACGCCATGTGCTACATCACGTTCGGCCTGAAATTTTGACTCTGTCCAAGTCGCACGTGAATAGATACCCTTAGTTACAGTTTTGCGCCTTTTGGAGCTATTTTTATCTAAACCTTTAAAATTCTATATCTCTAGTTCTGCGGATTGGGTTTTTGTAATTTTGGTCGCACTATATTTGTTAAAGTTTACAAAGTTTTTCTAAATTGGTTTGGGATTTTTCTTATGTTGTGATTGCCTCTAAATTAATGCTGGCTAATTGAGGATTAAGCCAGATTATTTTAGTGACTTTTTAGACTCACCCTGACGAGGATTGTGGGTGTTGTTTGAGAAATGTTTCACCCCCCCTCCCCAACCAGTAGCCCAATTTCTTAAACACCAGAACCTAAAGAATTTACATCTGTTATTTAAACAGTCTTACCAACTCCTGAATCTCCAGGGCCCTCTGATCTGGCATAAACACAATTCCTTTAAGTGTGTTGAATTTTGCTATGATAAAATCAACTTGTGTTCCAGAACTAATTAACATTTCTTTAGATTCATATTCAGATTTCTAGGAAACCCATATAGTTCTAGACACTTTTTTACAGCCTCCAATCCCTCCAAAGTGGTTTCCTTTGTTAGGGCAAGTAGAAGCCAATTGTCCATTCAAACCTTGTAGATCCAACAGGCAACCAGAGGTGGCAACATTTTATGAACAGGCAAGGTGCTGACTTTAGCCCAAATTGCAGTACCTTGAATTGGCAATGCTTGTTGTTGAATTAAACATCTATTATCGTCTGAAACCCTGAGGCCATAGAGAATAGGTAGATAGTTGGCTACATGCTAGTTCCTGTCTCCTTCTCTGGCACTGGGACCACAACTTTCTTTAGTGGAATTTCTTGATTAGACATCTTGAACACAGCCCTCTATCATAAATATTGGCCATGGAAATAACTACATTCCTGGGTCTGGTTGACCTGACATTTATGAGGAGCCCTCTCTCTACTGCTTGTTTTATCCAGTCATCTGAAGTAGATTTGATTCAATTGAATTTGAAAAATATAATCCCTACTCCATCTAATTGAGACAGAAACTCCTCGGCATAGTCAGGGACATACCCGCTTAATGGGATAACTTACCTTCTAATTTTGCTTTCCACCAAAAGCCTTTCCTTGTTTTCTTTGGTGGGATTATTTTAATCTCCCTGATGGATGCCTAAAGAACTTCCTCAAGTAGTGTGAAGCACCAGACTGCTTGGGGATGGTGTTATTTAAATTATGTGGTAATGTTCTTTTTTCATTGAATAGTTTATGGAGCTTTCCTTCTACCTCTGACCCAAAAAGTGTTACCCCTTGAACCGTACAACATTTTATTTTTGCAAAGACACTGTATGCTGTTGTTTAAGGGCATTTATTCTGGCTGATGCTCCAGCTAACAAGGCTGAGGCCTGTCAATATCAAAGAAGACCTCCACTAGAAGCTCAATTTCTTTATTCATGTTTTCCATCAAACTCTAACATCCTATTTCTTCTTCAACTGCTTTAAATAATGATTTAAAGTCTATTATTAGAATCTGTGCAGTGTATGAGGCCCATAAATCCCTACTCTCAAAGCAAGGTGAGATCCGTAGTATGCCTTTTTGAGAGCTGTGTCGACCTTCATATCTGCAGGATCTTTGATTACGGCATCATCAAATGTGGAAGTTCTGCCCACTAAACTGCCCACCAATAAATCTATTACACAGATTTTGGCAGCTTTTCCTACATATTTTCAAGTGGGTACAATTTGGAGCTGAATCTAATAATGGAAAACATTTCCGGGTTCTTCTATTCCCATTACACTATATCCATACCATGTGAATGAATGGGTACATCTACTTGTATTGCTTTTTAAATTGCATTAAAACAGTCTCATATTAAGGAAGTAAACCCCATATTTATATGTACATAATCGGAAGTAGCAGGCAGAATCTCTATTCCAATGTATTTATCCTTTTTGTCAGCTGGTACAACCTCCAACTAAGTACCAGATACAGAAAACAGGGAAACCTCCAATTCATCCATCAATACAGGCTCATGCCCTTTGTCTTTATTATGCTTCTTTTTCAATGCTTGCAAAGTTTCTAGCACCAATTTCTTAACTCTTTCATCCTCAGAGTCCCTTCTCCTTTACCTAACACAAGAGAAGGAATGGGATGTGCCAGGAGAAGTGAAGTCATAGTCCACAAGAAGCAATTTATTTACATTGTTTCCCATATCAACAAAGGTGTATGGACAACAAATTCTCCAGAAAAATTCATCAGTTATCAACAAAACATCAAGCCTTATCTGCTCTTTCGTCTGCATTTTCTTATTAAGTGACCCACAATCTGCTTTCGTGTGTATACAGTCGAAAACTCCATAAATGGTCAGATCACCTTATCTCCAATGAGCATGCGTGACTAAGTAATACTTTACATTCTTTACTCAGAGGTCTGTAAATTGGCCAAATTCCACCTACTAAGTAAATCTTGCTCCGAAATCAGTGAAAATATTCACTATTTTTAACACAATTGACCTCAAAAGGCATTAATCCGAGAAAAGATCAAAGGAAAAAATGCTGATCGCCAGCACCTACTACCAGCCAGCAGATAATTATCTTGGTGTCATGGAAAAAATAGAGGTTCAAGCCCAGAAGGAACTTACTACTTTAACTATACAAGATGGTAGAACTATAGTACAGATCGAAGACCAGAAGGGGTTGATCTAGCTCTCATTATCCAACATCCTCACCTGTCACAGGTAGGAAAACAGAACATGTGGATGCTGGGTAAACCAATAGAATTATTGTGCCCAGAGAGGAAGTATGGGGCTTGATTTACAGCATTTCCTACTTTGATGTTCGTTTACAGAGAAGTTAACAATCTGACCGGGATGAGGATCCAGAGGATAATTATGTTTATACACTTAATGGTATTGTGCAGGATTTGGAAAATATTATTTCTTTATCTCATACTTTTCAATATTTAAATCTCCAGTGAGGATGACACTGAAAGGATCAATGGAGATGAAAATATTTTCTAGAGGTTGAAGGAGGGATTATTTCACAGTGGATGACCCCAAGAAAGACTATGGAAGGCATTTCTCTTCTTTGGAGTTGGAAGATGAGTGCAAGGAGAGGGACACCTTTCAAATGAAGGTGATGGAAGATGAGTACCAGGAAAGTCACACCTCTTAAATTAAGATGAATTGAGAGTTTGTGGTATGTGGAGCAGCAATCTCTGGAGTGACTGCTCCACTGTCATCAGTTGTGTGTTTTCTTATTGACTCACATGCAAAATCAGGTACATCCCTCAGATTTATTTTCCTGTATTCCTCCTAGCTAACCTAGAAATACTCCCCCTATTGCCATTACTAAGCAAAGCTGATGTTTCTTTCCAATTTGAACAAGTTTCCATACCTTGGAAAGGTTGGAGCTCCTTTTTTCACATGTACAGGCAATTTAATTTTGACATCAACTCCAACATCATAATGAAGTTTGTTTACATTGTGACAATGTCTTACTTCTAGTTTCCTTCAGTCCAACATTTCTTAACATAATCATACATCTCCTTTAAATTACCTGTCTTCCTAGTGAAAAACAACCATCTTGGATTTAATTCCAGTTTTGATTTCCTCCATTTGAGCAGGATGAAATGGGAAAACTTTGTTCTGCAATGTGTGTGCAATGATAGGACCATAGCAAATGCCCAACATGTTTTTTAAAATCAATTTGCACTTTAAGAGCCAACTGGATGTCTTCCACTAATGTCTTCTTAAATCTCTCTACAAGACCATTCATGTACACAGAATATACAGACGTTTTGATAGGTTGGATACCCACATTTTTAAAAATAATTTACCAATTTGTAGGATGTAAACTCTGTTCCATTATCAGGAAGAAAGGGAGTCCGGAAAACCCTCTTTCCTGACTGTGAAGTGTCTCGAAGGAAATCAATGACTGTCACTGTATCGGGCAAAATTGCTGCAACTTACCCGCATGTGGCAATGCTCTCGGCTCGATCACCCCAGCTGGGAACAAATTGAGCTTGTGCACAGTTCCTCACATTCTGAGTCTTGCATGAGCCAGTGTGGTTTGATCGCATCATCTCAGGGCAAGCAAGCTTGCTCTCGGATCCACAGTCATCAGTAACTCCCATAGCCTGCTTCAACTTCTCCAAAACATGCAATTTCCCAGCCAAACCAATTGCACACACATCTTGTGTTCTACTGCCACAGGACAATTTTCTCTCAATCCGGACCTGATGAAGTTTTTAATCTGTTTATGATTGTCTCAAATCAACACTCATGGAATAATATATCTAATTGTGTATAACACAGATTTTCCCTCTGGGTCCTTCTCCAACTCGTCGCCAATATGTGGTACGTAAATAAAACAGATTACAACTGTGTCATGTAATCAAGTAGTAACTCCTTATCGGAAAATCCATGCTGTTGCAAAGTCATCCTGTGTGCCCTATGCCCTCCCATTTTTTGCTGATTGGTACTGGTGGTAATGGACTCTGATTGTCCCTGGCTCTGTCTAACCAGGCCCAGGGCCAATGCTATGTTCAAAATTCAAGTGAAAACACTGACATACACTAGGGTACACTCACCATGGGCATGACCTACACTATAGGTCCCTACTAGATAATAGGGAAGGGGCATTAAATATATCTATAAGTCCCAAGAATATAATAGAGCATTGCAGTTTAGAGGCAATTTTAAAAGCAGTCCTGTGTTGCAGCCTTGCTTTTAAAAGTAAATTCACTGCAAATTCGACTTTGGTGGTAGGGCACTTAAAAAGTAATAATCTACAATATTTGTGCATATTAGGCACCCTCAAGGTCTTCCTTAGGTGTACCAGGGGTAGGGTGGCAAGTAATTATAAGGAGGGCCCTTATAAAAGATGTGTTATATACCCTGGGAATAGAGAAATTGCACATTTCACTTTCCCATTGTAGTAAAGTACCTCCCAAAATTGACTTTTTTTTCATATAGAGTTTTATATAGCACGAAGTAGATCCGAAGTTATCAGTTTACATGAGCACCAGTTTCGTTATAGACAGTCACATTCATTTTTGTTAGGCACGGGGAGATTAAGTGATTTGCCCAGAATCACGGGATGCTGACTTGCTGAGCTTCGTTGCCGAGACTCTGGTGCTAGGAGCACTGTGGAATGTGGATCTACATTATTTTTGCATATTCAGAACCCCCATAATCTCCCCTATGTGTGCCAGGGGTGAGGCAACATGTGACTATAAGCAAGGTCCTTATAAAAGATGTTTTATATGCCCTGGTTTTGGAGAAATTGCACATTTTGCTAGGAATTAAATACATATCATTCAAGGATTTAGGAGAATGTAATGGACTAATTCAACAATATGCTATTGTTAAATGTATCCTAAAATATACAGAAAATAAGTTATAAGACTTTCTTGTCTGTAAGCCAAAATTCAGCCTTCCTGTGGTCTTCCCTGATTGGTCAAAGTTAAAAGGATTAGCCAGGGTTCTTAGATGAAGTGATAAGTGGCTCACCCAGCAACAGGCTATCTGGTGGAGGGTGGTCTGGTACACAGGAATTCATTAATATTAAGACCCTGTCCCTTTCTTAATAACAGGGCACCTCTCCCATCTCTGTGGAGTCTGCTACACAGGAATTGCAGAGCACAGGGAAGGGGTCGTAGATCATGAAGCTTCAAAGATGGATTAGGACAAGCAGGGAATGTCTGGTCCATCTACCCCCATTACCTCTGACCCAGACAGATTGGAGCCTTAAGGAAAGAATTAGCCGTGTTGGGGGGGGGGGGGGGTAGCTATGGAAATTAGCAATACTGAGAGGTGGTTTAGTTAGCTCTTCATGCTCTGTTGGGATTTCAGCCATGTTGAATTTTGGAGAATATAGTGTTTTCTGGGAGAATATTATGACACACTTTGGAGGAAGTGGTCATGCTTTGGGGTGTTGCCTCGCACCTCATGGACAGGAGCTCTTTCCTGCTTGACCCCAGAAAACACTGAATAATTATTTGAGAGTTGCAGAGACTCTCCGATCTGCTGCATAAAACTAAGAGAACAAGGAGTATTGCCATGCTGGAAACTTGATTTGCACCACCAGGCCTTGTATTCTGACTGACTGCGCCTGCTGCACTATCTGGAACCACAGCCCCGCGGATGTACATTTCTTCTAAATGATTTAAGAGTGGACTCCCTGCAAGCTACATGTTAACAGAGATCACCTGCATCATCACTGTTAGATCTGGGGGTCTCTAGTTGGCAGGGTAGGTACCACTGTCCAAGTAGGGACCCTTGCTTCTAGTCAGGGAAAGGGGGATACACTGTTAAGATAACCCCTGCTCACCCTCTAGGTAGCTTGGCCTGAGCAGTCTAGGCTATCAAAGGCAATGTGTAAAGTAGTTGTACCAACACTCACAGTAACACAGTGAAAACACCACAGATTTACTCCACACCAGTTTTAGAAAAATAATGTATCTTTACTAAAAACTTCACAAGACCAAATACTACAGACAAGCCAACATATAATTCAAAAAGGTTACTTTAAAGATAGTTCAAGAGTTTGCAGAAAGTACTCCAGGATGTAAAAGTCAGTGTCTTGCACAACGCGACTCCCAATGCACAAAATGCGACACTTTCGTGCCCAACAGGTCCTGTAGTTACGATAGGGTTCCCAAAAGCTATAACAAGGAAGCTTGCAAAGGCGATGCGATACTCCTGAGATCCTGGGGAGGCTTTGCAGCAGCCCTGCTTCACGCAGCAGAGGTGGATGCGCCGGCTCCGATCTGTAAGGGGAGGATGCGATGACTTTGGCCTTCGTTGCGTAGGTTTCTTAGGGGGAAGCTTCACGCACAGGTTCGATGCGACACTCTTCGATGTGGTGTGATGCGGGGCGCAGCGTTGCCTTCCGGTGCCGCAACTCTCGATGCGCCACGGAACGGGACTCTGCGTCGACGCACCCGATGACTGGAGACTTTTCACGCACCGGCAGTGGTGCGGCTCGCAAACTGGTTCTGCGACAACCCTCGCAATGGCAGGAATCTTCACGCTTCGGGACGATGCTCGACGCACTCGGCGATGCGGGGACCCTGCGTGTTGCGATGGTGCTGCGATTACATTTTCCTCGCACTCTCGTTCTTGCGACACGCAATCGGATGATGCGTTGGGTACCAGTCACTCTTGTTCACGCTTCTGCTTCCCAGCTCCCAAAACACAGCAAAACGACCTCCTGAGGCCCCAAGACTGGGCAAGCACTCCAAGGCAGGTCAGAACTCTCTCAGCAGAGTTCCAGGGGAGCTGGTGGTGAAGTACTTTTGTTCCTGGGACTTCTTAACAGGGAGCCAGCTCTTCTCAGGCCCTTGGAGATCAGAATCAAAAGAAGGGGACACAGCAAAGTCCTTCCCCTCTCCTTGGCAGCAAAGCAAAACAGCAAGCAGGCAGTCTTCTCCTCTTCAGTTCTTTCCAGCTTTCTCCTTGGCAGAGGTTTTTTCTTAGTTCGACAGTGATCTAAAGTTTAGGTGTCTGGGGTCCTCTTCTTATACCCCTCCAAGTCTTTGTCTCTCTTTGTTCCAGTGGGGGGATTCCCCTGCTCAAACCGGTTCCTGGGTGTGCTCTGCTCTGGAGCACCTGGTTCCTTTCAGAGTGAGGGGCAGGGTCGTTAGACGCTCAGCAGGAGGTGGAGCCTTCTTTGTGCCAGCAGAGGCAGAGTCCTCAGCCTGGCCAGCAGGGGGTGGAGCCAGCTTTGTGTTGGCAGAGGCAGCCCTATTCAAACCCAGGGACTACTCCTCCCACCCATCTAAAGCAGATCTCCCTATTCACCCTGCTGCTGACTCATCCAGGCTCCTGGAGCCACCCAGCCCAACACATGACACCAGTCAGCCAACCAGCACACAGGCACACAGGAAGGTTAAACAGGAGAATAGCTACTTTCTAAAAAGTGCTATTCCCACACAGTGAATTTAAAAACCATCTTGTTCAAAATATGTATAATTAAATTCTGAACACAGAGATACCAAACTTGGATTTTCTATCTTGCCCTTATGGGAAGATAGGCATGTAAACAGCCTTCCCCATTCTATCCTATGGGCAAGATAGCCTCTCAGCAGTGAAAAACGAAAATGGCTGTAATTCACTACCAGGGCATGTTACACACCTCAGTACATGCCCTACCTTTCAGATACACTGCACCCAGCCCAGGGGGGTACCTAGGGCCACCATTGGGATGCCTGACATGTACAGAAAGGGAAGGATAAGGCCTGGTCAGTGGGTGCACTGTCCAGGTCGACATGGCAGTCCTGGACTGCACATAGGCACTGCAAGCAGGCCTAAGACATCATTTTAGCGCTACTCCTGTGGGTGGCACAATCGGTGCTGCAGCCCACTAGTAGCATTTGAATCACCAGCCCTGGCACACGCAGTGCACTTTACTAGGGGCTAACAGGTGAAACAAATATACCAATCATGGATAACCAATCAATATAACAATTTACCAAGGGAGCACTTGCACTTTGACACTGATCAGCAGTGGCAAAGTGCCCAAAGCATCTAAACCAGCAAAAACGAAATCCAGCATAGCATCAAAAATACAGGAGGTAGAGGCAAAAAGTCAGGGGTAACCACGCCAAAGATGCCAGGTCTAACACGTGTCCCCTCCAGCTGAAAGTGGGGAGAACTGCCCTCCCTCTTGGGAGTTCTCATCGCTAAGGCGGAAAAACCTGGACAGACCATCAGCGTTGGCGTGTTCTGTACCGGGGCGGTGTTCCACCGTAAAGTCCATCCCCTGTAGGGAAATGGACCACCTCAACAGCTTAGGATTCTCACCCCTCATCTGCATCAACCATCTGAGGGGCCTGTGGTCCGCCTGAACCCGGAAGTGAGTCCCAAACAAGTAGGGTCTCAGCTTCTTCAGCGCCCAGACCACAGCAAAAGCTTCCCTTTTCAATCGCACTCCACCTCTGTTCCCTGGGAAGTAGCCTCCTACTAATGAAAGCTACAGGTTGGTCCAAGTCCTCATCATTTAGTTGTGAGAGCACCGCTCCCACTCCATGCTCAGAAGAGTCTGTCTGCACTATGAATTCCTTGGAGAAGTCAGGCGCCTTGAGTACAGGTGCTGTACACATGGCCTCCTTCAGGGCATCAAAAGCTTCTTGGCGGGCACTGGTCCAAATCACTTTCTTCGGTAACTTCTTGGAAGTTAGTTCTGTCAAGGAAGCAACAATGGTGCCATACCCCTTGACAAAACGGCGATAGTACCCGGTGAGTCCTAAGAAGGCTCTCACCGCTGTCTGGGTCTTGGGGGGTTCCCAAGCCCGGATGGTATCTATCTTGGCTTGTAGGGGCGCCACCTGGCCGCTTTCTACCTGGTGTCCCAAATACACCACCGAACCCTGCCCTATCTGGCACTTACTGGCCTTGATAGTGAGGCCTGCACTATGCAGAGCCTTCAACACTGCGCAGAGGTGTTGCAAGTGTTCTTCCCAAGTGGAGCTGAACACAGCAATGTCATCCAGATATGCGGCGCTGAATTGCTCCAGCCCGGACAGTACCTGGTTGACCAGTCTCTGGAATGTGGCAGGGGCGTTCTTCAACCCAAAGGGCATGACACGGAACTGGAAGTGCCCCTCTGGCGTTGAAAACGCAGACCTCTCCTTGGCCCCATCAGTTAAGGCAATCTGCCAGTACCCAGAAGTTAAATCAAACGTACTGAGGTAGTTGGCAGCTCCCAACCGATCCACGAGCTCATCAGCTCTGGGGATGGGGTGTGCGTCAGTCTTCGTGACCGCATTGAGCCCACGGTAGTCCACACAAAACCTAAGTTCTGGAGTGGCACCTGGCGTAGCAGCTTTCGGTACAAGTACCACTGGGCTAGCCCAGGGGCTGCTGGAGGGCTCAATCACCCCTAGCTCCAACATCTTAGAAACCTCCTTCTTGATGCTGGCCCTGACCTTGTCAGCCACCCGGTAAAACTTCTGTTTCACAGGCATGCTATCTCCCGTGTCCACGTCATGGACACACCAGTTGGTGATACCGGGGGTCAGGGAGAACAGAGATGCAAACTGACCCAGCACATGGCGACAGTCCCTCTGCTGTTCTGGGGTCAGGGTGGGCGACAGGACCACTCCATCCACTGACCCATCTTGCTCCTTAGCTTCCAGGAGGTCAGGAAGAGGATCGCTATCCTCCTCCATCCCTGCATCTGTAGCAAGTAGCATTGTTATTTCAGACCTCTCAAAATGGGGTTTGAGGCGGTTCACGTGTAGGACCCTCATGGGGTTCCTGGGAGATCGCAAGTTGACCAGGTAGGTCACCTCACTCTTGCGCTCCACCACCTCATATGGCCCAGTCCACTTGTCTTGGAGCGCGCAAGGCTTCACTGGCGCCATCACCCACACCATCTGCCCAGGTTGAAATTCCATCAGAGTGGTATGCTGGTCATACCGCCTCTTCATCTCATCCTGGCTGGCTTCCAGGTTCGCCTGAGCGAGGGCCCGGAAGCGCTGTGTCTGGTTGCGGATGGCCAGCACATAGCTGAACACATCCTGGGGGGTTTTCCCAGGGGATTTCTCCCAACCCTCCTTCACCAGACTGAGAGGTCCTTTAACAGGGTGCCCGTACAAAAGCTCAAAGGGACTGAACCCTAGAGACTTGTGTGGTACCTCCCTGTAGGCAAATAATAGGCATGGCAAAAAGACGTCCCACTTCCGTCTCATGGGCTCTGTCAGCCCCATGATCATGCCTTTCAGGGTCCGGTTGAACCTTTCAACCAACCCATTTCCTTGAGGGTGGTAAGGAGTGGTGAACTTATAAGCTACCCCACACTCCTCCCACAGAGACTTCATATACCTGGAGATGAAGTTGGTACCCCGGTCAGATACCACCTCTTTGGGGAAACCCACACGGGAAAAGATCCCCATCAACGCACGGCCCACCACCGGGGCTGTGGTTGTCCTGAGAGGGATAGCCTCCGGGTACTGGGTGGCATGATCCACCAGGACCAGGATGAACCTGTTGCCTAAGGCTGTCCTGGGGTCCAGTGGCCCCACAATATCTATTCCCACCCGCTCGAAAGGGGTGCTCACTACCGGAAAAGGCTGGAGAGGGCATTTGCATTTTCCTCCAGCCTTGCCACTTGCCTGGCAAGTCTGGCATGATTTACAAAAGGAAGCGACGTCCGTCTTCATCCCAGGCCAGTAAAAGTGTGTGGCAAGCCTTTGTCGGGTCTTGTCCTGCCCGAGATGTCCTGCAAGCGGCACGTCGTGAGCCAGACCCAGTAGGAAGTCTCTGAACCCTGCGGGTACCACCAGGATACGTGATCCACTGGGCTCAGCAAACCTAGGCTCACTGTACAACAAGTCATTCTCCCAGTAGAGAAAAAAGTTCTTCGGATCAGCACCTGCTGCCTGGTCTGCAGCCTGGTGCCGCAGACCTTCAAGAGTAGGGCAAGTCTTCTGCGCACGGTAGAACTCCTCTCTGAAGGGACCACCCTCTTGCTGCCAATGGGTCAGCTCAGGTATGTCTCCCAGCTCAGCGACCTGTTCCCCTGTAGGCTCCAGGGCATCCCCCGTAGGTTCTGCTCCTTCCTGGACCATGGGAACAGCGGGGGTGGACGTACCATGCCCCTTGCCCTTCCTCTTTCTGGCAGGGACCTGGGCCACTGTTTCAGGCTCCAGGTCTGCTTCACAACCCTGTCTGGCTGCCATGGACCGGGTGGTCACACAGACCCACTCAGGCAAACCCAACATCTCCAAATGAGCCTGGCGTTCCACCTCCTTCCATGGGGAACTCTCCAGGTCATTACCTAGCAGACAGTCTACTGGCATGGATGGACTCACAACAACTCTGAGAGGACCTGAGACCCCCCCCCCCCCACTCAAAGGGAACATGTGCTACCTTGCAAAGGCGCACAGAGTTGTCAGCTGACACTACTGGGTGAAGTACGTCTGGAATGATCAGCTCCTCAGGGACCCACTGACACCTGACCGTAGTCACACTGGCTCCAGTGTCCCTGAGAGCCTCCACCCTCCTCCCATTGATGGTCACCCACTGCCTGTACTTCTTAGTGTTATCAGGGACAGGGGTTTCCTGGACCATCTCTGTGTCTCCTAAAGAGACAAGGGACATAACTGCTAAACCCTCCAAATCACTAGAAATTAAATCCCCCCCAAAAGCTACACTAGCTAAACCCGGTGTTGGAGCACCAGTGGGTGCCTGGGATTTCTTGGGACACACAGGAGACTTGTGACCCAATTCTTGACAGTGATAACACCTGATGGGACCCTTGTTATCCGACCTGCCCTTAGGGGGCCAGGTTGGTTTGGGTTTTGACTTGGGGGGCTGGGACTGGTTACCCTGGGAACTATTTTGGGGCCCTTGTGAGAACTCCTTTTGGTTACCCTTGTCCCCCCCACTCTTCTGCTGGGGACCCTGCCCACCTTTGGCAATGGTACCCACAATTCCTCCGTGGACCCTGGTACTGGTCCAGCGGTCCGCCTCCTTAGCAAGCTCAATGGGGTCCGTCAACTTGCTATCTAAAAGATGCTGGCGCAGCTCTGGAACACATAGACTACTCAAGTGCTCCCAACTAATTAAATGTAACAACCCCTTATAATCAGTTACCTTTCTGCCCTTCATCCAACCTTCCAGTGCCCGCGAGTACAGATTCACACACTCCATCCAAGTCTCAGACTCTTTCTTCTTGGAATTCCTAAACTGCAGTCTATATTGCTCTGGGGTAAGCCCATACCTGAGACATAAGGCCTCCTTCATATTGGGATAGGTCATGGTACCTGCTAATTCTAAGGGCTCTAGAGCACTCCACCCAGAAGCCACAAAATATTTCCACAGGCCCGCCCCCCAATGCTGTTCAGGCACACCATTCATCCTCAATGCAATTTCATACGATGTGAACCAGGCATAGATATCCTCACTCCTGTTATAATTCTGCACTAAATCTTTGGGGATATATATTTTACCCCCCTGCACTGGCTGTGCGCTGCCACCATTTGAACCGGACTCCACCTGATTGGCCTTGATGTCCAGTTCTCTCATGCTCACTTCATGAGCCAGAAGCAATTTCTTCTCCTCCAAGGCACGGGCATTCCTGCTCTCCTCCGCCGCCTTGTCTGATTGCTTCATTTTCATTTTCATTATTTCCAATTCATGGTCTCTCACCCTTTGATTCTCCTCCAACTCCTCTGGAGTGAGCCCCCTACTGGAATGGGAGCTGCCAGCCCTTGAGACTGCTCTGCCCACGGGCAGATCTTGGGGAACAAAACCATCCTCTTCATCTGCATCATCCTCCTCTTGGGCCTCCCACCAGGCCTTCAAGACTTTTTGGAGCTCATCCTTTCTAGCTCCGCTTTTAAAGGGGCAACCACGGTCTTTGCAGAACTGCTTGAGTGCTACCACTCCATACGAATACAAATCCGCAATGGAAAACTCCACTTCTGCCTTCTCACTTGTTGCCACCTGAGACATGATGCTCTTGAAGTGTTACTCAAAAATAGAATCAAAAATATAGTATGTGGCTGTCTATTGGTCTGCACTCCTAGTGATGTACACCAATTACTGTGGGTCAAGTACAAATACAAGTTCAATCCCACCGCTGACCACCAATGTTAGATCTGGGGGTCTCTAGTTGGCAGGGTAGGTACCACTGTCCAAGTAGGGACCCTTGCTTCTAGTCAGGGAAAGGGGGATACACTGTTAAGATAACCCCTGCTCACCCTCTAGGTAGCTTGGCCTGAGCAGTCTAGGCTATCAAAGGCAATGTGTAAAGTATTTGTACCAACACTCACAGTAACACAGTGAAAACACCACAGATTTACTCCACACCAGTTTTAGAAAAATAATGTATCTTTACTAAAAACTTCACAAGACCAAATACTACAGACAAACCAACATATAATTCAAAAAGGTTACTTTAAAGATAGTTCAAGAGTTTGCAGAAAGTACTCCAGGATGTAAAAGTCAGTGTCTTGCACAACGCGACTCCCAATGCACAAAATGCGACACTTTCGTGCCCAACAGTACCTGTAGTTGCGATAAGGTTCCCAAAAGCTATAACAAGGAAGCTTGCAAAGGCGATGCGATACTCCTGAGATCCTGGGGAGGCTTTGCAGCAGCCCTGCTTCACGCAGCAGAGGTGAATGCGCCGGCTCCGATCTGTAAGGGGAGGATGCGATGACTTTGGCCTTCGTTGCGTAGGTTTCTTAGGGGGAAGCTTCACGCACAGGTTCGATGCGACACTCTTCGATGTGGTGCGATGCGGGGCGCAGCGTTGCCTTCCGGCGCCGCAACTCTCGATGCGCCACGGAACGGGACTCTGCGTCGACGCACCCGATGACTGGAGACTTTTCACGCACCGGCAGTGGTGCGGCTCGCAAACTGGTTCTGCGACAACCCTCGCAATGGCAGGAATCTTCACGCTTCGGGACGATGCTCGACGCACTCGGCGATGCGGGGACCTTGCGTGTTGCGATGGTGCCGCGATGAAATTTTCCTCGCACTCTCATTCTTGCGACACGCAATCGGATGATGCGTTGGGTACCAGTCACTCTTGTTCACGCTTCTGCTTCCCAGCTCCCAAAACACAGCAAAACGACCTCCTGAGGCCCCAAGCCTGGGCAAGCACTCCAAGGCAGGTCAGAACTCTCTCAGCAGAGTTCCAGGGGAGCTGGTGGTGAAGTCCTTTTGTTCCTGGGACTTCTTAACAGGGAGCCAGCTCTTCTCAGGCCCTTGGAGATCAGAATCAAAAGAAGGGGACACAGCAAAGTCCTTCCCCTCTCCTTGGCAGCAAAGCAAAACAGCAAGCAGGCAGTCTTCTCCTCTTCAGTTCTTTCCAGCTTTCCCCTTGGCAGAGGTTTCTTCTTAGTTCCACAGTGATCTAAAGTTTAGGTGTCTGGGGTCCTCTTCTTATACACCTCCAAGTCTTTGTCTCTCTTTGTTCCAGTGGGGGGATTCCCCTGCTCAAACCGGTTCCTGGGTGTGCTCTGCTCTGGAGCACCTGGTTCCTTTCAGAGTGAGGGGCAGGGTTGTTAGATGCTCAGCAGGAGGTGGAGCGTTCTTTGTGCCAGCAGAGGCAGAGTCCTCAGCCTGGCCAGCAGGGGGTGGAGCCAGCTTTGTGTTGGCAGAGACAGCCCTATTCAAAGCCAGGGACTACTCCTCCCACCCATCTAAAGCAGATCTCCCTATTCACCCTGCTGCTGACTCATCCAGGCTCCTGGAGCCACCCAGCCCATCACATGACACCAGTCAGCCAACCAGCACACAGGCACACAGGAAGGTTAAACAGGAGAATAGCTACTTTCTAAAAAGTGCTATTCCCACACAGTGAATTTAAAAACCATCTTGCTAAAAAGATGTATAATTAAATTCTGAACACAGAGATACCAAACTTGGATTTTCTATCTTGCCCTTATGGGAAGATAGGCATGTAAACAGCCTTCCCCATTCTATCCTATGGGCAAGTTGCCTCTCAGCAGTGAAAAACGAAAATGGCTGTAATTCACTACCAGGGCATGTTACACACCTCAGTACATGCCCTACCTTTCAGATACACTGCACCCAGCCCAGGGGGGTACCTAGGGCCACCATAGGGATGCCTGACATGTACAGAAAGGGAAGGATAAGGCCTGGTCAGTGGGTGCACTGGCCAGGTCGACATGGCAGTCCTGGACTGCACATAGGCACTGCAAGCAGGCCTAAGACATCATTTTAGCGCTACTCCTGTGGGTGGCACAATCGGTGCTGCAGCCCACTAGTAGCATTTGAATCACCAGCCCTGGCACACGCAGTGCACTTTACTAGGGGCTAACAGGTGAAACAAATATACCAATCATGGATAACCAATCAATATAACAATTTACCAAGGGAGCACTTGCACTTTGACACTGATCAGCAGTGGCAAAGTGCCCAAAGCATCTAAACCAGCAAAAACGAAATCCAGCATAGCATTAAAAATACAGGTGGTAGAGGCAAAAAGTCAGGGGTAACCACGCCAAAGATGCCAGGTCTAACAATCACCATCAAGAGTCCATTGCCTGGAATGCGACCAGTGGACTGTTACAGGTTTTGTCCAGGTGCATTGGGGGAATTGTGGTCCCAAACTTTCAAGGACCATCTAGGAGCTTCCAGACCCTTGGATTGTGATTTGGACACTGTGGACCTTCAAGAGTAACCTCAGGAAGAAGTTCCAGATGTTTGGAAAAGTTTGGAGCAACTTTGGAAAAATCTCCATATAGTGGTTGACAAGAGCCAAGCCAGCCATCTTTAACCGCAACCCCCCGGATTCTGAGGTTGCCCGCTGAGGAGCTCCAGAGGTCTGACTTCCAGAGTTTGACCGGAAGCTCCCTAAAAGACAAGCTACAGAACACTCACTGAATCCGATCATCAAGGGACCCCGGCAGAAATAGCTTCAGAAAAATCTCTAAGCCAGATGGTATTGTTTGACCGGGGCCTCCTGCTCAGTGTATCTGTGCAAGGCTTCATTGCAATCGGCCTGAAAGTTTGACTCTGTCCCGGTCAAGCGCGACTAGATGTCCCAGAGTGGCGCTATAGGTTTCTAAAGGCTTAAACTGTTTATTTTTTTTAATTCAAATCTCCGGTTTTTAATGTGTGTGGTGTCTTAATTATTTACTGAATAGGTGGTTTTTAATGCTTTACATACCTGTCTCTTGAGTTAAGCCTGCCTGCTCGTAGCCAAGCTACCAAGGGTTTAGCATGGGAATAATTTACGGAGACCTGTACTGAGCCCTAGAATGTGTTAGTGGTCTTAGTGACAGTGGTAGAGGCATATTTACCACTACTATAATAACCCACTTTCCAACACATGCCCAGTCAAGACAAGATCCAACTGATAAAGAATCCCCTAAGAGAACTTGGAATGTAATATAAGCATAAACAATACTTAACAAATGAAAGCAAAGGTACGCACAAATCATGTTAGGAAGACGGTAGTATGTAAGTACAACAAACTTGGGTATGGAATATAGAATGTGGAATGCTTACTATTAAGCTACCACTGAAGAATGGTGACTCCAGCCTCACCAGGGACTTTTATGCTTATATGAGAGATAATATAGGATGAAACAGATATAACTAAAAAGGGCTGTATGCCAGAGAACATAAGAGGACATTCATTCTACTTCATGTATGCTCTGCCTTTGAGCAGAAAATACAAACCTATCACATGTCACTGAATAGGAACAATCACGACCTTAAATCTTTTGAAAAACAATGGTGCAATTGCGCACCATTGTAGTTTTTACACACTTCAGCCTCGCCTTTTAACACCCCATACTTCTCACTAGGGAATCAAATTTAAATCAAATAGAATTTGTATAAATAACATGAAGTGGAAACTCCTGCTTCGTTCTGAAACGGACTGAGCAACTGACGGTCGGACTGCAGTAATCTCTTCTCGAAAAGATGTGTTGGCTAGAGTATGGGTTCTTTTATATCATTCAGTGCTTAATTTCAGCCCGTGGTTTTAGGTGGGACCCACAGACACTCATTTTTGGGCACCGGCTTTTGTTTTTCCTCCTCAAATAAGTGAGAGTGAGAGATGCAGGGGGGGTGGGGGGGTGGAGGGGCGAAGAAGAGAAAAATAAACAGTGGCGAAGCGAGAAAGTAGGAACAAAACAAAACTTACGGGAGTGAGTTTGAGGGACAGCGAATATTTGGGACTGGATTAAAGATGCCTGAAGCGGAATCAATCAATGCCATGCAGCCCCGGATTCCGCAACGCAAACTTACACAGCGGCGGTGGCAGATCATCGGGGTGGGCGGAATTTGCGTAGTCGCGGTTTTGGGCAGATTAGTTATTATTTTAGAAAGGAAGCACTCGTGTCCATATTTATCTTCCATATAAATGGAAAATAGATGAGGCTACAATTCTTTTGATTCATACTTCGGTTTAGAAATTTATGGATTGTAAGTATGCATTTTTTTTTTTGCATGGCAAACAGAATTCCGAAAACGAATCACTAACGTTTTTATTGTAAGCAACACCAAAACGGATGCAGCCAGTCGAATGCAACACTCTTAATGAAATCAACATTATTCTGCAGCTTACAATTATTATTATTTTTTGTGGTTTTAAAGTGCTTTATTTAAAACCTGCAGGTAATTACAGTAAACAATACGGGACATAAGTACAATGGCTTATCATTAGGCATTAGGCTATACAGTGATGGTCTTATATAGTACAAATGTAGATACCGAACAGAGCAAATAATATTTCCAGGGTTTATAAACAGCAGGAAGACTGTACTTGTGTACACCCCTACTGCAAACTGTCAGATCTAGCAGATATGAGCAACACATCCATGCAGCTTACAATTAAGATAAATGTAACTGTAAACATACAAAATGTTTTTCATTTTATAAACTACATATAAAGCTCTCTGAGAGATATATAATACTTACACATTCACGCCCTTAAACCAAACCCCACTCTGTCCCTGTCTCTGATCTGTTCTAAAGGTTTAACCGTCATCAATCAACCCAGCTGGTTCACCTCTTGGGTAAGTGCAACACATTTAAAAGTCGAGGGGCGCCATAAGGTCACTTGAAACGAAAATTACGTTTCCCAACACATAATACGTTGCAATCTGCGCTAACATGTTGTAGTGATCACGATACTAAGTAATCTGTTTCTTAAAACCATTTCTAATTATTAGGCCAACCCTTTCAAAATAACACCTCACTCTGGATTCCCCTATGTAGCCAAAAATCTTGGTTTCTTCCTATTTCCAGGGTGGGAGGGTTTCAAGCGGGTTTACTATATAAACCTTGTTCTTGGCTTAGTAAAAATGATGGCTAAATTATTATTCTCTTCTCACTGAAAATGGTTTCCTATAGAATGGTAAACACATTTTGTTTGTCACTTAGAGTAAATGCAAAGGCGTGATGTAATGAATTGCAAGACAACAATATAAAGTAATTCACAGAAAAAATGTTAACTGAAAAACAGTCTGTGTACTACTTGTAAAATTTCACCTTAATATGAAATTTAAATGGCGTTTGTTAGGGAAAATGATGGGCGCTTCTGCGGTTTGAATATGTTTTGTTCCCATCAAAACGTTCCACTCAAAAATATATAACATTTACTCGGTATACCCTTCGCTCTATATGTTTTTCTGCCAAAGGAAAACACTCACAAACATACCGATCTGATTTTTTCCAAATAATGGCTTTTTTGCTGCAAAAGCACACTTTTTACTTGTATTTTATTTTGGACTATCATCCCCATACCTTACTAATGGTTGTAATTTAGGATCACTGCAAATAAAACAAACATGCATGCTCTCAACGAAGAATCCAGTAGATTAACAGGCTTTGGTAAATGTATCAGGTTTCGCCTATGTGATTACTATTAAGCTGTTTTTTATTCTCAGTTGTAGCTTGCTGAGTAGTTGTACAATATATGTTCCAGAAAGAAAGTCTGTCAAAGTGTTATGAATTGTTTATGTAAAAAAAGGCAATATATTGTGCTGTTACTAGTGGTATAGTGTGGGTATGTAATAGCATAATTTTGAAAAAGTAAAGAGGGAAATAATAGAATCAATTGATGTAATAGCAATATTATGTGTTAAGTGGAGTCTGTTAAACCTTTTTCCATCGCATTAGCACCCTCATACGACTATTTGTAGCTCCCAGTTTTTATATCAAGTCAAACTATGAAATTCAAAAAGATCAGAAATACCGCTTTGCGGGCAATCAGGAAGCATCCAGAATCCAATGATCGTTTGATCAGCTACAAAACTGCTCAGAAAAACTACAGACAGGCATCCAAACAAGATAAACCACTTAATCTTGATCAATTTTGGGGTAAACTTCTTTGGGAAAGCAAAAATCGTAATTCAAGAAAATTTTGGGCATTACTGAATAGACAAATCAATGGAACAACCAGACAGGGGAGTGCAAACATTGCTGAGGCAGAATGGGTTACATTTTTTACTGACCACTTTAAGGCTAATGAAGGTGCAGACTTTTTAGTAACAAACACCTCCTTTACGTCTAAAGATGGGCCTTTGGAGAACCAGGCTAATACCCAAGAGCTGACGCAGCCTCAATGTGAGTTGATCTCTATTACTCAAGCAAGGCTGGTCAAAATATTATCAAATGCGAGAGCAGATGGAGCACCAGGCCCAAATGGCCTGCCACAGACCTTGTTTAAAGCAAATGTTCCCTATTGGGCACAACAATTAGCAACCCTCTTTAGATCTGTGCTGAGTTGCTCAACCATATCAGATTCATGGCGAGGTGCAGTAATTCATCCAATATATAAGTCCGGCGCCCACTCGTCCCCAAACAACTATAGGTTGATAGCTTTACTGGACAATGAGGCAAAGTACTTTCCGAGCATTTTACTTGAAGAATTGAGTGGCTGGGCAGACCAAAAAGGCTTGATTCCAAAAAACCAAACGGGCTTTACTGTAAATTCAGGCACTTCGTCTAATCTATTGGCATTATCAGTACTTATTGACAAATTGCTTACTTCATCTAACCTGGTCTTCTGTTGTTTTGTTGATTTTAAAGCTGCCTTTGACCGGGTCCCCAGGGCAGCACTTTGGGCAAAGTTAATGAAGTGGGGAATCCCGGTCAAACTACTGGAGGCCATTGTCCAACTATATTCCAACACCTGGATTCAAGTCAAGCTTGGCACTGGCACACATCTGTCTCGAAAAATTTTAACAACACGAGGAGTGAAACAGGGGTGTGTGCTAGCCCCATTGCTTTTCAACCTGTCTATTGCCGATCTCTCAGCCGAACTGGACGAGATAAATAGCCATTCCCCCAGGATCGGTGGGTGCAGCTAAGTAACCTTCTGTATGCTGATGATCTTGTTCTCTTCAACCTTACCCGAGTAGGGCTGCAATGATTGTTAAACAAACTACATAGTTACACCGTTAAGAATAACCTAGAGGTTAATTTAAAGAAAACCCAAGTGGTTATATTCGGCAGAAAACGTTATGGAGGTGGTGGCTGGTCATACAACAATTCCAGTCTTGTCGTAGGAAAATCCTATAAATTCTTGGGGGTTAACTTTGACTCTAGGGGCACCTTCGTCAAGCATCGTAGTGACATTTCTATGAAAGCCACAGCTCTCCGATTGAACTTCTCAAAGCTCTCCAAAAAACTGATGGGTCCGAGTTTGGCCCAAATGATGGAAGTTATGAAAGCTAAAGTCGGCCCCACGTTGTCATATGGTTTTGAAATTTTCAGGGGTAAAATCAGAACAACATTAAATCAACACATGACTAAGATCTATAAAAGTGTTTTTTACATGCCGAAATCTGCCTCCGCTGCACAGATTAGATTAGAACTGGGCCTCCTAAACTACGAAATTTCCAGCTCAGGTGCCTACTTAAATCTGTGCCATAAGCTAAGGTGGGCCGAAGCTGGTTCCCTTGAGTCTATGCTGTGGTCTGATATTGACATTAATAATCCAAGTGGGTCCTATAGTAAATTTTTTAATGAATGTCTTCAGCAATTTTCATCAGGTGACCTTTGGAACCTAAACCCCAGTCAAACAGCTTTTAAAACCAGCATTAAGAAGCGTACTCGCATTCTGTCCCACACCATCGACAAAGCTTCTCTTGCCAAACGCAAGCATGCATGGGCAGTAATAAACTCTTATCAGTTGGCATCACCGTCATCATACCTGCCCTGCACTTATTCTTTGTATTTAAAACTGCGATTTATGGCACTTAGACTGGGGGAATGGCACTTGCTGAAACACTTACCTATCTGGCTATGCTCGTCTGACAATCAACAGTGCAGGGGTTGTGGGGCCCCGGTGGAATCTATGGAGCATGTTGCATGCCACTGTCCCACTCTTCTGACTCAGCGTAGACTAAAATTCAGGCCAGAATGGAACAGACTGGGAGCTCGGACCTGCAGGCAGGCAATTATTGCGGCCTTGAACCCAGAGAATACAGTTTTAAACATAAGTTTTACTATTTTTATTTATCATGTATAACGTAAATTTAACCAGCAAATTGCAGGCCCGGCAACAATTCTAAAGAGAGTCACAGGTGTCTAAAACAAAACTGTAGACCTACAAGATTTCATTCTGGTCTCTCCTGTGCTCTCGATGCCTGCAATATCAGGGCATGTGACTCAGAGGATTTTTATCGATACTGCTATTTGACGGCTGTTTTAATGAAATGTTTACATTCTCTGGGTCTCCTTATAATTCTGGGCCTCCATCTTAGACTCTGACAGTAACACTCATTTCTTTGCCACATCATTAACATTCTTGCCGCTACCTATTTTTAAAATTCGAACTTTTATATAATTCTTGGCCATTTTAACTATCTTTTTTTGTATATGTGTGGTGTGTATGTCCTGCTTTTATGATTATATTTTTTAATCAAATAAAGTATTTAAAAAAAGGGCATGCTCTCAAAGAAGAATCCAGTAGATTAACAGGCTTTGGTAAATGTATCAGGTTTTGCCTATGTGATTACTATTAAGCTGTTTTTTTATTCTCAGTTGTAGCTTGCTGAGTAGTTGTACAATATATGTTCCAGAAAGAAAGTCTGTTAAAGTGTTATGAATTGTTTATGTAAAAAAAGGCAATATATTGTGCTGTTACTAGTGGTACTGGAAATGCCACATTTGTGCCCTATACCAACGTGTGTGTGTGGGTGACCCCTGGCCCCTGCCTAAGCAAGAGGGAAAAATTCCCTGGGGTAGCCTTACACACTTTTGCAGCATTTCCTTTGTGCCCTACAGCAAACAATCTCGCACTGCTCCTCTCTTCCTAAATTCAGATGATGAAATCCTCTTTCCTTTTTGCATGGTCTTTGTGCCCACCCTAGAGGTGTGGCCATGGAAATGAGTAACCTGTCCTCAATGGGCACTAGAAACTAATTTATGGGGGCTTCGCCATCCTCACTGTGTTTGGAGAGTGGCTGACTGAAGGAACAAGGAATGGGCCTATGGAGGAGTTAGGGAAGGCCCCTTTGAAAATAATAATGTTCCTCAGCACTGCTTTAAATGGTCAATCTACCAAAACAACAGAAACACCTCCCACACCAAAGCCTTTGTCTCCTGCTCTGGGAGCATTCTTCCCACCTCATTCAGGCTTAAGCAGTCAGAGAGCTGCAGGCTAATGCAAAGTAGTCCTAAGAGGCCATAGTTTCTAAACGTACAATTGCCTTAATATTTATTCAACATCATACTTCACCAGTGGGCTAGACCTTTATTAAATATTACAAAGATCTCATTACTTCCATTTCTAACATGTGTCCTAGCCAAAGACAGCATTATTAAATTTAATATTGCCTACTATTGTTTGCCTATGGAACAGCCAGCCTTGCTGCAGTAAAAATAACTTTCGGAGCTTTCTCTGTATGGTCATTACAATTCTACATGTCCTACTTTTAAGTGCCATACACTCTGCCTTATGATGAGTGAAGCCCACAAATGGAGGGGCTTATTAATATTTAAAAGGCATGTTTAGAGCAGTCAAAAGGGGTTTATTTTTGACAGGCAGAATTTCAGTTTTAAAGCTGCTTTAGTCACATTACAACGCCCGAAGGCATGTTTTTTACTAACACTGTAATGGATGGTACAGGGTGTGCTGCAGTCCACCAGTAACATTTAAATCACAGGCCCTGGGTGCACTTTGTACAATATATCTAGAGACTTCTAGGTAAGTTAAATGTGGCAATTAGGTCACTGATTAGCAAGGGTAAAGTGCTTGGAGTTCTTCAGCCAGCAAAAATAGTTAATGCAAAAAGCTGAGAGTACATCACATAAACAATGGTAATTTCCTACACTTCCTATAATTTTTCAAGTTATGTACTGCTTCTACATAACATATCTTGTCATTATTTCATTCTGCTCATTTTAAGTATTTATCTGAAGCTGCAAGCAGATCTTACAAGCTTATTCAAAAGTTCACCCCACAAGGTTACAGGGATCTTTGTTGCCAAAAGCTGATTATTTTCTCCATTCTTTGAGGCAGCAGTCTTAGACAATTGGATTGAGAATGTAACACATACTTTATCAACTGTATATAAAATGTTGCCAGGTGGGTCTCGGGCATAGTTGACACAACTGCAGCAATACCACTCACACTCAGCATACGTTAACATTCAAATATAGGCTTTAAATATATATTGGAAGTTGATTTAGTTTTTCGTTAAACATCAGCTTGTTATTATTTGACAATATACACAATTCACTATCAAATGCAAGCTTTTGCATTAAGATAATGTACATTTCCACAAATAAACGTTTCACTTTCAAGAAAAATTGTATATTCATAAAATAGCATATTTTCATTTTAAGTAAATGCTTTTTCCTCCAATATCATCTTGAAATTTTGACATTTTACTCTTGCAGTGCTGAGACATGTGGACAGAGGCTGCCTAATATTCATGTACAGCAAAACATGAAAGTGATTACCTGATTATTTAAGAGATTGACACAATGGGCACCATTATGTGTATAACACCATTATTCCAGAGATAAGCCACATGTCAGGAATATCAACAGCATGCTAAATATGGCTATAATTATGCTAGTGATTAGATACTAAATGGCAACATTGTTTACCAACAATATCACAATCTTTCTGAGGAACCTGTTGCTATTCAATAAATTGCCACCATCATAGCACCGGTGGGTAAAGCATGTCAGGGTTACCCAGAAATAATTGACCACTGGCCGTCATGTTAGTGTCAGAATTATTCCAGAGTGCCAAAAATATGCCAAGATTGGTCATGACAATGACAGTCATGTGCACCATCATAACACAAATTAGCAGAGCTATTTCAGGGACAACATTATGCGAGGAATCGGCACCAATATGGCAGGGTTGGTATAATGGCAGGGATGGGTAGTATTGTGTCATGGATTTGTCCAATAAGTACAGAATGGGTACCATAATGCATCGGGTGATGCCATTGGTTCATTTATGGGCCCTGTATAGTGAGAGGCCACCAGATGCCATTAGTGGCCTGGGATGACAGATTTAAGGTGGTGCTGGCCTGCAGAGAGAGGGAGAGACTGCTAGGACGTAGGGGCACTAAATATCGCACTCACATGTTCTAACATTCTTAAAAATCCGATGACCACATGCAAACATATGCAGACACCTGTACAGATTCAAATGTACACCTCCATAGCACACCACAATCCAATCACCTGTAACACTTTTTTTCTAATTTACATTTCTCCATCAGTTCTCTAGTACAGTCACTCTGCTTCTTGTTCCACAATCACATTTGCTCTTTGTCTATGCATGCACTTTAACTAAAGATGAGAAACCACACTCAGCAGTCTCCATAAATACCACAGTATTTTATGTAGCAAAGGTCTGTAGCAATGTTGCAGCAGTAGCCACATTGTGATGTGGATGTGTGTGGCCAGCATTTCGCTTGAGAGCTGTTTGCCATGATTATAACTAGGTCTGTCTAACACCGCCCCGTGCCTTTACTCCCCGAACAATTTACAAAGCACCTAGAGCATAAACAACTACAATCTAAAAATTGGTGCTTGCCCAAACAGCACCTGACCACCAACAATGATGCTGCTTAATGCAGAAAATGCAATAATATCAAATTAGGGTGTCTTACATTAACTTTATCTCATCCAATAAGGTGATAATAGTTTGTCGATTTCCTAAGTCGTCTTTTGCTGCAAACTTTCTTTAAAATCATTTACTGCCAAAATCTTTTTCATTGCAAAACATTTTAAAATTCACATACAGCCAACTCTTTTTATTCATAGAACCTTTTTAGGGTGTGAGTCAGAAAAACACCATTGTGAAGCAATCCGATGGATGTTCTCCCAATGCTCTTTATTTGGCAAAGTATCCATAGTTTCAAATAAAACAGTATTTTGAACTCCAACTGAAAAAGTGCAGGGGGGATTACAGACTTGGGTAGCTCCAAGTGCAATAGACTACATGATTTAAGAAATACTGTTGATTTTGAAACTATGGATAATTACCACACATCGCACTTAAGTGTACACGTCACACTGTGTTTATAGCAGTGAGATTCTTAGTTGGGTAGGATGGTACCCCACAACAAGTAATAATGTCGCTATTATTGTTAGGTCCAATAAAGGTTTCAGTAATTTAAACCTTAGTTCAACTCTTGGTAGCTATGGCACAGAGCAGGTAGGCTTAATTTAAGAAACTGTTTAAAGAACGTAGGACTACTATAACACTTAAAAAGTTGAAAACACAACACAATAAACATCTGACTCAATTCATACAATTTGAGTATATTTTAATGAACAACATTTCACCAAAGCAACACTTATGCAATAATAGAAGCCAAAGATAAAAATGCTTGAAGTTTAAATGACATTTTATTGCCAAAAAGTGTTAAGCTCCAACCACAGGCATGTGCTTGACAGGTACATGGGCACCAGTTAAGGCTGATTGCGATGAAGCATCTGTTAGATACAGACACCACGTCCATCCTGGTTGGAAGTATTACCTTCCAACCTAGTCTCTGAAATAGAAAATCTCTGCAGGACAAAAGGTAGCAGGCTGTGGACAAGATGGGTTGCAGGATGCTGGATACCCATTCAATGATGACTCGGTGAAGCTGTTGACTTTTGGTTAGAAAGCTCAGAGTGGAAGAAATTCAAAATTTGTGCCAGAGGAAGCTCCCTCACCAGGAGAATACTTGTGTTGCCCTCACACAGTGAAGATTTCTACCTTCAGACTTATACACTTTTTTGAAGCTCTGATTCTTTTGGTGGGGCAAGGCTGCAAACTATAGCAGAATAGCGCTCTACAAGGCCAGATACCATCTCCATAATGTCCTGTTGAAACACATTTGCTGCTGCTGAAAAGTTCTGTGTGAGAGTAACCTAAATCTTTGGCCCAGCACAACTCAGTTGAGTTTTAAATTAATATAATATCATTGAATAATTTTTATAACTGAAATTAAGCATTGTAAGGTGTTATAATGTAATCCAATAATTTCCTATGGGACAATCAGCCTTGCCACAGTGAAATAGGACTTTGCAGTTTTTTACTACCAGAACACTTAAAACATTAAGGGACAGATTTTTCAAGGCTTTGCATCACCCTTGCGCCATGGAAGGGGATGCAAGGGTGCCGCAAATACTAAGTAAGATTTACCAAGTCAAAGAAGACCTCCTGGTATGGCCCGTCATGGCTTGATAAATGTAGAGTAACGCAAGGCAGTGCAAATCACTGCCTTGCATTACTCTGCCCAAGGGAGGCATTCCACAGGTGGAGCGTGGGTGTTCCCATGCATCCATCCGTTTATTTGGGTGCATTACCAGATTGACCATTAGTGATTCCTGGTAATACATCAAAATGCTACACCTCTCCAATCCTGCCTACAGTGCAGGCTCATTTGACCCATGACAAGCAAAATGGCATCCAAAAAGCAGTTGGCCGTGTGGGTGTCCAGTGCCTTAAACAGCTGAAGTCCATGGGGGGTGTAGAGGGTTGGCTAGCCATAGGGTTGAGTGCAGGCCTGGCCACAAGTCAGGCCCTGCAGCCAGCCCTACAGCGTGCATGACTTGGGTTTGCACACCAGCAGGGAGTTGGCGCACTGCTCATAGCCTCAGAAGACAATAGATAGGCTAAGTGAACACTTGGACAGTGGATGCTGTACTTATGTGCACTTCTCTATTTTTCATCTCTAAAAAAAAAAATGCTTCAAATTATTTATTTTTTAAAATTATTTTTATCCTGCTGGTTTCATGCCTGCATTAACATATCATTCCTAATTTACTTCAATATGCGCCCCAGGAAAGGCTTTAAATACAACAGCTCTTATTCCAACAAAATGGCATCAGAAGTGCCTCAAATTTGTCTTGAATCCAAAATCCTCAATTTGTACATCAAATTCCCGTGGACACACGTCATTTCATTGATTGGGAGTTCACTAAACTGCTGCTGTTGTTGAAAGTATATATTTCTATTTCCATGTCAGAATGTTTTACTGAAATTGTCCAGCCAAAAGAAATACTGTCACTATTCATGTTTGGTCCAAAAAAGGTTGCAGTAATTTAAACTTGAGCTCAAACCCTGGTATCTATGACACAGAGCACATAGGCTTAACTTAAGTAAATATGTAAAGCATTTAAAGTACCAAAACAGTTAAAAAGTTAAAAATGCAACACAATAAAAATGCTATTACAATTTATAAATATTTAGAATAATTTCATGAACAATGACACTAAATTTATACTAAAATTCAATGAGAGTAACTAGAGATATGAATTATTAAAATTTTAAATAAAAATAGTGCCAAAAAGCATGAAGTGCAAATGCAATCATCTGATTTCACATGATGAGTACATAGGCAAGATTTAAAGCCGACCGCAATGGAGCAAGGGTCAGATGCAGAAACCAGGTTAGACCCGGACAGAAGTTCTACCTTTTGACTTAGTCTCTGAAACTGAAGTCAAAAATCTTCAGTGGAGCAAGGCAGGAGACTGCAGCCGAGAAGGGCTCCACAAGACTGATAGCCAGAGGATGATATCTGGGTGAATCCGTTGACTATTGGTAGGAAATCTCTAAGTGGGAGGAATCAAAATTTCTTGAACAAGGAAGGTCGCTCACTGGAATTATTCTACGTTCAGACAATTTTTGGGAGCTTGGGTTTCTCCAGCAGTGCAAGGCTGCAAGCAGGGCTGCACGAGGCCAGATACCTTCTCCATGATGTCCTGCTGAAGAGGATTTACTGGTGCACGAGAGGCAAATGTTTCTGTCTCAGATTTTTGAGGATGTTAGGATGAGTACACTTTAACACCTTAGGATTAAAGAATGTCAGGAACTGCACATCAGAGTCAATCCTGACTTCAGCACAAGTCGCCAATAGGTGCATGTCCTGTTGGAACTGGTCAGCTACACTCTTCAGGAAAAGGGCTTCTAGCAGATCCGATGCAGACTTTAGATGTTTGGAAGCATTAAGTGAGAGGATGAGACAGAATGCCCTGCTCATGACAGTTCTCAGGTGTGTGGCTGGGCACTGTTGTGCTGCAAGCAATGAACTGAGACTGCTGACTGCCTTGGTGGATTTCCCTACTGACTTGGTGCCAAAATTGAGCGTGGACTATGTAGTTCTATGGGGACACCATTATCACACGTGTGGGGAAACCAGGCTTCCGGCACTGGAGCGTCACCTTGCTTTGGAACTAAAAGTGGGGCCTCCTCTCTCTAGAGACCTAAAAGAATTGAAGACTGGGATCCCTTTGATCTGGGGCATGCCCTAGTGACTTTGGTGAAGAGACCTGGGTGCATGTTCTGATGCACTGGTCAGGGGCAGCCCTACCCCCTCATCAGACTGCTCTTCCCCTGGGGTGTGGCCAGCTACCTCACCCTTTGGGACTAGCAGCAGAGTGGAGTCCAGTAAAGGCTTGAGTTTTCTTCTAATGCTGTGTCACTAGTCTTTATTGTTGTGGTGAGTTTTCTGAAGTTTGTATGAAGAGGATGCCTCAGTTTGTGGGTTCGGATTTACTGTATATTTGGATTGGGTGATTACGTGAAGGAATTGCCTCCCCAGACTATTACTCCTCCCTGCCCCGGTGCTTGCTAGGCTGGTTTCCCTGGCTGCAGTTGCGATGTGTTTGGGCAACCACCTGGTCCATGTTGTGGTAGTGTGATTGCTGACTGATTTCCATGTGGCTGAATGTGCTGCATGCTCGAGTTGATCTAGGCTCGGTTATGTGGATGGGGATTTTGTGAGGATTGACCCAGGTTTACCGTTTTTTTCTCATGAACAGCTTTCAGGTGGCAATGGCCAGTCAGGTGGGCCATCTAGAGGTGGTAGAAATACTCTATAGGGTTTGGCTGCCACCAGCCTTCCTGACCCCTGCCGTCGTAACTGGGCGAGAACACTCTGGGGTTACATGGTGGAGTCCCTCTCAAGACTGGTGCCATTTGCGCTCTTGCATCCAATGCTGAATTATTGGGGGTAGTTTTACTCTTGGGGGTGGGGGCTCAGCTTAGTGTAGTGTTTTGGGGCTTACTCCTGGTTCTGGCCCTTCTTAGTGGATGATTGTGTGGGGGGTTCATTTGGTGGCCAGTCCTCCTCTAGCTCTGGGATGTCTACCCATGTGGCTGATAGGGGGCACCTCCTTGGGGTGGTGTGTCATTTACTGGGTGTGCTGAGTTTCCTCCAATGGTCTCTTGCTTGGGCACCGCATTCGGCATGAGGTAGGGTGCTTCGGGAGCAGGAAATGCACCGCATAGTGCAGAGCAACCTTATCTGTGCCACATCCCCATTCAGGGAGGTGCCAGAGTGGCAACAAAAGTTGTGCTTGGTAATCCAAGGGGTACACATGGCCTATTTGTCAACCCCATTGCCCCTATGCACCTTGGTCCAGCTCCCCACCTAGCCTCAGGGACTCAACCGGCATGCACAAGTTGAGGTCCAAGATCTCTTTCCCCTTTTGTACTTTACTGGCTAACAGCCATTGTCTTTTTGGCAATCTCCACTAAGAGGTGATGTGTGCAGCATGCTCACCAGTGAGCTAATTCGCATAGCTCAAGGAGATTCCCTGTATATTCTAGGACCTCCCCAGTGAAGTGAATCCGACTGGCCAGGACCGCCCTGGCTGCCATCCATGTTGTGTAGGAGTGTATTGCTGATTGGTGCCCTTAGAGCAGGACTACAGTGGAGGTGCCATTTACAATTTTTGAAGCACACGCATGTTATAACCAAAATTAATACATTATTTGATAAACAACAAGAAAAGAGTAAATTGGGCTTTGTCTCTTCTTTAATATATTTCAGTCTTCCACTCCCTTGTGCCAACGCGTTTCATCGATAAGGGTGAAACCCTACGACTTCCTCAATCAATCAATCAATCAATCAATCATGGAACTTATATCGCGCACTACTCACCCGTAAGGGTCTCAAGGCGCTTGGGGAAGGGGGTCTGCTACTGCTCGAACAGCCAGGTCTTGAGCTGTTTCCTGAAGGCCAGGTGGTCCTGGGTCATCCGCAGGTGGACGGGTAGGGAGTTCCAAGTCTTAGCTGTCAGGTAGGAGAATGACCTTCCTCCAGCGGTGGCTCTCTGGATGCGAGGGACGATGGCGAGGGCGAGGTTAGCGGAACGTAGCCGGCGGGTGGGCGTGTAGAAGGTGAGGCGGCTGTTGAGGTACCCTGGGCCTAGGTCGTGGAGGGACTTGTGTGCGTGGGTGAGGAGTCTGAACGTGATCCTCTTGTTGACAGGGAGCCAGTGCAGGTCTCTCAGGTGGCACGAGATGTGGCTGCGTCGGGGGACGTCCAGGATGAGTCGGGCGGAGGCGTTCTGGATACGCTGAAGTCTTTTCTGAAGCTTGGCTGTAGTACCGGCGTAGAGGGTGTTTCCGTAGTCTAGTCTGCTGGTGACGAGAGCGTGGGTGACCGTCTTCCTGGTCTCGGTCGGGATCCATCGGAAGATCTTTCGGAGCATGCGGAGGTTGTGGAAGCAAGCTGAGGAGACGGCGTTGACTTGTCTGGTCATCGATAGGGAGGAGTCCAGTATGACGCCCAAGTTGCGTGCGTGGTCCGTCGGTTCAGGTGCGGTGCCTAGTGCCGGGGGCCACCAGGAGTCGTCCCATGCGGAGGGTGATGGTCCCAGGATGAGGACTTCTGTCTTGTCCTTGTTCAGTTTCAGGCGGCTGATGTTCATCCATTCAGCGACGTCTGTCATCCCTTCGTGCAGGCTGGCTTTGGCGGTGTCGGGGTCTCTGGAGAGGGAGAGAATTAGCTGGGTGTCATCGGCGTAGGAAATGATGTTGAGGTTGTGTTGGCGTGCGATGGCAGCGAGGGGTTTCATGTAGATGTTGAAGAGAGTGGGGCTGAGCGACAATCCTTGTGGGACGCCGCAGATGACTTCGGTGGCCTCGGAGCGGAACGGAGGGAGGCGTACTCTCTGTGTTCTGCCGGAGAGGTATGAGATGATCCATTCCAGAGCCTTCCCTTGGATGCCGGTGTCGTTGAGGCGTTGGACTAGTGTGCGGTGGCAGACAGTGTCAAATGCTGCGGAGAGGTCTAGGAGGATGAGTGCCGCTGTTTCGCCGTTGTCGAGCAGGGCTCGGATGTCGTCGGTGGCTGCGATGAGGGCGGTCTCGGTGCTGTGGTTGGCTCTGAATCCGGACTGTGATGGGTCGAGGGATCCGTTCGTCTCGAGGAAGGCTGCCAGTTGCTTGTTGACGACCTTCTCGATGACTTTGGCGGGGAAAGGAAGGAGCGAGATGGGGCGGAAGTTCTTGAGGTCGGTCGGGTCCGCTGTTGGTTTCTTCAGCAGAGCGCTGTGTTCGGCGTGCTTCCAGCTCTCCGGGAAGGTTGCTGTGTTGAAGGAGGTGTTGATGATGTCTCGGAGGTGGGGTGCGATGGTAGAGGCTGCCTTGTTGAAGACATGATGGGGGCACGGGTCGGTCGGAGATCCGGAGTGGATGGTGTTCATCATGCGTGACGTGTCTTCGGGGGTCACCTCGGTCCATGTCTGGAGGGTGGCGGCGGGGTGCGAAGGTACGACCGATGGGTGCGGGGGTGAAATGTCGAAGCTGTTGTGGATGTTGGCGATCTTGCGGTGGAAGTACGAGGCGAGGGAGTCGCAGAGGTCCTGTGAGGGAGTGATGTCGTTGTTGCCGGTGCTGGGGTTGGAGAACTCCTTGACGATGTTGAAGAGCTCCTTGCTGTCATGGGCGTTCTTGTCCAGTCGTTCCCGCAGAGATTTCTTCTTGGTGGTGCGGATGAGCTGGTGATGTCTGCGAGTGGCGAGTTTGAGTGCTGTTCCTCAAAGCTGGAAGTAATACAAATATCCAGGTTGTAATATACATTTGCTGTTCTTACAGATAACATTATTACATAGTGCAAGCCCACACAACAAAGCTAGTGCAAAGGGACTAGTCAAAGTAATATTCGTGCCAAACAACAGAAATTTTGTATAGATTAAACAGTAATGCACACATCATTATCACGGTTTTGTAAATACAATTCAAAATATATATGTTACAATCAAGATTACCCTATGGTGTGTGTGAAGTTACGTATCCGGGATTATGATTGAGGTGATATTTAAAGTATCACACCCTAGTGAAACTCATCCTCCCTTTGTAAATAATGACCAATGAAATATATTGTACCTTATACGTTGATTCTGATCCAAATCTGTGGGTCACAAATGTTCATGCCCAACTATCAGTATTCGTAATGCAAAAAATATGAAACCAAAGTTTATCAGCGTTATTCCAATTCCTGATGTATTCAAGACAACTCTTACCTCTAAATATTATTTCTCTCAAATATATCCAGGCTCCACTTTAAAGTCAAAAACTCTTCGTCTCGAATTCTTAACCAACAATTGATCCTGCAACAATCAGCAAAATCATCACAATCGAGCCACCCCTTAGATGTTAATAAATCTATATGCCGCATAAAATGATATTCAACTAGAGTACTCCATTAAAGGCAATAGCATGTTTGCTTTCAATCCTTTTTCACGAGCACGGAGAATTAATATCAAAAGCACCTAAAGTCCCTGAAGTACGGGGATCACCTACGAAAGATTATAAATAATACTTAGTTACTCGATTTCGGTAGAAGATTGAGTCTCTCTCGTAAAGGCTCTCTAATATATTTACAAACGTACCTGTAGCACTGTTGTCCACACCCGGGTACAGGCGAGAATGCTTAACCAGCCTACTCAGTTTCATAAGTAACAACACTGGTGAAAATCAATGAGGTGACTAGCGCTCTCAAAATCTATCAGCGCCATGTTTGAGTGGTTAATAGGTAATAAAAAAGGTTCACACGTCTTGTTTACGCGTGCGAACATCCTGATAATTACAACATATAAGTAACGAATATCACAGATATTGTGTAACAAGAAACACGGTAATCAATTCAAAGATTATCAATATACTTTGCAAATAGTGCAATTCAGAAAAGAGACCAAAGAGGTGACTTGATAGTCTCAGTTTGTTAGCACCATCTGTAAATGGTGCAACTCTGTCACTTCAAATCAACTTACCTGTTTAACTCATGAGAATAACTTGTGCTCAGTCATATTCATGTAAGTTTTCATATGACGTCATATTATCACAATCTAACATCATCCCATAGGGTAATAGAATATCGTATTATAACACTCCAAAACATGTCTCCAATGCCAGTCAAAGGGTGTCAAGGCTAAATAAACAAATCATCAAGTTTCAGCTTGTCAGCAACATCTGTGAATGGTGCAGCTCAGTCACTTCCAATCAACATATCATTTTAATGCGTACGACTGTCCCGTACTTAATTCTATTCATATTAGTTCTCATATTAACATATCATATTGTCACAATCAAAATCGTCCCATAGAGCAATGATATATCATATTAAGGCAATCCACAACTTCTCAAAGCCAGTCAGAGGGTAAATAACAAAAAGTGAAGCAGTAAAGGCCGGATACACAAACCCTTCAGTCACCTAAAAAGTTAGAATTCCGGATCAAAATTCAATCCGTCCTCCACAGCTCTCAAATACATAATCCACTTCGCTTCATGCCTGCATAGTTTTAACTCCCTGTATAGCCCCGTCCTCAGCAAACTGGATCAACATTTTTAGTTTGGTCATTAGGTTTCAGTCCAAGATATTAGCCAGGGAAGAGGGAAAGTGCAACTGTTCCTTCACCCTTTTCCACCTATCTCTAGCTCGAGGGGTTCTGTGAAGGGGATCCCTGTCACTATGCCCCAGACACCTTGTACAGTAGCAGTGATTTTTGATGGGGGGACTGTCCCCTCCTGTAGGCATGACCTTGTCAGCCCTGTGTCTACTAGAAAGTGGTAAGTTATCCCGTTTATCAGCATCGTGAGCACAGGGTCATCCTCAGGGTCGCCTAGTGCAGGCAGTAGTGGGTATGTGCCTTTGGGTGTCCTGTCAGCCTCTGCCATGACTATCCCTACATTTTCACCCTTGCTGTCAGATCCTGGGGACTGGTGTCCTCTTCCTCTCTTTCGCCATTCTTGTATGTTTTGTGGGCTAATTGCAGGAGACGGGTGGTCGAGCTTCGGAGATTCGAGCTCAGAACTGGTGTGAGGCGGAAGTCTGATGGGTTATCCAGTCAAGCAACCTCCTAGCCCTATGTCTAGTGGCTTACCACCCATTGTGTGGCCCACTGCCCAGCTTGACCGGCAGGCTGGTGTAACCAAGTGCAGTAATGGCTGGTATGGTCAGCATCAAATTGAGTGCCTTAGTGCTGGTGTAAGGTAGGGGAGTTGCGGACACCTTGCTTGCGGATTCTGGGAAAGGATTGTACGTCGAGCAACCTTAAAGATGGCCCATAGTTTAAACAGTGCCTCTTTTAGTCTTATTCGGCCCTACATATTTGGTCTCAATGTGTATCCTTGTAAATTCTATTATGTTGGTGTCGAAGCTTCCTCCCTCTAGCCAGGGCAACCCATGCTTCTTAATGTGTGTTTGCCATTCATGGCAAAATGTATTTAGCTTTTTAGCCTGTTTGGCGAACCTAGTTTGCACATGGTTTAAAGGCAACTCGATGATGGATTTGAACTTTTTAAGGGCTAGTACACTTTTAACGTAGCAAGTCTTTTAAACAAGCTTAAATACTACTCTGATCTTGATGAAAAAGTGTACAAGGGATTATACCGGCAATGTCTACTTTTACTGAGAGCTCAGCTTACGACAGAGAAGCATCAAACAATGCAAATTTTCATAATACATAAAACAACACATATGGATTATAACAAACTAAAAGAAAGTGCAGTGGTTACTCAAAAATTTTATTAACTGTACTTTTAGCAGTGAAATAGAAAAATGTAGACAAATGATAGGTTTTTAATACTCACATAGAATTGTTAACTGGACATAAAGTAAAACATACTTTGAATTAATTTACCAGCACAACAACATCAAAAACTGCATCAATTGAAAACCACAATGGAAATAGAAGTAAAAAAGTGACAGAAAGAAAAATTATGACTTTGTCCAAAAGGGGAAGCTCTGCGCTGTACATGGAACTAAGTGAGCCCCATTGTCTGTGAGTATCAGCTCAGAGACAAAGAAAGCAACAATTTACGTGGAGAAGAAGGGGCAACTTGACAACTACAAGCCCTCCATGGCCAAGCACAAGCAGCACCTTACTCTCCAAGGTCCACATTTTTCCCTTACATCAGTTGCACCCTGTTTCATACCTAGGGGCTTAGCGTACCATCTGTATCACAACCAGTGGTACAAATGGATAACACCTCTTTTGTTTCAGACACCATCAGTGTTTGAGACCCTTGACCCTAAGAAAACCCCTTTAGACTAAGATTGAGATCCTGGCTCTAAATCACACCCAGAGACTATGTGTACCTTCTATGTCATGTTCATTGGTCCAAGCAGTAAGACCCCACCTCTGTATCACACCCAAAGACAAGTGTATCCTGTGTGTCATACCCAGTGGTCCAAGAGACTGACTACCCTCACCTTTACTAGTTTGCCATATTCCGAATGCTGGGACTAAGGATCAGATGTAGTCTCCTAACCACTGACGACTGCTTCAGGATGGACCGCCACCTCATGGTTTCAGCAGACCTTCCAATCAATTGCGGCGTCTGCTCACGGTCATAGTTGCGCAGATGTGAATCCGTAGTCTGCATTCTTTTCCTTCGGCTGCAGACGGGCTCAACGAACCAATCTCTCCTATCTGGCTGAACAAAATTTTATCAAACATGAATTTACCTGGACAAAATGAAAGACAAGAGGTGTTTTGCAAAACAGGAACACTTGTTTTCATTAAATGCGGCGGCCGGGAGAACGGGCAACAGAGTCGTGTCTGAAGACTCTCTAAAAGGTACATTGGTTTCGTCATCATTTTATACAGGGTGAGATGTCATAAAACAGTTGGACATTACTTTAGAGACTGAAATTTGGGCCCCGTCACAGGGAAATAAATTTGGTCTTTTGAAGCATAGGTGGGCCTCGACCTTGTGTGGACACCATGCAGGGCCAATGGGTACGTGTCCAGATGTCTGGCATGGGGAGCGGGTGATCACAGCATGTAATGTGCAGGCTGTGTTCTGATTGGCTGTGTGTTCCTAACTTAGTGTGGCATCTGACTTTATGGTGTTTTTGGGAACGTGTGCCCCTCCGGTCAAACGTGTTTCTTGGGGGCCAATCTTCTGAAACCATTGTGGTGTCATTGCCTATTTGTGGGATCGATTTGGGTATTTCTGTTTGTGCATTTGTTTAAGTGCTATGTGCCCCCCCCCCCCACCTGTGATATGTTAATCAGTTGATTTGGACCAAGGTCACAGGGCCTACCTGATCACGTATTTCTGGGTTGAGGGGGAGGTCATATTGGGTGAATTCAACAGAGGTTTCTTCTTGTACGTAGATATATCATGGTGCACATCAAAGTCTTATATAAGAATATTAAAATGTTTTCATCCAGTGCTCTGTCTTATTTTACAGAGCTGTGTAGTCATCACTGTTTTTGTTTAAAAGGTCCAGTATATCTTTTAATATAATAGTATAAGGGGTACACTCCAGGGGAAGTTGGGGATTACCCTTAACGGGAGATTCATCCTTCCTATCTGCTTTTCCTTGTAATCCTGGTTTATTATTAGTATTTTTGTTTGATTAGTTAGGTATCTGTGAGACTGTGGGAATATGTGTTGATTCCATTTCTCTGTTCAGGTTCCCCATTTTACTCTGGCCCTCAAGCTGATGGGCATATGCCCCTGTGATGGTTTTGCTCAGAAGTGGGTTCACAATGTCTGTATTACTTGTTGCCTGTCTTTCTTTTAGTATGATTTTTAGGGTTATTATTTGTGACACCATATCATCTATATGTGGCAATAAGGGGTAAGTTCCTGCTTGATTGTATCTCTAAGGGATTCTTTACTTTTTTCTATAAAAAGTTTCAAAAGGTCTTGGTTAGGGAAACGAGAAGTCATGTCTTCACATGTAGATTCACATGTGGATTGGAATGCAATAGGAGTGGATTTGCCAGTCTCTGGTTATCTACCGTAGCATGCCACTGCTGTGTGACCATATGGGATTGATATCTGTCATCTTTAGCTTTAGCTCTGGTTATGCCCTTGGCATTTTTACTCTTTGGTGGGCTTGAATCTGAATCTGGACCCTGGTTTCCCATGCCCCCTGATGTTTCAGGCATGATGATTAAATCTCTTGCAGGGGTGGGGAAGCTAGATTGGGAATGACCATCTTCTAGTAGTGCAACAAGTGGGGCCATACCAAGGCCCAAGGAGAGCATTCTCTCTGAAAGTTCACTTTTGCCATTAACCACCCCTATAGCTATTTCTAACATGCAGTCAATCATGGTATGTTTAGAGGGGGCTCTGGACAGGGGTTCCCCTTGGTTGCCTTCTTTTTTCTATGCTCTAGCTATATAAACAAGCAAAGAACAAGAAATCAAGACTAACCCCAATACTATATAAACAACAATTATCAAGTGGTTGTTAAGCACACAATGTTCAATCGAAAAGTGTCTCTTGGGTCTCACTCCCTCAGGTGGAAGGTGTAATGGACTATGAGGGTATTACTTATCCCTAGGGGGTTGATGTCAGAGTGGGGGCCAGGTCTCATCCGGTCTTGGATGGGCACAGACAGACCCACTCTTGGTCTGGGCTTTATCTGGGTGCGTCCTGCGCAGTGGCATGCTTTGAAGTGCAGTTTGATGCTCCAGTTGGCAGGGAATTATGGGGATTGTAGTCCACCATCGAAGGTCGAAAGTCCCATGACTCTTCCCTGGCAAAGTTCTGTGCAGAAAATAATGACTCAAACTGTCTTTCAGTGAGTGGCTACACCTAACCGTAACCTTTTGGAAGGTACTGTCATATCTGTTCAGTATGTCATCTGTTTTCAAAATGTGCCAAAGTTAGTTAGTGTATTTTGCAGCAACAGGTTGTGTCTGGGCATATGCTTATATTATGATTATATATATTTGATTTGCCTATATCTCTGGTGCCGTATGGCGATTCTTCATGAAATTCTTCAACAAAAGTGCGCGGTGGTTCCAGTGTGCATGGAAAGGTTCGGACGCAGAAAAAAAAGGGGAGTAAAAAACAAGTGCATTTCCCATGTTAATTCCCGTGGTGTCTTTAGACCTGCCTGCATTCTGAACCACTGGATGGAATGACACCGAATTTGGCAGAAAGGTAGCTTTTCGTTTGCGGATTATGCTTTTTGGGATTTGGTGCAAATCTGTTCAGTAGTTTGCGAGATATTGAAGGAAATATTTGTATATCCACAACCGCGAAGCCTTTGCGAATAATGACAAGCTTCTGCAGAAATCTCCAGAGCTCTGACTGGCTGCCATTACTTGAACCAGGAATTGGTGGCAGCCTTCTTGGGACTCGGCTTTTGCCGAGTCTCCCCCAAAAAACTGCCAAAAGAAGAAAAGTGTCAGGGTATGAATATCCAAACCCCGTAGCCTTGGTCCTGGCAGGGCAAAGAGCATTTTTTTTATTCACCGCGAAATTCGCAAATGTTCAATTAAGGAAACAAAAAGCAAGCTCAGTCGTTCGTGCTTGTTTTTGATGTAGGCCAGGTCAGGAGACATGCAGAGGATAGGAAAACATGGTGGGGGCACATGGGGCCCCACTTCTAGGACATATTGTTGCCCTATGGACCACAAACTTGACGGGGCTTATGTAAATAATATTCGGGGTGCCTCATGGACAGACCAGGGGACCACCACCTCCTGGGGCTATAATTAAAAAAATAGTAAGGGTGGCTGACGTGGACCCCCTGGGCCCTGGGGACCACCACCTCCCCGGGACTATAGTAAATATTAAAGAGGGGGTCCGTGTGACCCCCCGCACAGGGGACCACAACCTCCCTTGGGCCATTGAGATTTTGGGATCGTGATTGACAAAAAATATTGTGATATTGTAACACCGAACTGCAATAAAAGGGGTTCTGTCAAAGAGTAGAAGAGCTGCAAAATTGGCATCTTGGCACTTTGGAATCAGCAATAAAAATAACATTTATATAGAACTAAATTATGTATTAATTTCTGCATTCTATTGTTATCACTGAGCTGTGCACAGGAGGTTATTGCATATACTTTCTCAATGAGCCAATAGGGGTTCAGCACTTAGTGAATAAAAATTTCCAGTTCACCTTCGCCAAAGCACTTTACTGTCTACTGAATGTGACGCATCGTTTTCTTATTACTCTTTGCTGAGGGAAATCTTTTGCAAATAAAAACCTGAGGCAAAAGGTCACACAGTTGTTTGTTCAGCTAAGCGATTTTAAACATTAAAAAATACGTGTCAGAATTATTTCGCCAAGAAAGAGAATCTTTTCAAAACGAATGAAGTATGAAAGTAGAAATTAACGGTGCCACAAGGTGGCAGCTTTGGCTGGTAAAGGAAATAAGTGTCAATGCTTGTACAGTCGGTGGTGTATGTACTGATAAAAACATTTGTACACATATTGACAGCATTCAACAGCATACAATATAAGCAATTAATTAATTCCAGGGGAGACAAAGACATGATTGTTTTTATTGTGATGTATTGAAATAGCCTTTGAAATACATTGCACTTTACTCTAAATGAGAACTAGTTGGCATGTTAACAATGTAATAGCCAAGATTTAGACTTCGGAATGCTAGTGTGTTTCCACTCTCACTGTGTGCCTCACATTTTTTGTTTGGGATGTCTGTCACTAATACAGGGGTTTTCGCAATGAATCACACTTTTAGCTGGTTTTTCTCCATTATATGTGTGTTTTTAAAAAAAGGAGAATAAAACTTGACGAAATTAATGAAAATTGCAACATTATAAAAAAAAATTAATATGATGGACCTACTTATATACGCTACATACCATTAATTAGTACCACGAAAAAATCTAAATAGCCAAGTAGAAATGGTGAATAAAATGTCAGGTCAAATGTATTTCAATATAAATCAGAATGAATTGCATAAAGACATATAAAAAACAGCTGTCCTGAATAGTCGATGAATACAAGAGTAAGTGATAAGTCCATTAGACAAAGTCTTGGAGAGCATAGGCCAGAAATAGTTCAATAACTAGTCCCATATTAAAGTCATTTCAGCTTTCAACTCACATCTCATTATTAGTATATGTGTATTTCTAAAATTACGCATTAATCCGTGGTTATCTTGACACTACACAATAAATGTGGATTTTTTTTTACTGGTCGCAAACGGCCCTCTGAGCCGTTTGTGACAGGGAAAATGCATTTTGCCATGTACAAAAGGCAAAATGTGACTGGGTAACTTGTTACCGAAAAGCATTTTGCTTTTGTGATTAGGTATTAGGAAGGGCCTTCTTAATACCAAATTACCCTTGTATGTATGAATGTTTTGCGACCTGAATGTGATTGCAAAACATTAATAATTTATCGACTTTGCTTGTGAATTGAGGTGAAAACATTTTTTAGGAGCAGGCAGTGGTCTCACTTAAGAAATGAAAAGAAAATGTTCAATGTTTATTTATTTTTGTAGTGCAGCCCATTTCCTTTTGAGGAAAACAGGCTGCATTACAAAAAAAATACATATTGCTTCATTTAAAAAAAGCAAATACAGACATGGTAGTCTGTTGGCCCCAGCAGGCCACCATCCCCTTGATTGTAGCCATTCATAATGTTTCACAACTTGCGACCTTCCTCATGAATATTGATTAGGCAGGTCCATTGGTGACCCATTGGAAATCACAAACAGTGTCTGAGACACTGTTGTACATAGCTATTTGCGATTTTCTAATTGCGAATTGCAAACATTTGCAATTAGGGATTCACAAAAGGGAGTCTCTGTACATCTAGCCGTCCATGCCTCGTGGAGCTGCAGTTATTTGATCCAATATTAGAACATATCATCGTAACCCACTTCAGTATGCACATGTAATTGTCTGCTTTTCTTTGCTTTGGATAATTATGGTTTACAGCCCATCAGCATAATGCAAGTTCCTGTGGTTCTGAAGGGGGGACACCTCCCAACGCAATAACAAATGTTACAGGAGCCATCCATAGACACAGGTACCAGTCATGATAAACATCAATATCCAACAAGGAATCTTTACAAAAGGAAAACATAAATTATTCAAATGATATGTTTAACCTTGTTATTTGAATATTTGTAGTCCAACAAGGTACCATTACAAAAGTGTGAGAAAATGGTTGAGGTAGGTGTGAGCCCTTCTTGAGCAAAAGCCAAAAGTCTAGTCAGGGTGAACCACAAAAGTCACCAAATTAACCTAGTTTTAAACCTTCGGTAGCTTTGCCCAAACCCAGACTAAACTTAGAGGCAATGTGTAAAGAATGTATGCATCACAAACAGTAATCGAGTGAAAACACAACCAAAGAAAAATTTCACAACAATTTAGAAAAGAAGATTCAAAATTAATAAATGTAACACCAAAACGACAAAAACCTAATCAGTACAACCGGAAATATGCAATTTCAAAGTTTTAAGGTAAATGTAGCACCCATAATCACAAAGCGTTACTCAAAACTATCTGGTGAAAGTCACAAGTTCAGGCTGAAAACAATGGATTGTGGGCCAGACACAGGGATGAGGTTTGTCCTCCTTACAAAGTTTTTGCTGGGATATGAATTTAACTTGAAAAAATGAAAAGATGGGAGGCATTTTGCAAAACAGGAACAAGTTGGTTTAACTAAATGTAGCGGCCTGAAAGCATCAAAAGTCCTGTTTGAAGACAGTCTCAATGTACAGAATTTTTGGCCGGTTATATATACACTTCTTGAGGTACAATATAATTATTGTACATTCTTGTAAAGCATGTAGATCTGAGCGTAGTTAAGAACTATAAATACAACTATCTGATAAGGAGGACTCAGGTGACTCCCAACCTCATGGAAAGCTAGTGTGTGCCAGTGTGTATGTGTCCAGATGTCCGGCATGGGGAGAACATGGTTGAGGTATTTAGTTTGCATGCTGTGTTCTGATTGGGTATTCCTAACTACCTGTGGCATCTTATTTTGTGGTACTTTGGGAATGCACGCCTTTGCCAAAAGTGCTTTATTGGGGCCAATCTCCTCAGACCTATTTGTGGTGTAACTGCCTATCTATGAGATTGATCAGGGTTTTTCCATGTTTGCACATTTATCTTTGGGCTACGTGTAACCCCACCTGTGACCTATCAATGTGAAGGCTTGGGTCTAGGTCGCAGGGCCTGTCTGACCACATATCTCTGAATCGGGGCTGATGGGGAGGTTATCTCTGGTAAATTTGACTGAAATGATACAAGTTTATTACATGTGCATATAACATGGCAGTCATTGAATATATTTACAGACATTCTCATTATTATGTGCACATTTGTCATAGCATACGTTGACATTGATTTTACCAGTATTGAAATTGCTATGCGTTCATAGTGTATGGCATACATTGACATTGCATTTACTGGTATTGATGTTGTTGTGCATGCATATACCATGCTGTACATTGACATCACATTCACCTATATGAACATCTCCTCCTCTATTTTTCTCATATATCATTATTCGTGGCTGTGTGTTTCTGTAGTGTCTGCTATCCTCCCTCTAGCTAATTTGCACACTACCAAATTTGAGGATTGTGTTTTTACTGCAGAAAACCCCCATTTGTATGAAACTACATAACAGTAGTACAAACATGATAACTGGAAGTAATGGTGTGAGCAGTTTGGATACCCATAGGGGAGCTATAAAAAATTATTATGAAGCCAGCCCTGCTCAGGGGTACCTCCCTTCTCCTTCATGTCCACTTGTAGATGATGCAGTGCTTGTATGGCAAGATTGAGAGTACCATTTTTGAGATAATTTCCAGGAATAAATGTACAACAGGAAGCACCAATCTTGGCTTACACCCCACCCTCCATCGCGGTCACTAAGTCCAACACATACCGATGTTCCTTTAACCTTAAGACAGATTGGTCTTAGTTCTCCCTTGATAGCGTTTAGGCCAAGCTCAGTGTCATTAATCACCTTCAGCATTTCCTACCTGGTTACCTGTAATCAGTGGGCGTTCACCTTTGCACAGTGAAGAAGGATATGGTCCTTCCTGCATTTTTCTTGAGTTTGAGAAAACAGTCTATATTCTTTCGAAAATGTCCTTGTACTAAGCACAGCCAAACTAATCCACAGTTCTTTTTGAGCCTGATACAACAGAGTTGTTTTCTTTTGTAACAGATGTTGGGACAACTCAGACAGATCTTCTCCAGGGATGGGATGTGCTCATGCCATGCATTGTGCTGTGTAGTGCATGAGGAGTGTTAGTGTTTGGTTCAGCATATGTGTAAGTGAGATGGGAGAGGTCCTTATACAAGAATGTCGAAATAGGTTCCATGAAACTAGGCAGATTTCTGTTCCCAGATGGGCGTGAGAGCACCCAAGGATATGTTTTTAGGTGGCATTGGTCAGCCATGTGACCCATGCTGTAACAATAGTCGCACTCTATGAGGCCTGGCCCAGCTTCTCTGACCTCTACAAGTAGGAATGGGTGGATACCCCCTGGGTCCAGAGGCAGAGCTCCCTTTAAGACTGGTGCCATTTGTACATGCGGACCCCTCGAGGGCAATCTTTTTAAAGTTTTGTTAGACCAAGTTGGCGGTGTCTGTTTGGGGTGGCTCCTGCTTTTCCCTGTCCATCTCCTGTTTTTTCAGGTAACAATGTAATATTGGGGCCTGTATTTTCTACCTTACTACACTATCTAGTCCAGTCCGTATCTCAGTGGGCAGTCCCTTCTTGAGGATGTTGCAGGAGAATGCAACCTGGGGACCTGTGTCGGTCCAGGGCTGTCCTGTCTCTTGTCCCCATTGTTCCCTCACCCTATCTAGGAAATCAGTCACGGTCTTCCAAGGCTTCATGCTTTCTGTCATCAATCTTTCTACTTCTGGGAAGTCAGGGAATATCTCCCTCAGGGCTATCCATATCTGGTGTTTTAATGAGTTGAATCTGTCCCCATCATGCTTGGTGTTGATCAGTGTGACTGCGTGGATGGAGGCTTGGGAAAACGCTGTCAGTACCAAGATGAGGCTGCTGAGCAGACTTTTGATGTCACCTATAGTTAAGTTGATTACCATAGTGTTATTCTCAAAACATGAGATCCACTTTCTTGCCCCATCCATCAATGAGGGCAATTTGTTCCTGAGCCCTTCTTTATCCATCAATGCCATGGCACATAGATAGTCCTGACACACCCTTCTGTAGCAGTGGACATATTTTTGCATCAAGCTGCTCCGTCGATTTCCTCCCTTCTGAGACATTCCTGTAGGTACTGGAAGTTCCATCACAGATCGTTCCCTCCGTAACGGATGTAGTCTTTAATGATGGCCTTGTCCTCTGATTCCAAGGATCCCTCATCTCAAAGTCTATCTTAAAGGTCTTACCTTTCGGTCCAGTAGGCCAGCAGATGGCAAAATGGTTGCAAAAGGCCCTTGCCATCTTCTCTGGACACTATCTCTCTAGGGGTAAGTTTGGCTGACTGGTGCATTTGGGGGGAGCAGCGGATGTCGTCGTCATCGCACTTCTTGTGCATGTGTAGGAAGGGAAACAGTCGGAACACCGCAGCCTCAGTCACACGTTTTCCAACATCGCAAACGTAACCATGTATATGCCTTAGCCACGCATATGCGTGGTTAGGGCAGTGCTCGGTCTAGCTGTTGGAGGGATTGAAGCAGGGAGACCTCACTAGGAAGAGAGCCGCAGTGAGGTAAGTAGGTTTGGGCTCAGTGGTAGTTTTCCTGGCCGGGATTGGGGGGTAGTTTTTGGGCTGTAGGGTAATGGGTAGTTTTCTGCACTGGGGTCAAGGGTAGTTTTCTGGGCTATGGGGTCAAGGGCAGTTTTCTAAGTTGGGTGGTCAAGGGTAGCTTTCTGGGCTGAAGGAGTAGGGGGTGGTTTTCAGGTCTGTGGGATTCTAGAAAGTTTAAATGGCTTGTAAAGGGTCAGGGTAGTTTTCAGGGCAGGGGGCTCAGGTAATTAATGTTATTATGGGTTAGAGTATTAGACCTAAGGGCAGTGGAAGGGGTGGGGTCGTTTTAGGGACAGTGCAGGGGTGGGAGGGTGTCAGGGTAGTGTATGTTAAGGAACTGGGTTTTAGGCCTCATGGCAGGGCTAGGGGAATGGGTAGTTGGAGTGAAATTTAGGGCTTAGGGGAGGGTGAGTTATTTTTTGGGCTTAGGGGAGGGCGGTGTATTTCTTTAAAATAGGGATCGGGTAGTGTTCGTAAAGTGTTAGGGACAGCGTGGAGGCAGGGAGTGGGTTCGGGTATTTGGACTGCAAGACAGGGGAGCAGGTAGGGCGTTTGTAGTTTGGGGTGGGGCGTCAAGGCCTTAGCCACGCATACCCCTTTACCATTCATGCCTTTAGCACAAAATTATGTAGTAAGGGCATGCATAATAAAGGAATGTGCAGTTAAGATGCATTCGTGGTTTAGGTTGCCTGGAAGAGGCACGCATGGTTTAGCCATGCGTGCAGCTATCATACAACTGTGTAGGAGTGCCATTCTACTCCTCCTATGTCTTATTTGTGTTTCAGTTAGGCTATCCTGATTTCTGATTTCTTGGTTGGCCCCTCTCCTATGCTTATGACCAGGTGACTGTGGATTTCTGTTAGGGCCCTCTCTTATGAGTTTTCCCCAGGCTCATCTTCATGTGGAGCCAGGGACCTAGCTCTGGCTTCCTCCAGGGATTGTGCATTGTTCTCCCTTCTTATTGGGTTTCACAGGTGAGAGCTCTTTCTCTCGCTATTCTCAACTCTCGCCTTTCCTCTAACTCCCACCTGGGCTGCTTCCTTCGCTCAGTGCAGCATACTGTTCTTGGTAGCATTTTGACCTCAAGCTTACTCCCTGATGATTCCTCCACAGCCTGAGCATACCCTGAAAAGCATATCCTATGGCTACCCCTCAGCGTCAGACATAGGAATGCTGGGACACCTATCTTAACCCTCCACTGGTGCTACCCTCCTCCAGAACTGCTATGAACCTACCTCTGAATCTAGGGCATTAGGAGGGGAGGTTAAGAGCATATGCTTCTCATTCCTCTGGAGCTTGATGGGGCATGACTGATGTGTGGGGGGGTCAAACTTTGAGAGAGCCTGGCACTGGACTGGGAGGGGCCAGGCTTCACCTTGGCTGGTTGGTCTGGTGGTCTCCCTACCCTAGATCTGGTGGCTTGCTGCCTGGTGGGGAGCCCACTGGCCCTCTCGACTGGTGGATTAGTGTAACACAGCTTGTGTGCAGCTGGGATAGCAGGCATCAGAGAGAGCACTTCCCTGCGTTGTATTGTGGGGAGGTGCAGACGCCTCACTTGCAGGTTCGAGGATAACCTTGCATGATGGGGCCACCACGAAGATAGTCCATAGTTCTAGTAAGCTCTCTCATTTAACCCTCTTTTGACCTGCAAATCTGATTTGTGTGTGTTCTTGTGTGCTCTATTACGCTGGTATCAAATGTTCCTCCCTTAGCCATGGGAAATGCTTATGCCTTGGTATGCGCATGCCACTCACTGCAGTGTTGCTCTAGCTTCCAGGCCTGTGTGGGGAACATAGCTTGCATGTGGCCTAATGTTGTCTCCATGATGCATTAGGACACTTGTTAAGGAGTTTATAAACTTTTGAGTGTCTTGAGCTTTAAATAATTTTACATTCTACTCTGATTGTGGGGATACTGTTTACAAGGGGTTGTACCGGCAACAATATGCTGCTTCTATGCTCTATTTTAAGAAGAAAATAGGCACAAACACTTAGCAATTGACAAATATAAAGCAATGAAATAGTAACAACCTGTAAGAAAGTGAAATTGTTATTTCAGAACAGTACAAGTTGATTTTTAGCAGCATAAATAGCAAATTTGAAATTCTGATTTGTGGGGAAAAATAGTTATTATTTAATAAATGCATAAACTTACTAACGAGACATAACTTTTAAATATAAAATACAATTGCAAAATCTGACAGCACCACAACTTCAACAATGCATGAATGGAAGAACCTGAAAGAAAAAATTGACAGAAAAAATGATTATTTTGTCCAAAAATATTAGCCCTCTCCTAGCGCCTACTGCCTGAGGACAGGGGATACTCTGTGTGGTAGCTTAAGAAAAAGGAACAACCTGAAAATTATCCCATCTCCCTGGCCAAACACAAGCTACACCTTTATTCACCAAGATCTAAAATGTCCCCAAACATCCAAATTACACCCTATATAATACCCAGGGGTCTGTGTAACAGTCAGGAGTCGAAGCAAAAAAAACACCTCTTCACTTCTTTCAGAAACTATCAGTGTTAATAAACCAACAGACCCTACAAAAACTTCTTTAACTAAAAAATAAGATCAAGGTGGTGACCCTATATCACACCCAGGGCTTATGTGTGCCATCTGTGTAACACTCTTCGGCCCATGCGAGAATGAATAAGTGACCTTATATCACACCCACGGCTATGAGTACCATCTGTCTAATAGTTAGTGGTCCAAGCAAACTACACTACAAACTACCTTCACCTTCTTTAGCATGCTGACTAGGGAAAAAGTGATTTACGTGCTTGTCCTAGTTTGCCATATAGAACATGCTGGGACTAAGGATAAGATTTACTGGCACATGCATCAACAATGCCATTTGCGATTCCTTATTAGCGAAAAATAAGGATTCGCTAATAAGGAATAGCAAAAGGCTATGCATGTAGAAATCGCTTACAAAATAGCGATTTCTAAACATTCCTTAATTGCGACTCGCAAATTGCGAGTCGCAATTAAGGAACACCTCCCCATTTATTCCTATGGGCCTAGAGGCCCATAGGAATGAATGGGAAGACTTTCTAAATTTGCGATTCTCAATTAGAGAATCGCAAATTGCTCATGCAATTTCAAGGGTGCCAGGGTGTCAAAAGGACACCCTGTTGCACCCCTGAAATCTGCATATGAGTACATCTTCCACACACACATGCCCCAAGGGCATGTGTGTGTGTGCAATGGAACTTTGAAAAATGCACTTTAGTGCATTTTTCAAAGTTTTAGCAAATTACCATGAAGTTCAACTTCATGGTAATTTGCTCCCCCTATTAGCGAAATCGCTAATATTTTTACTTTATTGCATTGCATTTAAGGAATCTCAATTTGAGATTCCTTAAATGCAATTGCAATTTAAGTAATCGCAATTTAGAGATTACTTAAATTGCGATTTTTGCATTTGGGATGATGCATCCCAAATGCAAAAATACCGGTCGCAAAGGGGCAGATTCTGAGAATCTGCCCGTTTGCGACCGGTTTTTGCTTTGATGCATGTGGGCCACAGTCTCTTACCCTGTGATAGCTGCCTCCAGATGGACATCCATCCCGCGGATTCAGCAGAACTTTTAATCCATTATGCCGTCTGTTCAACGGTCTTGTTGCACAGATGTGAATTAGTTCAGGCAGGAGTCCTTGTCGTTCGGCAGCAGTCGGGTTCAATAAACCAATCTCTTCCATCTGGCTCACCAAAATTTGCTCAGATATGAATTTGTTTTGAAAGAATTAAGAGAAGAGGGATTTGCCAAACAGGAACAAGTTGGTTTAATTAAATGCAGCGGCCGGGAGAGCATCAACAGAGTCATGTCTGAAGACAGTCTCATGGTACAGTAGTTTTGGACGGTAATATTTACAGCTATTGAGATACAATAAAACAATTACACATAGTTATAAAGCATGTAGATCCGGGCCTAATCATGAACCATAAATACAACCATCTGATAAGGGGGACAAAGCTAGCTCTCAACCTTGTGGAGAGCAAGTGTGGGCCAGTGTGTGTCCAGATGTCCGGCATGGGGAGCATGTGATCACTGTGTGTGGTGTGCATGCTGTGTTCTGATTGGCTGAGTGTTCCTAACTGCATGTGGCATCTGACTTTGTAGTATTTTGAGAACGCGCGCCTTTGGCCAAACGTGTTTTACTGGAGCCAATCTCCTTGGACCTGTTTGTGGTATAGCTGTGAAATAGATCAAGGTTTTTACTGTGTGCATGTTTGTCTCGGACTCAGTGTAACCCTACCTGTCAACTATCAATTGGTAGGCATGGATTTTAGTTGTATTGCCTCTCTGACCATGTATCTCTGACGCTGGGTTGATGGGGAGGTCATCTCTGGTGAATTCAACAACAATGACACAAGTTTAAAACATGTACATATAACATGGCGGTCATTGATATCATCTTTACCTGCATTCTCATGATTATGTCTGCATTTGTCTTAGCGTACATAGGCATCGTTTTTACTGGTATTGGGATTGCTATGCATGCATAGATTATGGTGTACGTCGACATTACATTTACTGGTATTGACGTAGTTATGCGTGCATATATCATGGCGTACATTGACATTGCATTCACTGATATTAGCAAAGTTGCCTTTTAAAGTCCAGCGGAAGGGGTTCACTTTGGAGTATAGGAAGCTGTTAGGAGCACGGAGAGTGTCGCAGGTGGTCATCACTGTTGCACGACAAACAGGCTGGGTGTCGCGCACAGTTTTCGCTGTAGCACGAAGATCCTGCTAGGCATCACAGACCATCATTGCTGGAGCTTCATGTTGCCAGTCACCGCGGGCTGTCGATGCTGTAACATGAAGTGCAGATCTCACATTGCCATCATAGCTGGAGGACGCTTTACAGTGAAGAGTCAGGTTCACTGGTGCTTCTCATTGGTGGTTGGTGCGAGCAGCATGATCTTGGTGCAAACAGGCCTGTTTGCAGTTGTAAAGGGCCCAAATATTCAGGATTTCTCCTTTTCTTCAATGAGGAGCTCTTCTGATGCCACACCAAGGGCCAAAGACCTGGAAACCTCCTCTTGGGGATCAGAAACTCACTCCAGGAGAGTCCAGCAGGGCTCTGGCAGGACCAGTGTAGCAGGTCAGCCAAGAAATTGCAGAGCCCTCTGGAGCTTGTTTTATCCCTGGATCTCAGAACAGGAGGACAGTCAGCTGACCCTTGGAGTAAGTTCATCCTGGGCTGAAGGGTGTAGGTCCAGTCTTTCTTCTCAGACAGCAGGGCTGGCCTCAAACAGCAAGGTCATCCTCTGGCAACAAGGCAGTTCTTCTTCTATAGAATCCACAAGTCCAGGAGAGTACTGAAGAGTTGGTCAGAGGTTATATGTTTGTACCCGGTGCCGACCTTGAAGAGGAAGAAACTGCTGGAGTTTTTTCCATACAGAAGTGTCTGGAATTTCCTGCATCCCTGCCCTGGTCCCAGTCTGTATGGGGGCCCAACAGGCTAGTGTGAAGTTATTTGAGAGTGACCTGAAGCAGGGTCTTTGAAGTTTAAATGTAACAGGTGGTAGCTATGCCCCTCTCATCAAGTCAGGGAGGCACACTGAGAGTAAGACTCTCAATGGTTACATGCAGTGTATACTGTGATAACCCTACTGTTACCAAGAGGTTACTTGTAGGAACGCTCAAGATGTTGCATAGCTGCACAGCACACCAGGTAAATATGGCGGTGGCTAAATGTCAGTGTTTTTTGCCCCACCTTCATACTAAGGCTCAGTTACATCACTCCAGGTTAAGGGCCCTTTTTAGTTACCTTGAAGATGGTATGAAAAGTTTTTACAAGAGTGATCAGTATTTAAGCGAAAATTCCCTAAACCTTTGCAAAAATCATGATTTATATTCTGGCGACCTACATTTAGGCAAGTCCCCAAACTCAAAATGGTGTCTATGTGTTGCTTAATAACACTGTGGTATAAACACCTGGTTTGAATTTCCGCACAGCCAGAACCTTTTTTAGATGCGGTCTGTCAATAACAATTAATTCATCCACAAACGAGTTGTACAGCTATGAGTGTCCAATGGCAAGCAACTCTGCAATTCTGGCACGAGGGTCTAGGAAACAAGAGGAGTAGCTCAGGAGCATGACCAGACCACAATGGCTCAGTGGGCTTTTCCCCCACCACATAGGATCTTGCAGTCGCTCCTGGGGCATCTATTCACCTCTGCCTACACTTCCTTCTGTTTCTGGCTGAAGCCTCACACTTTATTCTAGGGCTTCATCTCTCATCAGCTCAGGGCCTCATATGCCTGTGTTGGCACAGCCTAGACCTGATGCAGGCTCCATTTGGACAGAATCCCACTTCGCCATCTATTCTGCCTCTTCTCCGTGATCCCACCACAAGCACCTGATCATCAGCTGTGTTCTTTCCTGCATAGGGTGTAACCTATATACAGTTAATTATGTAGGTTTCCCATGGGTTAGAAGGAGTAGTTTATAACAGCCAATGCGGGTGAAGCCAATCCCCTCCTTGTGATATTAAATTGTTAAGACACTTAAAAGTGACATAATTAAACGTTTCTTCATATAAAAGGTAATGAATTACAATTATTGAAGAAACTCCCAACAGAGGGAGAGAACCTATAACAGAATCTAAAAATAACGGATGGGGATCAACTATAGTGTAATGTCCAAATTCCTCGAGCAGACTTAAAGGGCCTGTTAATTCCTATTGCACATATGTTATAATGTCAGTTGCAGGTTGGCTGCTAACATACGGTCAAAGTTCACGGTTTTAAGTACAGCTTCAAAGCTTTGTGGAAATTAATGGAAGAAAAGCATGAAAGATTTTCGTGGTTTATTTCTAAGTACACGTTACACCTATGCTTGCAGAATTTTAAATGTATAATTTGTGCAGTTCTTAAAGTAAGATTTCTCTCCGTGAATTATCCACAAATCCTTCTAATTAAAACTTGAATTTGCTTAATTACCCACCGGCTACATTGCATTTCTACTAAAGCAATACGGGAAGATATAAATTATAGTAAAAGAAATCCACATTAGCCTATCTTTTTCGTCACTGTGCTCCAAATGCCTGAGGAATGACAAGCGGGAAGCAACACAACAGGACCAGGGATTAAATATAGAATACATCTTGGAATCCTGATGGCGCATGCATTTTCAATTATTTTGAGATGTTTAGAAGCTAGAGACCTTTTTAGCATTTAGCATATTAAAGGTATATTGCATCTTCTGATGTGGAGTGTGTGAATACCATAGAGGGGATCGGTCAACAGTGCTCCAGCACGTTGAGGGGAATTATGGGATGTGGTCAGCAACTGATCACATTTTTGTGTATTGAGATTAAAAGTTAAAACGTGTACAATAGTGAAAGCCATTGCTTAGGCGTTTTATTTATGACTCTAAGTTGCCCAGTGTCTACCTGATGTATCTCACCTCCCCAGATCTGTCTGCAATTTCCAGATAAAATATATTTGGCTTGCGTATTGCACCTTCAGTGAACAAAATCCTCATTCCTTTCAGAACATATCCAAACCATACTTCTCACAACAGACCCAAGTTCAAACTAGGTGTGTTTATAAAATAAAAAAGTGTTTGTATTTAGATCTAATTTATGGATTTTAGATCTGTGCTGCTGTATTCACACAGATTAAACTAATTTATTAGTAATCTATTTATTTATTGACATTTACTCTGAAGCTGTTACCCAAAGTGCTTCTCAAAATGTAATATAATAGTGCAATATAATTATACTGTGATTTTCAAGAAAGGTACACTAGAAAGAATAAAAAGATCAGAAGAAATGGAGGCAAACACTACATGAACGGTAATTCCTATTTAGCAGTCATAGAGGTAGATGTCTTAAAGGTAATGGCCTCCAGGGGCTGTTTTGATGTTTGCATGTCCATGGTTTCAAAGTATATAAAAAGCAAACTAACACTTTATATTCATTTTGAAACAGACAAGGTGGATATGCTTTTAATCACATTAATAAGTGAATTTACACCCAATTATTGTTGATGATTGCATGTACATCCGAAATGATATATATAACGTGTGGTTTGTTGATCTTGAACCTTTGACCAAGTCAATAGACTTACAGTACATACTTGTATGACCCCTTTAGTATGTGCAGATAACAAGCTGGGGCTGCATTATGCAAAGGGTGCACTTTCCCTGTTTGCACCTGTATGCACCTCTAATCAGGAGTGCCAGGCGCAAGCAGGAACAGTGCACCCTATTACAGAAAATGAGCTTCCCAGGTAAGATGGGAATTTGCAGCGCTGCGTCAAGCACATTAGTGTACCCGACCTGCAGTTCAAATGGACCGAAATCTCCATGCAAGCTGATGCAATGATGGCTGCACTCACCTGCAGGAGGAGGTCAGGGGGCCTCGTTGGGTTTCTTTTCAGCCTTGCAGGGCTAGCCCTCTAGTGATACACGGTCTGTACACCTCTTTGTCTCCTTGCTTGCATCCATATAATGTGGTGCAGAGACAAAGAGTTTCCCTCATTGGCATGGGACCACGCTTCCATGGAAATGAGTGATCACCCCCCACATACAACTCGTTCTCTATATGTGCGCTGACAAATTTATTAAAGAAGGGTCCACACAAGCATCTACAGCCCTTTCTCCATTACCAAACTGTCCCAGGAGTGCAGAAAGTGGGCGCACATGCCTGTTGTGCCCAGGGCACTTTTCATAATATGGCCGCACCCTGAAAACTTCAGGTAATATTGATGTTGAACTATCCCCAGTCTTAGCTTAAATTTGGTAAGTGTCACAGCATATAGAGAATTTTGAATTCAATTTATAAATCCAAAAGCTGTTATCCTGAAATATTATATGCTGCTTTCTGGCTTGATGTGTTTGATGATTTGCAAATACAATCCAGACATGGTTTGCCAAAATGCATGCATTTGAAAGGACCAAAATTGATACTTCTTACGCTGAACTTCTGTGTGTCAAACTTGTAAAAAAAAAAGAAAGTGCCAGAGCATGATTTGCTTCTCAGAAATCCACTGGGGCTCCCACCATCCTCCCACCATCCTCTGCCCTTGCTAGGTCACCAAATGCCTGTTTGAGTGTTTACTACTAACCATCACACTGGTACAAGTGTGACACTTTGCACTATTTCAAGCCGCCTGGAATTGTCAGAATGGATTAGACACAATAGTTCATTAATTCTTTTTGTATATTTAACTGTGACACACTTTGCTGGTCTTAAAAAAGTCAGACATGTGACATCGCCTTTATGTGGCGAACAGCATAATAAATTGTTTGTGAATATGTATTAGTGCGAAGTAAAAGCAGACACCGGCACTGGTGTTACTTCTTTTGCTTGATAAATATTTTGCGGAAAAAATAACGGAGTAAGAAAAAACAAGCCTCTCCAAGGGGCATATTATCAAGACAGGCGATAAAATTATCGCCGCTTTAGCGGCAGAAAACTGCCGCTAAAATGGCGATAATGGGCTTGATAATATGCTCTATGGAATTGCAAGTGAAGCTCAGGTTAGATGTCCTTCACATCTAACATGGGCTTCAATTGGAATTCCATAGAGCATATTATCAAGCCCATTATCGCCGCTTTAGCGGCAGTTTTCTGCCGCTAAAGCGGCGATAATGTTATCGCCTGTCTTAATAATATGCCCCCAAGTATTTCTTACATGATTGGGAATTTGGATCATTTTGATGCAAATAACTCATTTGTAGTTGCAGTGACAAATTGTATGTTCTCTAGACTTAATAAAGGGTAAGAAAAATATAGTTGCAAACCTAATAGATGTATGCTTTGTTTCTCTGAAGCTTAAGTTCTTCAACCTTGTTTGAATTACAATGTGTCATATTTGAGATTTTACTGCAGCTTTCTTTATACCATATGTGTATGTGGTCTATCGGTGTACAAATCTATCACGTAATAATAGCCTGTTTTTCAAGAACCCCATTACAAAAATAAAATACTTGTATTAAAAGGGAAAGTCAGCTGCATGTGCTTTTCTGATGGCTTCATGGCTTAACCATTGGATTTAATAACAGCGACCCGGAAATGAAAATACAGTCTAATACATCATTTGTCATGGACTAAGTCACAGGTGCTAATGGTTTTGTGCACCCGCATTGTATTTTAACAAAACGTGTGCATGAGGCTGTTAGAGAGGGACCTAATGGAAATGATTGATGGGATGGTGACTTTCATTATGATGGCAGTGAACCCAATGGCGTTAAACTTATTAAATCAATAATGTGACTAGGAAAATATTTCTGCAGTGGCACCACCATCGTGTTTCACTGGGAAGGAGATTATTAGGATGTGAAGTAAATTATTGCTTTTTCTATGAATTCACTGTTAGTGGTGGGAATTGAAGAGCTTGGAAGTCTTTCCAGTCTAATCATTCTTCATTCATGTGATTCGAGATAAAATCATGCAAAGCAGGAAGAAACGTTTTAACAAAAATGTACTAATTAGGGAGTGACTTACGACAAAGAGTGAACGGTTAGTCTGTGTCATTTCAACTAGTGTTATGTAATGCAAATATATATTCTTCATGTGCACTCATCTTGATATACACCTACTTTGATTTTGGAAGCTGGGTTGGTAGCTAGTGGGAGAACAATGATTCGGCCCCAACAAACTTATTTAATTTAATGGTCAAAAATAAAATAACAGTTCAATGAGGATTCCGGGGGTTAACCCTGTTAGAGGTGGCTCAAAGTTATAGGTTTATGAAAAATTTAGCAGCATCAAAGCAACTTTAAAGTTGAGAATTAAAACGGGTACAAATCACCAGTTTTCTAAAAGAGTATAATGTAATGATAAAATTAAACCAACATAATAAAATTGGTTAAGGTGAAAGGGAGAATGCATTTTTAAAGAAAAAACAAAACCCATCCATAGACTTCAAGGGTACTCTTAATAATCCTTTTTATTGTGCAGGGGTTCTCTAAAGACTAACAGTCCACGACTGTCAAAGGCTATACATTCGGCTTAGATTCTGAAAAGGAGGTTACAACTCTGCCGTTTGGAAAGACAGGGTACTCTTACTGATATGTTCTCCATGAGGCTGAATGAATTGAATTTAGAGTCTTTCTGCTATGTTGCTAAGCTACTGAGGTAACTTTGTCAATCTTTGCCACACTTGCTGTCTGTCAGAAATGAGTTTATTAATTTGGTTGGTAGGTACCCCTTCTCAATAAACCCATTTTGGCTAAGTCAAAATATATTGGTCAAGAGAGTATATCTTCTCAACACCCAGTGGCTATGCCACAAGCAAAAGGTAATCCGCAGAGATGCTAAATTCAAGCAGTATCAATAATTTTAAAATAACAAAACACAATAACATGTCAAACTCAATTTAAATGATTATTGAAAAATTGAATGAGCAATAAGACTCCAAGATCATCAAAGTAGGATGAACTAGAGATAAGGGGAACTAGAGATATGGATGTGTTAATTATTTTAATGCAAAAACTGCCTCAGCAAAAGTAAGCTGCAAATCAGAAGTCCCTTGACAGATACATAGTTGCAATTTAAATCAAGAACCTAATGAAGCAGACGTCGTCCCGGTCTTATATTTTATCTTCTAACTTGAATGGAAAGCCCAAATCTTCCAGTGGGAGATAATCCAGGGGATAATCCAGGGGTGTGACTAGCAATGCTCCTGGGAAATTGGATACAACATCGTGTAGCTCCTGATGTAGTTGATGGTTTCGGTACCAAAAGCTCTGAGTGGACCTAAGAAATTAGGTTGGTATTTGTGCAGGATGTGAGGCCTGCGCAAGTAATAGGTCCATAATTTCCCCTCATTTGGAATCAGCCACCCCATTGCAGCACTTGACTTTCTCGGAGAGTGACGCAGAGAATTCCAAGGCCCACTCTGGGAATATGATGAGGGCTAGAAATCACTATTCACTGGCATGCAAAAATAACAATGATTGTCCAGTTAGTGCATTTCCTTAGAAAAAGGGAAAGTCCATTTATTACACACATGCACTACTAAATACTACACATTACTTTACAAATAGATACATCAGGCAGATTGAAATACCATAGATGACATTGTGAAATCATATTTGCCCCATTAAAGGGTCATGATCCCCAAAATCACAGTACTGATTCAATCCATATCTGGTAGCAAATCACAATATAAGGGTGTATCCCTTTAAATTGAACTATTGGCATTGTCAAAGGTCATCACATTAATGACAAATAATGCACATGCTAAAACTTCACGTAATCAATAATAACTATGTGTAAATGAAGTAATCATTGTTATTATATCATTTTAATATTGTTGAACAATCATTGTCAATATAAATAGTTAATTAAGCATTGAAATTAAACATAACATATGCCTGTGTCTTCTTTATATACTTTCAGGCTGCATAAAATGCAGTCATAGAACCAGCCTCTAGAGGGCGCTGCACTTCCAGTTGTAGAGCAAAAGATCTAGCCTTGGGACAGTGTAAATTCAACGTATAGAACCAGGGGGGAGTCATAATTGCTGTCACCCCCAACATACTGGTACTATTTTTTTTTAAATCACTCAGGGGGCAGCCGTGCCTCCTGCAGCCCCCCAAAACATCCTTTTAAATTTACAGAAGACAACACAACAGGGCATTATGGGGTGTTCCCTTGCAGAATTGTATTTAGGTGTCTCGATCCACTTTCTTTACACCACGTGGCCTTGCACCATTCTCCTTCCTTTTTGTTTATTCTCTCCTTTTTGGGAGTGTGCCTACAGTCCCACCCAAACACCACAACGTCCTTGCTTGATAGGGGGCAACTCGGGGAGCCCACTTCAATGCCCCACCAAGCCGGCATCCTGGAATGCCAGCATGGGTGCATGCAGCTTTGTGGTGGCTGCCCCGATCCCCTCAGGTATGGGCAAAGTGACTGGGGATGGGCCCACCACAGGGAAGGGGAGCTCGGCGGCAATCCTCCTTGGTTTCTGTTTTTGGAGGCTCGGAGATGAGGCCCTAAGACCCTTCTCCACTTCTTGGGAGAGCCTGACAGTGCTACCCCTCCACCAACTGTGTTGGCCCGGGGGGTGGGGCAAGGGTTGAAATGGGGAGGCGGCCCCATGCACGCTCCCTCACAGGAATCAAGGAATTCTTCTTGTGCCAATCACCTGGCCCTGGCCCACACTGGAGGTTTTTTTGTGGACAATCAGCAGAGCACCACAGTATCTGCTTCCTGTGGTGGGGAGTCAAAGCTCAAATTCTTTAACAAGCCTTAACCCAGGGCCCTGTTGGGCTCATTTTGCTCCTGGTGGCAAGATCTAGACACCAGGACCAGTCTTCCCCACCTCCAAGGAGGTGTACTTTGCAGGGAGCTGGTTCCACTGACTCCTTGTGCCATCTTTCCTCTTGTTCTTTGTCTCTGGTTCTCCTCTCCTCCTCCTTGGTGCAGAAGTCCAGATATTTCCCTCAACTAGTCCACATGGGGTGTAAGGTAGCCAGCCTCACTGGCCTTTGGAAAGGCCCACTGGTCTCTTTGGGCCAGCCTTTAGGGCATCAGTGGGTTTCTCCATCCAGTTGTACATTGCTGTTGCCATCATCACAGTCCCAGTGTACAGAGCCTAATAGCAAAAAACACAAAAGTCCTCTCTGTCCCTTGTGCCAGAGTTTTTACACAGGGGTGGAGATTTCTAGAAGCCAGGAACCCCTGACCCCTCCAAGGGTAAAATATCACCTCTCCACCACTATTCCAACCTTCCTGCACAGAATACTGGGACAGGTCAAGATGGTGCCATCCAGAAGCCACTGGTCACATCTCCTCTGCTCCTTGATGACATCACTGCCAGGGCATTTCCCAATAAAACCTCAGAGGAGCCTCTTGTATCTCTGGGCTTCCTCCTTTGTTCTGTTGGCCTGGAACAATTTGGCAGTTAACTAACAGGTGCAGATTTTCTTCCCCACCCCTTCCTCCTCTCGAGCTGTGGGAAGCACTGTTAATTACTCATTTCGTGTGGGAAGGCATTTGTTCCCTCTGCTGGGGAGCAGAGTAATTAACTTGGGGCAGCATTGTGACAAGTTGCCTGGGCTCTGATTGTGAATTGAGGCAGGGAAATATGGAAACTATGGATGAACCATGTATGATCTTGGGACCTGCATATATGTTGTGGGTGCACAATTTCCCCCGAGTATCATACATCAAAAGACTTTGTAGGGCATGGGGAAGTGAAACGGCACTCTAAGGCAGATTTCCCCCTATATGTATAATACATTGTCACTGGTGACAAAACCGTAGACCATACTAGCTTTACCTTTGAGTTCCCCCTAATATTATAGGGCCTACTCCAGGTCAATAGCAAACCATGCCGAGTCCCTGTTGCACCAAGCTAACTGTACACAGTTATTGGGTTATGCATGATGGTAGTCTGAAACATGCAGCCTCCACATTTGCACGTGTTCATGCGTAAGTTGCTAAGTGCCCCTTACCCTATCTTTGCCACAGTAAACGTATCTTAATAGTAGGTGTGTGTGATAAATTCTGATCCAACAGCAGAGTTTGCAGAGTTTTGGCTACTCTGTGTTATGCTTGTAACACAGAGTTCTGGCCAAACTCCACTAACTTCCGCATGGTGGAGTTTTCTCTCACATGAGGCTCACCAATGGTAAGTTGGCAAGCCGGGCAAGAATTGGAATCCCCTAGCACAATTTTCATATCCTGCGAGGGCACCTGATGAGTTTTTCTCAATGTGGGTGGTCACTACCATTCACGGTGAGAAAGCTGCTGCGCGAGTAGAAAATCTACTCGAGAGACAGCAAAGAAGCAGCACCCTCTGGCGCTCGGGCATAATGCAATTTCCAATGATTTTGCAGTGCAGAACAAGCTCTCAGTCCTAGAAATCAGCAAAAGCAGTGCAATGCATCGATTTTTGCTCACTCGCATAACTCCAAGGAATATCGCAGAGTTTTCTTTTAACTCCACAGAATTGTGCAGCGTGACACTGGAGGTAGACATGAGCATTCCATTCACTGTTTGATTACAGTGGGTGAGACAAATGTAGTGAGACTCACACACAGTAAGACGTCCAAATTCGAGTGATCAAAAAGCTAAAAATTCCAGGCATGTTAAATGGGTGGAACCCATTTTTCGACAACAACTCACTCTCAGAACAAGTCATCTGGGCTCCATTGGGATCAGGCACCCTTCTGCTTTGTATGTCCCTGAAACAGAAAACAGGAGATCAACAATTAACCCTCAGATAGCAGTTCCATTCCCTTGGTGCAAGAAAGAGTCCCTCTGTAAGTCTTCATCTTGCCAAATGAGTTTGGATTCTTATTGCAGCATTCTCTTCTTCTTGGGGTTCCAAGATTGAGGAATATTCTGAATATGTGGTAGTGGAAGTGTCAAATTCAACTTGGACACTAACCAGTGATTGGAAAAATTCTGCCACACAATTTCAATTATTTTCTTTCAATCTTACCCCACCTCCTTTTGAAGCACATCCATTTTGCCTTACGGTAAAATTGCTCAGGTGTTCCTATTCAAGATGGCAAATCGTAGCAGACTCCATGAATGGTTATGTTCAGTTCCTAAGCCACCGCACTATTCACATGAGCTCTCTTTCCACCAGACAGGTCAAAACTGGTATTCCCTCCTACTGTGACTGATGTCTGGCTGTCTGGGAGGGCATTTGGAATTAATTGAAGAAGCTCTCCTTGGCATCTGCAAGTCAAAAGAGGTAGTGTCAAATCTGCGGTGACTGGTACTGTTCCACACCCAGATAGCTAATCTCCACAAAGTGATCAGCAGTTAACACCCATTGGCTCTTTCTGGGCTTAGAGAGATGCCATGACCTCTCAGCTAGGTCCGTTAACTCTCCCTGCCAAAAATGTATAATCTAACTCTGGAGGTATAATGAATGCCAAACTGGTTTTAAGCCAGTTCTGGCATAGGCAGTCTAACCTACATTTTCAAAGTTCCTGCTTAAGTTATCAAACATCTGATTTCACTAATAATAGACTTTCTGTTCGTGTCAAAGACATTTGTAACTGCCTTGTGCCACTGCTGTGTATTTAAACTCCAGCCAGACATATATTTTTTTCATAAATGAAGTGTAAAAGCATTGCACCCCACATCTGGCAATTAACCTTCCATGCTATAGGTGCACTTAATGCACAATTTACAAAATATTTATAGGGACGTTCAATAGGCCAAAAATGGAGTTCCAAGAGCAGTATTTTTTAGAGGGGAAGCACTGAGAGTTTACTACTTTTTACCAGTTTGAATGTGCAAAGAGTTTGAAAGTCCTCACAATTAGGTACAGAAAAAGGTGACACATCTGGTTGAACAAAGACAGATTTGTTTCACTCCCTATTAGTTAATCCCCTTTTTGGTATTTGAAATCATTCAGGGGGCAAGGCTAGTAGCCACTAGTGGAGTAGTCTCTGATGCTGCACAGCAGTATCCTAGAACTTTGCTGTAGAAAGCTTGAAGCAGGATGAACCACAAAGAGTTGTCATCCAGCAACTACTTTTGCTGTGTAGTCTGAACTCTTTGTTCCAGTAAAGTTCCAAGTTGGTGATACAGTCACAAGATGCTATGCTTTACACATTCCTAAAACATATCAGTTACTTCATTTTCAACCGCTGAGCTTGCAATTCAGTTTGCATTTCTGACAGTAAATAATCCATAAACATTTGTATTCCTGTGAATAAAGAGCTGGTGAGGTTGCATTTTTCTTTATGATCATACTTTTAATATCATGGACATTTGCCCAATGTGAAAAAATTCAAAACTCACTCTGAAATACATATATATAATACAATATTATATAATATAATATAATTTGAAATGTTTCATGAGTCTGCATTGCAGTTAGTTTTTTTATCAATACAAAAAGTTGTTTGACAATGTGAAGCGCTCAGTCCTAAACATCCACTCATTCCTTATAAAATAAATCATAATTCTTGGTTTAGATGTTGTGTTGGGTATGTATCCAAGTGGAAATTGGCATTTAATTTGTGTGTGCTACACAAGAGAATATTTACTCAAAGAAAACTGGATGAACAGCCTTTTGTAGTCTATGAAGATGCAATGCTATCACATGAGGCACTTTAAAGCATTTTAGATTTTCTTCTTACAGGTATTTGATTTTGTTTTTCAATAGTACCACATAAATCTGTTTCTTTTTGTAAGGAAATACAGCCTAAAGTAGCAACCTACATTATAAGGATAAAATACTATGTTTGAAGTTTAAGTGCTCACATTCATACTATTTACTGAATGCTTTATTCAATACTGTATCTTCCGATACTTGCTAACTTCACGCATTACTCGTTTCCACATCTCGGCGTTACTAAACGGATCAACCTGCTTGCTGACCCCCATTCTTGACACGGTGCCTATTCAGGCTCCAATTCGCTATTGCTCCATTGGCCTCACACTCGTTTGTTCCTGGTGAGGAACGTCTTTTAACCTCATTTAACCTTGACTAGAATTATTCATATATCTGGCTGCTTGCCCTACCGCTGTCTCCCTTTATTCTGGGATTCCGAGGCCTAGCTCGACCCACCCCATCAGCAACTTCCCTGGCACTTGTTTTACCACTTAGTCCTGATGAGATCCCTATACCTCAATTGGGATCGAAACGTCGTTGACACATACATCTTCAACTCTATACTATAATTTGTAACCAATTGTGGAGTATGTGATGTAACCCTGATTGTGACTTTTTGCTTACCTACATTTTCGCAAATTGAAAAGTCACTTTTTAAGTCACTTGCCTGTGGAAGGAAATCAGCTGATTTCCCTTTACCCTGTCACGTCTTGCTCACTCACCATTTTTTTATATTATCTTTGCGTTGAACTTAATTGTTAATTAAAATCCTTATTTTGCATCGATACATTTGTACTTCCAATTTTGATTACTAAATTGTGATACTGTAATTATCTAATTTGTATGGGACCATTGTTTTCTTTAGCATACTGTTATTCAATACTTTGGCACTTGCATTTCACATCACTGATGAAGTTGAAATCATAATTTTTGATAGTTTTAAGCTGTCATCAGTGAAATATATCTTTTCAGTGAGGCACACCAGACAAATGTAATCTGTAACACTTCAATCTATTATGTAGGTGTGAGAAAACGCCTCTTTTTTTATAGCTACCCCCATTTCTTGCTGTATTTGTTTGCTGGTTTCTTGCTGGTTTTTAAACACTGCACATGGGGGCACTGCTGTCTCTAATCTCTAAAATGTATACAAATAGAAATAATCTAATCCCTGATTGGCATATTTAGCTCTCTGTTAGGCCATAGCCAAGGGGTACAAACCACATCCATGGCATGTAAAGTTAAATGCCACCTGTGCACTGCAGCACACAAGGTGCAATCCTCTGGTGTCACACGGAAAAAACTGGCTTCAGACCTACTATTGGAGGCTGATCGCTGCAGTTTAAACCTGCAATCAGTAAAACAACCATTTTGGACAGGACAAAGACCCCCTTTTAAGTCAGTGTTATATAGCCCTTGTAGTGACCACGCCCTAAAATCTATTTTCATTGTTGATGGGTCCTGGCTGTTCTATTATGTAAACCAAAGTACATATTTAAGTATTAATTCTGCTATCTCATGTTTGGGACAAGACAGAAAAATAGTTCAACTACTATTTTAATAGTTGAAAAAATCCAATTCAATTGTGAAGTTTGATTGCAAATTATTATTTAAGAAGTTACTTTTAGGAAGTTATCTTTTGTAAGCCTGAAGCTCATTGAGACCAATTTGCATGAGCCTGCTAGCACCTGCCTTGTCAGTTCTTGACCTTAATGAGATCCAAAACTGCTCCTAGAGCAGAAATAATGGCCTGGGTGTGGGAAGGTGATTTTCTTGCCCTGGCAGGAAGTTTAGTTAGGGTAGACCCAGGAACGCCTTTATATTGTAAAGAGCTTGGCCTTTCACAAGTAAATGTAAGGGGAGAACTGGAAAATGCAGTATTTTGTTCCTCTAGCCAGGTTGACTCCAATCACTGTGGAAGGACAGTTATCCCCAGATCCAGTTTTGACTGACCACAAAGGAGGGGGCTACTTACTCCCCATGGCACATCTCTGGGTGGGTACAAAGAATCTGCATGAAGGTAAAGAGATTCCCCCATCTTGGATTGCAGAATTAAGGTGTTCTGTGGTATTGTTCGCAAATAGGACAGCTGAAAAGGTAGGTAGGGTTACCCCCTGGAACTTGTATTAATAGATTATGGAGGAGCCAGGAGTCACCCCACCCACTAACTAGTGAGAAACATACATTTGGCACCCCGAGGATCCATCTCAGAACATTTTCTGGACCTGTGGAAGAACAGAAACATACCCGCACCAGCTGTTTGGGACCTGTGAGGGAGAACTGTAGTGCTGGACCTGCTCCTACATGTACGCAAGGCAAAGACATAGACTCCAAGGGTTAGTTGGCTGACCTCCTGTGTGGCCACAGGGGCACAACAAGCTGCAAGAGGTATTTTCCCTGAATTGACCAGATGCAGCTGGAAGATGACCGTACCCCGCTGGTAGCCTCTGCTAGGATAAGCCTTGAAAATGAAATGCTGTCTCGAGGTCCTGCGAGGTTAGTGGTGCCCAGAAGGATGTATTCTGAAATTGGTGAAAAAGTAGAACTTTAAAAAAGAATTGCCATTCCAGTCCCAGAGGACTGGGACCAACTACCCAAGTCAATCCACCCAAAGGAATGACCACGTTGGGGAATTAAAACAGGTTGGTCCTGTGTGGAGCTTCTCCTCAACTGCAAATCCATTTTAGTGGGCCTTCAGAAAGAAGGTATACCGGCTTGTGAAAATCATCAGTGGGTACAATCTTCAGCTTTGCCTTGTTGGAGTGTTCCAAGCTCCAAAAAATAGGATAAGACCAAATGTCGAAATATTGACTAATTGATGGGGCAAACAGTATCCAGCCAATGAGAGGACTTCTCTGGGTGTGAAATTTAAACTTTGTCCAATGTGAGCTTGTCCTGCCAAAAACCAATGGCTTCAGCAGACTGCATCAGATACAGCTTGCAATCTTGTCCTGTTGGAGGATTTTGACTTTCCATTTCAGAGATTAAGAGCCTGATTATGAGTTTGGCTGTGTGGGAGAGGGGCAGCACACCACTGCCCCATTCCCACACTGACAAACTCCCCACCGCCACCCACCTGCCAGATTGTGTTTTTTCATGATCTGGCGGGCGGTCCTTTGACGTTCCCACGGTGGTACCTACTAAAAAGGCACCTTTATGGGAACACCAAAGCCCGTTCCTGCACTGCATGGCTTGTGTAGGCCACACCATGCAGGAAAAAGGGGGTGAATGCAGACAGGGGGCACACCATGTGCCCCCAGTTGCATCCTCAGGCCATAAGGGAACAGGGGGGCTCTGTATGGCCCCCTTAGTTTCCTCACTACCACAGGTTTTGTGGGGGGCTCACCGCCATGAAATCTTTCATGGTGAGGAAACTCGTAATATGCTTGGCAGTGCCGAAGTGGCACAGACAGCATATTGCGGCTCTCAGACCACCACACCACCACTAGGGATCATTTAACCCTGCCGGTTGCCGCGGTCCTTTGGAGGTCTCACCACCGTAGTTGTAATATGTTGTTGGGTCATTGGTGTGGCAGTCCCCAACGCCACTGCACCTCTACCTCGAGTTTGGTGATCCTATGGACTGCCAAACTCACAATTAGGCCCTATGTCCAAAGGTAGCAGGTTTCAGTGGGATAAACCTGCTTGACATATCCGACCCATATTCTATCACAGTCAACCTGAAATCAAGCCTGCGTCCCAGTCACCACCCAACAGTGACTACGGATAGGTGCTTTAGTTTTTAGAGCTTTTTTGTTTTGAATTTTTAAAAACTTGTATCTCCAGTTCTCCTCATTGAATGTTTGTTGTTTTGATGCCATTTTGTCTATTATCTTCTACTCTGATTTTATAAATTGAACTGGGATTTTTATATATGTATACTTGATTTATTTATCTATTTACAATGTAAGTGTTTTCTGTACTTCTAAATGATTTAAACATTTTTTCTAAGTTAAGCCTATATGTTCTCTTCCCTTGCTACAGGGTTTGAGTTCAGGTAAAAATCATTGAAACCTTTGCCTCGACCCTAAGAGGCTATTGACCTTATTTGTTGTGGTGGACCGCCATCCATCCGAGCTAATAACTGACTTTCTCATAGTTACAATAGGATTTGTTTTCTTAAAGTGCAAATGTTTAAGTGAAAAAATGTAAGCCCTCCAAACATTCTCTGTTGGCACAAGGTAGAGAATCATTCCACTATAAAATATTAATTTCAAGTTGTTTATTTAAGGAGGTAAGTTCTCTTTAATGTAAGCCATGTGGATCCCAAATGTTCAGTGGAATCTTTGTGCAGAATTGTGTTATTGTAACCTTTGATAGGGTCCGAGGTGTTTTCCCCATCCAGGAAAATATGAGTTGTTCATGCCAGAAAAAAGTTTATAAAGACAATAAGGTGTAAATACAGTAATTGCAATCACATAATTTTTTTAAAACTTTTGGCTGCCAAGGAGTTACAAATTAAAAATGAGTGGAAGAGCATAATTTGGAAATACAATATCTTACTATTTAGTGATCACTTTAAAAGCAAAGGATAGAAATATTCACAATCAATAGTATTCACACTGTAGAGCCACATTGTTTTGAATGTTTTTGCAAGCAGTTGTAAAGGTGTTCAACTTAGAGCGGGGTAAATCTGTCATTTAAAAAGCAAAACTCTGCGTCATGGGTTTACTGGATTTTTTGAGTCCTCTTGAAGTTGACATGGTTGGTGTTGAGTGGAAAAGATCTAAGATATAAGCATCTGTATTCTTTACACTCCCTGACTATATGCTTTGACAGACTCATCTCAGGTCTGCACATTTTTCACTTCTCCTGTACTCAACTTAAAAGGATTCTTGCTAACATGAGTTCTCCTGCAGACCCTGGATTCTTGGGTTTTCTTGGTACCCAGACGTCCTTTGAACGTCCTTCAAAATTCCAAAAAGGGGTTTTATTTAGTGAAAGGGGGGATTTTGAAAAGAGTTTAGGGTGAATGCGAGGTTTGAAATGTTTATCACGGAGACCTTTTAATATGCATATTGATGCTAGAAAATTGGTTCTTTCTTCAGAATGACTCCAAGTGGATTGATTTACAGGTTGAATAAGGTTGGGCCAAGGATAGACCTCTGAGGGGCCCCTTACTCAATCACCATCAGTGTTGAGAGACAGTCATTAATTTGTCTTTTGCAACCTGCCCATGAGGAATGGTTAAAACCATTAACTACCATGGCATCACTGCCCTTTTATTTTAGAGCATGTTTAGGAATGTGTGATGGTTAACTGTGTAGAAGCCTAATAGTAGGTCCTGAAAATCAAGAGGCAGGAGTTGCCTGAGTCAAGGATTTGAAATGCATCATCGACCACTTGCAGCAAAGCTGTGCGACCCTGTCACCAGACAGGTCGCTCCCCTCACCGCCACGCAGCCCCTGTGTGACCTGTGATTGCTGCCACTGCCGCCCGTGATAGCCCGCCTTGCATCCCTGTTAAGTTCTGCTTGTTTTGTCATAGCCATCCCGGATGGCTACAAAATCACCCGGAAGGACCACGTCAACCAAACCGGAGGAGGAATTGCCATCATCTACAAGAACACCATCAGCGTCACGACCAACACCGAAGACACACTTTCTGCTGCCGAACACCTACACTTCCAGATTCACACCGACCCTAAGACCACCCTTAAAGGAACGCTCATCTACAGACCCCCGGTCCCACGCACACAATTCAGCGAAACCATCGGCGACTTCATCACTCCGCACGCCCTAGCCTCACCAGAATACATCCTCCTAGGGGACCTGAACTTCCACCTAGAGAAAAACGACAACAACACCACCACCCTGCTCGACAACCTCGCCAACCTCGGACTCAAACAACTGGTGAGCACCCCCACCCACCTCGCTGGCCACACGCTCGACCCCATCTTCTCCGCCAGCAACCACGTCTCCTTCAGCCACTCCACCGGACTACACTGGACCGACCACAGATGCATCCACTTCACCTTCAAAAAGAATACATCTCACCACCGCACGCAACAAACCCCCCGCAGATGCTAGAGCAAAATCACCACAGACCAGCTCCTCTCATCAGTGAGCCAGAACCCGCCAGCCGACACCACTGACACCAACGACGCAGCCCACAACCTCGCACAGTGGATCACCAACTGCGCCAATGACCTCGCCCCACTGAAGAACCCCCCAGGCAATACCGGCAACAGGAAAACCTCATGGTTCACAGACGCCCTCAAAGAATGAAAGAAATCCTGCCATACCCTCTAAAAAACCTGGCGCCACGAACGGACAACAGAAAACATGACAGCCCTCAAGAACGCTACTCGCGAACACCACCAGCTGATCCGCACCACCAAAAGGTCATCGTTCAAAGAGCGGCTAGACAGCAACACCCACAACAGCAAGGAACTCTTCAACATCGTCAAAGAGCTCTCCAACCCCAACGCCAGCAACAACAACATCACACCATCGCAAGACCTCTGCAACTCCCTCGCCACGTACTTCCACCGCAAGATCGCAGACATACACGACAGCTTCGGACCCCAGACTCTGCCTCCAGTCACCGACCCAACGACCACCACCACCCTCAGCGCCTGGACCCCCACCAGCACTGAAGACACTACCCACGTCATGAACACCATCTACTCTGGCTCCCCCTCGGACCCTTGCCCCCATCATATCTTCAACAAAGCCGACATCATCATCGCACCCCACCTCCGGAACGTCATAAACAACTCCTTTACGTCAGCCACCTTCCCTGAGAGCTGGAAGCATGCAGAAATCAATGCCCTTCTGAAGAAACCCACAGCGGACGCCAAAGACCTCAAAAACTTCCGCCCCTTCTCCCTTCTTCCCTTCCCGGCTAAAGTCATCGAGAAGACCGTCAATAAACAGCTGACCGCATTCCTCGAGGCAAACAACTCGCTCGACCCATCCCAGTCTGGATTTTGTGCCAACCACAGCACCGAGACCGCCCTCATCGCAGCCACCGATGACATCAGGACCCTGAACAACCACTCTCATCCTCCTGGACCTCTCGGCAGCCTTTGATACCGTATGCCATCGCACCCTAACAACCCACCTCTTCAACACTGGGATCCAAGGAAAGGCCCTGGATTGGATCACCTCGTTTCTCTCCGGCAGAACCCAGAAAGTCCGCCTCCCTCCCTTCCAATCAGCGGGCACGAGATCATCTGCGGCGTACCCAAAGGCACCTCGCTCAGCCCAACCCTCTTCAATATCTACATGAGCCCCCTCGCCGCCATCGCACGCAAACACAACATCAACATCATCTCCTACGCCGACGACACCCAGCTGATACTCTCTCTCACTAAAGACCTAGCCACCAATAAAACCAACCTCCAGGAAGGAATGAAAGACATCGCAGAATGGATGAAGCTCAGTCGCCTGAAGCTGAACTCAGACAAGACGGAGGTCTTCATCCTTGGACAATCCCCACCCACCTGGGATGACTCCTGGTGGCCCTCAGCGCTGGGCTCCGCTCTGACACCCTTGGACCACGCACGCAACCTGGGATTCATCCTGGACTCCTCCCTCACGATGACCAAGCAAGTCAACGCCGTCTCATCCTCCTGCTTCAACACCCTGCGCATGCTCTGAAAAATCTTCAGGTGGATCCCCACCGAAACCAGAAAGACCGTTACCCAGACCCTCGTCACCAGCCAACTGGACTACGGAAACGCCCTATACGCAGGAACCACTGCTAAACTTCAGAAACGACTACAACGCATACAGAACACCTCTGCATGACTCATCCTCGACATCCCTTGCCACAGCCACATATCCACCCACCTGAGAGACCTGCACTGGCTCCCCGTCAGCAGGAGGATTACGTTCAGGCTCCTCACCCATGCACACAAAGCGCTCCATGACATGGGCCCCGAATACCTCAACAGCCGCCTCACGTTCTACACCCCCACCCGCCAACTCTGCTCCGCCAGCCTCACCCTCGCCACTGTCCCACTGATTCGCAGAACCACCACCGGAGGAAGATCGTTCTTCTTCCTGGCAGCCAAAACATGGAACTCCCTCCCCGCACATCTACGAACGACCCAGGACCATCTCACCTTCAGGAAAAACCTCAAGACCTACCTATTTGAGCAGTAGCAGCTCCCCCCCTCCCTTCAGCGCCTTGAGACCCTCACGGGTGAGTAGTGCGCTCTATAAATGTTCTGATTGATTGATTGATTGATTGATTGCTGTAGCCTTGATTGAAACTGGACTGGTATTCATCTAGGAGGTTTCTCTCTTTGATGAGGTGAGTGAGTTACTCCACTATACAACTTTCAATGATTTATTCTAAGAAAGGCAGCATTGATATCATGCTATAACTTTTGAGGTCATTAGTATCTGCAGATGTTCTTTTGAGGAGAGGAGTGACTAGTCCAGTTTTGAGCTGGTCAGGAAGTGTTTCTTTCAAATTTCATCACTTGCATCACGTTTGGAAGCATGTGATTATAAAGGTCTTTGGCAATGTTTCTCAGAATTCGGTCTAAAAATTGGTTTTAGGGTTTGTTTTCATGATAATTTAAAGTAAGTCTTTCGCTGTATTAATGTTGAATGTTTGACAAGTGTAAAAAATGTGGTTACTGGTTGAGAGAGGTGAAACCCTACTCAAGCTGCAACCACAATGTGTCAGGGTAAACTCACAAGCAAACCCCAAATTAGTCTATGCTCAACCCAGTTGCACAAAAACAGTCAGGCTTAACTTGGAGGCAACATGTAAACTATGTATGCAGCACACAAACAGTAATAAAGTGAAAACACAACACATTATTTGAGCATTAAAACACACATGATGATGGACGGAATGTTGCACATTGGCAAAACATTCCCCCCAGTGACAGATCTGGGTTTAATCCATCGTTATATTGCTCACCACGCCACCCCAGTTCAGACATGGCCATATGTAAATCAGTCTTGACCCTGTGCCTCATGGGAACAGTCCAGCCCGAACTGCGAAGCCATGTCTTCCCTGGACCGGAAACAAGCATCCTACGACCGGTTTCGGGGTATCACCCCTCTTCAGCCAGGATAGCTTGACTCCAGTGGTGTAGTGAGCACGGGACCCACGTCTGGCCATAGCCTTCCCACATAGGGCGAAGAGCAAAACACACAAGATGATGGACGGAATGTTGCACATTGGCAAAACATTCACCCCCAGTCACAGATCTGGGTTTAATCCATCGTTATATTGCTCACCACGCCACCCCAGTTCAGAGATGGCCATATGCAAATCAGTCTTGACCCTGTGCCTCATGGGAACAGTCCAGCCCGAACTGCTAAGCCATGTCTTCCCTGGACTGTAAAGGAGCATCCTAGGACCGGTTTCGGGGTTTCACCCCTCTTCAGCTAGGATAGCTTGACTCCAGTGGCGTAGTGAGCACGGGACCCACGTGTGGGTATACCCTTCCCACATAGGGCGAACAGCAAAACACACAAGATGATGGACAGAATGTTGCACATTGGCAAAACATTCACCCCCAGTCAGAGATCTGGGTTTAATCCATCGTTATTTTGCTCACCACACCACCCCAGTTAAGACCTGGCCATATGCAAATCAGTCTTGACCCTGTGCCTCATGGGAACAGTCCCGCCCAAACTGTGAAGCCATGTCTTCCCTGGACCGGAATCAAGCATCCTAGGACCGGTTTCGGGATTTCAGGGAAGACATGGCTTCGCAGTTCGGGCTGGACTGTTCCCATGAGGCACAGGGTCAAGACTGATTTGCATATGGCTGGGTTCAAACTGGAATGGCATGATGAGCAAAAAACGATGGATTTAGGCCCAGATCTCTGTACTGGGGTGAATGTATGACATTGTTCTGCATTCTGTCCATCAACTGTTGTTTTTGCATTTGTCACCCGAGTGGGAAGGGTATGACCAGACGTGGGTCCCGTGCTCTCCATGCCACTGGAATCAAGCTATCCTGGCTGAAGAGGGGTGAAACCCCGAAACCGGTCCTAGGATGCTCCAAAAAATAGGGTTTTGGCAGGATGAGCCATCCTGACTTGAAGGGAGGGGGTGGAGTTGTCACATACCACACTTGCACTTCAAATGCACTGGCACAGCTCAAACACATACAAAGTACTTCACACTAGCTTATTTTGCCCCAAACCGGCTGGGACCTGGATAGCAAGGTAAGCATTTCCAGACAGTTACGTGAGGAGAAAATTCCAGAAGCTTCTCCCACTTCAAAGGTGGAATGAGGTATAAAAGTAGGATTCTCAGACCCACTCTTCAGATCACTTCTGGGCCAGTGAAAGACGCAGAAGAAGGATTTGCTCTGCTGATCTGATGCTGGAAGGACTGCCCTGCTACTTGAAGGACTGCCCTGCTGCCTGAGTAAGGAAAAATGGACCTGCTCCTTGAACCTAGAACCACTAGAGTGGTTCAAAGGGGCAGCTTACAGGACTTCTGTTCTTAGCTACAGGATCTGATCTGCTTCTGACTTCCTGCCCAGATTCAACTGGACCTGCCTGTGCTCTGCTTGTGGCCTCTGCTGGAGTGATTCCTGATCCCCAAGAAGTGCCCCCCCAGGTCCAGGATCCTTGGCTGGCATCACCGTATACTACTCCTGTCCCAAAATGTGGGTTTCCTCACAACCGATGCTCATGACGCAACTCAACAAAGGACATCCATTGCAGTCCTCGCTGCTGCTCATCAGAACCGACGCCGTGCAACACAGCTCGACACATCAAGGAGATAGGATGCAATCCTTACCCGGACTTTTATACGGCCTCTGCTCCATTGCGGTCGGCCTGAACTTGTGACTTTCACCCAGAGTTGCATGGCCGGCTATCTGTGAATGCCACTTTGTGCTTTTAGGCACTATACTTACCATAAATATTTGACATAGCCTATGTTCGATTCTGTTGATTGGATTTTTGTCATTTTGTTCAAATAATTTATTACATTTTACTCTATTTTTCTAAATAGATGTGGAATTTTTCTTGTGTTTTACTGATTGTGTGCTTCGTAAATACTTTCCATATTTTCTCTAAGATAAGCTAGACTGCTTTTATGCCAAGCTACCAGAGAGGTAAACGTAGGTTAATTTAGTGACTTTTTGTGGTTCTCCCCAACAAGGATTGTGGCTGTTGCTTAAGAAGGGCTCACCACCCCTCAACCAACAATCCAATTTCTCACAGTTTGTTTAGTGCTGAACTTCCTAATTAAAGATTTTAGAGTGGAATTTGTGGTGAATGAGTAGAGAAGCTACCGCCAACGGCGGTGAGGGTAAATCAGTGGTTCGGACCATCAGGACCATAGGTGCAAAGTAGAGAATAATATCATAAGCCTCTTAAATTAAGAATTGAGGGCCATCTGGATGTATTAAAATACACACCTCAATAGAAGATTGAGTGAGAAGGCTTTAAACACTGTACACAGGAAAACACAGGTTAAAGGAAGTAGATCGAGCCCATGAGACAACTGTGGGGATGATGCCTTTAGTTATTTCTATGTTCTGCATCAGTCTGCTCCATTCTTCTTTCAGTTTCCATAATATGGAGCTTAAAGGAAGCACCACATGTGTGTTACTCATTTTGGCAAGCACAATAATCAGAATGGCTCACTTTCAAAGATTTTCTTCGGTCTCCATGACCCAAAAGGCCAGTGGGCAGAGATAAGGCAAGATGAGCAAGTATGAAAAAAAGTTGTTTGTAATGTCAGTTGAAACTGACGGACTAAGAATACAGAACATTATAACAACATTAGTAAACATGTTCAAAACAGTTGGCAGGGCTCCATAGTCTTTTTCTCTCTTTCCTCTTTTTTCTTAGTCTTCTCCTCTCATTGTTCTCCCATCACCCCTATATTTTACAAGCATGTCACTAACTCGAAGTGCCACAACAATCTAGATGTACAGGGCATTTTCTTCCAAAATCAAATGCTCATGAATCTCTTACAAGAGGGGAGAGATGTTTGGAAATGATATCTCAAAACAAGAAATATCTACTGCTATTTCAGATCTTTCATAAAAAACATTGCTAGAGGACACCTTTTTTCTACTTTTTTCCCCCTGAAGTTTATATAGCGCGAACCAGACCCAAAGGTATCGGGTATCAGAGCACTTCACATGAGCACCAGTTGCGGTACACAAGGAGACATTCATGCTTTCCAAGCAAATGTTATAAATGTTGCAAAGAAGGGATAGTTAAGTTTCTATATGACTCCTTTTCTCCAATTGAGCACTGGTCTGGCAATTCCAAAATGCATAAAGGTCCTCTCTATTGCAGTAACTGTAGGTATATGGTCCTACTTAATGTCTATAATAAAATATTAACAAAGGTCCTGGAAAACAGACTGAGAAAAGTCACTGTCTCTCAATCGCCACTTCAAGGTGGAGTTTGCTCTGGGCAGGGCTTTGAGGAATCACATAGATGTCTCTAAAAGGAGCAGGCAGAGGTCCGTGGCACATCGCTCATTGCACAGATGGGCTTATGCGTTCCTCACACTGCAAAACGCAGGCCTAGGTGACTACTTTGTCTAAGGTGCAAAGATTGTATAATTCACTTAAAGTCCAGGTCAGAATTGGATGTTTTTAGTCCAAGCCCTTCAGTATACAATGTGTAACATAGCAGGGTTGTCCATTTTTTGTCCATTTCCATACATTCTGTTCCAATTGTCCTGGAACACCTAGAAGACATGATAGGGCAGTCAGAATTAACTGTAAGAACCAATGCTTCAGCAGATGTTCAAAACTAATACGTCATGAGAATGGCATTATTTTCCCTTTCTAACATGAGATTCTCACTGTCAGCACTGGTGTCCATAACAAATGACATCCATATTTCAGATTATAAGTGAGATTTGACCTATTTCCAAGAATGTAAGGGGTACAGATGCAAATGGGGACACAACCCATTAAAATAGCAAGGTTTCTTGGTCAGTGGAGGCCCAGAAACAATGGTAAAAGTCAATCTAAACCCACTCAGCACCAAAATAAATGACTGCAACAGTGGTCACAACTCCATCGATCATTATGGGTCTGAGTTCAAGCAATTAAACATGGTGGTAGACCCTCCTATTTAAATGTGTTGGGAATGCTACCATAACATCATGAAATCTAAGACAAGGATATAACATTTGTGTGGGTGCCACAAAACCAAGACTAAAATGACTTAAGATGATAGGCAACAGGAGATTTGTTTAACTAGGTCTACCTCTTATGGAGTATTACAGTGAAACATTACATTTATCACAACCAGCATAAGTGTTAATCTGAGCGAGATAAACACTGTGCTCAGTTTTGGTAAAATGTGAATTAAGTGGGTCAGCTCTAAACTGCTAGCACACCTCAAACAGCAATGGAAAATCGATGATAAGGACGTGTATTTTATCCCATACAAGATTCAAATTTGATGCCAGAATAACATAACATTGCCCCCATCTGGTGCAATACAACAATTCCTATTGAGGGACACCCTATTAAAAGGGAACATTTGATTGAAGCTAGAATACAAACAAATGTACAACCCTAAACACTTCAAGATTTTTTACGTGAATTTGGGCTACCAGCTTCCAAATATTGGCACATCTTCAATTAAACTCATTGATTTGCAGGTAGACTAGGGAGATCCCCAAATCATGCCCCAGATTCTCCTGTAATAAACTATCTAAGGGTTTATAGATATAATCAGGGTGTACTGTCAGGCCTATACAGTGCGCTAGTGGGAAATCTCTCGTTTATACCACTGAGAGACCATTAAGGAACTTCCAGCAAACTCATTTATTCAACCTAATTACATAGGTGAAGACTGGGAACAAGTGTAGGAATTTCATGAACAATGTATTCTAGAAGCTTTATTGAAAGTCTGTATTTTTCAAGTAATGCAGGATTGTTGTTTGAGAGCTTACTTCATATAATGTTCGGCTTCCGAAACCTCACACAATGCCTCAGCTAGGATCTGTCTAATAAGACATTGGCGATCACCCAACCTGCCAATGAGAGAATAGGGGTTAGCAGAAGCGGTTGGTATGCTGGAGGAGAGGAGAGGGGTGCGCAGTTGGGAGAGGGGCCCTAGGAGTTGCAGGGTGGGGATAAAGAAATTAAAAATACTTCCTGCAGCTGTCCCCTCATGCTCTTCTTCACCTCTTCACCGCTTCCGGAAGGCACAGGTTCCCAGGTTCCCAAAAGGCCCTACGGACAGTCCTGAAGCTGCTCATTCGCATGAGAGCAGCTTCAGGGCTGGACAGAGCACCTTCAATTTGTGCTCCAGGACAGACTGAAAGTATGTGCCTGCTCTGTCCAACCCAGCTGCATTGCGGGGTTGGAGAGTGCTTTCTTTGCGCATGATGGTTTGGCCAGCTTGAGGCAGCCTACCAAGCCATCATAGGCAGTAATGGGAGTGCACCACCACTCCCCTCAGTGCCTGTAACCACCATGCCCTGCCCCCAAGACTCAGCAGGAAAGTAAAAATAAAACAAGTATCATTTTATTTTTCCTTTCCTTCAATTTTTGGGGGAGCGCCACGCTACTTCGCCATAGCAGAGGAGCTGCCGCTGGTCGTTAGTCAAAGTGCATTAAATAGCCATATCCAAATATACCATGTAAAGGTAATAAGTCATCAATTGTCAATATGCAGGCTAAGGTTGAGAAAGATGGAAGATACACCCATCTCAAACATTTTAATGAAGCATTACATCACCATAAACCAGCTCATCCTACCCGTTACTGGTGTATACACACAAGAAAATTAACCGAATATGCTTGAAAAATAAGAAGTCAAAGTAATAGCCAATTCTAAGATATTCGAAGAAACATACACAGAATATGAGACCAAGATGTATTGAACAGGAGACATGAACATATGTGGGAGACAAAATAATGTGTTTCCTCACTGACAAATGCACAATAATTCTTTCAGCAGAGAAACAAAGTATAGTTTTATACTAAATGAGAGAATATGCCCACGTTACATATGCTACACTCAATTTTCATCTGTATGTTTTATTTACCAGAAAACTGTCGTTTTGCACTTGTTACTTCAAGAGCCTTTCCCTTTCTACACTAAACAATGGAATAGTGTTCTGGAAGGTGTTTTTGTGAGCTCCTTTATAACACTTGTTATAACTGGTATCCAAAGTAACCAAATACAACAAAACTGTTATCACTTTCACCATTTATGAGAAGATTTTTTTGGTATGGATATATATATATTCAAGGATACCCTCCAGTGGTAATGAAGTAATACCGTGAGATCTCCATCATGGCATTTCACTCAAGCTGCACAATTCAAAGGTCACTCACCACCAGAACAAACTTGAGTCTCACAAATTGATTCCCAATGTCTGTGCTCCCACCACTTCTGACATTAAATGATAACATTGTCATGGTTCTGATTACTAGATAACCTGCACACATTTCCTATGGCTAATTATTGAAAAAGTAGAAGCAGTTATTGATACTTGAACAGCTCTTGTACTACAGTAACTCGTTCATTAAGAGCAAGTGGGTAGACCTCATACAACTCTGGCATCAGTCTGTAGGTAGAGGGGTCTGCTCAAAAAAATTTTTTCAATCTCAGTGCATTGATATGTCTTCAGAAAGTGGACGACACTAAACGCAATGCTGATCACACACAATCATAAACACCCTTTTTGGCAGGATCATTCAAAATCTCATCAAGACTACGACTCTAGAGTAAATAGACAACACAGGTATGGTGGCCAAATAAAATCATATACCTTACCAGATTAAATCCACTGAATGGCATTGGACTTGTAAGAAGTAAGTCAGACTGAAATGTGAAAAAAAATTAAAACAATTATTTTAACACAGAACTTTCCAAGCTAAAATTAGTGTGCATATACCCAGAAAGACAAAAGTGCTATAACAAAAAGAGGAAGATAAAATGCACCGATGAATACATAGAGCATGATACTAGAAAGCCATCAAAGGGATAAAAATATTCCTTTTACTTTACTGAATTTGCATTATATGAAGAGCCCAAACAATCAATGGAAATGATAAACATCTTCCATTGCATGACTAATGAGAACCCTTCTATGAACAAATCGTATGTAGCCCAGTAACAAGAGGAGAGCATGTTAAGTTTCTTTTACCCTATTAAAATATTCCATGACTAGGAGATGTTACATATTTAACAGTTTTACGACCCTAGAACGGAACTTTCAATTGAACAAACAATATCCAAAGGCACCACATACGACATGCCAATCGAAAGCTTCGAAACTCCCCTAAAACAATTTATGAAAATGAGGTTACTAAACAACGTCAGGAGTACAAAGAACAGAATAATGTGTTTCATTGCTGTAAATTTTTGTATGAGACCAGCAAAGGGTACTGAAACAACTATATATAACTTAAAAGTGAAGATAATAAATATGAGGGCGCCTCACAACTTTTCACTATACTACATCTCCTTACCAACCTATGACACGAAAGGCGCTTACCATGATATTCTGATAAACCAATTGAAGAACATGGTAGGAATCTCAGGACAGGCTCCTAAATCTATCCAAGCATTTCTTCATGCCCATAGACAGGAAGTCAGGGTTGGGATAGTGGAGTCCTTAATTTAAGTGGTCTATTGCAGGATCTAAGAGGGGTCAGACATGCCATTGCCTTCTGCTAAATTCCTAGAGGTATCCAAAAGGGCACTAGGTCTAATAATACAACATTTAATCCCAATACAAAAATATTTGTGTGCATGGATCATTGGTCAGGTCAGGATGATAAAGTACCAGGGCCAAATGTGTATTTGTAATAAGGGAGCTTTGTGTTTCAACAGTTCCAAAAATTGTCTTGGTCTGGCCAACACTAATGACATGGGACTGTCTATCTGTTGCTCATCAATAGAAGGATCAGGTTTGATGCCCACAAATAAGGTGAAAATCAAGGTATCATCTTTGCTTCTAACCTGACCTTCGAAACCAAGTTAAAATGGCAAAAACATCAACCTCCAAGGCGAGCAGAATCCTGCGACGTTTACAGACATCGCACCAGATACAAGTGAAAAAATCTTTACACTATTGCAATACTGTTGACACCAGACTAATTTAAAAAATATCAATACACTTTGACAATTTGAACAAGGTTTGACTTAGTGTTGAAAAGTGGGACCCCGGTGCCTGTTGTCAAATCCCTTCACTGCTTTTCGGTTGAGACAAAGTTTAAATTCAAAATCCAATGCATAATGCACAAGGTGCATTGCAAGAAAGGCCAGCATACATCCAGACACTCACAACTCAGTGCATGCCAGCCAGAGCCCTTGGATATTTATATCACCAAAGATAATACCTCTAGTAGATAACAATTGAAACTGAACTGAACATGTCAATCGTGCATTAGAAGGCTATCCCTTGAAACCATAAATAGATATGTATGATATTATTCTGAGAAAATGCTGCCTTATAGTGGCAAAAAGGTGTACACTTTAATCACTTTAGTCTGATCATGAACGAGATTATGCTGTAATATTAGAAGGAGCAAATATTTGAATGGAGGTGAACACACTATGGGGCATATTATCAAGACAGGCGATAAAATTATCGCCGCTTTAGCGGCAGAAAACTGCAGCTAAAACGGCGATAATGGGCTTGGTAATATGCCGCAGAGAATTTCAATAGAAGCCCATGTTAGATGTGAACGACATCTAACCTGAGCTTCAATTGGAATTCCATAGAGCATATTATCAAGCCCATTATCGCCACTTTATCGGCAGTTTTCTGCCGCTAAAGTGGCAATAATGTTATCGCCTGTCCTGATAACATGTCCCTATGTACTTTACGTTTTTATATATACATACATATATATATATATATTATTAGAAATAGATTGCAGTCAAAAATGTTGGTTCGTTTAATGTTACTGTAATAATATATTAAAGCGTCTGTTGGTTTAAACAGATATCTCACAACTATCCAGGGAAATGTTTATAAAGAGAATCCTAGTTAACAAGCTCTAAGTTTAAGTTGAGTGAAGTGTAGATTAATTAACAAACAAATTAATCTAATAATTAAACCGACTGAAACACCCAAAATGTACTTAGGGATGCAATAGCACGTAATAGTCAGTAAAACTGGCTTTTTATGTGAAAGTACAATTTAGAAATCGGACAGATTTAGCTATAGGTAACACACATTCATGTAAGGTCGTGGTCGTGTACATTCGTCAATAACATTGTTTGTGAAGCAGAGGTATGATTAAATTCTGAGTGGCCACCTGTTTTTACTTTGCCTACATCCGGTCGAGAAAGCCCTAAGTAATCCTGCTCTCTGAAGGACAGCTGACTGAACATGCAACTCTGCGCCAGTCATGTTAAATTGCCTGAGAAATAAATAACAACCTTACATTTTGTAAAAGCTATATTTTACTGCCTTCATGGGAATATCCGCATCAGAAATAGTGGTGTTCGTAGACCAAATAATTGTTTCAAGTGCACACAGGCCATGAGAGATTGAAGGGCAAACTATCTGAAAGCTTTTTTTTGTTGCTCAAATGCAATGTGCCCATCAACATGAAAATCATTTATGTAGAAAATGATACTTGCAAACCACCTGGCGACCTTATTTATTCAGGTTGACCGCATACACCATCTGATAGTTTCTGTGGTGAGAGAGGCTTGCAATAAAATTCATAAATAGAAAGTTGCATAAATGAAGACACAGTGTGAGGAAATGTACACATAATAATCCTTGCTTGCATATGTCTCTTGCTGCTTTACAGGTGATTGTCACATAGGGTGTTTTCTGCGTAGACAAACTGCTGATAGCGCCCGCGCAAATTCCATTTGGCCACATGAAGTTTATTTTCTTTATGCTATCAGCTATCTAGTAAATATTTTCCAACTGCAAGTCTACGGAAAAAAACTGTGAAAAAAATCTGGGGAATGTATTCCAAACTGAAAGTGAGAGAGTGTAGGTTAGGGTGACTGAACAAGTTCACCTTCACACCTAGTTAATGGTTCTGAGTTTGACTGGATCAGTATCCCCAAATGGTTACTGTCACACTCAATTCTAATTGGACAGGTGTTCCTGTATTAATTTTTGTCCCCGATACAGGAACACCCGAACAATTATGCAGCATTCTGCCTGGTAAAATTATATTAGGATCAGCCTGCAATTGCAGCCCCGTCTCAACCCTTGGTACCTATCCAGACCCCTTCTAAGGCATGGATTGATTATGTGATGCTCCGTCCAGCCTGTTCATGTCTTCTCTTTCCTTGTGTAATCTTCCCTTGTTCAGATTTAACAGGTCGTAAATATAAGTGGCAATTCCCATGTAACTGGGAATTTAGTGTGGAATGCAGCCCAAAATTAACAGGTCTACACAGTTGTTATCCATTCTGTAGTGATTAACTTGTACAAGGCTTTGTTAGGACTGAGATACTAGCAGGAATAGTTCATCGTTATCTATCGTGTTCATTTCAGGGTATAAACCAATAAATCCCATACAAATACAAAAAGCCAAAACACAAAATTACATAAAATCATATAAAAATGTACAACATCAATTAAATTGCTGGTGAAATAAAAATCAAAAAGCTTATCAGATGTGCAGAGGGAGCTTACTGTTCCTCCTGAGCCAAGTGGAATGCAAGAATTTGGCCAGACCGAAAATAATTGTTGTACTGGAATCCTATTTTAAAACACTTAGCACCCTTTGGTAGGGTCTTAGACCCAAGTACACACAAGGGTCTCGTCCATTTTCATCTCACTTCGTAATAGACAGGGTAAAATAATAAAATATGCTCTTCAGTTTCTGGTGGAGAATGACACATCATGCAAATGGCAATCTGTCCTGCCAGTACTTCACTTTCAAACATGTATAGGCGAAGTACCAAACCTGAACTCAATATACATACATCTTGCATATGGGGGAAAAATATCATCCATGTACATTTGAAAAGCTGGGGCTGGCTTACACTCCAGTAATCTATCCATAAGTGAACTGACCTTAACTGTCCAATACACATTTTCAAGCACAAACTTCCAGTAAATAAAATTGAATGTGGCTCTTATGGGCTCGCAATGGGTAAATGGATTATTCCATACCTTTTTTTAGATCTCATTGTGTAAGATACTGTTTTACGTGGTGTAACCATGGCATGGAAACAGCTTTGTTCAGGTTCATCACTTTCACTAAACCATTTCTAAATCCACCCAACTCCGGATGCACCTCATTTTAACTCAGTAAATAAGGGGACGTAGGATAGCAAGATGATCTATCTTCTTTAGCCCAATATAAAATAAATGGAAGGGGTGGGCATGCTTTTGGGGAGGTTAAATAAGTGATTTTACAAAGTGTTTCTCACTAGACATCAGGGTACTAACATTGGCCGTGCCCCAGATGTCAATGCCATACAGGACTGCAGCTTGGTCCTTAGCTTTATAAACTTGTAGAACTGGGGACACAGGTTTACAAATGGATGGCCTGGCATTCTTCATATTGCATCTGCCTTTTCACAAAGCAATACATTTCTTTTAAGTATTTTAGGTTTCCCTGAGAGACAATTGGGGATCCTGATTCCAAAGTAGTCCAAATCTTTGCTTCTCTCCAAGTGCACACCCCTCAGTTTCATCCCGCCTCTGTGTTAACTATGCGGGTAAAAAGTAATCTTCTTAGTGTTTAAGGTCTTGTGAATCACAGAAAAAAACCATGAACATATTTAATACATTTTACAGACCAACTGGTGTCCTTAAAATGAATAAATTATAAAGCTCAACTAAAAGAGCATTATTTTTTTCTTCACCTAATCTAGGACCATTATCGACAGTTATTAAGATGAAAAATGACTTCATTGCTATATAAAGGGAAAGGATGGGTGCCAAAGTACAACCTTGGTGCACATCCCTTCTGATATCATTGAGGCGGGTCAACTTATCATGTTACCCCCTCAGTGAATCTTGGTGTCATTGTGGTCATGAAGCCTATTAAAAATAGACAATAAGTGTGACAGGACCCTCTAAAACTCAAGAGCACCCCAAGGCTCCTTCCTGGACACAAGATTGAAAGCAGCTCTCAGATCGAGGTTTACCCTACTAAGTGAGACATATTTCCAGGCTCAGAGGGCAAAATGAGAAACTTGGTTGATGCTGTTGACCTGTACTTTAAAATATGCCTGGAAATGAGATGATACATGGGAATCAGTCACCCACTGTTGAAATTTGTCCAGAAATTGTTTGCAGAATTATTTACGTAGATTGTTCAACAGGCTAATCAGACTAGAATTCGCTGGTGAGGATCTGTCACCTTTCTACACAACTGAAATGATCTCAGCCCCGGAGCAGAACTAAGGTAGATAAGCATCCTTCAGGACTGAATTACTTAACAAACTGGTTTAAGCGGCCCAGATCAAAGGCTCAGAAAAGAAAAGATCCCCAGATATCCTATTTTATTTTCGGAATTTTATATAGCCAAACTCGACCTGAAGGTATTAGAGTGCTTTACATGACCACCAGTTGCGTTACAGATGGACACATTAATTTTTGTTGGGCACGAGGAAATTAAGTGATTTGCCGAGAATCACAGGATGTTGAGCGTCCCTGCTGAGACTCGAACCCGGTTCTCCAGCTTCGGGGTTGACCGCTCTAGCCACAAGGCCACATCCTCTCCGGGACTAGGGCTTTCTCAGGGTGAAGTAACCCAATGGCATCAAATGTTTTGGACAGTATTACAACTATAAACTCACAAGCAGAAAACCTAATCTCTAATTTCCTTTAGTGATGGCAACTGACCTCCTGGTTGGCAATTAAATACAAATATTTGAAATGATTAACCCAGGCATAGGGTTAGATAAGTAGGTCAATTGCAGTTACCCCCACCCCTCCCTACTACTATGAGAAATAATGTGCCAAAATAGCATACTATCTCCTATTTTGGAAGATCCAGCAGATATGCCACCTCACCTTACCTCACAATTTTTGACTCGATTTGAATAGATATGGGTAAGAGTTCCTGACTACCCATACATATTTCATCTCAGTTACAGGATTTAATGACTGAGATTAATTTAGATTACACCCTTTTGCAGCTGCGTGTATACCATGGAGCTTAGGTATAGAAGTAGAATTCTGATAGCTGCTTATGGTAAGACCTTCTCCCAATTAATTGAAAACTGCAGTATGTAGCTCCATAGTTGGGATAGCACCCCTTAGGCAGATGAGCAAAAGGGCTCAAAAGGCTCTTATACAGCTTATAAATATTTGCCTGGCCACTTGACCGTTCTTCGGTAGTTGAAAATTATTAGATTGGTCATTGTGAATAGAAAGATTTAAATGACAGCCTGCCCCACTGATGTAGAACAAGGTGGAAACCAAAACCTGAATCACACTTGTTAGAACCGGGGTCCCGGGGACCACTGACTCCGACACGGTAGCTTGGCGCGAGGCAGGTAACATTTCTTATGTGCATATTCAATACAGGCAACATTTCTTATGCATATATTCCATGCAGGAAAGCTTTCTCAAACCACTAGGCACTATGGGTAAACATTCCCGAGACTCTCTTCAATGCAGGCAATAAGGCTCACATAGGCCGGTACAAAAGGTACTAAGGCCAAGTCCAATATACCCTTCTGGTAGCAGACCTAATGCAGACATACATTCCTAACGGGTACATTCCCAGGGCAGAGATTCCCTGCAGGCAGTATTTCTTAGGCCGGGGCCCCTGTGGTTGATTGTTCATGTCCCAGAATTCCCCTGTTGCACCCGGGACGGGGCCTCTACGTATGCGTGGGCCCCAGATCTCCCTCACTCACCGCTCTGTCCTGGGGAGAGTTCAGGCCTCGCAGCCGTCTTCTCCCCAGTCAGCCCGCTCCCTCCTACACTCGGGGCTTAGACTGGGGAAGGCGGCATATCTCCCAGCTCCAGCTCTCGCTCCAATGCCTTGGCCGGCTACCTCCTACACTTGGGGCCCAGGAACCAACCAGAGCACAGCTTCTTGGGGGGGGAGCGGCTGATGACGCGCCTGGTGCCCCGGTTGCCAAGCAACGCTCTTCTTCATGCGCTCAGTGCGGCGTGGCCTTAGCAGTGGTTGCGTCAGCCCTCACTCTAACTCAGGGGGCCGCAGCGGTGATCAGGACCCCTAGGCCATGGCGGTGATCTCAGCTACGGAGCCCTCAGCTAATGGCGTGGGGTCAACGCCGACGAGTTTGGCACCACGACGCCCCGGCCCACAGGGCTTTCCCCCACCTCAGTGCACACCCCCAGCTGTGGTGATCCTGGGCAGAGGGCGCTTAGCCTTCACACCAAGCTCGGGCTGTACCGCGCTCAGTGGGCACAGCGCGCAGGGACACGGGCAGGATTCTTGATGTACAGCGCTTAGCAGGCACAGCGCTCAGGGACAATGGCAGGATTCTTGTTGTACAGCGCTTAGCAGGCACAGCGCTCAGGGACAATGGCAGGATTCTTGTTGTACAGCGCTTAGCAGGCACAGCGCCTTGTACCTTATGATCCCCAGCAGCAGCAGCACTCGCAGGTTCCCCAGCGCTTAGGAGTCACAGCACTAGTTGGGGAGTTTCAGGTGTCAGGTCCACAGCGCTTCCCAGTCCCAGCGCTGGCAGTAGATGGCAGGTATTAGTTGCAGGGGAAGAGAGGGTGGTAGCCCTGGGCAGGCACACTGGAGCTGGTGTCCCTGGTTCCCCTCCCACAGGGCAAGGTCAGCAGGCAGGTAGGGTAACTCATCTAACTTGGGGACAGCAGGTCCTAGGATCAGTCAGCCTCAGTAGTGTAGCATCCCCCTAGCTCAGCAGCCTTCACTCCAGCGGAGGATCCCCAGGTCCAGTAGTGCAACAACTAACTGTCAGGTTTACCTCCTCTACTTTTATACCCCTAGGTCAGGTGACCCTACAAAAAGGCGGCAAGTTCTGGCGCCAACCTGGGGGGGTTGGAAGGTTCTAGAAGGATCTGGGGACGTTGTGGTGTCTGTCTATGGTGACAAGAGGGGGACGGTCAAGGTTACAGTATCATTAAGTCCCAGCCTGTCCCCAACTACTAGTCTAGTGCACAGATAGGACAGTGGCCTCACCGCAGTAGCAGGGGCCTGTGGCAACCATGTTTTTAGGAGAGAGCACCTGCACCTCAGCACTGTTCAGCAGCGGTAAGGCGCCCAGAGTCCTATGTCCAACAAAAATGGCGGTTAGTAATGAGTCAAAAAGGGCAAAAAAATGTAGGGGAAGACCACCCTAGGGCTGACAGGTCTAACAACATATAACAAAAAACAATTGAATGCTGTTATGGTCAACACTTATTTCCTTGACCTGGCACAACAACAGTAGTTTAAAATGAATTGATAAGCCCTCTTTAGCTCTGCCAGAGTTAGTCGACATTGCAGGTTTAGCGTAGCCCGTATACCCTCTGTATACTAGCTCCACAGTAGACTAGAATTCCTTCAATAATAATACATCGAAATCAGCAATTTTGGTATTGAGACTGGCAATATTCCAGCTAAATTCTTGTAGCTTACCAGGCTCCATATGGGAGAACAATTGGGTGTTACTATTATACTTTATTACATAAAGATGCATGACCAGTGCCAAATGTGTTCATCAGGGATTAAAGACACAAGAGTAGGAACCAGACTGAACTGAATGTGACAAATGCAGATCAGAGTGTCAATCGAGCTTATCAAATTTCTCCAAGGGCTAAAATCTGTTAGACAGATGTGAATTGCAGTTTGTGATGTGGAACATGGCCTTTCTCAGGAAAACACTTTTGAATGCTAAAGGGGACAGGTAGGTGATAGAAAAAAAACACAAGGGCAGTAGTTGGAATACATTTTGTCTCCCAGCATGATTGATTGGAATGACAACAGACTACTAGTCTATATCTCCTTCTTATTCATAAAATTGACCAAAATGGAGTCCCCAGAAAAGTATTTGAGCAAAGGGCCTAACCAAGCAACACTTCTGACAGTTACAATTTCGTCAGTATTATTCACATAAAAGTTCATATGGCAAGAAACCTAATGAATAACCTTGTTTTGCCCCTGGTCGAAGTCGTCAGATGCCTCTAGTGGCAATGTAAGCACATGTGCTAAAATAGCCACATGAGGACAAGCACCCAGAGGCAAACTGAGATATTAGGAAGTACAACATTGAAACCTTTTAGGAGTGCACTAATTAATTTCTGTCAAGTTGCATTTGTTTGGGGGGGGCTGTATCTTATTTTGCAATTCTATTGATGGGGCTGCCATTGGCGACTTATTATTGAGTCCAGTTAGAACATTACCAGATTGGTTTCTTGATCTTGACGCTCTGGTTTTGGGAAAAGCCGACATCTGAGCAGGATGTGAGGCTGATGACAGATTAGTGGAAAATGTGCCTTTGCAAAATTAGTACTTATCTTTGTGGCTGCTTGTGTGATCCATTTGATGGGAGCTATACTGTAGGGCTCTATCCAGGCACTCCTTAATATGATACAATCGATCTGAGAGGTAAGAGCAGCTTTCCAATCAGGTCTCCAAGTTTTTTAAAAAACAACTCATAAAGTGAGGTATGTGATGGGCAATGGAGTTCAGCCCCAGAACAACATCAACACAGGTTCGTTGTCCTTCATCATTGCAGAGACTTGCAAATTTAACAAAATGTTTGATTTTAGAAGAACTATCAAACTCCCGACTACACCAATAAGACTTACAGAAGTAGTGCCCATGGAAACTGGCCCTAAAGATAGGTCTAAGAAGTTGACTTTACACTTAGCCATGAAAAGCTGTTGGCTCAACATCAGCCCAACAAACATCCGAGGCAGGAGAGCTCACTCAGTTTTCAATCAAGACCTGCCTTTAAAAGTCTAATATATATATATATATATATATATGTTTTTTTTTCATTATCTACTGGCGGTCGCCAGTAGATAGTTATAGTTAGGACCGTGTTTCCATAGGAAATCTGAAAATTCTATTTTGAATAACTTAGGCGCCGGTTGACGAATCCACGCGAATTTTTCAAAATAGGTGGGGCGCTCCGCTCCGCTCCTACCCTGAAAGTCTCGGGGTGATTAGTCAAGTGGGGGCCGAGAAAAAAGGGGGTCCCAAAACACGTTTTCCCCATGCATTTTTCCATAGGGACCTTTAGTCCAAGGTACAGCCCGAACGGCTGAACAGAATTACTTGAAATTTGGCAGAGAGGTAGTCCTCAGGTCAGGGATGTGCCTTTTGAATATCTGGAGTCAATCTGTTCAGTAGTTCCTGAGAAAATGTCAGTTAAAAGTACATATACATCTATAGGCGCGCACCGTGCTCGCACCGTGCGTGCACGGTGACGTGCGCAAGCACAATTCTGATTGGTTGTTAGATGTCAGTAAACATTCGAATTGGTCGAAATCAGGAAGTGTTGGCCGCCATTTTGTCTCTCGCAGTCTGAGGCAGTGAAAAACAAAGGTGGAGAACGTGAAAAGGGGGCAGGGTGGACAGTTCCTGACCCCCTAGCCTTTGTCAGGGGGTCACTGAAGGACCCCCAAGGGTGAAAAAAACATTTATTTTTTTGACGAAAAAGCACGGGGTGGGCGCACCGCGTGCGCACGGCCCGCACAACGGATCGTGGGCACTCGGTGCGCAAAGCGCACCGAGCGCCCACACCGCGCGCATGGTGAAAAACCTGAAAAAAAAACTATTAATAAATACATAACTTAGCATTTATAAAACCGTACAAATTCACTTAAAAAACCATAGGTTTCACACACGTTATAGTTAGGAATTAGCATTTAAAAAACCTTGCAAATTCACTTAAAAAACCATAGGTTTCACACATGTTATAGTTAGCTGGACATTTCCCTCGTAAAAAACCAATGAAATTCCCCTGTTATAGTTAGTGCAGGCAACTATAACTCACGCGACCGCAATCCTCTGCTGATGACATCAGATATTACATCACTGATTACATATGTGTCTTTCTGAAAAATAAATATTTGTAACATATGTATAGCTAAAGATTAATGGAAGAAGACATGGGTAAATAGGTGTCTAAAAACAGTGATGTAATATCTGTCGTCATCAGCAGAGGATTGCGGTCGCGTGAGTTATAGTTGCCTGCACCAACTATAACGGGGGAATTTCATTGGTTTTTTATGAGGGAAATGTCCAGCTAACTATAACATGTGTGAAACCTATGGTTTTTTCAGTGAACATATATATATATATATATATATATTCACTGAAAAAACCATAGGTTTCACACACGTTATAGTTAGGAATTAGCATTTAAAAAACCTTGCTAATTCACTGAAAAAACCATAGGTTTCACACATGTTATAGTTAGCGGAAATTTTACTGATAAAAAACCAGTGAAATTCCCCCGTTATAGTTAGCGCAGGCAACTATAACTCACGCGACCGCAATCCTCTGCTGATGCTAATACTGTATTTAGACACTTATTTGCCCATGTCTTCTTCCATACATTTTTAGCTATACATATATTACAAATATTTTTTTTTCATAAAGACACATATGTCATCAGCAGAAGATTGCAGTCGCGTGAGTTATAGTTGCCTGCGCTAACTATAACGGGGGAATTTCACTGGTTTTTTATCAGTAAAATTTCCGCTAACTATAACATGTGTGAAACCTATGGTTTTTTCAGTGAATTAGCAAGGTTTTTTAAATGCTAATTCCTAACTATAACGTGTGTGAAACCTATGGTTTTTTCAGTGAATTAGTACGGTTTTTTAAATGCTAAGTTTTTTTCCCTTATAATAAGCCCTGTACATTTGGTGGCCTTCGGCCACCAAAAGCACAGGGGGTGGGGTAAGTGTGGATAGTGTTTTTTGCCCTTAACATAAGCTCTGTGCTTTTGGTGGCCTTCGGCCACCAAAAGCACAGGGGGTGGGGTAAGTGTGGATAGTGTTTTTTTTATTTTTATTTTTTTACCGTACGCTTACGGTAAGCGTACGGTAAGCGTACCCCGCGAAATTGCCGAAAAAAAAATAAAACCGTTTTTGCACTTGGGGGATGTTTGGGGACTCCCTCAACATGACTATGTGGGAGGGAGTTGTCAAAACAGCCCCTTTACATGTTTTTGGGCTTGATATTTTAAAAATCACTCTCAGTGCGAGAGACAAAATGGCGGCCGCCGCTTCCTGGTTTCGGCCGATTCGAATGTTTACTAAGATCTAAGAGCCAATCAGAATCGCGCTCGCGCACGCCACCGTACGCTTACCGTAAGCGTACGGTAAGCGTACCGTAAGCTGGCTCAGATATATATATTGATTTAAAGGCTATTTTCTCAGAATCTACTGAACAGATTTACACCAAACCTACAAAAGGCACTTCCTTGACCTAGGGACTACCTCTCTGCCAAATTTTGAGTAATTCTGTTCAGCCGTTCGGGCTGTAGCTCGTTCTAAAGGTCCTATGGAAAAATGCATGGGAAAAACGCGTTTTGGGACCCCCCTTTTATCTCAGCCCCCGCTTGACGGATCCCCCCGAGACTTTCAGGGTAGGAGCGGAGCGTAGCGCCCCACCTATTTTGAAAAATTTGCGAGGATTCGTCGACCGGCGCCAAAGTTATTCAAAATAGAATGTTGAGGTTTTCCTATGGAAACGTGGTCCTAACTATAACTACCTACTGGCTATCGCCAGTAGGTAATATATATATATTCACTGAAAAAACCATAGGTTTCACACATGTTATAGTTAGCGGAAATTTTATTGATAAAAAACCAATGAAATTCCCCCGTTATAGTTAGTGCAGGCAACTATAACTCACGCGACCGCAATCCTCTGCTGATGCTAATACTGTATTTAGACACTTATTTGGAGGACATATGATGCACTTCGTTTTGAAAGGTAATATTTTAATTTTTCGTATATTTTATAAGCCATGCTCAAATGGTGCCCTTCGGGCACCATTTGCACACGGGGTGGAGAGAGTGTGGATAATTGTTTTTTTATTATTTTTTAAAAAAAATTTTTTTGTTTATCTCAGGTGTATTAAGCCATGCACAATTGGTGCCCTTCGTGCACCAATTGCACACGGGGTGGAGAGAGTGTGGATAATTTTTTTTTTTTTTGAATTTTTTACCGTACGCGTACGGTAAGCGTAATCGGCAAAATTACAGAAAAAATAAAAATTCAGTTTTTGGCCTTGGGGGATCTTTGGGGACTCCCTCAACATGGCTATGTGTGTGGGAGCTGTTTAAACAGCCCCTTTACATGTTTTTGGGCTTTATATTTTAAAAATCACTCTCAGTGCGAGAGAGAAAATGGCGGCCGCCGCTTCCTGGTTTCGGCCGATTCGAATGTTTACTTAGATCTAAGAGCCAATCAGAATCGCGCTCGCGCACGCCACCGTAAGCGTACGGTAAGCGTACCGTAAGCGCACCGTAAGCTGGCTCAGATATATATATTGATTTAAAGGCTATTTTCTCATAATCTACTGAACAGATTTACACCAAACCTACAAAAGGCACTTCCTTGACCTGAGGACTACCTCTCTGCCAAATTTCTAGTAATTCTGTTCAGCCGTTCGGGCTGTAGCCCTGTCTAAAGGTCCTATGGAAAAATGCATGGGAAAAACGCGTTTTGGGACCCCCCTTTTATCTCAGCCCCCGCTTGACGAATCCCCCCGAGACTTTCAGGGTAGGAGCGGAGCGTAGCGCCCCACCTATTTTGAAAAATTCGCGAGGATTCGTCGACCGGCGCCAAAGTTATTTAAAATAGAATGTTGCGGATTTCCTATGGAAACGTGGTCCTAACTATAACTACCTACTGGCGACCGCCAGTAGGTAATATATATATATATATATATATATATATTGTTGTTTTTTATTGCTGCTGAATGTAAGGTTGTGCCCCAGTATGTATATATTTATTTTTAATTTATTAATTTATTTATTGCTGCTGAATGTAAGTATAACGTAAGATAGGGAAACAATTGTGATTCTGAACTACAGTTTTTCATTTCCAATGTGAAGCTTCAATAGACTACCCAAAACCCACTTTTACAATGAAAGGAGCGTTCTTCACTTCAGAGATGCATGCTAGCAGGTCACTGGCGTCTTGTGTTATTTCCTGCAGTTCTACAAGGACAGGGAGCTTATCTTGTTATCAAGGGCGCCTAAGATTTATTTGCTCGTGCTCTCCTTGCACTTCAAAGGGATTTCATGTGGTAGGATTAAGCAGTTAGAGGGATCACTTGGTGTGACGCGCCCGTCTCCATGTTGCTGGCAGTTACAACAACTGATTTCTTAGAGGACTAATGAATATGAAATAGCCTTCCTGGTTTAAATTAAAGTATCTTTCCCAAGAAAGCTCAGCAGCATATTATTACCTCTTCAGTCTATTCAGGAGAGTCCAAGAAGGTCCTGATATGTGCTTCTATATGGCTAATTGGATATTTAGGTAAACATTTATAATGTATTGCCATGTAAATATTTGAGACCGATGTCTTAGTAAAAGCATATCAAATTACTGTGTCCAAATTTTACTGAGTTTACTATAGATGCTAGCTTCCAGACTTCCTGTGTACTCTCCTGTTTGACAAGCGTCAAACCGCTGCCGGAACCGCCGAAGTTGACGAGCTGAACATTTCTATTCAGTCCTTTTTCAAGAGCAGCATATTGCTGTACATTAGCACAGTTCACACGAACATGCTGCTCATTAAAGGTGTGTATCCTTTTTTGCAAACAAAATACTAAGGCGCATGTCCGAAGTCTGGCAGATGTGTTAAGCCATGCTTTGTTACTAATGTAATGCATACATAAAAGACTAGCAGGCCATTTACAAATCAGTACACGAGGACTGAGACGAGATCCCAGGTGATGACAAAAAAGTGCAGAAATATTAAAAATATACATTTTGCGAGCAAATCATAGCAATCATTGCACAAAAATCGACTGAAATTGCTCAGATTATTTAATGTGGTCCAATTTTTTATAGGTATGTTCCAGATTTATTTGAGCAGTTTTAACAGGCTTGTAAGACAAACCTTGTAACAGGTGTATGTAGATTACAGGAACGTGGTGGCCAGTAAGTTAAGGCGGGAGGGCGTGGACGGGACACACATTCAGACATACATACTCACAACCATGCATTCACACACACGCACACACAACCATGCATATCACACACGCGCACACACACAAACACATCCATTCACAACACATTACCTTTGTTCAGCCTGACAGACACGGTATTTCATATTTTAACAATGAACTCCAGAGGAAAGCTTAAGGAATGCATTTTAATGAAAGCTTATTCACTTCTGTATGGTTGAAATCTAGATAGATAACACCTTAAACTCCACCCAACAGAAAGCTATTAGTACTTAAATATGTGAACAACAATCTAAGAATAAGTTCAGCTCTCACTAAACAAGAATCTATTGGTCCAATGTAGAAGAACATGTCTATAAGCCTCATCTCAAACATAACATGAGTTTGATCTCTGCCGACCCCATCCCCTAGGCCTAAAAATATATTTAATGAGGAGGGGTGCATGTGGGTCCTCTCCTTGAGCTACAAGAGGCCCAGGAGACCCCCTTTCCTGGGGCTTTTAAGGGGAGGGGTTAACAGGCCCCCTCCCTGCACCAGTAGTGGCACCAGAAATGCTCTCCCCGGGCCAAAACATATATGTTAAAAGGAAGGGGGCACACACCCCGAGCCAAAAGTGGCCCTGAGGACCCCATCCCATTGGGCCAAAACATATATGTTAAGGGGAGGGCATGTGCAACTCCCCTCCAAGAGCCATAATTGGCCCGGGGAACCCCAACCCAGGGGGCTGAATGCCATACAAACGGGTCCATGTATATATTTCCTTGGTGTCTGTATTTCTTTTAGGTGGGTGCTCTGGTGCCCATGGGGTGAGCCCTTTTGCCCCCGTGGCACCAGTTGGCTTCCAGCAGCTGATTGAGCTTGCTTTCACCGGGCGGAAGCAATATGTGTTTCCCCACGTGGAGGAGTGTGGGCAGGGAAACAAGTCTTCTCCCACCAAGTAGGAACATGTTTAAAGCTCCCACCTAGTGACAGCAGATATGCCTTCCCTGCCCACACTCCTGCAGGCAGCAAAGGCATTTGTGCTCCCTCCCAGTGGGAGCTTTAAAAATGTTCCTGCCAGTTGGGAGAAGACATGTTTCCCTGCCTGCACTCTTGCGGGCAGTGAAACTACTATGTGCCAGGGATGGGCTTCCCGGGATTTAGAAGTGAACCGCCACTGGTTGGGGGGGTCTTCATGCCCATAACGGGCTCACGAAGGAGGGCCGGGCAGCAACACTCCATTTTAAGTTCAGTTTAGCCCAAGGGGATTGTTGCAGCATTCTGCTTTAGAACAGAACTATGCTGGAGACCACAGACAATCATCATGTAAGGACTGAGTCACCATTACCCACCAGTATCTACGGGTCCAAATCCGACTATCTTATAGTGTCTCACTTGCCCTCCTAACCTTTCCAGTGAGACAAGGATTAGGCACCTCAGAACACAACACTCCTGACCTTCGCAGGGATCGTGGTAGCAGGTCATCCCTTTTCGTTCTCTCACTCATACATGTCCACAATAAACAGGAAAGAGACATGAAGGATGGTCAAAATATTTATTTATACTATTGTGCTCTAATATGCAGCAATTGCACCACAACTAGCAAACAAATACAGATCATTGGCATGATTAGGAGATCATACACAATAAAGAGCCCTGGCCCATTATCTGATAGATTTGCCTTACCCCACCATCACTATGAAACTAAGTGATTATAGATTATGAATTATAGATCACTGGGCTTAGTGGCGGACCCCATGCATCCCAGCTGGTGCAGCTCTCTTGCCTCAGAGCGGAGATTTGCAGACAGCTCACAGGACCTGTGTGTTTAGAACAACATGTCCCGGGTTATATGACAGCATGTGTTTTCGACAACAGCAGCTGGGTGTTTCTATTATGTCTAGGTGCTAGTGTCCTACCACAGAGAATAACAATGAGCAGTGTAACTATAAAAACATATGCTGACTATATGTGAAAATACAATGTGGAACAAGAACAAGCATGCCCTTTGGTAACATGTACAAAGCAAACGCGCCCTACATGCTTAGTTAGGCTAACATTGGGAAAACAACAGTGTTCATGTAGGAAATACAGAACACGATGGAGTCCCTGGGTTCCTTTAAAGCTCGGAAAGGGGTTGTGCCCCTCCCCTTTTTTTCAGAATTCATCCCTGGGTGATGGTGTCACCAGGGCCAATTAAGGCTTGGAAAGGGGCTGTGTGCCTCCCTCCCCTTATTTTACATATATACCCTTGGGAATAGGGTGCCCAGGGCCTCACAAGGGCCACATGACCCCACCACAATAGGATTTTTTTTGCATTGCCCCACCCCCTAGAGCATGGCCCACCCTGTTTTGTTTTTTAATTAAAGTAGCAGGGAGGCTTTCCTGTTTTTATTTTGCTCTTAGATATGTGGATTTTCCACAAATTTGTGACAAAACATAATAAAAGGCATTGTTGGCCCCAGGCGGGGTGCCTCTGAAATCCCTAGCCTACACAGTTGTCTTTTTTTTAACCTTTTCAATAGGACTCAGGACTGCGTCCCAAATCCTGAGAATGCTGCTGCCACATCCTCGTTGAGGTGGTGGCAGCCAATCAGATCTCACCTTGAGCTCTGCTGCCCAGATTCTCTTCAATGTAAGCTATACAATGATTTTGAGCCCTAATTGCTCAAAGTCTACTGAACAGATTTATACCATATCATAAAAAGCACTCTTTCTTGACCATGATCTAGCTCTCTGCCAAACTTGGTGTAAACCCATTCAGGCTTTTGGAATGTAGCTGTATCTAAAGTTGCTCTGAAAAAATGTATGGGAAAACGTGTGTTAGCAACCCTTTTTTTTCACCTCCACTTGAAGGAACACCCTAAAACCTTCAAGGACTGAGCTGAGGTTGAAGAACTTTTTATGGTAAAGCTTTTTGGAGATTTCTCATATATTTATATGGCATTTCACACCCTTGCTAGAAAATAAAGAAAGCTGACCTGGAATGCAACCTATTGATGATCAAAATCTATAAATCTCTATCTTTATATATCTGCCATCATTGACGCAGGATCATAGAATCCAAGAGGTATTTTTCTATCTTAAACTTAGTTTACAATCCAGTAAATGATTTGTATCCATTTTGAGAAACATTGGTGTTAGGAAATGTAATGAGACATTTAGAATTTGAAAATCAGATTTCCATGACTAATGCAATCGTAAATTATTGTTTTTCTGTATACATATGTATATATTTATGTATATATCTCGGGACATATATGTTTGCACATAGATATGTGTGAGTATATATACATATATTTGTGTGTGCTGATGGATGGATGTGGATGGAGATTTTAACATTTAATAATCTTTATCCTTGGCATAATTGTAAATACAGCAGCCATGTTATGATCAAGCTATTTGTGCCTTTCAGTTTCACCCATTTCTGATTTGTCAAAACTCGGTCCCCTATTTGTCTTTTGAGGCAAGACGTTTCTGAGCAGATTGCTCACTGGCTGCAGTTTGCATGTATATATGTGTGATGGTTGAAATGTTGTGACTTGTGCAAAACTTTGTTGTTGCTGCTTTTTGTCACAGGTGTTGCCCAAGGTGCAAGAACAGCTGTGAACCATTTGTATACTGTGGCAAGCCAAGGATTTGCTCAATTACTTTCTGTTGCTAATCACTGTGTTTTTCAACAGGAAAGGTATAAAGCATCAAATGATTTAAAATTAGTTTACAACTGCACTCTTCAACAAACCAAGAGGGGCAGGGGGGGAATGGGTTGGCAGAACCATCATAATGGGAGAGTCGGTTGGGGTCAGGCATGCGGTTGAGGTTATTTGTCTCCAACCAATCCCTCATATTTTATTTGTGGGCAGCCTAGATAGTGGAAACTGGATTGTCCTAACGTACCCTCTAGCGCCTACCACCAACCCAAATAATCACTTTACTTAGTTCTCCCAAAACAACTACTCTACCTTTTTAAACAGCATTGGAGGAGCTGACAGTGCTTTAAAATGTCATTATTGTGAATCACAGTGAGCCCTATATGTGATGTTATCAATAGAAAGACCTCTAAACATGCCTAGAGACCTTTGAATTGTCTTCCTTACCTCTCTTGTGCATGTCCATCGATGCAGTTGGCATTTCAAATACCTGCATCCACCATCATATATATCCAATCCAATATTGAAAGAAACTTCATTTTTTTTTGGAGTGAGTGGGTGCCTGCCCACCACAAGGAACAATAAGAGGTCTTGTCAGGGTGAACTCTCAAAGCAAATAAACTATCTTGGTTTCAAACCCCTGGTAGACTTGGCACAGAGCAGACAGGCTTAACTTATAGCAATGTGTGAAGTATGTATGCAGTGCCAAAACAGTAATCAAGTAAAAACACAAAGCAATAAAAATACCTAGACAAATTAAAAAAAAAGTAACATTCAGTGAATAAAATGACACCAAAACACCAAAAATCAAATAAGGGATAGCAGAGAAAGTAATTTTTAACGTTTTAAGCGAAAATGGCACCAAAAGACGTGCAGTGTCAGTGGTAGTCAATGGTACAGTAAACTTGGTCCTAGGCACAATTTGATGCCAACTATAATGGAGCCCTAATCTGCTACACTAGTCAGGTTTGACACAGTCAAAGGTTTTACTTTTGGATTTGGACTTTTTTAAATGTTAAAATCCTTTAGCAGGGCTGTTTAGATCACTGAGCTGTAGTTTTTGACTTCTAAAACACATCATTAGATCATCTCCAAAGAACCTCCAATACAAATGTGTTAATCTCGGTTAAAGAAAGAGAATGTGGCACTATAATGGTTTGGCTGTTAATGTTTTAAGTACTTGTTAACGCACTACGCACACAAACTATTAATTTCTTGATGTTGTATTGCCTAGAGAGATCTTTCACTATGATAATAATATTGTTAGAAAAGCTATCAATTTTCATTATTTCCAAAAATATAGTTGCCCACTAATACAAATCAAATTTAGAATATTTTGTTTTGGAAAAAAAAGAACCTCATCAGCAACATTATTATGCAAATTGTCCTTCATTTATGTAGCCAAGAGTGATTAGATGTACCTGAGCTGCATTCTGCAGTGCATGTATTTTCATTTCAATTCACCATTACATTTATCATTCATTGAGCTTGTCTCTGATTCCCCAGCTTAAAGACTTGACGATTTACATATGTCAAGTTACATTTGCATCATCAGAAGGAGACAAAGCGTTTATTTACTGTCACGTCTGATCTAGTTTGCAAACATGCCAATCCGAATTGTAGTGGATACACTTTGGATGGCACCTTTCCTCTATAGTCACTTGTTGGTCATTTCTGGTTTTGATGACCTCAGAAATGCAAGTAACAAGGCACATTTTCAAAACTGTCTTTCAAGTTATTGTTTTTGCATAATAGAGATCTTCTCTACGCTTATTATGTGTGTGAAAAGTTGAAAACGTTCATTCCGGAATAAACCTTATTGAAAAAAGGGAACAATTACACATTTATGAAACCATAATGTAATTCAACACGAAATGTGAGGGGCATAAACTTAACTAAATGTGGAAAGCCAGAGTCATTACTTTAAATTTAAAAGGCAGTGGACACTATCGGGCAACTTGAACTCGGGGTGAATCGACCACTCTTCTAGTACCCCGAGGTGCAGAAAGCCAACCCACTTACGGTTCACTCAGTTGTCAATGTTTTAAAATCTGAGTTGACCATCTTAACAACATGTCATGGGCCCTCACCACGCTTTGCAGGAGGCAACTCCATTTTGCATTATCCTGCTGAGCGTGCTTGACTGATTATGCTTTGAGTACACATTCATTCATAAGGGAGAGAGTAGTTCCCAATGGAAAGCGCTATAGATGTGGTCCGCAGCTCTCTGGGGTGGTGGGTTGCACATACTTGCAAGTGCAGCCGTGGTAGCTGCTGTAAGTGTATGTGCTGAGGACAGCTGGGCTGACGTTCATGTGCCTGAGAGCTTCAGACACACTCCCTCTGTGTGGCCGGCGACAACCAGAAGGGTCGCTGAACTCCCTCAGACTCTCTCAAGTAATTAACATAAATATAAAGATGTTCTCATGGACATTTTTTTTACAAAAAAAATATGGTAGCAAGGGTATATAGAAAACAGTTCACCAACACGATTTAAAAATACATATCATCTCTCGATTTGCAACAGCAAAAGGCATTATCATGCTAGTCCTATTTTTGGATTCACTAAAAAGGTGAAGTGAAAATCTTTGAGTGAAGGTCCTAACTGGACCTCCCTATTCCCCCGTACTAAGAGTGGCGTGTAAGGAGCCATTCACAACTAAAATCAGAGGAATTAAATATACCATATCCATTAGAAAGCGCAGAGAAGGAAGTTATTTTGTCGTCAAATGATTTATCGATATAGCACAAATTAAAAGAAAATGAATATAAACTGAGCTCTGGATGCCAAGAAGATTTTGCATATAAGCTAAACATCTTAAAGAAAAGACAAAAAATTGACAAACCAATGCTTTTTTTTCTTGTCAAAGCGCCCCATGCCGCGCTATCACTTTAACGTCGGCCACACCAATTACTTTAGATGCAGTTCGTCTAAGGAAAGGAGCGCGCCGACCTTAAAGTGAAAGCGTCGCATGGGTGCTTTTGACAAACGAGCATTTGCAATGCAATAGGTCTCACATTTCCGAGAGTTTCGTGAATGCAAGACCCATTGCATTGCAAATGCTTGTTGTTTAATATTCATTTCACAGCTGTCCCATTTGTTGAGTTCACACATCCATCTTGCTAGGTCAGGGCCTCATGCCTTCTTACAGCTCATAGAAATCTGGACCCCAATGCTAAGTCTATGAATCAACCTGTTGTTTTATTAGCCCTAGTTCTCGGATATAACCCCAGCAGACACACTAACTGGGTAAGGGGCAGTTCCCAATCACTGAAATAAGTAACATATTGCACAACTCTAAACCAATAGTCTGTGAACAAGACTTAATTCCAGACCACATGAAAGAAGTCCTCCCGGTACATCTCCACACCTATGACATCCAGCCTGAGGATCTGTGCATATATGTTTAATCCTCTTAGGCGTGGTATACACGTGATGACTATAGCAATACTGAATTAGCTTACATCTAGAGTTTCTAGAGACCTTGGGGATATATTTAAGCACTTTGCTCTAACTGTTTTCCGTAATCTGAACTCTTATATCAGTGGCTCGTTTTTCGCATAAATCCCCCAGGTAATCCTTTGAGGCATCTACAAGTGTGCGTTGAAAAATGTCACAGCGTGTCCTCTGTCGTCTAGAGTATACATCAACATCAAAAACTGTCCTGCTGAGATGTCATACGCAATGTGTAAATCCTGAAACTCCATACATGTACCCACAGTGTTGTGAGCCTGTTCTCAACCCAATTTACTGAGTGCATCCAGTTCCCTCTGTGCGGTAAGGCTTTTAAGGAGGCGCAGGGGATTACCCTTGAATTGGCAACCTCGTGTACATTCTCTGAAGTGCTCCCACCCAGGCTTAGCAGAGTATTCTCAACAGCATACTCTTAATTTTGAAAAAATTAGTTTGGAGTGGGCTTAGCAATAGGTGAGGAAGGAGTGCTTGGCGGGGGGGGCGTATCTATGCTTCCAGCTTGAGTTTCCTTACAAATACGTGTTGGGCCACCTCGCTGCCCATTGTTATTGCACAGTGATCTCATAAGGCTCGAAATCTGGGGCTGCCAGCCCATATTCATCAACTAGCAAACACAGTTTAGAAAAGGGCTGCTGAGTATCACAGATCAAGCCAATTAGCATGTTGTCCAGGTTCCCTGAGGATTCGAATGGGCAAGGAAGAGAAACAAATATAGAAATAGGCAAAGTATCTCAATGCTTGATAATTCTATCATACCCATGACCAATATGGGGAGTGTATTCAATAATCTAATTGTGTGTCTCAGAGAAGATATATTGATGCTAAAACATTGATTGCGTTCAGACCAGTAGATGCGCATACCCAGGTAGAGCATATAGGTCGGTATCCATCTGATATTGTCAACCATCCCTAAGTGTTATCCATCTCATTCAGGCTTATGAATCAGCTACCCACACCACTTTCCCCCATGTACATGTAGGCCTGAAAAGCTACCAAAGTCATCTGGAGTCTGAACTACTCCTTCAGCCTTAGATGCAGTTTACTAAAGATAAAGCTGTATATCATCAGCATACAGTGAGAGGTTTAGTGGTTTTCCATCAATGTAGAGGCCCTGTAAATAATGCCCTGTCTCATTGTTTAAACCACTGGCTCCACCACCATGACAAAACGAACTGGGGAGAAATGGCATCCCTGTCTGGTGTATTAACTAACACGTTGTATGTCAGATATGACATTACTTGTCTTAATTTATTATTATTATTTATTTATAGGATTTTTATTGCACTAGTTAGACACGAAGGTATCGGAGTGCTTTACATAATCGAGAGCAAGGCAATAATCAAGTCGCTGAGCATATGATGCAAAACAATATTAGGTTCAAGTACACACAAAATATATACAAGGAAAATTTGTTAGGCAATGAGTATGGTTACCTTTTGTGATCAATTAGCGCAGTGTAAGTCCAGGGAGAGAAAGAGATAATAGACAGTAGAAGCAAACAAAACAGTAAACTGTTCCAAAGGTCTATACTTAGAAAGAGAGAATGTTTGAACAGAGTAGGTCTCTCGGGAGAGAGTGCCATATGCTTTGTGCATTTACAGAAAGAGAGCAAACCTGGGTTGATTTCCTTTTCTGTTTGGGAGGAATGAGAAGAAGTGTGTTGGAGCTTCTCAGAGTTCTGGTACTTCCAGCTCATGTGAACCAACATGAAATCGTCAAAGGTAATGAATGGTTTGATTATTTTTCTTAGGTGTTTTAGTGTGAAAGCGCTCCTTTGGCTGAGTTATTGATGTGATCCTTCATTGACAAGTTTTTGGCCAGGGTGACGCCTAAGGATTAAGGATTTCAGTCTTGGAGTGGTAGGTGGTTACTTCTGGGGAAGAACAGAATTACTTATGTTTTGTTGCGTTTTAGTTTTAGGCGGTTAGAGTTAAACCAAGATTGTATCTTGATCAGTGTGACGTTGAGATGTAGGATGTCATTGAGTGATTTGATTTTGTAGTAAAGTTGAGTGTTGTCGGCATATAGGTGATATTTGATCCCAACTTGCTTCAGTCTCATGAAGAGATTGACAAGTGGAGAGGATTGAGCCCTGAGGGACACCAAGAGTGACAGGTGTGGGTTTCAAGAGGCAAGACTTGATTTTGATTTGTTGTGAATGGTGTTGTAGTTAAGATGTGAACCATTTTACATCCGTGCCATTGACACCAGAGTGGAGCTTCAATGACTCCAGTAAGGCTGGGCGATTAACAGTGTCAAAAACTGCTGAGAAGTCAAGTAGGATAAGTAGGCATGCATCTCCTTCGTCCAAGGATCTATGGATGTCATCTGAGATATTGAGCATGGCAGTCTCTGTGCTAAAGCCTTTCCTGAACCCTGATTGGAAGGTGTCAAGTGGGTTGAATTCCCCTATAATAAGGTTGAGTTGTTGTAAGACACATTTTTCCATAGTTTTGGCTAGGAACGGGAGGTTGGAGATAGGTCTGAGGTTTTTAAGATCTTTTGGGTCTGGCCTAGGATTTTTTAGTATGGGTGTGATTTGACCTATTTGGAGGGAATCTGGTACACAACCCGAAGCATTCTGTCTAAATTTGGGAAATTATGTGGTTGAGAATATGTAATGTTGCTGAAGGGAGGGGATCCTTATTGTGTGAAATGGGCTTTAATTTCACAATTATATTGAAGACTTATATTTCTGTCAAGGGTTTTAAGTCCGACCAATTGGAATTGTTTTTCAATTGGGTGGTAGAACGGTTGCCATTAGTTCTATTTGGGTCCATTAGATCATTGATAGGTTCAGGTGGTGGAACTACCGTGGAGGGGGGTGTCAGTAAGGATAGCTAGTAGGGGAGGTAGGGTTGTGACTTGAAGGAAGGATTGCTCAATTTTAGTCATTTTGTAAGTGAAGAAGTAGCAATTTTTCTTCACATTGTTTCATTAGTGGTGAATATCTAGTTGGGGGAGGAAGATGTGGTTTGTCGCTTGACAATGTTAAAGACCTACCTGGGCCTATTCTTTGCATGGTCAAGTTGGTTGCGGAAGAAAGAGGCTTTTTCTCTAAAAATTCGCTTCTTAGAAGACAACCTTGCAGTTCTAAGTAGAGCTAGATGAAACGTCAAGGGGTTTTGTCTCCATGTCCTTTCGGCTTGTCTGAGTTGTCTTCTTTTGTTGTTAAGATCCAAGTTAAACCAAGATTTTGATAGGATGGATCTCAGTTGTTTTAATTTGAGCAGTGCCACTTGGTTGAGAACTCCCATTATCGCTGTGTTGTAGTGAGCGGTTAGATCATTAACGTTATGAGTGGAAGGGTGATGCTGTAATTGTTCAAGTATTTTGGATCCCAGTTCTGTAATTGGGACGTGTTTGAGGCTTCTGGGCCACTGCATAGGTTTATTTTTTAAGTCTGTGTGTGATCTGCCAGTGGTATCGATACTGAACAGTATGAGATGGTGGTCTGACCAGTCAATGGGTATGATGCCACTGAGAGAGACCAGTTCATTTTTTGTGATAGTCGCGTCTAGAGTAGAGCCTTTGAAGTGTGTTGGGTCATTGCAGAGTTGTTTTAGGTTGCTCATTTCAAGAAGGTTCGTGAGGTGCCAGACTTGGGTGTCTTCTGAGTTGTTACAATGAAAGTGAAAGTCTCCAAGGAACACGTCCTTTGTATCAGTTAAGGAGAACCAAGTTAGTATGTCAGATAACTCTTCTGCGAGGAGGGTGTGATCCCCAGGAGGGTGGTAGATAGTGTGAACTTTGATAGGAAGGGAGCCTTTGCCTTCAAATTCAACACCAAGGTATTCAAAAGTGGAGTATTCTGCATTATTAAAAAATGGAAAGATGAATTACTACTTTGTGGATTATAGCTAGACCTCCTCCTGTTCTTTTAGGTCTCACATGTCTAATGATGGTGTACCCAGCAGGTGTAAGCAGGTCAAGTATGGGTGTAGAGTGGTCTTGAGCCAGCATTCCGTGAGAAAAGCGACGTCAATTTCATGACCGAGTATAGTTTCTGCGATATCTGTAGCATGTTGCGCTGCAGATCTACAGTTGACGAGCATGCACGATAGAGGACAGGGCTTATCCTTAGAAGATTGTAGTGTATGAATGGTGGTGTATTGAGCAAGAGGTCTTGGTGAGTTTATAATTAGAGGGGTTCTATTTGTACCTACTATTGCTGGGATTGTGGAGGGGGATTTGGAGCCATAGTCTGGTTCTTGGGGAGATAAGATTTGCTGATAATATCTGCTTCCAGTGCGGATAAGGGACAGTTAGCAAACTGGGGTCTGTGGGCCAAATGGCACATGGGAGTAGAGGGCCAGGGCCTGCATGGTAGGGTCTTTGGAGAACCTGTGTGGGGAGGTTAATTGGAGCTCTGGCGTCTGTATATAATAGTTCATACCAGCTTGTGACCAAGAGCAAGCAAAGTGGCATTCAAGAAGTTCCAACAAAGGGATTCAAAGGATTTCTCAATATTGATAGACAGTCGAAAGCCTCTGGGTATTCATGTAGAGAACTGTCAAGTACATGCATGAGTCTACATATGTTTGACATGGTACTTTGTTTAGGAATTAACCCTTTCTCATATGGGTGCACAAGGTGCCCTACACTGGATAGCAACTTATTTTCCAAGATCTTACTTTAAACATGGATATTGGTTTATAAGAAAATTCCAAGGTTGAGTCTCCATTCATTTTAGGAAGGGGCACTATGATTGCCTCCTGAAGAATAGGCGTCAGGCACCCCAAATTCCTGGACCCTTTAATGACTTCAGTAAGGTAAGGGACAATCGCATCTACATAAGTCACATAAAATTCAACTTCACCCTGGCAACTTTTCCCTAGCCACATCTGAAATATCTGCACAAACTTTCTGCACCACTGTTTCAGCACTCAGGGAGGGTGCGTCCTCTAGTGTGAGCCACAGAGGCTGGGCATCTGTAACTTAGTCCAGCAGTCTCTGCACATCTATGTTGTCCCTAGCTGTGTGCAAATCTTCATAATAGGCTTGCATGTCATATTAATATCTGTTTGATAAGGTACAATGCAACGGTCCGTATATGCATTTCAGGTTGGTGCAAAAAGAACAGATAATGAACAGAATGCTGAACAAACCAAAACATTCACCCCTAGTCACAGATCTGGGTTAGTTCCATGATTTTTTCACTCACCATGCCATTCTAGTGTGGACCCAGCCATATGCAAATCAGTCATGGAAACAGTCCAGCCCAGACTGCAAAGCAAGGTCCTCCCATTCCAAGTAAGAAACGGTCTCTAGTTGGCACAGGTATGCACTTGTGACAAACAGGGACCCTCTCCTCTAGTCAGGATAAGGGTGTACACTCCTAAAATAACCCCTGCTCACCCCCTTGGTAGCTTGGCACGAGCAGACAGGCTTATCTCAGAGGCAGTGTGTAAAGCATTTGTGAACACATAGAGCAACCAAGTGACAACACTACAGGTGGACACCACACAGGTTTTATATCAAAAATAGGTATTCTTCATATAGATTTACCACAAGATCATTAAACGACAAAAACACACAATACTGTTATTTTAGATGGTAGAATTTTGCTTAGTTCTCTTTAGTTCTTAAATGTGACACTTTAAGTCAATGTACCTTTTAGATGCGTTGCGCTTCCACGACAAGCAATGTCGCAGCGATGGAAATGCGGCAAAGTTCTGGTGCAAAGAAATAAAGATGTGAAGATCTTCCAGATGCGTTGCGCTTCTCCGATGTTGCGAGAAGACTCGACTCGATGCGTCAGCTGCAGCGGCGACACCCTTTACGCGATGCGATGACAGTGGCCTTGGCAGCGACACTCTTTGCCGACGTTTGCGAGACGCTTCCGCTCGATGCGATGTTGCAGCGGTGATCCCCCTTTACGCGATGCGACGACAACAGCTCCGATGGCGGCACGCTTCTCCGTGGATGCGAGGCGCTTTTCTTGATGCGGTGCAATGCGTCAGCTACGATGGCTGCGATGGCGACACGCTTCTTCGGCGTTGCGAGACACTTCCTGGATGATGCGAGACGCTTCCGCTCGATGCGATGCTGCAGAGGTGACACACTTTACGAGATGCGACGACAACAGCTCCGATGGTGGCACGCTTCTTCTTCTTGAGTTGCGCTTCCAGCTCCTTGCGACACGCAGTCCCTCAGAAGGCCCAACAACAGCAGCAGGCACTTCCAGAGAACTCATGTTAAGCTGGTTGGTGAAGTCTGTTGTTCCTGAGACTTCAGCAGGAGGCAAGCTCTTTTCCAAGCCCTTGGAGATCCTTCACAAGTTGAGCAAAAGTACACACAAAGTTCCTTTCTCCTCTCTTTGGCAGTAAGGCAACCACTGTAGGCCAATCCCCCAGGTTCAGGGATAGTTTCCTCCTCAGCTTCTTCTGGTTCCTCCCTCAGCAGAGGTTCTTCTTGTTTTCCCAAAGTGATCTAAATTCTTGGGATCAGGGTCCTACTATTTATACCCAGAAATCCTTTGTCGTCTGAAGGCAGAGGGGCCTTTTCCCAGTCCAAACCAGTTCCTGAGCACGCTGTTTACCAGACCTCTCCTTTCCTTTCACAGTGCAGGGCAGAAACATTAGACGCCCCACAGGAGGTGGAGCCAGCATTGTGGAAGGCAAGTACAGCACTGGAGCACTTTGTTGACAGGATTCCTTCTCTTCATTCACTGTGCAGGGCAGAGACATCAGCCGCTCCCCAGGGGGTGGAGCCAGCATTGTGGAAGGCAGGCACAGCCCTATTCAGCTCCCAGGTGCAACTCCTCCCACCCATCTGGATGCAGATATCTCTATTCACCACTGGGACACCTCACCCTGTCTCCTGGAATTCCCCAGCCCTGTCACTCAAACTCCAGACAAAGGAATACACACAGCCTAGCAGAGGCAGCTTTTTGAATGGTTAGACAAGAAAATGCCTACTTTCTAAAAGTGGCATTTTCAAACACAAATTGTTAAAACCAACTTTACTAAAAGATGTATTTTATCATCCTGAGTTCAGGCATACTAAATTCGATTTTCTACCATGTTCCCTGAGTCAGTTAGGATTATAAAATGTAATAACCAAACTGCCCATTCTGGCCGATGGAGAACAGGGAGCCGTGCAATAGTGAAAAACAAAAATGGCTGTAATTCACTATGAGAACATGCCACACACACCAGGGCATGTCCTACCTTGTCCTTACAGTGCACCCTGCCCTTGGGCCTACCATAGTGGTGTCTGATATGAAGGAAAGGGAAGGTTTAGGGACTGGCAAGTGAGTGCACTTTCCCAGTCAGCATGACAGTACCAGACTGCACGCAGGCTCTGCAATGGCAGACCTTAGACATATGTTTACAGGCTGCTTCTGTGGGTGGCACAACCAGTGCTGCAAGCCCACCAGCAGTATTTGGATTAAAAGACCTGGGCACTCCTGGTGCACTGTACTAGGGTCTGACAAGTAAACCAAACCACCAATCATGGAATCACAAATCATACATGAATTTACAATAGGGAGCACTTGCACTGTGGCACTGGACAGCAGTGGCACAGCGCCCTGAGCAACTAACACCAACAAAAACAAACATGAGGCACAACGAAAAATGGAAGGGAGACTCACGCCAATGTGCCAGGTCTAACACGTGTCCCCTCCAGCTGAAATGTGAGGAGAACCACCCTGCCTCCTGGGAGTTCTCATCACTAAGGCGGAAAAATCTGGACAGACCATCAGCATTGGCGTGTTCTGTACCGGGTCGAAGTTCCACTGTGAAATCCATCCCCTGTAAGGAAATGGACCACCTTAACAGCTTTGGATTCTCACCCCTCATCTGCATCAACCATCTGAGGGGCCTGTGGTCTGTCTGAACCCAGAAGTGATTCCCAAACAAGTAGGGTCTCAGCCTCTTCAGTGCCCACACCACAGCAAAAGCCTCACGCTCAATAGCACTCCGCCTCTGTTCCCGTGGAAGTAACCTCCTACTGATGAAGGCTACAGGTTGATCTAGGCTCTCCTCATTCATCTGTGCTAGAACAGCCCCCACACCATGCTCTGAAGCGTCTGTTTGTACTATGAACTCCTTGGAGAAGTTGGGTGCCAAGAGCTTGGGTGCTGTGCACATAACAGTTTTTAAGGCCTCAAAAGCTTCCTGACAGGTGTCAGTCCAAATCACTTTCCTTGGCTGCTTCCTGGAAGTCAGCGCTGTCAAGGGTGCAACAATGTTGCCATACCCCTTGACAAACCTCTTGTAGTAACCCGTGAATCCTAAGAAGGCTCTCACCTCTGTCTGGGTTTTGGGTGGCTCCCAAGCCAGGAGGGTTTCAATCTTGGGCTGTAGGGGCGCCACCTGGCCGCTCCCTACCTGGTGTCCCAAGTACACCACGGAACCCTGCCTGATCTGGCACTTACTGGCCTTGATCGTGAGGCCTGCCCTCCACAGCGCCATCAACACATCCCAGAGGTGGCACAGGTGTTCTTCCCAACTGGCGCTGAACACTGTGATGTCATCCAGGCAGGCGGCACTGAACGAGTCCAGTCCAGCCAACACCTGGTTGACCAACCTCTGAAAGGTGGCAGGGGCATTCTTCATCCCAAAGGGCATAACCCGGAACTGGTAGTGCCCATCTGGTGTGGAGAATGCTGACCTCTCTTTTGCCCCATCGGTCAAGGCGATCTGCCAGTACCCAGACGTTAAGTCAAACATGCTGAGGTACCGCGCAGCCCCTCGCCGATCTATGAGATCATCAGCTCTGGGGATGGGGTGTGCATCAGTCCTGGTGACTGCATTGAGCCCCCTGTAGTCCACATAGAACCGGAGTTTGGGTGTGGCACCTGGCGCGGCAGCCTTTGGGACCAAGACCACTGGGCTGGCCCAAGGACTGCTAGAGGACTCAATTGCCCCCAGCGCAAGCATCTTGGAGACCTCCTACTTGATGCAAGCCCTTACCCTGCCAGTCACTCTGTAGGCCTTGTGCCTCACAGGTGTACTGTCCCCAGTGTCCACCCCATGGACGCACCAATCAGTGACACTGGGAACCAGGGAGAACAGATCAGAAAACTGTTGAAGCAATTGGTGGCAGTCATTCTGTTACTCAGGGGTCAGGGTGGGAGAGAGGTTGACACCATCCACTAATCTTGCTCCTTGGCTGACAGGAGGTCAGGAAGAGGCTCGGTCTCCTCCTCCATCCCAGCATCTGTTGCCAAGAGCATGCCCACTTGAGACCTCTCCAAGTTGGGCTTCAGGCGGTTGAAATGCAGGACCCTCAAGGGGTTCCTGGGGGACCGCAAGTCCACCAAGTAGGTAACCAGACTCTTGCGCTCCACAACCTCAAAGGGGCCGGTCATCTTATCCTGGAGCGCACAGGGCTCCACGGGGGCCATGACCCACACCTTCTGTCCAGGCTGAAGCTCAACCAGAGTGGCATTCTGGTCGTACCACCGCTTCATCTCCTCCTGGCTGGCTTCCAGATTCGCCTCAGCGAGTTGTCTGAAATGCCTAGTCTGGTTCCTGAAGACCAGCATGTAGCTATATACATCCTGGGGAGGTTTCCTGGGAGATCGCTCCCAGCCTTCCTTGACCAGACTTAGAGGTCCTCTTACTGGGTGTCCATAGAGAAGCTCAAAGGGACTGAACCCTAGAGATTTCTGTGGCACCTCACAGTAAGCAAAGAGCAGGCATGGTAAGAGGATGTCCCACTTACACTTCATAGGTTCCTCAAGACCCATTATCATGCCTTTGAGGGTTCGGTTGAATCTCTCAACCAACCCGTTTCCTTGGGGGTGGTAAGGTGTGGTAAACTTGTAGGTTACACCACACTCTTGCCACAGGGACTTCATATACTTGGAAATTAAGTTGGTTCCCCAGTCAGACACTACCTCGCGAGAGAATCCCACTCGGGAGAAAATTCCCATCAGTGCTCGTCCCACCACGGTGGCCGTCACTATCCTCAGAGGTATGGCTTCTGGGTACCGGGTGGCATGATCCACCAAGACCAGGATGAACCTGTTGCCCATGGCTGTCTTGGGGTCCAGTGGCCCCACAATGTCAATACCCACCCGTTCAAAGGGGTGCTGACCACAGGGAAGGGCTGGAGAGGAGCCTTGCGCTTTCTCCCACTCTTACCACTTGCCTGGCAAGTCTGGCATGTCCTGCAGTGAGTGTCTGAACTCCTGCACATTTGGGGCCAATAAAAATGGGTGACAAGCCTTTCAAAGGTCTTGTCCTGCCCCAAATGTCCTCCCAATGGAATATCATGAGTCAGCCCCAGTAGGAAGGCTCTGAAGCGCTGGGGTACCACCAGCACACGGGCTGACCCAGGCTCAGCAACCTTAGGCTCTGTATACAGGAGGTCATTCTCCCAGTAGATCCAATGTGATCCAGACTGATCACCTGCTGCCTGGTCTGCAGCCTGTTGCCGCAGACCCAGAAGAGAAGGACAATCTTTCTGCTCCTTGCAGAATTCCTCCCTGGAGGGTCCTCCTTCTTGCTGCCAATGGGGCAGCTCAGACAGGTCCCCCAGTTCGGCTACCTGTTCCCCTGTAGGCTCCAGGGCATCCCCCTCAGGGTCTACTCCCTCTTGGACAGTGGGAACTTCGGGGGCCGGTTTCCCGTGCCCCCTGCCTCTGCTCTTGCTGGCAGGTACCTGGGCCTCCCTCTCAGGCTCCAGGTCCTCTTGAGCACCTTTACTCGCTGCCATTGACTGGGTGGTCACACACGCCCAGTCAGGCATACCCAACATTTCTAAATGTGCATTCCGCTCCACCTTCGCCCAAGGTGAGCTCTCCAAGTCATTCCCTAACAAACAGTCAACAGGCATGGCAGGCCTCACAGCTACCTGAAGAGTACCAGAGACCCCCCCCCACTCAAAGGGAACCTGAGCCACCTTGCAGTGACTCTCGGTGTTGTCAGCAGCAACAACTGGGTAGAATGCTCCAGGGACAACCTGCTCTTGAGACACCAGGTGACACTTGACAGCTGTCATACTGGCTCCTGTGTCTCTCAGAGCCTCCACTCTATGGTCATTGATGGTCACCCACTGCCTGTATCTTTTAGTGTTATCAGGCAGCTGGGCACTAGGGACCACCTCACAGTCTCCTAATGAGACAAGGGACATCTCTGCAGGACCCCACCCACCTTGGGCACCCCTTTCCTCACCCAGGGCTACACTAGCCATCTGACGGGGGGCTGCACCAGTGGGTGCTGGTTTTCCAGAAAGGCGACACTTGGTATCATTTGCAAAATGACCCAGTTCACCACATTTGTAGCATCTCGGGGGCCCTCTTTGAACAGGTGGACCTGTCGGGGCCCCTGACGGTTTCTGGGGGGGAGGCTGAGAACCTTTCCCTTGGTACCCTTGGGGATTACTTTGGGGCCTCTTTTGGAACTCCCTCTGTTTACCCTTGTCCCCCCCACTCTTCTGCTGGGGACCCTACCCACCCTTGGCAGAGTCTCCCACGTGACCCTTGTGGACCCTGGTACTGACCCAGCGGTCCGCCTCCTCAGCAAGCTTCCTAGGGTTAGTCAGCCTACTATCAATCAGGTTCTGGCGTAGCTCAGTAAAACAGTTACTGGACAAGTGCTCCCATGCAATGAAATCAAGAAGCCCAACCATCCAATGCTCTGCAGAAAAAAGTTACATACTCAACATACATACTGTTAGGAATCTTTGTGCAACCCCTGAACCTTTGCCTATACAACTCAGGAGTTAACCCACACCTAGACATCAAAGCATCCTTCATATGGGGATAAGAATTATAAACATTTGAAGGTAAGTCTAGCAGTGTGTCCCGCCCCTCACTCAGGAACCGTCCCCACAACCCCGCTCCCCAATCCTTCTCAGGGACCCGGTGGGAGGACATGGCTACCTCATAGGCCTTGAACCACTGCCCTATGTCATCATTTTTAAAGAATTATTTTACCACATCTTTTGGTATGTACACCCTTGATTCTACCTGTACTGGTGGCGTTCTGCCACCAGAGGGAGTAAGTTCTAAACTCTTAGCCTTCAGCTCCAATTCCCTCAAAGCCATATCATGCTCCTTTTGGATTTTTCTCTCTTCCAGAGCCAGCTTTTTGCTTTCCAGCTCCAGTTGCCCATTTAATTTGAGCTTTGCCATCTCAATTTCGTGCATCCTACCCTCTCTTCTATCTGCCAACTCCTCTGGAGATAGACTTTTAACAGAAACACTGCTACCGGCAGGGGAAGGAGTTCTCCTTCCTCTTGGACCCAATTGCCCATCCAGCTGCTCCTCTGCATTATCATCATCAGTGGTATTACTTGCTGCTACCCAGGCCCTCAGTGCCTTGTAGAACTCTGCCTTGTTTTTACATCCAGTAGTAGAAACATTAAATTTCTTGCAGAAGAATTTCAGCTGTTGTACTTTGTAGCCTTCCAGTTTCTCTTCTTCCCATTCCCATTCATTATCAACAGAGACTATGGATGCTGCTTTCTCCACCATGGTTAAGCTTGGCAGTACTCAAAAATAGAAAGTCCCAAAAAGAAATCTACCAACAAGTATTGGTTGCGTTATGGTCTGCACTCACTAAGTAGTGTTCACCAATCACTGTACATGAGTCACAAATGCAAGTCCAGAATCCCACCCCTGCCACCAATGTTAGACTTGGGGGTCTCTAGTTGGCACAGGTATGCACTTTTGACAAATAGGGACCCTCTCCTCTAGTCAGGGTAAAGGGGTACACTCCTAAAATAACCCCTGCTCACCCCCTTGGTAGCTTGGCACGAGCAGACAGGCTTATCTCAGAGGCAGTGTGTAAAGCATTTGTGAACATATACAGTAACCAAGTGACAACACTACAGATGGACACCACACAGGTTTTATATAAAAAATAGTTATTTATATAGATTTACCACAAGACCATTAAACGACAAAAACACACAATGCTGTTACTTTAGATGGTAGAATTTTGCTTAGTTCTCTTTAGTTCTCAAATGTGACACTTTAAGTCAATGTACCTTTTAGATGCGTTGCGCTTCCACGACAAGCAATGTCGCAGCGATGGAAATGCGGCAAAGTTCTGGTGCAAAGAAATAAAGATGTGAAGATCTTCCAGATGCGTTACGCTTCTCTGATGTTGCGAGAAGACTCGACTCAATGCGTCAGCTGCAGCGGCGACACCCTATACGCGATGCGACGACAGCGGCCTTGGCAGCGACACTCTTCTCCGACGTTTGCGAGATGCTTCCGCTCGATGCGATGTTGCAGCGGTGACACCCCTTTACGCAATGTGACGACAGCAGCGCCGACGGCAGCACGCTTCTCCGTGGATGCGAGGCTTTTCTTGATGCGGTGCAATGCGATAACTACGACGGCTGTGATGGCGACACGCTTCTTCCTCGATGCGAGACTCTTCTCTTGATGCGGTGCAATGCGTCAGCTACGATGGCTGCGATAGCGACACGCTTCTTCGGCATTGAGAGACACTTCCTGGATGATGCGAGACGCTTCCGCTCTATGCGATGCTGCAGCGGCGACACACTTTACGAGATGCGACGACAACAGCTCCGACGGCGGTACGCTTCTCCTTCTTGAGTCGAGCTTCTAGCTCCTTGTGACACGCAGTCCCTCAGAAGGCCCAACAACAGCAGCAGGCACTTCCAAAGAACTCTGGGAAGCTGGGGGGTGAAATCTGTTGTTCCTGAGACTTCAGCAGGAGGCAAGCTCTTTTCCAAGCCCTTGGAGATCCTTTACAAGTTGAGCAAAAGTACACACAAAGTTCCTTTCTCCTCTCTTTGGCAGTAAGGTAACCACTGCAGGCCAATCCCCGAGGTTCCGGGGTAGTTTCCTCCTCAGCTTCTTCTGGTTCCTCCCTCAGCAGAGGTTCTTCTTGTTTTCCCAAAGTGATCTAAATTCTTGGGATCAGGGTCCTAATATTTATACCCAGAAATCCTTTGTCCTCTGAAGGCAGAGGGGCCTTTGCCCAGTCCAAACCAGTTCCTGAGCACTCTGTTTACCAGACCTCTCCTTTCCTTTCACAGTACAGGGCAGAAACATTAGACGCGCCACAGGAGGTGGAGCCAGCATTGTGGAAGGCAAGTACAACACTGGAGCACTTTGTTGACAGGATTCCTTCTCTTCATTCACTGTGCAGGGCAGAGACATCAGCCACTCCCCAGGGGGTGGAGCCAGCATTGTGGAAGGCAGGCACAGCCCTATTCAGCTCCCAGGTGCAACTCCTCCCACCCATCTGGATGCAGATCTCTCTATTCACCACTGGGACACCTCACCCTGTCTCCTGGAATTCCCCAGCCCTGTCAGTCAAACTCCAGACAAAGGAATACACACAGCCTAGCAGAGGCAGGTTTGAATGGTTAGACAAGAAAATGCCTACTTTCTAAAAGAGGCATTTTCAAACACAGAATGTTAAAACTAACCTTACTAAAAGATGTATTTTATCATCCTGAGTTCAGGCATACTAAATTCGATTTTCTACCATGTTCCCTGAGTCAGTTAGTATGTCAGTATTATAAAATATAATAACCAAACTGCCCATTCTGGCCTATGGAGAACAGGTAGCCTTGCAATAGTGAAAAACGGCTGTAATTCACTATTAGAACATGCCACACACACCAGGGCATGTCCTACCTTATCCTTACAGTGCACCCTGCCCTTGGGCCTACCATAGGGGTGTCTGATATGAAGGAAAGGGAATGTTTAGGGACTGGCAAGTGGGTGCACTTGCCCAGTCAGCATGACAGTACCAGACTGCACGCAGGCTCTGCAGTGGCAGACCTTAGAAACTTGTTTACAGGCTGCTTCTGTGGGGGGCACAACCAGTGCTGCAAGCCCACCAGCAGTATTTGGATTACAAGCCCTGGGCACTCCTGGTGCACTGTACTAGGGTCTGACAAGTAGACCAAACCAACCAATCATGTATTCACAAATCATACATGAATTTACAATAGGGAGCACTTGCACAGTGGCACTGAACAGCAGTGGCACAGTGCCCTGAGCAATTAACACCAACAAAAACATACATGAGGCACAACGGAAAATGGAAGGGAGACTCACACCAATGTGCCAGGTCTAACACAAACCTCCTGTGACTGGCCTCGGGGTATCACCCTTCAACAGCCAGGCTTGGTTGAATCCGGTGTCATTTTTAACAAGGGACACACCTCTAGCTATACCCTCCACTTTTAGGGTGACAAATGTAAAAAGAACAGACGATCGACAGAATGGTGAACCAATCAAACATTCGCCCCCATTCACTTATCTGGATCAAATCCATAATTATTTTGCTGGCCATGCTTTCCCAGTTTGCACCCAGCCAAATGCAAATCAGTCTTGATCCTGCTCTAGATGTAGACCTGTGCATTTTAGTACCCACTAGGAGAATTAAGGCCACGCATATTCCATGTCAGCAGTCGAATATTCCCTCAGGCAGACAAATTGCTGGCATAATATTATGTAGTGTATACCAGGTGTTCTCCACCTCCTCCCCTGACCCACAACCCGTGCATATGCACATAAATCAACTTCCTTTCTTTAATACACATACAAAATAAATTTAACATCAACCTACCCCCAACCTTTCCCACCGAAGACAATCATGACTCATACTGTTTTCCAAACTGCACTGATAACATGTCATAGAAGAACTCATAAAGCAATCTGTTCCTGGATCAAGCCAGGGATCCTGAGTGGGAAGTAAGATGAGAGAACAAACAGAGTGGTGCATATTCCAGTTGGCCCCACCTGTCCCCAGTCACCCCAAGTGAAGAAATTAAAATTCATAAGGATACATACTTAGCTAAGCTGTCTATAACAACACAGGCGGCAAGTGGAATGTGCCGTGTCACTTCATTATGTTATTTCAGGCTACAGGGACATCTTCTTATTCTCATGTGCCATCTTTTCTCGGTGAGGGGCCCAGCAGTATAAGTAAGGTGAGGCACTGCTCCTCTGGCCCCGTATCGTAATTGTCCAACTATTCACTTGCCTCAACTGGCTCAATAAAGAGGAAGGTTTTTCCCCCTGCCTGGATTCTTAAGTGTGCAGGGCAGTGCACATTATATTTGTAGATTCTGCAGTTTTTTCCTTCACTCCCATGAATAAATCTTGTTGTCTCTGGTGTAATCTGGGAAAAGAGAAGCTTTGGCATTGTCTACAACAAATATTCCAGCAGTGCATGCTTAGTGTAGGATATAGTCCTGATCCCTGAAATGGAGTAGCCTCACCAAGATTGTTCTCCAGGGTGTCCCAGGGTTGGGGGGGTCCTGTGTGCACTCTTTGGGCCCTCAAGAGTGCATTCAACTTAGAAAGTCCTTCAGATGTCCCACCCGCCAGGAGCCAGTCAATCAAAAAGTGAATCATAGAACTGCCCTCTACATGTTTGGTCAGGCCTACTACCCCACATGTTATTGTGTGTTGCGTACCCCTTCTGATCCTCAATTTTATCTTCCCAGATCTGTATCTGCTTGGTCAAGTCCGTCAGTTGCCTCTTGTGTGCTGCCTTTATGGGTGCAAGCTCTGAGATCCAAGCTTCTACTGGCAACCCCTCTCCAAACTAATATCAACCATAAAAGTGTGTATCCTAAATTTTGAGGAGTCCCTGGTAGAGCTTATAGCCATCAGGATTACTTCTAACTTATCTTCTGCTACTGGGCATTTATCTCATCCAAGGCTTTTCCCCTTTCAGCACATTTGTCTTTTTGGACCTCATCATGCTGTCTGTGATTTCCCTATGATTTTGGTACAAAAGTTTTTTTTCTTTGTGAAGAGGATTCACAGTTATGTACACAGACAGAATACCATAGTCACACAAGTCACAGGAAAAGGCCTCTCCACCATTTAGGTGATTCTGTCAATGCCCCAGCAGTTAGTTCTGCCCCTACACACAGCGGGACACCTGCAATTTCATCGTCTGGTGCTCTGGGCATACACGCAGTCACCAACCATTTCTTTTAGGGGAATCTCACTGCAGAGTGTGCGCTATTATATTGGACCAATATTGTAGAGTTTGCACCACTTTGAGGGGGCCCTCTCCAATAATAGGTCCAAACAATGGCCGGACAGATTCATCCACAAAGAGGCAGCAGAGGGGGTGAAGTTGAGGGACCATCAGTGAGGGGGCCCAACCAAGACCGCTCTTTGCAACTCTCAAAACAACTCCCCTCTGCTCTTGCTTGTTCCTCTTCTATACACCCCCAATGTGCAGACATCAATGACATTCTGCATTTTCGGTCCTTCCAATAGGCCCACCACACTGCTCCAGGACTTTGGAGCCTTCAGTGACACTAGTGTCTCCATCTCAGCAGGGTAGCTGGGCGATCCACAGAGCAACCCAGGGAGACTTCTTGCAGCCGGTGCATCCCACTCCATTTAACTTTAGCCATGCTAAACCGAGCCAACCAGTTTGGTGCTCTTTGGGGTGCCACAACACAATCCTCATGCTTACCTCTGGCTCTATCAACCTCCATTGGAGTTCCCCTTAATGATTCACTCACTGGTGTTGGATTCAGGCCACAGAATCTTGGTGTGGGGATTGGGCAGGCCAGAGAGCTCAAGGCAGTAGCTCACTCACTCCTTGATGGCAATTAGCTCCACCCCCTTAGGATAAACTTAACAAACCAACAATATAGTAAAACAAATAAGTAACATAGGTGGTTTCTTCACGTTGAAGCAAAAAGATACCATTTTAATGAAAAAATGTCAAATGAAGTAGAATGTTTAATTATAACTAGTGAATAACCAATAGAAAACATATTTAAATAAACATCAATGAAATGCATATGTAAGTGAAAAAGATTCATGTTTTCATGGGGATCAACTAGAATTTAGAGTTTACAAATAGCTGAACCATGACTAAATGGTTAAAAAATGTGGAAGGGATTTCTTTCAGCATAGATAATTTTAAGGAGCAAATGCCAGAAAGAATCAGTCTAAAAACGTTGTCCAATCATAGGAAGAATCACACCATATTAAGTTAACTCTGCACAAGTTCAGTTAAGCTTTTGGGATACACAGGTTGTGAGAAGTGGGTTTGTTGGTTGCGGGGGGTGTGGACCCCGACTCATGCAACAGCCACAATCGTTGTTAGAGTGAGCCACACAAAGAGTCACTAAATTCACCTGTGCTTATTTAACCTTCTGGTAGGTTGGCGCAAAATCAGTCAGGCTTAACTGACAGGCAATGTGTAAAGTATGTATGCATCACTTAAACAGTAAATGTTAATACATTATTTGGTACGAAAATAATGACTTCAATCAGTAGAACCAGAGTTATGAATTTTTTTAATTGAAATTGAAATGGAGTGCCTAAAAGATCAGTGATCCAACTGCAGGCATCTAGTCGCACGAGACCGGGGCAAAGTAGAAAGTTATGGCTCACTGTGATGCAGCACAGTTTGTATACACAAAGTGGATTGTGCCAGGTCTCTGCATACCTTTGGACTTAGAGGAAACTTGAAGAACAACTTCTGAGAAGGTAAAGTTCAGCGGGACAAGGCAGCCTGTAGAGCCCAAGGAGGAGCATCGTGGGGTGACCACTGGATACATTTGCAGTAAAAATGTCTACGTTTGCCACTAGAATTTTTTATGGAAGTCAAAAACCTCCAGTGGGATGAAGCTGCAGGTTCTTGCTGGCGAGGGCTCCATTGGAGCTGCAGTCCCCTTCTCGACCTGGATTTGCTGTTGCTGAGAGTCACATAGCAGAAGCTGCTGAGAAGTCTGGTTGCCTGGTGATGCACCTTGAGTGGATCAGGGAGCAGGTACATCCCAGTCTCCTCTTGGTTCTAAGAGCACTTTTTGGTAGAACATTTTCTAAGTCTCAAGTTTTGGCTTTGGGCTACCTGGGCAGCTTTAGCACCATTTCCTAACAAGCCCTTGGCTTCAAGCAGCAAAACAGGTCTCACACAACAGAACAGTCCTCTGAGGGCACATGGCAAGCAGCAGGGCAGGCCTCTTGTTACAGCAGAGCAATCCTCTGAAATACACAGTAAAACACATGCAGCGGAACAGTCCTCTGTAAGTCCTACTGCAGGTCCCGCCGTGAACTGAAGATTGGCACTGAAGGTCCTCATTTTATACTAAGTTCCAGCTTTAAAGTAGAAGAATCTTTTGGAGCCCCCCTTCTCCCAGAAGTGCCTGGCATTCCCTGCCTCCCTGCCCTGGTCCCAGTCAATCTGCAGTCACAAAAGGCTGGTGTGACGTTCTTTGTGTGTGAACTGAGGTACTCTCTTTGAAGTGCAAATGGGACTCTGCACAACTCTACCCCCTCATCCTGTTTGGACGGCCCATCCTCCCAACACACATTTCCTGGTCCAGGCTGAGAACAGCAACCAGCCCTGGCAGGTTGCTGTTTGACCAGCCCTGGGAGCGCGTGGGAGGTAGCCATTAAGAACCACTTCCTCTTTTCTAACTGGGGACCAATATTTCAGCACTGCCGCCACCCCTCCGGCCCACCCGGGAAATGCCCAGTGCCTGCTATGCCCAGTCCGGCCCTTTCCAGTTCCTCTAATCTGTGGCTGTCTGAGGGCAATACACAAAGTTCTACTGCCAACTACAACTAGTCATGTGAACCTGAAAGCAGGCTGCAGGCACGTAAGGGCTAAAAGAAAATGCCAAGTTTCTAAAAGTGGCATTTTCATAATTGTGACTTAGTCTGACTTTACCATTAAAGAGGATTTTAAATTACAATTCCTTAGACACCAAACATGATATCTGTACCGCCTCCCAAACTAAAGTTATTAACTGCAATAAAATAACCCAATGTTTCCTATTGGAGAGGTAGACCTTACAGTAGTGAAAAATGTATTTGTGAGTTTTTTACTACCAGGACAGGTACAGCGTAAATGGACATTCCCTGCCTTTCTAACACAATGCACCATGTTCTGTGGGCTCTTGTGCACCTGGTTTAGGGGTGATGTATGTAATAAAAAGGGAGTTTTAGGACTGACAAGTCGGTTTATTTTGTCAATTCGAACTGGCAGTTTAACACTGCATGCAGGCTCCAGTGACAATCAGGTGTAAGCCAATTTCACCATGTTTTCAGGAGCGAACACAAACACTTTAGCACTGGTGAGCAGCGGCAAAGTGCACAGAGTCCTAAGGGCAGGAAAAACAAATTCAATGTGTGTATTGAAATTTCAGTGCAAATACACAGTGTATAAACAGTATCCCCAGTAAGGTTTAGGTTACAAATAATATAATGTTAATTTGCAATTTGGAAAATATTACATGCACCTGCTATTTTAGTTAGCCTTATGAATAAACAATATCTGCTGAATCAGTCTTTCATTGTGTGCTTTGTAATTGGTAGCAGTCTTTGTCACTTTGGGTATCCTCTTTTCTTGTGACTTCAAAATTAAGAACATTTTTGTTTTATGCATGAAAGTGTGTTTGATTTCTCAAAGCTAGAATACAATGTTCTTTTTGGATTTTTTTTTTCTATGTCCCTGCCACTAAATATTTTGCATTAAGATATTCCTATTTTTCCATATTTTGTGTGTGTATTTTAACAAAGATCTATTGTACTTATGACAGGGAAGTGTTCATTTTATTCGCGTGGATTTAAATAGATTGAACAGGTTCCACTAATGTAGACAAGTCCTTTTCATAGGGCCAAAATATTTAAAATAAAAAGTGACATAATAGTTTATCGGTGTATGTATGTATTATGAGGTATAAGAATATGGGGTCGCCTTCATTTGGTAGCTTGCTTATTTAATGGATAGCTGCATCTGCTTACTTCACCGAGAAGGAGACACACACTCAGCAGGTAAAATAGAGAAAGACTTTAAAGTTAGTATTTTCTTTACCTCCCGAATGATGTTACAATGAACTGCATTGTCTCAACATCAGATCTAGGAGTTATTTTTCTGACACCCACGTCGAGCTGTTCCTTGAGGGACAGCTAGTGTGTTTATTTAAACTTGTGAAAATGACAAGCACAAAGGTACTAGGGAATAATCCCCCGAGCTTCTCTACCAAAAGATATTTACATTTTTTATTTAACATAGAGCAAGGCTACTGTCAGTAAAAGAAAAGGGAGCTTACATGATCATAACCTTAGATAGCACAATATGTGATTTATGTTTCCCTGTAGCACCCAGGCTCTGCTAACAATTTTGACAGGCTTCTCTGGAAATGCTAAAAATAAAATATACGCATTCAGGTTTTAAAAATTTTTTAAGACATTCCTGGAAGGTTTGGAAATGCTAATAAGCAAAGACTTAGTCCATCAATGAGTGGTACAGTTTAGACACAGGATGTAGTAGCTAATATTACTTTGTATGCAGTATGTTTATTATGACGTGTTTGTGATCTGTATGTACATTTCTTGAAGAAGTTCTAATACTTAAAGGCGTTCAAAAAATTATGATCAGGATGTGATTTTATTTTAGCACTCATTCTGTAGCTGTGGTACAGCAAATGGGTCACACTTGTACTGTCAGTGGCGGCTGGCATGACTAACGGGTGGGGAGAGAGGGGGGTCGCGTTAATTCAATAATAGAAAAAATTAAACTTACCTTTCTGCTGGCCGGGTCCTGTGTCGTCTCTGTTCCACTCCTGCCTCTGGCAGGAACTGGAAGCATGCAGCCAGTCTCCCACCATAAGCAGCATTGAAAATGGTTGGGACACCGCCCAGCCAGGGGCTAATGGCCCTGCCATGTTCTCCATGTAGGCTGCATTACACCCTGCATGGAGAAGAGCAGAGTGCGCATGACTGGTTTGGTCGGCGCACTCACGAGTGGCCACACCACTCCTCCCCTGCCCAGCCCTGCTTGTGGAGCAGCCCTGCCCGGCTGCAAACAAACCTTTCTGCTTTCTTGCAGTGCGAGAAGCAGAAACATAAAACGGAAGTTATTACCAGTTTATGATTCTGCTTCTCAGACTGCGAGAAAGCAGTGGTGCGATGCTCCTCCGGCCTAGTGGAGGAGCCGCCACAGTGTATTGCAACATCTCATCAGTTTAAGCAACTAAGGAAACAACTTTACAGAACAGCCCTAAATCATGTTGTGTTTTGAGCTTCCTATCACTTCTGTGACATTCTGCAAGGTATGGAAATATTATGACAAGAGGGTTCAGAATTGAATACGTGCTGTTAAAGTGGGTACCAACTATAAGACCTTTAGTTCTTGTAATCTGTTCCCAAAATATTTACTAGAGCCTGCAGCACAACTTCAATGTGATAGCTGAATGAGCACAAAAGCAAAACCTCTGGAAACAAGCAGTAACTGAAAATATACAGTTTCCATTTTACACACCAGAGTATATTACTGCGGGCAGCAGCATGTTTACAATCCTTTACATAATACTATTGAGCTTTTAAAGTTGCAGAACCACAGCTGAAATCATTGAAATAGTTTTCCACACATGACAGTGTTTGTTGTGTGTTAAATATAAGGGCCTGATTATGAGTTTGGCGGTCTTGGAGCGGGTAGTCATGCCAGCACCCCCCTCCAAGCCCACTGCCTGCCAGATTACAAGAAATCTCGTGGTCTGGTGGGCTGTTGTTTGGTGTTGCAACGGCAGTGCCTTTTAAAAGGCACCGCAATGGGAGTGCTAAAGCTCGTTCCTGCATGGCATGGACTATAAAGTCCATGCTGTGCAGGAAAGGGGTGACTGCACACAGGGGGGCAGAGCATGCACCCCCTTGCAGATACCCCCTTGCCATGAAGCCCCCTTTGTTTTCTTACTGCCATGATCTCCAGTAGTTGCAGCAGTCCTGTGTCAGTCCCACCCCTGTATTCATAATACGGTGGGTGGATCATCAGTCTGGTGGACCAGGGACTGCCACCACAGGTCTGATGGACAGTCAAAGTTATAATCAGGCCCTAATTCTTAAAATAACATTGATCTGACCACCTCCCACAAACAATGAGTGCCCAAACATATTGCTGGAATTATAAAAAAAAGCTATTAAATCCCAGTACAGTCTCCAAACACTGGAATAATAAGGTGTATATATATATTTTAAAACTGCACCTATTCACGCCTCTTGTTACCAGCACTCACTACGTGATCAAAGAAGTCGAACTCCAAAGCTTACCTAGTCTGCCAAGATGGTGCACCCTGGGAACTGTAGTCCAGAGATGGAGGCTGCAGAGATGCTTTGAGAAATTTGACTCAGCTGGGCTCCAACCAATGGGAGCACGATGTAACCTTCAAAGAGCGTTTTGGTGCAGGGAACTGGTAATTAGGGCATATGATTAAGGCACAACCTGCTGAAACGCGTCATGCCACAACCTTGCTGCATTAAACAAATCTTACTGGTACCCCGCTGTGTCCCTCTGGATTTCTTCTGGATGGAGTGACCCTTCCTTTGGATATATATAGCCCAGAGTTGGAAGCCGGCGCTGCTTGTTGGGCGTGGTGCGTGTTTCTCTGGCAGTGCCAAGCCGGTAATAGACACGTCCAGAAAACCGCGAAAATAATTGAACACGCACTCACTCGGGATTCAACTTATGAAGATTTATTAGTGCAAAGAGGCCATTGCCATGCCTAGCGCGTTTCGGTCCGGTTGCTCATACCTTGATCACAGTATGGTTGTTTAACGATCACAGACATCATTTATTTCTACTCAAACAGCTATTTCCTGTTTCCTGGTTGCATTGCATGCTGGTACATGTAGTTCGGCATGTTTAAAGTGCATAGCGCTTTATATTATAAAAACGGGATAAAGTGCAAACAATGCCACCAATTGTCCTAAAACTTGTTAAAAGTTTTTGTGAGGTATATTTTAAACAATTTATGACAATTTTTTCAAAATAATTATTTAAATAGGTTTATCCATTTCCTTTTTTGTTTTTTTCAGATATTGGCTTGAAAATATTCAATCTCTACTGTGAGCTTATCGGATTATATTGATAATGTTCCATGATGTTAAATGATAGTTGGTCATTTTCCAATGTTTAGTCCTTGAAATTGCACACAATTATATTTTGTTGTTCTTTTATGTTTTCCTATCTTCTTCATGGATTTTTGTGGCTCTCTAGTGAGCCCACATTTCCCCTCTCTTGATATCATTGATTGAATTTCAAAATTACTCCTCAAGTCCTAAAGATGTACAAACAACTCTTCATAGTGATTAAGACCCCTTGGATTTAATGTTTTGAATTACACAATGTGTTTGGATTATTTTTGCTGTAGAAGTCTTTCATGGTTACCACCTCTTTCTGATGAGGGTATCTGTTCCATGGCATAGAATCTTAAATCTTACCATTTACTATTGAGAGATTTCTCCATGTGCTTTGCAATAGCATTAACGCCATCATTGTTTTTTGTCACTCTGATATGTTCCAAGATTCTTTTCAATTTTGCAGGTTGTACTACTGATATACTTTAGTTTACAAGGACACTCAACAATGCAAATCAAATTTGCTTTTGAACCTCTTTTTTATGCACTGCGATTTGACATGCTTTGCATTGTTTACATGGCCAGAAACCTCCTACTTGTGTCCATGTTGATGATTGCTTTGCTTTAAAATGACTGTGTGTTAACTTGTCTCCTATATTTCCAGCTCGTCTATTGGTTATATTGGGATGGTCTCCAATTATTGCTGATAATGTTGGATCCAGTTGTAATATTCCCTCTGTTTTTAGATTGTCTTAATTAGACTGCTTGCTTCCACACTGTATGTTGTTATTAGTCTTATTTTGTGAGGATTTTATTTTGCTTTTATTTTCTGGAGCCCTGTAAAATCTTCGTACGTTTTTGTGTTTTCACTTCCTGGAGACTTTTTTCGATGACTTTCATTGGGTACCTTATTTTTTCAAATCATGTTTGTGCTTCCTGGCTATGTTTTGCGAACTCCTCATCTGAAAAGCAGTTTCTTCGGAGTCTTAAGAACTCGCCATAAGGTATGCGTGCTCCATTTAAGCGCATCTTGATGGAAGCTTTCAGCATGAAGGATTGCATTGGTCGCTGTTATTTTGCTATGCAGTGTTGTTTGCAATATATTGTCCTCTACATAAATCCTGGTATCTAAAAATGTGACTTCTTTGGAGCTGATGTCACATATTAATTTTAGTTTAGCCTTATTGTTATTCAGCATTTCAAAGTACGCTGCAAATTCTTCCTACTTGCCGTCCCAGATGATAAAAAGATCATCTATGAAGCGTAGCCACAATATTGTCTTATCCATAAATTGATAATTTTCTGGTATCCATACAATTTTTTGTTCAAACCATACCATACCAAATTTGAGTAAATTGGGGAAAAGGAAAAGCCCATTGCGGTACCTTTAGTTTTTTTTAAAGATTTGTTTGTTAAATAAAAATATATTGTTATTTAAACAAAGTGAAATCATTTCTATTAGCATCTCATTATGTTGTTGGTACGAATGTATTCTTTTTCCCAAAAAGAATTTGCAAGCCTGTATTCCAATTTGGTGCTCAATGTTGGTGTATAATGAGACGACATCCATGGTTATTAATTTGTAAGTTGTTTGCAATGAGATTGCCTCTAATCTTTGTAAGAGATCTGTGGCATCGCATAAATGAGAGCTCAGATTTTCACCAATGGAGTAAGGAAGTAGTCGATATAGTTGGATATTGGTTCCAATAATGAACATTTAGCTGAAACTATTGGGCTTCCAAGGGGATTTTCCTGGTTCTTATGTATTTTCTGTAAGAAGTATATTGTAGCAAGTATTGGTTGATTTGTTGACAGGTATTTTTGCTCTTCTTTGTCAATAAGGATTTTCTCCAACCAGATTTGCAGAAAGTTTTTTAATTTATTTTCTATATCTTTGGTAGGGTTGTTGCTGATGTACTCATAGCATCTTCTGTCCCTTAATGACCTATTAACTTCTTGAACATAATCCTATTTGTTCTGAATAATGATGTTGCCGCCCTTGCCCGCTGGCTTGAATCATCCTGTTGAAATTGTTTTAAAGCTTGTCGATCTTTTTGAGAATGATTATCCCATTGATTCGTATTTATTATTTGGTATGAATCATGGATGATTGCTGCATGAAATAGATCTATTTTGTTTCCAGGCACCAAGTTATGGTAATAGTAAGATTTTGGTTTATTTCCACTTATTCCAGCGCCTAAGGGAGGCAAGTAGGGATGTATGACATTACGACGCGGGTTTTTACAACGCGTGCAGTTACATCGCATGCGTTACAACGCATGCGATGTTACAACGCTATGCCATTACAACGCAAGTCTTTACATCGACTTGCGCTAGATGGCGTGCTAACATTAAAAAAGTGTAATTTACTATTCCAACTCCAGTCCACTTAACAGTAGGGACCAGCCAACCCACTTTCTTACTTTCCTCAGGGTTTTTCCTTACTAGAGCTTTTGCCATTGTGGCCGCTCTTCTGTATGTAATGGCAGGTTGTTTAGGCAAAAATGTACCAATTATAGGGTCATCATGAACTATTGGCCAATTCCTTCTTATTATAGTTCTTATCTGTTGTTCCTGCTTGGAATATGTAAGGATAAGTCTAGTGGGCTCAACTAGAGTTTCTCCCTTGTCCTTTCTCTTTGTCACATTATTTATAAGCTCATGTCTAGCAAGCCTTTTTGATTTGTCAATCGCACTCTGGATGGATGCATTTGTATAACCCCTGTCAAGGAATCGCTGTCTGCATTCTTGCTGTTTATTGTTACAGTCCCCATCCTCACTACATATTCTGCGAATTCGAAGCATTTCCCCATACGGAATGCTGTATATCAAGTGTGGAGGATGTGCACTCGAAGCATGTAACAGAGTGTTGCCTGCCGTTTCCTTACGATGCAGTGAAGTGTTCATGCAATTGTTCGCTATGTTGACCTGAACATCTAGGAAGGTTATACTAGTGTTGCTTATGTTGGAAGTGAGATGTATATTTACATCATTGATATTTAACGATTTGACAAATTCAATGGCTTTATCCTGGGTTCCCTGCCATATAATGAATAGGTCATCTATATAGCGTAACCAGCATACGATATTGTCTTTGTATGTCTCTTCATACGTTTTCATGAGGACCAGCTCCTCCCACCAGCCCATGAAAAGACAAGCGTAGCTAGGGGAAAAACTGGCCCCCATAGCAACGCCTTGAATTTGCTGGAACATTTGATGTTTGAACATGAAGTAATTGTTCTCTAAACAGAAACCCAACATGTCCATTATCAACTTGTTATGCTGAGCATAGTATAATGGTCTATTTGCCAAAAAATAGTCAACTGCCCTTAGACCATCCTGGTTCTTGATGCACGTGTATAGTGAGGATACATCCAAGGCCAGGAGAAAATATCCTTCTTGCCATTTGATCTTGTCAATTTTCCTGATGAAATCCCCAGTGTCCTGCACAAATGATTTCAATTCTTTCACATGTTCTTGGAGGAAAAAATCAATATAGCGTTACATGTGCTCTAATGGTCCATTGATGGCAGCGATTATTGGTCTCCCGGGGGGCTTGTGAATGTTTTTATGAACTTTAGGAATAAAGTACATAGATGGAGTTTTTGGGTGTTCTGTTTTTAAATATTTAAACTCTTCCATACTCAAAAGCCCCACACTCTTCCAGGCCAATAACTTAGAATGGAATTGATTTATCATGGCTTTATACCTTAGTACAGTACTTCTACGGTAACATTGCACATCATTCAGTTGCAAGTAGGCTTCTTCCATATAATCATTCATTGGCCATAGTACAATGTTCCCCCCTTTGTCGGAGTTTCTGATGACTATTTTGTTTTCTTTGTTTAATTTTGTCATCAATTGGTTATATTGTCTTTCATGATTAATTACTTTCCTTTTTTGTTTGTTGATTTTGATGTTTAGTTTCTTAATTTGTGCCACGACCTGTTCATTGAAGACATCGATGGAATCACGCGGCATGATGGGCATAAATTTAGACTTCGCCTTGAAAGGAGTAATCGGTTTCGTGTTCACATTGATTTCCAACAATTGATCTTTGGTACCTGGTTCGAAAAGCAGGCTTTGACTTGATCTGTTTGTAGATGAGTCAGATTCATTCGCCAATTCTTGTAGGTTTCTCAGGGCCTCTAAGTCTGCCACTAGTAGTTCACAGGAGTCACTTGTGTTTGTCATCATATCCGTACTTTCAACTCTAGACCGTGATTTTAATTCATGGAACTTTTTAAGTTTTAGCTTACGGATACATTTGTAGACATCTACATGAGTTGTTGGATAATCAAAGTCAGACTGAGGACAGTATGATAATCCCAATGACAGTAACTGTTTTTCGGCTTGGGTCAGATCGATATTAGCCAAGTTGATTATTGTTTTGGCCATCGATGTCGTTGAAGGAGGATTATTTACTGTCTGTTTCTCCATCCTCCTCGTCGTCCTCTCCCCCTGTTCGAATGCTTGTTGTAAGTTGCGTTTCCTTGCTTTTCTCCTTTGTCTTCTAGACGTTGTTCGTCGTTTTTTGCCGGTTGATTACGCGGCCTCAATGTTTCCCGTCTACTTCTTCTCATGTAGTCTAGTTCCTCCCCCAAGGTAGGTTTGATGGCATTTGAATGTGTTCGGTTTGGTCTTCCTTCAGCTTCTGATTCGCTCTCCACAGCTGAGCTAAGATCTGAAGTTGTATCATCTTGGATATTGGGTGCTGGGGCGGTTTTGTGCAATTGTCCATGTTCGCCTGCCGCCTTTGATCTGTATACATCAAATTTACGTGAGAAAGTGAAGATCTGTCCACTCGCATAGTCATCCTTGTCCCTTTGGAACTTGAACGCTTTGCGTTGTTTAATTTTATCTTCCTCTTTGGCCAACCTATTGATCATTTCCTCGTGTAATTTTGTTTGTTGAGGATCCCCTAATCCTTTTATTTCTGATTCCAGGGCGTCTATTTTGAGTTGTAATGCCTCACGGTCTATGATAGCATATTTTACCAGAACTTGGACCAATTTCCTTGATGATTCCAGATTTATTTCCGCCCACTCGGCCATCATTAAGGGGTTTGGTGTATCGTAGCTAGGGGCTATCATGATGCGCAACCCCCTCGGTATTCTGCCCACATCCAGATATCCCTGCAGGGATTTTGATTCCCACCATTTTGATTGTTCTTGTCGCATAAGCTTCTCCAGTATGCGATATTTTTCTTTTAATCCTTGTTCATGGATTGTTTCCTTATTTGTCCCTCTGATTGTTTGGGACTGTGATGTAGAGGGTGTGTCTGAAAACATCCCTTCTGCAGCCGATTCTCTGCTGCGTAGCGCTGCGGTGGACATAGTGCGCTTGTAAAGAGTAATCCTATGATGTGACCCGTAATGGAACCTGCCCTCTTAGGATTTTGGTCAGGAGCCAGTTCCCCGGGTGCACGCCTCCCCACCTGTGCTCAATCACAACGCGGTTCCGTACCTGCTTTGTTGGCAGCTCAAAACGCCGTCACCTCCTCGCTGGATTGTGATCCACTCGAGACCTCCGGTTCGGCGTTGTTCCGCTCGTATCAGGTAGAATTCAAACCGCTTGTTGTTCCACAGGGGGCTCCGTGTTTCCGCTACCGGACTCACTGCAGTTGCTTCCGGGTTACCGTCCTCCTCGAGGCCTCGGGGATGGTCAGCTGACCCAGAGGCTTCTAACTTTGCCGTCCACGGAGCCAACTCAAAGGGAGGGGGTCCCAAACACCGGGGAAAGTCAAAGCCGGCGAAAATATCATAGACTGCTCGCTCTATAACTCCATACCACTCCGCTGGAAAAAAGCGAGATAGGACCCAAATAGGTGCTTGATAGATTTTATTCACAAGCCACTCTCCACCATGACGCGTTTCGGCAGCTTCTCTGCCTTGATCACATGACAGCGCTAACACGGGAGACATTCATTTTTAAAGTGCTAGTGCAAGGTCACATGATACACTCAATACAATCAACATAGAAAACATACTGTAAAATTACAAGTGTGTAATTTAAAAGAAAGACATCAGGAATTGCTTATTTAATCGCTAAATGCCACTCATTATAACAGGACCTGATTGTCATGACTGTTGTTGATGTAATGTTTCAATATTTATATACCCAGCATGTCACTTCAAAGGTTTCCCTATCTTACGTTATACTTACATTCAGCAGCAATAAATAAATTAATAAATTAAAAATAAATATATACATACTGGGGCACAACCTTACATTCAGCAGCAATAAATGGTCGCCAGTAGATAATTATAGTTAGGACCGTGTTTCCATAGGAAATCCGCAACATTCTATTTGGAATAACTTTGGCGCTGGTTGTCGAAACCTCGCGAAATTTTCAAAATAGGTGGGGCGCTCCGCTCCGCTCCTGCCCTGAAAGTCTTGGGGGGATTCGTCAAGCTGGGGCTGAGAAAAAAGGGGGGTCCCAAAACACGTTTTCCCCATGCAATTTTCCATAGGGACCTTTAGTCCAAGGTACAGCCCGAACGGCTGAACAGAATTACTTGAAATTTGGCAAAGAGGTAGTCCTCGGGTCAGGCATGTGCCTTTTGCATATATGGTGTCAATCTGTTCAGTAGTTCCTGAGTAAAATCATATACAAATCTGGGCGGAGCCTAACCACACATCTCATCGTGAGATCTGATTGGCTGTCAGTACTTCATCCAAGAAGTGTTGGCAGCCATCTTGGGACCAATATGCATGATAGCACCTCATTAAAAAGCATTGCAGTCAATAGAAGGTTTTGAGACTTTAGTTACATTATAAATCATTTGTTGATGGTACCATTACATTTTAGGAATTGTGGTGTGTTCTAAGGTGATTTTACCATGTGAAAAAGCCTTCTGCTGTGATTTCATGAACCATGTTTGAGAGAAACAGGGGTGGGGGAATCATATCGCCCAACGCCCGACGCCCGAACCATGTTGTTTATATTGACGGGCAAGAAGATTTATTGTCTATTTATGTCCGACGGACATGTGGACATTAATCACGTTTTAATCACGTTAACTTAAAACAACAGGCTGTGGGCACTCTGGGGCTCACAGCCAATCCGAAGCTTGCAGAGAGCCTTTGGCGGCATCTGATTGGCTAGCATCCCATGACTGGGCTCTAGCCAGTGATTGGCTGGGGGAGTGAAATGTCACTCAGCCTCTGCAAGCAGTAGTCCGTGGCCGCCACGAGGCTTGCAATAAGCATTCAGGTAAAATAAGCAGTTTTGCACACTTGAATTGTGTGATATTGTGACGGAGGTGCTGCGATTTTCTTTTATTTATATTTTTAGCAACCGTGCGTAGGTAGATTAATTAGTACAAAAGCATAGGCCTGGCCCGCCTCGGCGCCTCAGATGAGGACGTCAAAAAAGCGTATCGCAAGCAGGCGCGCTGCGCTACCACCGCTTCATGGGGGAAACACCCATTACAACGAATTCAGATTCACGTGCTGCCATCGCAACGCAGGTTTAACATCGCGGGTCCGGAGCCTTCATACCGCAGATGGAAACAGATCTGCAGATTAATGCTTTCAAAAGAGACATCCGTTGGTGACTTGCAATTTATAACTTAAAGTCCTAATATAGAATAGTGAACTATTGAGGCGTTACGAGCACGAGCTTGATGCTTATTGGCTGCGAGTGCTGCGAGCGGTTGCAACTAGTAAGTGTTGGCAGCCATTTTGTGATTCAGTTGAAACGAGTAAGTGGGAAAAAGGGCAAAAAGAGTAGGAAACAGGAGGATAGGAGCACTGTAACCTCTGTGGGGGAGTGCGAAGTGAAGTAGTCACTCCTACCGGACTGAAAGTGCGATGTAGCTCAGAGTGACATGGTGCTGAGATGAGATGCTGCTACACTCGGGTATGAAACCAAGAGCCTAAACCGTGAGGTCATTGCTGTAAAGTGATGTGTTCTGATCTTTTTAGCATTCCTGTGGAAGAAGTGTTAGTAGGCGTTTATACCATACAGGGAGTGGGAAGCGAACTACTGACTTCTACTGTGCGTTTATACTAGCCCTGGGCTAAAATTCCGTTCCGCTTGCGGAAATTGCGATAATTTGACATTTTCGCGTTCCGCGGAGAGCACAAAAATGTCAAAATTTCCGCAATCCGCATTTTACTGGAAATGTTTTGCTTGCTCGCGCTGTAAAATAATACATTCTCGCGTGCGCGCGATCGCCTTACCTGAATCCCCGCGTTCGCCGACAAGTTTTCTCGATCCGGTCGCGTTCTCCATGAGATGTTGGATTGTTGGTAGCCATTTGCGCTGTCTTGCGTCAGTTCGCGCCCGCAGTAACATCATTCGTCGCGCGATGACGTCTTTCTTCTCGCGATCATGCACCGCGAGACAAGTGAAAACAAGATGGCCACGCCCGCGAGCAACCGCATGGGCAAGTTGGCGAGCCGAGACCACGCAGAAAATAGCGCGAATGGGCGGGAAAAAAACTTCCGCTTCTTCGCGATATTTCTGCGTGTTTGCGGAGATTTTTTACATTTTCGCGATAATTTGCGAAAGTGAATTTCGCAAATTCCGACCACCCCTAGTTTATACTATACCGGAAGTGGGAAGCGAAGTACTCATGCCTACCGGTGTGAAGACTCAGGGATCAAACCGAGCAGATTGTTGTAAAGTGATGGTCTCTGGGTGCTGTAGCATACTGGCCGCTGTAGCGTAACTGTGTAAGTAGTGTTAGTTTGCGTTCATACAATACAGAGAGTGGGAAGCGAACTACTCACCCCTACTGGTCTCAAGACTTGTGGATGAAACCATGAGCTCATTGCTGTAAAGTCATGTGCTCTGTGTAGTATTCCAATGTAAGTCATAGTAGAATGTTGGTATGTAATGTTAGAATGTAAGTATGTAATGTTAGAATGTAGGGCTGTCATGAGGGGAATCTTGGGGAGTTTGTACACGGTGCTGGAGAAGACGGTTGCCTTGCTGTCTGGTCCTGTTGGTGGCTGTTTAAGCTCTCTTCTTTTCCTGCAATAAATCTACTTATCGGATCCACTGCTGTCTTCCTCTTCACTACATAAATTTGGGGACGAGAAGGAGAAGGTAAAAAGAAGGCAGCACTCATCAAGATTTTGAGCTTGCTTGCGTTCTGCTGAAGACCCTTTTTCTTGGTGCAGCTGTTTCTACTCATCCCAGGGTCATCAGCTGATCAAACTATGTGATCCTACCTCTGGTAGGATTTATATTTTGGGATTTTGGGCTTCCTCTGCCTCTTCACTACACTCTGGTTGTTGTACTACACGTGTGCAAGTAGTGTTAGTATGCGTTTATACTAATTCTGTAATTATGCATTAACCAATGCATCATGGCCCTATGGAGCGCCACCTCCCAGGCGCAGGTCATACAATGTCCCGGGGTGTGCATCCGCGGGACTTTTATGTTTGATATTACAGGGCGCGAGCATTGCTTCCACCCTGTGATAGTAAATTCTTGTTTGCCTCGGAAAACCTCATATCGCTTCAATAAAGCGGATCCAGATGGTATAAATGGAGAAAAAGCGGGGTCTCACCCGTTCATTTAAATGAGCCCACTGGTGGGTAATGTTCTGGTGCAAATCCTATTATTATATTGCGGGGTCTCTGCAGCACTGGGGACCTTAATCTCACATGTAAATTAGGCACAGGAGGGCACAGAGATGTTTTGCAGACTATGGGATCGACACCTCCCCGGGTATTGTTTATGACTTGTTCGGGGGGCTTTGTGGCCAACTCAAGACCCGGGATCGGCAACCTCCGGGGATTTACTTAAATATGCAGGGTGGGCCTCGCCACTCCTTGAAGCCTCGGTGGCCCTAGGCAGTGCCTTATTGGTTCTGTAATCACACGGACAGTACTCATGGTGTTATAAAGTGATACACGCAAAGAACCCTTGCCGCTGTAGAATTACCCAGGCTTCATTTATGTAATAGTCTGTTGGTTTATATTTGGTAGGTGCACCGCAAAATTACAAATGTTTTCCCTCATAACCTCCTATCAACTGCCGATTTTCACAATAAACTACAGACAAGTGTTGTCAGAAAAAGAAGACCCATACACTCACTTATTTATTGGTAAAAAAAATAACTTTTATTAAAACAAATAAATGGAAACGTAACTTTATTCGAACAACAGTTAAACATGAAAGATGTGGGTGGGACTCCTCCGGAAGCAGCGTACAAAACCTGCTAGAGAAAAAGAAACATTAGTATGTGTGGCATGTCCAAGAGAAAAAGAAAGGTAGTCAGAATGAAAGGAAGAAAGTGAGAATGGGACAGTGAACGAGTGGGTGGAAGGGAGAAGGGGAGGGAGAGTCAAAAGAACAGAGGGAGGAGGAGACAGAGCGTCAGCCTACGGCACCCAGCCCTCACTGTTCACCTCCCATCACCCGTGTGTCTGGGATGCTGGGGTCCGTGAGAAACAGTGCGGTCCAGCAAGTCTTTAAAATGAAACAGAGATATGAATGAGGCTAGAGATTATATTATTATCTACGGTAACATCGCTTGTCTGCACCTGTGCACTCAGACTGCTGGACCCCAGGCCCTTCTCCCGCACTGTGCTCAAATGCAGCTCCTGCGCACCGAGGCTTCACTGCTCATCTGCCACAACTGGTGTGTCCAACGACGTGCCGGTGCGAGCTCCGACTCCGGAGTGCCTCTCAGGGTGGCACAGCAGGTCTCCGGTCTGGAACGGTGTCTTGATACCACGATGGAAGGCGTCAGAAAGGCCAGAACATCAGCACCGGTTGAGCACCTGCTGCATGCTTTTTCGTGCAACTAACTCAGTGTCTGAAAAGGGAGAAATAATATAATGGTGGAAACGTCTTAAGGTAAATGAAGGTTTATTTCAAGCTTAAGAGAGAACACCAGTTGAGTCCATCCTTCCTTCTTGAAGTACGATCGACCAACGGTTAGTGGTAATCGTGGTTCAAAGAGCGGTTGGAGAGCACGAGAATAGACAAGGGTAAATAATAAAATATTGTGCCAACGTTCACATACAAAGGAACAGAGCGCATGCTAGAAGCATAATGTGCGCGTGCAATGCAGTGGTGCAAGCCTGTGTGCATGTACACTTAGTAGTCAGTTCATTACAGTGCCCCAAAAGCCAATGCCACGTTTCTGTAGGGCAGTGCTGCCCGCTGGCTCAGGCCTACAGTACGGTCCAGCAGGTCCTTAAAATGAGACAGAGATGTGACTGAATGAGGTCAGAGATCACATCATTATGCACGGCAAAATCGCTTATTTGCACCTGTGCACCCAGGCTGATGCACCCCATCCCTCCCGCCGCACCGCGCTCAATTGCAGCCCCTGTGCACCCAGGACCCACTGCTCAGCTGCTGTCATTGGTGTGTGTCGAAACACAACGCCCAGCAGGGTTCACAATTCAGATAGAGTTTCGATTGCGAGGATGGTGTACACCTCATGGATCCCTTTTTTTGATTGCGCATTGTGATATGCGAGGTGGATGCAGCCATATCACAGGAAGCAGTGTGGAAGATCTGGGACATGTGGCGTCGTCGTTATCCTATTTATACGTACGCAAAGTGGGCTGGGCTTGCGTTTGCCAGGCCAGCGTAGGGGTGTGAATAATTATTCCAGGGACCTTAACGTTGTTCAGTTCCTGCCTGGCCAGGAAGTGTACTGATGTGTGTATCCCTGTTGCAGTTTTGACATCGCACAATCCGCAATTTACATTAATGTAGCATGTACCGGGAGGGCGGCAACTATCGCTAATGAGATGCTGTCGAAAAACATTAAATGGACAACATCACATGTCGTTGTCAAGCTTGTGGATATGTGCAGACACAAATGTCAATGGTGTGCGGTATTATTGAAAGTGTTGCTATCGCGAAGTGCACACATGTGAATGTGCTCGGATGGAGGGAGGATCAGCAGTGAGGCTATGTCATACACAGTGATAACGCTCATTACAGTCAAGCAATGCATGTCAAACGTGAATCTGAAAGTGTCTCACATATGACACACTACTATACTGGTAAAGCCTGACAACAGAGCATACTGCAACACAAATCGACACATTACTCTTTACTGTTTGTCACATGTGATCTAGGATGTGCACTGTGCCCATGGCTGATGATACCCCTTCGAGCCACCAATACCCAGGCCGAAAGGCAGCACAATAATGCGTGCACACACACACACCAGGGGCATCGTGTAACACACATTTGTTTTTTGATGTAACATTTCAGATGCATGGCTATCACACATGGAAGGCTCCTGTACAGAGCATGATTATTGATCAAGATGATAGTTGCATGTTGTGTGTACTATAAGATATGTGTACACAGCAAATACGTTTTCAAAAAAGCTCTGTAAGCAGAAGAGGTGTCTCTCATCAAACGGTGTAGAGAGAATGACTAAAATGGATGGGGTCCTCCAACTGTTACAATGGGTAATGTTATGAACCAATGAAAAGCTTTTTTTTAAGGTCACATGGCAATCGCGCACCGAGTGCACAAGGAGGCCGCACCCAACACGATTTTGAGAAAACATATTTACCATAATATACGTTTATTACAGTTAGAAATATATGAATGTGGGAAATATTTTAGATTATCGCTTGCACTTTAAAGTTATTTAGATATAGTTTTGAGACATAAAAAAATAAATGAGGGAATGGTGCACCCGGTGCGATACCATTCGTCTATGACGTAACACTAGGGGTGGGCGGAATTTGCAGAGTCGCGCTACGCAAAACTCAGAGAAACGGTAAAAAATCCCTGCGAGCACGCAGAAATTCCGCGAACATGGGGAATTGCTTGTTCACGATGCTTTTTTCCTGTTCGCGAATGCTGTTTGCGTGCTCAGGGGGAAATATCTCGCGACCACGCATTTGAGACTGCGAACAAGCAAAAATTCCGCGAAGCCGCGGAATGCAGAATTTTGAGGAATTCCGCGTTCTCCACGGAACGCGAAATTACCGACCAGCCCTCGTAGCACAGGGCCTGGCAGCGTGCACTCGCCGCATACGGAACACGCAGCCGGCGCGTCCCTATATGTAGATGACGTAACACGTGTATTGGTACCGCGTAGCCGTCGCATACCAAACTAGGAGCTGGCGTGACCTTATACGTATATTATGTTAGGCGGGACACGGTGCTACGAAGCCGTCGGATACGAAATGCGCATACTTAACGAGTTTCACAATATCGTGGATAGGATTCGTACACTACCGGTACAGAAGTCTAGTTTTCTAAAAAAAAAATATTATCTACTGGCGGTCGCGCACGGTGAAAAACCTGACAAAAAAAAAAATAAATAAATACATAACTTAGCATTTAAAAAAACGTACAAATTCACTGAAAAAAACCATAGGTTTCACACACGTTATAGTTACGAATTAGCATTTAAAAAACCTTGCAAATTCACTTAAAAAACCATAGGTTTCACACATCTTTTGGTTAGCTGGACATTTCACTCGTAAAAAACCAATGAAATTCCCCCGTTATAGTTAGTGCAGGCAACTATAACTCACGCGACCGCAATCCTCAGCTGATGACGTCAGATATTACATCACTGATGACATATGTGTCTTTATGAAAAATAAATATTTGTAATATATGTATAGCTAAAGATTAATGGAAGAAGACATGGGTAAATAAGTGTCTAAATACAGTGATGTAATATCTGATGTCATCAGCAGAGGATTGCGGTTGCGTGAGTTATAATTGCCTGCACTAACTATAACGGGGGAATTTCATTGTTTTTTTACGAGTGAAATGTCCAGCTAACTATAACATGTGTGAAACCTATGGTTTTTTAAGTGAATATATATATATATATATATACATACTTTTTTTGAATATATAAAAAATTGTATTATTTCTCAAATTTTAAAAAAAGGATAATAGAGTTCCAAAATATTACAAAAAATTTTAGAAAAAATATAGGTTTTATAAATATTAAATATGAAATTAACATTTAAAAAACCTTTGAAATTCACTGAAAAAACCAAAGGTTTCAGGGACGTTATAGTTAGTTGGACATTTGACTCATATAAAACCAGAGAAATTCGCCCGTTATAGTTAGTTGAGCTAACTATAACTCGCGCACCCGCAATGCACTGGTGATGACGTCATATATTACTATTATCACTCATGACATGGTCAGTGACATCACTGATGACATCTCAAATGACATCACTGATGACATCACTGATGACATCATCCAGTAAATGTGTGTTTCTGGAAAGTTGAAATATTTTTCATATATATCTATGCCAAGGTGTATTGAAGAATGAGTGGATTTACAAGTGCCTGAATGGATTATTTAGTAGGTGCATGACTGACTGTATAAGTGAGTGATTGAACGTGTCTTACTGAATCCATGGGTTAGTGACTAAACTGTGTGAAAGTCTGTATTAGTCTCTCAGTTGGTGTGTAAGTGGGTGCATGGGTTGGTGAGTAGCTACATGAGTGTCTATATGGGTTATTGGTATAGGTGTATGAGTGCATATTATAGTACTGTATTGATAAGTAACTGCACGTATAAGTGACTGGATGTGTGTCTAGACCTAGGAAATAGTGGGTGGTATGTAGTATCTGGCATTGTTGTGTGTATGGTTTCAAAAATAGTAGTCTGTATTTTAGAGTGCGTGTATCAAAGTTTATATTAGGGCATCAGTATGTGCATCAGATTATCATGTGGATGATGTCATCAGTGATGTCATTTGAGATGCCATCAGTGATGTCATCAGTGATGTCACTGACCATGTCATGAGTGATGTAATATGTGACGTCATCACCAGTGCATTGCGGGCGCGCGAGTTATAGTTAGCTCAACTAACTATAACAGGCGAATTTCTCTGGTATTTATATGAGTCAAATGTCCAACTAACTATAACGTCCCTGAAACCTATGTTTTTTTCAGTGAATATATATACACATATATATATAAAATGATATGATGCCATCACCTTACCAATAAATACGAGTGAATTAAACCCTCCTAGAGTGATGGATTATGTCATTTTAATGAGAAGATCTGTTTATGATGTATATAAATATATACACAAACAACCCCTACTCCACAAGGAAGAGAGCACGCACACGAGGCTGTTGGTTTAAGGCTTCTTTATTTTATAGGGCCTCCACCGACCCAGAGACAGGGGAGATGCGTTTTGGCTGGCACAGCAGCCTTTCTCAATCTGGTGAGCGCCATTTTAGTTAAAACATATTATACACGTCCCACTCATAGGCATAGAAAAAATTCCAAGACATAGAAAAATTCCATTGTCACACAATGAGAAGTCACGACTAGACATAAAACCAGGGAAATCATTTACCTTCAAACATTAGGTATGGCTAGTGGATGTAGTTATAGCTGAAAACATAAACTCCCATAGTGGATTAAAATATACGCAATAAATACATAATGCATCATTGAACCACTGTACCATATGTAAAAACTTTAACTAATGCAGAGGTACTCTATCACCTACTTGTGTTGGAATATGTTTTATAATTTTACCATTAAAAACCCAGTGTTTAGCGCAAGACCCCTCAGGTAGTGCTAACAATCAAAAATGTGCTGCGTGAAAGAGCTAAAACACTTTAAGACATTCCGACCTCTAAATCTTTCCTTAATTGGCATGAGAACATTTTTGGGCTGAGCCCATGACCTAGGCTTGTACTTTACATGGTGAAACAATTCTGTTTGGTGCCAAATTTAATTAACACGAAAATGCGCACTGAGCATCTTGGGCAATAACAGCTGTGGGCTAGGTAGACAAACTGAAAGGCTGAAAACACGTAGTGTGTGCTTTAAGACTCTAATGCCAGCCTACCACTTATGTCTTGAAACACGCAGGGACTACTAGTCCCATAATGCCCCATCATCATAACATGCAAATCCCTGCAATACACTCGAAGTCCGTATGCAATCACAATTCATATAGCATACAATTTTGAAGGAATATTAGCAAGATACTGTAAGCATGCTGAAAGTTCCCAGTTCAACCAAACATAATAATACCTTGATGGATGAAAAACTTGTCCCTCGAGTTCTGGACACAGGCTCCATGTGATAGCCTTGTGAGATGAACAAATAGTCAAAACTCTGCCAAATGAAGGTCAATATCACAGGGTCTCCACAATTAACCAGCACAAGTTAAGTCAAGATAAACAAATGCGCAGGGTTGGAGGAGGCCAATTAAACAAAAAGTGATAAGCCAAACAGTCCTCATCATTTCCTGCATTGGCATTCCAGATGCCCAGTCATATACATATATATACATATATATGTATATAGCAAGGACACACTCTTCACGTGCACCACATTAAACAGGAATGCGGTCCGTCAGTTCAGTTCCCCTTTACCGCACCAGCAGATCACATACTTTCCCTTTTGCAACTTAGCTATGAGATTAACCAGGTTCCCAGTAACCCCCACTTTATGCATCATGCCCCATAATTAACCCTAGGGACAAGATCAAAAGCGGTCCATATATATAATCACAGATGCTAGATCTACCTCAAATGAAATATAATTTTCAGTGATAATACACTATAAATTAAGATCTAGTATTTTCATTCACTGCAAGGAAATTCCCTGTCCAACCTTTGAAGCATTCACATGCCTGATCTTTGGGGAATACCGCAACGATCTTAGCTACATGCTGTCTCACTATATGAATGCAACATGATAGTGCACGTTCGAGACCTTACTATGAACTTAACACCCATCTCCAATTTGCTTCACTCATTTGGTGACCTATCTGGCCTCCAAGTGAACCTTTCTAAATCCCATGTATGTTCATTCCAGGAAGCCATACTCAGTAACACCGTGTTGTTGTACACACAATCTGTACAAGTCACACAGCATACATTTCAATACTTGGGTACTGAGATCTATAGAGCCATCGTGGATTAAATATATGGTAATCTACAGAAGGCCATATCATTGCTAAAATCCCAAGTACCTTTCTAGGTGACACTCTCTCTGTCAGTGAAGGGACAGCTGGTTCTGGCTAAAATGGTCATGTTCCCCCTTCTGCTCTACTATTTTGTCTGCTTGCCCATCATGGATCCAGTGATGATTTTCAAAACACTCACTTCATTACTGGTTGAATTAATATGCCACAGGCTGTCATGGAGTTGTCCTCCTTAAGATGCAGTTGCCACCCGGTGGGGGTGAATGGGCGGCCGGACTTCAAAACATACTGGAGATGTGCCAATTTACCTTCTATTTATGACCCTAATATCCCATTGAGAGGTCTGCCCAGACCAGTGAGCATGCCCACATTGGCTCAGTTGGAACCATGGGATGGAGGAGGGATTGCCACGGTGGGGGCTCTGTTTGCAGAAAGTGCATTGTTGACCGATCAAGGCTTTGTACAACTTAGGGCCTCATTACGAAGTGGGTCAGAAAGCATTCCGACCGACTCGGTGTCAGAATAGTTTCTGACTGACTTGGATTCAGGAAGATTGACTGACCGATTATGATGTTTCCGAACACCATCCGGTCAGACTCCTATTGATTTCAAAGGTTGCCTGTGTTCCAACCAACAAAACAGTCTCCTATTGAAAAAAGGGGCGGTTGCAAAAAACCTTGCACCCTGTGGCGAGCACCCCATGCTGCCTGTCACACCATGCAGTGTTTAAAAGAGGGGACCCATGGGTACCACCAAAGACCCCAAACAGAGGGAGGGGGGCCTACTATGGTCCCCCAAAGTGATCCGTGTCAGACAAACCGAGTCGGAAAGGCTGTCCGAATCGGACATCATAATGCATAGGTTGGAAACACAGTCTGTAGCGCTGCACGAGGCAAAACTGAGTCGGAAGGAGCGAATGGTTACCTAACATCATAATCGGGTGGTCGGAAATGTTTCTGGGCCGCTCAGAAACATGGGTTCCGACACAGATTCAGACAAACCGAATGCCGTTCGGAGCCTTTCTGACTGACATCGTAATGAGGCCCATAATTCTTAGTCAAATGGTTGTACAGGGGATTACATACTCATTTACACTCATCTCTAGCTACCTTAAGAGAGACATGGGAAACTGGTCTGGGGCTTGCTGTACATGACAAGGAATGGCACTCTCTCCTTGAATACCTGAGCAAAAGTTCATGCAATTCGCACCTTAAATTCATCCAATTTTCACTCATACACAGAACATATTTAACACTACATACTCTTTAACAGTCTTTTTCCGACAGCATCACCAAACTCCCCCTAATGCCAAAAAGACTTGGCAGTTCGATTACATATGCTGTGGGCCTGCCGCTAACTAACTGCTTACTGGACTGAAATACATAACACACTTTCTACGCTTACAGATGTCACCCAGTTGGATAGTGTGGAACACTGTCTCTTGGGCCTGTACTCCAAGTCTAGGCACTTTAGAAAATGGTGTGATTAATGGATTTGGTGCTTCTTTTGGTTTTTCGCCAGATTACTAGGTGCTGTCAATCCCTTTGAGCACCCCTCACACCGAGTTGGCAGGACAACGTTTTCCATTGGGGCAAGGCTGAGAGCTCTGCATTGCACAGTGAGGCATATCAAGGTTTATGCAAATAGCCTATTGCACTAATTTGGCTTGACCTTCTAGAGAAATTTAAAACCCAGTAGGATGGTGATCAATAGTTCCCAACAACGTGGCAATATCATGACCATCTCACCCATGACACCTGACATTTACCAGAGGCATTATTACACACTGTGACACGCTCACTTCTTTTAGCCTTCAAGAACATTAGTGAATCCCACACTTTATGCTATGGCTTTATAGAGACTTGACTGGTTGAGGGCTGGTTGGGGCTAGGAAGGGGATGTTGGGATTTTTTCTTAGGCTTGATTTTTTGTTTATTTTCATTACCTCAATCTATGCTAGTATATGCAGTGTCTAATATATTGCAGCTATGATGCAATACCTTAGAGAGAACACTCAGTGCTTATGTTTTGTATGATTCAAATGCACCATTCGACCATAATTGTAATGTATGCAAATTATTGTTGTAAGAAAGTGAAATAAAATGTGATTTAAAAAAATCATTAGCATCCCAATACCAGATAAAAGACCACATTCATAGTTTCATGGAGATGCTCCACCTGAAATTCGCTTTATCAAAAAAACACGTTTTTTTCATTCTGAAGCAAATCTGTCTTTTCATTTTTTTCTAGACCACTATTTTATTGTGTTGTGTTCCTGTATGAAGAACCAACAGTACCAATGATTTCAGTCCTGAGGAAAGAAGATGTACATGTTTAAATACATTACTTCAACTATCTAACAATGGATTGAAGTCAGAGGCTTCACTCTTGACAAAACTGAACATCTTCTATTAGAAAATATCCATATGAATTTATAATCTATGTGAAAGCAAATACACAATGACTCATTTGACAAAGGCTTATCTTCTGCAAGTGACTGTTCATCTTAGCGCCCAAAATGGTTATCTCAGCATTCTGGTAAGTTATTAGGGTGTTAAGCCCCCATTGTTCCTGAGTGGTCTCATGAGGAAGAGCAGGTTGAGAATTAACTGATGTTATCTTCAATGCTTCAGTAAATAAGATCGGAGCTCGGTGAACAAATATTTAAGATATAAAAGGCAATTGTAAACTACTTAATTGCCTCACTCCCTTTGCTGCTGGTTTCCTTCTGCTGTGAGGTCATCCTATATTTTGCAATGCAGCTTTTCTTGTAGTTAAGACCAGGTTTGATTCCATTCCACACTGGCATGTCCTACCTTGGCTAGCTAGCGCATGATTGGTTGTGCAACAGTAGGGTGTGTCATGACACTATCCCCATCCATTGGCAGTAGAACATTTCAAACTATTCACTCTTGAGGATCTAGGGAGGCACACGTTTTATGCCGTTCCAAGCCCTCTCCAAGCACAGCTCAGTGCTGAATGCTGTGGAATCTGCTCCTGGTTTCTCTGTGGCAAGGTTTCAAATTCAACTGCTCAGGATAAAGCCTGGGCAAAGTTTTAATTAGGCTGGAGTAATTTCAGTAACTTTGTGTTACTGAAAACTATGTGATTTTTTATAATGTCCATGCTTATAGCTACAAGGCACCCTACACTTGAGGCACCTAGGGGAGACCTTATATGTGACACAAATGTAAAAATAAGGTCCTTTGAGACTTTGGAAAGCTTAGACCATGTTATCAAAGGGCCACTTGGTGCTTTTTATCTGTACATGAACACATTACACAGAACTGTACAACGACATTCAACATTAATAACATACACATGTTAGACTCCATCAAATTGTGGAAAAATAATTTTAATAAAACTGGCATATTTTCTATCACATTGTGCAAAAAATAAAAAGTAAGATAAGGAAACTGACGTTTTGTATTCCGATTGTGACACTGTTGCCGTTTGATGACATGATGTAAGCTTTATTACATGTGAAAAGTAATTTTTAAAACAAGGGCCTAGGACATTAAGTTACTTCGAAGTAATTTACAATAGAATAGATTACAGCTTGACCAATTTTTTTGAGTTTCACTAAAGAGGCCCAATGTAGCTGTAAAACAAAGTCCTAACAGCCTCATTCATCCACTTATAGAAAGCTGGCATGTTCGTGCCCAAGCCAAATGTGGCTTTCTGCCAGTGTCACCTAATTCTTAATGACTTTCCTTCAGTATGATGTGTAATTTTCCCATACAGTGGATAAAAATGGCCTTGTGTGTTCCTCTCCTGAGCAGGATAGCCTGGGATTGTACCCAGCCACTTTCTGAACTTCAAAGAGTAGCCCAATGGCTGTACTCATTCACTTTCTGGCTTCAGAAAATGCCTACCCTATCAGTGGCAAATACAGCTCACACCTGGGCCTGCCTGCTCTTTTCTTTTACAAGACAGTTTTCTTGGATTCTCTGGGGCAGAAGTGGGCTGGTTTCATATAAGGTCAAGAGAGGGTGAATGCTAAGGAAGGCTTAATGCTGCAATATTTCTGTGCAGCAGTCAAAGGCATGCTTTAAATAATTTGTAAGTAAAGCACTGCTATGGCAAAGGAACTGGGTGATGATGCGGCTAAGGTTAAGCAGGGAAAGTGCAAGTATTTTACCTGGTTTCAATTAGTGTCTAACCAATCACAACTGAGTCCGTCTAATAAAATTGGCTGCAATGTCACTTTGTGATAGACCTTACTATGATATTAGAATAGATTGAAGATATCTTGCTGTTTGCCTGAAGAATTCATATCTTCCTGGTCAATGACTGTGGAGTTTTATCTCCAGAACTGAAAGTGCCCCATGGACTAAAGAAGCAGACTGACAAGGACAATTATGATTTAGGTTCTAACTAACGGACAGCGACTACTAAGGAAACTATTTAATCTATCTCAAGCCTAGGGGAGAGTGCAAGATACAACAGGCAGAGATTTCTGTTCCCACCTGGAAGAAAACTTGAAAACACTTTGCAATTAGGATGTTGAAGAAATATCAAGTGAAAGCAAGACTGAATTTTTTTCTATGACACATTGAATATAACCATGTGCTTTGCTAAGTTAATAAGAACTACAGAATTGCCACTCAAGAATTACAAGAATGTAATCAATTTTCACCTGAGCAAGCTTTTCATAATTTCTCATCTTCGGGGCCAATATACAGTGCATCACAATGTCAGGAACTGGTACATTCTATTAACTTAGTATGAGCAGTAAGCTATGGCAGAAGCATGTTACAGTATCATCAGATAGGCAGATGCATGTCAATCTTGTCACAAATCAATGGCCTGTAGATCATGCTGGAATCAGTAAGAAGCCATTTCAAAATTGGAATCTGTGGCTCTTGTACAAGAAGACTTTATTGAATGTTTAGTGAATTTTGTAAAAACCTGTCAAGCCCCCATGCAACTGTCAACTACAGGCCAAGTGAAAGCTGCATGGATGTAAAATTGTAGACCTGAAGATCCTGAAGATTATTTTTCAGTAGCTTTTTTAAAAAAAAGATCCAGTTGGTGCTACAAGTGAGTGATGAGTTATGAAAGAACAAACACTATTAAATTCTGTTCTCCATATTAAAAATTCTCTTTTGGTATCGTTTCATGTTAGTTCTAGAAAATAATGTTCCATTTTCTATTACATCTGACTTTGCCTTGTGTTTCAAAACGCGTTGTGTTTTTTATAACTTCTGATACACAACCTATTGTACCATTGCAGCCAGCCTAAGCTTGTGACTTTGTACCTGTTAGATGCAACCTGTTACCGAAAATTGGTGGTTCACACATTTTGAAGCTACTCTTCCCTTAGATTTAAAAAACTTTTAACTCCAGTTTTACTGATTTGATTTATGTTGTTCCTGTGACATCTTGCTAGTTAAAATAACCAGTTTTTCTCATTTGGACTTGTGTGCTGTGTTTGTACTTTATTACTGTTTGAGTGCTGCATTAGTAATTAACACATTGACTTTAAGTTCAGCCTATCCTGTTTTGTGACTAGCTAGTAGGCAGAAAAAAAGTAACTTTCCAAAGGGTTTTTTTCTTAATATTTATTATACATTTGACTTTTTGACTGAATTAGATGTTTAATAACTAATAAAAATGGTTCAACAACAGCACAATCAAGCAGCCAGCAGCCATAAACTGGATAGATCATGCCCTCATCAGTTTCAGCATACTTATCCCACACCACCAAAGACCTGCCACCACTGGAAACACTAGTCACAGTTCGAATAGCATTAAAGAAGACACGTGGAACTCCACCCTCTTTGCACTTTGGCACAAGCACACCAGCATTTTGCTGAATGCCATCAAGAACCTTAACAGCTGGATCACCGCATGCTCCGACACCTGGCTCCCCACAAGCACAGTGCACCGGCAGGAGCCCAACTACATGCCAGTTGGTACACAAAGGAACTGAGGCTGATGAAACGCAAATGCAAGTAACTAGAATGCAATTGGAGAACAAGTCAAGATACCACAGATAGACTTTTTCAAATCAGCCCTAAGATGGTATCACAAGCATATATGGAATAGAATTGCATCAATGCTATCATTAACAGCAGCAAGGAAATCTCTACCATTATCATAGATTTCACCACGCCACCTGCTGTCTCCAGCAGCAGCATTCCCTCACATATGCAGCAAGCTCTCATAACTATTCTGCAACAAAAATACCTCCATATACACAACTTTGATGCTCAACCAGATACCATCATCATTGTAACTCAACTTCTCATCGTACCCAAATAATAAACCCTGATCTTGTGGCACACCATCACAACCATCAAAATTGTTGCCACCATGAATACCATCCACTCAAAAGTTCCATTTGACCCTTGCCTCACCACACCTTCATCAAAGGACTCCTACATATCAATGAAGCTCTAACACCCATCCTCAAGCATCCATCAATGCAGCCACAATCCTGGACACCTAGAAACATCACACAATCATGCCCCTGCTCAAGAATCCATTTGCAGACTTGGCCACACTTTTGAACTACAGACCGATCTCCCTCCTATCATACTTGGCATAGGACTTATAGAAACTGAGAAGCTGACACCTCACTGACCACCTCAACAACCATCAGCTCCTCTACGCTATTCAGTCCAGATTCAGGCCCAACCACAGAACAGAAAGAGCCCTCATCGTTGCCACAAACAGCTGCATGATCTTTGAAAGAGGAGACTTGGGAGCCCTCATTCTCTTGAACCTATCTTCTCCATTTGACACAGTCTTACACCCATCTGACATGTAAGTGCCCTGCTCTCAGCTGGATCTGCTTCTTCTTAACCAATTAAACACACGCTGTCAGCCTGACATTTTACTCCTCGGAAGCCCACAAACTGATCTGTGGAGTGGCTCAAAGTTAATTGTTATGCTCAACTCTCTTCAACACATACATGATCCCTCTGGTCAGTATCACCCATATACACATCAGCATCCTCTCTAACACAAAAATCATACTCTCTCAGACAACACCCCAACACAAAAAACAAGCTCACTGCTAGAATGACAGTAGTCACTCACTGTAACAAAGCCAAGAGTCTCAACCTCAACACAGAATTGGTGATCTTTGGCAAGAATACCTCACCATGGGATTCCAGGTGTGGCTGGCCGAATTCTGATGCATACCCAGAACCCATTCCAGGAATCTCAGAACAATCGTCATCAGGGAACTGGATATGACTGCACAACTCAATGCAGTCACTGTATCATGCTTCGACACCCTGAAGATCTTCAAATGGCTCCCAAGCAACACTAGAAAATCTATTACTCATGTTCTAGTCATGGAGAAATATGTCAATTCCATTATTACTGAGTACATTGAGACAAATCATCTTTTGCACCCTAGTCAGTCAGGTTTTAGGGCAAACACTTAGTACTGAATCAGCCTTATTAGAAGTGGCTGAAACTATAAAAGCCACGCTAGACAGGGGAGGCAATGCGGTCTTGGTACTATTGGACCTCTCTGTGGTTTTTGACACCGTGCCCCACAATAGACTGGTGCAAAGATTGGTGGAGGGTGGTGTCGGTGGCACTGCCTTGAGCTGGATCAGGTCATTTCTCAGTAACTGTCTCCAAACAATATTGTCCCCCCCCCCTTTTTCTGCTGTTATTCCTCCCATGAATGTTGGGGTCCCGCAGGGCTCTATTTTGAGCCCAACTTTGTTTAATCTATATATGGCCCCTATTGCCCTTCTTGCTGAACAACACGGGGCAAATTTTGCATCGTATGCAGATGATACTCAGCCGTTGTTACAGCCATTTTCGTTTTTCACTATTGTAAGGCTACCTGTTCTCCATAGGCCAGAATGGGCTGTTAGAATTGTTACATCCTATGATCCTAACAGACCCAGGGAACATGGTAGAAATTGAAGTTTAGTATGCCTGAACTCAGAATAATAAAATACATATTTTAGTAAAGTTTATTTTAATATTCTGTGTTTGCAAATACCACTTTTAGAAAGTTGGTATTTGCTTGCTTGACCATTTCAGCCCGCCTCTGCTGTGATGTGTATCTGCCTGTCTGGTTGTGTGAGTGACAGGGCTGGGGAAACCTAGAGGGGCAGGGCTAGGCAGCCTGGTGGTGAATAGGAAGATTGGCAGTCAGATGGGTGGGAGGAGTACACCTGAGCTCTGAATAGGGTTGTGCTCTGCTACCACAATGCTGGCTCCACCTCCTGTGGAGCGGCTGATGTCTCTGCCCTGCACCCTGAATAGAAAGGCAGAGTCATGTTAACAGAGTGCTCAAGAACTGGTTTGGACTGGGCAAAGGCCCCTTAACCCCAGAGGAACAAAGGAATTAGGGGTATAAGTATTGGGACCCTGCTGCCAAGAAATTAGATCAGATCCTGCTGAAACAAGAAGAACCTTTGCCAGAGGAGAAGGAACTGGGAAAGCTGTAGGAGGAGTACTGTCCCTGACCTGGGGGATTGGCCTGCAGTGGTTGCCTTGCTGCTGAAGGAGAGGAGAAAGACTACTAAAGACTTTGCTTCAACTTGTGCTTTAAAAAGATCTCCAAGGGCTTGAACTGAGCTTGCCCCCTGAACGAAGTCCCAGGACCTGTGGACTTCACCCCCAGCTCCCCAGAGTCTTTTGGAAGTGCCTGCTGTTGTTGTTGGGCCTTCTGAGGGACTGCGTGTCGCAAGGAGCTGGAAGCGCAGCGCAAGGACGAGAAGCGTGCCGCCGTCTGAGCTGTTGCTGTCGCATCTCGCAGAAAGTGTCACCGCTGCAGCATCGCATCGAGCGGAAGCGTCTCGCATCATTCCGGAAGTGTCCCGCAACGTCGAAGAAGCGTGTCGCCATCGCAGCCATCGTAGCTGTCGCATAGCACCGCATCGAGAGAAGAGTATCGCATCGAGGAGGAAGCGTGTCGCCATCGCAGCCATCGTAGTTGTCGCATTGCACCGCATTCAGAAAAGCGCCTCGCATCCACAGGTAAGCGTGCCGCCATCGGAGCCGCTGTCGTCGCATCTCGCAGAAGGGGTGTCGCCGCTGCAGCATCGCATCGAGCAGAAGCGTCTCGCAACGTCGGAGAAGAGTGCCGCTGCCAAGGCCGCTGTCGTCGCATCTCGTCAAGGGTGACGCCGCTGTAGCTGACGCATCGAGTCGAGCCTTCTCGCAACATCGGAGAAGCGTAACGCATCTGAAAGACCCCGTCTTTATTTCTTTTTCACCAAGAACTTCAACACATCTGCATCGCTGCAACACTTTCGTTGTCCTGCGTGTCGCCTCTAAGGTAGATTGACTTAAAGTGTTGCATTTAAGAACTTAAGAGAAACTAAGCAATCTTCTACCAACTAAGCAACCGTATTGTGTATTTTTTAATCGTTGAATGGTCTTGTGATAATCCTATATAAAGAATCCTTATTTTTAATATAAATACCTATGTGGTGTCCATTTGTAGTGTTGTCACTTGGTTACTGTATGTGTTCACAAATGCTTAACCCATAACGCTCTGAGATAAGCCTTGTCTGCTCACGCCAAGCTACCTAGAGGGTGATCAGGGGTTATTTTAGGAGTGTAACCCCTTACCGTGACTAGAGGAAAGGGTCCCTGCTTGTCACAAGTACCTACCTGTGCCAACCAGAGAACCCGGATTCTAACACAGGTGATTAAAAATATGGCGGCTAGGGCCATCTTTCTGGCAGGCCCCAGGACTCATATGTCCCCTCTTCTGTCATCCCTGCATCGGCTTCCTGTTCAGAAAAGAATCCATTTTAAAGCTTTGATTCTGGTATTTAAAGCCTTTAATCAGATTGGAGCCCCTTACCTTAGACAAAGATTTCCCCATTACATCCCCCAACTTACTATGAGGTCCTCTACTCAACTCCTGATTCCTGTTCCCAAAGTTTCACTTGCTCGGGTTGGAGGTTGTTCTTTCCAGGTAGTTGCCTCCCGTCTATGGAACAGCCTTCCCTTGGCCCTCAGACAGGTTCAGGATCTGTTCACCTTTAGGAAAAAGCTCAAGACATGGCTTTTCCAACTCGAATCTGTTTTGCTGATCTCTGCTTCTGGTGCTTTGTTTTTTCTGTGGCTGTTATGTGGTTTTTTGCTTAGCGCCGGGACACTCCAGGGAGGAGCTGAGCACTTCATAAATACCAAATTAACATGACATAGTCACCAGCAAGGTGGACAAGTCACCAGCAAGATGGACTACAGGAAACCCTCTACAACTGGATCACCAAGCAACTCACTAGAAGACTAAAAACTATTCAGAACACGGCTCCAAGACTCATCCTTGACCTTCCACACAGAACTCGCATCTCACCATAACTCAGGGAGCTCTACTGACTCCCAATACACAACTGTGCTCATTTCAAACTCCTCATAAACACATTCAGGGCACTACACAACTTAGGCACATCTACCTGAATGGTCACATCTCCTTCAACTAACCACCCAAACTCCTCTACTCTGCAGGACTCCTACTCCCACACATCCCACATATGCACATAATCAAATCAGGAGGATGGGCATTCTCTAGTGTTGCTCATAAAGCTTGGAACTGCCTCTCACTGCATATTCAAGCCTCCTTCTCTCCTTGAATTCCAGAATAAGCTGAAGACCTGGCTTTTTTTATTAACCAACCTACCCTAAGCAGGGCAGGGGATCACACCTGCTCAGTGCCAGGATAAGCTTGCGGGTGACAGTGTGCATTCAAGATACACCTAATAATATCAAAATCACACCGTGTGTACATTTTTCTGCATCATGATTGCAGATCAAAGGGATTTGTTATGATGGTTATAAGGTTTTATAATGTACCCAGCCTCCATGAATGATAAGTTAATTATCAATCTGGCTGGAACACTACATTATTGGTGTGACAGTGCGAAACTGGTATTCTCAGCTTAGAATTCTTTCTGAAGAATGGAGGGGACTGTTTGGAAAGGGTAAAAACTACTCAAAGAGTCTTTGCCACCTTGAGTTACAGAAGAAGGTCTCTATTTGAGGGGTAAAACGGATTTGATTTAGTGGCTGCAATAAATGAAGTTGTACTCATTACTATTTGAAAATGCAGGCAAAGACCACTACTCTTCAAACAGGCTTTATAAAAGAGGATGATGAATCATTGCAACTCCCAAATAAGATGTTAGCCTGCTCTGACGGATGTAGTACATATGAGGAAATTGGCAGTGACTTCCTATTGAACCTCCATCTTCAAGGCCATGTTACCAGGTTTTGGGCATCATAACCATTACAAGCATCAAGGGCTTTCTGTGGGCAGTCTGCAATGAGATGTGAAGCCTTAGTTCTGAGACTGAGTTTCTTGGAGAAGAAGGTATCTGTAAGATAATGTGTAGACCGATCAGTTGCTGAGTTCCGAAATAGCTTTTGGAGTATTGATAAGGTTCTATATAACAGTGGCCCTACAGTGTTTTTAAAGACGACTTAATTTACAGGGGTTAGTCCTTAAGGATCAAAAAATATTGCTTTGTATTATTTTGGAGGCCTGGGTCATCCAAGAGCATCGTTTCAAAATTACGGAGATCTCAACTGACAGTACAGCATCGTCCAAGTTCAATCTTTGAATTGTGTTGGAATATGGTTTATTAGTAGGTGTAGGTAGGTACCTACCACTAGTAATAAGGCCACAATCACAATATAAGGTCTGGTCAAGGTCTCAGTAAATTAGTCCCTTGCTCAACCCTTGGTTGCTTGCTGCATCAAGGCAGGCTTTATTTAGGAGACAGATGTGTAAAGCATTTAAAAACATCAAAACATTTAATCAGTAAGACACAAAACACAATTAGAATCAAACACTACTTTATTAAAATAGGAAATATTTTTATGATTAAAATGACTCCAAAACGTCAAAAATCCAAAGTAGGGAACTGGAGATATACATTTAAAAATAATAAACACTTTCTAGTGCCTAAAAGCCAAAAGTGCCTCTTTGGAACATCTGGCCGTAGGTGACAAAAAAGTCCAAGTTTCAGGCTGACAATGATGGTGCGTGAGTCAGGTACAAGTCAAGGTCAAGTTTTCACCTTCTGACTTTGTAACTCTGTAAGCTTTTTCTCTCAACTTCAAGCAAGGCTCCTTGTCAGGTCAGGTTTGGGTTTGACTATGGCAGCTTGTCTCAGCACAATGCCTCGGTCACCTCCTGGAAGTCTCATCAACGACCAAAATCTCCAGATCTTTAGCAGGGCAAACCTGAATCTCGGACCCCGTTGTGGTTCAACATTGCCGGCTTTACTCTCGTTGATGGGTTGGTCACTTCAGGATCAATTTCCAGAAGATCCTTTTGGTGTTCCAAAGCAGGTTCCAAAAGGTCTGAGTTGCTCCTTGGAATGTGGGACTACTTCTCCGACAATGCAGGTGGCCCAATCCTTTAAATTCCAGCTGAAGGTAGTCAGCTGGTTTCTTCTTGATGGAGATGATGCAGATGGAACTCTTTTAGACTGTTGATTTCAGGGAGTCCACCCCTTCAACTTTGAGGGCAAGACAAAGACCTTTTTGGACTTAAGACCAAAGTGTGCAGCAGGTGCAGTCCTTAAGAGTGTAGTCCTCTCTTGTGCAGTCCTAGTGTCCTGCAGGGCAGTCTTTCTTCTTCTTCTTGTAGTTTCAAAGCAGGGATCCGAGTTGCTGGACATCTCTCTTATATGTATCCAGTGTTTTTGGATGACAAACATAGGGCAGGATGAAACCCTCAGATATGACAACGTACTCCAGAGTGTGGCTTATTCTTTTCCCAGAAAGCACTATTCTTTAAAATCCATAATGGAGAAACTTTCTCCTCAAGGTTAATATCTGGCTAAGCTAACCCACTGGTGTGGCTAAATTTCCCTAACACTCCCCTTCCAACCCCTCTGCTAATTCAATGAGTTGGGCTCCTGTCTGGCTAGGGGTGCAGGATGTGAAGGTGACCCTGTGTCCTGTCCTAAATCTCATTCCCCTCTTTGAAGACCATTTTGGGTACTCAAGCCCCGTCCTTCCTTTTGCTCTGCAGATCTCCTCCCATCAGATGGCCTTTGTCTCTAGGCAGACCACTTTACACCCCGTCACAGCAGTTTGGCTCACCTTGTCAAAGGCTGCCCAATCACTAGAGGCTGGATTTTGTTTTACTCAGAGAAGCAAGTACTATAACTTATTTTCTGTGATAGTTATAATAAATCTTGGCGAGTTGTTTGATTCATTCTAACTATCATTTTAAGTCTTTAAATGTTAGCTCACTCTTATCAATAGTTATACCACTTTATTAAAGTATTCCCATATTAGCCTCTGGAGCCAATGTGCTACAATTGGAAAAAACGAAATTGGCAGGTTTTTCTCTGTAACTAACTTCTGTCTCAAACATACTTCAAAGTACTGTGCAATATGCATTAAAACATACATTTATATTTCCTTATATGCTCATAGCACAAGCATATATTGACATGATTGCACCAAAATATAATACAGAATTTTCCAAAGGGCAATTATTGGGAGTATTCGCAAACTGAATTGTGTATTTCATTTAGTAGTACTTGAGCAGTACTACTAAACGTTCTACAAAATAGTATTCACAGCCTCTCTTATTTTTAGTCTTTTATGCAGAGATCTCTGCTTGCAGACATATTTCATAGTACTAAATGTGGAGATGTGGAGGAGTGGATGGGAAATGGGAAATAATTACTATTAAAGAGGAGGGTGCAGGGATTAGTAAGGAGATGTTATGGGAGAGCTCAGGAAGGCTTTAAGGAAGGGCATGCACCAAAAAACACAAAGCGATACAAAACAGTTGTAATTGTACTTCAGTCCACTGCTGGAGTAAGTCCACCATCACTCATGGCCACTCACAGCTTTTACAACACTCTTCCATAAACAATAATCGAGATTGGGAAATAATGTTAAAGTAAGTTCATTTATTTGAATGTTAAAAAAATCTCAATTTATTTTAAGTTTTTTTCAATATATTTTTTAAATGTAATTAAATGTTAAAAATGTCCCTAATATTAACACCAGTTAGATCTCCCCCAGATGGCAGAGGTCTCTGCCAAGTTCGCAGAACATTAAATATGGTAATAAAGTCACGACTAGCAGTTATGTTAAAGTTGTATGATATTTTTACTGATTTCAACTGCTTTTTCGGGAAGCCAATTACACTGTACTTCACACGTGTAATTGGTGAATAGTGAACAACAATAAAGTTACTCAAAAGTGTAAGAGTAAACTTATACATGTATATTTACTCATGTGCAAGTTTAACTTTATGAATAGGCCCAAGAGTATGCAAAGCTAGGGATAGGAGGTAAAAAAAAAACAGTTACCCATCAAGGATATTTTGGAGAAAAAAATAATTCGACTGTATGTGCAAACACCCTAACACTGAAAAGTCTCAAACAAATTAAATAAAATGACTAAGCTGACAGGCATCCTATTTTAAAATACGTTAAAAATGTTGTCCTTTGTGTCGGAAATGTACATATTTTTTTTATGTGCCTCTGAGATTATTAGGATTACATTTCAACTGACACGATTGCTGCTTATGAATAAAAAAAAAAAAAAGTTTTGAAGACTGGGATTCATAAATACTGCATTATAGTCCAGCATGACTGCTCCATAGTAGTTTGAAATTTTATATGAACCAGCTGTATCCCTAGAAACAATACATTTGTTTATTTTGACAAGGGCGTTAGTATCGCGTTGTAAAAACACCCAGGGGAAATGCTATTACCGACCTAGCGATGTTTGCATCTGACTCTCGTATTGGGAATATAGGAAGACGTGCAAAAATGGTCTTACTGACATGGTTTTGACAGGTAACAGAAGTCGTTGGACAATGTGCACAATACTTGAAATATGATAAACAGATTACTGTGTCACTCAGAATGATGCCATTTGCATGGAAAATTAATAGCCCTTTTTAAAGAATATTTTTGTGCAGCTTTCTAGAAAGTAAATACGTATTTTTTGATGGAATTCATATGACCTGCTTGCATTTTCAAGACGTTACCATATTTTCTTCAGATTCACTATTTTATTTAGCTTGTTAAATGTCTTCGCAATGAGAGTACATTCAATATTAATGCATTATCAATTACTGATCCCTTTCGAGTGTAAACATCTCATCCGATTACTTAAAGCATCACGGATTATTCTAATCAGTTGGAAAGGGACCAGTCATTAGGAAGAAGTGCTTACAAACACAATGGTAGCTGTAGTCATCATTAGGCTCCACAGGGCAAGGTTAGCACAATATCTCTCTTTAATTTGGTAAAATAAACTATCCCTCCTCTCTCACTCCTGGCAGAATGCTCATTAAACACAAAAAACAATCTATAAATCTCAGAGGGTGAGAGGGCTTTCAGCCCCCCACCCTGCCCTCCCACCCCAGAAATGTGTTCAGGATTATAAAGGCATAAGCCTGTGTTTCCCTGTTTTTCCCAATAATTACCCTGTTCTGCATACAACATGTACAAGGACAAATTGTAAAAATAAGTAAAATAGATTCCCAGACTGATCTGTGGCTGAATCCTGAACAAATGAAATAGTTTCTCTTTGAAAGTATGGTCAAAAGTTGGAGGATGAGCGCTGTTTTGACAGTTTTGATTCAGAATCATCTTTAATCACTTCACTCTGACAGGCCGAGCAATAAGCAGTTCAGGGCTACGCCTGTATTTAGACCCTTGTTGTAAGTGGGAAGTGTGGGAACATTGCGCAGTGTCTCTAATATAGATGGCGATGCCGTCAATGCTCATGTCTTACTGCAGTGAAATCCCAAAGCAGAGACACAAAGCCCAGCATTGCAAGTTGAATGTGCTGCCTCTGCTGAATGTTTGCAATAACATTTTTGCAGAGGTGTCCCAAGACATGAATATTTTAAGCCGCAGCGTTAACAACTTAGTTTTATGTTAGTTCTTATCACATCAGAGTGTCCCACGACTATGCAAAACTGCAGTTAAAAAAGATAAATAATTCCGTATAGGAGTGTATAAATGAGGACGATCTGTGTTTTATGTATTCCCCAAAGCAATTCGTCATGGAAGGAATGAAGTAGAAAAAACATCTTAACTCCCCCAAAAATATATATGATATTTAAACAGGTCAAACTATACATATAAATATACTAGTCAAATAACTATGTCCATGAAAAGTAAAATTGCTTGCCCACTTTGCCTGGATATATAGTTATCTCAAAAAACTATAAATCGTGCCCCAATGTATCTATATCTTGCGGCCCCACCATGCACACTTTTGTTATCAATGATGTAATTGCAGATTTGCAATGATGTTTTCAATGATATTTCTATCACCGCACTTGCACTCCTCGCGCTCTCGCCTCAGCGCTCTCGGATCCTTCCTTGGTGCCCTGCCCCTGCACATGCCCCAGACCGCCGCTGCTGACCGCCCCCTCCTCACCTGGTTCTCGGTGTGGGACGGGCTGGTCTTCCATCTCGGCCGGGTCCGGGCGCCGCGTCGCTTTTGGTTGGCTCTTCTTCCCCTTGCCACGCCCATTGATCTTTTTCCCCCATGTGTCCTCATAACAGGGCCACCTACCCTCGGCAGCGCAGCGGACGAGCGCAGCGGGCGCGACGAAGGCGCGCCGAAGTTGCGCCTAAGTTAAGCCCGTCTGCGCCCGTCCGTGACGGGCCGGGGCGAGGGGCACGCCACTGTGCCCCGTTCTTCACCTACACCCCGGACCAACTACGCAGTCTCCAGGGACCCTGGCCTGTCACAGTCTTTACTCGTTCTCGCATTTCCTCCCTTGGTCTCGCCCCCGCTGCTCCCCCTCACATCCCCCTTCCTACAGTCGGCCCTTCTCTCTCGCCTTGTAGCCTTATTCCCCCTGCTACTCCTAAAGCCCTCTAGGTGTTTTATCTCAACACCCGGTCTGCTGTCGCCCATGCGCATGAACTTTCGGTCCTGTTGGATCTTCATGCTCCGGATCTTCTTTTTCTAACGGAGACCTGGTTCTGCGATGACTCCCTCCCCGCCCTATTATCCACCTTACCAGCCACTTACTATGCCCTTAGGGCTGATCGCCCCACTAGCAGAGCAGGGGGTGGCGTTGCGGTCATCGCACGTGCCGATCTCCTCTTTCAAACTCTATCTCTGCCGGACATCGCGACCACCGAATATCTGGCGATCCGCACTACTTCCACCTCCCCCCCTCTTACCTGTTTTCTCATTTATCGTCCCCCTCTAACCCCTTTACAGTTTCTCCCTGACTTCTTGGATGTTTTGGCCACAATCACAGTCAATAATTCCTCTATTTTGCTTCTTGGCGACTTTAATTTCTGGCCCTCTGACCCTGCTGAATGTCCTTCCTCCAAGGAATTTTCCGATACCCTCCAATCCCTCAACTTCACATCCTATGTTCACTCCCCCACCCACATCAAGGGTCATACGCTTGACCAGATCTGGTCCCTGAACTGCCTTGTGGAATCTCTCTCCATCTCGCCTTGCTCCTGGTCTGACCACCATTTGATTTATTTTTCCCTTCCTATCCACCCCCCAGCTAAGCCCCCCCGCCCTAAAAACACCAGGGTTCGATCATGGGGCCGAGTCAATCTGGAAAATCTCTCCTCCCTTCTTACCTCCTCCCTCCCTTCCTTGCAGAGCCTTTCCACTCCTTCTCAGGTTAAGGCCATAGACCAGTGGCTCTCCTTCGGCCGCGATTCCGTCGCCCCGCTCAAGCGCATCTCCTCCAAGCGTGAGAAGGACGCCAATCGGTGGTTTAATGAAGAGCTTAAGGCCACCAAACTAAAAGTACGCCGGGCGGAGCGGGCATGGAGGAGAAACTATTGCTCCTCTCTAAAACTGGAGTATACCACCATCCTTACCCAGTATAAAAAAGACATCTTGGAGGCTAAAACATCTTATTTTTCCTCCAAAATTTTAGCCGCGGAAAACCAGTCTAAGGAGATATTCACGATTATCCACAATCTGGCATTCTCGGACAGAACCACTCTTAAGCCTGCCCCGTCCGAAGAACTCTGTCACTCCCTCAATAACTATTTTATTCATAAAATCGCTACCATTAAGGCCAACATCCCTCCCCCCTCCCCCTCCTTTGTTGACCCCCAATGTCCCCCTCCCAAGGGTGAACTCATCACCTTTCCCTCCATCACTAGGGAATCTCTGATCTCCCTAGTTCCCCTGGTCAAATCTGGTTCTCCGCTTGACCCTTGTCCTGCTCACATTCTTCGCCATATCTTTGTTACCTGCCCTGACCCCCCCCTTCATCTCCTCAACAGCTCTCTTGCTCAAGGTGTAGTTCCAAACCCCTTGAAGTCCGCGGTTATTGTGCCTATTCTGAAAAAACCTGGGGCAGACCCTTCTGTCCCTGCCAATTTCCGCCCCATCTCCCTCCTGCCATTTTTGGCTAAGGTGCTCGAGCGCCATGTCACCTGCGCTCTGAGCTCCTTTGTGGAGATGCATGGAGCTCTTGCCCCTCGCCAGGCTGGCTTCCGCCCCGCACACTCCACGGAGTCCGTTGTCATCTCGGTCCTGGACAACCTCAGGGAGGGTATGGATACTAATCAGCGCCAGGCCCTAGTGCTCCTCGATCTCTCAGCCGCCTTTGATACGGTGGACCACACCATCTTGCTTTCCCGTGTCAGGGCGGCGGGGATCGGGGGGACTGCCCTGGTCTGGCTCTCCTTCTTCCTGAGGGACCGCTCCCAGGCTGTCCGCCTGGGTGATTTCACAGCGGATCTCCGGAAAGTTCAGTGCGGGGTCCCCCAGGGCTCTTCCCTTTCCCCCCTTTTGTTCAATCTGTATGTCGCCCCTCTTATTTTTTCCCTTCAACAGATGGAGGTCGCCGTATTTAATTATGCGGATGACCTCCAGCTTGTTTTCAATCTATCTTCTTCCCCTTCTTCTGTTCAAAACTTTCAATCGGTCATGCTTCATATCAGGGACTGGATGAACCACAATCACCTCAAACTCAATCCCGACAAGACCGAGCTGGTGTTGACGGGTGGTTCATCCAGCCCCTGGTCTCCTCTTTTCTGGCCCCCCTCCCTCGGCCCCTCTCCTGTACCCTCTTCCTCTGTCAAAACACTAGGTATAAAAATCAATTCTCAACTTACCCTTCACTCCCAGGTTAGCTCTGTGGTATCTTCTTCTTTCCTCTCACTGCGTACTATACGTAGGGTGTCCCGTTTCTTCACTTTCCCCGCCCTTAAGCTCATCATCCTGGCCATGGTGGTGTCCCGCCTGGATTATGGCAACGCCCTGTATGCTGGTATCCCCGCATATAGCCTGCGACGCCTACAGCAGATACAAAACCAGGCGGCCCGCCTGGCCTTCAAACTCCCTAAATTCCACCACTCCACCCCTCTTCTGAAATCTTTACATTGGCTCCCGGTGCGAGCTAGGGTCCAATTTAAGCTCGCCTCCATCACCTTCTTGGCCCGACTTGGCCTGACACCGGCGTTCATCTCTTCCAAGATCATTCCATATGTTCCCACCAGGGAACTACGTTCGTCCTCCCAGTCCCTCCTCCACATCCCACGCTATCGGAGAAAGAAATGGGGAGGTTCAAAATTTGCCTCCCTTGCTCCGACCCTTTGGAATTCCCTTCCCCTTGAACTTCGCTCTATTACTTTGTACCCGCAATTCCGTAAACACCTCAAGACCTTCCTGTTCATGAAGTCTTTTGAATAATTCGCTAGCAGCTACCCCTCTCTTCTAGCCCAGGACTTTGTAAACTATAGCGCCAAGAAACCGCTGGTAGACGTGCGCTTTACAAGTAATTTCAAACTCAAAATGTCATGAGTGAGGTAATTAACAGTGCATGGCAAGGGTGCAAGTTATAGGTACTTTAGGGCACCATTTATAGTTAATTGAGATATCTATGTTTTCGTTAATTTAAAATGGTATGCTTTAACTGACACGTTCACCTAACTAGAACATTTCTTTAACCTTTGTTTTTTCAGTGACATTCTAAGGTATTTGTTAAATTTAAAAAAGGGTAGCATTACAATCCTGAACTATAATGTCACTTAAGCCTTTGTTTTTCAGTGGATTTTTATGTTTTTTTTAATGTAAACTAAGATGTCAGTTGCCATGTTGTCTGGCTCTGTGTCCAAACCCTGAGAGTGCGCATGGCTGACAATGTGGTGTTCAAATATAAAGGGTGCTATTTAAAGAAAGGCAGACCTACTGACTTTTATATATTGGCAGCTAATCAGACCTTATCTTTAGTCCTCTTGGATCTGGGTAACCTGCATGGTGCGGTATGGACATACAAATTGAACCTTACTTTCTCAAAAGACACAGAAATCTGCTAAATATGGTTGTTTAAGCTGTGGTTATCTAGTTTTTGTATGTAAAACTGAATGGGGAAACCATGTTTCAGGACCACCCCCCACCCTTTTCTCTATGTTTTCGTATGACAGATCATCCTGAAACATTCCAGGAAGGAGCTCAGGTGTATCAGACTTTTTTTGGAAAGTTTTGTGAGGATTATTAAAACAGCATCAAAGTTATAAGCAAATCAACAAAAATCAATTTCCTCTGGAATCGTGATCTTCTAACTACCCTTTGGCAACCACTGCTGGAATATATGTATTTATTCATTACATTACCTACTAGCGGTCACCAGTAGGTAGTTATAGTTTGCACCTAGTTTCTAAAGGAAAAACATTTTTTGCTTTGCTAATGACTTCGGCTCCGTTTAACAAATCTTCTTTAAATTTACAAAACTAATTTGCCAGTCACTTCAGCTGCTGTATGTAAGGTTTCAGAGTGATTCATCAAGTGGAGACGAGAATAAGAGGGCATCCCAAAATGTATTTTCCTCATGCAATTTCCCAAAGGGATCTTAGACATGACTACAGCCTGAACCGCTGAACAGAATGACACCAAATTTGGCAGAAAGCTAGTTCTTGGTCAAGAAAGAGTGCTTTTTGGAATTTGGTGTAAATCTGTTCAGTAATTCAGCGAATCCATGCGCCAGCAGAATTGCAGAGATTGGCTGGCTACAACCTTAGAGGAATGTTGCAGCCACCATTTTGTGCAGTGAGACACAGTTCCAAGGGGGGAAATAACATGCAAAAGGGATAGTAGGTGTCAGGGTAGAGGTACACTGACCCCATGAGACTGATGGAGGGTTCTGTTAGGGCCCCCTCATGGTCAGCAAATTGTCCAATCTCTTTTTATTTTTAGCATGTGAGGATTTCCATTTCCTCACGCCCACTCACAGGCCCCCAGAACCACTTGCACACCCACACACAAACCCACAGAGTCAGTCACACACCCACTCATAGATCCACAAAATCACTAACAGCCACATAGCCACTAACACACCCAAATAGCCATTCCCATACCCATTTACACACCCACACGGCCACCAACACACCCACTCATACACCTGTCTAGCCACACACCCACTCACACACCCACACACAGGCTGTGGTAAATATATAGAAATTGCAATAGCATATTTTTGTATTAAATGTGTTGTTGTTTTAGTATTGAATGTGTGTATTATAACCAGCAGACCCATTATTTGTCCGAGGATTAACAACAGAGCCACAGAATACAAAAAGGAATTAAAAAAAAAAGTCTTGGTGCATTACATTATAGAAAGACTACATGAGTAACCGTACCTTACTTTTTAAGTTTTTAGTTTTTAAATATATAATAAGAATTGATGTCTGAATAAAATCTATTTATGAACTCGTGAAAATGCATATTAGTAAATTGAACTTATGAGTCAAATCGTAGTACAATATATATTAAAAGAAACAGGTGAAATTCACACAAAAAACGAAGGTTACAGGGACGTTATAGTTAGGAAAGCAAATTAATAAAACCGTAGAAATTCAGAGAAAAACCCCAAAAGTTATCAGATTTTACAAACACAAAGCCATAGAAACGCAGCAGTTAATTACCCTGAATAACTATAACCCATGCTTTAAGGTAACTATAACTAGCGCATATATTACATCACTCATGACCTCTTCTATGACATCATTGATATAATCACTGCAACATTTGCAGTGAAACTATTGTTGAGAAAACTGTGCATGATGGGGTCACGAGTTATAGTTACATTAGGGCACAAGCTATTGTTATTTGAGATAACTATAACTGCTGATTTTCTTTTGTTTTGTGTGTAAAATCGGAATCTAACTATAATGTACCTGTAATATATATATATAACATCACTGATGACATCGTACAATGTGTGCTAGCTTGTTTTATAGTTTACATAGTGGCGGGTAAGTACAATATTACTTGTCTTCCTAATTTTGTACAGCCTGGGTCTACCTAATGTACCATAGGTATGTAGAGATATTGAACACATTATAAATGTTTGCATTGAAGAGTAACTTTGTGCGCAGCTAACAGTTGACTTGTGTTTATTATGTTCCACACACATTTTTTAGTTCTGCAGAAAAGGTTTTCAACAGTATTAAGATTCTACACAGTAGATACTATCTTTTGTAAGCAGCCTTGAGTTATTAATCCGAATCAAGACAGCATGGCAATTTCTACATAACATAGAAGTACACAAGTCAACTGTCACCTGCACACAGAGTTGCTCTGTAATACAAAGATTTATGACATGTTCAATACCTCCACACACCTATGGTGCATTAAGAGGTCATGCATTCTGTAAACACTGATTAGCTGAACACAGGCTTTACAAAAGTAGGTAGACAAGCAAAATGGTAGTTACCCGCCACTATCTAAACTATGAAACAAATTAACGCACTCATTGAATGAAGTCCTCAGTTATGTCATCAATAGTGTCATCAATGATGTCATTTGAGATGACATCAGTAATGTCATAAATGAGTTATGGCATATGTGAGGCCATAAGCAGTAAATTGCAGGCACAAAGTGTAGTTAAATGTCTGTGGATTTTTTTAGTTCACAATGTTAATGTTGTCTCTGGCAAAATTACCTAACTATAACGTTACTTTAACGTTTGTTTTTTTCAGTGAATTTCTAAGGTTTTTTTAATGAAAAAAGATCTTTTTATCACACTTGTTTATAATTGTGCATAATTTATGCAGCACTCTAAGGGTATTGTTTTGACTTTTACTGTGTGCTCCTTTGTATCTAGACAAAGCTAAACATCTCTTAAGAGCCATATTGATAGTGGAACATGTGTCAAGGGTTGTTTTTATTCATTCAAGGTTGGCTTGCTTATGTAAGCAGTTTAATTTTGCATCAGAAACAAGTAGAGCTGCACAAAACAAGCTTCAGTAAGACCAGAAATGTCCCCCTAGGCAGCAGGAACAAAATCAGTTCTGCAATTAAGTTTTATCTCATGACTTTCCACATAGTTATTGTTTCCTGTTTCTTCCTAAGTTAACACAGTTTGTTTCCCCCTCCATATATTGTGTGGCATGGTACGTTTCTTTTACAGAACTCCTGTGTTCCATTTTCCTCCTAGAACAAACAATATAAAAATTTAAAGTTGCACACTGATCAATATTCGATAATACAGCACTATATTCTCTAAACATTTCTACATTTTTCACCAACCATCACATACTTATTTACAGGATACCACTAACTTGTCATTCCTTCCTCTAGAAAAATTCCACACTCTCAAGCTTTGCATTTGATTTTCACAATTAACCCCTTCGGTGCTCATGACGGAACGGTTCCGTCATGAGCGTCGGTTAAGCTGTGCTCATGACGGAACCGTTCCGTCATGACCACGCCCGCGCAAGAAACGGTCAGCACCGCGGGGGAATCCGCGCCGCATGGAAGGGGTTAAATTATAACATGCCATATAACATGGTTCCATAACAGTTTATAAAGTAACACATTCTTCTTGATACCTCTTTCCTAACTGTGAGCATGGTGCGTTACTCTAGAAATAGTAATATCTGCACTCAAACTTAACAGAGGTAAGCTATGTGTACAGTAGGTTTCATAAAAACACTAGGCCTTGGGTTAACAGATTTTTTGTTTTATAATTTGAGAAACATGGCCTCTTTTACTTACAATTACATACAGATTAAACTCTTCGTTTGTTTAGCACAACATGCAATACATGCTGATAACACTATACATTCTAATATCTATCCTCAAGAGCTTTATTAAGAGATTTACATCTCTACAAACAGCTTTTCAACAGTAAACTTTGTATAGAATAGGTTTACCAATAGTAGTGCACTTACAAACACTTCTCAACAAAGTTCTTAAAGTGCATTATTACCAGAATTGGAGCTCTGTCTTAAATGCTGCTGAGGACACCAGTCTCTTACAGTTCCAAAGTAAGTCAGATCTGCTGAGCTCAAAACAAACAGATATCCTTCTCCTCTAAAGCACCAAAGACAATCTGAGCTATCTCTGCCTCTGCAGCCAATCACATCACAACATTTATTCAACTATGTGATAAGAATGTTCACTATTGGTTCACCTCGGGATTGTAAAATGCCTCATGGCAAGGTCAATCATTTTCCTATCTGGTCTTGTGAGATGCTTGTGAGATCGAATGAGTCTCATCAGTCAAACTTCTCTCTCTCATACTTGCATTCTACTTTTGTGAGACTCTCGAGAGATCCCATCAATAATGCAGGGAAATAGCAATATTTTGAAGGATCAAGTCTCTCCAATGAAACCTTTCTCTTGCATAATAAGTGGGCATACTACCGTGTAATGTGGGACTGCCGTATTATTTCAAACCTTGCTCTTGGATGATAGGAATGCATATTAGGGTGTGTGTAGGGACTTGCCTCTCCACTGAGACCTCTCTCTTGGATGACGTGTTAGCATAGTCGGGTGTGGGGAGTGACTGGCCTCTCCTTTCACACATCTCTCCATCAAGTGACAGATGTGCTTAGGATGGTGGGTGGATGAACTTTCCTCTACTTTGAGACCTCCCCTCAGATAACAGGTGTGCATTGTAGGGTGTATAGATAAACTACGCTCTCCTTTGAGACCTCTCTCTCAGATAATGGGTGTGAGCAGTGAGGTGGGGAGAGTGACAGGCCTCTATTTTCAGATCTCTCTCTATCTTGGATGACTGGTGTATGAAGTAGTGTGTGAGGAGGGACTGGCCTCTCCTTATAGTCCTCTATCTCTTTGCGTAAAGGGGTGTGTGAATGAATTAGCCTCTCTATGAGACCTCTCTCTCAGATGATGGATGTGCATAATAGGGGGTGTAGATGAACTGGTCTCTCCTTTGACACCTCTCTCTCAGATGATAGGTATGCATAGTAGGGTGTATAAGGAGTGACTGGCATCTACTTTGAGACCACTCTCAAATAACGGGAGTGCACAGTAGTGAGATGGTAGGGACTGGCCTCTCCTTTCAGATCTCTCTCTCAAATTATGGGTGTGCATAGTAGGGTGTGTGCATGACTGGCCTCTCCTTTGAGACCTCTGTCTCAGATGTTGGGTGTGCATAGTGAGTAAGTAAATGTTAGTACTTAAAATCAAACTAGACACTAAGAACACATTCTGTGGCCTGCTTGTTTAATAGATACCAAGCTCCAGATCTTCCTTTGCCCAGAACTTAGCCTCAGCTTGGAATCCAGATCCAACACTACTAACTTCGCCATCTTAGACGATTTTAATTTTCACCTCAAAAAATTCTGATAGAGACTCAGAAACCTTACTGGAAAATATGTCTAGCCTAGGACTAAATCAAATATTTTCAGACCCCATTCATGAGGGGGGACATACTCTTGATGGAATCTTTACCAATAATCCCCTACTCAAGTTCCAAAAGGCACTACAGCTCTCATGGTCTGGCCACTTGATCATAATGTTTAAAATTACCCTTGTGAAAAAATTGTCCCCCAAATTCAAACAAGCATATGTAAAAGCACACGTTTAAACAATAAATTAGAGGCAGAAAACCTTAAATGTGCCCTTTTTAATTCAATACTGACCCTGGCAAAAAATCTGGATAACAATTTTGCAAATTCACACTCCTGTATAAATAACGCAAACAACCAACTAGTTCCTGAAAAAAAGCAACAAATAACAGCCAGGCCCTCTCCAAAACCAGGTATTCTGAAAGGCTTAAACTAGAGCAACGCTGGAGACGGCATTATAACTCCATAGAAAAAGAGCTCTATAAAAAGTATTTAAATGATTATGAATTCATGATTTTTTAAAGAAATCATCATTTTTTACCCAAAGAATTGAAGCGGCCAAAGATTTCTTTAAAGAACTTTTCAAAACTATGAAACCGCTCTCAAACTTACTAGAGAACAGAAACCTTGTTGCAAGTCAATCCTTCTGTAACACATTGGCCCAATTTTTCCAATCCATGGTCAAGGCTTTTTATTCAATCTTCACGGTGAATCAAGTAGAGACCTTAAATCGATCGGAGGAGACGCCCTTACAAACGGGCTCAGAGTTGTTAATCAGGTTTTGCCCATTAACCACAAAGCATGTACTTCAGCTAATCAAGTCTATAAAGTTCAAGTCTCCCAAATATACCTGCCCCCCATAAATCCTTAAAAATCACATGAAATAATTTCAGATCATCTTTCAAATATCTTAAAATGCTATGCTCGACTATGGGTACTTTCCAAAAGTCTGGAAAAAGCCTCCATCCTGCCTCTAATTATCAAAAAACAATCTCACTCCACACCCACTGATCCAAGTAACTATCCGCCAATATCCAGGCTGCCACTTCCAGCTAAAATTATAGATAAGGTATGTTGGACTTGGCCCTTTTTGCAGGGTCATCCCTGAACTTTTTGCCTTCCTCCTGTATTTTTTCTGACCTGTTGTTGGCTGTTTTATGATTCTGTGCACTTTACCACTGCTGATCAGTGCTAAAGTGCATATGCTCTCCCTATTATAAATTGATGTATGGATTAGTGATTCCATGATTGGCTGGTTTGGTTTACTTGTTAGACCCTAGTACAGTGCACCAGGAGTGCCCAGGGCTTATAAATCCAAATGCTGCTGGTGGGATTGCAGCACTGGTTGTGCCACCCACAGAAGCAGCCGGTAAAAGTGTGTCTAAGGCTTGCCATTGCAGAGCCTGTGTGCAGTCGGGTACTGCCATGCTGACTGGGCAAGTGCACCCACTTGCCAGTTCCTAAACCTTCCCTTTTCTTCATATCAGACACCCCTTTGGTAGGCCCAAGGGCAGGGTGCATTGTAAGTATAAGGTAGGACAAGTCCTGATGTGTGTGGCATGTCTTAATAGTGAATTACAGCCATTTTCGTTTTTCACTATTGCAAGGCTACCTGTTCCCCATAGGCCAGAATGGGCCGTTTGATTATTACATATTATAATCCTAACTGACTCAGGGAACATGGTAGAAATTTGAATTTAGAATGCCTGAACTCAGAATGATAAAATACATCTTTTAGTGAAGTTGATTTTAACATCCTGTGTTTGAAAATACCACTTTTAGAAAGTAGGTATTTTCTAGTCTAACCATCCAAACCTGCCTCTGCTAGGCTGTGTATTCCTTGTCTGGAGTTTGAGTGACAGGGGCTGGGGAAGTTCACGGAGACAGGGTGAGTCAGCACAGGGCTGAATAGAGAGATCTCCATGTAGATGGGTGGGAGGAGTTGCACCTGGGACCTGAATAGGGCTATGCTTTCCCTCCACAATGCTGGCTCCACCTCCTGTGGTGCATCTGATGTCTCTGCCCACACTGTGAAAGGAAAGGAGTCATGTCAACAAAGTGCTCCAGGACTGACCAGAACTGGGTTGGACTACGCAAAGGCCTCTCGGCCTTCAGAGAACAAAGAGAAACTGTGTATAAAAAGGGGACCCAGACCCCAGAATTTTAGATCACTTTGGGAAACACAAAGAAACCTTTGCTGAGGAGTGGAACCAGAAGAAACTGAGGAGAAACTATCTGTAAGCTGAAGTGCTGCTTGGGGGATTGGCCTTCAGTGGTTGCCTGACTGCCAAAGAAAGGAGAAAGGACTTTGTGTGCACCTTTATTCAACTTGTGAAGGATCTTCAAGGCTTGGAAAAGAGCTTGCCTCCTGCTTAAGTCTCAGGGCCAACAGACTTCACCCACCAGCTCCCCAAGAGTTCATTTGAAGTGCCTGCAGTTGTGCTGGACTTTTTCAGGACTTGCGTGTCGCAAGGAGCTGGAAGCGCAAATCTAGAACAAGAAGCGTGTCGCTGAACTGTTGCTGCCGCATCATAACAAGAAGCGCCTCGCAATGCCGTAGAAGAGGATCGACGTCGCATCAGATGCTGCCGCATCTCTGGGAAGCGTGTCGCAGGGCCTGTCGCGGCTCATCGCCGGAGATGAGGATCGACATCGCATCAGGTGCTGCTGCATCTCCGGGAAGTGTGTCGCAGGGCCTGTCGCAGCTCATCGCTGGAGAAGGGAATCGACGTCGCATCAGATGCTGCCGCATCACCGGGAAGAGTGTCACAGGGCCTGTCGCGGCTCGCATCATTGTGGAAGCAACTCACATCGCATGGGGAGAGGATCGATGTCGCATCAGATGCCGTCGCATCACTGGGAAACGTGTCGCAGGGCCTGTCGCGGCTCGCATCGTCAGGAAACATCTCGCCTCACCGGAGAAGAGGATCGACGTCGCATCAGGCGCCCGCATCACCGGGAAGCGTGTCGCACCAAGAAGAAAGCACCATCTTTGTTTCTTTGCACCGGATCTTCAATGCATCACCGTCCTTGCAACACTTTCGTTGCCCTGCGTGTCGCATCTTAAGGTACATTGAACTCTGAGTGTCGCATTTACCATCCTAAGAGAACTAAGCTAAATTCTTCCATTTTAAAGTAACAGTATTGTGGATTTGTGTCATTTGTGGTCTTGTGATAAGTCTATATAAAGAAAACTTATTTAACTGGTGTGGTGTCCATCTGTAGTGTTGTCACTTGATTACTGTATGTGTTCACAAATGCTTTACACACTGCCTCTGAGATTAGCCTGTCTGCTCGTGCCAAGCTACCAAGGGGGTGAGCAGGGGTTATTTTAGGAGTGTACCCCCTTACCCTGACTAGACGGAAGGGTCCCTATTTGTCAAAGGTACCTACCTCTGCCAACTAGAGACCCCCAAATCTAACAAGGTGATAAATCAACAATTGACTGGCTACATCAATGCAAACCATCTTCTCAACGAGACACAATTTGGCTTTAGAATCCAACACAGTACAGGGACCACACTTATTGTTGCCTCTGAAAAGAAGAGCACCTTTAGATAGAGGAGAAAATGCTGCTTTGACACTATAGACCTCTTAGCAGCATTTGATATGGTCAATCATAACATTTTCTCTGGAATCAGAGGACCCACCCTCGTTTTCCTAACATCTGTCACAATGTGAGCAATGTTTGGCAATGGATGAGTATGTATTGAATCTTTTTACCCTTCCATGTAGAGTCTAATAAGGAGCATCACTAAATCTCACTCATTTTCATTGATATATCACCCCATTGACCAAACTGTTGAAATCTTTCAGGTTCTCAGTTGTATCCTATGCTGATAACACCCAAATCATTGTCTCTGCCTCAGGCACGACTAGACCACACGGCCATGAACTTTAATAATTGTATGACATGCATTGGAAACTGGGTGAACAAAACTTGTTTGAAACTTAATTCCGCAAAGACAGAAAGACTCCTCTTTGGCATAAAAACTACCTTCTCGTCCCCCAGATGGTGGCCCCATGATATGGGCACCTTGCTGAAAACATTGGAAAAAGTGAGGATTCTTGGTGTAACCTTTGACAATAGGCTGAACTTTAATAGTCAGGTCAATCAAATAGCCTCTTCAGTTTTCTACACACTCAAAATAATCAGGAAAGTTCTTCGCTTTATTCCATCCAACCTCCAAAAACAAGTCGTCACACTACTAGTCCTATCCAAATGAGACTACTGTAACACACTGTAAATCAATATTCAACAAAACCTTTTGCCTAAACTACAGACTTAAAAAAATGATGTAGCTCTGCTTCTGTTTGGACTTCACAAATACTAATCAGCATCCCTTGCTCTTAAAGCGCTTCACTGGCTATCTATTAAGAAAAGGATAGCCTTTAAGGCCTTGCACATTACCTTTAAGACATTACACAATATCGTCCCTAAATATATAATTCAAAAAATCCCTTGGCACACTCCTAACAGATCTTTACCCTCCTCTTCAGCAAAACTGTAATTGTCCCTAAGTTTAAAAAATGTTTTAGTGGTTGGAACAGCTAAACTGTGGAATGCTCTTCCTCATCACTTGAAGAATGCATCTAATATCCTACATCTTAGGAAGGACCTCAAATCATAGCTTTTCAGTTAGGATACTTAGTCATGGTTTCTCTTTCTTTCTCTGCATTCTAAGCTCAATCTAAGCCACCCTTTTTTCAAGGCAGCATCAACACACCCTAAAGTATCCGAGCATGATATAAACATTTTTTTACATAACATAATATGTATGGGGAGCAACTGGTATCTCCTTTGAAATCTCTCCTTCAGATGATGGGTATGCGTAGTAGGGTGTGGGGATGGACTGGCCACTCCTTTGAGACCTCTCTCTCAAATAATGTGCATGCATAGTAGTGAGAGGAGAGGGACTGGCTTTTCCTTTCACTTGTGAGCCCAACTGCCAAAATATACAATTATTTTTACACTTAATTTCTCAAAAACGTCTGAGCAGATTTACAGCAAATCACAAAAAGCACACTCTGCGGACCAAAATCTAGCTTCCTGCTAAGTTTGATGTAATTATGTTCAGTAGTTTTTGCTGTAGCCCATCTTAAAGAAATCTATGGAAAATGCAAGGGGATTTTGTGTTTTGGGAGCACCCCCTTTTTTCTCAGCCCCTGCTTGCTGAATCACCTTGAATCTGTTCATGCATAAACCAGTCAAAGGTTTGCTCCTTTTTGCAAAGTTTTGCGGAGATTCGTCAAATGGGGCCAAAGTTATTTGCAACACAATAAATCTTTTTTCTATGGGAAAGCGATCCTACGTATAACTACCTAGTGGCGACCGCCAAAAAGTTATATGTGTGTGTATATATATATATATATTCACTGAAAAAACCATAGGTTTCAGGGGCGTTATAGTTAGCTGGACTTTTCACTCGTACAAAACCATAGAAATTCCCCCGTTATAGTTAGTTCAGCTAACTATAACTCGCGCGCCCGCAATGCACTGCTGATGACTTCACATATTACATCACTCATGACATGGTCAGGGACATCACTCATGACATCACTGATGACATCTCAAATGACATCACTGATGACATCACTGATGACATCATCCAGTGAATGTGTGTTTTTCTGAAAATTACATATGTTTTATATATGCATATCTCAAGGTCGATGGAAGAATAAATGGGTATATAAGTGTCTAAATGGATGATTTGTTTTTGAAAAATTGATTGTATAACTGACTGATTAAGTGTATCTTAGTGAATACATGACTTAGTGAGTAATGTTTAAATATGTAAATATCTGTATCAGTCTCTCACTTTGTGTATAAGTGGCTGCATGGGTTGGTGAGTAGCTACATGAGTGTCTATATAGGTTATTAGTTGTTTTTTGAGTATCAGTATAAGTGTCTGATGTCTGTATGGTTCGGTGGGGGGTATTACGTAGTGCATAGGTGCATGAATGAGTGACTCACTGTTTGTATGTGTTGAAGACAGCATGTGTGCAGGACTGTATGGGTGGATGAGTGTGTGCATGGGTGTGTTAGTGAGTGAATGACTGTCTCAATAGTGTCTCTATGAGTAACTACATATGTTGTAAACTAGTATATGTGACTATTGGTGTATATAAGTGAGTATATGTGAGAGTGAGAGATTGAAAGAGTTCCTGTATGAATAAGTATGTGTTTCTATAAGTGATTGTTAAAAAGACTAAGTATGTGTAAGTTTCTGTAGAAGTAAGTGTGGTGGTGTGTGTATAACTGTATATGCAGGTAAACGGATGTTTGATTCTTTATTAGCATGAGTGACTATGTGTGTGAGTAACTTTATGGATGAGTGGCGTTGTGTAACAGGATGTATAGGTGTATGAGTACATATGATGAGTGAGTACATGTATGAGTGACTGTATAGGACTGTTGGTGAATGAGTGGATGTGGATGTGGTTCTTACAATTACTGAATAGGTTATTGTAATTGGTATTGGTATGTCCATTGTTTTGAAAAATGTTATTTCTATTTTTGAATGTGTGTATCAAAGGTTATATTAGGGGGAGAGGAGGTCTGCCACTCTATCACAAGGATGATGTCATCAGTGATGTCATCAGTGATGTCATGACTTATGTCACTGACCATGTCATGAGTGATGTAATATGTGACGTCATCAGCAGTGCATTGCGGGCGCACGAGTTATAGTTAGCTGAACTAACTATAATGGGGGAATTTCTATGGTTTTGTACGAGTGAAAAGTCCAGCTAACTATAGCGCCCCTGAAACCTATGGTTTTTTCAGTGAATTTCTAAGGTTTTTTAAATGCTAATTCCTAGCTATAACATGCCTGAAACCTATATTTTTTTCAGTGAATTTCAAAGGTTTTTTAAATGCTAATTTCTAGCTATGCCTACAGAGATAGGACATGTGAAGAAAGAAGGAAAAACGCACAGAAAGAAAAAAAAGAAATGCAGAAAGAAGCCACAGAAGTCCTCAAAGACGAAGAAAAGTGCAGGAAGAAGTATAACGTGCAGAAAGAACAAACAGAAGAGCAGAAACAAGCCTTGTTGCAAAATCATCCTGTACCCTCAACTTTTTCAGACGGATACTGGTGGTAACTGAGTCTGACTAACCAGTCATAGAGCCAGTGCTATGTTAAAAGACACTCAGAATACAGTGAAAACACCTACATACACTAGGGCACACTATGTGTTGAAGTCCCCCTGTGATTATCATGACCTCCTCTGTAAGCCCCTAGTATATAATAGGGCAGGGGATTAAAACTACCTCTTAAAACGCACCACAGGGCGTGTTTGAACACGTCACCTCATGCCCCGTCCCCTCCCTTCCCCACTGTGTAAACACGCCCTGTAGCCGTTTTAAGTTGGGAGATTAAGTCCCCTTGAATCCTGAGGGTCCCTAGGGTCCAACTAGACCACTAGGTACCTCCAGTAAGCGCCACAGAGCTGCGTTGCAGAGAGGTGTAAAAAGTGGCACGGCCTGCACCACCTCTCTGCAACGCAGAGCAGTAGTGCTTACTGGAAGCACCTGGTGGGCTAGTTGGACCCCAGGGTCCCTCAGGATTGAAAGGGAATTATTTCCCCAACTTAAAAACGCGCCACAGGGCCTGTGGGCGTTCTGAGTTGAGAGATTAAGTGCCCTTGAATCCTAAGGGTCCCTAGGTTCAAACTAGCCCACTAGGTACCTCCAGTAAGCGCCACAGAGCTGCGTTGCATGGAGGTGTAAAAAGGGGTGTGGCCTCAGAACACCTGTCTGCAACGCAGCTCCCTGGCTCATACTGGAGATACCTGTTGGGCTAGTTGGCCCTCAGGTACCCTCAGTATTGAAGGGGAATTAATTCCTCAACTTACAACTGGCCAGGGGGTGCGTTTGCAGAGTGCTGCAAGAAGGGGGCGTGGCCTCCGGCGCAATGCCGGTCTTTTATTTATTTATTTTTTAGAAGGAGGGCTGTGTGGCCCCCTTTCTTTTTCTAATTTATTAGCCCTGGGGACCCCATCCCCCAGGGCCTGCACCCTAATTTTTTTTGCTGCAAAAAAAAATAATTTGGCCCTCCCAAGGCCTTAATCGGCCCCGGGGACCCCAACCCCCAGGTCATGGCCTTTTTTTTATTTTTTTATTCTTTAGGAGGGGGGGCTGTGTTGCCCCCCTCCTCAGGCCACTTATGGCCCCGGGGACCCCATCCCCCGGGGCCGGCCTTTGTTTTTTTTTGTTTTTTTTTTTAAATATATATTTATAGAAACACCTAGGACATGCTGGACAAACCGTATGTACCTATCACCATGACGCTTTGCGTGATATTCATTAAAAGGCGACTATGCATACAATGAATCCACATAGAATGTATTCACACCGCTAGTGAAGCTCTGACATGTCTGACACCCTACCGTGCCTAATCCCGGCGCCCCCGCTGGTGGGTACTCTCCAAGTAGACACCCTTGTCGTTTATTTATACAAACATGGGTTGCTATTGACAGGCACATTTAATACACATGCACACCAAGCCATTCAAAGAGGATTCGACAAAAATTCGACCAAACTATGCAAGAAACCCCCTCACGGTTAATAAAACACACATCCACCGCCGGATGTGTAATACTTTTTATTTTACTCTCTGGAAAGGAGACAAACCTCACTTGAGAGTCACAGCGTGCTCCTGGCTGAGCCCAATGCTGTGTTACACCCACCAGTGCCCGCCGAGTGCCACACACCTCTGTGTTGTATTCCACCAGCTAGTGCGTATGCTATGACACTCTCTAGCCCATGTGCACTGTAACACCACCCCGTGAATATGTCATGCCACACTTGCCTTCGCACAGGTTATATTGCCCCATCTAACGTGCCTTCCTTGATGCCTATGTTATAAAGCACAGCGCTATGCCATACATATTACAATCTGGGATCCATATCTTTGTCACAGTGCATATGCAATGTTACACTACCCAGCACATATTTTATATTACAACTTTAGAGACTACTTAGGTTACACAACACTGCCCTGTGCATATTACACTCCAAGGCGCATATCACATAGCAAGCGCTAGTGCCTGTGCTATCTCGCGCTCTCCAATAAATCTGTCATTGCGCACAATGTATTGCATATTATCTTTCATGCCCCGGTTCATCTTATATCACACTTTTTGGTGCATAGTTTATACCATATACTATATCTAGTTTTCATTCTCAATCGTGCTCTCAGGACTATGTTCTATATAACACTGCGTCCACCTACCCTTTTCACGGGCATTACATTTTGCGATGGGGGGTGGAGGGTCAGGGGATGTTTCTGCCAAGTGAGCCCGGAGTCACAGTCCCAAACGTCCTCTTCTTCCTGAATAAAAGTGAGATTATGCTGCATACTTGTTCATATTTTAAGTAGTTCGCACAAGCACACATTTTAAAAACAATAAAGTTCCTAATACCCACCTTCTATGAACAGTTAGCTTGCTGCCCCATCCACCTCCTCCCTATCCTCTGTTGTCTGAATCCATGGACTAGCCTCCTCCCTCCTGCCATGCATGGTCTGATGTGCTGCCACTGCCCTGCATTTAGCATGATGTACCAGTCCACTCATCCTGCCCTCCATTGCCCAATTCTATGGCCCATCATTGACCTCCTGCTTAGCCTCTGTGCTTTGCTTGCTGCCCCTATTCTCCTTCCCCCTGCCCTCCGATGTCTTTGTGCATGCCCCTGCTCCATCCTTTTTGACCACCATGTTCCATGGACCTGCCACTCCTATCTACTCTGAGTGTTCTGTTGAGCTGCCACTCCCCTACCACCTGCCTAGCATTGTCAGATGACTGTAACCTGTCCCTGCCACCTCCACCCTGCCTGTCCACATGCCATGCCCCTATCCCCTTCCTCCTGTCCTCCATGGTCCATTTTACTTCCACACCCTTCTGCCCTCCCTGGTCTGTTGTGCTGCTACTGCTCCTCCTGCCTGCCCCGCGCGGTCTGTTGTGAGGCCCCTTCCCCTGAACTCTCTTGTCTGTGCCCAGGTCCTGACCCTCCCTTCTATCCTCCATGGTCCTTTGTGCATGCCCCTGCACCCTCCTTCTTGCCCATCATAGCCATTGTGCTGCCACTAACCCTCCCGCTTGCCATGCATGGTCTTCTGTGCTGCCATGGCCCCTCCCACCTTCCCTGTGTGGTCAGCTAGCTGCTCCTGACCCCCTCCCACCTTCCCTCCATGGTCTGTGTGTATGCCATCATAGTCTCACTGTTGCTCTCCATGGTGTGTCATGTTTATAGTGCCCATCCTGCCTGACCTCCATGGTCATCTTGCTGCTCCTGCCCTGCCCCCTTGCCCCCTGCCCTCTGTTTCCATGTGCAGACCCCTATTCCCTCCCTCCTGGCTTGTCGGTTCCATTGTAATGCCCCTGATCCGTCCCTCCTGCCCTGTATGGTTTGTTATGCTGCAGCTGTCTCTCCTGTCTGTCCATTATGGTCAGCTAGCTATCATTGCCTCTTTCCCCTCTGTTGTCTGTTGTCCATGTGCATGGTCCTGTCCCCTCCCTATTGCTTTCTATGGATTGTTGTGCTGCACTCCCGTCCTGCATGCCCTGTGTGGTGTATTGTGCTGCTGCAAACCCTGATGCCTGCCCTGTAGGGTCAGTTTGGTGCACCTCTCAATGTCCCTCCTGTCCTCTGTTATCCGAGTCCATGTCCCTACCCCAATTCCTCCTGCCTACCATGATCCAATGTACCATACTTGCGAACATTTTGAACTTGGTAAGAGGGAGATTTTGAAATAAAACTGGGGTATTGATTTTCCCCTTTGAGTTACATTGAAAAAGAGAAGATTGTAGACAGGAAACAGATCAAGTAAAGCCCATTTGAGCTTAAAAACTTTGGACGTTTCCAGGCTGAAATGGGTCTGTTGGCATGTATGGTTGTATGACCACTGCCTCTTCCTTCTGCCCACAATGGTCTATTATATTGCCACAGCCTCTCTTGCCAGTCCTGTATTGTTGGTTTGTTGCCCCTGCCCCCCTTTCCACTGCCCTCCATAGTCTGTTGTGCTGCCACTGCCCTTCCTGCCTGCCTAGTGTGGTCAAATTGTTGCCTCTGCACTCTCCTACCTGCCTTCAATTTTCAGAGTCCGTGCCCCTGGCCTCTGCCTCTTAACAGTATCCCAATGAACAATTAGATTGCTAACATTCTATATTTATTACAAAAGTGTGGAATACCTGACGTCATCTTGATGTAATCAAAACTGTAATGCCTAGAGCATTTCCTTTAAAAATTACATATATGAGAGGGTCTTATTTGCATCAAAATTATGGTTAGTGCTCTAAAAAACTAAAATGAGGACATATTTTCTGAGTTTTCAAATAGCGACATGGAACTTTTAAATTATTTGTAATCTTAGTTTTTTTATCCAGTTGACCACTTGATTAAATGTTGCATCCAAGGGGAGAGTGTGTGGTGTTACTTCCAGAGCTGCAGACTTTGCAACTGGGGAACCAGGTTGGAGTTTCTGCTTCAGCTCAACATTCTGTGATTCTGGTCAAATCACTTAATCTCCCCATGTCTACAACCAAAATGAATTTGATCTTGTGTGATGTAACCAATGTTCATGTAAAGCACTCCAATACCTGACAAGTCTGCACTATATAAAACTGCAAATACACAGAAAATAAGTGTTTTGCACACTTCTGTCATTGGGCTACATTTGGGCTACATCTGGGTGATATTTGGGCTACATCTGGGCTCTTTTGTCTCTGGTGGCCATTTTAGGAGATTTATTTGTTATGAGGTTTCCTAACTTCCTCATTTACTGCAGTCTCCTCAGTAGTAAATGCTTTCAGTTTTTTACTTTGATTCCATCAAGAAGGTATTCAGCTATGTCACACATTTGCCATAAATTCTGAATGTTAGCACTCTAGTTGCTCATTAGATCACTGTAGTAAAGCTACTGCTCACCACGGAAGTCTGCTGCTAGTATTAGAAGTGCATGTTTCAGTCTGCATATCAGAATTGTTTAATGAAATAGAAGAGGATTTGAGAAGTTACTCAAAATGTGCCCTCATTTTTCTTTCTTCAGCACTAATCATAATTTCTATGGCAAAATGAACCCCCTCATTGTGTTCCTTTTTAAATTAAATGTTTTAAGTGTTACCAGTTTATTCCAATCAAGATGGCTTCAGGTGTGCCATAATTTTGTCATAAGACAGTAAGCGCTCTAGATGTTCTTAAGAACACTCAGGGACATTCTGTCATTGGGCTATACTTGGGCTACATCTGGGTGATATTTGGGCTACATTTGGGCTCTTTTGTCTCTGGTGGCCATCTTGGGAGATTTATTTGTTATGAAGTTTCCTAATTTCCTCATTTACTGCAGTCTCCTCAGTAGGAAATACTTTCAGTTTTTTACTTTGATTCCATCAAGAAGGCATTCAGATGTGTCACACATTTTCCATAAATTCTGAATGTTAGCACTCTAGTTGCTCATTAGATCACTGTAGTAAAGCTACTGCTCACCAGGCAAGTCTGCTGCTGTTATTCAAAGTGCATGTTTCAGTCTGCATGTCAGAATGTTTTTATGAAAAAAAAGAGGATTTCAGAAGTCAAAATGTGCCCTAGTTTTTCTTTCTGCAGCACTAATCATAATTTATATGGCAAAATGAACCCCCTCATTTTGTTCCTTTGTAAATTAAATGTTTTAAGTGTTACCACTTTATTCCAATCAAGATGGCTTCAGGTGTGCCATACTTTTGTCATAAGTAAGACTGTTAGCGCTCTTGTTGTTCTTTAGGGCACTCTGGAAAGCTGCAGTAGAACACAAAGGAATCAACTGACAGTCTCTGCCCTTGTTGGATGTACATGTTTTACTGAGAATGTCAGACTTCATTCTTACATGTGAATTTACAGAAAGTATGCTCTCAGTTTAGCTTATAGATCACCTTCCAAACCGCTCTGTGGGAAAAGTATGAGAAAATAGTTTTCTCTCAAACATGGTTCGTGATATCACAGCAGAAGGCTTTTTCACATGGTAAAATCACCTTAGAACACACCACAATTCCTAAAATGAGTATGGTACCATCAACAAATGATTTATAATTTAACTAAAGTCTTAAAACCTTCTATTAACTGCAATGCTTTTTAATGAGGTGCTATCATGTATATTGGTCCCAAGATGGCTGCCAACACTTCTTGGATGAAGTACTGACAGCCAATCAGATTTCACGATGAGATGTGTGGTTAGGCTCCGCCCAGATATGTATGTGATTTTACTTTTGATTTTCTCAGGAACTACTGAACAGATTGACACCATATATGCAAAAGGCACATGCCTGACCTGAGGACTACCTCTTTGCCAAATTTCAAGTAATTCTGTTCAGCCGTTCGGGCTGTACCTTGGACTAAAGGTCCCTATGGAAAATTGCATGGGGAAAACGCGTCTTGGGACCCCCTTTTTTCTCAGCCCCCGCTTGACGAATCCCCCCGAGACTTTCAGGGTAGGAGCGGAGCGGAGAGCCCCACCTATTTTGAAACTTTCACGAGGATTCGTCAACCGGCGCCAAAGTTATTCCAAATAGAATGTTGCGGATTTCCTATGGAAACACGGTCCTAACTATAACTATCTACTGGCGACCGCCAGTAGATAATATATACATATATATATATATACATATATATATACTCCGCACCCGTCTCTTCTGTATCACAATAAATGTAATCGTAAAAGACTGTCAGGGCACAATCTTCATTAAGCATGTTAATTTGTTCCAAGGCAACAAAAGAAAAACATCCCGACGTAATTCAAGCAAAATCTTCTTGGACATGGGATTTCTCAGATATACAAATGTGGCCACAGAGGATCTGTGAAACCTCCCGATCTGGACCCTGCGATCTGATTGACTGCCAACACTTCAATCCAGGAAGTGTTGGTAGCCGTCTTGTGACTCGGTTGAACTGAGTCACAAGAAAAAAGGTTAAAAACAAATTAAAAATCAAGAACAGAGGTCAGGGTAGAAACACCCTGACCACCTAGGCCTGCTCAGTGGGTCTCACAGGGACCCCCAATGCCCAAAAATATTTTTTTTTTCCATATTCAGTGGGAGTCGCTTTCGATCCACAAATCTGGCCGTAAAAATAAATAAAATAAAACTCGGGCTCCTGCGCTTTGTTATTTTTAAGACCCCAGGGGAAATTTAAAAATGAGATGCGGGGGACCGCGTGGGCCCCCACAACTCCAGGGCTGCCACCTTCCTGGGGCTATGTTTATTAAATAAATGTGTGGGGGGCTCCTGTCCCACCCGACAAAGCCCCGGGGAGGTAGTTTAACTACATTAAATGCAGGGGGCCATGTGGCCCCTTTGCAGCCCTGTGGGGGAGCTCCAGCACCCATGGAGCCCCAGGGATGCCACCTCCTGGGAGTAATTTAATGTAATGAGGTGGCCACATGGCCCCCCACAGCCCCAGGGACCACCACCACCCCGTGGCCCCCCACCTCCCTGGGGCTCATTTAATGTAATGCAGGGCCGTGTGGCCCCTTGCAGTCTGGGGACTGCCACCGCCCCAGGGCACAAATTAAGTAAAGGCAGGGTTCATTGTGGATCCCTGGCCTACAATGTAGATGGGAAGGGGGCTGTGTGGCTCCCTCTAGAGGCCCTCCATGGCCCTGGGGACTGTTACCCCTCAGGGCCATCTTCAGCAATGTCCCGGGGGGCCCAACCCCGGGACATTGCAGTTTGCTATATAATGGTTGGAGCACTGCTCATGCCATGCCATAACAAACTCTGCTTCGCTTCATGAAGTGAGAGCAATAATAAAAGAAACATGCAGCTCCCTCTGCCCAAAAGCAATGCCAGCTTCCACAAGAGGAGCCGGCAGAGGCTGCGGGGGCCTTGAGCTTCCCCCGTGGTCCCCAACAACCTGGCCATGCCCTGAGGAATGGGATCCCCATGGCTGAAAATGGTCCTGGAGGGGGGCAGCTCCTTTTTTAATTTAAATAAAAAAATGGCCAGGCCCCCTCCCTTACAAGAAAAGTATTTTTTTTTCTTAAATGACCAAGCCCCGGGGATTGGGGCCTGCAACCACCTCTCAGCAATCCCACTGTGTGGGCCTTACTGGAGGTAACAGGTAGGCTAGTTGTGCCCTGAGGACCCCCAGCAGTGAAGCAGATTTCATACCCCAACCAAGAGCGCTCCAGGAAGTGCATTTGCAGAGAGGTGGACAAAGGGGGCATGTTCTGCTATCATAACTCTGCAATACCACTGTATGGGACTTACTGGAGGTAATAGGAGGGGTAGTTGGCCCCCAAGGACATCCTTGGGGGACAACTACCCCTCCTGTTACATCCAGTAAGTCCCGCACAGTGGGATTGCTAAGATGTCTTTGGAGGCCATGCCCCCTTTGTCCACCACTCTGCAAAAGCTCCTCCTGGTGCACTATTGGTTGGGGGAGGGAATCCGCTTTACTCCAGAGGGACCTCGGGGCCAAGAAGCCCTCCTGGTTCTTCCTGTAAATCCTATGCAACGGAATTCCTGAGAGCTGGTCGGATACCCAGACCCCTTTCTCCACCACTCCGCAAATGTGACTGCTAGCTAAAAAACCTTAGAAATTTACTGACAAACATAGGTTTCAGGGATATTATAGTTAGAAATTAGCATTTAAAAAACCTTAGATATTCATGGAAAAATCCAAAGCTTACAGGGACATTATAGTTAGGCTGATATTTCACTCGTTCAAAGCGAGAGAAATTCAGCCGTTTTAGTTAGCTGAGCTCACTATAACTTGCGCCCCCGCAATCCACTGCTTATGACCTCACATATTACATAACTCATGAATAGTGCTCCCGGTTTAATGGCATTTATTTTTTGGCCAATTCTAACTGTATTTATCCATATATATTTTTTGGCCATTTTATCTGTATACATCCATATTTATTTTGTGTTTTGCATATAAATGAAGTTGTAAAACTGTACATTTCCATATCTATTTACCTGATAGATGTGCAGTTTAACTTTGATGACTGTCATGTTTTAGCTATTTAAGCTGGCAAAAATTACATAGCATAACAATACATCCACTGGTAAATACTAGCTTCATACCATAAATGTATGATGACATATGTCGTTATTTAAAGATATTTCATCCAGTTTTTTAACTTCCCATGTTTCCCATCTGCTGGCCTTTAATTCATGAAAGACAGCACAGAGAGTCACTTAAAAAAGCACAATTTTCTGTATGTATCCACTTTTAAAAATAAATTTGACAGAAAACACATTGTTTTCTGTCTGTATTTATCTGTACAAATCCGTAAAAATTGAAAACAGGGAGCCTTATTCATGGCATGGTCAGTGACATCACTGATGACATCATCCACAGCATCTCTGACGTACCCACTCACACCCCTAGAGAATGTTTTATACACCCACTACCACTCCCACACAACCATTCACAAGCCCATTCTCAGAGCCATACCAGTGATTACACACCCACTGACTGATTCATTGATCTATGCGCACATCCACATGCTCACCCATATTGCTACCTATTGACCCACTCACTCTCTAATACAGCCATTGACATATCCACTCATACTGCCATACAGGTGCTCACACACTGAGTGAGTCACCCATAGTACTACTCACACCTAGATACTCACCCATACAGTCAATGATACAGTCACCCGAACAGTTACACACCCACCCACTTACTTACTCATACAAATAGTAACACATACTCACTCAGCTATACAGTCACTGACAGAGGCATGCTCTCATCTATATAGCCACTCTCACATTCATTCATTCACTCACTCACACATTCACTCACTCATATACCCCATCACTCATGTACACTGCCTTTCACATACTCACTTACTCACCCATACTAACACATGCACTCAATCACCATCACAGCCATACAACGTCTCACACATGCAACAGTATCCCCTACAGCCACTGACTCACACACTCACTTATCCATACAGGCAGTCACATACCTCCTCACCCACACACACAGATACCCAGACAACCATAGACATAGTCAAACAACCAATCAATCACCCATATAGCCATTCATGCATCCACTAACAAACTGGTACTCCCACTTAAACATCAACTGAGGGACAGATACATTCACACAACCAGTCACTCACCCATACATTCACTGAGACACCTAATCACTCACTTATACTGTCAGTCATGCACCCACTGAGCCATCCATACAATCACTCATAAACCCACTGATTCACCAATACACCTTGGTATATATATAAATATTTAACACTCATAAACTTTTTAAAAAACACTCACAGTCACCAGATGATGTCATCACTAATGTCATTTGAGATGTCATCAGTGATGTCACTGACCATGTCATGAGCGATGTAATATGTGAGGTCCTAAGCAGTGCATTCGGGGACATCAGTTATAGTTAGCTCAGCTAACTATAACTGCTGAATTTCTCTGGTTTTGTACAAGTGAAATGTCAGCCTAACATACCTGTAACCCCTTTGTTTTTTTCAGTGAATTTCTGAGGTTTCTTAATTTTATTTTCTAACTATAATGTCCCTGTAACCTTTTTTTTTTCCAGTGAATATATATATTACCTACTGGCCATCGCCAGTAGGTAGTTATAGTTAGGACCTCTTTTCTTTTTAAATATCATTTTTTCTTTTGCCAAAATCTTTAGCGCCGTTTGACGAATCTTTGAAATTTTCAGCTCCTGTCTTGAAAGTTTTGGTGTGATTCGTTAAGCGGGGGCCAAGAAAAATGGGGGGTCCCAAAACGCATTTTCCTCATGTTAATTTCCATAGGAATTTTCAAACAGGTTACAGCCCGAACTGCTGAACGGAATTACACCAAATTTTGCTAAAAGCTAGCCTTTGGTTCAGAAAGAGACCTTTTTTTTAAATGGTGTAAATCCGTTCAGTAGTTCCTGTGAATTTTTTTTTTTAAATCGATATCTGAGCACCGAGGAGGGTTCCCGAACCCTCCTTGGCACGAACTTCACTCTGATTGGCTGCCAACACTCCAAACCAGGACAAGAAAATGGGTGAAACAAAGGTAACAAAATGAAAAAGGGGCAGCACAACACCCTGACCCCCTAGGCCTGCTCAGGGGGTTCTACAAGGACCCCCAGGGCCAAGAAAAGCAAAAAATTGGCCAAACTCGCTCTGGGGTCGCGAATCCGACTGAGATAACAAAAAGAATGAAGCGTGGGCTCTCGCGCTTCATTGTATTTAAGCCCCCGGGTGGGCCAGGTCCCGGGGGCATGCTTAATTATGTGGCGGGTGCCTATGGGGGTCCCCACAGCCCCGGGGACCACCACCTCCCTGGACTTTTTTTTATAATTAGGATGGGGGGCCTTGTGGGCACCCCCAAGCCCCAGGGACCGCCACCTCCTGGGGCTCTGTTTTTAAAAATAAATAAATGTGTGGAAAGGGCTCGAGCCCCCCCACACGCCCCTGGGACCACCATCTCCCCGGGGCACCAAATATTCAAATTTGGGGGTCTGTTATGGAACCCGGCCCCAGGGACCACCACCTCCCAAGGGCTTTGCAAACATTGGGAGTCCTTGATGGCCCTGGGGACCCCCACTCCCAGGGCCAGCTCCTTCAATGTCCCAGGGTGCCCACCCCGGGACATTGCTGTTTGCTATGGCAGAGCGGGAGCATAGCAAACTCAGCTTTGCCTCATTGAAGCCTGCTCTCGCTTCAATGAAGCAAAGAAGAATTGCTTCTGAGCGAGGGGAGCTACATGTCAGCAGCTCCCCTTGCTCAAAAGCCATGCCAGCTCCCGCAGGAGGTTGGGAGCCGGCGGGACCATGGGGGTATTGGGGCTCCCCCCACGGTCACAATCACAGAGGCCAGGCCCCGGGGATGGGATCCCCTGGGCCAAAAGTGGTCCGGAAGGGGCGCCACACAGTCCTCCTCCCTCTAATACATAAATAAATAAAAATGAAAAGGCCGGCCCCAGGGGATGGGATCCCCAGGGCCATAATAGGCCTGAGGAAGGGGTCCACATGGCCCCACTCCATATAAATACATTTTGTAAAAAATAACAAAAGTCGGCCATGCCCCGGGGCCAAAATTGGCCTTGGGATGGGGGTCACACGGCCCCCTTCTCATTTAAAAAATAAATAATTAAAAACAGGGTAAGGCCCTGGGGGATGGGGTCCCCAGGGCCCCAAAAAAGTTAAAAAAGGGGGACACACAGCCCCTCTTGTTAAAAAAAAGAAGAAAAGAAAAGCCAGCATCTCGCCGAAGGCCACACCCCCTTTCTCCACCACTCTGGAAACGCACCCTCTAGAGCGTTCTTAGATGGGGAATGAATTCCCCTTGAATACTACTCGTCCACAGAGAGGTGGTCCGAGGCCACGCCCCTTTTTACACCACTCTACAAATGCGCTTCTTGACGCACTGTTGGTGGGGTGATGAGGTCCTCTTGTGTCCTGAGGACCTCAGGACTCAAGTGGACTTCATACCCCGACCAGCAGTGCGCTGAGGCACGTTTGAAGAGTGGTGTAAGAAGGGGGCATAATTATAAGCAAGCTGGCATGAAATTTGCAAGTTGGAGATCAGACAAAATCTCACATCTACTTGGTGCCCTCAATTGTGAGTTGGTGTTAAATAGTCAGAGCACACCACATTTATCCATAATGACTACAGAGACCTACGCAAAATATCAAAAGGATTGTCTGCCAGATGTGGAGGTTTCCAGCAAGAGAACATTTGACAATGTGCCAAAAACAAATTGGGGACACCTAGCAGGGCAAAATAAGTTTCTTTGGAGGGATGCACCTCCTTGTGCAAAAGATGAGGCCGGACGGCTTTACTTTTCGCCAAAAGGTATGACTTGAAGTCAACATGTCTTTCTTCAATGGTTTTGCAAAATGAGTAGTTGACAATTATATCCGCAGCAAACCTCACCTTCTGTGATTGTGATTCCAGCAAAATTTGATATAATTACAGGAGCTATGCTCTAGCAATACAGATATAGACATAGCATGAAGCCAATCCCCAGTGATTGTTCAGATATCCAGTGAGTTGTCAATGATTTTGTTTTAGTTGCTAGCTGCATAATTGATGGTTGATCTAGCAATAATGAGGCTACTAGAAAGGGTTGATTTAATTGCATTAATTTTGGAGAGCAAAAATTGGAAGATGCTTTATACAGCATTGCTCCTTGTGGTGTTAGCACATTTACTTTAGGTTAGAACCTAATCACTGAAGGGCTGAATCATAGTAATTACTTCTAGATTCTGCAGTCTGTGCCAATGATATTAGATATAAACCCCTGTTAAGGCGGGGGTGCTCTGTTGACTGATCTAGCAGGCTAAGATGTGAGTTTCTAACATTTCAGAAGATATGATTTTACTAGGGCTGAGTTAGGCAGGGTGAGGTGTATTTTCAGGTGCTTTTTGAAGGGTTGAAGGGGAAAGATGACGTTTAAATGGTGCAGGATGAGGATATAGGGCTGTTCAGAAGGAGTGTTGCAATATATAGAGTAAATGGGTTTGAAATATAATTTCTCACATTTTGTGAAGTTGCTTACCTAGGGTTGAAATAATAGTGTTCAAGTAGAAATGCAGGTTAATGGGTTGTGCATATGCTCTGCATATTGGTAGACATGTATTTATGACAAAAGTATAAAGGGAAAAACAATTGAAAAATTAAGGAATAGAGAACATTTCACATAGGAGTCAGTGGTACACCAGCTCAACCCCCAATGCAATGAGACACATGCTTTGTGTGAAAAGGAGCTATCACTGAAAGGTAGCATTGGGGTGGAAGGAATGTGACACAGACATAATCTCCTAATTACTCCATGGAGTAATTCAGCTTGATGCTGGACAGTGTAGGTGGCATGAGGCAGCATCCTTGTGGGGAGACTTGGGGGCTAGTTCACAAAGGCATTCATGAGGATGTTAAATAGTACACCTAGGGCCTTATTAAATAAAGTGCCCCAGGGGCACTTTAGTATCAAAGAAGGGGCTGCAGACATTTGTGAGGCCTCTTTTGTAATACCGATCGTGCTGGCGCACATAAAGTACCGGTGCTATCTGCAGGAAGCCCCATGCAAATGAGAGAATCCCTTTGCCTCTTCGTCCGCGCCGTATTACAGACGTGGGCACAGAGGCAAAGAAACCCTCAGGAGGCGCACTGACAGTGTGCCCCCCATGGCAGCCCTCTGGAGTGGATAAAGGGGATCCCATGGACCCCTCAGACATCCCTTTGCAGGCCGGTGCAGACACTGACTGCACTCGCCTGCAGGGGGATGTCTAATCCCCTTCAAAAGTGCAGGGGGGTTGTTGCCTGCACTTTGAAAACATATAGTGACTGCAAAGCTGCCGCTCCGTTTTTCACAGGAATGCGCTGCCCCCAGGGCAGCAGGAGTTCACAGCTACCCTTAGGGCAGCACATTAGCGGAAATAGGGCGCATTTTCACTGTTTGTACCTGCGCACCTTTTTCAAAGCGCGCCAGCGTAAACAAAGAAAATGCACATTTACCATAATACAGCCCCTGTAGCGCTAACTCATGCACCTGTAATTGTCTTTATGAATTAGTTCCACACCATATACATGGTTAATATTCATATACAAATACAATAAACAGACTCATGAGTAAAGTGTGGACTGGAAATTCTGTACTAATCGTTTAAATTATCTTATGGTAGCACTGCTGCATACCTTGTGAAAAATCGCCTTGGAACATCTGGATGAGCCTCTGTTACAAATCTAAAGAAATAAGCAACTGTGAATGGCTCAAATTTTAAATTTTATAACTGAGGATTCTCATGTGCTTGCTGCAGAAAGTGATGTTCAGATTGCACCTCACTAAAAATCAATATGATGCCAATGAGCTATCACCTCTTACTCTTATGTATTATCCCCAATAGGTGCTAATGCTATGCAGCATTGCATCTCCAAAGAAGTATTATGCTCTAAGACTGGGGGTCTGACCTTGCATCAAGAAATGGCTATTTGCAACCCCTTGTACTTTATTTGCAGCAACTTTTTGCAGCTTGTTTACCTTGAATTGGTTAATTTGAGTTACGTCATAAATATTTAAAAGGAATTTACTAGATTTAAAAGTCTCTACATTAATTTTATGTGAATTGTGAAATATAGTAATCACTCATTCAAGACTAGTGTTTAACACAAAAAGACTTCAGCTGAAGGTGGTAGTAATGGGCCTATGGATAAAAAAGAAAACTTCATGCAGTAGCTGGTTCTGCCGTAATCATGGAAAGCTGTATTTTTCTGGGGGGTTTTTCCAGTGAAATGCATGTTCATACATTTTAAATGACAGTATTATCAGCATTTCGTTTTGCAGTCTTCATCACATGTTGTGAAAAAGCTTAGGAGATTTGAGAAACGGCCTCTGCAAAAAATGTCTCAGTCCTTCTGTTTCCTAAACTGCCAAATCTTTTAAAGATTTCAGTTACATTTGGGTGCTATCTCCACTTTCAACAAATCTTTGTGACAGAACTAGTGAACATATTCTTTGGAAGATGTTAAATTTGGAATCTTTCTTCAGGTTAGGAAATTATTTGAGCAACTGTAACCTCAAGGTCGCAATAAATTGCCTTCGGGAGTTGGGAGGGTTGCCCCAGGAGACTGTTTCTTATTCATTGGCGGATCAGAATAAGCAGGTTGACACTGATGCACCATGCACGATCCCTGAATCAAAGGAGGGCTTTAGTTCCAAGAGCAGTCTCTGCTTTAAACGTATTTGCCAGGCAGCCCAAAAGACATCCAATTACTGGGGAAAGATTGCAGAAAGTGCTAACTATGAAATACCTTTGCAGAAATGCAAATAAAATCCTGCTGGATCCCAAATGCAATCACAAACGATTACGATGTATGAAAAACGAGAGAATTATATAATGCATGCGATTGAACTTTAAATATAAACCCAGGGTTTGGGGCAACACTTAAATAGTTATACTATTTGAATCTTTTTAAAACGTAGACTAAAAAGTAAAAGGCTGAAAAAAAATACTAAGCGAAATAAAGATAGTCAAACACATCACACCAAAAGGTAATCGGAAGTAATAAATAAAATCGTATCTGATTTTATTTTTCACAGTTGAAAACATGTCAAACTACCGAATTTGCGCACAATACTGCTGAAAAAAGTATCGAAGGATTGTGGGTGCATATATATATTTATCTTTAAAGAAACCCTTCACACCTAGCCCATGCATACCCCATAGCAATCCATACATAATGACACCTATGCAAAAATATACATACATAAATTATTCACCCTCATTATTCAACATTAAGCACCCCCCTCAAACTCTAAAAAGAAAACCAAACAAGGAAAAAGGTATCTATTTGAAAAATATAAAGGAAAACCTAGAAAAAAACACAGTACCACAACTTAAGCAAACACACCCTTAAAACCTAAAAAGCAAAGCACACATAGCTCAATGAAATCCCTTAGCAACACAACTAATCAAACCTTCCCAAATCTTATGCTTGAACCTAAAAAACACACTAAAATATGTAGCTGGCATTTTTTTATTGCTCCCTGTTTCACAGTTGCAATCTACATTGTGTAGTTATAGTTAGGTCCCAGCTTCCATAGAAAGATCGTTTTTGCTTTGCTATTACCTTTAACACCCTTTGACAAATCTGCACAAACTTTTTGAAACCAAAAGTGTTTTTCCACCTCAGCTTTTTCCTAGAACATTTTGTGGTGGGCCAGAGACAAAGGTGGGTTACAAAATGTTGATTTCCCATGTTAATTTTCACTTGAAAAATTGCTGTCCGATACGAAAACCAGATAAACTGAATTACAATAAATATGGCAGAACATTAGAACTTTTCTTAGAAAGCACACTTTTCATTAGTTGGTGTAAATCTGTTCAACCGTTTTTGAGAAATTGCCATTTACAGAGGTACTCAAGGTGGTCATGAAGGTGTTAAAAAAGCTAGGTATATGTGGGCTGTTGGTGTCCAGATATGCCCCGATAGACCACTTTAAAGGGAACTAAGTCTTTATTGGCTGGCCATTACCTGACAATATGTTTTGGCTGACATTACAGGACTCAGGGACATTGTCCCTGCAGCCTAAAAAATGAATTTAAATACAATATAAGAAGGCAGAGGGGAGAGCACACCCTGGCACCAAGGGACATATAGAGATGGAGTTACAAAAGTGCCATCCTTGATTGGCTGGAGACCATGTCTCTGGGACATGGTCTCCATTAAATGCATTACCGGGTCACAAAAAGAAGCACATATTAAGGGTAGATAAAGATTTTTGTTGCAATATAAAGAATTTGTTGGGGGTGCCATCCACATTTTAGGAATCCTATGGTAATTTTACCCTGTGTAAAATTCTGACCAAGAGCTGGGACTTGATGAACCATGTTTTAAAAATAACCTTGTTTTTGTCATGATTTTCTCATTGAGGTCATGGAAGTTGCTCCAGAAGCAAACATAAGAGCACATCTTCTATAAGCTCACAGTATCTTCCTCATCCATGTGAGAACAAAGTCTGATATTTTGAGTAAAACATATACTTCCAGCGGCAGCAGCTGCAAGTCAAGTGAGTCCCACTGTTCGACTACAGCTTCCCACAGTGTTCTAATGAACAATTAGAGCACTAGCATTCTGTATTTATGACAAAAGTATGACACACCTGCAGCCATCTTGATGGTATCATAACTGTAAAGCCTAAAGAATTTCCTTTAGAAATGAACAAAATGAGAGGGTTCTTTTTATAATCAAAATTATGGTTAGCACTTAAGAAAGCTAATATTAACACATTTTTTGCGTGTTCTCAAATATCTTCCTCATGCATTTCAATAAAACATGCTGACATGCACAGTGAGAAAGGCACTACCAACACTGGAAGCAGTCCATTAGTTAACTCTCCAGCAATCAACTGCAGTGTCCTATAGTATTCTGTTGAAAAACTACATCGCTAACACTCTTTATGGCAAAAGTGTGCCACACCCGAAGCCATCTTAAGGATCAAAGCTGTGGAACTGAAAGCATTTCCTACAGAGGATATTGCCATAAATAAAGAAATTAGCGATTTAAACTTTGGGATATATAGTGCTCTATTAATAGCAAAACAACATAAGGAGAAAATAGCTAGCAATCACTTTGCGTTCCCAGTGCTTGATGAAAAGTAATTCCATCACTCTCATGTAAAGTCCCAACAACCCACATGTTGGGTAACTCCTGTTAGTGATGCTATCTTGCTTCATTTTTTGGTAACACAACAAACGGGCAATACATTTTAGCTCTTGGCTTTATCATAACTCAATTTGTTTACAAAACAGGTGCCATTTTAACAACAAAGTAATAAAAAGTGGAGAAAAACTTGTGTGCCTACTCGCTTAAACATGTACAATGCATGAATATACCTATTTAAGTGCATTTAACCATACTTTTTGAAATCAAAACCCATTTTAAACCAAAGATTTTACTAAATACTTCCAAAGTATACAATCCTTAAAAAAAATAACTATTGCTCTGAACTCATCAGTAGAAACCAAATAAAAATCAGGACAATAATTAATTACTAATCGTATGTAATCTCATGTAATCTTGAATTTGAACTGAATCTTGAACATCTTTGGTTTTTAGATATGTTCAGTCTGCATGGGTTAGTTTTGTTTACACATTTCAGCCTAGGTCTACATCTGACACACCCCTAAACACAAGTTGCTTTCTTTCCTGTGTTCCATGAACACAACTGGGCTTCTACTCCTCGACAGATTGTCTCCCTCTGCATGGTAGTGTTAGACTTTGCATCCTTGGTGTGGTTTCCCCCGACTTTTTGCCTCCATCTCCTGCATTTTTTTTATGTATATTGTATTTGCTGGCTTAGATGCTTTAGGCATAAAGGGCAAGTGCTCTCTGTGTAAATTGTGATTATGATTGGTTGTCCATGATTGCCGTATTTGATTTACTGGTAGTTCCCTAGTAAAGTGCACACACTAGAGAAGTAGGCTTCCCTAGTGTGTGCCCAGGGCCTGTAAATCAAATCCTACTAGGGGTCTTGTAGCACTGGTTATGCCACCCACCTGAGTAGCCCTGTAAAAACTTTTCTCAGACCTGCCACTTTAGCGTCTGCGCGCGCAGTCTTAGACTGCCATGTCGACCTAGCAAGTGCACCTACTTGCCAGGCCCTAACCTTCTCTTTTCTTACATGTAAGGCATCCAAAGGTAGGCCCAAGGTACCCCCATGGGTGGGTGCAGTGTATGAAAAAGGTAGGACATGTACTGGTGTACTTTACATGTCCTGATAGTGAAATCCTGTGTATTTAAATTTTTCACTGTTGAAAGGCTGTCTGTCCCATAGGCTGCCATTGGAGCTGCATTGTAACATCTTACAAGTGTAACTTTCCATTGCAAGAAGATGCAGAAACTGTGTTTAGGATCTTTGAACTCAGAATTTAATAACACATCTTTTGGTAAAGGTGGTTTTTAAATTGCATGTTTGAAAATGCTACTTTTAGAAAAAGAATAATGAACAACAAAGTTGCCAGTACTGATAATCCTTTTTTCCAATTAATGCCCAAAAGTGCACAGAATCGAATCAGAAGCACCCGGGTTGATGTTGTATCAAAAACGACTTTTATTTTATTCACATAAGAGCAAACACATCTCTTTTCATTTAAATGTGAACCTCATTTTCAAAAACACACGCAAAAAACATTATTAAAGCACAAATAATTCATACAACATACCTATTGACAGCACATTCAAAAGACCAATTTCTTTAGTGACATTTAGACAAAGACTAAGACCACATGAAACAAAAAACATAGAATGACTAAACGTTCAAACACAAGAGACAATGCTTGACAAAGCAACAATATTAAAGCCTCAAACAGTGTGAAAGTTTTTAACGAGCCATGTATCTGCACAGAATAAATCAACTGAGTTTTGCTCTTTCAATATAAGCAGAGCCCATGACATAAATGTGTAACCACACTTGTTTGAAAAAAAGAGAGAGAGACTGGTCGACGCGTTTCAAACCTCACATCAATTAAATTGGAGGTTCTCCTCAGGACCAAACACTATTACTAAAGATCAGCCGATCTTGGTAATTGCTAGAAAAACAGGGGATGTTCTAATTTCTTAATAAACAGTCAATGTCTTGTGGAGATTGTCAAAACGGATGAATTTCTGATTCAGGGAAGTCTTCATGTATGCGTGTACGGCTATGCTAGAGATGCTCACAACAATTCATGCAGGTTGTGGGCTCTTAGTGCACGAGTTCTCCTGAATGTGGCATCTCTCTCCGGTTTAATCCCGAATTTGAATTTTAGTAAAAGGGCGTTTTCTTGTTCATTCATCCTGTGTGCCTCTGCCTGTTTGTGTATGTGCTGTCTGGTTTTGGAGTGACAGGAGCTGGTAATGTGCATTCACTCTAGACAGTCACAAGGGGGGTTGAGATGTGTCCTGCCTTTCCTGGGTGACTCATATCCAGGCTGAATAGACCTTTCTGCATTGTAATGTGGTGGGAGGCGTTTTCACTAGCACCTGAATAGGCTGTGTATGCTCTGCAAATGCTGTCTCTGCCTCTTGTGGTGAATCTGGACCAGGGGGGCGGCAGAACTGGTTTTACTGAGCTCAGAGACCTTTGAGACAAAGGTTTCAAAGACAAAATGAGGTATAAATATTGAACCTAAAACCCCAGAACTTTAGATCTCTTCTAGAATCAAGAGAAACCTCTGCCAAGGAGAAGAGCTGTAAGGAGGAGTACTGCCCCTTTGCTATGTGTTGCTTTACTGGTTTGGCCTGCAGTTGCTGCTTCTGCCAAGGAGAACACAAAGACTGTAACTTTGCTATGAACCTGCTTGTGAAGAATCTCCAAGTTCTTTTGGATGCTTGCCTCCTGTTCTGAAGTCTCAGGGACAAAAAACGTCACCACCAGCTTCCTTGAACTCAATTTCTAGGAGTTCTGACCTGCCAGGAGGTGTCTGTTCCAATTCTGTGCCTCTGGAGGTTGTTCCTGTTGCTGGGAGCTGAAAAAGATTGTAGAAAGTGAGAACATTTACACATTGCCCTTCCAGCACCTGTTTTTCTGATGCAGCACCGCTGAGCAGGAGACCTTTCCATGCTCCACCACCATGTGGCTGAAGAATGGATGCAGAGCCTGCCAGCGGCTGAAAACCTGACTCACGCCTAGTCCTGTGCTTCGATCTCTGAAGTTTGAGATCACCGCACTGACTCCGATGCAGGCCCTGCTGTGTGGCTGAAAGAACCGATGCATCGTGGGACTGCAGCTGAAGAAATTGACACAGAGCAGTCTGCCACTACTGCCTCAACCTCTAGCGTGTGCAGATTTTCATGCATAGCACCTGTGTGGCAAGATTTCCAAGGCATCACCTGCAGACCAGAACCATCTTGGAGTCGACGCATCACTTCCCCCTACAGTCCAGATCAGACGCATCACTTCTCCTGCGTTCAGCAGAACTGTTGCATTGCCTCCCCAAGGACTCAGCAACTGACAAATCACTGTGTTTTTCAATGCTTCCCCTCTCTGCGGCTCCTTTTCCTTGTATATTTTGATGCATTTGAGGTACTTTGTGTAAAAGTCACGCATCCATAGTTTTCTGTTGACAGAATTGCTTAAAATCTTTTAAAAGTCCTAATTTGAATTGTGTATATTGGACGTTTGTCATTTTGGTCTTGTTTGGTTAAGAGAAAGAGATTTTATTTTTCTAAACTGGTGTTGAGTCCATTTGTAATGTTTTCCCTGTGTTACTTTGTGTCTGAGGGGCAAATACTTTACATAGTGCCTTTGGGATGAGCCTGTCTGCTTGTGCCAATCTACCAAGAGGGTGATCAGGGGTTTATCTAAAGTGTTTAACTCCCTTATCCTGACTAGAAGCAAGGGTTCCTACCTGGACATGGTGCATACGTTTGCCAACTAGAGACCCACATTTTTATTAGGTAGACACTCTCCTTACCTCTTTGAGCGGGCAGTCAGGGTCCTAGGTGGTAGGCAAGCCCACATCTCCTGCAGCTGGTTGTGCAGACTATAAGTGATTTCACATCACCCCTGGAAGGCTGGCTGTCATACAGATGCCTGCCCGGGATAACAGCAGCTTTTTGAGTACATTTTATAGCACTTCCTGTAGTGGTCAAGATGAACTAGGAACAGAACAACTTGGATTAGATCACACCATTGTACTACATTTTCAGACAGGGTGGGTCCTGGAGCTGGTTTGTGTTGGTTCCCTTTCAAATATAATTTTCTTGAGGCTACACAGGCACAACTTTTATGCAAGGTGATTGCTCTCACAAAAGGTAGGGATGAAGCTAATCCAAGCAGGATTATCCCAAAAACATGGGTCCAATACAATGTGAAGACCGTGCACCTGTCTATCTTTAGCCTTCCTGAAGTAGCAACCATCAAAGACAAAAGGACTGGCCCTTACATCAAACATCCAACTCACCCCCACTCTCCTGCCATCCACAAAATGGCAATGCTCAGGATAGATTAATCTACAACCCCTTGCTAAAAAAGTCCTCATTAATTTTTAAATGGTAGCTCTGCATTCATCCTCCCACACTGCAGTGTCTAAGTCTCCTCCCTTCAGCTCCAGTAATGCAGACTAAACAATGCCACTGCCTGCTGAAGCAATATCTCTTCCTCAATCTTCTACCATGTCAAAACTAGGGCTAACCAGAATGTATCTCGCAGACCACAGCAATTAGACATCCATCATAGCATAGAATATTGCTACCATCCACATTGTATATACATGCACTCCACACACACAGGATGTCAGAGTATGTATATGGGTGCTACATTTAAGCAGAACCTTACATGAGTGAATCTAAAAGGGTGCACTTCTCATGAAACAGAAAAAGGTCTGCTCAAAACAATTTTATGAATTCACACAAATGTCAGTGTGCTGCCACCACCTCTTTGTGTCACCAATCAAGGACAATTTTCCATGTCAAGAAAGTAGGTATTCTTGGTGCACTACTCAATGTCACAGAAAAGGTTCTGGACCTGGGAATACCTAGTAACAGGCCAATGAATCATCACACATGCTAAATTAGCATGCTGACTGGTACAAAAAAAGCATACCAGTGTCACATGTTGTCAAACCAGTCAGGGAAGGAGTACATGCCTGTTGTACCATGCAGAAAACATTCACATTTCAGCTGTCCCAAACATGCAGAAGGTGAATCCAAGCTAGCGATATTTGGCACAATAATACATAAATGGCACAAGGTTTGTGTCAATATTATCTAGAAATATATTCATGGAAATATGTTAAACTGTAAAATTAAAGCACCCAAGGATTCAGGTAGAGGATGGGTGGTGCTGATCTTTTATTTATATAGGGTTTGCTAAAGCGCTGTGCATAGAAGTTAGAAGAATTACCATAAAAGGTAACATGTAACCAGAGGCAAAGAAAAGGCAAAACAGAGAAGGTATAACTATTGATTTGACATAATTATTAATAAATGTTCTCCGGGGACCTTTAATCGGAAGGCCATGCTTCTCTTACGGGTCTTCTCTCCTCTGTGTCTAGGTCAGAAAGGAGTGTATAAATTGTTTACTGTTTCAAATTATGCATTTTAAGTTCATACACAATAATATGATGCTTAATAATTGTTTGCTACAACAGGTTGATTTGCCAGTGGCGAGAAAGAGGTACCAAGATTTCTGTCTACCAACTTCAAATATCAAATACTTGGTGTTCTACATATCAATGCTGATTTACTTTCTATGTGACCGCAAAACCACTTTTTAAAATTACTTCTGTCAGCAGTTAAAAAAGACTTATGGCCTGATTACAATGGCTGTGAACCTGCCACTGTAAGGCCAATTACTACCCGCCAGATTGTGATGGTGGGCGGTGTGCTGGCAGGCGGAAAGCCCAACCATCATGGGTCTGACAGAGACAATCATTACGATTGCCTGTTGGACCATCCCATATCCTCAGAATGGTGGCGGTGCCTAGCAGGCACTGCCTGCCAGATTAGGATGCTGGATCCCTGCCAGCCTTCCTGTGGAAAGGCTGGCGGGGATTGACTTTGGGGGCCCCTTGTGCAGGGTCAGTGTGTTCCCTGCACCATGTGGCAGGCACCGCGTGGTGCCTGCCACGTAGTGCAAAGAAAAGCAAAACCTGCCTTTTTAGCATTGCGGCGGGTGCTGCAGCCACCAGCACCCGCCGCAATGTTGAAAATGCCCTTTGCGGCTGCATTGTGATATCATCTGTGGGACAACCACCTTATAGGCGGACGGTCCCCATCACCAGGATGATGGCAGAAGGACTTCAGTCTGTCCGCCATTGTAATGATTCCCTTCCTTTTTAGTTTAGTATTTATAAACCACGCGCCAAAGAAATGCTGTTGGTAATTCTGATTTCTAACACTACTGTATGGTTTGAGTGGCTATGCATCTCTATTTCTTGTAAATCTGACAACGATAATGTCTGATTTATAATAATGTAAAGTCATATCCAGAATAGAAAATATCACGTTTAAAACTACATTATGGCCAACATACTAGTGTGTGTTTCCTCTTCTGCTTGAAAATATACAACCTCATGGCAATGGCTGTAAAGTTCCTCCACTGACTATCAACATAACAAAGCTGATGCTTCAAAATACATCATCTTATCCACAAAGCAAAGCATTCCTCTGCATTTTACCTTATTTGGCTGTGCTGTTTGTTCCTTGTCATCCGTGAAGAACTCTAAGATCAGCTAATCATGATTTATTCATCATATTAGGACCAGATATTAGAAATACATTAGAAAATCTCTCCATTTGCAAGCTTCTTTTGTGGAAACAGCTCTTTTTTTTATTTTAAATATCCCTCAAATGAAGGATTAATAATGTTGCTATTCAAGACTAATGTTAACCCTTTCCTATTGAATTCTCGGCTGTGTCTGTTTATACATTAATCTAGATCCCTTGCTGACTGTTCCTCTACCATCTCAGATCAATCACGTATGTTGTGATCAGTCCAACCAAGACTTTGGCATTGTTCACAGGCAGCAGACTGGAACCCTCAGGTGGTCTACTGACTGACTGGCAGTCACAAATGCTACTTTATCTCTCATCATCAATATCCTCTCCCTAGCTCTTTTAGAGAGTGTCGAGGTGGTGCGCACCTTTTTTACAAAAACACTGAATAATGGTAAGAAGTACGTCAAGCAGGAGAAATGCCGATCATTTGTTAGAAGCCATCAAACCTAGTCCACCCATTGGAAACAAGGAATATTTTCCTTTTGGCATGTTGAGGTCAAGATCCCAAACTAGTAAACATCCTTGGAGTTGAATACAGCAACAGTTACAGGCACGCCCATTTTAAACACCTTTTCAGCAAGACTGCATTTAAATCTACCTGAGGTTAGGGGTTTAAACAAGAATCAAGCAATTCCACTCGTGCGCTCCTGTTTCAAATTAGGAGTATTCAGAACAAATCAGGAGATTTTGGATTATAGATCAAGACAGTGTTGAGATATAAATTGTGTCAATTTATTTTGAGTTCAGCAAGGAAAAACTCTCATTAGCTGTAGAAAAATGAAGAAAATTTAGTAAAGAACATAACTTGAGAAGGAGTAGCTCGGTGTAACACTGCCACACCACGCTCAGGTTATGTCTATTTTCAAACGCGAATTAACATATATTTAAATGTTATGATCCCTTTCTCCGTGCTGGTGGGGTATCAAGCCTTGGCGCGTGAACTATTGTCAGCGATGAAAACATTAGAGAGAGGAAATAGGTGGGTAGGAAAGAGGTTTTGCCTCTTTGACTCAGGTACGAATATTTGTATTCTGGTATTAATCTTAGTTTATGTCTCTAGTCAAAATAGTTCACCCTGAGATTGCAGTATACATGTGTTGAAATTGTCATGATATAAACGTAACCGATAAAGTAATAATCGAGCTCTCTTTGGCCGGTTAAAGTATTACAGTGAAGGGTGTTTAGCTGACCGAGGCCCGAGAAATACTCGACCTTTACTAATGACTTTAACAGAGTTAAAACCGATTGTTTTCATAAATGTGTATCTTTTTCTACTTACAGTGAGTCAAGCTGGGGTGGCTATTGCATCGGACATGTGTCCGGACCCTGGGGTGCCTGAGAATGGAAGAAGGACCGGCTCTGACTTCAGGTACACATCATTTCCTTGGGGATGTGGTATTGTGCTGATCCTCTAGAATGGAGTTTATCAAACCTCTTACACAAAAGAACTGATCACCCTTACCTGCACTACTCACCCCAAGACCACAGTAAAATGAATACACGTCGCATGGTCTTTTTGCTTGTAGTGTGTGAAGTGAAACGATTTGCAATTCATTTCAGACAAATTACTCTTTTGTGTATTTCGATTACAATGTTGAGTCATATAAGGGTTTAAATCACCATGAAAACGAATCAGATTTGAGGTTGATGGATAATTTTTCATAAGAGTAAAAACAAATATCCTCTCATTTTCATCTGCCATGGCAATTCGTCTAGTTATTCTATTTTTTTATTACATTTTAACTAATGTTTACTCAGAGGTGAATGTTCTTGTACTTCCTTGCTTTAATTTGTAATGGGTATTTTATATAGCTGTTCAGAATGTGACAGTTGAAACCTTAATCAATTTCACTACAATCAATGCCTTTAAGCTGTGTGAATTAAGTAGGAGTCCCCTGATAAGTGTCTATCACGCGAGGCACGTGCTGCGCGTGGAACAGGAATTCTCGACATTATTTGCTCCTTTACCGCTAGAAACGAAAGTATGAGCCCAACTGGGACCATTGGCCAGGTGTTGTAAATGTCACCTACGCTCCTCTCTCTGCTACTTCGAAGATGCAGAGTTATCGGTATGCCTAGAGATGTTTGAATTCCATGTTGCGGGCTGGTAACACTGAGGGAAAACTGCCGCCTCGCCACTGGCAACTGGCTGCGGGCTGTGACCTACTCATAGCATTAGCGAATCATTATGCCTGATGATACTTCATCAAAGCCACCACTCACCTTGATTGGTCGCTTGCATGAGTCACTCCCTTCACTATTACAGACATGAGCAATTACAGTGGAAGGAACAGGGCTGTTCATGCACCTGGAACACCTTGTTGGGTGTGCTCATAAGTGTCAAAAGAGGTTAGTCGCTTGTACATTGCTGTACATTATTTTTTATGGACAAACGCTGCTTCTAAACGGATGCAACACACATTTTAGTTATTAAAAAAACAGATGAAACGTGATTTTCCGAATACGTTTCACACAGAAATAGAAATTACATCGGTCACAGGGGTCAATAATGGGGCTGATAGCAGGGCATTAGCGCGAAAGTGTTACATCTAACAACACCACAATCAGATGGTTGTGTACAGATCGCCGCTCGAATGTCTGCCAGTGCCACTGCTTTGCAAAAACCGCAGCCAACTTGTATTTTAACAATTAGCAGCATGCTATAGGATAAGCCTAAGAATTGAAGGTATTTTACATAAACGAATCGTAGTGCTACTAAGTTTTAATTCAACTTATATTTCTATAAAAATATAAACAACAACCGATAGTAACAATTTTTAGGCCGGACACAGTTCTAAGTCAAACCAATATATCCAACCCGACTTCGTCGTAGAAATAGAAAAAATAAAAAATACTTTTTATTCATTTTAGTGTCACGAACAACAAACAATCTTTGACATCATATATGTTGTCTATGTCAGTGGTTCTTAACCTTTGACTTCTGTGGACCCTGTAATCGTTATAAGAACTTCAGGATCATCACAGAATCATTATTGGATTTCAAGGGCCCCCACTGTACCATTACTGGAAGGCCTAAACATGATTGATGGTTTGACCAGCGAATCAATACAAAAAATTACAGAAACATGCATCCATCAAACAAATACACAAATTATGAAATATTTTAATTCACAAACAAATGTAAAATAAAACAACTACATTTGTGTTTTAATGGGAAGGTTGGAGCTTTTATAAATTCAAATGAGCCCACTCATTGCCCATATTATATTCTGTTTGATGCACTTGCACTGTTCCAACTGTTGCACTGCTCCCACGAATCAATCTGAGGATACCACGTTAAATTTTAGCTTTCACATCTACAAAACGATTTCAAAATTTCAATTGCACATTTTGCTTCTTTAGTTATATACAATTTATTAATTTGTTAACTTAATTTACTAAGCAGTCGCACACACTCTGAATAGGCTTTGTGGCCCCCAGTGGTCCACAGACTATTGGTTAAGAACCACTGGTCTATGTGATTTCATGGAAAATAGACTCCAGTGTATTTTCTGTTATTGTTTCATAAATCTAATGATCAAATCCAAATTGTTTGTGTATGAACATATGAAACTTTTGCCATGTAGCAAATATTGGTTAAACGCTCTCAATTTAGAGAATTCCCAATCAGAAGTCACAGTTCATGACTGACCGAAACCTAGGCATTATTTCAGGTATACCACAATGGAGCAGAAGTCAGATATCCTTCAGCAGGCCAAGGTTGTGGCTTGTAACTGGTGAAGTCCTTTCAACATCAAGTCTCTGCTGGATGAGGTGCAAAGCTGTTGGTTTTGCAGGAAACTCCAAATTCAGCACCAACCTTAGTAAAATGTAAATGTAAATGTACTTGTATAGCGCACTGCCACCCCCAACGGGGGTATCCTGGCACTTTTACTCATACCGCTGTGAAACCCTTCCTGGCCTTTCCCTGTGAAATGTCCACTCCTGGGCATCCCCATGGTGAACCCAGGCATCCCAGCGCTGCTGGGGCCGTTGTGGAGATTAAGCAAGCTATTGCCCAGAGTTGCAGCGTGGGACCCATGATTAGAATAGGCACCGAGGCGAGAATTATCAGGTCCGAGGAAATTGAATCCAAGACCCGCCGAGGCAGGGGATTGAACTCTGGTCCTGGGCCAGAACTCTGCATCAGGGTCTGCCGCTCTAACCATTGAGCCACACTTCTCCACGCTCTTGTCAGTCGCATGCTTTTCAACCCTTAATCCACTAAAGGTTTATTGAATGAGTTTTTTGGGGAGTTTAAAATCCTCAGCGGTCCTTTCAAAATTGGATACATTTCCTGTGAAGTTTTGCTAAAGCTTCAGCTCTCTTGGAATGTGGAAAAATGTAAGTCCCACTTTTCTCCGCCTTTTTGGAGTAGCTCCTCTTGGTCACTTCTAAGAATCCCAGAACCTCAAAGTCAGCACACTGGGGCCAGGATTGCAGCAGATGTCACCAAAAGGGTCCAGACCAGGTCCATTAGCAACTGGTCGGATTATTACTCCAGGAAAGGAGCCTCTTGCATCTTTAGATGTACCTTTAACCACACATGAGGACAGTGAACTGACCCTTGTAGTCCACATTATAGTCTGGCGTACAAGTGATAGCATTTCCAGCAATTCAGGTCTCTACACAGATTATGACAACAGGTTCTGCCCTCTTCTGTACTTCTACAGATCTGGATGTGTTCTCAGAAGGTGAGGATGAGGTTTCATTTTTGACAATTCACTAGCCAGTTGGTGGGTGTGGCTCCAGAACAGTCTCTAACCAATGGACTTAAATGTTCCCAGTGCATCTTGTTTGCTTACTGCAAACTTTCCCAAAGTGCATTACTTTTAGTGAAATGCTACATGACTAAATCATTCTGCCCTTGGAAGAGTCTGGTGTCCAAGTCAGGAATGTGCATAGAGAAATTAAGAGTCCTCTCCTCCTCACCCACAAAACTCGTTCTAGTACGAGCGTCCCTTCCCACTGGAATGGGGCCAGACTGACTGGCATTAAATGACTCCTCCTTCTCCTGACTCTCTTTAAAAAGTCAATTTAGAAAAATAAATGAAAACATTAAATAAGTAAAAATATATTAAAGTAATTTCAATTATTTTATAACTTTTAAGACAATAGTCGAGGCTTCAGCTGGAGAGCCCAAACAGTTTCAGGATTTTGCCTTGTCCTTTAGATGAGATGGACTTCTAATTGTGACTCACACATGTTTTCCTCTGAGCAGCCTTGTCAAACTTCTGATTTAGTGTATTTTATTTTTGAATTTCCTGTTCTCAATCCCAAGGCATTTTTTGATAGTAGCTATGTCTTACTCCGAATTGTGGGAAACGTGCCTTTAAATTTTGAGGAGTAAGACATATTTACATTACCTCAAGGACCTCCTCATAGGCAGTGGTGTTTTCCAGTTACATATGCTGTCCAATTGATTAAGGAATAAGTCACACAAGTCTAAATCCTGCATGGGTTATACATATGTGCCACTGCCTCACACAAACACTGACATTATTTTATTTGAGAGATCAGTCAATCATTGAACTCCTTGCAACATCAGATAATTTACATCCCCTGGAAAAACAACACCACATATGTATTAGTTAAAAATGGTGACATTGGGTAGCATTGGCTTGCACCATGTGTAAAAACACTTTCATTTAGTTTATATTATTGATAATACCAACATGGATCTTCGAAAATGTGCCCAAATTCATGTAACCAATGGTGTATAAAACATCTCAAACCCTCCCACAAAAAGTTAGTGTTTTCTAAAAAAAAAAAAAAGAATATCTCATGTCAGAGATTTTAATTTAATTTGGTTCCTTATATGTTTAGTGCTGATTCTCTTTCTTTTCCTATGATTGTACGCCTCACTTACATGCAGAAGAAATTCCCAGCCTTTCATAGAAAATTATGAATGTATTCCCAAAAGCAGAGCATGTACATATGTGCACTCAACGTGCCATGGTGGTACAATTTCTGTAGTGTACACAGATATCCCTACTGGGAGCAATCTTTTTAATGTAAAGGGGCACCAGGCAAGGCATACCTTTTTGATTTTTCACAGGGATTTGCAATGGCTTGCCTAAATGTATCTTCTCTTCAAAACTTGCAAATAAATGTTCCATGTTTGAAAGTTAAAAAAATAAAGGAAATAACATGAGCAGAGAGTGAGTGAAGAGAAACGGTTCTAAAATGTCTTCAATTTCTCGACTCAGCACATGCACAATGTCCACAAAGCAGAAATTCAGTTAATTACAGTTATGAAAAACAGATGTGTGTCTAAAACTGTGTTTTGTGTACATGTATATGTGTAAATCCTGGACACTAAATTTAAATCATAATCTCCTTATCCCCGTGCCAGCAATACACTACGCTGATGATGCGGTTTTGCTCTCTCGAACCCCTAATGGATTACTGGCCCTAGTTGCGATTTTTTATTATTTATGGATGATTTTGATTGTGACACTAACATTTCCAAGAACCACTTCATGGTGTTTAGCCTGCAGAGTAGTAAGATCAGGCTTACCTCCATCAAGGGCAACATGTTAGAAAGGGGGTCTTTAGTTGGCAGGGTTATGCACCCTAGTCCAAGTAGGGACCACCGCTTCTGACAGGGTACCTTGGCACAGAGCTGGTAGGCTAAACGCAGGAGGCAATGTGTAAAGTAATTGTGTAACACACACCTAAGGTAACACGGTGAACCACCCACAAAAAGGACACTACACCGATTTTATATAAAAATTAAAGTATCTTTATCTACAATTTATGCAAGATAAAAGCGTCAACAGTCCATTATACACACGTGAAGACTCTCAGTAGAAATATCTTTTGAGATTGGCTGTTGCAAGGGTAACCTGAAAAAGGCGGTATTCCTACAGGCGGAAAGCCCTAGGGTAAGACAGTCCTTCAGTTGCGGTAGGTTGCTGCACTGTTGCAGTATTAGGAGCACCAGTCACTTTGGAGGAAAATATTTTACATTCAGGGCAAAACAGTGCTGAAAACTGTCCAGGTTCCCACTAGGGACAATACGGTAAGGTTTAGATCCGAGAACGGGGACCAGTTGCCGAGTAAACCAGTCCCCGGCCCGCAATCTTACGTGTAGAGTCAATCAGCCCTGATCACGGAAGGTATGCGCCCACAGTCCCAGTCAGTGCTGCGTAACCATGATGAGCCCGCAAATAAAGTAAATGCCCCAACAGTCTTAAGCGGGCCTGCGGCTGATTGGACACCGTCCTGGGCGGGCCCACTAATGAAGGGAGGCAGTCCGTTGGCAATTCAGCACAGTCCTCGGTGGCCCGTTAGCCAAGTCAATTAAGGCAGTCCCCGATCTTCAAGCTACCACCCACATGGTCTCCAGCGCGCACCCCGCCCAAGGTAGCACTGCAGCCAGCAGCTTAGCACACACGCTAAGTGGTTACCTGAGGTTGGGGCGAAGCGGGCACCGTCATGGAGTTCCTCTCTCAGTTTCGTGGCATGGCCTCGCTTTGGGACGGACCCCTCGTTGCCAGGCAACACCCCGCGCTGGCACAATCCCAGTACGGCTCCTTCCTGATGTCAGCGGTGACGTGCACAGGGTTGATGAGTACCGGCCTCAGCTAGGCCCGCAAGTACAAAGGGTTCGCCCTTCTGTGTACAAAGTACTAGAGGGAAGTTGGCACGGAAACTGCAAATACAAAGACAAACTTTATTAACCTTCAAAGATGGTCCTACAACCTATACAACACTTTACAGTATTGCACAGAGTAGCACAAAGAACTTGTGCACATGGTCCCCTTTTATACACAATAGGGGGGCTCATAAGTAGGCGGATACAACATGAAGCAAGATTTATGGCCTTATATGGACATGTTCAGTGCATGATCAATACATGGGTGGAGTTAACAGTTCCTGAGACCCGCGAAAACACATTCAAGCAAAGCCTAATCAGTGACAGATGTGGTCAGTTCTGAACATGCACTAAACGCACAAAGGAGTTATTCATAGACTGTTGCTAGGCAGATCTCGGGAGTGACTAATGAAGAGGAAAGACTCTTCTCGTGCAGAGCACGTGGTTTCATGGCCATACAAAATGGAGGATGGCTAAGCAAAATGGAGTCTGAACATTAGTCAATATAAAGCAGAAAACGTAATTCAGACATGAAGAGCACATGTCTTCAGCGAATGCTTAATCATATCGCTGTTTTATTTACAGACGACCCTTTCAGCATTTGCTGAAGACATTCGGCTTGCTAGGATAATCAAGATAATCATCATTTATATCGATTCTCATCATCTCAGTTATTTCTTTGTTTATGCTCTTTTGATAGGTGACATCGGCAACAGCTTTCTTATTGGGGATACAGAATGAAACACATAGGGAACATATCATAGGACCACATTGAATACACATACAACATGTGAACAAAATTGCTACAATAATACATAGATCAGTAAGAACTTTCCATCCCCATGTAGTAATTAAGGTCCAAAACCATCCAGAAAAGGTCCAAGTGCTATTTTCTATATGAATGTCAGCAGCAATTTTATGCAATTTATTAATAGCTTTATAAACTGATGGTGTGTGATCAGGGATGAACATACAACAACTACTTCCTATAATTCTACATGCTCCACCTCTGTCTGCTAACATAACGTCTAATACCATACGATTCTGTAATGCAACAATTCTGGTGATCTGCAATTCTTCCGTAATGTTCCCGAGAGCAGCAGCAGTTTGATTCGTCACAGCCTCTACAACCCTAGTTAATCGTCAAACCTTCCTACTATTCAGGGCAGCTCCAACAAAGAAAAACAGTCCTAGATTAAAATCAATATACTGTTGCAAACTGGTATCCGTCTGGTCAACGTCATCAACAGATAGAGTGCGTTTATACCTATTTACGGTTACATTGTTTAATAACTTCAAGTCTTTATGATAAGACGCAGGTGCTAAGAATACAGGGGGTAATAAAAATGCCACATAACATACCCTGGACCATCCGGCAGGCAAACGATAGTAACCTTTATTACCACACACAAAATAGGTATTGTGGGAGGCCAGAAATGTACTGTTATTTAATCCGTCTATATTTAGTACAACAATACAGACACTGACACCAACAGGAATATGACCAACGCTTTGGATACACATGTCCGCTTGGGCTTGTGCCACTAAAATTACAAATTTCTCGTTTCCATTAGTGTCTCTAGTATTCGTAAAGATGTAGGGAATCGATTCATTGTCTGGTCGATATTCTTCCCTTTCCCATATTGTTCCATTGGCTAGTGGGTAGCCTTCTTTATCCTGATGACACTCTTTGTTAAGTCTGAAGAGTAATCGTCCCACTGTAGGTTTTCGTGTGGCAAAAAGCAAAGTGTACCATGCTCTACAAGAGCCATTATGGGAGAAAGGGAGAGGTATAAATGGTGTTCCCCCTTTCTTCTGATGGGCTGGCATCATACCACATATCCAACAGTTTGTAGCATTTGTAGCAACGTGGGTATGATGCAGCATCTGGATGAAAGTATTATTCAGATAGGACTGGCGATGCTTCAGTTCTTGGTATGGAAGGGTGTAGAAGTAGTGCTCCTCAGGCACAGGAGTAGACACAACAAGCAACTCACGGGCAGGAATTACATCCTCAACAAACCATGTGGTTGTAGCAGCAATTGCTATAGCAACAGCGAAACCTGTTGCACAAAAAATGTTCTTCTTCTCCATTTTCACACAAAGATCAATATCTTCCTGAAACTAGAAAGGTTGTCAGAACTCTACCCCCTAGGCAGCGGTTGATTTCTTCACCATCGGGCCAAGACGGGTGTCGCTACAGTAATGCAGGGCTGATCCCCCCCCTTGCCTCATCGGCTCTCCATTTCACTAACCCAGGGGCTGCTCTGACAACGTATTTTGATACTCAGAAATTCACTTCCTCAGTCTGAGGTGATATCTTCTTACTCCAGGGGTCGCTTGGTCCGGGAAGAGCTCCTCAGTGTCGCCCGGTTCCACAGCACGACCTTTCTTCGCAGAAAGGATTTCTCGATGGTCGGTCAATACAGCAGGCTCCACCAATCCGGGTGGCACTCTACGACAGTGTATAGAGTGGATCCAATTTTTGCGGTTGGAGACCTGGACAGCCGTTCTTGTGGCAAGCAAGACCTGCTCGGGACCGCACCACCTCGGCTCTAGACTGCTCGCTCTCTCAAACGATTTCACCAAAACGAAATCTCCGGGCCGGAGATCGCGGCCTTCCCCTGTGGACCGGTCAGGGAGCGCTTCTCGAACCTGCTGATGAATAGAGACCAACTTATCAGTTAACTGTGCCAGATAATCACTCATCATTACACAAGGTACATCATACACTGACTTTGGTTTCAGTGGGCCCCAAATGTTCATCGGACGTCCAAACACGATCTCATATGGCGTGAGACCGGTTCGAGAATGCGGTACTGATCTGATTGACAATAATGCCAGAGGTAAAGCATCCGGCCAAGTCAGAGAAGTGGAAGCTTGTATTTTCGCTATCTAAAGCTTCAGAGTGCCGGTGTACTTCTCAACCAATCCCGCAGACTGAGGGTGAAACACTGCGTGGAATTTCTGTGTGATTCCCAATCCTTTCAGGACATACTTGATAACGTCTGCTATAAAATGAGGTCCGTTATCACTCCATAACAATCTACAAACCCCATATCGAGGGAAGAACTCCTTCAATAACACCTTGGCTGTAGTAATTGCAGTATTGTCTTTCGTAGGGTATGCCTCAATCCATTTGCTGAAGGCACAAACCCCTACTAGGACATACTTCAGATTATTACAGCGTTCAAGCTGAATATAATCCATTTGCAAAACTTCAAAAGGTGCAGTGGGTGTTGCAAATCCTCCTGCTGGAGTTCGTGTCCCTTTTCCTGGATTGTACTTTAGGCAAATTATGCAAGTCTGCACCACTCTCTTTGCCGTGCTAGCAATCTCTGGATGCTCCCAAACTCGTGTGAGCAATTTTACAATTGCGGAAGCTCCAACATGAGCTAGCCCATGTGCCATCTGAACCATAGGTTGTACAAAAGCTATGGGTAACTTCCATTTATCCATCTGCTTATTTCTCCGACAACCTTCATCGTCCAATTCTCCGTCATTAGACCATTGCTCCCGTTCTTTATCGGAAGCTGTCCTCTGTATCTCTAACACTTCTCTCCTAGCATCGTGCCATCTTTCTGCCTGCGACTTCACAACATACATTGCAGTGGAGTCAGGCTGCATCGCAGTATCTCGTGCTACTCGATCTGCCAGAGCATTCCCTTCTCCCACTTTATCTATCACTTTTTTATGTGCATTGCATTTAACTATGGCAAGCTTCTTTGGATATGTTAATGCAGTCAAGAGGTTGTGAACTAACTCTCCGTTCATTATCTGTGCTCCATGTGACGTTAGAAACCCTCTCTCCTTCCAGAGTAGGCCAAAATCGTGCGCTACCCCGAAGGCATAGCGGCTATCTGTATAGACATTCACATACAATCCTGCACTAAGCTCACATGCTCGTGTTAATGCTATCAGTTCCGCTGCTTGAGCTGATTTCTGTGGTATGCGTGCTGTCTCCACTACTGTTTGTAATGTGGTGATTGCATACGCCGCTGAAGTCGTACCATCTGGTAGCTTCAGGCACGACCCATCCACCCACAGTTCTCCATCTACATCTGTAAAGGGCGTATCCTGGAGATCAATACGACCCTTTGTCTGTTCCTCAGCTACAAAGATGCAATCATGTGCTTCTTGTGCCTCAGGCTGAGTCTCTGGAAATGGCAACAATGTGGCTGGGTTTAGTGTTGCGCATCTCTTCAATGTGATATGAGGAGCCAACAACGTCAGCTCATATCCTGTTAGACGAGCACAAGTTAAGTGCTGCGTCTTTGCCTGATTCAACAGGGCATCAACAGCATGGGGGACCAGCACCAATAGCTTATGAGATAACACAATTCCTTCGCTTTGGTGTATTGACACAGCTGTCGCCGCAACCGAGCGAAAACAACCAGGCAATGCTCGGGCAACAGGATCAAGTACTGCCGAGAAATATGCACAAGGGCGCTGCTTGTCGCCGTGCATCTGCACTAAAACTGATAACGCACATCCATCTCTTTCATGTACATACAATGTAAAGGGCTTCGTATAATCAGGGGTGCCTAACACTGGTGCTGAACAAAGGGCTTGTCGTAATTGTTGAAAAGCATTTCCACACTCGTCTGACCAGACAAGGGGAGTTGGAGTGTCTTTCGTCAAAAGTGCCAACAGCGGCTTAACTATGTGTGAAAAACCCAGTATCCATTGCCTACAAAAAGAAGTGAGTCCCAAAAATGCACGCACGTCCTTCTGTGTGGAAGGTACTGGTGTGTCCAAAATTGCTTGAATGCGATCTAATGTGAGTGCACGCCCCTCCTTAGACAAAAGGTGACCTAGGTAGGTTATCTTTGGTCTACAGAATTGTAATTTTTTCTTTGATACTTTGTGATTGTGCGATGCCAAAAAGGAAAGCAAGGATAACGTGCACTTCTCACATTGCTCAGGAGTATCGCCGCCAACAAGATGTCATCGACATATTGTATGAGGGCCACCCCTTCAGGTAAAACAAAGGAATCCAACTGTCGTTTCAATGCTTGACTGTAAATACTAGGACTTTCTGTGTAGCCTTGAGGAACTCTACAAAATTGATATGAACGATTATTCAAAGTGAATCCGAAAAGGTATCGGCTATCAGGATGAATAGGAATCGAAAAGAAAGCATTTTTCAAGTCGATAACAGAGAACGTGGTCGCCGTTGGCGGGACCAGAGTAAGCAATGTCGTGATGTCAGAAACCACTGGGTATTGAGGGATCACTATCTTATTCACCTCCCTCAAATCAATAATAAAATGATAAATCCTAGTTTCAGTGTCTTTCTTCAAAATCGGAAGGATAGGACTATTGCAGACATTGTATGGAACTTCCTCCACCACCCCCACCTTAATGAGATCCTGCACTATTTGCGTGAGTGCCTCCTCCCCCTCCTGTGAAATACGATATTCAGGTAGGCATGGTAACACAGCTCCCTCCTTCACCATAATGTGTACCGGTGGGATAACCATCTGTCCCACACCAGTGCCCGAGGTGGCCCACAGAGTACGGGGTAGAGAAGCCAATGCGGTATCCTCTGCCACCACACACATCCTTCCTGTCATGGGATAGTTATTGTTTAAAATCACATGCACTCCTTCAGGGGAGCAACAGATTGTGGCTCTGAAATGTTTGAGCATATCCAGACCCACAATGTTATCAGGTGTGTTCAGGGAAAGCAAAAATGGACAGAGTGTAGAAAACTTATTAACATGAAAGGCAAGGGTTTGTGATAATGGGCTAAGTGAAGGTGTGCCATCGAACCCTATCGATGTAACCGTTAAACCAGACAGGGGAGCCCTCGGAACCAATTGTTTGGACAGAGCGCTACGAGTAGCTCCTGTATCAACCAAAAAACGATCAGTAGAACCCAAAACATGTGCTGTAACATAAGGACCCCTCTGATCTACTGGCACTTCAACTGATTCCTCCCCCCATCCTACGCAATCCTATGCATGTTGCGAATCGTGATACCCAGGGCGTTCATAATCGGACATTTAATACTGGTTTCGTCGATCAAACACATTAGACCCATCACGTGGCCGCATATTAGAATCAAATCGAGCACGATCATTTGAATGTCCTCTAGAGCCTGAAAAACCCCCTCTACCTCTCACCGGCCCCTGGCCACGCTCCTGGCGCTGTGCGTGTAATACCGGACAATCCCTGGCCCAATGACCCAACTGTTTGCAATACGCACATTTATCCTTAGTTACATCTGGGCGACCAAAAGGGGGACCCAAAAATCCTCTTCCACCTCTCTCAGAACCCCGGCGAGGCGGACCATACACTTGCGCCAACATCACCTTTGTTTTTAAATCTTTCGACTTCTTCTCTTCGTTACCCTTCGCTTCTTGTTCCTGACGCTTGTAATACTGAGCCATCGTCAGGAGGGATGCCGGAGACGATGTTGTCCAAGAGCTTACACTCGCTTTTAATCGAGCTGCTACTCCTGGCAATAAATTCGACACATATTTATCAACAAAAAGATGTCGATCCGTATCAACCGTAAGTGACTGACCGCTAAAATCATGAAATGTTTCCTCAAACCGCGTAAAGAAATCAGAAACTGATTCATCAGCCTTCTGTTTGCATGAGGCTACTATATTCCAATCGATCTTTTTAGGGGGATAATCGTTTTTAACTTAGTCAAAATAGCAGCTGGGAGATCTAAAATAACCTGGGGCGGCTTTTGCGCGGGTTTTCTCTCTCTATCCTCATCTTCAATGTCAGACCATTTCGCTTTAAAAACAGCTAGATCATCTACTTTTCGTACGGATCTCCACATATCCGGTGGTAAAATAAGCCCAAAGAACAAATCTATATCTGCTAAGGTCATAGTACAAGAATTTAAAGCCCCCTCAACTTCCTCATAAAAGGCGGCAGGATTCTTTCGAAGATCGGGTAGTGCATCCTTCAATGTCATAACATCAGCCCTATGCCAAGGAGTATAAACCCAATTGTACACAAAATATCCTCTAGCATCGGGGGAAGACATATCCAAACTAGTTCCCGCTCCCTTAGGAGGAACGTACAGAGGCGCTGCCTCTCGCATCGGCTTAGCATGCAATAGTTCAATCTTATCTGAATGAATGATAGACGACTGCTTTCCACCTGCATTTGGATTCGATTGCTCCTCCTCCTCTTTCTTTTGGTGCTCTTTTTCTTTGAGTTGAAACATCGCGTCCCGTAACGCAAACAGCCGTCGAACCGCATCGGGTACCTTAGAGGGATAAAGGACACCGTTACGTAATGCTTTAGAATCTAATACTGTATCATCAGGCTCAAAAACATCAGAGTATATCCGAAAAGCAGTAACCACTTCATCAGAAAAGGTTTCAGCAAAGTATAACTTTTCCCTATCCTGCCATCCTTCCAAAGACGACAATAATTCAGCGAGAGATAGTTTATTTTTAAGCACACAAAAAGAAACTTTCCGAAGCTCACCCATGCGATCAGTTGATAACATGGACTGCGTGTCTACCTTCTCCTTGAGCAATACAGAATCCTTGACTCCCGGAGCGGACGGGCCAACATAAGGTGGCGGAGAACGATCTAATAGAGAAAAATCATCTTCAAGATTAGTAAGGACAGGATAAAGAGGCTGCCGAACAGCATATTGACCCGATATTTGCAACCTGTGCTCTTTCTCCTGTTTTTCCGCCCGTTCTTTTTCCTCACGCTTTTTCGCTTCCTGTGCTTTCACATGGTCCTTTTTCTGTTGTTCTTTGTCACTCAGCGCTTTTTCACGTTTCTTGCTCTCACGCACTTCTTTCACCCACAATCGTATACATTCAAACATGTCTTGTCTTGCACACCGCTTACATATACACTGTTCCACATACTCAATCTTACGCATATCAAACGATCCATACAAAGGCCATCGCAACTCAGGATCCTTCTTGGTATATTTCCTCCACAATGTGCTGTACATTATAGGGGAAAGACCGTGCTTCACGTACATGTCCCTATTAGGAGTCCCCTCTGGGGGGGCTGGTTCAGATTCCTCAAGACTTGACCGGTTTCCAAAACAGCAGCACCACTTACGAAGTGCGCTCAAAGCAGGCATGTTCAAGAATAGTGCAAAATATGCAATATTATCCAAAAAATAGCACTTAAACGTTGCGCCGTTCAAATTCAAACAACCCTGGAGAAATATCTCCACATTACCTGCCTATATGTGTTGCAACGCATATATTTTCACATTACTTATTTCAAAATATGACCGGTCATCACAAATCAAATCAAATCCTTGCCAACCCAGGCTTCACAAAAGCTCGCAGCAAGTACCGTACGGCGGTTCTTACCAATCAAGAGCATCCAGATTCCAACTGCAAAGTTCCAAATTTGCCCAAAACGGCCATTGCACGGCAAAACCGACAGAAGGGGTCTCAGTCGAGGACCGGCGCCACCCAGATGGTCAGCTCGGAAGGGAAGGAAGAAAGCCTCGGGATGCCAGAACTAAAGAAGCCGCTGGCAGTGATCACGTCCCCGGCAAGGTTCCACTCCTTCATCACGACCAGTCCTTCGAGCATCCGAGTCGCCGATGAGCCCCACGTGATGGGCGCCAATTGATGAGTACAGGCCCCAGTTAGGCCCGCAAGTACAAAGGGTTCGCCGTTCTGTGTACAAAGTACTAGAGGGAAGTTGGCACGGAAACTGCAAATACAAAGACAAAGTTTGTTAACCTTCAAAGGTGGTCCTATAACCTATACAACACTTTACAGTATTGCACAGAGTAGCACAAAGAACTTGTGCACATGGTCCCCTTTTACACACAATAGGGGGGCTCATAAGTAGGCGGATACAACATGAAGCAAGATTTATGGCCTTATATGGACATGTTCAGTGCATGATCAATACATGGGTGGAGTTAACAGTTCCTGAGACCCGCGAAAACACATTCAAGCAAAGCCTAATCAGTGACAGATGTGGTCAGTTCTGAACATGCACTAAACGCACAAAGGAGTTATTCATAGACTGTTGCTAGGCAGGTCTCGGGAGTGACTAATGAAGAGGTAAGACTCTTCTCGTGCAGAGCACGTGGTTTCATGGCCATACAAAATGGCGGATGGCTAAGCAAAATGGAATCTGAACATTAGTCAATATAAAGCAGAAAACGTAATTCAGACATGAAGAGCACATGTCTTCAGTGAATGCTTAATCATATTGCTGTTTTATTTACAACAGGGTTCCCGAGGCTCCCGGGGCGTCGGCGGTGATTTAAGGGGTGATTTGATGCACTTTTCGCTCAGGCCTGTGGTGGTGATAACATGCCGTACCCTCACAGTTCCCACCCAGTCACAAGCAGAGGCGATACCCTGGGCTGGTGGCAGTGATTTCTGAAGCGCTCTGAATAACGCACTCAACTGGGGGATTTAATCTACATGCTCCACTCGGGCCTGCGGTGACACCAGGGGTGACGAATAAATCCGACTTACACGCCCCGCGCTGCAGAGGCAGTTGTTGAAGATCACAGGGCCAGCGATGCTGAGTGCAGGCACAGTGTTGCAGGGGCAAGTCCTTAAAAATGTTGTTGTCTGCAAAAGGCAGTTCTAAGAAACGTCATGGAGACACTCTGGGGATGTTATTTTCAGTCTCCCTGGCAGGCAAGATCAGCAGGCAGTAGGGCAGCAACACGCGTTGGGGCAGCGGTTCCTGGGAGCAGTCAGCCTCAGCAGTGTGGCAATCCTCCTGTCGCAGCAGTCTTCACTCCAGCAGAGATTCTTCCTAGTCCAGTAGTGTAACCAGGATGTGTGGCCAGGACCCTCCCTTTAATACCCTGGCGCCCAGTCACTAGAAGGGGCTAGTAGCTTCTGGAAGGGTCTAGGGGTTTCTGGGGTTTTCCCTGTCTTCCCTGACCAGGCTCCTGGCTGTCTATAGTGACAAAGGCAGGGTCATTAGGCCTATTGTAGGGCAGCTGGGCCCAGCCTATTCAAGTGTAAAGGTGTGAATCACCACTCCCTCCTCACAGCCCAGGAAGGCTATCAGCATGCAGATGGGAGGGGGAGTCTGCAGTGCACAAACTAAGTGGAGGCAGGAAAATGTCCCCTTTCTAAAAGTGGGATTTCTAAAGTAGTGGTGCCCAAACCCCATATATCATTAGAAAGGGTTCCTCGCTACGATTCCAGGTATACCAAACATACCTATTAAGTCCCAGTCAGAAGTTATCTCATAGGGGTGTTCCCAATGTTAGTCTATAGAAGGATAGGCCTCACTGCGGTAGCTGGGACCTGTGGCAAGTATGCCAGTATCACCATGTGTTTAGGGGAGAGCACCTGCACCTTAGCACTGTTTAGCAGTGGTAAGGTGCCCAGAGTCCAGAGTCCAACAAAAATATGAGGTCAAGTGGGAGGCAAAAAGAGAAAAAATGTAGGGGGAGACCACCCTAAGGCTGACAGGTCCAACACAATAATATCAGCTAGGTTAAAAAATCCTTATTTAGGAGTATTTTTAGATTCCCACAATATCTTTTCACCCAGTCTTTCCAATCTCTGTCTCCACTTTAACCATGCTACTGGGGCCCTGTTCAAAGCATTCACAAAAGTACGCAGCAAACCAATATTTCCCCTGTTGGAAATCTATAAGCTTCAATGCCTACTGTGCTTATATTTGGGCCTGGAATATGGGGGTTTCGAAATTGAACCTACCTCCAGACTGTAGAAAACCATTTTTATGGACATCTGCTATACTTAGGCCCAGAAAGTTCCCAGCATTGTTTGCATGAAGTACTGGATTTGGCCTATGTAACTAACTTGGTGGGGTTTGCTCCACTTCCTCTGGGCCTCTGTATGAAGCAACCAGAAAGCAACATTCAACCAAGCTACCCGTGTGAAAGATGATAAAGGATGCAGTATTGTGCAAGGGTTATGTTTTTAAAGCTATCCTTTTTAATGTAATTTTACTATATCCAACTGTGGTTTTATGTTTGCTCTTTTATGATTAAATATGTATAATCATATATTTAGAATCAGATAAAGAAATCAATTAATCAGTTCATAATTTATTCTGTGACCTTTATGGTTGAAGCAAACTGCCTTAAAAATGGTGAAAGGAGAGGAATATTCAACAACACTCTGAGATCTATATCGTTTATTTGAATCAGGCCAGTATTTATGAGTATGGATAAGTGCATTTTTTTGCATGGTCACCTCCATCTTTGTGGACTGGTGGTGCCGTTGACACTGTGCACGGGGAAACTACGAACCAAGCCCCAGTGCATGTGCCCTGACATCTAAATCATGTCGAAATTGGATAACCCTAATTGTCATATTTAACTTTCTTATATGGCCATAGTATATGGTGTCCCAAAATACACCCATTGCCTGGAAAATTAAATGTCACTTATGGACCAAAGCACTACTGTGTCATTGACCAGTGTGACAAGACAAAACATGGTTCAACGCCTACCACTGTAGCGTGGCTGCCAGTTTTGAAACTGCAACCCTATCTGTCAAAATCAACCCTTTTTGACAATAGAAAACTACCCTTTTAATTAATAATCAGTCATTCTTATGTAGGCTTCAAAGCCCACAAGGCAGGGTGCATGGTATTTGAAAGTAGGACTTGTAGACATTTAAAATTAACCTGCCCTTACAGTTCCCGGTCCCCAAAAAGCTATTTCCCTTTAGGAAGGCTGACTAGCCCATTGAGAAACACGGAGAAACAATATTAAATATGAATTCTGCTATGTCAGGCTAGGCACCAGCTGGAAAAATAATTAAAGCAATGTTCGTAATAATTATCAAAGGCTTAACTCAATGATGAAAACTATTTCCTAATGAATATAAAGGAATGTAGTTCCTGGAAGGTAGTTTGTATTAGCCTCCAAATGACAGCCCACTGGTGAATGGCCCTGGTGTGTGAAAACTGCCTCCCGAGCAGAGTTAATGTCCTCGTTGTGGGGAGGTGTTTTGTTCCTCCAGTAGAAAGAACAGTTGGGCAGTGCGCCGTAACTTAATTTACTTAAGGGGACCTCTTGTGTTCAAGCAGATGATACCTGCACAATTCCGTTTTTGTCTTACCAGTCAGGCGGGCACCAAACCCAGTGAGAGAAAAGCTGCTCCCAGAACTGATTTGACCTGACCAAGGAATTTAGGTGTGCACATTATCGTGGTCACACAAGTGGGTGGGCCCATAGGCTCTGGACAAGGAAAGAAGGGTTTCTCCATCTTAAATTAAGTGAGTGAGGGCCTGTGGCATTGCTTGTAGTAGGGAACTCAGGAACTGTTGCAAATTTGGCTAGGGATACCACTAGGAACTTTTAAACTATTGATTACAGAAGGTCGAGGAGTCACCCCACCATCCACAAGATAGTGTGAGGCATACATGTGGCACACCAAGATACCGTCTTAAGAGCCCTCTGGGCCTGTGAAAGAACAGAAGAAGGAATGCACCTGATGGTTGAGGCCTGTAAGGAGACATGAATGGCTGGACCTGCTCCCACTTCTACCCAGGACAAAGAAGTGGACTTCAAGGGTCAATTAGCTGCCTTCTTGTGGCCCTGTGTAAGCTACAGGGTCACAATAAGCTGAATAGTCCAGCTGACTAGTAACAATTAGATCTGAAACTGGACTCTGTTGGTGGCCTGTGCTGGAGTGAGTCTTGATTACCAAGTGCTGTTCTTAAGATCATAGGTGTGTCTAACTGGACTTCTCGTAACATCCCTGACAACGTGGAACTTAGAAATGGTTTGGACGTAAAGAACTCTAAAAGACTAAGACAAAACTGCCTAGTCCATTCACCTGTGTACTGATGAAAAAGATTTCAATAGAAAAAGCTTCTCTGCAGCAGCAAATCCAGTTCAGAGAACCATCGGCAAGAAGAATACGGCTTTGTGTAACTGAACCTCAGATGCAGCCACAGACATTTCCCAGTGAAAAATTCTGAGCTCCAATCAAGTCTGAAGGTAAAAACATTGAGTGGGCAAAGGAGTGTCCGACTGAGAAGAGGATTTCACTGGGCATAACATTTTAATTTGTCCCACTCTGACCTTTCCCACCACAACCAATAGCTTCAACAGGACCTCCTTCACTTCCTATATGCATTTGTGGGGACTTCCTCAGCAACTGCTTGTTGCCCTGCCCTACTGAAAGATTTTGACTTCCAGAAGAAAGGCTATGTACCAAGGTAAAACCTCTGACCCTCTTGAACCTGCTTGGATTATCCAACCAGTGCTCAATTCCGGTTATCCTGAAATCACACCTAGATCTTGGTCTTCCGTGAACAGTCTACCTGCATTGGCACTTATTGCTTTTTGGTGCTATTTTGATAAAAACTTTATAAATTCACATCTCCTGTCCCCCTCATTGAATTTTGCTGTCATTTTGTTTAAAATATTATTTATCAATTGTACTCTAACTGTCTGAATTTGAGTGGAATTTTTGTTGTTTTGTTTTTTACTTTTCAACTGTTGGTACTACTAAATGCTTTAAACATTTCTCTCAGTTAAGCCTGTCTGCTCCATGCCATAGCTACATAGGGTTGAACTCAGGTTTAAATTGCTGAAACCTTTTATTTGACCTAAAAGTATGATGGCTTTATTACACAAACGATACAAAAGGGGGTGGTGATGGACGGAGCATCAGAACCAATCAAACACTCACACCCAGTTAACAGATCTGGGTTTGATCCATCACCGTTCTTTAGCCCACTCTGCCACCCCAGTTCAGACATGGCCATATGCAAATCAGTCTGACCCTTTGCCTCATGGGAACAATCCAGCCCGAACTGCCAAGCCATGCCTTCCCTGGACCGGAAACAAGCTTCCTAGGACCGGTTTCTTGCATTTCAGTCGTCATCAGCCAGGCTTGCTTGAATCCAGTGGCAAAGTGAGCAAGGGACTCACGTCTGAGCATATCCTGCCAACTTATGGCGAACAAAGCGATACAAAAGGGGGTGGTGATGGACGGAGCATCAGAACCAATCAAACACTCACACCCAGTCAACGGATCTGGGTTTGATCCATCACCGTTCTTTAGCCCACTCTGCGCCCCAGTTCAGACATGGCCATATGCAAATCAGTCTGACCCTGTGCCTCATGGGAACAGTCCAGCCCGAACTGCCAAGCCATGCCTTCCCTGGACCGGAAACAAGATTCCTAGGACCGGTTTCTGGCATTTCAGCCATCATCAGCAAGGCTTGCTTGAATCCAGTGGCAAAGTGAGCAAGGGACTCACGTCTGAGCATACCCTTCCAACTTATGGTGAACAAAGCGATACAAAAGGGGGTGGTGATGGACGGAGCATCAGAACCAATCAAACACTCACACCCAGTCAACAGATCTGGGTTTGATCCATCACCGTTCTTTAGCCCACTCTGCCACCCCAGTTCAGACATGGACATATGCAAATTAGTATGACCCTGTGCCTCATGGGAACAGTCCAGCCCGAACTGCCAAGCCATGCCTTCCCTGGAATGGAAACAAGCTTCCTAGGACCGGTTTCTTGCATTTCAGCCGTCATCAGCCAGGCTTGCTTGAATCCAGTGGCAAAGTGAGCAAGGAACTCACGTCTGAGCATACCCTGCCAACTTATGGCGAACAAAGCGATACAAAAGGGGGTGGTGATGGACGGAGCATCAGAACCAATCAAACACTCACACCCAGTCAACAGATCTGGGTTTGATCCATCACCGTTCTTTAGCCCACTCTGCCACCCCAGTTCAGACATGGCCATATGCAAATCAGTATGACCCTGTGCCTCATGGGAACAGTCCAGCCCGAACTGCCAAGCCATGCCTTCCCTGGACTGGAAACAAGCTTCCTAGGACCGGTTTCTTGCATTTCAGCCGTCATCAGCCAGGCTTGCTTGAATCCAGTGGCAAAGTGAGCAAGGGACTCACGTCTGAGCATACCCTGCCAACTTATGGCGAACAAAGCGATACAAAAGGGGGTGGTGATGGACGGAGCATCAGAACCAATCAAACACTCACACCCAGTCAACAGATCTGGGTTTGATCCATCACCGTTCTTTAGCCCACTCTGCCACCCCAGTTCAGACATGGCCATATGCAAATCAGTCTTACCCTGTGCCTCATGGGAACAGTCCAGCCCGAACTGCCAAGCCATGCCTTCCCTGGACCGGAAACAAGCTTCCTAGGACCGGTTTCTGGCGTTTCAGCCGTCATCAGCCAGGCTTTCTTGAATCCAGTGGCAAAGTGAGCAAGGGTCTCACGTCTGAGCATACCCTGCCAACTTATGGCGAACAAAGCGATACAAAAGGGGGTGGTGATGGACGGAGCATCAGAACCAATCAAACACTCACACCCAGTCAACAGATCTGGGTTTGATCCATCACCGTTCTTTAGAATGCTTTGCCATTGGCTCTACGTAGCACTTCTAATTTGCTGACCTTTAGGAAGGGCCTTAAAACTTGGCTCTTTGCCCCTTAGCATGTTCCCTCCTTAGTTTTGTTGTTTTTCTTTTATCCCACTGTGTCATGTTTTTATGCTTACAAGCTGCCAATAGAAAGCGCCGGGACACTCCAATGGAGTAGCCGTGTGCTATAGAAATCAAAAATGACATAACATAACATAACATTAGCCCACTCTGCCACCCCAGTTCAGACATGGCCATATGCAAATCAGTCTGTTATTTATTACACAAAAAGCCCCTTTTGGGGTCTGATTTAATGAACTTTCCAGCGCTATATATTACTGTTAGCTGCAGCAATAATATACGTTTCTCAAAGCTTACTTTAAGCAAACATTCAGTGGCCGTGTTGTTCACTATGAACTTATTAAAAGATCATGTAAAATAGTCACTTCTTAAATAGTTAGCTTTCCTTCCTTGGATCTTCCTGTCTCCGATGATAGTTTTAATTTGTGAAAACTGAATGTACTCTCATCTGCTTCTTCAATTGGCAAGTCAGCATAAAAACAGTGACAATTTCGTTTTCAAAATTTATGGTATGAGTGCCTCAAGAACTAGCCTGTATAATGCTGACTGTATGCAAGGCATATTTGATGAATTTTCACATTCACTACACTGTATAATTTACAAGTATGTAGCTAGTGAATATTTATTTGAAAGCGAACGAGGTGACTAATTATTGAAATTATGCAGCATGGAAGGACAAGCTGTGTTATATATACCAGACTACAGTGGCTGGTGAGACGTTAGGCGGACGGTGCTTCCGATACTACGGAACCGACACTAAATTCTAGTGTTTCCTCACCCCGGCCTTGAATACAGCACAGCCCAGGAGGGTGTGCTCTTTTATCTACGGTACCACACTTTTTTAGGGTGCTGTATGCGTGTCCACAATTATTAACTCTTAGAGGCGGTGGGCACCACCAAAGAGGTGTAGGTTGCCGCATTATTTTTCCCCGGTCCTGATGAATTGCCATTTACTATATTCTAAGGCAAGAAACATGTTGACCTATTGATCCCCCTAGCACATGCACTCACATAACTAAAGGTGAGAAATGTGCGGATTATATTTTTTGTTTTAACCAGGATGGTGACCATGCTTTATTAAAATTATTTAGTGGATCACCTACCCCTGTTTTAATATACTCACTTTCACCTCATCTGCACCTACACTCACTATTGTAATTAAACTCTCCCCCCCACACACACCTCACTCATCGGCGTTGGAAAAAAAGATCTCCGCTAGGAAGGCCCCATTAGGTGCCTGATCGGGCATTGCACCTGCCGGCCCGATAAGGAGCAAAGACCCGGTGATGAAGCAAGAGAGCCACTGGGGGTTTGAGGTTGTGCCTGGCCCTTCATGGATGACTCAGAGCTGAGCTGAATGGGGCTTGGCTGCATATAGAGTAGTGGGAGGAGATTCCCTTGCACCTGAATAGGGCCTGTCTCCCTTGCACAATGCTGTCTCTACCCCCTTAGGTCATACTGCAGCAGTGAGAACAGAACTGGTTTTAACTGGGGTCAGAGACCCTTGCACCAAGAGAACAAAGACATTTTGAGGTATAAGTATTAGGCTTAAAACCTCAGAGTCTTAGAATACTTCTGGAATCAAGAGGATCCTTTGCCAAGGAGAAGAGCTGGAGAAACTGAGGAGAAGTACTGCCCCTTTGGTGTGTCCTGTCTGGGGTTGTCCTGCAGTAGCTGTTTCTGCAAAGGAAAGGAGAAGGACTTTGCAATGTGCTGTGTCCCCCTGCTTGAGGAAGATCTCCAAGGGCTTAGGTAGAGCTTGCCTCCTGTTCTGAAGTCTCAGGAACACAAAGTCTTGACCCCCAGCTCCCCTGAACTTCCTTCCTTCGAGTTCTGACCTGCCAAGAGGTGCCTGTGACTCTGTTGGGCCTATGAAGGTTGTTCCTGCTGTTGGGAGCTGGAAAAGCAACGGAACTACAAGAAAATTGGCGCATCGCTCTTCTTGCGGCTATTTTCCCGACTCAGCACCGCTGTGCGAGAAGAATCTCCACGCATCGCCGCTACCGAAACCAAAGCTACGAGAACTGACACATCGAGGGATTGCAGCTGAAGAAACCGACACAGCGCCGCTCGACGACAACTCATTGATCACGACACATCCTGGATTTCCACACATCATACCTGTGCAGAAAGTTTTCCAGGCGCATCACTCGCAGACCAGAATCATCACGGAATCGACGCATCACTTCCCCCTACAGACCGGATTCGATGCATCACTTCTCATGCGTGCAACAGAACTGTCGCATCGCCTCCCCATGGTCTCAGGAACGGACTCATCTCTTTGTTTTTCGACGCTTCCCATCTCTGCGGCTGTTTGGCCTGGTGAATTTTGTCGCAACTACAGGTACTTTGAGATAAATCACCTATCCATAGTTTTCCATGGGCCAAGTTGTTTGAAACCTTTCTAAAGTCATATTCTTACTACATGTATGTTGGATTTTTATTGTTGTGGTCTTGTTGAGTTTAGATGAAGATACTTTATTTTTCTAAACTAGTGTGGTGTCCATTTGTGGTGTTGTCACTGTATTTCTGTGTGTTTGGAGTACAAATACTTCACACATTGCCTTTGGGATGTCTTTCTGCTTGTGCAGAGCTACCCAGGGGGTATCTAAAGTGTGTGTCCCCCTACCTTGATTAGAAGCAAGTGTCCCTATTTGGACAAAGGTACCTACCTCTGCCAACTAGAGACCCCCATTTCTAACACCAGCTGATGTGTGGCACTGAAAATTGAGGCAAAGGTGCATTTTAGACTCCCTGAATTGCTTCCATTTCATAGATATGACAGGTCTTCAAACTGTGAGATGCGCCCCCCTTGGGTCTGTGGCTGTATTCCCAGGAGGACGCAAATGCCTCGGAAAAGCCTTTTAAATGAAGCTTGTTTACTTGGTGCATTTCCAGGCTGTCTTCTTTGACATTCAGTGGTTGAAGTGCATACGAAAGTGTGGCAACTGTGATCCTGAGTGTCATGGCTGTGGGGGGACAGTGAGTGTAGTGGCAGGGTCAAAGTTGTCATTAAAAAAACAAAGTATTCTGTATCTGTTTTGTTGTTTTTTTATCTCCAATTAACTGCATTTAAGATAACACACACAACTTAGATTAAAATAAATGCAAGTTAATCAGTGGAAAAAGCACTCTTTTACTATGAAACATCAGTTGGTTTATGTGATAGCTGCAGATGTCTGTGTGTGACCAGTGAGTCACAGAAGTGAATTCTGGTTGGTACAGTGGGGAATTGTGACTTGTGTATTTATAGTGCTACAAGGTCTCAGACTGTGACACAAAGCATTGTGACTGTGTCTTTTTAAAATTGTACTACACTCAGCATAAGACAGGCTGCAGGAAAATGATTCACTGCTCAAGATAAAACAAGTGATTTCAAAGTACATATTTTAGTAAGGCGTAATCAGGCTGAACCCAGTGCCAACATTTTTAAAAGGCAGAACTCAGCGGACAACACTCTTACATTGCCTCTCATAAAGAATACATCTTTGTCACAATGAAACCTCAAGAGACTGCATCAATTAAACCAAAAGCAGACTCCCAAGCACAGTCTTTACATTTGGTGATATACCAGTTTATAGCGGGATAAGAAAAGAGTAGACCAGGTGGGGTGGTACAAGAATATTTTATTTTCGGTAAGTTCCAAAAAAAAGCCTTTTCAAGCAGTTTCTTCACTGTCCAAGAAGGGGGTAATAAGCCGTTTTCGGTAATCGGTAGGCTCCACCACAGTTTTACAGGTAGGCAGGATCCTGGATTATTCAAAAAGAAACACAAAATAAAGGAGTATTAACTATCCTACTGCTTTTTAAAAAAAATGCTTGTAGGGAAAGGAGTGAGGAGAGATGAGCACCCGACATCCAGGCTGGTGCCAGCGGTAACCGTCACCAAGGAGCGGGGAGTGTGAGGGATCTATGTAGGTCTTGTGGGGTAATACTTTGTTGATTCTCCCCCTAGAAAAGACCTGGTCCTTTCTCCTACACACTGCCCCCGCCCACGGAACAGAGCATGCACCTGAGTGAGTCACGCTCCTCCGGGAATGCGGCTGGGTGGCTTACAGGGTCATTGGCCTCCAGGCACTCCTGACGTGTCCTTGGAGTGGTTCTCCTTCTCCTCCGCTATCCCACCTCAGCTGTCGTCTTCGGTTTTAGGCTGTTCCTTAGTCTCTTGCGATGCACGGCACCTTCTCCGATCTTCCAGGATGACGCTGACTCCGTCTTGTCCTCTTCCGGGTCCTTTTCGCTTTCTGGTCCCGTCGACTCCTCCCACCAAGGGGTGGGTTCTCATCCCCCGTATCCTCTTGGCTGCCAGTAATTAAAGGGCTCACAGGGGTCTTCCTGTGGATCTTCGCCGGTATACAAAAAGGCAGTAGAGGGTGTCAGTGGCTGAAAGGTACACAAAGGTAGGGGCAAATAAGGGATCCCGGCTTCATCCGCACTGCTTCCATTGATAGTGGATCCCATATCCTGACACAGTTGCACATATTTACATTCATTTCAGGTAACAGGCACCCTGGTGAGAAAGCCTGTGTCTTCTTTAGCTTTCTGTCCCTCCCTAGGCTTCATAGTAGAAGAGACCTTACCCCCTTTTACTTTGAGAAGCTTAGGTAAGGTTTGATATCGCACTGCCGCTACTCTCTTTCCAAACCCGCACTCTGCACTTTCGCCTTTTAAACTGTGATTGTTATTTTATTCTGTGTACCTGCCGCTTTTGAATACATTGTTTTAAACATCTGTGCCCTTATTCCCGGGGGGTCCACCGCAGCTGCTGAGGTGCTGTTTGAGTGGAGGGAGCTCTCCTGGTGAAGGTCCTTTCCCTCCGGAGTACCTACTTCCGGCGGGACATAGCACTCCGCCATCTTGGAGGAGAGACGGTCTAGTTCTTCCTCCAGCTAGTTTTCGAAAGCTACAAAATCAGCTGATGGCGCTGACGCGCAGCACTGAGAAGCTTAGGTAACATTTGATATCGCACTGCCGCTACTCTCTCTCCAAACCACACTCTGCACTTTCTCCTTTTAAACTGTGATCATTATTTTATTCTGTGTACCTGCCGCTTTTAAATAAACCGTTTTAAATGTCTGTGCCCTTATTCCTGCACTCTGACCACTTAGACTGGTAGCATTTTGTACTTACAATTTTGCTGTTGGGTCCATGCCGTTCACTTCTCCCCGGTCCACTGCAGCTGCTGAGGTGCTGTTTGAGTGGAGAGAGCTCTCCTAGTGACGGTCCTTTCCCTCTGAAGTACCTACTTCTGGTGCGCCATAGCACTCCGCCATCTTGGAGGAGAGACATTCTAGTTCTGCCTCCAGCTAGTTTTCAAAAGCTACAAAATCAGCTGATGGCACGTATGCACAGCAGACGCGCACAGCGGGTGCACCAAAGGCAAGCCCATCTGCACCCGTCCGTGCACAATCAGGCGCCGGGGCCAGGACCGCTGGTCGGATACTGACCTACTCAGCGGAGGAGTTACGGGCTCTCGCTACTAGGAGCTACATGCTGGATACAAAGGTAGAAGCTAGGCTGAGAACTGAAAAGGTGCTGGGAAATAAGGAGGGTGGCTGGACTAAGATCCCTCCTGTCTAGCCTTCGTGGGAGCATATCGCCCTCTGCTCCCGGTACCAACGTCTCCTAGTGGTAGGAGACTTCAACTACCACTGGGATAAACTTCCAAGACAGCCACCTGCCAGCCAGTTTGAGGAAGTAATGAGCTCTATGGGGCTCCGCCAGCTGGTGGACTACCCCACCCATGTTAAAGGCCATATGCTGGACCTCATTTGGACGACTGAGCCACAGGTGAACCTCTCAGACACCAGCCCATGCACCTGGTCAGCCCACTCACTAGTTAGCTGCTGGGTTCCACTAGCTAGTCAACTGTCACAGCCACCTCCAGAGTGGAGAGTGGTGCGCAGCTGGAACAAGATTGAGGCTGATAATCTAATAGACACCCTGCTCAGTAACCCTGTTGAAAAATCTAGGAAAGGTAACCTCGACCTAGAGAGCAAGGCCCTAACTGGTAACTTAAGTAGGGCCATTGATCAGATAGCACCGACACAAAGGGAACGAATTAGAGAGAAGAGCAAGGGAGCCCCCTGGTTTAACGAGGACCTGCGGAAAAAGAAGCAAACCCATCGTCAAGCTGAGAGGCTATGGCGTAAACTAAACCTCCCAGCGGCGCTTGCTAGTTATAAAGCCATGATAATCCTATACAAAAAGACCATTATGGCCAGAAAGGCTGAATATTATGAGGCAAGAATCACAGATGCGACAAACAAACAAACAAAGGGAAACGTTCAGAATCTTCAAAGAGCCTAGCCAGAAGTCAGAACAGAAGCTGACACCTGAGCCGGCAGACTGCAACAAATTCCAGGATTTCTTTCTTCAGAAAGTTAGAGACATTCTCACCAAGAGAGACAATACTCCAACAAATCAGATAGCCCAGGATCAGACTCTAGCCCCCCATATCCCGGGTGAGCAGCTCACTGTCTTCCCTAACTTAAGATCTAGCACACCTATCATGCCTGATGAACCCTTCAGAAAACACCTCAAAACCTTTCTGTTTAGGGAAACTCTGGACACAGTTTAACACATCTGTTTGGTGCTCATCGGGGATGGTAGAGGGTATCTGAGCTCTCTCTCCAAGCGCTAAGAGACCTGCAGGTGATTATGCGCTATATAAGCTATGGGTAACATAACATAACATTAACATAACATAACTCAAGGTGCACAATACCACTCAGGGACGGGATGGTTGCTTTTTAACAAAATGTATTGGAACAGTTTTTCTAAAAACATCTTTTTAAAGGGTATGTCAGTCCCCATAAGTCCCTCCTGCTTCCACCTCTGTTTACATGCAAATTTCCCTTGCTAGCATTAAGTCCCATGTTGGCGTTGCTCCGCGGGGCTCAAGCCAAAGAGGAGCAAGATGTGTAGCTTTTTCACTTTTTTATTTACACAAAGGGGCAGGCAGCCTGTGTTGGACTTTAGACTTAGGAGCGATCACCCATTGGATTGGGGAGAGGAAACAGTCTTTAGGTATCATTGAAGCTGAAGGTGCAATAGCATCATATCCCACAGGGGGAGAGCCAACTAAATCACAATTATGGCTGTTTTACAATTGTTCCTTATTTGCTTTAGGGACCAGCGAACACCTTCAGTGCCGCTGTTGTTTTGGTATTCCGAGCAATTGCCCAAGGTGCCGGAATATTGAAGCAGAGGAAAAACCTTAGCCCTCATAGAAATATCAGGGAGGGTGTTGGGCAAGAGGGGTACATGCTTTTAACAAAGGAGACAGCCTTCTTGCAAGGACTTAGCTAATAGCTATTGTTAGTGAAGCATGTGCAGTAGCACTGGGGACCAGGAGTGTGAGAGGCCCACCTTATCACAATTATGACTTTCTTGCTTTACAAAAGTGGGCGATCAGAGACTGCTATTCATTGCTAGCAGCAAAGAGGAGATAAACACATGGGAGCTTATTTTTTCTTTGAAAGGGCCGGAGAGCCTGTTTCAAGATTGAAGTGATGACTATACATGGGGGGAAGGGATGAAAAAAGCAGAGGAGTCAGCCAGCTTTTCCGGGCCGCAGCTATCATTAGTGCAGCAGGTCTGTTACACTGGGGCTCACAATACCCATTTATGGGGAGCATTATTTGTTGATCAATGTATATTTTTGTTTGATGCATTTACTCTTGTATGTCTCACATTTAATATTGATTACAGGGATACCTTTTTGTAACTTGTAATTCACAAGTTACAAAAAGGTATCCCTGAAATGATCTCATAATTAGGGCTCCTAGTTTTCTTTTTTTTTTTTTTACATTTCCGTCTGTATTTATCCATATTTATTTTTGGGGCATTTTATTGGTGTTTTTCCATATTTATATTGTGTTTTAAGAATACATTGAGACGTATAATGGGATATTTCCGCATTTATTTAACTGATAAACATGAAAACATGCACTCATACTTTCATACCTATCACACTTTAGCTAATTAAGCAGCCAAATATAACAAAACACTACATCCATCATTAAATATGAGCATAATCCGCTGCCCTGTGTGCTCAGCCTCACCACTCCCAATCCTCCAGTCTATGGCATAAAGGTTTGAAGGGGGGCTGACTTCATAACATTTAGCTTCGGGGAGGGGGGGCTCAAAGCAAAAATATTTGAAGACTTCTGTTATATATAAACATTCCAATCGTGAACATTAGCTTGAGTGTATGTTGGTGAATAATAACTAGAAGTCTACATTTTGGCAAATAGGCAAGTGTCTTCCCGTTATTGTCAGTTAATCCGCCTATAAATTACTTCGGCTGGGTTCAGAAGTCCATTTTTGTTCTTCAGCATTCATTATACTGTGGGGTATGTTTTGCAAGGCCGGTTTTGCTGCTGTTTTCAAATGCAGTCTTGTAAGGGGCTCTGAGAATCATGTGCCGATCTGTTGTGCCCAGATGTTGCTCTGCTTAGATCCTTGTTTGGAACAGTTTTGTGTCTAATATAGATACACGGCACTCACAGAATGACCCTCTTGCTTCCGTAAAACAGCGTTGTTAAGCCTCAAAAACAATCATTCACAGAGTACATGCTCTATTGGACATGTTTTAAATAGCGTGTGCGTCTGTCTAAAGCTCTAACGTGCCTGCCGCGATTGTCATGGAAAGTTTTCTATTGTGTGTACCAGTGATTAACCTGCTCCTCTTGACTGTTCTTATAGGCTGGGCGCAAGTTTACAGTTCTCGTGTGTGGATAACTATGTGCTCCAAGGCTCGAAGAGCATCACGTGCCAAAGGGTCACAGATACACTGGCCGCCTGGAGTGACCACAGACCAACGTGTCGAGGTAAGACTATATGAAAGGAGCAAGATAAAAGGAAGCATAATAGAGCACTAAATCGATATTTAAGCACACATTCATATACATGGTATAATTAAACTGCGGTAGAGAAATGACAATTTGTAAATGTTGACAGCAGCAGAGCATTGCGTCAAATTGACTCTGTCGATGTTCTTAACTAATGGTGCTCTTATTGAATATGTTGGAGATGTGCTAAAACGAGCGCAGTTGAAAGTAATTGTGAACGCATCTTGAACAACCTGTGTAAGCATATTTGCGCAGGTGTAGAAGTGTTTAATTTAGTGAATGTGCCGAATGAACAGCTCTCTGTTTTGATTTTTGACGATCCATCTTTTATTAGTGCACATTTCATGAAGTTGTTTCTTCACTGTGAATATGTTAAAAAAAAAGAGCAAAGCATGTTATTTATGGCATATTAACCGCTGGGAGCAACTTAATAAATCGTGCACAGAGGAAAAAGGTTAAATAGCGAGCGCCATTCATCCATTCAAAAAGTCCATCCACCTCGGCTACTTCCTGGAAAGTTTTGGGGCGATCGGCCAAGCTTGCTTGTATTTGGCTTTGAGAGGTCCTGGTGCGGGGTTCAGAAGCTCTCTTCTGTCGTGCCCATGGTTAGCAGGGATGGGCACCTGCTGCGTCTCACCACTCCAGTGCCCCTAGAAACCTTGGGGCAGATTTATGAGCCCCTTGCGCCACTTTTGCGTCAATTTTAACATGGGAAAAGTGACGCAAAAGTGGCGCAAGGGGCTCATAAATCTGCCCCCTTGTCCGGCAGCTTGTCGGGGTGTGGTGTGATGCCTTTATGGCTCCGATCGTCCTCAGCAGCTCTCCTTTGGGAAGTCTGGCAGTGCTCTTTTGGTCCTCTTTCGTCACTAGGATTCTGGGTGGCCCCGAAGACAGAATGTCCTCCCAAAGCATGATGGTTCCAACCCTTTCTTTTTTCTCCATGTATGTCTCCAGGACAGTGGAGCCTCTAGGAACAAGATCTATCCATAAAGGGGCAAACCTCCCTCGGGATTTTTAGGGATCTCAGGAAAGGGGACACCACATGCACCTCAACTTAACTCAGTTCCTCTGAGGGACTGCACATCCCAAGCGTCTCTAGGGACACTGAGAAATGTTGTTTTTCAGGCAGGACAGCGTCAGCATTACCAGCGGTGGGGCGGGACGCGGCGGGGGGGAGTCGGCAGACGACGGAATAGGTACTATTTATTTAATTTTACCTATTCCGTCATCTGTCGATTTACCCCCACTCCCGCCCCCACACTGCCCCACCCCACCGTGCTTACCTGTGATGGCCGCCGTTGATCATTACCAGACATTAAGGGCTAAAACGAGAGGTTTGTCTGCCACTGTTGGGATAATTTTGATGATGTGTAGCTTTTTCTGCTCATAGTGGCAGGACCCAGCCACCAGTAGTGTCGTCTTCAGTCCTTCTAGCCTCTAAAAGTATGAAGACTTTTAGAAAAGCTTCATTTTTATACTGCTACCCCTTCAATGAGTGAGAGTTTAAGGCCTGCCCTCTAGATGCTTACCAAGGACATGTCCTCTGTCTGGGCTTCTGGCAATTGCCTTAGCCTGGGATCTCCCTACTGCAGCCCTGAAGTCAGAGTACCCCACTGCCTGCACTCACCAGGACCCACAGTTTACAGCTAATTGCAGCACACCTGTGTGTCAGTAGGAGTCAGAGGTTCTTATCCTGATGGAGGTAACCAATCTACAGGACAAGTAAGCAGAGTTTTCATGGAAACTCCCAGCAAGTCCAACATTCATCTCTCAGACACTGGTTGTAAGGGGGAAGCTCCACTGGCCTGGAGAGATGAATCCACAAAATTGCTTTCAGTCCAAGCACTCCAGAGAAGGGTCAACCAATCAATCAGTCTTTTGTAAAGCGCACTACTCACCCTTTAGGGTCTCAAGCACGGGGGGGGGGTATGCAGCTCCATTTGGTCATTTAAAGAGCCAGGTCTTGAGGTCTTTCCTGAATTGGTGCAGTATCAGTCTTCACTAGAGGTTGAGGGGGAGCTCGTTGCATGTCTTGGTTGCAAGGTAGGAGAAGGACCTCCCACCTGCTCTGTTCCTGTAGAAGTGTGTGACGGTGGCTAGGGAGTGGTCAGCTGATTGTATGTTTCTCTTGGGTGAGTGGTAGGAGAAGCGGTTGTTGAGATATTGAGGTCTGATGCTGTGGAGGGCCTTGTATGCATTCTTGAGCAGCTTGAAAGTTATCCTTCTTTCGATGGGGAGCCAGTGGAGGTCGAGGAGGTGTTGGGTGATGAGGTTTTGCCTTGGGATATCGAGGATTAGTCTGGCTGGGGTGTTCTTAATGGTCTGGAGTTTGCGGAGGAGTTTCTTGTTGATACCATAGTCCAGTCTGCTGGTGATGAGGGTGTGTGTGACCGTTTTCCTGGGGACAGAGGGTATCCATTTGACATTTTTATGCAGTATGCAGAGGATGTTGAAGCATGTGGAGGAGACGGTATTGATCTGGCGATTCATTGTGAGCGATGAGTCCAGTATGATGCCAAGGTTACATGCCTGGTCTGTCCGGGTGGGTGGGTTTCTGAGGGCGGGATGCCACTAAGTGTTGTGCCGTGCTGAGGGGGTGGAGCCCAGATTGAGGGCTTCTGTTTTCTCTGAGTTAAGTTTCAGGCAGCTGCTCTTCATCCAGGTTGCGGTGGCTTTCATCCCTTCTTGGAAGTTATGCCTGGTGATGCTGGGTTCCTTGGTGAGGGAGAGGATGAGTTGGGTATCATCGGTGTAGGAGACGATGTTGAGCCCATGGTTTCTGGCGATGGTTGCGAGTGGGGCCACGTAGACGTTGAAGAGGGTGGGGCTGAGGGAGGATCCCTGGCTACTCTGCATCTGGTCTCTGTTGGTTCCAAGAGGAAGAGCGGGAGTCTTATTCTTTTTGTTCTGCCAGTGAGAAATAAGCGTATCCAGTCTAGGGCCTCTCCTTAGATGCCGAAGTCGTGGAGTCTGGCGGCTAGTGTGTGGTGGGACCAGGAGGATAAGGGCTTCTGTTTGATCAAGGAAAGCACGGATGCTGTCTGTGGCGGCGAGGAGGGTGGCCTTGGTACTGTGGTTGTTGCGGAATCTGGACTGGGAGGTGTCTAGGATGTTGTTGGCTTCGATAAAGTGTGCCAGCTATGTGTTGACGGCCTTCTCGATGATCTTGTCTGAGAAAGAAAGCAGCGACATGGGCCTGAATTTCTTGAGGTCCATTGGGTCTGTGGAGGATTTCTCCAGGAGAGAGTTGACTTCAGAGTGCTTCCAGTCATCGGGAAAATTGTTGGTCTTGAGGGAGTAGTTGATTGTCCGATGTAGCTTGGGTGCAATGGCTGTGGTGGCTCTGTGGAAGATGTGAGGCAGGCAGGGGTCTGAAGGTGTTCCAGAGTGGATGCTCTTCATGGTCTTTAGGGTGTCTTCTGTCATGAGTGGGGTCCACGTAAGTAGGATCTGTTGGGTAGCATCGCTGGGGCGGGGGTTGGGGTGGTTCAGAGGTCTTGGTCGTCAAAGTTGTATTAAAGCTACTTGATCTTGAGGTGAAAGAAGGACCTGAGTCTGTTGAAAAGGTCTTGGAAGGGAGGGACGTCTGTTGTTTCGCTGTTGGGTTTGGCAAATTCCTGTATGATGGAGAAGAGTTCCTTGGTGTTGTGGTCTTTGGAGGGCATTCTCTCTTGGAGGATATTCTTCTTTGTGGATTTGATGAGTTGGTGGTGTGCCGTGGTGGCTGATTTTTAGGCAGTGCATGTTTCCGGAGTTTTGGCGTTTCTCCACGTCTTTTCCAATCATCAGTAGGAGTGCTTGGATTCCTGGAGTGCCATGGGGAACCAGTTTGCTTTCTTATTGTGTCATCTTGTGGTCTTCTTGAGGGGGCAAGTGTGTTGGTACAGTTGCCGATCCATCGGTGGAGGTTGCTTGCCGTGGTGTTGGCGTCTGTTGTAGTAGGGGGTGGGGTGCAAGTGAGGGCAGAGGTGAGGACTTCTTTGGAGACTTTGTTCCAGTTTCTGCCTGGTGGGTGGTGCACGTGCTTGTGCGTGGTGGGTTTTCTAAAAGAGAAATGGATGCAGTGGTGGTCTGTCCAGAGCTGTTCTGTGGTGTGGCTGAAGGAGATGCTGTTTCCTCCTGCGAAGACTGGGTTGAGTGTGTGTCCTGATGTGTGAGTGGGTGTGGAGACAAGTTGCTTCAGTTCTGTGTTGGTTCTCTAGGAGTGCGGTGGTGTTAGAGGCCTCATAGTTGGTCTGGTCTTCTTCTGGGACAAGCAAAATCAATTTTCTCTTCTTATCGCAACCCATGTAGGGATTTTTAAGTGAGGGTGGAAAGGTTCAGAAGATAGGCTCCTATACCTAATTCTAAGGTGACACATCATCACCTCACCCATCTCCCAGCCGTCCTGGACAGCATTTTGGTATGTTCCAGCATGGTGGCTGCAACTGGCTGATTGAAAGACCTTCTTGAGAGCCTGGCATCACACCCTTAACTCCCCCAAAAAGAAAAGGAGAGTCTTCTCATACCTAGTGCATTGTGAATAGGTCATCAGCGAATGCTGATTCTTTCCTCAGTCCTTCCTCTACCAGAAAAAATGCAAGTACCTGGCAAATTACCCTCTTAAGTGGGACAGGCTTTGTTTCCCCAGCTGATCAGCAGAGTGTGGTAAATATTCTTTTTACCTAAACTGAATTTCATACGGAATCTTTAAAATAAAGTAAAATAGCTCAGAATAACAAGAGGCAGAATCCGTGGTATAAGAGGTTTTCTAAATGGGCTTTATTCCATCCAAAATGGCTGACTCGAGTCGCGGCCTTCAGGTTCCGTCACCACGAGGGTTCAGGAAGTGAAGTACAATACTTTATTGACAAGAAGGAACTTTTATAGGTCATACATTTACAATGAAACAAGTGCAAAAAGGCGTAACAATTGATAAGATAAATTAACATAGTGATACGTAATTGAAACTAGGCGTAATAAGGAGCAAAAAGAAACATGATTGGCTCTGATTATCATGCATAGGTGGATCTATAAGATAATACTTAACATAGATGCGCGCGCAGCAGCATGACGTGTGATTGACGTGCAACTAGGGGGTGAAGGGGACTTGACATTTAGCTCTACATGTGGAGACGAGAAGTCTGGGGGTCATGTCAACCTAATCCCAAATCATATCTAACATCCTATGTTTAGAGAACTATGTTATCCACAAGGAAGGACTCTCGGACAGAATCTATTCTATACTAACTGTATGTGCGTGTACAAGCGTCTAAGTGCCTATATGAGAAGCGAGGGGCAGAAAACTTTCCATGGCAACAGGGCTATGAATCACTTGCAGGAGGACGGAAAGGCTGAGTCCTTTGCTTGTGAGCTAAAGGAAATGTTTACCTAAATCACTAGACAGGAATGCATCGGCTGAAGAGCAAAATAGATAATTCGAAGGTGAAATACAGCTTCTTGGCAGGCAGGCGAAAACTGGCCGAGGCAGGCACCGTTAGCTGCACAGGGAGTAGGACAAAGTTCATGGATACAGATGCGAGCTCAAGCTGAAGCTGTCAGAGACAGAGAGCAGGGAAGGCTTTAAGGACAGAATCGGGCCTACTTGCCTGAACTGTAAAAATGGAGTAACTTAGCCATATAAAGTCGGTGGCTTTTCATACTTAGGAATTGAATATCCAGCCCATTGATGGCGGATCTGACAGAGAACATGTCGACGGTAGACACACATATGTTTGCGTCTTGGAAACTAGAACTGGAGGGAACATACATGTACTTGTGACATGCACATAGAACCGTTGGGGTCCAAGATAGGGGACATAACTGATCAGGAAAATCCACATTTCCACATTCCCTCCTTGTCCCCTACTTGCCCTTCAAGAGATATCAATCTTCATCATTCCATCGATTTGCTCATGGAGCATCATTTCTTCTTCCTTCTTCTTCCGGCATTTTGAACGAGAACCTTGATATGGAATGCATGATGTGGCACACAGACCACAAATCGCTGGTCCACACTGCAGGCATAAACAACAACTGAAGAGCATAAGAAGGCCAATACCTAGGAAGGATAGAACTCTCCATCCCCAGGCTGATATCACACTCCAAAACCACCCGGACCACGTCCAAGTGCCTGGATTTTCGTGTATCTGGCTCACAATCTTATGAAGGCGTGTTATAGCTTTATATACAGATGGCGAATTTTCTGGTATGAATATGCAGCAGCTGGATCCGATGACCCTGCAAGCTCCGCCCCTATCGGCCAGGATGACGTCAAGGACAAGACGATTCTGGAGAACAACAATTCTCATCACTGATTGTTCCTCTGTCAGATTGCCTAGGGCGGCTACAGCTTCGAGAGTCTTGGTTAGTCTACGTATCAGCTTACTATTTGATATTGTACCTATATAGGGAAAGATACCTTTATTAAAATCTACATACTTGTCCCATGCCGTCTCAGTATAATCGACAACTGGGAGATCTCTTCGCTCTCTATTGTGTACTAAATGAACATTCCGATAATAATCAGGTGGAGCTAGGAAAACAGGTGGCAGAAGGAATGCTATGTAACAGGTACCATCCCAATCTAGAGGCAGACGCATATATGCCGTCTGACCACATATAAAGTAAGAATGGCGAGAAGCTCTAAATGAAGATTTACCTTGATCACTATATTCTACTGTAGTAACGCATTGGCTATGGCCCATATGTATGGAACCAACTTTTCTTACACATAATTCACCCTTAACTGGAAATACTGACATAGTGGGCAGAATTAGTTCAACTTCGGATTTGACGTTCAAAATCATGAGATTAGGCGTAAAATTACCTAATTTATACACTTCATTTTCTAGATCAGTTCCTGTTCTACTGGGGCGACCCTCCTTATTAGGATGACAGACTTTGAATAAAACTAGATTCAGATTTCCCCATATCCAATGTTGTTGATAAACTGCTGTGTCTGGGTCTATGGAATTTAGTAAACTAAACCATGCTCCACAGGAGCCATTGTGTGTGAACGGATGTGGAAAGAAAGGCAGAACTCCTTTGTTATTCTGATAGGGAGGGAGTCGGCCACACACCCAACAATTGGTGGCATTACTAGTCTGATGGGAATGATGTAACATACTAATGAAGGTGTTATTGCGCAGCGCAAGTCTATAAGATAATTCATGTGGCGGTAGGTCACTAAAAGAATGTTCAGCAGTAATATTATAAACATGTCTAGAAATAGGATGATATATGTGCAAAATCACACCCGTAATGATTATTAAAACACTCAATAAAAACAGAATTAATAATGTCCTCACACAGTAGCTACGCAGTGATTTACAATACGCCTGTCGTTTCAACATTTCTCTGGTATTTTCTCTACTCAGGTCCAAGGGATACATGTCGGAGACAATTCAACCGCTTCACCTTGGAGAGGACTTAAACAATCAAATTGCTCGACTGTTTGGGCCTAAGTTTTAATTTATAGCACTGAGAGTCATTCTTTTCAACAAAAGGAAGTTTTGAATCAGTCTGTGAGGGAGTGCAGGGCACAGTGTCTATATCCGAGGATAGTCCATGAAATTTCTTAACGTGGCTGGAATGTATCCATCCTTTGCGGCCCTCCACTTTCACGGCTGTTCTTGTGGTCAGCAGGACTAGCTTCGGTGTTTTCCACCTGGGCTCCAATTGGGTTTTCCGATCGAAATTCCTCACAAACACCAGATCCCCCGGAGCAACGTCATGGGGTTTCACCTCAGTGTTGTCAGGAAAAGCTGCAGCTACCTGTGAACGACAAGATTGTAGTGCAGACATCAAGGAAGCCAGGTAATCTGTCAGCATATTACAATTTACATCAGTTATTTTACGTGGTACAGGCGTCCCCCACATATTTGGTGGCCTTCCGAAGATCACCTCATACGGGGATAGCCCTGTTCGAGAGTGTGCTACCATTCTTATGTAAAATAGTGCAACTGGTAAGGCTACTATCCAGTCAACACCTTTCTCCTTACATATTTTAGACAATCTGATTTTCAAAATTTGATTATGTCGTTCCACGAGACCTGCTGCCTCGGGGTGTCGGACACAGTGGAATTTCCACTGATATCCCAACAAAAGTGAGACATGTTTCATTAATTCGGATGAGAAAGGCTGGCCGTTATCTGAATATACAACACGTGGTAGCCCGTACCGTGGGAAGAATTCTCGAACTAACTGTTTGGCAGTAGTCGGGGCCGTGTAATCTGATACTGGGTACGCCTCAGTCCATCGGGAGAGAGCGCAGACAACTACCAGAACATATTTGAATCCTCGACATCGTTCCATCTGGATGTAATCCATTTGGAGCACTTCAAAAGGATGATCAGGAGTCTGGAATCCACCCTGTTCTACGGGAACACTTTTTCCTGGGTTGAACTGACAACATATCATACAGGTACGGACTTTTTGTTTAGCTGCTGCTCGTAAATGTTTATTGAACCAAATGTGTTGAATGCTATCTAGCATAGCTTTTTCTCCTAAATGCGCCGGGCTGTGAATTGTAGCTATAATGGCTTGGACCATAGAGTCAGGAAGAAACCATACAGATTTCTCCTTCGTCATCCATCCCTGATCTGTCTGGATCCCTCCTAGTTCAGTCCATTTCTTTAATTCTTCTGCAGTAGCATGTGTCTGTATGTCAATTACGTCAAGTGCGGGATCCTTAATTGTCATACACTGTGTTGGTGTCTGAACTATTGGCTTTGTCATGTCTAATGTGCGATTCTGAGCAGTCTGTTTAGCTGTTCTGTCAGCTAAATCATTGCCTTGAGAAATGATATCAGTAACCTTCGTGTGTGCTTTACATTTCATAATCGATATGGCAGTTGGTAGATGTATTGCGTCTAACAAGGCATGAATGAGGGTTCCGTGCTGAATGTGGACACCATGGGAGGTTAAATAACCTCTCTCTCGCCACAGCACGCCGAAGTCGTGTACAACTCCGAATGCATAACGTGAGTCAGTGTATATATTAACTTTCCTATTTGTGGCTTGAATACAGGCTTGTGTTAGAGCAATAAGTTCTGCTGCTTGGGCTGACAAAGTATCTATACAATTTGTCTCAATAACTTCAGTGTCTGTTGTGACTGCATACGCGGCCACTAAGTCTCCTGTACTTGCTCTCATGCACGATCCATCTACATACAACGTCAGGTCTGGATCTAACAATGGAACGTCTGTCAAGTCTTGTCTAGGTTTCGTCTTTATTTCAATAATTTCAACACAATCATGAGCTAGTGGGTCTGTTCCAATTACAGGTAATAGTGTAGCAGGATTCAATGTATTACACCGTCGGATCTCTATGTGTGGCTGAAACAATGTCAGTTCATAACCGGTAAGTCTTGCTATGGTCAAGTGTTGTGTTTGTGTTCGGTTCACAAGAACTTCTACTGCATGTGGTACTTGTACTGTCAATGGATGTCCTAACACTATGGCATCGCTTTGTCTGATTGCTAAAGCTGTTGCTGCCACTGATTTCAGGCACGCGGGCAAAGCCTGAGCTACGGGATCTAATGTGCTGGAAAAATAAGCACATGGCTTGCGTGATCCTGCTTGATCCTGAGTGAGTACTGACAAGGCAGTACCTTCACGTTCTGTAACAAAGAGTGTAAAATGTTTGCTATAACATGGTGTTGCTAAAACAGGTGCTTGACATAAAGCTTCTTTTAGGCTTTCAAAAGCTTGTGTATGTTTCTGAGTCCAAGGGAGAACAGTCGATGTGGCTGCCTCCTGTGTGGTTAGCTGAATGAGTGGTTTTGCTAGAAATGCGTACTGAGGGATCCACTGCCTACAATATGAAGTGAGGCCTATAAAAGCCCGCACTTCCTTTTGTGTCTGGGGTATTGACATGTTAGCAATTAACTGGATGCGATCTGGTGTAAGCTGCCTTCCCTCCTTGGACAGCGAGTGACCAAGATAAATAACTCGCTGGACACAGAATTGCAGCTTAGAAGGAGACACCTTGTGCCCCTTGTCGGCTAGAAAATGTAAAACTGTCAGAGAAGCCTTTTCACATTCAGGTTCGCTTCTCGCGGTGATCAGCAGATCATCGACATATTGAAGCAGTGCAGTATTGACTGGCATGTGGATACTGTCAAGTTCTCGTTTCAGTGCTTGGCTGTAGATGCTGGGGCTTTCTGTGAATCCTTGGGGAGCGCGTGAGAATTTAAAGCTGCGCCCATTTAAACTGAATCCGAACAAATATTGGCTTTCCGGATCTATTGGGACGCTGAAAAAGGCATTCTTGAGATCAATTACAGTAAAGAATGTTGCTTCGGAATCAATTGCTGTCAATAATGATGATATATCGGGGACCACAGGAAATTGTGGCACAACGCACTTGTTTAGTTCCCGCAAATCAATAACCAATCGGTATACTGGCGGAGCAGTAGGGTCAGTTCGTTTAAGAATCGGAATTATCGGCGAATTACATACATTGGAGTCTGTTTCTACAACTACTCCCTGGGCAATTAGCTCATCAATGATTTTCAGCAAAGCCACTACAGCATCATGCGGTAACTTGTATTGTCGCATTCGTGGTAGTACCACTCCTGCTTTCAATGTGACTCGGTATGGTGTAATGTTCATGCAGCCAACATCCGTAGGGCCTTGTGCCCATAGATGTACTGGTAAAGTCTGTAGTCGGGGATCCATGTCCCTAGACACATAGTGACCTTTAAAATCACGTAGAAACAACCTTACTCCTTCCGGAGAACAACATATTATGGCTCCTAGTGCTTTCAGAGTTTTAATTCCTAACAGATTTTCTGGGCATGATTTAGTAAGCAATAAATCTGTAGTTCGTGTCAAAGGTCCTATCGTAAGTGGGAGAGGCTGTGATACTTCATTAACAATAGGTTTTCCTGAAAAACCAAGGGAAACATTTTGAGAGCCTGAGAGGGGTGCCCCTGGAACTTCACTACGTTTTATAGTTGTTCGACTTGCCCCTGTATCGAGTAAGAATTTTCTATCTTGACCTAATAATTCACTATGTACATACGGTCCTTCTTGATCTACAGGAATCTCGATGAGCGGTAAGTCAACTTCCCTCTCTAGGCTTGTTCATGCGTAACGCTGATACTCAGGATATTCATATTGTGCAGTCTGATACATTTGTCGTGTTGTGGTTTGTGTGGCAGTAGCAGGCAACGGTGGTGCAGCTGGCACAAACTGTATGGGCTGCTGTGAGGCTGGCATGGACTGTTGCTGAACTGGCATGGACTGTCCATGCTGCATAGCTCCTTGTTCATTCTGATCTTGTCTAACTAATCGTGGTCTCTCTTTTGCAATACCTGTAGCTATAGTACGTTTCAGGACTGGACAATCGTGTACATAATGGCCTAGTTGTTTACAGTAATTGCAGGTTCCTTTTACAGGAGCTGCAGAATCACCAGAATGTGTCACACCCTTTTTGTGACCCTCTGCTGGTACTGTCTGAGAAACTAGCATTTTCATTTTTGTATCCTTCATGCGTCTATGCTCGTGTTCTTGTTCATCCCTAATTCTATTGTGATGATACTGTAACATTTGTAGCATTTGTGACGGAGTGTTACTTTGCCAGGTACTCTCGAATTTCAATATTCTATTCTTCACTGGAGGCAATGCATTTTCCACTAATTTTGTCACATATAAATGTGGATATGAGTCACTACTTGCTTTTATACCACTGTTTATACCAAAACATTTTTCAAATCGAGCATAATAATCGCTTGTGTCTTCATCTTGCTTTTGTTTGCAGGCTGTGATTGCACCCCAATCTTCCTTTTTTGTAGTTAATAGACGTGGCAGTACCTGTACTAGTAAACCTGGTAACAGTTTAACTTTATCCCCGAGCCCTGAACCTGCAGTTCGGGCCCTTTCTTCCTCTGCTAATGCTGTCCAGTCTATCTTTTGGTCTCCCACTTCCCACTCTTTTTCTTTCAGTTTTTCATAGATGCCAGCAGGCAAAAGCACCTTTAATATCGTCATAATATCAGGAAAGGTGTACTCTCCCATTAGTAACATGTCTTTAATTTCTCGGTGGAAACCCGCTGGGTCTTTGTCATGACTAGGTACTACTTTCTTCATTTCTAATAATTCCATTTTTGATATGGGTGTGTAAACAAATACACGGTGAAACTCATTGTCTTCGCCTTTTATTGGGTGCACTTCTCGTAAAGGATTTTGTCTATCCATATAATACGGCGTTCTTTCTCTGCGGGGCAGCGAGAGAGAATCCGGATTTACAAAAAGGACATACTGTTTACGTGACACTAATATCTCTTTAATTAGCTTGTTACTAGAACCTCTCCATCTGTTCGTGAGTAGTTCCGTTAATATATCAGGTAAAGGACCAGGGTCAGCATGTTGGCTCTTATATAGTATAAGGAGTTGCTGAATCATATAGATTCCAGCTAAACGTTGTTCATCTGCACTGAGATTAAAAAACGTGTGTGCTACGGTCTCATCACCGTATTTTTCAGGACTGTCAATCCAGTGAACAGCTGATCTGGCTAATTCTTGCTCATCCATGGAATCGAGGAGGTGGTAACCCCTTCGTTCTCGTAGTATTTTATCTGCGGCTTGAAACAAATGTTCAGGAGACTTCAGATTTATTACAGGCGTCGGATACGTTCTACTATTACTTGGGCATACAGAGTGTATGGGATCAGAAAAACATCTAGCATTATCACAGGATCTTCCTCTGCCTACATAGGCTATGGTCTCTGACTGTCTTGCGGAATTCCCTGATTCGGACACTTCATCTTGCTCGAACTCGTCTGTTCCCAATCTTTCTTCATGAATACGCTCTATTTCTCTACGGATTTTTCGGCACATGGCTATTATACAGTTTTTCTTATCGTGTCTCCCTTCTGATATATTCTGGCTCCATCTTGTAAGAATAAGCATTGTATTCGGGTCTACCCCCGGACGGTCTTGATTTCTGATCACGCAGTTTATGAGGAAACGTAACAGTTCCCCCTGTATCTCTACTTTCTGGAATTCCATAGCTCTGTTAATACATTCTGGGTCTCGCCCTGTTTGGACAAAATGATATATGTTATCTAAATGCTTAGTCATTCCTGGTAACCTCGCTAAATACTCTGCGGCTCGTCTGATACGTAATGATGCCAGGACCATTTCGTCCTCTTTACCAACCACCGGGTCATATCTACAATTTACAAGGAGTTCCTTAAGCGTACGTTCACTTACGAATTTAGGTGTACGTGAATGCGCTGATTCTTGAAAGACAAGTTTATTTATTCTGGGTGGTGTAAAGGTATTGCTAGCACCTCCCGTGGCCCCATCTGGGGCGTCGGGTGTGAATGGATTCGTCGAACGTGACACAGCAACTATGGGTGTCGATACCACTGTAGAATCGACTGCGGGGACAGATGCGGAAACAGATGTGCTTGCCGAAGCTTGTATCGGGACTTGCTGTTGCACGGGGTCGGATACCTGATCCTGACGTTGAACCCCTCCGCCAGACGGTCTATGTGGTGTGGCGTTAGCATACTCGGGAGCTGTGTCGTCTAGATATGAGGAAAGAAAAACATCTTCTGCGGTTCTGGGATGCCCCTTTTGATGTACCTTAATTGGAAATAATGGGGGTGGCAAGTCTTTTGGCATCCCTGGAACAGCCTTTGGTAGTCCTTCGGCTAGAAGGGGATACATACCATTCATAAGAGCATTTCTTTGTCTATTTACTTGTTCTGACTTCACTCGGATACCTTCCTCAATTAATAGATTTTCTTGAACTTTATTTGAACTTTCTTTACTCCTCTCTTCTTGTCTACGTGCTTTTTCTGTACGTCTATGAGATTCTTTACGCCATAACTCAACAGCGTCTTTCTGTGACTGTCTGACCTTTCTTTTCCATAACTCTTCCTCCACTTTCATGATGCACTCTGCATCCCAGGTTCCCGCTGCGGGCCACCTTTGACTTTCCGGCAATCCCTTGGTATAATCTACCCATAGATCAAGAAACAATATGGCATCTAAGCCATGCTTGTGGTACATAAAATGCCCTGGAGTGTCCCTAGGAGGAATAGGAACTGCTTCTTCAAGCACCCCTTTTCTGGTAGTAATCTGTCTTAACTTCGAGAAGAGCGGCATATTGACAACTGATCTGATATTTACTCTTGAATTCACTTAATACGAAAAACACAATAATGAACAGTGAACAAAGAACAATCATTCATACCACAATATGCAAGACATTTGAACACTTTAAACATTGAACATTAAATATTTTAACAATAACCGACAATGATGACAGTCTGCCTAACTAATCACCACGCTGAATTCTTGACAATAACTGAATACTTCGGAATACTTGATATACTGCTAAACAGTACATATACACTGCTAAACAGTGCAGACCGGATTTGTGTACCCAAATCCGTCTTGACCGGCACAACCTATGTGCTGTCAACACGCCTCCCCGGCGATGGTACTCACCGAGTAGCTCCTTGAAACGGAAGGCCTCAGAGAATGAACGGGACTCGATGACTGCGGACAGCGGACCCTCTGGACATCGGGATTTCGAAAACCTGGTGGGCCTCTGTATACCTCGGATCTTGCTCTCTCAGCTAGGCTCTGGTCGGGATACTTCGCACTTCTCACCGCCTCGTCTGGGTTGATCGCAGCCTCAGTCGCCCCCGCTTGACCGGAGGGAGCTTACAGGAAATCCTGCTGGTACGCGTTTATGGTCCGTCCAGCTGTGGCAGGAGACCGGGCCTGCAACGCACCGCCGGCGCGTGAGATGAGAAAGTGTCCCTGTTCGGGCGCCATTATGTGGTAAATATTCTTTTTACCTAAACTGAATTTCATACGGAATCTTTAAAATAAAGTAAAATAGCTCAGAATAACAAGAGGCAGAATCCGTGGTATAAGAGGTTTTCTAAATGGGCTTTATTCCATCCAAAATGGCCGACTCGAGTCGCGGCCTTCAGGTTCCGTCACCACGAGGGTTCAGGAAGTGAAGTACAATACTTTATTGACAAGAAGGAACTTTTATAGGTCATACATTTACAATGAAACAAGTGCAAAAAGGCGTAACAATTGATAAGATAAATTAACATAGTGATACGTAATTGAAACTAGGCGTAATAAGGAGCAAAAAGAAACATGATTGGCTCTGATTATCATGCATAGGTGGATCTATAAGATAATACTTAACATAGATGCGCGCGCAGCAGCATGACGTGTGATTGACGTGCAACTAGGGGGTGAAGGGGACTTGACATTTAGCTCTACATGTGGAGACGAGAAGTCTGGGGGTCATGTCAACCTAATCCCAAATCATATCTAACATCCTATGTTTAGAGAACTATGTTATCCACAAGGAAGGACTCTCGGACAGAATCTATTCTATACTAACTGTATGTGCGTGTACAAGCGTCTAAGTGCCTATATGAGAAGCGAGGGGCAGAAAACTTTCCATGGCAACAGGGCTATGAATCACTTGCAGGAGGACGGAAAGGCTGAGTCCTTTGCTTGTGAGCTAAAGGAAATGTTTACCTAAATCACTAGACAGGAATGCATCGGCTGAAGAGCAAAATAGATAATTCGAAGGTGAAATACAGCTTCTTGGCAGGCAGGCGAAAACTGGCCGAGGCAGGCACCGTTAGCTGCACAGGGAGTAGGACAAAGTTCATGGATACAGATGCGAGCTCAAGCTGAAGCTGTCAGAGACAGAGAGCAGGGAAGGCTTTAAGGACAGAATCGGGCCTACTTGCCTGAACTGTAAAAATGGAGTAACTTAGCCATATAAAGTCGGTGGCTTTTCATACTTAGGAATTGAATATCCAGCCCATTGATGGCGGATCTGACAGAGAACATGTCGACGGTAGACACACATATGTTTGCGTCTTGGAAACTAGAACTGGAGGGAACATACATGTACTTGTGACATGCACATAGAACCGTTGGGGTCCAAGATAGGGGACATAACTGATCAGGAAAATCCACATTTCCACAAGAGTATTAACGTGGTCCAGCAGGGTAATACTAAGCAAGAATCTAATTAGGGACCTGGCTAGAGTATTATGGAGAAACAAAAATCCAGATGGAGTGCAGATATAATTAAATGAACATTAGATCTGCACAAGGAATCCTTTTTACTATAAAATTGGTGCACCAGCCTAGTCTCTGGGCCTAACTATGTGCTAATTATACCTTGATGCTTATCTCATCAATATGGTACAATTCAATAAGGAACACACACTTTTTAGTGAAGCACTACAGATGTGCATTATAAATGCCCATGCACATTATAAGACCTGGCCAGGTCCCCTCTGTAAAAGGCTAAATGTGCATAGGTACTAGGGGGAGTGGTACATTAGTCCTACTTACTCCACACATGCACGTGTGCTCTCACATCTGTTCATGTGAAATCTGCCCATAGCCTTTTAATCTAGCTGTGCAGTGATGACCTTCTTTTAAAAGGCAGGCACTGGTAACGAACACTAAGAATCAAATTTAACGGAGCATACAGTGAGTGATACTTAGTATTTGAGATTCACTCATAGCAGACATCTAGAAATCAGTTAGACCAAAAAGAAAAAAAAAGTGTCAATAGATCAAAACCTGTTTTCCTACACCAGTACGTCTCAAGACTGTGTTCATACTAAATTTCAGTTAGCATGTTCACTAATTTTCGAAATGCCTTGATGCATTTTATATCCACATTAGGAGAATGAATGGGCGATTGGACCCTCCTGTCACCCTGAACCTGTGACCACGCAGTTATGCATCTGCTTTGTAGGTGCACACAGCAACTAGGCCAGCATTTTTTTAAAAGCAGTGGACACAGATGGTTAGCCTCATCCATTGAAAATTCTTTTGGGGGTTAGAAAGGTGTTATTAAGATGTACTGCACAGCATGTTTTCCACAGAAGGTCTCTGCGCAACTACCTACAAAAATCAAACATTTATACACAAAGAACTAAAAGAAGTGTCTGCAGTATAGAAGTCCCTGATTGACTTTAACGACGAAACTGATCAGAGGACTGCAATCCTTGTCTACATTTTATCAATGCAAAGCATCTTGCTAATGTGCTACTGCTTTCTTAAAGTGATTGCAAAACACTAGATTGATAGAATCTATTGCTATTACAGAGGTGGGAAATCTAATTTTGTTAATGATAATACTGAAATTAGTTGCCTTTCAAGAGGGGTACATAATGTGTTGGGGTCAACGTGCACTGGTGCACCAGATAAATAATGCTCCATACGTATTTTACTGATTGGCTGAAATATAGAAAGACTTGCATTCAACACTGACTGATCACTTAAAGGGTCATTAGGATGGTGGGCGGATTGCCACCGTCAGCTGGGCGGTGGCGATCTGCCCGCCATCCCAACCTGATATCGCGGCAGATGCAAAGTGCGTCTGCCACTTTTCCGCTGGTCGGATTTGGCCACTAATATGGTACCTTTCCATGGCGGTATCGGCTGGAATGGTTTGCAATGGGGCCCATTGCGGGCCGCCGGGGGAGTTGGGGGTGGGGGGTGCACTTGAGGGTACCCATGGTTCCCCCTTGCATTCCCATGCACAAGGTGGCAGGCACCGCGCGGCGCCTGCAATGTTGTACATGGGAATGCATGACATAGCACTTTGGCATTGCGGCGGGTGCTGCTGTAAGCAATGTCAACAATGCAGATTGCGACCGCCAGGGTGGCGGTTGCATCCTAATTAGCCATGCGGGACCGCCGCACGTCTGGCAGCCGGTCCCAGCACCGCGAGGATGGCGGGCGGACTACAGTCCGCACGCCAGCCTAATCAGCCCCTTAGTGAGGATAGAATTACATAAAGTGAGCATTGAAAGTATTAACTTAATCATTATCTCTGCCTCAGTTTTGAGCTGACTGGTGCCTTAAATGATTGAATAGCTGGACACAAAAACATAACTGGGTACAACAAACAGTCAAAACTAAACACAGCACAATAACCACGGTACAACACAAAAACAAAGCAAAGCAGTAATGCAGCACGAAAACGCAATGGCACAAATAGCACAACGCATCACACAACAAAGCCAAACACAACTAATGTTTTTGTCACACATTATCACCTTGCGCAATTCTTTTTTTTTTAATATGGTGGTAAAAGTTATTTCACCAAGAGCTGTCTTGTTTAGCACTATTCAAGGCCAAAAAGCTCCATTTAAAACTTTTGTTATCCGGTCCTAGTCCGTGGATATTAAACGTCTGAAGTATTAATATATTTATACTTTCTAATGAAGCACAGATTTGTAAGAAACATTAAAAAAACATGTCGAGAGGAGATTCGTACACAGTAACACTGTTCCACTTCCACATTTGCAGGATCGCCAGCACTTATATTTCCTCTGTTGTTGAATTATTATTTAATATGGAAGCCTATTTGAGGGCAAACATAAACCAATATTATCAGGTACATGTTGACATCTACTTCTAGGTCATTCAACCTTGACTGTGTTCTAAAACGTAACATTGCGTTTTATTTTAACTAGCCTTAGGAAACGGACAAGGATACATCGTGTGCAATATTGGGTAAAATTTTCCAAAGCAGTATCGGAAAAGGTTGTATATGAGACACAATGTTCTCATGCTTGCTTTAGTATTTGCAGCGCATGCAAATTAAAATACGTGTCCTATTTTCGCCGCTGCTAATTAGAAAAGAACCTTGACAATTGAAAATAGGTGTTGATTTCTTAAATTCTCAAGTGGAATTCAAAAGCCAAAATTAATACATGTAAATCTTCGTGAATCCCATATCACCTAAGCACGAGCTAATATTAAATTCTTTCAGAAAATTCAATTTCCATCTAATGATGGTACTGCTCGCAAGTAATTGTAAGCCACTGCAGAGATGAGCAACAAAGTAGAGCAGGCGTTTAATTCCTAAGACACGAAAATATGTGTTTGCGTAAAAATACAGTCTTTCATATTATATGCAATCAAAAACTTGTGACCTCAATATAAATCACGTTTATGCAATCTCATTTGAAACAATGCAATACCAACTAATTTACATGGTAGGCCAAACTGTCTGTTTTCTCTTAAAATTTAGAACACAATCGTATCCATTATGAGGAACTTGAAATCTTCCTGAGTTTGGCACTAGATGACTGCTCACATTGAAATCAACAAGGGGCCACTTTAAGGAAGACATCATTTCGAAAATATTTCTCATATGTCCTTTTGCTTATCTTTGGAACCCTTTTCTATGTAGCCTAATATACTTTTACTTTTCTTATCTTTTCATATTTTTACTTGCCATTGCAGTACTTTAGGTATTGCTATATTGTTGAATGTGTTGATAGAAGTGTTACAACGGAGGTGGCTGGATTGGCCACAGTAATGATTAGAATTAACCACGATGCTTATGAGTTAATGGTGTGGGGCTGTGAGTTTCGTCTAATCAATGACGTGTTATCTTCGATATTGCACTTTATTCAAATATACCAAAAGTCTTGTAGAAGTCTATTCTTTCACGTTAAGTTGGCAAAAGTGTTCTATAATTTAATTCATCAAACAAATGAATCCTTGATATCATTTCTGCATTGACTACCTAGTCACAGTTCCCATTTAGGCTGCCAGCAAAATCGATACATTGCTGCATGCAGAGTGCAATCAATTTCAAAACGTCTTAATCCATACTGTGAAGTGGTTTGGAAATGCACTGTGAGAGTATAACCTTTGCCAAAAAATCTATTTAAATGTAAACAACATTTAGTAAATACGCTTTGTAGTGCTTAAATTAATACAAACGCATGCATATCTGACGGCCTTACAAATCAGTGAAGCTCGCTTTCTACCATTCACAACTATAAGATTTCTGACCCGCTTGGGTTTAGAATAGGAATACTTGACCGGAATTTCCGGTCAGTACAACATGAAAGGAGTCTGAACTGCTATAAGGAATCACACATTCCTTACATGACTCATCGGCTCTCTAGCAAATATAACCTAATGCATGGAAATGTTTACCTGTTAAAGTAAAAATATATGCAAAAAAGGCCAGTAAAGCACTAATTAAGATGTATGAAAAACCTGTTCTAACAATAGGCAAAAAGACACATGTAAATATCTATAAAAATGTATAAATATGTTCATTGGAATAACTCCGAGGTATCGGGCTGCCGCGACCCGCCGCTTGACCCCTGGAAAGTTGAGTTGTTGCTGCCAACGGGCTGTCCATGACTACATGGAGAGATGTAGTAGCTGCACTGGCATCTTCGGACTTGCTACCAGCGGGACAGGTTGGCTGGAAGTAGGGGCCAAAGACTGTTTATTCGCCCTGTATTTTACCAAGGCTTCTTCCTGAACAGAGTTATGTATTTAATTCCAACAGGTGGTACACAGCTACATAAGCCAGTCGTCGTACGATCAACATGTTTCATGATGGGACTAGCAGTTCTTAACATCAAACTGCCGGAGTGCTATGTCAGGGAAGTGTTGCTCAGATGAGCACATCACCACTAAGGAGAGACTAGCATAAAAAGGACATTTACAAAGAAACTTTGAGTAAACTGAGGCATTCAAAGCAGGCAAACTGCTGAAACGCGTCATGCCAAACTTTCTTTAAATAAACAGTCATTGAAGCTCCGCTGTGTCCCTGGATTTTCCCAGATGGGAGGAGATGTTTTTGGTATATGCAGCATGTTTCCAATGACACGCAACAGGGACCCTTCCACAAAGAGGTCATGACTAAACATTGGCAACAGAGTGGAATAACTCCGCGGTATCGGGCTGTCACGACTCACCGCTTGACCCCTGGAAAGTTGAGTTGCTGCTGCTGCCAACGGGCGGTCCATGACGACATGGAGGACGTAGTCACTGCACTGGCGTCTCCGGACTTGCTACCAGCGGGACAGGTTGGCTGGAACTAAGGGCCAAGGACTGTTTATTCACCCTGTAATTTTACCAAGGCTTCTTCCTGAACTGCATAATGTATTTATTTCCAACTGGTGGTACACAGCTACATAAGCCACTCGTCGTGCGATCAACATGTTGCATGATGGGACTAGCAGTTCTTAACATCATACTGCTGGAGTGCTATGTCTGGGAAACGCAGCTCAGGTGAGCACCTCACCACTAAGGAGGGAGGAGCATAAAAAGTACATTTACAAAGAAAAGGGCATTCGAAGAAGGCAAACTGCAGAAACGCACCATGCCGAACTTTCTTTAAAGAAACGGTCATTGAAGCCCCGCTGTGTCCCTGGATTTTTTTGGATGGGAGGAGATGTTTTTGGTATATGCAGCATGTTACCAATGACACGCAACAGGAACCCATCCACAAAGAGGTCGTGACTAAACATTGGCAGCAGATTGGAATAACTCCGAGGTATCGGGCTGTCGTGACCCGCCACTTGACCACTGGAAAGTTGAGTTGCTGCTGCCAATGGGCGGTCCATGACTACATGGTGAGACACACTCACTGCACTTGCGTCTCCGTACTTGCTACCAGCAGGACAGGTTGGCTGGAAGTAGGGGCCAAGGACTGTTTATTCACCCTGTAATTTTACCAAGGCTTCTTCCTGAAATGCATTATGTATTTATTTCCAACTGGTGGTACACAGCTACATAAGCCACTCGTTGTGCGATCAACATGTTGCATGATGGGACTAGCAGTTTTTAACATTAAACTGCCGGAGTGCTATGCTAGGGAAACACATCTCAGGTGAGCACCTCACCACTAAGGAGGGAGGAGTATAAAAAGGACATTTACAAAGACACGTTGAGTGAACTGAGGTATTAGAAAAAGGCAAACCGCTGAAACGCGTCATGCCAAACTTTCTTTAAATGAACGGTCATTGAAGCCCCGCTGTGTCCCTGGATTTTCTCGAATGGGAGGAGATGTTTTTGGCATGATGAAGAGGCGTTTGCCTCGAAATGCGTCAAGTATCATTGCCAATGTGGGACAAGGGGCAAGTGTTGGACCCGGCCCTTCTGGCAGGTTCACCCCGAAACTTTTTGCTTTTTATGGGTGACTTGGTTTAGTGATTTTTGGGTTTCTGCGCACTTTACCGCTGTGTCCCGGGGTAAAGTGCGTGCGTGTTGTGAGGTTGGCCTGCCCTCCCATAGGAATGCATGGGGGAATGTATGTGTCCCGGTAGTTCCTGATGCGTGGGGTGTGCAGGCCCGTGTTTGGTATGTGCGGACTCGTGTGAGTGAATGCTGCGCGTTGATGTGTGCGGCGTGCATGTACCTGGTGTGGAAGTGCCACTTCTAGAAGTGGGCACTTCAGTGTGCAGTCTGAAATGTGTGGCTTGTCTGGCGATTGGCTGGTGAGGTCAGGTGACGGACTAGGGAATTCCCCAGAGTCAGGAGGAGTCACCCAGTGGTGAATGGGGAGTTAGCATGTTGATGGCTGGGGAGGAGTGTACCTGGGTCCTGAATAGGACAGGGATTCCCCCACACAATGCTGGCGCCGGCCCCTGTGGTGCGTCTAATGACCCTAGCCCTGCCAGTGAATAGAGTGAGGGGCTGAGCACATCAAGGGTGCTCCCCAACCAGCTGCGACTGGTTTTCCCCCTCACCCTGAACCCAGAACAAAGGGATTTGACTGTATAAAAATGGGGCTGTGTCCCCACAGAAGTTGTTCTCTTGCAGGATCCACTTGAGGGGGGGCCTGCTGCTGCTGGGCGCCAGGAGAGACCGCCACTGGGGACTGCCTCCCTGCTGGAGGGCCCTGTGAGCTGGCTCTGGGCCCAGCCTTTGCCCCCTGCTCTCTGGAGGACCTTTTTGTTGCTGAACCCTGCTTGTAGCGCCTGGGAGCGCTTTTTGGACTTCCTAGCGCTGGGCGCGCTGTTTTGCTGGACCTTCCTTTGTTTATAGCGCTGGGAGCGCTGTTTTGCTCTATGGCGCTGTGAGCGCTTGGGATCTGATAGCGGGTGCCCACCCCGCGATCCTGACGGTGTCTGCCAAGTTCGGCGGGTGCCCACCCCGCCGTTGTGCTCGCTGGCGAGGGAGCCTACCCCTCTCATTTGCCAAGGAATTCACCGCCGCGGCCGGGCTTCAGCCGGAAGTCAGGCAGGCCTGGGGGCGGGCCCCGAGACGGAAGCAGGAAGCGGACGGGAGCCTACCCCGCGCTCCTGTGCAGTGAAGATCCAGGCGGGAGCCTACCCCGCGCTGGACCCGAGAGAGGAGAAGTGCGGCCGGAGCTGGTGCGGAGGGGGCGCGAGGCACATTGTCGGTGCCTGCCCCTCCGCGTTGCAAAGAAGCCTCGGCGCCCATCGAGAGAGGAGACGACGCGGGAGTCCCCGAGCAGCCCGGTGAGTGTTTAGCAGGGCTGGGGGACTCCGCGCCTGTGCAGAGGGGGTGCGGGGGCAGTGTGACGAGCCCCGTGAGGCTCCATCCGAGGGGTCCCGAGTAACTAGAGCGCTAGACGCTCCAACGTGCGCAGTATTGCTCCTCGAGCCTAGAAGGCTCCCACGTACCCGGGGGCATTGTGGTAGTTTCTGAGCGCGTGGCGCTCCAACAACGGTGCCACTCTTGATTTAGAGCCCCGTGAGGCTCTAGGGGGCATTTCAGGTGGCGCAGAGTCCAGAGGGACTCCAACGTGTGGGGCATTGTTGCTTCTCGAGCCCAGTGAGGCTCCAACGATGTGCTGAGCCACGAAGGCTCTGGAGGGCACATTGTTATTGGTCAGAGCCCAGAGAGGGCTCCAGAGGCACGCAGAGTGCCTGAAGTTCGCTTTCCAGCTGCCCAGCACTTAGTGGGCAGCTGCCACGTTTAGGTGGGGGACCATTCTTGTTTTAGTCTGCGCAGCTGGCGCAGCCTGACTTTGTTGAACGCAGGGCGTCCTAGCCCCCTCCAGGCCAGTTGGCCCAGGGACTGCCACAGGTGGTGGCATAGGAGTTCTGCGCAATTGTGTTCCTTCCTTGCACCTCTGAATGTGTGTTGATGCATCATGTGCCATTGCTCTTACACCTCTGAATGTTTTATGCATCATGTGTGTTCCTTCCTTGCACCTCTGAATGTGTTTTGATGCATCATGTGCCATTGCTTTTACACCTCTGAATGTTTTATGAATCATGTGTGTTCCTTCCGTGCACCTCTGAATGTGTTTTGATGCGTCATGTGCCATTGCTCTACACCTCTGAATGTTTTAGGCATCATGTGTAACGTTCTATTACCCCTACAGGTATTGTGATACGTAGGTGGTTGTTGCTTTCTCCTAGTACAGGTGGTGCTAGTGAGGTTCTAGTTCCCTGCGTGACAGTCTCCTAAAGTAGTTAGGGTTACGTAGGTGGTACTTCCCCGATACCAGTAAGTACTGGTTGTGTGCTATACAGATTATTTTTGTGCTACAGTGATCGTATATATTTTGTGTGCTAAATATCTAAAAAGTGCTAATTCCTGACAGTGGTCCAGGTGGCCCTGTCTTGTACATAATCCCTTGTAAATTCTGCCCGTGCCTGTTGGCACATTGTAAAGCGTGTGTTTTTATCTAATGTGTTGTGTATAATACAAAGGTTATTTTTATAGAATACCTTGTGTGGAGTTTCCTTTGTGGTGGGCCTTGGGTGTTGTTGCTGGGTGCGCGCGCAAACGCTTTACACATCGCCTCAGAGATAAGCCTGACTGCTCGTGCCAAGCTACCAAGGGGGTGAGCAGGGGTTATCTTTGGCGTGTAACTTCCTTGCCCTGACTAGAGTGGTGGTTTCTGCCTGGCTTTGGCGCAAGCCTTAGCCAACCAGAAATTGCCAGTTCTAACAGCAAGCATGCTGCAAAGAGGCTAACAAGGACCATGAATGTGGTGGGAGCATTGTCGAGTTCATAATATCCTGAGCGCAAGGGCGTTTAGTTGAAAATTTTGGAACGCGGCTGCCCGAGCCGCGGTAACAGGAAGTGCACCAATTCAAATGGAAGGGCTGGGGTAGGCAAGATTCCTATCAGTGGCACGATGTTCCATTGCTCAAAATAGCGTGCAGCCCCAAAGTGCCAACCTACTATAGGATATCACGAAGGTTTTAATGTAAACAGGGGCTCGGAGCCTACTATAGGATGAACACTAATACTCACCTGAACTGCAAGTACCAGCATGCACTTTGGCGATTACTGCAAGCCAGGCCCATTTTGGGCGGAGTCATTTAATAAAAAAGATTTATTCAGCAGGTGAGCCTTCTTTGCCTCTGTTCAAACTCATGATGAAGAGGCGTTTGCCTCGAAACGCGTCGAGAATCATTGCCAATGTGGGACAAGGGGCAAGCATGCTGCAAAGAGACTAACAAGGACCATGAATGTGGTGGGAGCATTGTCGAGTGCAAATCCTGAGCGCAAGGGCGTTTGGTTGAAAATTTAGGAGTAGTAAAGTTATGATTCCTAACTTTAGGACTCCTAAATGCCTTCTGTGAATTCCGAAAGTCTTAAAGTTAGGATTTTTCTCAGTTTAGGAGTAGTAAAGTTAGGACTCCTAACTTTAGGACTCCTAAATGCCTTCTGTGAATACCGAAAGTCTTAAAGTTAGGATTTTTCTCAGTTTAGTAGTAGTACAGTTAGGACTCCTAACTTTAGGACTCCTAAATGCCTTCTATGAATACCAAAAGTCTCAAAGTTAGGATTTTTCTCAGTTTAGGAGTAGTAAAGTTCTGTGAATCGGGCCCTCAGGGACTCATGTACCCACACTCAGTCGTACTCCCAGACCCACGTACCCACTGACAAAACCACTAAGACACTCATTCTGACAGTCATAGACCCACTGAAAGACTCATGCACTCACTCACAGATCCACTCAGGCACTCATGCTCCCTCTCATTCACCAATTCAGACTTATGTATCCACTCACAGATCCAGTCAGACAGTCATATACTTACTGACAAATGCAGAAAGGGACTCATGCACCTACTCACAGATTGAGTGAGAGACTTATGAAACCAATCATAGAACCATTGTGACACTGATGCACCCACTCATAGATGTACAGAGGCAGTCATGCATTTCATTATATAATTATTGATATACTGATGCATAATCTCACAGATCCCTTCAAATGCTTATACAGTGAAAGAGGGCCTTAGTGATACAGTGATGCATGCAGTCATAGATTACACTAAAAATGTTATCCACCATGTTATAGCGATATTAAGGAAGTTGTACATGCTATTTTGCAGTCCTTTGGATAGTAATGTGTTTAGTGTGTTGGTTATAATTCATTTTGCAGTTGTAAGTTTTAAACGTTGTAGTGGCTATTGAATGCCTGCATTTGCTTCGTCATTTTGTGACATATTCACGGTGACCGCGGCTACCGATATCATCATGACGCCCAGCTTCACTGTTAAAACAGAAAATCGGTTTAAATGGTTTTATGCAAACTCACTACAAAAATACAACTTTAAACAGAGCAGTAATAAACCACTAGAGTCCAAAACACTGTAAAATGTGTGCATATATATATTGTGCAGCCCCCAAAAAAGACGAGATTGTAGGGGTTTCCGGAATCATCGCGACTCTCACTTTAATCACGAAAACGGACACTATGGTTCAAACACAGTTTTTAAATAAGTTACTACAAATATATGTGTACAAATGTTTTTAAATCAGTGAGGTGGTTAGTAATGTGTGTATTGTAATAGTTAGAATGATTGTTTTTTAGCTAACATTTTTGAATGTGGTGGTGGGCGTTGAATGTCTGCTTTTGTTTTGCTTTTTCGTGACATGATTGCGATCATCAAGATGGCCTCGCAGAGTTAAAAAAATTCCCCCCAAAAATTATTTGACAAGAAAATGAACAAAATGTTGGCCTCTTGGGTGGCTCGGATTTAAATAATGCCTTTAAGTGTACTTTTCAATATGTGAAATACATTTGCTGATCACAAATTCTCCACAGCAAATGCGACAATGTTGTTCTGACTCAAAAAATTCAGAAAAATAAAACCAGTTACTAATATACTTTCTGATAAACACATACCAAATCAAAAAATCAGTGGTATATGATATAAATTTAATATATACACTATCCAATTATAGAAAGAAAATATGAAAAACTTAGAAGCTCACTTAAATTGATGTTAAAATTAAGAAATAGAATTTAAAAAAACCTTAGAAATTCACTGAAAACCCAAAGGTTACAGGGATGTTATAGTTTAAAAAATAGAATTAAAAAAAACCTTTAGAAGTTAACTGAAAAAACCCAAAGGTTTCAGGGACGGTATAGTTAGGCTGACATTTCATTTGTTCAAAACCAGAGAAATTCAGCAGTTATAGTTAGCTGAGCTAACTATAACATGCGCCACCTCAATTCACTGCTTATTACATGTCACATCACTCATGACATGGTCAAGTGACTGTTTCTAAAAAGTTTATGAAGGTTAAATATATATGCCAAGGTGTATTAATGAATCCGTGTGTGTATGAGTGCCTGTATGGGTGATTCAGTGGGTGACTGACTAACTGTATAACTCAGTGATTAGGGGTCTCAGTGAATGTATGGGTGCATGACTGAGTTTTGCCAATACCTGTAACAGTCTGTCACTGTGTGTCTAAGTGGCTGTATTGGTTGGTGATTGAGTCCGTGAATGGCTATATGGGTGATTGATCGGTTGTCTGAGTACCTTTATGGGTGTATGAATGTCTGTGTGGGTGGGAGAGGGAGTGTGTGACTGCCTGCATGGACGAATAATTGTGAGAGTCAGTGGCTGTATTGGTTTGTGAGTGTTTCTGTGAGGGGCTGTATGGGTGACTGAGTATGTGTATGACTGTGTAGGTGAGTGAATGGATGTGTCAGTGGTATATGGGTGAGTAACTGCATATGTGGAAGGCAGTATAGGTAAGTGTTGGAGTATATGAGTGAATGTATGTGTGAGTGTGAGTGTTTGATTAATGGAGTGGGCTGTATGGGTGTGTGCTTGTGTCACTGACAGTATAGGTGAGTGAGTATGTGTTAGTATCTGTATAAATAAGTGAGTGGGTGTGTGTATAATTGTATAGATGAGTAAGTAGCTGTGTGAATGTCTCTTTGGGTGACTGAGTAGGTTTGTGAGTAGCTCTATGGGTGACTAACAGTGTGGGAGTGGCTGTATGGGTGTATGAGTGGATATATCAGTGGATGTATTAGTGAGTGAGTTGGTATTAGTGAGTGAGTTGGTATATGAGTGGCTGTATGGGTGACTGAGTGGATGTGTTTGTAGACCTATGAATCAGTGAGTGGTATGGGTGTGTCAATGTTTTTGAGAATGTAAATGTAATGTAATACATTCTTGTTGAGCGCAACTGCCACCCCAAGGGTATCCAGGCGCTATGACCTTCACAGTTCATCAGATCTAACACACTACATTGCTCTTGGAAAGAGGTGGGTCTTTAAATCTCTTTTAAAAGAGGTTAGATCTTGCTTACTCCTCAGTGACAGGGGGAGAGTGTTCCACAATTTAGCGGCTGCAAAGCTGAAAGCACGGCCGCCCATCCTCACTCTGTTGATCTTAGGAACTTTTACCAAAAACGCCGAGGAGGATCTCAAAGGTCTGGCAGCCTGATACCAGGAGAAAAGATTTTGGAGCGGCAAAGGTCCTAGCCCATGCACAGCCCTGAAAACAAGGCACGAGGCCTTAAAGAGGATCTGCTGCTGAACAGGCAGCCAATGGAGATCGAATAGTGCCGCTGAAGACGACGCAGAGCGTGAACGAGCTAGGGCCAATTTGGCTGCCATGTTTTGAATTCTCTGCAACTTAGATACCAGAGTGTTAGGAGCCCCCAGAAGCAGCGCGTTACAGTAGTCTAACCTACTGAGGATGGTACTACGCACCACTTCTGCTCGTGCTCCCAAGGGAAGTATCAGCAAGATTTTGCGTAAGGCTCGAAGCAAGCCCATACACGTTGCCGTGGTCCTGTTTACAGAGGCATCGAGCTGCAGACTAGGCTCAAACATGACCCCCAAATTGCGAGCCAACTCGGCGGCAGTCACTGCGCCCAAGATAGAAGCCGGCCAAAAATCCTCTGGCAGCGGGCGGGGGGGCCGATCCAAGGAGCAGTGGAGAACCTCGGTTTTTGACCCATTAAATTGGAGCGAATTAAGCCGGAGCCATTCTGCTGTTGCCGACATGCACTGGTGAAAGGTGTCCCTCAGAACCGCCTCCTTGCCCTCAAAGGAGAAAATCAGTTGAGTGTCATCGGCATAGTTGATGACTGAAATGCCGAATGACTTTATCAAACTGATTAGGGGTCGGAGGTAGAGATTGAAAAGGATCGGGCTAATCGCAGATCCCTGAGGCACACCCTGCTTCACCTGGCGTACGGCTGAGCGGAAAGGTGGCAATGCCACTGCTTGTTGTCTATTGCAGAGGTAGGATGTTAACCAGTTTAGGGCCAAACCAACTACGCCCGCTCTCTGAAGGCGGTCCAATAGGACAGCATGATCCACCGTATCGAACGCGGTCGACATGTCAAGCAGCAGAATAGTAGTATGGAAGTTGAAATGGGTGTATGAAAGGTTATTATGGGGAGTGAGTGGGTACATCAGAGATTTTGTGAATGATGTAATCAGTGATGTAATTTGTGATGTCATCAGTGATGGCACTGACCATGTCTTGAGTGATGTAATATGTGATGTCATAAGCAGTGCATTGCAGGGGTGCGAGTTATAGATAGCTCAGCTAACTATACCTGCTGAATTTCTCTGGTTTTGTGCGAGTGAAATGTCAGCCTAACTACAATGTCCCTGTAACCTTTGTTTTTTCAGTGGATATCAAATGTATATATATATATACATATTTATATATATATATATGAAAAGAAGATCGCTCCAGTAGGAAAGACCAGAGGACACAGCGGGGAATATCAGGGCGACCTTTATTCACCATTTTGCCGGGCATAATGCATTTTAGCGTGTATGCCTTCTACAGATGCCTGTTGAACTGGGTTTCACTCAGTCCCTCCGTTAAACATTCCTCGGCACTCCCACTGGTGTGAGTCTAGCTGGCTCAGCTCATTATTGTCAACAGCTGCAGTCCTGATGTAAAAGACTCCAATTCCCAGCTTACATCACTCCGGTTAGTGTCGGTAGCAGAGCCGTGTCATGCTAAAGTTAGTGCCATTGTACCTTATTAAAGGAAGAAAGGGCTTACTGTCAGCTGAGTGAGTCCAAAATTAAAAGTGTTTATGGCTGCCTTGAGTCCCCAACGCCTCAACCCCAAATCCAAAAGCCAAGTAGGGCCGTGACGCGAAGATGCAATCATCTGACATCCCCGTGCAGTCACGGACTGCTGATAGCAGCGGCCTCTTTCCGGGCTCCTTTCGTGAGCTCGGGCTGTAATTTCCAATACCTTGGATGATTTCACCACACTGCCAATAATGTCACAGGCCACTTGTGAGACGGGTCCTCATGCACGTGCTACTGGCCGGCACGTGAAAATATGAAAAGAAGATCGCTCCAGTAGGAAAGACCAGAGGACACAGCGGAGAATATCAGGGCGACCTTTATTCACCATTTTGCAGGGCATAATGCCTTTCGGCGTTTATGCCTTCTTCAGATGCCTGTTGCACTGGGTTTCACTCAGTCCCTCCTTTAAATATTCCTCGGCACTCTTATTGGGGGGAGTCTAGCTGGCTCCGCTCATTATTGTCAACAGCTGCAGTCTTGCTGTAAAATACTCCAATTCCCAGATTATATATAGTTTCACAAAATCTGGAATACCAGAATAAAAACCTAACCATGGGGAAGAACAGGGTTTTCACTGAACATGTATGAAAATCCACGTTCCAGAAAGAAAAATTAGTTTATAGAGTCCCCTCACCCACTAGGGTTTCCCCTAGGTGGCATGCTTTATCACTGGGGTCCTCTCAATCCGCTGCTGATTGAGGCGTGCTGCGACTTGCAGAACTAGGTAGGAGCACTAAGTTGTGGAAAATGTGTAGTGCAGTGAAAGTGGAGTGGAAAAACAAAGTTAAAAATACCTAATTAGTGGGCTAATATTGTATTCCTGCCCCTAGTTGGTATGACTAAAATCTGGGGTTAATATTAGGGAAAGCCTAACTATGAGTATAAAGTCCCTAGTATTGGGTCAACATGTTTCAAACTGTCCCCTCAAAGCTCTTCTTCAGGACCACATGAGGACCAGCCCCGTGTGTGCCACTCCTAAGCAAACCTATAATTAGGAATTTATGAGGTGCCCACCTACTGTGTATACACCTAACACGTAATCATACGGTTAATCACTGACACATAGTTTTTTAGTTTAGGCAGAATTTTTCCTCATGATCTGCAGGGGTAGAGGGGCTTGTAGTCACACCTTTGTCAAAGCGCACCTCTGGCAAATGACCTAACGACACCACCGGAGACTACATCTTGATATATATATACACAGTGCGTAAAATCCGACCCTAGATATAGCGTCCTAGTAATCTTTTTTTTCAGTGAATATGTATGTGTGTTTGTGTATACTCTAAAGAGTGCAATGAGCACAAAACCTATCAGGCGTGAATCGACAGGCATGCTGTAAACTGGATCCGGCCACCGATCCGGCTTTTACCTCATGAAGGTTGCTGTAGTGGATGTCAGAGTGCGTCTCCACAGGTGGGATCCTTGGAGCTTTGATTTTTACGCGGCCTCCCATATATATATATACAGAGAGAGAGAGAGAGAGAGAGAGATAGATATATACACACACACTGAAAAATACAAAGGTTACAGGGACACTATAGTTAGGGTCAGATTTTACTCATACAAAGCCTGGGAAATTCAGCTGTTATAGTTACCTGAGTTAACTATGACTCACCCCCCCCGCAATGCACTGCTTATGATCTCACATATTACATCACTCATGACATTGTCAGTGAGATCGTGTTGCCTCCAGTAAGTACCACAGCTGGATTGCTGAGAGGTGGTCAGAGGCCATGCCCCTTTACTCCCCCGCTCTGCAAACATGCCTCCTTGAGCACTGCTTCTTGGGGGATGACGTCCACTTTAGTCCTAAGGCCCTCATGAGGCAAGGGGACCTCATACTCCCACCAGCAGTGCACCGAGAGGCGTGTTTGCAGAGGTAGAGAAATGGGTGTTGCCCGCAACCACCTCTCAGCAATCCCACTGTGTGGGGCTTACTGGAGGTAACAGGTGGACTAATTGACCCCTAGGGACCCTCAGCAGTGAAGGGGACTTAATCCTTCAACCAAGAGCATGCCAGGAGACACGTTTGCAGAATAGTAGACAAAAGGGGCAGGACCTCTGGCGAGCTGATGGCTTTTGGGTTTTTTTCTTTTAAGGAAGGGGAGCTGCATTGCCCCCTTTCCTTGACCCATTTGGACCCCAGGGACCCCATCCCACTGGCCTGGACCCATTTTTTATATTCTGAATAAATAAAGCAGGGGGCACACAGCCCCCCTCTCGAGGTCAATATCTGTCCAGTTGACCCCATTCCCTGGGGCCCGGCATTTTCCTTTTCTTTATATAAAGATAAGGGGGCTGCTTGGCCACCCAGCCATGGGTCAATTTGGGCCCTTGGGGAGCACCATCCCCGCGGCCAGCACTTTATTATTTTTGTTTTTTAAAAAGAGGGGGCATTCCGCGTTATTTATTTAAATGGGGAGGGCAGCCAGTGCGGCACCCTCCCTAGGCCGATATTGCCCCAGGGACCCATTCTCCAGGCATGGCCTCTTGTTGGAGATCGCGGGGAGCCTGGAGGTCCGTAAGGTCCTGGCTGGTTCCCGCCTCCAAGATCCTGGCTGGTTCCCACCTCCTGCAGGATCTGGCACTACTTTGTACACCCAGGGAGTGGCAAACATGCATCTCCCTGGATGTAGAAAGCTAACAGTGCTCCGCTTTGAACAAGCGAGCACACTGTTTACTATGGGATGGTGAGAGCAGTGCCCCGCCATCCCATAGCTAACTGCAAGTCCCGCGGGAGGGCTCCGCAGGACATTTTTGAGCCGTCCCTGGGAGGTGGCAGTCCCCAGGGCCATTATTTACTCCAGGAGGGGAGCCGCATGGCCCCCCCAATTGAAAATAGCCTTGGGGAGGTGGTGGTCCCTGGGGCACTCCAGTACATTAGCCCTGGGGAGGTGGCAGGCAGCGGGCTGTGTGGGGGGGCTGGAGCACCCCACGCAATTTTTATTAAAATATAGCCATGGGGAGGTGTTGGTGCGTGTTAGGAAAATACAAAAGTATGACTATAAGGTATAATTGTTATATTGAAAATATACCAAACGTTTATATAATATTTTTTAAATGACTGAACCCTGAAAATCATTCTGATTTCGATACCCCATGTGCATTACAGCAACTGTTCCTTCTGAGCCAAACCATCAAGATATAGTAAATTAATCAATTATTTACTTTTGTCCTTCTTGCTAATAAATAGACTGAGGAATTCATTGTTTGAAAATATGGGTTTGCTCACCACGTTTTGATGCAGAGCTTGTCAGAAGACGTTAGTTACTTGGCCAAACATTTTTACGAAAAGAGTTGTGGTGAATGAGAGTAGGAAACCGTACTATGAAGATGCTGGTAATGAGAGTTGGGTAGAGAGGCAGAGTGAGAGAAGAAACAGCAGATCATTGAAACAATATTTCCTATAATATTATGCAGAGAACTCTCAACTTTCAAAGCTACAGAATAAAAGCCAGGACACCATGGACCACACATTATAATGAATATTGAATTTTATAGAAACTCAAAATATTGAGTTTATAATTTGCAAGTGAATAAAAGCAGCTGACTAAAATTGTAAGTGTAAGCAATTTGTCAGACAAAGCACCCGATTAGGATTGTGGACAAAATCACAATTGTGAAGGAGCATTGTTGATTCTGAAATTGAAATTTTGCTAATTTTGCAAATTGTAATTGTACTTAGAATATATGAATGTATACGTTTTGAGCATGATATTTGTGTAATATTGCTCATCTTCGAAACCAGACTTGAACACCTTTGTAAATTTATGGATGGTATCTGATTACTGTTTACAGTAGTGCTCTTGTGCAAAAAAAAGTGAATACCCACCAGATTCACTGTGGCAGTTATTGAGGTTTTTGTTAGCCCATTTTATTGCTCGTACATTTCCCACCTACAGGTAGGTATCCTACTTGTGGCCCACTTTTCTTCTTTCACAAATGTAGCATTGTCTTGTGTTGTGACTTAATTTCTCATTATGCATCCTTTCCCTTTGTTACCTGTTCCCTGATGCTCAGCCAGTATGGATGTGATGTTGTGGAATACTGGAGTGCTTAATGAGGTAATGGAATGCTGGTGTACCTGGTGTGGTTGAGAGAGTGCCAGTTGGAGTGTGTGGGCTGAGCAGCAAGGAGGCTGCTCCTGGTGGGGCTGAACTTCCTATCTACTATTTACCATCTGAATATCCTGTAACAAAGACTTAATAAACGTACTAGTGTAAACCTACTCTGCGACTACCTTTGGACCTCGTTTGTTTTACAACATTGGTAACGATTTGAAGTAAGAACCTGCATGTTGTGGATAATAAACTGGAACTAAGCTTAAACTTGAAGGAAAAAGAACACCGTGGTTAGCACCACCAGTGTCCCTCATCACCTGGACAGCCTGCAGTCTGGGGCGTTTGCCCTTCTTGACATCAATGAACTTTATGTTCTGATGCTAACCACCCTGCTTGCCTGCGTGCCGTGATGTGCTGAGAGAGATTTTAATAAGTGATGGAAGCCGTTGGAGTTGCTCATAAGTGTACACAGAGCCTGCTTACTGACTCAGTAAGTGTAACGGACAGTATTTACTTTTAAATGAATGGGCAGTATTTCTTTGATATTATCAAACAGCCAGAGTGTTTGATCTGCTTTGTGAATATTACATGGAAATTGGCTGAAGCAGCTGCGTGTATTTGGAGGAAAGCAGCAGCATTTATTTTAAAGGAACTAGCAGTGTGGTGAATCCACAGCATTTTGTTTGTTTATGCATTGTAATGACATGCGTTGTAATGGATTTTGCATTGTAAATTCTTTTTTTGTAACGACGCGTTGTAATGCGTGCGTTGTAACGTGTCCTATTCGGTTGAGGGTGTGTCTGCTGAGGTGCGTGGTCTGATCAGCAAGGAGGCAGCTCCCGGTGGGGCTGAGCTTCCTATCTACTATTTACCATCTGAATATCCTGTAACAAAGACTTCAGAAGCCTACTCTAAGACTACCTTTGGACCTTGTTTGTTCTACAATACCTTGAAGTAATGAGCCTATTTGCTTCTGCACCTTTAGTGAAAACTTCACAAAAGCATCAGGTTTCCAAATGTATAAGCAGACCAGCAGATGTCAACCATTTAGTAGATGTTGTGACAGATAAGAATGATCACATCAAACAAGACACGGTCAACAGTCTTGTCTGTGTTGTAATATCTTACGCATTTTAGCCTGGCATTGTAGCAAGTTACTTGGCAGAGAGATAAACGACTTACAGAGCAATATGCATTCTAAAAGGAATCATGCTTGTCTTGACACAGTATCAGTGTCCAAAAACATATATGGTGCTGCTGAAATTATTTAGCATTGGGAGTTAATTAAAAAGGACTTTGAACTTAAGCAAAAATTCACAAAGACTATTCCTCTTCTTATTAATTTGCTTACAGATGTAAGCTGCACACACACTTTAACAAATATAAACATCCAATAATGCCTGCTAATGTGTTTCTAGATGATTTTCAATAAAAGATCCATCACAAAGAAATAGTTTGGATTTTACTTTCAAATGTTTATCATGCCCAACAGCTATTGACATGGGACTTGTTCAAAGCTAAGGGAGTGCTGTATGATAATATTGGTCGAAATGGTTGTGGTGCATCAGTTTTAGCATACCATGCAGATGAGGATACTACCATAACTCAAGCAGAATCATTCGGGGCAAAGCACATTAATAACTGCCAGTATTAATCTTATTACTGACAGATATTAAATATGCTTTGTTCTGTTAGACAGTCATATCAGATAGAGCATACATGCCAAATTAGATGAATTCCCAAAACTAGACTCTCACTATTTTGCAGGGTGAGGAGGGAGGAAGTTTTGCTATGTAAATTAGATGGGTGAAAGGAAAAGACAGTCCCTGATTGACATCCACAGAACTGAACAGAACACTATAAAATGTAGTCAGAAGCACATGGCATTTCGCACTGAATGCTGGTAGATAAGCAAAATATACCTAATCATACAGTGGGGTACTTGCAACACAACTGCACTCCAGAAGCCAGTACCATTCACTTCACGGATCATGGGTCCATACTCAGGATTGAAGAAAGTAATGCTTGATCCTTTCAGTCTTTGTGAGTTGACCTTACAGTCTCTACATAAGTCTCTCGTGTGATGAATTCTGGTCATTTCCATTTCCCATCCTCTACGTGAAGATCAAATATAGACTTTTGAAACAGTGAATGATATTACTAGCCATCTCTGCCGGGTGGGTGAGAATCCATCCCACACTGAAACATTGTGTTGTGAAGTCAGTTTGACATATCGGTTGAGAATTAAATTCTACGTCTGAGACAGGTCAGTCAATATATCAGACCAGTTACTGGTACCCATTAGGAAATAAAAACAATATGTACATGAGATCACAGTTGGGTTGGCAACACCTCTGACAGCTGTGTGTAAGCCGACTGTACAGAGACTGTAAGGGGTCCAATGGCAGCTAGAGGAGATTCTGAAATATGTCATTCGTATATCGGCCAACCTAATGCCCTTGTCATTGGTTTGAAGCTATGAGTTCCATGCCAGCTGGGATTGCCACAACCCTCTAGTGGGATAGCCAGTTTGATTAGACCAGGATTCTAATACTAGAATACCATACAGACCTGATATGGCACCTATAGATTCACCACCTCCAGATGACTCTGTCAGAGCGTAAGGAGCTGCTCGTATTCTGCCTCTCACTGAGTGTACCAGCTAAGTATACATATGTGAGGAGCATGCTGAAGTCAGAACTCAAGCTGTAACTCTGGGAAAGTTTTTATCTTTACATTTCCAGCCATATCTTCCATTATCAGTATACCCGTTTCTTGACCATGCTATTCAACTGAATCATTTTCCTTCAATCAGGAAGCCTGCATTGTATATGCGCAGTGCAGAAGCATGAACAAACCTTAGTTCAGACACCCAGATTCCTATGGACGTGGGCCTCATTCTGAGCATTTTTTGGGGGTCTAAAATCTATTAACGTGTTTTATGTAATTAAATGCATGCCAACCCTTGTAAAAATCTGGGTTGCTAGTTGCAAGCGTGCAAGTCTGTCCAGCAGCACAGAAGCCCTTCTTCCTGGCAGTCTCTTCCACAGGTCTAGAAGTGCACAGAAAAGTTAGTTTCTAATTTTACCTGGTGCACGCTTTGAAGTATGAGAAACTTTTAGAGGTTTCCACCCTGCTCCCCCGAGGTGCTTGGAACTTCCTGCCTCCCTTCATTTGGCCCAGATTGTCAGTGGTCACAATAGACTAGTGTCAAACCCCTTTGTGAGAGTTCTCAAGCAGGGCCTTTGTGATGTGGAGGTGTGGTAGGTGACAGCTCCCCCCCCTCATTAACTCTTAAAATAGACTGGTTCATCCTGCCAGCACCAAGCTTCCCCTTACTGTCTTGGACCAATACTCAAAGATCAACTGCCATCTACACCTAGACATGTGACACAGGATCAGGCTGTAGGTAATGAAAGGTTACAACAAGAAAATGCCAACTTTCTAACGGAATGCTAAACATTGCAAACATACACCCTCAGTCACAAAGATCTTGGTTTAATCCATCGTTCTTTTTCTCACCACGCCACCCCAGTTTGGAACCAGCCATATGCAAATCAGTCTTGACCCTGTTCCTCATGGGGACCATCCAGCCAATCCAGGCCCTCCCTGGACCGAAAAAGAGCATCCTGAGACCGGTTTCGGGAATCACCCCTTATCAACCAGTCTTGCTTGAAACTAGTGGTGGAGTGAGCAAAGGACCCACGCCTGGGCATACCCTTCCCACTTACAGTGACAAAAGCAAAAGGAACAATTGATGGACGGAATGCTGAACAGTGCAAACATTCACCCGCAGTCACAAAGATCTGGGTTTAATCCATTATTCATTTGCTCACCACGCCACCCCATATGCAAATCAGTCTTGACCCTGTTCCTTATGAAAACAGTCTAACACGAACTGGGTTTAAACTGGGGTGGGGTGGTGAGCAAAAGAACGATGGATTAAACCCAGATCTTTGTAACTGGGGCTAAATGTTTGCATTGTTCAATATTCCATCCATCAATTGCTCTTTTTTGCGTTTGTCACCCTAAGTGGGAAGGGTATGCTCATATGTGGGTCCCCTGCCCACTGCGCCACTGGATTCAAGGTAGCCTGGCTTTTTTGCATTGTTCAGCATTCTGTCTATTACTTGATCTTTTAACTTTCTAAAAGTGGCATTTTCAGAACTGTGATTAAAAATCAGACTTTACCAGTAAAGAGGTCTTTTAATTAGAATTCTATAGACCCCAAACTCGGCCTGTCTACCTGCTCCCAATTAGAAGTTACAGCCTATTAAATGTAATAAGGTAACTCCCAAGTTATCTTGTGGGAGAGGTAGAACTTGCAGTAGCGAAAGATGAATTTAAGAGTTTTTTTATGACCAGGACATGTAAAACTTAAAAGTGCACGCCTACCTTTTTCAAATTTATGGCACCTTGCACTGTGGGCTGTTCAGGACATACCCTAGTGTTTACTTATTTCTATCAAAATGGAAGACTTGAGCCTGGCAAAAGATTTATTTTGCCAGGTCAAAAGGGCAGTTTAAACTACACACACAGGCTGCAATGGCAGGTCTGAGACATGTTTGTATGGCTAATTAAGTGGGTGGCACGATACGTGCTGCAGGCACACTAGTAGCATTTAATTTACAGGCCCTGGGTACATGTAGTACCACTTTATTAGCAACTCACAAGTAAATTAAATGATCCTTTTGGGTATAGGCTAACTCTACCATGTTTAAAGGAGAAAGCACAAGCACTCTAGTACTGGGTTAGTGCTAAAGTGCATAGAGTCTTAAGCAATTGTTATCCTCAGCATCATACAATTAGAAAGGAGTTTGGAAATTTCACTTGGGGAGAAAACTATCCTGAGATGACATGGTAGGGGGTCTGCTAACAACTGCATATGCTGTAATTTATCACATTTTATTTTCTGAACCCTCCTCCAATTTGATGTTACACCTATACTTGTGCCCTGAGTTGGGGTCCTTTTAGGTAAATTTTTCTATGCACTGTTCCTGGCCATCAACTCACTTTTCAGTCATACCTGAGTGCTGTTAGAAAGCTGCAATGTCAGAGTGTGTGAGCCTGGTATCTTTGAAGACTGAGCAGAATTTTCTTTCATTGCACTCAATGGTATTGTGATCATGGTTACTTTGTGTTTGCAGCTAGTGGGCACTGGCAGTGATTTCAGAGACATGCTCTAATTTTTCATTATCTGAGTTTGGTCCACAGCAAGAGAGGGAAAAGTGGAATAAAAGATTAGTAAAATGTGATAAATGGTGAAAGGATGAAAAAGAACTTCCAAGACTGTACTAAAGATATACAAAATGTAGGGTAGCAGAAGAAATACATTAATTGGAATTAAGACGAGGTAGCATTGATATTAGGCAACTCTGACATTCAGCAGCACCAGGTGCAGACTCCTAAGAAAAACTTTGAGCTACTCCACTTATTTTTTGTTGCAAAGTAAAAAAGGGTGAAAGATGTCCTGCATAGCTTATTGCGACTAAGAATGATCTCAATCCTTCTGCTATTCATACAGTTTTACTACTTAAGTAACTTCCAATCAATCTCATTCTCAACATTTTGTTAAAACAAGTCCCTTCCCTATATCTTTTCTTTTTCCATAGAAAAATATTATGTGTATGTGTTTGTGAAAATAATATCCCTAAACAAATAGCAGCTGCCACTGAAACTACCTGAACCGAAATCATTCTTTCAAAATTGAATATCGTAAGATGAAATTTTGTGCTGTTAATGACAGTGGCGGCTCCTCCGCTAAGGCAGAGGAGCATTGCCCCACTGCTTATAGCAGTGCAAAGAAGGAGAAATTAAAAACAACACACAGTTATCATTTTAGTTTTTCACGCTGAAGCAGGTTTTGGGGCGGAGTGGAGCTTGGCTGTCATCGCAGCCAGCAGGGGGAGGAGGAAATACGTGTACTGAATTACGCATGACGCCCGTCAATCAAAATTAGCATGTTCCCACCAGGTTGTGATGCACAGCCTGGTGGAGAACATGCACAGGCTCCCTCTGCCTCTCTGAGCGCTGAACCACAGCGCTCAGACCAATCACGACGCTGCATTGCAGCATTGTGATTGGCTAGGGTAGACTGTTTGTGCTTCCTGTTCCGGCTGGATCAAGCAGACAAGAGACGGCGATGGAGGAGAGTCTGCGGCCTTTAAAGGTAAGTGAGCTTTATTTTTAACCATCCACCACCCTGTTTCAGTACCAGCTGTGACTGGTAATGATGGCATCTTTTGTTGGAACAAACTCCACTTCTTGGCCGGGTAACTCACCCCGCTATATTTGGAGCTTTTTATTTTTAGCTAGCTACTTTGAGCATTTATGCACGTACTGTGTTTTACCAGAACACAAACATTTGTTTATTTGCAAGATTAAGTGACTTTAGATGCTTAACCCCTGTATAAATTCTGCTATCTCCGTTCACTAACTTCCCATGTTTGTAAAACTCAATCAAAGTCATATAGTTAAAATCTTATAATAATTATAAATTGTATTTCATTCTGGGTATTGTATTTAAGCTTCGAATCTGTAGAATTAGGACACACATGTAGTCTGACAGCAACCAACTGCTCCTTTGTATACTTCAAGTTTTGAACAAAGATCACCGGACACTGTTTCTTTGTTTCTAAAATTTATGAATTCATTTACTTCCAGATTGCAGCTTTAACTTGGCCCACACCCGCACCATTAGCCAGTATTTGAAGTATAGTTGCAATGAGTCAGAAAATAGAAAATGTGTTGACTTGACTGCAGAACGTTTCTGGTAACTCCAACCGTTGATCATGACACTTTCATTCTTCTCATACAACTAGAGGACAATTCAGATAGCAAATACTGCCTTCAGTATAGCCATCTCTGATACTAGTTACCTCAGATCTTTTGTAAAATTATGGTGCTGTTCTGCTGAGAGAAATAGTAGAAAATGTAGCAAAGTCGGTCTTTGTTCACCCAAATATGCTTTAGACATTCAGGGGCATATAATCAAGAGATATATCGCCGCGTTTTCGGCACATAGCGCCGAAAAAGCGGCGATTTTATCATCTCAATATTATCAAGGCGTCGCTAACATGCACTAGCACATGTTAACGGCCGAATCTACAACGCATCTCATGACAGCGATAGAAATCGCTAATGAGATGCAAAGTAGGCGTTCCCTCCTAGGACAACATGTGAAATGATCGCAAAACCAACATTGCGGTATTAACAACGCTGCCCCTGAACAGCGAAGCGATGACAAAAGGCGCACTAAGCCCCCATTATCGCATGATTCTAACGCCTGAATAAAACCTGACTTAGCATTATTGCCTATGGGAGGTGGATTGTATGGTTAAGTACACACTCCCCGATTACCAAGCTTTTCATTAGCGCTGTGAAATCATCACTGGATTTCACACGCTAATGATCATTATCGCAGTATATCGCTGGATTGTACTTCGCCTGTTAGCAAAGCGTTGCTAATACGCCACTAACACGGCGATGTAATTCAGCGATAAAGGGCGATAATGAAAAACGCGCTAAGCGCGATTTGCGATATTTATCGTATGTCCTTGATAATATGGCCCTCAGTGTTTTCATGCTTTACTTGTTGTGAAAATCAAAAGGTTCACAAAGACATCTTTAATCATTATTGCACTTACATGCAAGGCCTTAATATGAACACTGGCAAACTTACTTTCTCGTCCATTTCTTGTTGATTAGAAATATCATGGTAATATCAAACGTGCAGTAACAGTACAAAGTATAAATGTACAACGTAATATCAGAGACATTACCTATTGCTCTATGATATCCTGAGAGCGTGGGGTGTAACTCATTTTTTTAAAGGCAATTTACCTGTCATACTGCATTTTATGTAAGTGGATTTGCATAATGCTTATCAGGCAGTTCCCAAATATGCAAAAATGTACTCATTGATGTTCCTGATAATGTAACCTAATACGTTTGCGCAAATTAGCAGATTAATTACACTGAATGCACTAAAATGCAGATTTTAATTTGAAATACATTTGCAGATATGTTGCACATATAATTTGCTGAGTTTTCATTTACACAGATAGACACTGTGCTTAATTTGAAAAAAAAAAATCAGGAGCCTTAACCTGTCTCATGAGCCAGCTACTGGTTTTGCCAAATATCAAGGTTGCTGAATGCCAGGGATGCCTCACCATGATTCCACCTCATGCCTCTGTCTTCCACCACTCTGCGCGTTATGTCTCTTTATCTCACTCTAAGACATTCTTTTTTTTTAATCCCTGCTTTTCCCTTCCTTTTGGTTTCTTACTGTTTCCCTATCTTCCTCTTCCTCCCACGGTCTCCCTTGTCTGCCTTTGTCCCCCTTTTGGATCAAAGTATAAATTATACCTTTTAAAAGAAGCTAAAAACTTGGGGCCATATTATCAAGGAATGGCGATAACATTATCGCTGCTTTAGCGGCAGGAAACTGCCGCTAAAACGGCGATAATGGGCTTGATAATATGCCGCAGAGAATTCCCATAGAAGCCCAAGGGCATATTATCAATCCCATTATCGCCGCTTTAGCGGCTGTTTCCTGCTGCTAAAGCGGCGATAATGTTTTTGCCGTTCCTTGATAATATGGCCCTTGGTTGTTTAGAATGTCTTAGCCTACCTGATCAATACAACGCCGAGATACTCCTTCGGGAGTGAGTTGTGCGCTACATGAAGAGACAGAAATAAATAGAATAAAGTGTGACGAAAAATAAGTCAAAATATGCATAGCAGTGCCCACCAGCTGCAAAACTACAGACGCTGGTGTAGAATTTATTCACCAAAATGGAAATAAACTAATGAACCTTTTTTTTTTAATTCTGTTCCAGCTAGGACATGTGGTTCAAACTTACGTGGACCAAGCGGCACTATTACATCACCAAATTACCCTGTTCAGTATGAAGACAATGCACATTGTGTGTGGGTGATCACAACAACAGACCCAGAAAAGGTATGACATTTCAAAGCCTTTAATTATATCCTGAGTTGTAACTGATCCCCATGATACTGCAGACTGACCTCCTAAATGCTGAAGTTTTAATCATTCAAATGTCGTTTACTGATTGCTTATACTTGTCTCAACCAGTCTCAAACTGCATTACCTAAGTGATTGCCATTTTATTGTGGAGCTGAAATGCACATCAACACAACGGGTTTAGAAGTCTCAGAGTGTTTTTTTTTGTAGCACAAACTTGGCTCAAGGGCAGTAGAAAACTTTACAATATAACCAAACTATGTTACTCATTTACTAAGTTAGGCACGTGGAGTTTCGGTGATTAACCCAGAATACCATAATATTGAACTGAGACACCCATGGGGGTGCGACCAAGTAAGTCCCTCAGCTCTGCATTCTGGCTGTTTCTTACCACGCAAGCATCCTGATTCCCCCCGACCGCACTCTCTGCCACCTGAACTGAAAGCTGGAGCACTCAGAACTGACGACCGATGCTGGCTGCTATGTGGGAGGCCAGGTGGCAATATGCTGCAGCTAGGATACCTAGGATACTGGGCGGGCCACAGCAGGTCCCAATGGAAGAGACTGGAGTGACACACCATGGACGGAGCCCTGTTCCTTGTTGTCTGGCCAGTCTGTAGTTTTCTGTCCCCCCACTTAAATACCTCGGGCTGAGAGGATGATCTAGTGCTGCCGAGAATTGTCCCTGGGCAAGCGGCGGGGAGCTGCTGTGTCAGGCACAGCCTAGTTCTACGTATGCCATAGATGATGTTGGTGCTGGGCCCCGCTGGCACATGGGCCCAGCACAACAGTGATCATCGGGGGACAATAAGCTGGGGGTATATCAATAATTTCCCCAACACGTACATATGGCGTCTCCCCCCTTTGAGACATCGACAGAGAGCCAAAGAGAACACTTTAGAGAGTGGGGCTCCACTCTGGGGCTCCCATCCGATATACCTTGAACTGTGACAGTGGACAACCTCCCACCCTGGTGAGTGGCAAAGGCCAGCATCCAATGGTTTGGTGTCGTCCTCCTGCATGCATGCCCATCTAAAAGGCCTGGGGGAGAGCCAGCATGACCGGGCAGGGCCTGGTGTACAAATGTGATGGAACAGGGATGCGGTGTTGACTGTCAAGGCCCCCCCAGCACATTGTTAGGCTATATGAGAGCGTTCCAAAATCACAGACACTGCTAGGCTTGCAACACTGAGCTGTTCGGGGGCTGCAGTGGGTGCTGTCCCACCTTGGCACCATGGTGAAAATTTAAGGGCATGAAAAATGAGTGCCACAGTGTTCTCCTGATGGTGCAACAGCGATTCAGGATCCCACAATGGTGGTACATGGCACCCCCGAACCTGTGGTGCAATAGCATGCCACCCACCTGGAGGACATACTAAAGTCTATCCAAGATGTGAAATCTACCCTGGAGCCCAAATTGGATGCAGTGGTGGTTAAAGTAGGACTGCTGTGGGTAGATAATATAAAGCTAGGGCACCAGGTGAAGACTAACGAATCGACATTGGCAACATTGCTTCCATCAGTGGAAGACAAATAATCACACATTAAAGCCCTCAAGTCGTAAATACAATTCCTGAAACTGAAATCTGAGGATACCGAAGGGCAATCCCGCATGAATGATGTGCAGTTAGTAGGTCTAGGTCTTCTAGAATGGCCCAAGGTTCCCAGCAAGGAACTGGATCTTAAAAAGTGGTTTGTGGACACGGTACTGGTTAGCAAGCAGGTAATAATCCATAGAATATTATACTTGTTTGCAGCTTTACCACTCATACAGAAGTGGCCCTTTTTTAATGAGTTACATTCCTTACTGACAAATGTAATATGGGCTATATGGAGACATAGTGTTTGGTTGGCTGACCTCTATCTCACACAAGACTAAGGAGGCCTAGCTGTACCTGGCTATGAATTATACTACACAGCAGCCAAATTGCAGTGGCTGATGCGATAACTAGCGAGGGCTGCTGACCCAGAGACTAAAATAATATGGCACCACCTAGATGGCTTACTGCTAGCTGCTGGGATTATGGGGAGAGGATGAAAAGCAATCACCCGCCAACTTGCTGTTCAGGGCAGATCGCTGGTGCTCAAAAAGTAGATGCAGGGTGCTGTCAGTAAGTAAATCTTTATTGCTTGATTAATAAAAATCTTAGCAAACAGCTACATAATAAAACACTTATATAAAGTAAAACAATACTTATTTTTACCATAAAAGTTGCAGTGATTTCTTAAAAAACTGAAATATAAAACTTACATATAGTACAAGAGATAACATTATTATTATGTGTATTATGATAAGCGCACAATGTCAGCTGGGAGACCATCCTCCTGGGAATTCGCCTCAGTTTAGATGTCTATGAAATTAGGTATGAAATACTTACCAGGTTAGTAATGAGTCTAAAATTGATCATTCCCAGTGAATAAGAACCAGTAAATAACCAGCAGCCTGGATTGCTAGCCAGTTTAGTGAGAGGCTGCCAAGATTAATCTTGTTTTTACTAAGTTCATGAAGCGAACAAAGCTGCAAGCTAGCCGACATCATCCCCGCCCCCGAAACAAGCCTTCACCTCCTGTCTGCATGTTCGTATCTGATTTTCATTCAGGCGCGGCTTTAGGGGCTGTCTTAGTTCTAGATCTAAACTCTTACAAATGCACAGTAGGTGTAAAACACCCGCTTTGGGGTTGACACATAATCTGCAGTGGCTAGTTGGATGTGTGCGTTTCCACGGCGGTAAGTGCGGCTTTACCTGTAAAATTCCCAGCCTCATCGCCAAAAGGCTTTCCTTCATACTTCTCGAAAAGCTTGTACCTAGATATGGCTGTGGTGTACATCTCGAATAGCTCTGGTTCACAAACTAGCTGTGAGCCCTCTTGTTTTGGTCTGTTTTATCTTCTTCGGGGGAAACAATCTTTACCGATTTGTTTACCAAGGCCTTAAAGCTGTTATAAGGAAGACCGGATTTCCACAAATCCTGTAAAGCGAGCAACCTTATTCCTGACTGAAGGTAAACCATAGCAGGACAGTCATTTTTGCTTGTCATCTCCTTCCACAAGTATGAGTTTAATGAACCAGACTTAGCACTCTTTATTTTATACCAGCATTTGATATAGACGCTCTTCTGTGTTATTTGCTGCTTTTGTAGGCCGAGCTCCAGCCTTATTTGTCCTGGAGAAGTGTATTGTGGGAGATTGAATATTATTCTAGCGGCTTTGGAAACCACCTTATCCAAAATTATTTCCTCTTTCCCTCTCATGGATTTACTATCACACGTAATTGTTGGTAGAAGCTTTTCTAAAAGTACTTCCAATAGAGGGATAAGATTAGGGCCAGTTATTTTGTGCTTGATGTTTTTTAGCGTAACACACAATAGGGTCCCTCTACCTTGGATGGCCACTTTTTGTTTGTGGTACGTACCCATACTGTCAAAAAGTATTCCCAAATGTTTGTACTTTTTAAACGTTTCCAGCTGTCTACCCCCAAACAGCCATCTGAATTGGTTCTTGGTGCTCCGCTGATTGAATACCATAATTTTGGACTTCTCAAGGTTTATACTTAATCCATTCTTTTTGGCAAAATTGCTCGTGACATTTATCAGATGCTGCAGGCCAACTGGGGTTCGGTTGATCAGTATCAGGTCGTCGGCGTATAATAAGTTTGAAAGTGTCAGACCACCGAAATACGAGACGTGGTGATGGCAATTATCCAACTCAGTTGAAAGGTCTGACACAAAAAGGTTAAACAAGGTTGGAGCAAGAACACAGCCCTGTTTTAACCCTTTAGTGGTTGGGTTCCTCCTTGACAGACTGTCGCTGGTCCCCAACTTAATTTGGACCCAGGTCTTAGAGTGGAGTAAGATTAGCTGGTTCAAAAGGGTTGGGGCTATTTTCCACCCAGCTAACTTAGCCCACAATTTCCCTCTGTTAACGCTATCAAAAGCAGCTTTGTAATCGATAAAAAAGAAAAATAGTGGTTTATTGATTGCTTTTGTAGCGTCAATTAAAAGCGAAAGAGCAAGAATATTTGTAGTTGTCCCCAGGTTTTTTTGAAAACCTGTTCGGTTGATTGGGATTAGAGCTTTTTCCCCTGCCCACTCGGTAAGTTCAGCCAATAATAGGCCAGCATAATATTTGGACTCAATGTCAATGAGTGCTATGAGCCTATAGTTCTTCGGTTCGTTCATGCTACCTTTCTTATAGGTAGGTGAAATGATTGATCCCTTCCTAGAATCTGAGAGTCTTCCGGTTTCCAGAATATTGGTAATAATGCTCTAGCCCAGTAGATTGTGTCTTACTTATAATTGGTGGAAGGCCATTAGGCCCAAGCGCTCCTTCGTTTCGGCTTTTTGAAATTCTATTCGCAATCGTTTTAATTGGAAAGAGGGATGCAGGCTCTGGACCTTGATGTTTTAGGGACTGCCACTCACTCTGGCATACCGCTACGTCTTGTGTGTTTTCATCAGCTTCTGGGTTGAAATGACTCTGTAAGTATTTTACCCAGGCATCCTCCGTTATATATGAGTTGATTCCTGGTGCCGTTGTGTTCTCTATACTCTTGACTGTGTCCCAAAACCTGGTGCTGTTGTTTGATTTTGCATCATATGACAGTCTTGCCCATGTTATTTCGGCTTTTTCCTTTTTCGCTAGCCAGATGATTTTATTTTTACTGGCCCTGAACTTCCTTAGTTCTAGCTGTGTGTTGTCGGTGGGGCGATTTTGAAAGAGGCTGCGCATTGCTCTGTTTACTTCGCCCCATATTTGTCTTAATTGGCGTGATGGGTTGCCGATAGATGAATTCTTTGATTGCTTGCTGGCCTGCTAAGTGGTTCCTGTTGGAATTTTTGCTCGGCTTTCGTTAAGTTCGTTTAGGGCTAGATGGACCAAAGATTTGAGTAAAGCTTTCCCAAGCTGTTAAGATGTTACCATGCAGTAGTTTGTTTTCCTCCCACCGTTTTTTTTATAATGCCAAGAGTTTTCCTGGGTCACGTGTGTTACATTTTATTCTCCTGTGATTAAATATGACCTTTGTGATTGAGTTGACATTTGAGTAAGTGAATGCTGTTCCTTGCATGGCAAGCATGAATTCTTGTGGTTAATGATCACTATAAACTAGCATGCCGATCCTGAAATATTTTATTAAATAGCAAAGTGGTAAGGATAAAAAAGTATAGTCTATTGCGGTGTCGGCAAACGCATTATGGAAAGTTGCAGCTTGGGGATGATCCCCCATCAATCGGCCATTTAGTGCTACCAAGGACAAGCTTTTTAGATCGTTTTTTTGAAATTTTAGTTAGCTTGCCCACTAACACTTGTCCTGAAGTGGGATCCCGCAAGCTGATTGTTGGTCTTTCGCAGGTCTGTCGGAGTCAGCACTCACTGTAGGGAACATATTAAAGTCGCCTGAGATGATATAGTTTGAGGTTGCCTCCTCTTTAATTAGTTTAGTTAGTTCTGTTTTCAGTTGTTTTACGCCATTTCTTTAGTTCCGGGGGTGTAAATAAGTGTTAACAAGTATCAACTGCTGTTTGTCTTTAGGACCAGCTATTTCCAGCTGAATTGTTTTTATCTCATTTGTTGGAGTACTTTTACTTGATAGTTCCTTAACAGTCGTTATCGTTTTAATCGAGGCATAAGCCATGAGGCCTCCTTTAAAATGGCCGAAATTTGAATTTCTAGTTGCTGGGAGGTGATATGATGTAAAACCTAGTAGGTGGAGTGGATCTTCCAACCACGTTTCTTGAAGCAGATTTAGGTTGAATTGTTGAAAATACATCAGTAAAGCACTGTCCATGGTTTTAGTTCCAAGGCCGTTTATATTCCAAGAGCAGAATTTTAAGTTTGAAGTATTTGCTTCCTGTTCTGATCTCTGTCAAAGGGTCTCCGGTTTTGTGTTTATGGTTTTTGCTATCCAGGACCAGACGTTTAATGTGTCGAATCCTCCTTGACCCCGGATGTCCCGGTTGATGGAACTATTTCTCTCCGAGGTCTCTGCAAAAGTACTATGTGCCCCCTTGAGCACGGTGCTCTCAGAAAACCGGTGTATGTGCCTGAGCTGCGCCTTTGGTCCATACGAGAGAGTGTGTCGCTGGTCGCTATACATGATACACACCTCTAGACAGAAGCAGATGTCACGGTATGGGGAGATCGGTTTTGCGACGGAACACAGCAGCCCATTCATGTCCTGCAAAAGGCCACTAATCTGTGACCGGGGGATTTCCTGCTCCATGCAGCGATGAGCGACCTACTTCGTGAGAGATGGGGTAAGAGAAACGCAGAACCGGTAGTCCCAAAACCATCACAAGTCTTAGTCGTGCATGGTCTCTGTAGGCATACCATCAAAGCATTATACTGTACTGCTTAACAGCATTGCTGCTTTACACTGCACAACCACTGAGACATCTTAAGGACTGGTAGGAGCTGGTACTGAGCAGGGATTTAACGCATTATCGGATCAACAATGGGAGAGATTTTGAGCGATGGTCAAAGGAGTCTCCAGGAATGCCAGAATGAGACATGTTCAGATTAATTACCTTCACCATGCATATATAACCCCCATAGATCGCATGTTCCTGGGAGCTGACATGTGCCCCAGATGTGGTGAGTAGGACATCGACTTCCTGCATCTGGTATGGCACTGTACAGTTAAACTGGGATTTTTGAATGCAGTATTGAAATGCATAACTGATCTCAGGACTAGAGATGTCTACCCTCACGAGAAAAACATAAACATGCGCCATAGTTTACTGACCTGGCATTGATGCATGCTAAGTGATGCATTACAATGTCATAGAAGGCCCCAAGATAACCAACACTAGGAGACTGGGCGACAGATTTACGTAAATGGGCCCAAGCCTAGGTTGATGTGCTGTCTGGTCCCCATGGTCGGATGTTGGGGGAGAGGCATGTAATAATGCAAGAATACAGAATTACTTAAAAAACTGGGACCTAGATCAGACGAGCGCCCTCCTTGAGAAGCAGCCACATTGTAGTTGCGGATTGGGCACAGGAATTGATACAAAAGGAGGGGGAGCTAGGATAGGAGCTGTTGTATGAGGGGGGATGTACCACAAAGCGTGCTGCGGCACAACGCTGGACACCATACTCACACTTAATTGTCACCTACAATAGATCAGCTACTCCTGCAACACACTGCCCTCAAAGGGCTTTTGTTTCTGTTAGACTTAAGGCAGTGCTGTAGTTGGTCCACGGATGCCAATAACGCAAGCACCATTGTTGTTACTTTTATATAAACTGCCATTGTCACCTGGAACCATAAAGGGATGGAATTGCATACAGTTGTTCATTAGTGGTACTGATGCATTGTGTACTGATGTCTTATGAACAGTGATAAAGAACTATGGCAAAAAAAAGAATGTTTAGCTGAGGCCAGGAATCAAACAAGGTTCCCCCATATTCCAAAAAGGCAGAACCCTAGTCACTAGGCCATAACTGCAGGCCGCATCTGCAGGCATGCCTGCCTACCTGCACCTTCACTGAAGTGAACCATCAATAATGGTCAGATATGCAACACTGATACTTTCATATGGCGCGCGAAGCGAGTAGAAGTCCAGTGTTACTCGAATCAAAAAGATGCTATGAATCCTTCTACCAAAGAATGGCCGCATGTTTGGCTGAATAAATAGTTTGAGGACTCAGATAAAGAAACTAACTTCATAGTGAGTATTTCGTAGAGCTTATTACATTAAAGGTGTAATTCTATTCGCTTGAGTTCTCACTGACAGACGGTACTTGAATTCGCTTCTACACCAACAAAATCATTCTTCTGATTTAAGAGGCTCAATCAACGAAGGACCCACTGGCCCTCCTTGTTATACAAGAACAGTATACTCAGAATACTGACTCCTACTACTGCACTATTCTGCCATAGGCATACCAAAGGTATATCCTTACCCAACCAAAACCGGAACGAGCATAACCAAAATTGATGAGGAAATGATAACACCTCTATACGAATGCAATGATTCAAAAGAGTCTTCCTCTGAAATTCCAACTGTCCTGAAGATGGTCTGACGGATTGACGCCTTAACAGACCGAAACGTCGACTACATTATCCATTTCCATATCGCACATGCACAGTTGATTGTTCTCCTAATATGAGATAGATCTCTGTTTAATTTATTGGTTTGGATATATTTTTTGTGTCATGAACTGTGGATAATATTTGGTTGTTTTTCTCCCTTCATGTCGCATTCCACATTTATTTGTTCTTTGTACTCCTTTTTAAGCGATTGTTTCTATATAAAAAGTCAGTGATTTTTTCACTTGAAAAGATACCCCGTGTGTGTTGTATATCTTTGATCAAATACAATTGAATAACGTGTGGCTGAGTATCAGTCTTGAGCTCATCCAAAGACTAATTTGCTTTACACAAAGAAACTCAACTTCTCTAAAATAAAATCCCTTGTTGGCACACTACTACTGCAACTGTAATTCTAAAGCAGCATGAACAACGCCTAGAAGCCATTGGTGAACGAGCGCTTGATAAGTCTCTTATAACATAACATAACATGAATGTTTACGAAGAAATTCCTGTAGGCAGCTATTAGGCCTATTAAAAAACGATTGCTGCCCTGGCCACCTGCTGATTTGTAATGCAGAGATGGCGTAGTTGTGCAATAATATTATTCCTGTGACATTTTTTTCTCCATAAATAACCCTTTGTATGACCGAACTGCAAATAAAAATCAGCTTAGCAAAATTGTTCAATCCAGCCCCACATTTTTTTCCCAAGTCAGCATAGTGTACAAGCTTGTCTTTGGCTTTTTATGTGATGGGGGCTTTCTGGCCCAAAGAAGTAATATTTTGGCAACAGAAACATTTATTTAAACGTAATATTTACGTATTTGAAATGTTTAACATAACAATACAAGGCAAAGGTAATTTGGGCAAAGCACATGCCGAGGTAGAGTGCCACGGACCGCACATGTGCAACTCCTAAATTAGACGACCTTTTTCACAACGAGGCAACACACTATCTTCCACTGTAAAAGCATATGAGGAAAAAAAATACTTGTAGGAGCTCTGCACTAAAGACAGCGACAGGATTGTTTGAAGTTGCTTTGACTTAAGGCATAAGTGCCGGACAAAAGGGAAAGGTGTTACAACTGTTAATGCAGGATAAAAAATGCCTTCATCATGGCACAGAAAGGTTAGAACAAATCGCTTATGCAGGATCAGTAGTGAATCACATTTCTTGGATAAAACTGGTTCTGCACAAAGTCTAGAAGAATATCAATCGAAAAAAATGGATCCACTTAACATCACAGAGGCAAGAGCACTGAAGATTCCAAAAAAGCATCGCTTTCAGGAATATATTGAAGCCCAACAATTCAAACCAAATTACGTAATGATATAGAAGCTAATTCCTTTTACTTCTAAAATACAGGGTCAATAGAAATAAGATGAAGGCAAATTGTACTGACCAATTGTATCAAGAAGGACAAAGGACATATGTGATTAGTAATAAAGAAATATGAAATTTGAAAATGGTCTTGAAAATGTAAGCCATCCTTAGCAAGTGCACCAAAAATAGAAGAGAAACTCAGGAGGCATCGAGGAACAAGTTAATGTCCTGGGCAAAGAAAGACAGTTTAGCCTTTCCTGGATAGAATGTACAAATTTCGAAGCCTGGGACTATTGCTTCAGAGGTGGATGTTGCTTAGTGAAGCAGTTCGATAAGCTAAGGAATAATACTGAATTTACAAATCTACTAAGCTCGCGAAAACTATAATATGTTTCTAAACAGTCTATCCACATGGGTCGTATTAGAAACACCCATATATTCAGGGCCAGAAGGGAGGGGCCCTGCTTTGCATCCCTGTGGGCCGGTTTTGATACAGGTGGCCAGTTTTGCAGCAGTGCTGCAATAATGGCCACCTGTAACAAAAGCAGCAGCGGGAGGGGTGCTTCCTACTCGACCCCCCCACCACTTGGGGGCCTGTCAAGCTGATTTTCTGGGCTGGGTTCAGTTCCCAGTCCGGCCATGCGTATGTCCTTTCTTGCTTACAATTTAACCTTTCTCTTACAACATGCTTGCTTTCTTCAGGTAAATCATGAAGAACTGTTGGGAACGTAAGTTGAACTTGAAAAAAGTTCAAGAATATCTCTAAGGACTGAGTGACATATTCCCATTATATTATTTCTTCTCCCGTGCTTTAGAAAATGTCCAGTCTGTCTTCTTTCCTGCTTTTTGTCTTACTGACTCTAGGCAATGGGACTTCTAGTTTGGAAGTATAAGAACATTAATTATTAATTGGGGTGGATGGTAGTCCACCACAGGAAATAGGGCCACTTTCTTGCTAGGTGTAGTTAAAGGTTTCAGTAATTTAAACCTGATCTCTATGAAGATATGGCACAGAGCAGACAGGCGTGATTCAAGAAAATGTGTAAAGCATTTAGAAGTGCCAAACCAGTTAAAAAGTTGAAGATACAATGCACTAAAAACCCCACTCAAATTAAGAAAAATAGAGAATAAGTTAATGAACAAAATGACCTCAAAGCATAAAAAATCCATGGCAAGAACCAGAAATATGATTTTGAAAACGTTTTAATGAAAAATAGCACCAAATAGTGCAAGGCAGCAATACTGGTGAACTGGTCATGGTAGACTGGAACCTAGATACGACCGTAGGCTGACTGCGATGAAGTGCAGGTGGGATACACCAATCTGGTTTGGCTAGTTAATTGATTTTATCTTTAGACTTAATTGTGTGAGAAATTGGATTGTTGGATGAATGAAGAATGGGCAGTTTTCAAGCAACAGCCTCAATTCCTGTCAGGATGAACCACAATCAATCAATCAATCAATCAATCCATCAATCAATCAATCAGGAGTTTATTAAGCATGTTACTCACCTGTGAGGGATCAATCAGGGGTTTATTAAGCATGTTAGTCACCTGTGAGGTTCTCAAGGCGCTGGGGGTGTGGATGGGGGGGGGTTGCAGCTCCGTTAGCCAAAGAGCCAAGTCTTGAGGGCCTTCCTGAAGGAGTTCAAGGAGGGGGCGAGTCTGATGTCTGCCGGGAGCTCGTTCCAGGTTTTGGCCACGATGTGAGAGAAGGATCTTCCACCTACTCTGACTCTGCGGATGCGTGGTGTTTCAGCCAATGCAAGGGTGGAAGATCGGAGGTTTCTTTTGGGTACCTGGAAGTTGATTCTGTCATTGAGGTATTTGGATCCGGGGACCCAAAGTGACTAAATTAACCTGTACATAACCCTTGTTAGCTTGGCACAAAAAAAGTCAGGCTTACCTTAAAGGCAATGTATAAAGTATTTATGCAGCACACAAGCAGGAATAAAGTGAAAATACAACACAAAAAAAACCCAGACCAATTTGGTAAAATTAAATAAATTATTGCTCCCTATAACAATATAAATCAAAAATTGTGGATCCCTGCTCCCATTAAGGAGACCAAGTGTGACCATCCAGGGTATGGCTAAGTAAATGAGCAACCCTTCCTCTGTGGTCACACTAAACCTGTCCTGTGGGGCAGCATTTCTCCCTGATCAGGTGTCAGCTAACTTTCGGCTGTGACAAGATAGATCCCTTTGAAGTTAATCAAATCCTGAGCACAGCCTGCTAGATGAACAGCAACAGCTTTGTAGCTGAAGCTAATTAGCCCCAGAGGCTTTAGGCAGGGACATGGTAACTATCTAAAACTACAGTTTCCTTATTATTTAAGAACAATCTGATGTAACCAGTTAATTGTGCTTCTAGTAAATATTACAATGGGTCTTTCCTAACGGAAGGCAGCATTAATACATTTATTTCATAGTGCATCCCTTTGTCTTTCCATAGAATACCCAGCTTTGCTACACTGACATTTTTTTTTAGTTGCTTATCACTGGAAGGACATGTTTAAAATTACCTTTCAAAATACACAAAAACGGACTGCTCCTAAGACAGAGGGATAAATGTATAGAGAGCCTGGTACTTCACTATTTTAGGTCTAAGGCCCCCACTCACCCATCTTACGTTTAACCCCATTTTTGGGGGGAACATAATAAAACCTAACACGTCCACCCAGTATATAATTTTTAAAACAGACACAGTTATCCCTCTTCACATCCCACTCACACCAAAAGCCACTCTCAGTAGGTAGACATAAATTCATACTTTATTCATAAAAAAGACATAATCCTCTAAAGCTCCCCACCAATACAGTGGGAAGAAGCTTGCACCTAGACCTTTAAAGCTGGTTCTCAGAGGGAGCTGAGAATGAAGCATGTCAGCTAACAGGTGGGTGAAGGTGTTCCTTCTAAAGTATTGAATTACCTGCTACTCATTACATGAATCCCTGTATCTTACGAGCAGTCAGTCTTTGTGTATTTTGATTACATTAGGAGGATCTAGTGGCTGCCCTTATGTGTTTTGATAATATAAACTCTCTACTTGTCCTACTTATAAATACGATTTCCCTACCCTATGGGATATCAGGCCTACTCAAGGGTGACCTATTCATATTTAAAAAAAGGTCTATGCCTGTCAAATGAGTTAATTTTGACAGGTTGGATTGCAGTTCTTAAACTGCCACAGCAAGGATACAGTGATAGGACTGAATCCACGTTTACACAGTTACTGTAGTAGATGACAAAATAGGTGCTACAGCCCACTAGTGACATCTACCTTCCTGGCCTGGGGGATACTTCGTACCATATACTAGGGATGTAAAGGTAAGGTAAATATGCCACCCAGGAGTATAACCAATTTCAACATGTTTTAGGGATTAGAGCACATATGAAGAGGCCTGGTTGGCAGAGTCTCAGTGCACAGAGTCAAAAAAACACAGCAGCATCAGTCCACAAAAAATGGTGCTGACCATGCAAAAAGAGGCACTTTCCTGCAGGAAGTATAAATACAAACTCCTAATCAAACATTTTACGTTTTGTAAAGATGATTATCATTCCCCAATGAACTTCCTCATTCTTGTAAAGACCTATGACAGGTAAAAGTGGAATAAAACAAAATCAATACCCAAACAAATGCTACGAAGAGGGATATTTATTTTTATTGCCCTGGATCTTTTATAACAAACTCAAAACAATGTATTATCTATTATGCAAACATATTGCTCCGAGGACTTCCTAACTTAATCATGGTAAAATAGCCAAAATAGAGAAAATATCATACATGAACAACATTATCAAAACATTTTAAATTGAAAGAAATAACTGAGCAGTGGCTTAAATTGATGACTAAATGGCAGCAGGGCATTCATACTGTGCATGCTTTGCAGCAGTAAAAAAGAACAAATGTTGCAGGAAATGTGTTTAAAGATAATAGTTTATAGAAGATTCTGTCCTTTTAAAATATAAAGCTAATTGACCTTATATAAAAGTAGCTGATGTAAAATAAGGAGATCCTCAAAACTAATTCTGTAACTTCTTTTGCAGAACTCAAAAATACCTGAACCAGACCATGACCTAACCTAGAAGTCTCCATAACAATTTTAATTGAAGCCCACACCCACATGTCCAGTAACAAATCAGGTGTGCTTTAATTCCAGGTGGACTGAGCTTTTCTGTCTACAGGGGGTTGTGAGCTCTTCAGCAGCTCGGAGAGGAGTTCTAATAGCTGACAGAAATTTTCACAGAAGGTCTGAACCGATTTATCCTTGTGGGCCAGCAAGAGACTAACTATCTAACTAGCTATCTTAGCCCTTGGGCAAGCTTTTAGATCGAGTAATTCTAGGCATTGCTGGACTCTCCTCTTTGCTAGACAGGTGGTAATTCTTCCCGTAAACAGTTGGTCAGAATATTATCTACTTTTGTACTGTTCAGCTATCTCTCCAGCAGGTCTTAAATATGTATCTCTTCTGTACTTGATTTAAGTTCAGGGGCCATATCATAAAACATGTTTGGAGGTCGCCATTTCAAGTCTTTGATGGTACATCAAGAGTACATTTATTATGAATAATATAAGGTTCTGGTAATGTGTGACAAAAACCTTTAGGATTTATTTATTGATTGAACGTTTGTGGCTATTTGTTGTGTTGTATTTTGTTGGGGTGATGACATTTTTTTCTGCTTTTTAAGCTGCTGTGTTTTTGTACTGCATTATTAAAATGTAAATTTGTTGTAATGTACTTCAGTGGTTGCGCTGCATTCTGTTTTGATTGTTTTGTTGTGATATTCTATGTTATGTTGCTTTTTGTATGCCATTGTTATATACTGATTTTTCCTGTAGTTAGGTCAACAATTACCAATAAATGTCCAGCCACAGATAGCACATTGCTTCAAGGTTCACATAGCAAGCAACCAGTTACCCTTGTCTGAGGCAGTAACATTGTGTTGCTCCAGATTCTCAACTGCTTAAGTCCCTATGCAGGCCAAAACTGAGGTAGGACTGTGTCTTAACTTAACTATCCAGGTGTTCACTTAATGTTATATGACCCATGAGTGAATCTAGTGAAACTTCATGCAATTGCTCTGCCTGATGTTTACTTTAGTTCCTGTCTTACCATGATACATAACTGTACGATATAGCCAGAATGGGAAATGCACTACGCACTGTAAAGTAACACGAGGGATTAGACAAGGCTGCTTCCTTGCTCCGCTTTTATTTTTCGCTATATATTAATGGTATTGATTTTTTATTGCAGAGATTGAAAGCTGATGCTCCTACCGTTGGCAAACTTGTAACCCCATTTTTACTATATGCCGATGATGCAGTCCCCATTTCAAGGACTGCAAATCGCCTTCAACTCCTGATAGATAATTTTACCAATTTTATGACTGATAAAGATCTATCAATTAACCTGACTAAGACCTTAGTCATGACGTGAAGGAACAAAAAGTAGATCCCACCACGTTGATGGAGTACTCATTGAAAACTACATTTTCCTATCTGGGGTTACTTTTTAACTGTAAAGGTTCATGGTGCGCACATATCAACTCTTGCTGATTTACATTTTTAAGGAAAAGCAAGGCTATCTTTAGATTCTCCCAAAAAATGGGCAATAAGCCAGTGCAAGATTTTTTTTAATTATATGCGAGTAAATGTATAACAGGGGTAGGTTATGGTGGAGCACTATGGGGTGTGGCAGACACTATCCCATTACAAATACTGGAAAATACATTTCTAAGGAGGGTGTTATCAGTTCCAAACTCCACGGCTACCTTTATTGTCCATAGGGAGACAGATGTACCATATCTTAGTGACTTGATTAGTATCTCTGCCCTTACATTGTGGTATCGAATTTGGACAAAGGATGAAACAAATTTTACTAAGGAGATAATACGAGATTGCCTCACACTTGATCATCTAAGGAAAATACCATGGCTACATTATATTCATAATCTTTTAATCGAGTGTAATGTGGCAACTGATTTTAAGGACTCTGTGAGCATTCAGACCTATAGCAAGGGGGAGTTAAAACGGATTTTTTTTAAATCTAGGGAGAAAATGAGAGAAGTTGCGATGATTATGAAATCTTGTGTTAGATTGTACTGTGAAGGGCCATTTTCACCGGGTGGTCAACCCTATCTTATTTTTATCAGAAATGTTCAACACAGATTTTATTTAACAAGACTAAGGTTGAGCACGCTCCACTACCAGATAGTATTCCTTAAGATGGGTAGGGGGAGCGCAAATTTACCCAAGTGCCCGTGTGATGGCAAATCCCTCCAAAGCACCTTGCACTTTCTACTTTTTTGCAATTTTTATAGGGATATTAGGAAATCAATTTTACGCCCACTTTTTATTGCAAATAGATTGTATTCCTATAAAACAGCTTTTTATCAAATTCGTAATTTGGAAAATGTTTTGATGTGTAATGCTGTTATTGTTTTTACTCAATTGGCCTTCAAGTGAAGGAAGGAACTAATATATATGGAATGTTTGAATTATGAAGTAGAATAGATTGCCGATCTTACTATTAAGAAATCTGATCCTTTTAAATAAGAAAATTACTGTATGCACTTTAATCACTATTGCTCCATGCGATGATTCATAAAGCTGTTGGGAATGGTGTATTAACATTAATGTGGGAACGTGTTTTTAAAATTAATTAGGCTGAAAATGTTTAAAAGGAGAATGTATCATTGAGAAATTAATTATGATTATTGTAAATTTGTGATGCATTGACTTTTTCTTTTTCTGGAGAATGCTTTTATGGTTATATTTTTTATACACGAAATAAAGCTTGATTTGAGTTGATTTGATACATAACTGTTAAAATACTAATGTTTTAGGAGCCACAGTATTCAAAAATACCAGGTCTAATCCCTCCTTAGAATTCCCTCTCTCTTTGCCACATGGATAAAAGCACTTTTCTATCCCTTGTGAGAACATCTATCAGCCTTTGTGGACAAAGGCTTATCCAGCCTTGGGATGCCCCCTTTGCTGAAAGAAAGGATATTTCATAAAATCTATAGACATGCTGATATGGCAGATAGGAATTGGAAATTGGTTGCAGTGACTGCTGTTGTAAGAGAAGACCGCTTCTTTCCAGAGAAAATGAGATGTGAAAAAAGGACCACTAAGCCAAAGTAGACTGAGATAAAAGGAAGAGTTTGGGCCACAAATTAAGCCTGGTCAACATTTGTTAAAGTTGTGACAGCTTTACAAAAGTCATTTGAAGACTATAGGTATGTGCTGTGAAAATGATATTTTGAGTCATTCTCTAACAAAAGATACAAACTAGACTTGAAACCGAATGAGAAATTGAAAAGACTGTAACTGGATGCAACTACCTGTATGAAGCATGGCAAATGGTCAGCTCATTTTATCATTTTGTTTTGAAAAATATATACTTTTCAGGTTTACACAATAAGCAGCTGTGATTACCCTTAATTGCACAATTTATAGCTCAATTTCAATTAATTTGACATTTGAAATGCAAAATGTCTCAAACTAATATTTTCGAAGCACATGCTTAGCTAGTGCTACTACTGGTCTGTGTTTAAGCCATAAGCTTGTTGACATATAAAAAGGTCACGTATTTCAATGTAATCTGATTTTTCAGTTTCAGGCAGGGGCAAGTGAGTTAAAATCTTCTTAGGAGAACCCAATAGCACAGAGGTCAAAATATTGAGGGGAGTCCTAGCAAGAAGCAGCTGTTCTTAGAGTGAAGTTGTGCTTTATTAGTATTATTTTGCACAGGGAAATACATTGAACATCTATGCTGCTGACATGTCCTTGTGAATAGTGTATCAATGATGTGACTTTTCAACATATTGTTAGAAGCACACACCATATTTGCTGGTATTATAAGACATATCTAAAATATGTGTGAAATAACATATTGAAACTGAAGAAATATTGACATAAAGGGGCCGATTCCGATCCTGTATTTTTTTTTTCCGTATGACTCGTATCCGTATTTTTTTCCGTACGAATCGTACAAGTCAAGTCCAACCCGTGAAGTACGATTCGTACGGGAAAAAGTACATACGGATCGGCCCGATCCGTACGAATCGTATCGGGAAAAGTTGTACGAGACGGACCCGGACACTTTTCTGTACAAATCGTAAAAATACAGTCCGAGCGTACAAGTACGATCCGGACCGGCTTTCCGATATACGATTCGTATGGAAAACGTCCCGTACACGGGGAATGACTTTACCCGCTACGAAGCGAACTTTGTATGACTTGTATCCCGGGAAAAGTTGTTCTCGGGGTGCGAGTCGTACAGGCCCCCAGCGCATATGTACGGTGCGTACCCCCAGCGCGTATGTATGGTGCGTACCCCCAGGGCATATGTATGGTGCATACCCCAAGTGTGTATGTATGCACCGTACCCCCAGCGCGTATGTATGCACCGTACCCCCAGCGCGTATGCGCTGGGGGTACGGTGCGTACATACATGCTGGGGTATGCACCGTACATACGCGCTGGGGGTACAGTGCGTACATACACGCTGGGTGTATGCACCGTACATACGCGCTGGGGGTACGGTGCGTACATACGCGCTGGGGTACGCACCGTACATATGCACTGGGGGTACGATGCGCACATACGCGCTGGGGGTACGCACCGTACATACGCGCTGGGGGTACGGTGTGTACATACACAACGCACGGGGTGTATGCCTGTACGACTCGTACCCCTGGGGACTCAGCTTTTACGGCTGTTATTGGCTCCCGTAAGTAAAGAGCCGTTTGGAGTGACGTAGGACGAATCGTACTTGCTGGGCTGTAAAACGCTGCTTAAATATGTACGGACATCGCGTACAAGTTGTTCCAGATCAGAATCGTAGTTTTTTTTTACCCGTACGGTCTTTTGTACGATTTGTATGGAAATAGGCTTTCTGTACGAATCGTACTTCCTAGGTTGTACGGACAGTTTACCGGGTACGAGTCATACGGAGAAAACGCTCCGTACGACGATTCGTACGTCCTTTTTCCAGGATTGGAATCGGCCCCAAAATGTCTTTATTCGTTACTATGTTGTGCTAAATACCTTTTTACACTGACTGATATTCTTGTTGCTGACTCTGTAAGGCGTTACTTCTCTTTCTGAAGGTACATAGGGTTTTGACAATACCAAGTGACCTTTCAGTTGTTAGCTGTTTGTACTATACTACTGTTGCTATACAGACGATTTTAAATGCAAAAGTAGCTGTGTAAAATGTGTCTCAGACCTACCACTGTAGTGTATTTGCATGCAGTTGTTAACTGCTATGGTGACGTGGTGCACCCACTTGCTAGGCCCTAACCTTCCCTTTTCTTAAATGTAAGGCACACCTAAGGTAGGCCTAAGGTACCCCCTTGAGCAGGGTACAGTGTATGTCAAAGGTAGGACATGTACTGGTGTGTGTGACATGTCCTGATAGTGAAATACTTTGTATTTCGTTTTTCACTGTTGAAAGGCTGTCTGTCCCATAGGCTGTCACTAGGGATGCACTGTACCACTTTACATGTGTAACTTTCAATAGGGGCAAGATAGGGAAATGGAGTTTAGCCTCTTTGAACTACGAATTTAACTACACACCTTTTGGCAAAGGTGGATTTGAATTTTGTGTTTGAAAATGACACTTTTAGAGGGGGCCATGTTCTTACTTGAATGCAAAAACTTCGGGTCTCTTTTTCTAGTAAGGAAAGGGAAACTAGAGAAAGTGGTATCAAGGTTAGATGCACTCATGGAGTGACAGTCAACAGGACTGCTCCATGTTGCCCTCACACATTCCAAGGGATGTCAAGCCGATACTGACACAAATGTGGGTTAGGAAGTGTCACCCATTATTATTTTCATCCTGTAGAAGGACCATGGATCCTTATTCCCAACAGGGGTGCGAAAAATGTTGAGTAGCATTTGACCCCATCTTTAGGTACAAACAATAAGCTACTAGGGTACCTTATCATCCCACTGGTAGCACCGACCTTAAAAAGGTTTTTTAATCTGATGGGGAATCCAGTTATTAAAGGTTTCAGTGATACCCCTTTTCAGTTTTAACTTCATTATCACTACACACCCATCATCACCCCACCAAGACCTAAATGGCACTCATCATACGGCAATAAAAACAAAAGTTCTCTGCCACAATGACCCTTCAGGGGACCCGTAAGAATTGTAGCGCCAGCCCGACGAGGAGCAATCGCCCTATGATGAAGCATGACATCTCTCAGGATGTGTGAGGGCAACATGGAACAGTTCTGTTGACTGTCATTCCATGAGTGTGTCTAACATTGATACAACTTTCTCTAGTTTCCCTTTCCTTCAGTGGCGGCTTGCCAAGGGAGTGCTAAGGGGCGGTGAGGCGTGGTTGGCAGGGTGGAGGGTAGTAAACTCCGGCATACCTCAACGCCAATTCGAAAAGGACTGACTCTTTTTGCGCTGCTGTGGTATCCTGCTTGTGAAGAATCCCCAAGGGCATTTGGAGCTCCCCTGTGCTTTACTATTATTTGGAGCTCCCTCTGTGCATTACTAGTGTGGGAGCTTTGCTTGCCTTTCCTTTTGTAGAAATCTCCAGTTCATCACTCCCGTGAAGTGGCTGTCACCTGCTTGCAGACCCATGTGCAAGAGTTCTGGGGCCTGAGGGCACGGAATGTTTCTGGTGTCCAGCACAGCCATTCGTTAGCAGAGCCAAGGCAAAGAAAAGCCCCCAGCATTGCCAGGCAACCAATGTGGCTGCCCAGAGTCCCAGACGTTGCCCAGCAACCACCAGGGAAAGCCAAAGTTGACGCAGCACCATCAGCGGTTGCCCAACAAAGCCAGCCGGCAATGTCAAGAAAAGTCCCCGGTGCGAGGCAGTGCATGGGGCTCCCCGTGTGAGTGAAAAGGAGCCCCGCCCACATCGCACCAGTCTCACAGAACCGGCGTGCCAACATGCCGCTGACCTGAGCAGCACCTCGCTCCTCCCACCTGTGGGTCCAGGGGTGGAGCTCCCCATTCAGCAAGTGTGGATCCGTTGGAGCATTGTTTTCATTTAGCCGCATTTTATGTTTGAGACAATGGCCCAGATCAGTATCTGTGCACCAGGACAGTGTGCTCAGGGATCATTAGCACCAATATGCTAATCAGAAAAGTGATGATCTTGGCATTTTCCTTCCCCGCAATTTGTGCTTAGCAATTCTGATCTATGGCATTCGTTTGCTTCTGCTGAAACTAGTAGAACATGTTTCCTCATAGCAGGATCATCCTGCAATGTGCAGTAAGTGTCAGGAGAAGTGATGATTGAACTCTGAAGCCTATCAGTAATTACTGTGATAATTTCCCTGTTATGAATTTCACTCTTATCACTCTGACAATTCCCTAGTTGCTTGTGCTTGACATCTGCAGCCTATCAGCATTTAATGTGATACATTAACTGTTATGTTTATGATAAATGCCTAGTTGGCAAATGATGGTGGTTTATGTGATTGTTCTCTAATGTGCTTATATACAATAATATATTTTTATATAACCTGTTGTGGAGTCTCTTTAGGGGTGTATGTAGTGTGACACTGGAGTGAGTGTGTCCTACAAATGCTTTACACATTGCCTCTGGATAAGCCTGACTGCTCTGCAAAGCTACCAAGGGGTTGAGCAGGGGCTATCCTGGGTGTGTTAATCCCTTACCCTGATTAGAGTGGTGGGTACTGCCTGGCTTAGCTGCATGGCCTAGCCAATCAGAAACCCCATTTCTAACACCTATACACATCATTTGTTGGTTTTTACTTTGTATTCCATCACCTCCAAGATAGATTACATTGGTGAGATATTTAAAATGTTTGCAGGTCCTTTGTACCTGGTTACTTTCATCCAAAGTATTGTAATATTTATACTACTTGACATCTTTAAAGGGTGAGGAACAAATTGTAACTAATAAGCCACTTGAATGATGTTCACCTCCTTGCCTGTTGATACCATACAGTGTGACTGCTTTCTGGTGTGTGCATGAGTCTTGCATTATAGGTGGAAAATTATTATCCACTGGGTATGGTCAACAGTTTGCTAGTTTAGCCCCTTCAGTGCCACGCCCTTTCCCCCTCCTGTGCCGGGCGTTGCACTTGTGGGTGGGGTTCATGAGGAGATAGTCTCGTCATGGGCACAGCGCAACCATGCTCCATGACGAGACTATCTCGTCATGGGCACTGAAGAGGTTAAATTATTTATATCTCATTTAATTCACAAAGAGGATTCATTTGGTGAAAGGTTAAAACTTAATTTCTTTTTTGGGATTAAATAGATGTTCTAGTTTATATTTCTTTTTGTGCAGCATATTTAATATACAATATCTAGAACATATATTCTAGGCACAATGTGTTAGTACATGTGTCTATCTTCTAAATTATCAGGACAAGTCAATACTAGGTCTGGGCGAAATTTTAATTGTACTGGAGTAATTGCCAAAAATTTACATAACTAAATCTGCACATGATTACGTAGATTATGCCATTACTCCACATTGTGTAATATCAGGGCGAACTTTTAACTTAAGATGTACAGTTCCGGTAATATTTTTGAGCTAGTGGCCTTTCAGGTAGATTTTGAGTGCGAGGCTACAAATCTGAATGTGAACAGCATTTGTTTGTATGCGAGTGACTGTTCCTTTAACATGGGTGGTCTAAAAATAATTCAGATAGATTTCTTTTATCCGAGTACACCATTCAGGTAATTTTTCAATGCACAACTGCAAATCCAAATGTGAGCAAATGGAAATCAACTCAAAGTTACATTTTAGAGGCCGATTACAATGTTGTTCGGAAAGGCTCCAAATGGGATTCGGTATTGCAGAATCCAATTCGGAACCCTTGTTTCCAAACGAATCGTACACATTTCCCAACAACTGATTACGATGCCTGGAAACCGCTCCAGCAGTCTGAATCGGTTCCCAAAGGCATTCGGACAGCACGAGTCTTTTGGAGCCGAATTGTACAGTCCTACGGACACGGTTTCCGAACGGGCGATTACGATGACCGATTCATACAGCCGTTCCAATTTGGTTGCCCGACATGAAACGGCTGTCGAAATCTGTCTTTGGGCGCCCATTGTGGGCCCCACTTCACCCAGAGGCATCCGATTGGGGCACGGGGGTAGCCAAGGGACCCCTCTTCCCAACCAAACACAACGTGGCCTGCCCCATGGGGTGCCGCCTCAGGGTGCAAGGTTTTCACGAACCAACCCTTTTTTCAATGGGAGCCTGCGTTCTCTTTCAGAACACAGGCTCCCATTGAAGTCACTGTGAGACTGACCAAACGATGTTGGGAAGCATCGCAATCGGTCATTCAGACTTGCAGGACCCAATTCATTCGAAAACGATTCTGAGACTGATTCATTGGGAAGATTTTCTGAACGACATCATAATAGGACCCTTAGAGTTCCATTTTTACCCAAATAGAACATTTGGGTAATATTTTTAGTACAAGGTGCATTTTGCATAGTTATGTGTAATTTTCTTTAATGTTTCAGTAAATTCACAGGATTACTTTACCAGAAATTACATGAGTCACGCACACCCCTAGTAAATACATGTCAGTAAACCAAGCAAATTAAATATGAGTTGTATTATGTCTCTGCTAAAGCAACTTTCATTCCTAATTAATCTATGGAACCATGTAGAATAGCATAGCATAAAATGCAGAATTGTTCTTGTCCATTTGCTATCAGCCCACTCTTTTTTCAGCCATGTGGGTAATGTGACCTGTAGTAAAATGGGTCCCCTACTGCATGCAGTTACTTAAATAAGGGTAATGAATCTTTTCTTAAGCCCTTCCCTGAATTTAAAATAGAGTGAAATAAACAATTAAATCCCTCTCAGAAACAGTTGAGACACAGTCACACAGTAGGGCCTTATATTTATGGACATGATATATTCTTCACATAGTTTGCTGTCCGTAAACAGCTGTCTTGGAGACCTAAATCGGATGCTTTAGAGGACTCAAGACAGGTTTCTAATCTATTTTCCAGCAGACATTTTAGTGTCACAAACGACACCATATGATTCCTGCCGAGGGTCTGGTATAAAGCCTATGAAGGCAAAGTAGGACATAGCTAATTAGCAGACTTGGAAGAGAGAGTACTAATCCACACGCTAACAGTAATCTGAAACACACATCTGCGACTAACATCTTCACCTACCTCCACAGGCATACCACTATCCCCGGGAGGTTAACTTTAGCTGCTCACAACCACAAAAAATGACAAATGTACATATGATTACAACCACTAATCTGTACATTCAATTCTAAAATAGTGACACAAAATTGAAAGTTAAATTTCAGCAGCATTAAGCTGATTCACATTGTTTAAAATATTCCTTCCAGCTTCCCTTCAGATGGTTTATAGAAAGATGCAAGAGTTGCATGGTGATGACCAAGTAGAGAAGAATTATACATAGCAGGGAAGCTGTGGAGTATATTTGATTAAGCAAATATTAAACACCACAGAAATGTCACAATCTCCATGGGGTTACAAATCCTCTACATTTAAATACAGTTATTTGAATTTTAATAGTCTCATGAAGAGCATAGGTCTGATTTCATTGCAAAGGATTACACAACAAAATACAAGCAATATTTTATGAGCAAGGACTTTTTTAAGGCAAGCAATATAGATTTCCTGATTTTAGGTTTTGCCTGACTACTGCAATAAATATAGACAGCATTGATGTAAAGATGCCTGAATATTGTGCTAATGGTGTACAAAAATGGACAGTTATTCACTGCTGTTTATTTGATTTTTTAATTCACTATTTGAGTCTAAACATTTTGCTTGCTGACCATCATTTCCAGTGTTTATAAAAAATGTTTTCAGCATTACTCATGTATCCCTTGAGCAAACATGAATCAGAAAGGGATAAGGGGGTAGAACGCTCTTGCGGCACTATCTAAACTGTTAGCTACTTAGGGCCTCTTCACAACATACCTGTTATTGTGGGATGTACCTTTTAAATCTTGATATATCCTTGTGTAATATTTACGGGTACTTTAACATGCCTGTTTTCTGTGTTCTGCATCCTGTAGGAGGGTATTATGTAGTAAAACCAAGCTCCAAAACTTAGAATATTGTGGTATTCATTTGCAAAAATTCCTGCATATTTTGCCCTATTAAGGGGCCAATTCCGATCCGGGTTTGGAAGGGCACCGAACGTGATCCGGCCGGAAAAAGCTATATGAGCCGTACGCGTGTTTTCCACCCGAATCGTACAGCTGTACGAGCGAGCAAGTACGATGCAGGCTACATGAAATTCACCGACCGAGTCGTTTCTGGGTCCGGACCGCTCCGTACGTCTCAGCCGAAAGCTAACCGTGGCGTGCAATGGATGCGATTTACGACCGAGCCAGTATGATGCACGCGTCGGACAGCCGGTGTAAGCCGGAGTGTCCGGCTCGCAAAACGTCTGGGAAGTTGCCTTTGGAGGTCCGCGTCTGACCCCCAGTCACCCGCAGCCCTACGATTCGGACACTCGGGGAGACCCAAGGTTCCCCCCAACACAGGCATGTACGGTGAGGATGGCACCGACGCATACCCACTGTAGGGGGCGCCCTTCTGCGAGACGTACCCATTCAGTCAATGAGAGCCCATGTACGCGTCGTACGACCGGCTCCTATTGACTTCTATGGGAGTCCGACCGAACCGAGTCCGGCAGCATGCGGCCGCATCGTACTCGTTCGGTCGGACTGCAGGACTCCGGCTCGGTCGGAAAACACTCCGGATCTAGATCGGTCGGAGAGCTTTCGACCTGGATCGGAATCGGCCCCTTAATGTGTAAATAAGAATTGTAGTGTGGAGTTTTATTGCTTAACCTCTTCAGTGCCCATGACGAGATAGTCTCGTCATGGAGCACGGTTGCGCTGTGCCCATGACGAGACTATCTCGTCATGAACCCCACCCACTAGTGCAACGCCCGGCACAGGAGGGGGAAAGGGCGTGGCACTGAAGGGGTTAATAGAGATTACTGCAGGAGTCATGATGAGGATGTGTTTAAGTCGTTTCTGTACAAAATATTCTAAAATTGTCATAAAACGAGTCTGTATTCATGTTTGTGTCACTGGCAATGATGATATGCATGTCTACGACTATAGTTCAATAGAACACTACTTCTCCACTGTCTCCCATGCCACATGACATAGATATTACTATTCTTAAAATTACCTACAAAAAGAAAACATTTACCTAAAACACATATACTATATTTTAGAATTCTAATGCCTTCTTCCATTTAATTTTCTCAGCCAGCCACCCATCATATTACGCATCACATGGCCACTTTGAGAACAAATGAAACACAAGTGGAGAGAATTTCTGCTAGAGTGCTGGCTTTTCATTTCCTTTAGGGAAAATACTGCTGTGCATTTGTATCACTAGATATCTATACTTTTAGACGCTTAACTTCTCTAAAATGTCTTAACGGATTTACAGCAAATCACAAAAAACAGAGTTTCTGGGAAAGATATGCTGTAATTCTGTTCAGCTGTTTTGGCTGCACCGTAATAAAAGGAAAACCACCATTACAACGCTGGCATTACAACGCAATGCCATAACCACAACAATTTTACAAAGCACATACCTTTACAACGCATGCTATTACAATGCAGGTACCATTACATCGTATGCCTTTACAACATATTTACGGTTGTAAAGGTGGTTTAAGGTAAGTGTTCAGGTGAGTTTTAATATATTTATTTAAATAATTACATTTATTGTTTATTATAATATTTTTAAATGAATATATAATTAGTTGTTAGAAATGTTGAATTAAAAAAGTATTATAGCATAACCTCCTAGATATGGGATGTGAAGGATTTAAGGGTATTGGGTGGGGAAATGTATGAATACTCGGACATTAATTTTAATACTTGACTATTAATTTTAGAAGGGAAAATATAAAATGCAATTATTTTTTTAAAATGTAAAATTATTTTTTCAAAAAGGTTGAAACACAATCTTTAAGCCATGGGATGTGAGGGTTTTTTGGTTATCGGTGGGGGAGTTTATCAATACAAAAACAACAGTTGATGGACAGAATGCAGAACAATGTCATACATTCACCCCAGTATAGAGATCTGGGCCTAAATCCATCATTTTTTTGCTCGCCATTCCAGTTTGAACCCAGCCATATGCAAATCAGTCTTGACCCTGTGCCTCATTAGAACAGTCCAGCCCGAACTGCCAAGCCAGGTCCTCCCTGGATTGGAAACAAGCATCCTAGGACCGGATTCGGGGGTTCACCCCTCTTCACCCAGGATAGCTTGATTCCAGTGGCACATGACCCACGTCTGGGCATATGTGCTTGCAATGTTCAACACTCCGTCCATCATCCCCTTTGGTTTTGCTTTGTTTGCCCTAAGTTGGCAGAGTATGCCCAGACGTGGGCCACTTGCTCACTTTGCCACTGGATTCAAGATAGCCTGGCTGATGAGGGTTATAAACCAGAAACCGGTCCCAGGATGCCTGTTTCCGGTCCAAGGAAGACATGGCTTGGCAGTTCGGGCTGGACTGTTCCCATGAGGCACAGGGTCAGACTGATTTGCATATGGCCATGTCTGAACTGGTGCGGCGGAGTGAGCTAAAGAATGATGATGGATTACACCCAGATCAGTTGACTGGGGGTGAGTGCTTGCAATGTTCAACACTCCGTCCATCATCCCCTTTGGTTTTGCTTTGTTCGCCCTAAATTGGCAGGGTATGCCCAGATGTGGGTCCCTTGCTCACTTTGCCACTGGATTCAAGATAGCCTGGCTGATGAGGGTTATGAACCCGAAACCGGTCCCAGGATGCTTGTTTCCGGTCCAGGGAAGACATGGCTTGGCAGTTCAGGTTGGACTGTTCCCATGAGGTACAGGGTCAGACTGATTTGCATATGGCCATGTCTGAACTGGGGTGGCGGAGTGAGCTAAAGAATGATGATGGATTAAACCCAGATCAGTTGACTGGGGGTAAGTGCTTGCAATGTTCAACACTCCGTCCATCATCACCTTTGGTTTTGAAGTGTATTAATATTCAGGTATTAATTTTAATGTCGAGTATTAATATATTTAAAGAAATGAATAGGTACCATTTAGTGTTTTAAAAAAGTTTATAAGAAGAAAGGGTTGTAACATAACCCTTTAGGCATGGGATCTGAAGAATTTAGGGATTATGGGTAGGGAAGTGTATTAGCTAATTTTAATATGATTAATTTATAGAGATTAGTTTAAGTTGAAATATTTTAAAAATTGAAAACAATATTTAAAATCAGTTATATTTTAGAATAAATTGCAGAAAACTATAAATTAATAAATGAAGCATAACACAACACCTAGTATTTTTTTAAATTAATAAATATATTGTATTACTATTTTAAAACAAACCAGATATGGAATAAAGAGTAATACATATGAAACACATTAAAAATCTGTAATCATTTTTAAAAAAGAAACACATATCTCTGCATTTTACATATGTTTGTGTCATTTTGTCCTGTGTAAATACTTTTTATTACAATTAAAACATTTTTTCCCAAACATTTCTATTGTAATTAATGGTAATAATTGTCCTTTTTTCCTTTTTACATTATGCCTTGACGTACGCAGTTGAGCCTCTCTTTCTACAGTTGTTGGAGCATTCCTCAGTCAAGATCAGATGCAAGGGAGAGCTGCGGTCAGGCAAGAACTTTGGATTTTTTAAATTTAGAGTTGTAGGTGGCCATCTTTTTGTAAGGAGACAGGAGGGAGGTTGTAAGGTGTAAAACTCATTGCTATGTATATTTTGATCAATTTTTCCCCTTCTGCAGGTAGCTGTTCTAGGCCTATGTTGGGATTTTTGCAAGAAACATTTAAAAAAGTATTTTTAATAAACAGTAGAATACTTTTTAAAAAGTATTTATAATGGCAATATTTTTTTTATTATTTGGTGCAACATTTTTTTTTGTAGTTTTTGCTGATTTTTTGCGATACACGTCACATGCTCAAAAGAAGAAAAAGGATCACTGGGATCGGACGCAGGCCTTTCAAAAGGGCGAAGAAGTTTTATTTGTAAACAGATTTTTTATGTATTACTGCGTTTTGGATCTTTGAGAAGACGGAGGATTCAGACAATTGAATTTCAATTTTGAACGATGATTGGAAGTATGGATTAGTTTTGCTGTTTTTTGGAAAAATGTATGCTTTTCTTTTTTTACATTTTGTTTTGGAATAGTTTTTTACTTAAAACACAGAATTTTCAACCAACTAATACGTTGTTGGTACTGGTGTATACTGTTTTTCTATTTTTTGAATGGGAAATCTGGAAATTCTTGGATTAATGGTTAAACCCTGTGCATTATTGGAGTATAGAAGACGTTTGGTGTCAGGATGAATTGAAACATCACCATAAGTTGAAAAAAGAAGACGTCTGCAGGTAGGATTTTTGACATTCCTATTAATTTTTTTAAATATTTTCAAAAATGTCAATTGTAAACAGGCAAGTAAGTTTGAATTATAAATGCAGTATACTTGCAACATTTTTCCCTGTAACCTGAAGCCACTGACAAAGTAAACTGTTGCATTGTGCCAATAGTCGCTCTGACATTTCTCAACTTTTTGGGGATATATGTGGATTCAGACTACCTGTTATAGATTGCACTATTCTCATTTTTGATAACTTTGCTCCTTCTTCAGGGTTTCCAAAAATGGTAAAAGTTTGGGTGGGTTTTTCCAATGGATTTGTTGAAGGAGTTGTGCCATCCCTTAATGGCGTTATTAGGCTTCAAGCCACCCTCTAAGCAGGTTGAGTAACAGTTCCACCATTAAATTGGGAACCTTGGCTTCATCATGCAACCCGAACTGCTTAGATGGCCAATCCATCTGTTTTCAAAATAATTTAGTAAGGGGCCTAATTTCTCATTTTTTGTGTGTAAAGTATTCAGATTCAGTAATTGATGTGTAGTGTTCACCTACACTGTTAGGTAGCACAAAGCATAAGGCTGTTTGTTTCTTTAATTGATATTGTAGTTCACTGTCTCATATATAATCTTCAACTAAAGATTCTTTTTGTATTTTTCACCAATATGGCAGTGAAAAGCGGAAAATAAATCCTTACATTTGGGTTTCTGAATATAATTCAGTAATTGTATTAATCATAGACAATTCAAAATCAATCACTTTTCTAGGACTTTTATTTTGAGTTCTAGTTTTTATCCCTGACAGAAATTCAGTGTAGGTTGAAGCTTGCTTATCAGGCAGGAAACTGTACACTAAAGGAACAGTGGTGTTAATAATGTTGGCATGAAGAGTGTATATTTGGCTGAAAGGATGGGGGTTGGACTTAAAGTTACCATCCATCATCCAAATATCACTATTCTCCAGTTTAACAAGGTTAGGAGGAAGGTAAGAGTTAGTATTTGTTTTAAAGGTTTTTGTTGTCATGCAAATGAATTGTTTGTTACTGAAGGTTACTGTCAATTCATCAGGGATGTTGGAATCTGAGTAGGTTTGAGGTGTTACACATTGAGGGTTACTTGCCTGTTTTTGTGTCTGTATGATACGACGTGGATTAGGAATTGTAGGCATACAACTAGCTATATGCATAGGTATGTTTTGAGAAAACAACCTCAAAACTGAGCCACAAGGTTCATTGGAGGTAGATGCAAGTGTTTTCATTTGTTCAATATTCTGTTGAAATACAGTCTCCATTGCAGAGGCAGAATGGTTATTCTGTGTTGTTTTTTCAACCGTGTCACCAAGAGTAACCGCTTTGCCTGTGCACTGGGATGCATAATATTGCACACACCTCCAATGACTCCTGGGCTCAATTCATCTCTCCTTACAATAAAGGTAACCACAGTAACTCAGTAGTAAGTTTCCCCTGCTTGATTTGATATAGCTTGCCTGATTTCTTGATGCCATTCTTTATCTGCAGGTAGAAAGAACACAAAAATGTATTAGTGATTTTTTTTATATGGATGTGTTTTAAATCGCCTCCTGCAAGGGAAAATTTGTTTTAGATTACTTAATTCACGGTCTACATTTCTTTTTGATAACACAATTTATATTTCTTAGGTTGCTTTAAAATGTATTTTAAGTTGATACCTGTGAAAAGAAATGTATTTTTGGTGATAACTGAGTTTTTGTCATATGTTACCTTAAATGTGTCTCTCTGTTGTGTGAATAGTAACTTTCAATGGTGATGGTGTGGACTTTCTGATTTTTTGAGAAGCGGCTCCTCTAGATAGGTTGTGTGCTATGGACCAGGCCTCTCTGCAATGTCACCCCAGATATTAGCATTTCTTTACTTAACCCCTTTTTTGTTGGCTTTTACAACTATCTGCACTTTAACCCAGCTAACCAGTGATAAAGTGCTTGCAGCCTCTCCCTTAAACATTATAAAATTGTGCTACACTAAATAGGTACATTTAATTTACTGATAAAATTTACTGATAAGTCTCTGATAATTGGAACTACATGCATCAGGGGGCTGTTAATTAAAAGTGACTAGTGGGCTGCAGCCCTCATTGTGCCACCCACTAAAGTAACACTGTAAAACATGCCTCAGACCTGCCACTACAACCTGAAGTGTAGTTTTAAGCCTACATTTTGACCTTACAAAATAAGGCCTTTTGCAAGGCCTAAAACTTCTTTTTTAATACTTGAAGGTCACCTCTAAGGTAGGACCTAACCACTTCTAGAGGAGGGTGCATTGTATTTCAAAAAGTAGGAGATGTGTATTAAACTTTTACATGTCATAAAATAATTTTGACTGTTATAAGGATATCTGTCCCATAGACTAACACTGGATTATGCTATCAAACTTACGGCCTTGGTACAAGTTTGGCGGTCCAACTGCCCAAACACTGCGACCGCCAGGAGACCACAGCGCCAGTGGTCTTCCGACCGCCGTATTACAAATTTACAGAAATGCCTGTGGTGTGGCTGCAGCGATTTTTCAGCGGTGGTGATTACTTTTTCAGGTGTATTGATGCCTGTGTGAGCATGTAGACTGCACATGTGTTGGATGCACACAAATTCATGATGCATGTGGAAAAATACCACCTTCTCATTGCCGGAGTCGGGCCCATATGTAGGCAATGGGTATATGGTACAAAGAGGAGTCGTCTGTACTTCACCACAAACAGGGTCATAATTCTCGGGTTGAAGATGCTGCTGTGTAAGGGGGACTTGAATAAAGGAATCTATGTAAAACTATGACCAAAATCACAGGAAAGGGGTGAGTACACCCTCCAAAGCTTTTGTTTCTGCCGACTTCAAGCTGGCGGCCTCACCGCCATAGTCAGTTTGTGCAAAAGCCAACTTGTAATATGGACGCTGGTGAAACTCCCCTGGACCGGACTATGGCAGCTGCTTTTCCCTGACCGCAACTCTGGCGGTTTGCATAGTACTGGCGGTGTTGGCGGTTTAGCTGCAGTCTTTGCAATATCAATCTGCATGGACTTAGACTCAGTGAAGTTAAAATCTTCAGCTGAACAAACGTGGACCTTGTATCTGATCTGTGCTCCATCGCAGTTAGCCTAACTTGTGACTTTGACCCAGTCTAGTGTGACCAGATGACCACAATTGGCACTTTGTCCTTTTTGGCACAATTTTCACCAGAAACTTTACAAATGCATGACTTCCTCTAAGTTGATGTAGGATTTTTCTTGTGTTGTGTTTTCACTTTATTAGTGTTAGAGTGTTGCATAAATACATTACACATTGTTTTTAAGTTAAGCCTGACTGCTTCTGTGCCATGCTACCAGAGGGATAAGTTAACCGCAGGTTTATTTAGTGACATTTGTGATTCACTCTGACAGGGAATGTGTTTATTATTGGAGTGGGACTCTCATCCCCCCATGACTATTTACCAGACTGCTGCACCAATCCTCTTAATTTTCAATTGGGCAATCTGATTTGATGCATTAGTCATAAGAAAGCCACCATTCTAGGCTACATAGTTCTCTGTTATAAAAATCCAGTCAGGTTTCTTGACGGCGAACAGATCCTAGATGTGTTGAAGACAAGTTCTTAGACCCTTACATCACATTGATGAGGAAATCATTTGTAGAATCAGAAAGCAGAATGGATAAAGGCGAGTAGGCAAATTCAAGTATGGCAGGGGAGGTGCAAGGGCTTCTTAGTCAAAACTAGGAACTTAACCAAGGATGGATGATCTGGGAAAGGTGGAGAAGAGAGATGACTGTTTCTAGTACTTTTAATGGATGTATAAAGGAAAATTGCAAGGAGATTCGGAAATTTTGCTGTAAATATATTTTCATTCAAGGAACTATAATTGTAAGGTTGAGTATGAAAGAGGGAGTTAGAACTGAAGATGACTGAAACAAGGGCATGTTTACTAGACATGTGTGCAACGGTCCATGAGGGGGCATACTTAAACACCTGCTATGTCAGATTGATAGACAGGTAGAGAAGGAAGGGTGAGGGGTTACACTAGTGAAGAAGCATAATGTATTAATTGTCTTTGGCAAAGATAAACATGTAAATGTAAGTGTGTAAATGTCAGCAAAATGGATGCTTTGGAGGCTTAATACAGGATGAAATGTTTACTGGTATAATGTGAGCAGTGGAGAACGTGTTGCATATCCCCATCATGTACACTATGAGACATTAGAATATGATGAATAGAGACAAAGCAGTCTGGCAATTTTAGACAATTTCTGGTACTAGCACAAAAAAAACACTCTGCTACCAATAGGTGTTATAAATTAGAACTGTGAATCAATTGACTCAGATATGTTGGAGTCCACAAATGGAATGTGTTGTATAGCAGGAATAAGACAAATGTCCTTACCAGTATATAATAGAACAGTGCTGTGATCTTACTTTTCCTTGGAGTGCTTATGAATGCCATAGGAAGCAAACAGCCTGGTCACAGCAAAACAACCAACACACATTTTTTCCTCAAATAAAACTATATACTGGTTGTAGATGAGGATTAAACTGCATATGTAGAGGTGGTTTCAATCCGAAAATGATACAGCAGCAATGGGTATTTAGAACACACAGTTAAGTGCCATCTAGGGGCAGTAGGTCACAGGTACACATAGATGACCACCTAAGGGCACAATGTAATCTAAGGCTGAGAATTACTATGTGCATTTGGCCTGGGGTTACATTGAAATAAGGAGAATGCCTCACCCAAGGGCAGTAAATATATTAGCTGACAGCTTAACATCTAGGGTAGAGGTGATTACCTGAAATCACCAATTAGTTTTACCTCAGAGTGGTAAAATTATGTTCTACATGTTGCTCAGGCATTATCAAGGTCCACTCTATAGCTAATTATTAGCAAATAGTAGATAGGTATTCAGGGATTTCAAAGAAAGGACCACCAAGAAGAGAGATAGCAGAGACTTATTCAAAATGTGATTGATTGTTCCTGAGATTTACTCACAGGGAAGATGTTGACTATCCTGCGCATGCTAGCAATGATATGAGAGAGCTACCCAGATATTAGGTACATGCAAAATGTTACACATGGATTACCAATTACAGTCCAGGTAGTAGTAATAGGGCAGTTGAGGTGTAAGCTCCTAGGAAATGAAAAAATGACCACCCATGACTATTGCCTCAAACATTGGAAATCAGTAAGTACTTCATACAAATAGGTGCGTTTACCTACAGTACAACAGATGTAGAAGGAATTATTCTTGAAAGAGTTCCCAGGAATAGGGAAGTTTTATTTTAGTAAGTTATAATGTAGAGGACTGAATGGTTCTGTTCAAGGGCCTTACATCGAACTACCAGAAGAAGTCACCCTTTCCTTTGGCTTTCTTTAGCAGGTTGTAGCACAGGTATTTGGAATGCCACTGTATGTCCAGAACGCCACCCCTAGACTCATCCTTAACATCCTATGCAGGAACCAAATCACAGGCCACCTGAGAGACCTTCACTGGCTACCTGTCAACAAAAGAATCACCTTCAAGCTTCTCACGCTCCCCTACAAAGCCCTCCAAAATGCTGGAACTGAATATCTCAACTACCGCCTCTCCTTCTATACTCTCACCAGACAGTTTGGCTCCGCTATGCCCAACGGGCCCTGCTCACCATCCCACAGGTCTGCAAGACCATGTCTGGACAAAGATCTTTCTCTTACCTCGCTGTGAAGACCTGGAACTCCCTGCATCAGCACTTCAGGCAATCACCATTGCCAGCTGCAAATCAGTAACAACCCGAAGACCTGGGTCTAAGATTTACCCTCAGCCCCCCCCACTCAGTGCCTTGAGACCCTCACAAGTGAATAGTCGCGCTTTATAAGATTACTGATTGATTGATTGTCATGGGGCAAATGGACAGAACAGTATCAGGCTTCATCATAACAAGATAAAAGAGACATATGTGGTTTGTCCTGCTAAATTTATCTTTAGCCTTGTGACATTAGGTCTCCATCTTTCCCACAAAGAGAAGCCACTTTTGATAGCCTCATAAACTACTCTATCAGCCAGATCAACCAGTGGTTAAAATCCATTTAATATTTACAATATTTAAATGTAGTATCAACTAATGACATAGCAGTTCGACATGTCCCTGTCGCCTTTGCATAATTTACAATTATACATTTATACAGTTATATAGGTATTTTACTGGTAGTTCTATTGAACATATATGGTTAATTTATCATGCCCCTAATCCAAACTTTTGAAGAGATGTTTGAGACCAACAAGCTATTTCAAATTAAGTTGCTTTATTAAAATCATTGAAAGCTCTCTTCATTGTCTTTATGCTTGTGTTGCAATATAGAATATGAGATAGAGGTATTCAAATCCAGCTGATGGTTAAAGCCAGTTCTCGGGTTGGGACATGGACTCTCGAAATGTAGCTTTTTTTTTTTTAATGAAGTCATTGTTTTCACTTTGCGCTTGACTAATGCCTTCTTATTTTTGAGGCAGTTTTGAATAATATTTCTTGTCGGACCATACATTGCTGGTGGCATGATGGGGTAAAAAAGGAATGAAACTGATATGCGACCAGGCATGGTGGACACAACTAATTGATTCAGTATGCCCTTTTAAAAATGCGTAATACTGCCAGAACAACCAATGGCAAAAGGAACAAATGATGGATGGAATGCTGAACAATGCACACCTTCATCCGAAATCACAAATATCTTGGTTTAATCCATCAATCTTTTGCTTACCACGCCACTCCAGTTGGGACCCAGTCATATGCAAATCAGTCTTGGCCCTGCGCCTCATGGGAACAGTGCAGCCCGGACTGCCAAGCCAGGTCCTCCGTGGACCAGAAACAGGCATTCTGGGACCGGTTTCAGGGCATCACCCCATATCAGCCAAGTTTGCTTGAATCCAGTGGCGCAGTGAGCACGGGACCCATATCTGGGCATACATTTCCCACTTAGGGTGATAAAGGCAAAAGGAACAACCAACAGCAAAGATACTCCAGGAAAACAGCTAATATGGGAAAGTCAGCCTGAATATTATTTGCCATGACACTATCCTGCATGTAGGTGTCGTCCACAGGAACTCAGTTGTCTGCTATTTGCTCAGCTGGAACTACACTTCACTTTAGTAGGCTGAAAGAGGATGATTGAGACAGAATGGAAAATTACACTTTCACGTAAGTATATCTATGAATGATTATAACCTGCTCTAATGAAGGTCATAGATCCTAAACTCCGAAGGTTAATTAGATCTATTCTGCTGATTATGTAGGTGATAATTACTTCTCATTTGGTATTGCGTCAGACCACTGAGTATCTGGGACTTGATCAGCAAAATCCCTTTCCAAGAATATTAAGCACTAAACAATATTTTATATATATAGATCATGTAACCAAGGCCACTGTGTTGGCTGAAACGCGTCATGATCGACTGCACTTTATTATGAAATAAATGCTGAATTTGGCATTAAGCGAATCCAAGTTGTCCGTATCTCTCATGCGCGACGACAGCACGAAGGAGCAGTAGTTTGAGATATATATATATATATTACCTACTGGCGGTCGCCAGTAGGTAGTTATAGTTAGGACCACGTTTCCATAGGAAATCCGTAACATTCTATTTTGAATAACTTTGGCGCCGGTCGACGAATCCTCGCGAATTTTTCAAAATAGGTGGGGCGCTACGCTCCGCTCCTACCCTGAAAGTCTCGGGGGGATTCGTCAAGCGGGGGCTGAGATAAAAGGGGGGTCCCAAAACGCGTTTTTCCCATGCATTTTTCCATAGGACCTTTAGACAGGGCTACAGCCCGAACGGCTGAACAGAATTACTAGAAATTTGGCAGAGAGGTAGTCCTCAGGTCAAGGAAGTGCCTTTTGTAGGTTTAGTGTAAATCTGTTCAGTAGATTCTGAGAAAATAGCCTTTAAATCAATATATATATCTGAGCCAGCTTACGGTGCGCTTACGGTACGCTTACCGTACGCGTACGGTGGCGTGCGCGAGCGCGATTCTGATTGGCTCTTAGATCTTAGTAAACATTCGAATCGGCCGAAACCAGGAAGCGGCGGCCGCCATTTTCTCTCTCGCACTGAGAGTGATGTTTAAAATATAAAGCACAAAAACATGTAAAGGGGCTGTTTAGACAGCTCCCACACACATAGCAATGTTGAGGGAGTCCCCAAAGATCCCCCAAGGCCAAAAACGGAATTTTTATTTTTTCGCTAATTATGCCGATTACGCTTACCGTACGCGTACGGTAAAAAATTATAAAAAAAAAAAAATGATCCACACTCTCCCCACCCCGTGTGCAATTGGTGTCCGAAGGCCCATCTAGCGTAACGTGGGCACGTGGTGCGCGTAGCGCACCGCCTGCCCACCGTGCGTGCACGGCACTAACTGCGTAAAGTGGGCGCGCGGTGCGCGAAGCGCACCGTGCGCGCACGGAACGAACTGCGTTAAGTGGGCGCGCACGCCACGAATGGCGTAAAGTAACTTAGCATTTAAAAAAACAAACAAATTCACTGAAAAAACCATAGGTTTCACACACGTTATAGTTAGGAATTAGCATTTAAAAAACCTTGCAAATTCACTTAAAAAACCATAGGTTTCACACATGTTATAGTTAGCGGAAATTTTACTGATAAAAAACCAATGAAATTCCCCCGTTATAGTTAGTGCAGGCAACTATAACTCACGCGACCGCAATCTTCTGCTGATGACATATGTGTCTTTATGAAAAAAAAATATTTGTAATATATGTATAGCTAAAAATGTATGGAAGAAGACATGGGCAAATAAGTGTCTAAATACAGTATTAGCATCAGCAGAGGATTGCGGTCGCGTGAGTTATAGTTGCCTGCACTAACTATAACGGGGGAATTTCATTGGTTTTTTATCAGTAAAATTTCCGCTAACTATAACATGTGTGAAACCTATGGTTTTTTAAGTGAATATATATATATATATATATATATATATATATATATATACATATATTACCTACTGGCGGTCGCCAGTAGGTAGTTATAGTTAGGACCACGTTTCCTTAGGAAATCCGCAACATTCTATTTGGAATAACTTTTGCGCCGGCTGACGAATCCTCGCAAATTTTTCAAAATAGGTGGGGCGCTACGCTCCGCTCCTACCCTGAAAGTCTCGGGGGGATTTGTCAAGCGGGGGCTGAGATAAAAGGGGGGTCCCAAAACGCGTTTTTCCCATGCATTTTTCCATAGGACCTTTAGACACAGCTACAGCCCGAACAGCTGAACAGAATTACTTGAAATTTGGCAGAGAGGTAGTCCTCAGGTCAAGGAAGTGCCTTTTGTAGGTTTGGTGTAAATCTGTTCAGTAGATTCTGAGAAAATATCCTTTAAATCAATATATATATCTGAGCCAGCTTACGGTGCGCTTACGGTACGCTTACCGTACGCGTACGGTGGCGTGCGCGAGCGCGATTCTGATTGGCTCTTAGATCTTAGTAAACATTCGAATCGGTCGAAACCAGGAAGCGGCGGCCGCCATTTCGTGTGTTTCACTCAGAAAAAAAAAGAGTGATATCTTGAAAAGGGGGAAGGAGGAGAGTTACAGACCCCCTTACATTTGTAAGGGGGTCAAAGAAGGACAGAAAAGTACAAAGACAACATTTATTGATTTTAAAAAAAATCGCGGGGTACGCGTACGGTAAGCTTACCGTAAGCGTACGGTAGAAAAAAAAAATAAAAAAAATAAATGAAATTCAGATTTAAGTGTTTAGATATTAGGGGGCTCTAAAAAGAGCCGTTGTGTTTATGAAATGATTTTTAAGTGGTACCTACAAGTAAGTACCGATGCAGAGTCTAAGGTTCAAGAGGAAGACTCTGTTCCCTTCATCATTGAAGTGCACACCATCTCCTCTATAAATGTCTTGCATGTCGTAACGCAAGTTGTTGTGGTAAATGGAACCCATACCATAGTCACGGAGGAAAGCAGAAACAGATTTGTTGACGTGCTTTCTTGCTTTGTCAATCTGCGGACAGAAATGATTGGACCAGTTCCATTTTTGCCTTTGGCATATGTTAGAAAACACAAAGGCAGTTTTAGGGAAAAGTGAAAACAGTTGTGCAAAGGTGTCCTTCATAAGCATTTCCAGACCTACCCCAGTCAAAGTGCCTAGGTCATTGCCACCACAGTGCACTATTATGAGGTCAGGGTGTTGGATGTGCATGAAGGATTTCACCAATGGCATCAATTGGTGCCACTTTAACCCTCTCTGACCAATCCATTTAATGTCTACATTTGGCAAAGCAAGGTCTCTCACCATATCTGTTTTCTCTGCATACTTTTCACTCCAGAAGACATAGCTGTGCCCTACAATCCACACTGTGAACATCTTCAAAGGAGAACTGGATGCACTCAGGAGGTGTCTTTCAGTAGAATGGCAATATGAAAAGAAAGACAGTTTGGAAATGGAGGCATACATATTTTTTTCATAAAAAAAAGAACTGATTGGCTGTTTCATACCATTCTAGAATAAAAACTAGGCTGTATGTGTAAATTAATAGAAGCATGTTTTGTATTGGTACAGAAAAATGTATTACCAAAGAACAGTACTATGGATTTGCTGTTAGGTTTGAAAAGTCAAGCACTCTTGCTCTGTGGAATTGAAACATTGTTTAGTGAACTTCTGACCTAACTCCACACAGCAGTGTTCCATGAGCTGTTGCTATGGTAGCAGGCAGAAGTCAAGTTGGGGGAAGGGTACTAGGCAGAAGTCAAGTTGGGGGAAGGGTACTTTTGGAAAAGGGTTGGTTTTCAACCAATAGAAATGTGTGATTACATTTGAAAAAAAGGGGGAAGCACTGAGATTTGAAACTAACATGTATATGTGTGGAAAAAGAGAGGGAAAGTTTGCCATTATCTGGTTCTGCTGAGAGGAGAGAGGTGTAAAGAACAGAGATCCTGGCTCTGATAATCTGCTGTTTGAGTGCCACATTTCTTTCACAGCTAACTAATTTTAAAGGTGAGTTTAGAGTTTGAGAGGGGATGTATATGGTAAATTAAGAAATGAATAATAGAAATGGGATTCCTTTTGTTGAAGTTGTGTTTATTATTTTCTGTTTTGGGAGAAATTTAAATGTGAAGAACATGTAAAATAATATGGACTATGTTTTCACCATAAATTAAGGTGTACTGGTAAAAATAAAGAATACTTTAAGGGTTTGAGGTTTCAGTCAGTAATGCAAATACATTCAGCATCACTAAGGCTGGTTGCCCTTGCTGGAGTGTAGGCAGTCAACCAGGTTACACTTTTGCTGGTCTAAAAAAGCAGTTTGGACATGTGCTTTTTTAAGAATCTGAAAAGTGGATTCATAATGTGTCAGTCTGTAAAAGTGTTTATCACTTGCCAAAAAAAAGAGTAGTAAGTGTGCTTTCAAAATGGCAAAGAAATTTTGTTTTGTGACTAACGTGAAAACTTGACTCTGTGTGCATATAGGAATTACAGGCAGAGATTTATTGCGTATTGCTCTGGTGATTTCACAGTTGCAATAGATGGAAAGGGGGAGCCATTTTTTGGTGCAGAAGCAGACTCTTAGCACACACCCAGCTGCTTACCCTGTGGAATCATGCACAGTATTCACAAGCGAGTGGGGTTTGAGGTTTCAGTCAGTAATGCAAATACATTCAGCATCACTAAGGCTGGTTGCCCTTGCTGGAGTGTAGGCAGTCAACCAGGTTACACATGGTGCTGGTCTGAAAAAGCAGTTTGGACATGTGCTTTTTTAAGAATCTGAAAAGTGGATTCATAATGTGTCAGTCTGTAAAAGTGTTTATCACTTGCCAAAAAAAAGAGTAGTAAGTGTGCTTTCAAAATGGCAAAGAAATTTCGTTTTGTGACTAATGTGAAAACATGACTCTGTGTGCATATAGGAATTACAGGCAGAGATTTATTGCGTATTGCTCTGGTGATTTCACAGTTGCATTAGATGGAAAGGGGGAGCCATTTTTTGGTGCAGAAGCAGACTCTTAGCACACACCCAGCTGCTTACCCTGTGGAATCATGCACAGTATTCACAAGCGAGTGGAGTTTGAGGTTTCAGTCAGTAATGCAAATACATTCAGCATCACTAAGGCTGGTTGCCCTTGCTGGAGTGTAGGCAGTCAACCAGGTTACACATGGTGCTGGTCTGAAAAAGCAGTTTGGACATGTGCTTTTTTAAGAATCTGAAAAGTGGATTCATAATGTGTCAGTCTGTAAAAGTGTTTATCACTTGCCAAAAACAAGAGTAGTAAGTGTGCTTTCAAATTGGCAATGAAATTTCGTTTTGAAAACAGCAAAAAAAAGGCAAATTTTTTTGGGGAAAAATATGTAAATATGTGTACTGTATTATAAAATGTTTTATTAAATATTAATACTTTTTTCTTTTTTTTCAGATTGAGATAGATAATTTTCGAAAACTAGAACCATTTTTAAAGCAATTAAAAAAAAATTTAAATGAATAAATATTTTTTTGAGTGGGTATGGTAAGTCAAAAATATCATGGTCCCTTTTTTCCACTTCTCCACAATCACATTTTCAGTTTTTCTTTGTAGTCTCTCAAGGACCTTGTAATGTGATAATTGATTTTTAGTGTTTTTTAAAAAAAAAATAATAATTACGCGTACCGTACGCGTACGGTAAAAAAAAAAAAAAAAAGTTTTTAAAACATATATAAAAAATAGATGAAAGGTAAGGTTGGCTCTTAAAAGAGCCGTTGTGTTCATGCAGGGACAGAGGAAAGAAAGAATGGGAATATTAGACGGTACGACAAGTGTGCTGATCTATTTTATTGTTCACTAGGGAAATACTGGTCTCCCTATAACAAATTAGATCATGACAAGTGGCGCACCGTATTTCAACCCTCAGAAACCGAGGGTTAATTTCCTGAGGAGAAGAAAAAGGAGATGCTCCCCCCACAGATGAAGGGCTCACCTGACCTGCAGAAGAAGGACTCGGCACTGCAGATGATGGTCCAGGCTGAGCTGCTGTGGATGTGCTTGGTTGATTTACTGAAGGGTTACCTTCAGTAAGTCGAGCATGTGTCCTTCTGTGTACATCCTTAAGGTGTCTCATCATGGTGTGATTCCCGAAGGAATACTTCCTGTCGGGATTCCCTCTTGAAAGTACACGGCCACACAGCTTACAAGTCACTAAGGGTGCATTTACCTTTTGCTGGCCCTCTGGAAAAGAAAAATACTCCCATATCAAAGAGGTCTTTTGTTTCCTTGCTCTCTGCCTCAAGGTAGTGCTGCTAGCCTCACTCTCAGAAGGGCTCTGCTGTTCTGCCATCGTATCACAAAGACAACCCAGCTCCTTCTCCTAAGGGATCACAAGCAGAAATGAGGGGAATGGGTGTGGTGTAGGAGAGTTCTAGAACTGAAAGTAGTTTCAACCAATCAAAAGTTGTGTTTCATGATCACATGACCAACCGTACGCTTACGGTGCGCTTACTGTGCGCTTACGGCAAAAGTACGCATGCGCGTAAAAAAGACACGCGCTCGCGCGCATGCGCATAACACAATATGTGTGAAACCTTTGGTTTTTTCACTGAATTTGCAAGGTTTTTTAAATGATAATTCCTAACTATAACATGTGTGAAACCTATGGTTTTTTCAGTGAATATATATATATATATATATATATTTATTTATATAGTGTTTTTTTAAGGAATACATGGAGGTCCGTCAATTTAAAGCAGGAGCCAACCATTTTATTCTGTGGTTGACAGCTACTGCTGATCTCTCACCCTTTGCACAAACTCATTAATTAATGGAACATGCACATTGAGACTATATTGCAAAGGCTGAATTTTTAGCAAGGCATAATGATTAATGTTAATAGAAGCTATTGAAATAGGAGCTGCAGTGATTAAAGCCACAAAAACGTTGGATTTATGAGCTGGTCCACAGTAATATAGGACGTTCACCCATTACTTCAATTGAGCATATATTATCTAGTAGCTGTGACATAAGCCAAAGAAAAGCAAAACAGAGTTTAAGTTGTGGAGAATTCCATTAATATTAAAATCCATGGGTGACTTACTGCATTTACTAGAACTTTGTACTGTGGAACCACTTGTACTCCACGTGCTGCAAAGTCTGTCGTTCATGAGTTTATAAGAATGTATGCTTGGTACACATATAGATGAACAAAAAAATCAAATTTGAAGCACTTATATATTAATGGCTTCACTGATTCAATTCATCTTATGTCACCTTATGTTTAATTTATAATATTGTAGTCTATAAAATGGCTCTTGAGATTAGGGGCCTCATGTAGGAAGCCAAATACCGGTCGGTAACGGCCGATTTTCGGTAATTATACCGTTACCGACCGGTATTTTGGCTTTTGAGATGTAGGGGTAGAATTTCATGATTCGGTATTTACCGAATCGGTAAAATTACGGAATCGGTAATATTACCGATTCGGTAAATACCGAATCATGAAATGAGATGTAGGGGGAGTGTGTGGTGGGTGTGGGGATTCGTTATTTACCCTCAACTAAAGGTTGGTGGTAAATGACGAATAGGTGACAAAAAGCATTTTTGTGCACGTTTAAGTGTGCAATGTGGCAGACATACATGCCCTTAGGGCATGTATGTGCGCCACATGTGTACACATGGCCGAATCAGGGGTGCAACAGGGTGTCAATGTGACACCCTGCCACCCTTGCATGTGCTCCCCCATTACCGAATCGGTATTTACCGATTCGGTAATGAGGCATACCTTCCCATCATTGGGAAGGTATGCCTCATTACCGAATCGGTAAATACCGAATCGGTAATTACCGAATTTTTCCGAATCGGTAATATTTACCGACTCATTACCTACATTGCATTTACCACTTCATAAATACCGAATCGGTATGATTCGGTATTTATGAAGTGGTAAATGCAAGCCCACCTACATAAGGCCCTAGGTGTCTTGCAACTATGGCCATACCTCTATTAAGCTGAAATAAAGATTTTGACACAAGCCCCGAGAAAAGATGTCATCCAGTGAGGTTAATCCTCTTTTAATCAGGATAGCATATTTTTCTTTATCTTCATACGTCCTGACTCTGAGTAATAAATACCCCTTCATTGATGGAGACTCCTCGCATTCTCTCAAGTAGACAGGTTTAATCTTGTTTTATTAACCCCTTCGGCGCTCATGACGGAACGGTTCCGTCATGAGCGTCGGTTGAGCTGTGCTCATGACGGAACCGTTCCGTCATGACCACGCCCGCGCAAGCAGCGCTCAGCACAGCGGGGGAATCCGCCCCGCATGGAAGGGGTTAAATCATTTATATACCTGATTATGGATATGCAATGTTTGATTCACAACAGATTTCACACTTACAGCAAGCAAACTACACAAAATAAATTGTGCCTGAAAAAATAGAATTTAGGCCAAGATATTAGGAAATATAGATGCACTGACTTAAATCTATGGTTTGTGTACATCACCGCACTCCTCCCTTTTTGATGATGTTCCGTACCCCGGCCTCCCTGAAAATAGACTTGCCTCTGCCCTTGACAAGAGTGATAGTAATTATTTTCCAGAGTGGGAATTTGCCTACAAAAGACTTTTGAATACGTATAAGCTGTTTTGTATAGGTGACACCACCTTTAAATGCCCACAATAGGTATCTTTGCACACATTTATTTACAGAAGAAAATCAGCTATTCATGCAAAATTGTAAGCATAGTAAAAGAGTAATGTTTACGAAGCAAAAGTCACAACATTATGTTACTATTTGGGTACCTAAACTACGGTTATAATAATCTTGGAGTTTTGAAGCGAACAAGGGGCATGAATCTCCTTTAGACAAACCACGGACATTTTTAATTAACATTTTAAAAGGGTGTGCCAAGAAAACTGATGCCTGCTAAAATTCATTAATAAATGTTTCTATTGGTATTTCATCAATTTTTCTTGATGCGTGCATAATACGTTTAAGTCACAATTTCTTGGTTCAGGGCTATGTTCCTGGAAAGGAAGGATGAAAAGCAGATTGATTATGTTTCCTAACCACTGCTGAATCAACATGCTGTAATGTTAGGGTGCGCTTTTGGATTTGATCGGCCCAAGTCAAATTACTATTCAGTTTGATATGACATAGTTTACCAGACAGCTCTGAGGGATTGTAGCATCCTATCAGAAATACACCAGTTGGCTGTTTCCATGAGGGAGAAGAACACTTAAAGACTATGGTGGTAACTTAGAGAAAAACCTAAAGAATTTGATTTCAATAAGAAAATATGGAGCCCAACAGACCAATTGCAATATGTGTTAATGAATATTTTGAGACTTTGTTTCTATGGAAACAATTTGTGATTTCATTTTAATGCTGTACTACTTAATTTGCATCTTATGTATGATGTACTTATGTCAGAAGAAAGTTTTATGTTTTTAGTATTGCTAAGATTGCACTCAATACAGGAGTACCTTTTGCACATTTGTTTTTTAAGAACTGGAACTCTGCACCCAGTGCATTTCATACCAGAGCAATATTCACATGTTTTGCAATTGTTGCTGGCATAACAATTTGCTTTACAGCTTTTTAATAAAGCTCAAGTATTATCAGTCATATTATAATTTAATAAATTCTGATTGCTATTATTTGACAAAAAAGTCGAACCATATCTCTGATTACACATATAACAGATACATTTTGATTGCAACTTTGAGAGAAGCAGCTTTGACTTATCATAGTTGCAGAGCATTTATATAGTTATTTTTTGCAGAAAGCAATGCAAATCTTTATTCTAATTGTCAAACCATAACTCAAAATGACCTATTCAGGTCATACCAAATATGTCTTCAAGCCCATTGGAGAAATGTGCATATGTATGGATTAATGAAAAGTTGTAGTTTTTATTTAGAACATATGGAAGTATAAATATCATATATGTTTATTTTGGAAATATTTCTTTCATCTAATTACATTAGATTGCTAAATTGACAAGTTGACACAGTGAATTCTTCTCATTTTTCCAAGTAAATCGACTATAACCTGTTACATCTCTAACAAAATGTATCCTGATGTCTTTGGCTTAAGAACTCAAAGCAAAACAGACATTATATTGAACATCTGTATTACAGCTTAAACATTGGATAAAACATTCTATAGTGAAAAAATCTACAAATGAGACAGAATAGACAATAAAGCTCATAGTTAAACATTGCAGTATTTTTTAGTAGTGTTTTTACTCACAACACAATAATTAATATACAATTTAAAAAGTTAGCAACTTTATAAGCTATTCTCACTACATGCTGTTTGTTAATATGTTTCACCTTTATTTTAGAAACATCCTGTCAAATTATACAAGGTTTTACATTGCAAAACATTTTCTAATGTTATATATAGTCCAAAATTAATCACAAATGGGCAGAATATATTAAATATTACTATCAACAATCAATCACAGATGACAATGACATTGTGTCTCCCAAATGAATCACGTTGCCAGTCGTATTTCCGGAAAAATATTCTTCTTTTATTCTTTATACTTTTATTCAAATATTCTTTCAGAAATCATTCTTGCTGGAACCAGACACCACGCTGCTACACTGGGAGATACATATCCGGTTTACCCTTTACACTATTCCTTTAACCACATTAAGTTTGACATGAAGAGCCCGTGGATAATATCTCCAAAACGTTACGCCTCGAAGAAGTTCCATGTGGGACGAAATACGCCGCATTGGCTGTCAATTGTGTGCTGTGGTTTTATGAAAGAATATTTGAATAAAAGAATAAAGAATAAAAAAAATACATCTGGCAACGTGCTTAATTTGGGAGACACAATGTCATTGTCATCTGTGATTGATTGTTGACACTAACATTTAATATATTCTGACCATTTGTGATTAATTTTGAACACTAATTTCCATTGATTTACAATCTACCTATATATTTGAATGCAGAGCCATTTGTGCATTATTTTGTTTTGGGAATTGTTTCCCAATATTGGGGACGTAGAATGGTCACGTCTCTGGTTCATTGCACCACGTCTTAGATTCACTCAAACTGCCATTATACTAGATTTACTGGTGCAGGTTCTTAGTGCCTTGACCTTTCTTTGAATTTTTTTTGTATGTTTATCATATAGGTTTATTTTTGAAATGTTTCTTTCATCTAAATACATTAGATTGCTAAATTGACAAGTTGACACAGTGAATTTTACTTGTTTTTCCAAGTAAATAGACTATAATATGTTACATATCTACCAAAATGTATCCTGGTGTCTTTGACTTAAGAACTCAAAGCAAAACAGACTTTAACACCTACAAGAATATTGAACATCTGTATTACAGCTCAAACATTGGATAAAAGCATTCTATGGTGAAGAAATCAACAACTGAGACAGAATAGAAAATAACGTTCATAGTTAAACATTGCAGTATTTTTGAGTAGTGTTTTTACTCACAACACAATAATTAATATACAATTTAAAAAGTTAACAAATGTATACGCTCTTCTCACTACATGCTGTTTGTTAATATTTTTCACCTTTATTTTAGAAACATCCTATCAAATTATTCACGGTTTTACATTGCAAAACATTTTCTAATGTTATATATAGTCCTTCCAAAAAACATTTTCATGCAAATTTTGTTTTAACTTCTTCATGTCTCGGGTGTCTCACAAACATTGCAGTCCACATTTTTCTAATACACACTGCGAGTCATAACCTTCAAAAACTTTTCAAATGTTTTTGTCCCCATACACTTAGAGAAGCTGTTGCTCTGTGGCAGTAGTTGTTGAGGAGCTACTAACATGAATGTAAACATATGGTAGGCCATGGTCTGCCGAACTATCGGTAGGTGTCTGTGATCGATGTGAGCCCACCTTTCTACAAGAAAATTCCTTCCGATGTAGCAAGCTGAGGGAAAACATGTTTCAATTTACCCAACAAACCATTCATCAAAAGATAGAGTCTTCATCAGATAGAAAACAGAGCTGTGCCTTAGTGATATCTTCTTTGATGTACACCATCTCAGTTAAGTTTGAGATTTTATCCGGAAGGTTTTCCCTTCCATAAAAGTGCATGCATATAACAATCAACATTTCATCCAGTTAAAAGCATAAGTGAATATTATCATGAAGGAATTATGAGTGACAGTAAACTATTAAAAATGAAGTGCAACGTGCCTTCACAAAATCTTATGATTAACCTGCTTATCAGATAAAACATATCTATGCATAACACTATAAATGAAAAAGAGCAAGGAATAAAAAATACCAAATAGCAGCAGATTGTTAAAATGCTAAAGTGCCACGTGCCCTCATAGCATATGCTAAAAATGAGCCTACGTGTAAACATGTTTCACTGTCAGACAGTTGGATAATAGATATAAACATGGTTCCACTCTGCCTAATATCACGGTATCTCTTTTTAAAAAGTGGTATCAAAAACAACCTTGTATACAATTCATAACATTTGCAAAACAGAAATGTATCATAGTTTGGCATGACTTGTTATTACATGGGCAAGGAATAGCTGCAAGATTCGGTTGATACCCAAAAGGAAAACACAGTAAATATTTGACAAACCCTAAATAACAGAGAGCGCGCCCATCTCCCGCATGGCTGCTCTAGGTAGATGGGTAGTGAAGGCAAGATACTCAAGGACAAATATGCGGTTATCAACGGTTTCCCTGCTGCGCTTCTAAAACTCCCTACACTAGATCATAAAAAGCTACGGCTACTTCCTTTTTCTTAAAAGTAGGGCATAAATCTCTCTCTGTAAAAATTCTTTCCATACCAAATTTTCCAAATTTTGATTTAATACATACCAACCACGGAATTTGAGGGGCATTATCACAGGAGAGGCAGTCATTTATTATATCTCTTGTAAGACCTGCCTGCTCGTTACTCCAAATGGATAGCCTGAATAATATGGGGGAGCAAAATCGGGGGAGTGGCTATGCTATATCTCGCAGACTGTCACTAAACCAGCCTCTTAGCGGGGCGGACACGCGTCGGGGATCAGTCTTCCCCGTTTACGCATGCGCATTGCGGGCCAGCTTGCACGCATGCGCTCTTTTCATTAACACTATGGAACACCCCGGAAGGAAGGTCTGCCCGGGCACCGACACGCATTACTATTTAATAGCTACCACCCCTCTGCCACGAGTATTGTACCGGCTGGCGCAGGAGCGCGTTAGGTGCAGAGGCCCAGGCATCTTTTGATAACGGTGAGAAGAGTATAGATAATGGGGACGAGGTTAGGCAGCCACGCAGCCACTTGTTCTCTAGCGTTTGATTGTACTCTGGGACATGTTTACCTATGCTTTTTTCTATCACATTTCTCCTAGTAGTCCAGCAAGGTGCGGGCGTCTCACGCTCTCAGCCATTGGAGCAACTCTTGGTTAGTCGGGAGGTAAGATTTCTCTCGATAGAGCCCTACCCACGGATTTGATGTGAGAGGTCATGAGATTGTGTGGACCATTGTGTTTAGGGGTGTTGTCATCCGCGACTATGTAGAGCATGATGACTATGGAAGCAGGATGTTGTTAATCTGGGCTTCCTGTTTACTTTGCCCAACATTTTGATCTCCGGCAACGTAATATGTCCTAAGTTTATTAAGGGGAGTTCTAATTTCCAATTGGTCTCGTGTCTTCTCACTTCTCTTTTTCACAGGTCTGTTGTGCACACGATTGTGGCACGCAATGTAGCATTAAGCTAGTCTAATGCACATCCTGTGCATGTGTCTTTTCCTTTCTGTTGTAGGTTATGATCAGGAGCAGCACATTGGCCCGCCCTGACATGCATTATGGGTATTTATTACTTTTTAACCACTGTCCCGTGCACTTCACAACAATTCCATAATCCTGGTCCTGAAGAAGCGCCATTGACCTTTTGCGGCAACAGAGGCGCGAAACATGTTGACCGTTTTGTGACAACAAGGCACAATATGCCCTTTTGGGATTATACTCCATTTCGGAGTCTTTTACTCTGTCAAAGGGGGAAACTACCTATTTTTACCTTTTCTAAGGTCACCCCTTGCCAGTTTTAAATCACTATGGACGCACATTTTGTATTACCCCCATATAGGACCCACACACCCTCATGCACCATCCGGCATGCCTCAAAAGATCTCCGACAAAGCGACCCTTCGGGGGACCCGTTGGGTATTGCAGCGCCAGTCCCAACGAGGAGCAATTGCCCGATGATGAAGCATGACACCCCTAGGGGTGTGTGAGGGCAACAAGAGGCAAGATATGTTCTTTCCCTTGGTTGATGGGACCACCCCACCTAGAACTTTACTTCCTTCCTCTATTTTTGAAGGTATATGGATGACTACTTACATCCAACCTTTGGAACAGTGTCCTCTATTTGTTTTGATATGATTTTGGGGAGCACGGACACTGGACCATGAATAGCTCTCAGGTCCCCCTTCTTCTTTTTTATTGAGTAGTTGCACGGCTGATGAGCCGAGGGACCTACTGTCTTTTCTATCCTCACTGTTTCTCTAGTTATTTCATATACACAAGCCTTGGAAATGACAGGGTAGGGAGGCTTACAGGAATTCATCTCTGGGATACACCCTTGGTTTATATGAGGTGATGGCTCCCCACCCTTTAAACTCCCCCACCCTTTCAAATCCCCCACCCTCTCTGTTCACCAACTTTACGTGAAAGCAACAGAATGGAGTTATTTACGCATATATGTACATTAGGCATTGGTATAACACCATGACTATATACATTACTCTTTCTGGTTATGACGTGGTTTGACTTAATGTAGGAGTCCCCCTTATATAGAAAAGAGAGTTTTCTCTTCACTAACTAGCACACGTTTTCCCGATTACTGTCCGTCACACGGACTCGGGGGAGTGGCTATGCTATATCTCGCAGACTGTCGCTAAACCAGCCTCTTAGCGGGGCGGACACGCGTCGGGGATCAGTCTTCCCCATTTACACATGCGCATTGCGGGCCAGCTTGCACGCATGCGCTCTTTTCATTAACACTATGGAATGCCCCGGAAGGAAGGTCTGCCTGGGCACCGACACGCATTACTATTTAATAGCTACCGCCCCTCTGCCACGAGTATTGTACCGGCTGGCGGAGGGGTGCGTTAGGTGCAAAGGCCCAGGCATCTTTCGATAACGGTGAGAAGAGTATAGATAATGGGGACGAGGTTAGGCAGCCACGCAGCCACTTGTTCTCTAGTGTTTGATTGTACTCTGGGGCATGTTTACCTATGCTGTTTTCTATCACATTTCTCCTAGTAGTCCAGCATGGTGCGGGCGTCTCACGCTCTCAGCCATTGGAGCAACTCTCGGTTAGTCGGGAGGTAAGATTTCTCTCGATAGAGCCCTACACACAGATTTGATGTGAGAGGTCTTGAGATTGTGTGGACCATTGTGTTTAGGGGTGTTGTCACCCGCGACTATGTAGAGCATAATGACTATGGGAGCAGGATGTTGTTAATCTGGGCTTCCTGATTACTTTGCCCAACATTTTGATCTCCGGCAACGTAATATGTGCTAAGTTTATTAAGGGGAGTTCTTATTTCCAATTGGTCTCGTGTCTTCTCACTTCTCTTTTTCACAAGTCTGTTGTGCACACGATTGTGGCACGCTATGTAACATTAAGCTAGTCTAATGCACATCCTGTGTATGTGTCTTTTCCTTTCTGTTCTAGGTTATGATCAGGAGCAGCACATTGGCCCGCCCTGACATGCATTATGGGTATTTATTACTTTTTAACCACTGTCCCGTGCACTTCAGAACAATTACATTATCCTGGTCCTGAAGAAGCGCCAATAACCTTTTGCGGCAACGGAGGCGCGAAACATGTTGACCCTTTTGTGACAACAAGGCACAATATGCCCTTTTGGGATTATACTCCATTTCGGAGTCTTTTACTCTGTCAAAGGGGGAAACTACCTATTTTTACCTTTTCTAAGGTCACCCCTTGCCAGTTTTAAATCACTATGCACACACATTTTGTATAACCCCCATATAGGACCCACACCCCACACACCCTCATGCACCATCTGGCATGCCTCAAAAGATCTCCGATAAAGCGACCCTTCGGGGGACCCATTGGGTATTGCAGCACCGGTCCCAATGAGGAGCAATTGCCCGATGATGAAGCATGACACCCCTAGGGGTGTGTGAGGGCAACAAGAGGCAATATATGTTCTTTCCCTTGGTTGATGGGACCACCCCACCTAGAACTTTAGTTCCTTCCTCTGTTTTTGAAGGTATATGGATGACTACTTACATCCAACCTTTGGAACAGTGTCCTCTATTTGTTTTGATTGGCGCAAAATGGTACTCAGTGTAGTCACCTGCAGAACCTATTTTCTTCTGATTGCATGGTTTTGCAGTTTGCCTCCCCCCCAAATTCCAGAGCCGTGGTGGGCAATTGAGACACTTTGGTATTTATAGATTTGGCTACAATTGCCCCCCACCACGGGGTTGAGGAAGGGAGAACAGTGAATCAATTGCCTTTGAGAATGTTATCCTACGGTGTGCGGTGTTAGGTGACCAAGCTCCAGAGGCTGAAAACAAGATATCTAAGATTCCTAAATATGGAAAAGTCTTAACACTTGCATGGGTATTATCTCCCACATTCATAGTAGACAATTGAATACAGTGTGTACGACATGCGATTTTGTAAAATTGGTCTGAAGATCTAAATTGGACATAAAATCAATAAATGCTGATACTAGGAGGTATAGTGCATTGGGAGTCCGAGCTATTACTACTGCGTTGTCCGCATATAAAAGTGTGGGTAGGGATGTCCCTTTAACACATGGGACGTCGCTGGTTGTAAGGGCGAAAGTCGGGTGGAGCGTGACTAGTACACACCCTTTTCGGACTTCCCTGCCAATCTCAATACCCTTAGATATGTTTCCATTGTCATTTAGTCTAATTCTGGCTCTCACGCCCCTATGGAGTACACCATCTCATTTAGGATGCAAATGGTGCTAAACAAGGTAAGGATGCTGCAGCAAGAATTAGAGAAAAATATTTTGAAATAGCTTAAGAAATTATTCAACTAGAATAAACACTAGTTTGACTTCATGTCATTGCTATAACAGTTTGCTGTCGTATACAGCAGTTATTAACCTTTGGTCCACAGACACCTGGTAGTCTGCTGCACTTATTTCGCAGGTGCTTGAACACATATGGCTTCTAACCATTATTTTATATCAATAATAAGTATTTTGAGCTACATAAATATATAAAGGTGGATCATCCTCTAAATATAATAGCTTCATTGAGAAACAATAATACTTATTTGTAGTCTGTGGTATTGTTAACATAATTTTATATTTATTAATGAAATCAGCAAAGATGTGTTTTAAAAAAATCATAACACTAAAAAAAAAATTTGTAAGGAAGTATAAGCAGATTGCTAGTTCATGACAGAGCATGTGTGAATGCAACTTTGAATAAATGTTGAGTCAACACAATAAAACAGAGTTGTTCAGCAATTGACCAATCAGGGTGCACATTCAAATACACTTTGACCTGAATTAGCAACCAGCTCCTGACTTAAATCACTTTTGAAATGCTTATGATTTCTGGAAAATTATATATGCCTGCACACTTGAAGAGCCAGTGTTCTAACCAGTCTGCGATCTATTCATGTTAACACATAGGTGTGTAGCGCGCTTTATAAATCCCTGATTGATTGATTGAGGTAAACTCCCCAAAAAGTTCTTCCAGGTTACATATTCTGTTTTCCACTGTTTTACTAGGTCAATCACTTGCAGATTCCAAGCACCTACACTTCTTGTTTTGGAAAGAATAAATGCAAGAATTTATCAGCAAATATGAAGTGCTTTGACGGGAAGAGTTCTACTTCCCAGTAGACAGCATGTACCTAGCCATAATCAGTGCCTGGTCTTCTACATTGTATGTAATCAATCTCTTTGTTAGCTTTGACACAAAGATCCTTGCATGGTCTCCAGCTGTATCCATACCAAGATCGATTGCTAATCTAGTTACTATTTCTGTCCCAACTATTCTGCTGAGAGCTCTGAGTTCACATGATTACCTTTTAATTTGTGGATACCACCTGCGTCTTATACTGGTTTATAGTCACTCTTATATTTGAACATTTATTTGCAGAGGAAAGTAGTTGTGTTCAGTTCATACAGTCTAAATGTGTATGTGTATTTTTGTGTAATATTGTTGAGGTTCAAATTGTAGAAAGACTTGAGGAGAGCTAGATTCCAGAAGTCAAAGGGTCACAAACCACTAGGTTAGGAAATTAAACATTTGGATGAGTTACTGGTTTTAAATTATTACAATGTAATGGACAACTGGCAAGGGTAAATGTATTAACATGTGCATTCAAAAGTATGTAATTGATTTTCAGACTTTTATCTCTGCAGGAAAATTGGTTGATAAATGGTAATTGTTTTATTGATCGAGTTGTGCATGAATTATAAAGCAAAGTTTTCAAATTGTTTGAGTAAAACTTGGGCTAACTAAAAATCGAATGAAAATACAAAGGTCCATTGAATACAATGGGTTACATATGCATTCTTTAAACACATTGTTTGTGGTTAAGTGAACTTAATAACAAAAAAAGTTGAATGAAATCCATAAAGTTTATGTGAAATATTTTTTTTTAAATTGCATCCTATCCTAGTGGATTTCCTAGAATGTGGAATTAAATGTGATTTGCTACACATTGAACAAGGAACTATCTGTTAATCAAAAATATTTTTGGGGATTTACATATGTAGTTGTATATAATGGCTATGGTCTGAAGATGGGTGGGGGCAGAATACTCCTGTTTAGAGCCTGTTCAATTTAATAGTAGACTTTAAGAGCTATTTAACCTTTGTGCAAAGATATCTCTGCTGGTTATATTAATTGGTTTTTAATGTCACTACTAATGAAGAACTCAAGGATTGCTTGTGCTAATCCATCACTTACCTTTCTCAATGATTTTTCCTCCTCTGTGGTGTGTTTCCTGTACCACAAAACTAAATTTTCTTTATAAACGTAACAAAATGTGTGCTGAAAGAGTTCTAATATACTATGACAGCAAAATCCAAATTATGTGGACTTGCTCCATTGGAGTTTAATCTAAAAATAGAAGAACTCTTGGAGCTGAAAATTTAATGCCGTGCCATCCCTCCCTCACAAGACCTCTGCAACAAACTCAGCACCCTTTTCCACCAGAAAATCAAGAGCATCTACGACAACTTCGACGAAGACAACCAACACACTGAACCCTCACCAATCACCCCCGACACCATGAAGCCAGGGATCAACAACTGGACAGCCCTCACCACTGAAGACACACTGAAGATGATGAACTTAATCCACTCCGGGGCCCCCACGGACCTCTGCCCACCACATTTTCAACAGAGCCACCGACATCATCGCACCCATGCTCTGTCACACCATCAACTGCTCCCTGGCAACCGCCACATTCCCCGATGACTGGAAACACGCCAAGGTCGACCCTGTCCTGAAGAAACCCTCGGCGGACCCCACAGACCTCAGAAACAACAGACCCATCTCCCTGCTCCCGTTCCCAGCAAAAGTCATCGAGAAAGCCATCAACAGCCAATTTGCCACATTCATCGAAGAGCACATCATCCTCGACTCCTCCCAATCCGGCTTCAGAAAAAACCACAGTATGGAAACCGCCCTCCTCGCTGCAACAGATGACACCGCACCCTACTGGACAAAGGAGAAACAGCAGCCCTCATCCTCCTCGACCTCTCAGCGGCGTTCGACACAGTCTCTCACCGCACCCTAATACGCAGACTCCACGACGCATGGATCAAAGACAAGGTCCTCAACTGGATCTGCTCCTTCCTCTCCGGCAGAACGCAGCGGGTCAGAGTCCCCCCTTTCCTCTGCGACCCTACACCTACCACCTGCGGAGTACCCCAGGGGTCCTCCCTCAATCCTACACTCTTCAACGTCTAAATGGCTCCGCTCACCCCCATCGTCAGAACCTACGGACTCAACATTGTGTCATACAAAGACGACACCCAACTCATCCTCTTCCTATCCAACTAACCCAATACCGCCAGACACAATATTCGAGAAGGCATGGGAGCCGTCGCCAAATGGATGAAAAACAGCTGCCTACAACTAAATACCAACGAAACAGAAGTACTCATCATAAGCCCAAACCTCGATGCATGGAACGACACCTGGTGGCCTCCCACCCTCGGAAGCCCGCCCACCCCCACAGACCACGCACGCAACCTGGGAATCATTCTGGACTCCGAGCTCAAAATGGACTGCCAGATCAACCCCGTCTCGTCCTCCTGCTTCCACACCCTCCACCTCCTACATAAGACCTTCAAATGGATCCCCCTTGAGCACAGAAAGACCATCACACACACCCTGGTCACGAGCAGACCTGACTACGGCAACGCACTCTACGCCGGAATAAACACAAACCTCACCCGCAAGATACAGAACATCCAGAACGCTGCCGCAAGACTGGTCCTCGACCTGCCAAGACACTGCCACATCTCCCAGCACCTGCGCACCCTTCACTGGCTCCCCATTGAAGCTAATGTCACCTTCAAGATGCTCACCCACGCCCACAAGGCCCTCCACGACACCGGACCAGCATACCTGAACAGCCAACTCAAATTCAACGCACCTCAGAGGACCCTACAATCTGCCCAGCTCTCCTACGCTGTGGTCCCCCGCACCAGAAAGACCAGATCGGGAGGCTGCTCCTTCTCCTTCCTCGCAGCCCGAACCTGGAACGCCCTGCCGCCCCACCTCAGACAGACAACATCGCTCCCCATCTTCGCAAGAAACCTCAAAACCTGGCTCTTCGACGAACACCCCCCTTGATGGACTGGAGCCTGCTAACCCCACCCCCCCAGCGCCTTGAGACCCTTACGGGTGCGTAGTCATGCTTAACAATGCCTGATTGATTGCTTGATTGATTGGCTTTGTGGGGTATGGACCTTTGTGACTGTACCCTGTGGCTGCTTGCAACTTTGGATAAATGTTGAAATAACTGATTTGAATTAAATTTGTAGAGCGCAACGTATATCTAAAGGCATCTTGGCATTGCCTATTGAGGTGCGTCAGTCTCATGACTAATTGCAGCAATGTGCCACTTTTCGGCTAGATGGCTTACGGCATCATACCCATGGATGCATCAGAATTTCTGAGGCATCCTTGGGACCTTGCGCTATGGAGGCCTGTATTGATAATATGTTGCATCCATGGTGTCATAAGGTTTTTTTATGCAGCTGCTAGAAAGTTTGATGCATCGCTGCCTTGGCGCAGCGATGTGTCATTTCTTGGAAATGAGGCTCTCATTTGAAGAAGGCCTTGCCACATGGACTCAATAATGAACATCTGCCTGCACCCAGAGACAAGAACTGCTGTCTTGATTTAAGTGGTTGACCTCATATCATGTTTACCTGCTTCAGGAAGAATCCAGAACCCAAGAAGGTGCAGCTGACTTCTGAGGACTGGATCCTGCTGGAGTCATGGCTGGAAAGATACCTGTTGTGTAGAAGTTTGCCCTGAGGAGTTGGGGACGGCAGGATTTACCAATAGGCACTTTCTTAGAGCTTTAAAAAAGTTGGAACTTATCCATTGTTTCTCAACATATGAGGGACTGAAAGAAGGTATTCAGGTGAACCCTGGGAGGTTGCACGCAAGGTAGGCAAGAGAATGAGGTTTGTCTCTCTTTGGAGCTGTTTTGCTGCCCTGAAAATTGTTTCAGCGGAGATGGTAGCCGGATTTGTGAAGCCATGCCTGGCTGTGGCTTACACCAATGCCCTATGGGAGGATGAGGCTAAATCTATCTGATCCATGAAGTGATCATACTAGCTACAAAATCCAGGTTTGTGTCTCTCTGTGCTTTTGGGGACAAAACCAAAAGTTTGAGAGGGAGCGCAATGAGTTATTCTCACCTGCCACTTCATTGGACCTAGCCCATCAATAGATTTTGACTTGCATAAAAAAGACCGTCAAAAGGTAACATTTCTGACTGGAACAGCCCTCTTAGTGTATCCAACCTCCACTCCATCACAGTGAAATTGCTCCTAGATCCTGGTCACCCACTTCTCTGAAAATTGCATGCTGTTGCCAGAGCTACCAGGGCTTGATCAGAGATTTCAATCAATCAAGCAATCAGGTTTCTTATAAAGCGTGACAACTCACCTGTAAGGGTCTCAAGGCGATGAATGGGGGGTTGGATCTGTAGTTCAGTGAAAGAGCCAGGTCTTGAGAGCCTTCCTGAATTGCGTCAAAGATGGTGATTGCCCGAGGTGCAGAGGCAAGGAGTTTCAGGTCTACACAGTGAGGTAGGAGAGGGATATTCCTCCAGTCATGGTCTTGCGTATTTGTGGGATGGTTGTCAAGGCCATTTGGGCAGAGCAGAGATGTCTGGTGGGAGTGTAGAAGGAGAGGCGGTGTTTGAAGTATGCAGGTCCGGTGTTGTGAAGGGATTGGTAGGTGTGTGTGAGGAGCTTGAAGATAATTATTTTGTTGATAAGTAGCCAGTGAAGGTCTCTCAGGTGGCCAGTGATGTGGCTGCAGCATGGGATGTTCAGAATGAGCCTGACGGAGGCATTCTGGATGTCCTGCAGTTTTTTTTAGGGGTTTCTGGGTGGTGCTAGCATGGAGTGCTTTGCTGTAGTTGAGTCTGCTACAGACGAGCACATGGGTGACCTTTTTACTGGACTCACTGGGGATCAACTTGAAGATCTTACAAAGCAGACAGAACATGTGGTAGCTGAAGGACGAAACAGCATTGATTTGGTTGCTCATTGAGAGTGAGGTGTCCATGGTGATGCTGAGGTTTTGTGCATGGTCCTTTGGTGTGGGGGTGTTCCAAGCGCTAGGAGGCGTCCCAGGTGGAGGGGGTGGAGCCCAGAATGAGGACTTCGGTATTGCTTGTTGTGGAAGTTGCTCTTGGCAGCTGTGGCTTCATCTGTGTGAGAGAGAGCATCAGCTGACGATGGCTGCAAGCAGTTCCATGTACATGTTGAAGAGGGTGGGGCTCAGGGAGCATCCCTGAAGCACTACACAGCTGATCTCTGTGGGTTCTGAGTTGAAATGTGGAAGTCTAACTCTCTGTTTTCGGCCGGTGAGGAATGAGCAAATCCATTCTAGGGCTTTATCGCAGATGTCAGCATTATGGAGTCTTGCGCAGAGGGTGTGGTGGGGGTAATGTCAAAAGTGTCTGAAAGGTCCAGAAGGATGAGGGCAGCAGTGTTGCCTCAGTAGAGGAGGTTGCAGATGTCATCTGTAGCAGTGAGGAGAGTGGTCTGGGCGCTGTGGTTGCTTCTGAAGCCCGATTAAGAGAGGCCCAGAATGTGGTTCATTTTGATGAACTCAGAATTGTGTTTCGACCTTCCAAGAGTGGATTTACTTATGACAAAATAATAACCCCATTTGCAACAGTAGACTCACATCTACCCCAATTGACAACCCACTGTCTTTCAGCCATGTATGGATGAATTGCCATGAGTGGAATGTATAATTGAAGTAATTGAGAGATTATACTGGTACAGTTGACCAGTCGACGTTAAGGGAAATGCACACATGAAACACTGAATCTGACTAACGCAGGCAACAGACCCTTTTATTTGATCAGAGAAAATGCATAACATTAATTGATTGTGTCTGACATCTTCTTTGTCACTGTATATGTCAGTACATTAAGGATGCAGTTTACTGTTGGATCTAGAATAGCCTTAATCAAAAAGGAGAATGGTTCTTGGAAAGTTATTTAGTTGATAATTTGGTAGGAATCAGATCAAACCTTAAAACCTGAAGAATGGTACATTACTTGTATGCAAATATTGTAAAAAGTATTAATGTGATACCCCTTAATTTGCTAACCAGATTGTACGCATCTGAACAGAAATGTTTAATGTATCCGTTCTTCCTTTATTTAAATGATCCAGGAAGAGAGTACTCTTACAGAACTCGGAATTTTAGAACTAGCGTATTGGCTAATTGGGGATGGGCTTCCATAATCCTTCATCAGACATGATAAAATGTCAGGAAATGCCAGATTCTATACCAAAGTAGGAGTAGATCTTTGTGTTTAGCTATTATTGCTCAGTTCAATTGCACCCCTGGAAATATCGAGAATGGGAAGGGAGTAGGAGGAGGTGGTGGAGATAGGTTCATATAAAATTAATACAAATGTAAATTGCTGCGCCTCGGCATTTGGACCATCTGTTATTAATACTTTTTACAATTGTATATGTTTTTGAGACTAGGCCCCATAGATTACACTAGTACAGTGTTCAAGGGAAAATGCAGAGAATGCCACATCAATCTTAATTTGTAGTGAGTCAAAGGCACAGGTAAATATAATATAGCCTTAGAGTCCAATGTAGAGGGCTGTACCGGCCATTAAAGGCCCGTTCCAGCATCAAAGGCCTGAGCGTAAGGCGAGGGCCTTTAACAAGGGAGTGGACCTTTAATGGCTGGTAGATCACGCTACAGAGGGCTCTAAGGCTATTGAAGCATTCCACATCTAGAGGGCAGTATGTTCTATTTTGGAAAACAAAGGCCTCACGTAGACTGAGGGGGTTGAAATCCCCTCGGGCTCCATGAGGCCTTTGTTCACAGCAACAGTTGTGAACAAACATTAGAATGTTGATGCTCTGGCTTCTACTGGTCATTAGATACCCAGAGCACTCCATTGTCTTGAATGGAGAGCTCAACATTTTGATGTTCTAATATCCACTCATTTCAGGATATCTAATTTTCACCACAATGATCGAGGCATACAAACTAAAAGTGTGGGGAAATGCAGTGTGTTACTAAGGGAAACGTGTTAGGGAAAATAGTTACATCCTAAAGATGAAAAATAATCATATGATATTTCAAAGCCTTTTGAAAGTTCCTTCATCTGAACATGAATTCTCTTTGCAGCATGCAGACTGCATAAAACTTAGAAATAGCTTTTGTAAAAAAAAAAAAGTTCAAGCAGCCTTTTTTCGGTGTAATTGTTAATATGTTAAATATATAATGCCCTTGTCATTCTTTGGATGTTTTATTAATTAGGCCCATAGTGAGGGACGGCATACCCAATTAAAAAATTACAAGTGTCATTTGTGTGAACCAAAGCTATAATAAAAATAATTGTAAACATCAAATTGATTTCTCAAATGAGTTTTTTAGGTTATTCACAGTAGCTTAAACATTCAAGATTATGTGAATCTGATAAAGGATTTAAAATAGCAAAGCTAATTTTGATATGGCATTTCCCAAGATATCCTACAATTCCTTATTTTTCTTGCAAGGGGATATGCAGCTATGAGGTTCTCCGGGGCATATTTACAAGCCTTGTTGGTGGTGCACAGGCCACATAAAGCCACCCTGCGTGACTTTTTATGGCCTTGTAGATATGGAGTGAGGCAAAGCAGCACAAGTCACTGCCTTGCTTACTCTGCACAAAAGAGGCGGTGCATGGGTGTTGATGTGGGTGTTCCCATGCAACACATATGGATGTTGATAATCCTGGGGCAGTGCCAAAACCTTGAACCTCCCTAGAGCAGGCATAGCGAGGAGAAATGTTTAAATTTCAACTCAGATTTTCCTCTTTCCATGTGTGCTGCATTCTGCACATAGAAGGGGGAAAACACCTCTCATGATTGTTTTTGTGCATGATGGTGTTCCTTCCTGCACAAAAAACAACCATGCCAGCACCACAGACACCCTTGCACCATGATGCAAGGGTGCCTGAATTGGCGCCTGGCTGCTAATTGTGTGCAGGCTGAAAGGACAGGAATGCACTGTATCTTGTAAATACAGAGCATTCCTGTCCTATCAAATTGATGTAGGGTAGGAATCACTGACAGAATATCGAGGAGCTAAATATCGACCTACAAAAATATCGGTGACAAAATATCGACTACCAGAATATCGAATTCCTATCTACAAACAGGTAAGTACAAAAATATCGAATCCTAAATATCTTTGCAAAATATAGTTTGCTAAAATATCGACTTTTTTAAATATCTTAAAGAAATGTAAAATTAATGAAATAATAAATATAATTAAGTAAAACATACTTAAAAATACTTAACTAACCTTAAAACTAATAAATAATAAATGTAAGTTCAAAAAAATAAATAAACATGCAATTTTCTTTTTTCTTACATATATTAACTTAATAATATTAGAAAACAATCAATATTTTTAATAGTTAAATGTTAAAAACAGAATGTTAAATATAATTACATATATATATATATGTATATATTATCTACTGGCGGTCGCCAGTAGATAGTTATAGTTAGGACCGTGTTTCCATAGGAAATCCGCAACATTCTATTTGGAATAACTTTGGCGCCGGTTGACGAATCCTCGCGAAATTTTCAAAATCGGTGGGGCGCTCCGCTCCGCTCCTACCCTGAAAGTCTCGGGGGGATTCGTCAAGCGGGAGCTGAGAAAAAAGGGGGGTCCCAAAACGCGTTTTCCCCATGCATTTTCCCATAGGACCTTTAGTCCGAGCTACAGCCCGAACGGCTGAACAGAATTACTTGAAATTTGGCAGAGAGGTAGTCCTCAGGTCCGAGATGTGCCTTTTGCAGGTCTGGTGTAAATCTGTTCAGTAGGTCCTGAGAAAATAGCATTTAAATCAATATATATATCTGTAAGCGCGCTCCGTGCGCTTACGGTAACCTTACCGTACGCGTACGGTGCCGTGCGCGAGCTCAATTCTGATTGGTGGTTACATGACTGTAAACATTCGAATCGGTCGAAATCAGAAAGTGTCGGCCGCCATTTTCTGTCTCTCGAACTGAAAAACAAAGGTGGATAACGTGAAAAGGGGGCAACGGAGAGAGTTGCAGACCCCCTAGCGTTTGTCAGGGCATCCACGAAGGACCAAAAAGTACGAAAAATACATTTAATAATTAAAAAAAAAAAATCGCCGAGTGCGCGTACGGTAAGCTTACCGTACGCGCACGGCAAAAAAAAAACGAAATAACAATCACATATATTAAATAAATTGAAGGACCCGCAAGGGAAAAAAAAAATTGTTACTGTGTAAACAAAGGCGAGGCGCGCACGGTATGAACTGCGCAACGTGGGCGCTCGGTGCGCGAAGCACACCGAGTGCCCACAGCATGCGCACGGTGCGCGAAGCGCACCTTGCGCGCAGGGTGTGCGCACGGTGAAAAACCAGAAAAAAAAATAAAAAAAAAATACATAACTTAGCATTTAAAAAAAACGTACAAATTCACTGAAAAAACCATAGGTTTCACACACATTATAGTTAGGAATTAGCATTTAAAAAACCTTGCAAATTCACTTAAAAAACCATAGGTTTCACACGTTATAGTTAGCTGTACATTTCACTCGTAAAAAACCAATGAAATTCCACGTTATAGTTAGATCAGGTAACTATAACTTGCGCGACCGCAATCCACAATGTGTCATTTCAGATGTCATCATTGATGTGATGAGTGATGTCACTGACCATGTCATGAGTGATGTAATATGTGACGTCATCAGCAGTTTATTGTGGGCGCGCAAGTTATAGTTACCTGATCTAACTGTAACGTGGAATTTCATTGGTTTTTTACGAGTGAAATGTACAGCTAACTATAACATGTGTGAAACCTATGGATTTTTAAGTGAATATATATATATTCACAGAAAAAAACCATAGGTTTCAGGGGTGTTATAGTTAGCTGCCCATTTCACTCGTACAAAACCATAGAAATTCCTCCGTTATAATTAGTTCTGCTAACTATAACTCACGCGCCCGCAATGCACTGCTGATGATGTCACATATTGCATCATTCATGACATGGTCAGTGACATCACTGATGACATCACTGATGACATCTCAAATGACATCACTGATGACATCATCCACTTGAAATCCGATACACCACATCATACACTAGTATAACCTTTCATCACTCACTGTAAAATAGAGTACCATATTTGAAACCATTGACGTACCAATACCAGTTACTACATACCCACTCACTGATTCCTAAGTCTACACACACAACTACCCATTCAACAACAGAATCATCTATACATGCAGTCAATAATTAATAGAACACTATCAAATGCACTTATACACATATATAGACATTGACACATCAGCAGTCATCTTAGTCGGTTATGCAGTCATCCTACTCACTCATGAAAAAAATGTATCACACTTAAATTTACTCACTTACACAATTATCCAACGACACCTCATTTATTCAAACACATAGTAACTCATTGTTAATATGTTAAAAAAGCACCATTACAATTATACACTCATTCATATATTTACTCTCACAATCACTGACTCTTACACAAACTTATTTATATACACCAACTCTCACATATAATGCCTTTTAGTTTTTTTACTTTGTTGAAGATGTACAACTAAAACATATATTCGCTCACCAACACACAAATAAATACACTCAGTCACCCAAACAACTGTTTCCACATGCACTCTTAAACCCATACACCTAGTCAATCAACCATTCCCACATCTCTGCATAGAGTTACACACACCCCATCCAACCACACACAAACTCAGTGTCCCATACAAATACTCACCCAACTAATCAATAACTAATATACACACTCATGTAGTTAGTGACCAACTGAGGCAGCATGTTATACAACAACAGAGACAGTGCTGCACACATTCACATAATTTAGTTACTAATCCATGTATTAAGTGAGACACTTTTAATTACTCACTTAAAAAGACAGTCAGACAGCTACTAAATCCTCCATCCAGACAGTTATATATCCACTCAATCTTCAATACAGATTGGTATATATATAATACATATTTAAATTTCAAACTAAACCACATTCAGTGGATGATGTCATCAGTGATGTCATTTGAGATGTCATCAGTGATGTCATCAGTGATGTCACTGACCATATCATGAATGATGCAATATGTGACATCATCAGCAGTGCATTGCGGGCGCGTGAGTTATAGTTAGCAGAACTAACTATAACGGAGGAATTTCTATGGTTTTGCACGAGTGAAATGGGCAGCTAACTATAACACCCCTGAAACCTATGTTTTTTTCTGTGAATTTCTATGGTTTTTTAAATGCTAATTTCTAACTATAAAGTCTCTGAAACCTATGTTTTTTTCAGTGAATATATATATACATACATATATAAACATATATATAATCTGCATATCTATATAAATACAAATATAAATGCATGCATACATATACATATCTGCATGTTATGTACATGAAATTTTGAAAAACACTAATAAAAGCAAAGCTAAAAAGCCACCTAATTACAAACAGAATTGCTTTAACTTAAACGAGGGCGAGACCTATTGCATTTTCAATGCTTGTTTACTTTGGTTCCATCAAGAAGGCATTCAGAAGTGACACATTTGCCATAAATTCTGAATGGTGGCACTCTAGTTCCTCATTAGATCACTGTAGTAAAGCTACTGCTCACCAGGGAAGTCTGCTGCTGGTATTCAAAGTGCATGTTTCAGTCTGCATGTCAGAACTTTTTAATGAAATAGAAGAGGATTTGAGAAGTCAAAATGTGCCCTAAGTTTTCTTTCTGCAGCACTAATCATAATTTCTATGGCAAAATGAACCCTCTCATTTTGTTCCTTTGCAAATTAAATGTTTTAAATGTTACCACTTTATTCCAATCAAGATGGCTTCAAGTGTGCCATACCTTTGTCATAAGTAAGACTGTTAGCGCTCTAGTTGCTCTTTAAAACACTCTGGGATTTCTGTCATTGGGCTATACTTGGGCTACAACTCGGTGATATTTGTGCTACATTTGGGCTCTTTTGTCTCTGGTGGCCATCTTGGGAGACTTGTTATGAAGTTTCCTAATTTCCTCATTTACTGCAGTCTCCTCAGTAGGCATACTGTCAGTTTTTTACTTTGATTCAATGAAGAAGGCATTCAGATGTGTCACACATTTGCCATAAATTCAGAATGTTAGCACTCTAGTTGCTCATTAGATCACTGTAGTAAAGCTACTGCTCACCAGGGAAGTCTGCTGCTGGTATTGAAAGTGCATGTTTCAGTCTGCATGTCAGAATTCTTTAATGAAATAGAAGAGAATTTGAGAAGTCACTCAAAATGTGCCCTAATTTTTCTTTCTGCAGCACTAATAATACATTCTATGGCAAAATGAACCCTCTCTATGGCAAAATGTTTTAAATGTTACCACTTTATTCCAATCAAGATGGCTTCAGGTGTGCCATACCTTTGTCATAAGTAAGACTGTTAGCGCTCTAGTTGTTCTTTGGAACACTCTGGGAAGCTGCAGTAGAACACAAAGGAATCAACTGACAGTCTCTGCCCTTGTTGGATGTACATGTTTTACTGAGAATGTCAGACTTCATTCTCACATGACTGAGAAAGATAATGTGAATTTACAGAAAATATGCTCTCAGTTTAGCTTATAGATCACCTTTCAAACCTCTGTGGGAAAAGCATGTGAAAATAGTTTTCTCTCAAACATGATTCATGATAGCCCAGCAGAAGGCTTTTTCACATGGTTAAATCACCTTAGAACATACCACAATTCCTAAAATGAGTATGGTACCATCAGCAAATGATTTATAATGTAACTAAAGGCTTAAAACCTTCTATTAACTGCAATGCTTTTTAATGAGGTGCTATCATGTATATTAGAACATTGGAATGTTGGCAGCTCCATTGAAAACAATGGAGTGCTCCGGGCTTATAATGGCTGGTATAAGCCCGGAGCGCCAACATTCCAATGTGTCTTTGTTCACAGCTCTGGCTGTGAACAAAGACTTCAGGGAGCCGGAGGGGATTCGAATCCCCTCGCGCTCCCTGAAGGCTTCGTTCTGTTAGAACATTCTGCCATCTAGTGGCAGAATGTTCTAATAGCCGTATAGCCCTTCGTAGCAGGGCTATACCGGCTTTTAAAGTCCCGCTGCTGTTGTTAAAGTCCCTCGCCTTCGGCTCGGGCCTTTAACGCTGCAGCGGGCCTTTAACAGCCGGTATAGCCCGCTACGGCGGGCTATAAGGCTATATTGGTCCCAAGATGGCTGCCAACATTTCTTGGATGAAGTGCTGACAGCCAATCAGATCTCACAATGAGATGTGTGGTTAGGCTCCGCCCACATATATATATATGATTTTACTTTTGATTTTCTCAGGAACTACTGAACGGATTTACACCATATATGTAAAAGGCACATGCCTGACCTGAGGACTACCTCTTTGCCAAAATTCAAGTAATTCCGTTCAGCCGTTCGGGCTGTACCTTCGACTAAAGGTCCTATGGGAAAATGCATGGAGAAAACGTGTTTTGGGACCCCCCTTTTTTCTCAGCCCCCGCTTGACGAATCACCCCGAGACTTTCAGGGTAGGAGCTGAGCGGAGCGCCCCATTAGTTTTGAACATTTCGCGAAGATAAGTCAACCGGCGCCAAAGTTATTCAAAATAGAATTTTCAGATTTCCTATGGGAACTCGGTTCTAACTATAACTATCTACTGGCGACCGCCAGTAGATAATATATATATATATATATATATATATATATATATATATATATATATAAACCTATAATATAAATATAAACATAAATTAAATATAATAAGTTAAGACGTACAAATTATTATTTTTTTTTAAATAATATTTTACACTACATTAAATATAATAATACTGAAAAGATTGCATAGCGTAAAAGATAAAATTACTATTTCCACTCCAGCAAGTGGTACAGTAGGGAAAGCGTTGGATAGCAGGAGGGTAAAAATTACTATTCCCACTCCAGTGAGTGCAACAGTAGGGAAAGCGTTGGATAGCTGGATGGTAAAAATTACTATTCTCACTCCAGTGAGTGCAACAGTAGGGAAAGCATTGGATAGCGGGAGGGTAAAAATTACTATTCCCACTCCAGTGAATGCAACTGGAGGGAAAGTGTTGGATAGCGGGTGGGTAAAAATTACTATTCCCACTCCAGTGAGTGCAACAGTAAGGAAAGTGTTGGATAGAGGGAGGTTAAAAATTACTATTCCCACTCCAGTGAGTGCAACAGTAGGGAAAGTGTTGGATAGCGGGAGGGTAAACATTACTATTCCCACTCCAGTGGGTGCAACAGTAAGGAAAGTGTTGGATAGCTTAGGGGAATAATTTAATATACCCACTCCTGCAATATAATTAACATTATTAAACAATATATAATTTTTTTTAATTGTATTTACCTCCCACCATTTCCCCCTATAAACATTACCTACAATATTATAACATATTAATAAATTAACATAATTAATTAACAATTAACTAATTAACTAATTACAATTAGCAATATAATTAATAACAATCAAATCTCAATTAATTCACAAAATTAACACAATAAAATAACTTAAAAAAATTATAACATAACAAATAATAAAAATTACATTAAATATAAATTACTTCCTACCCTACTCCCCTATCAACCCTCAACCCACTGATAGAAAAGTACACAATTAACATATTTACAAATTAATTGTTAATATTTAATATCTAATTAATTACTAATTAATAAAGCAATTACACAATTATCAAAATTACCAATTAATTATTAATTGTTATTAATCAATTTATAATTAATTAGTAATACATTATTTAACAATATACATTATTAAATATTAAATTGAGTAATAAAATAATTAATTAATTCATTTCAACTAAATTACTTCCCACCATATTCCCCTATTAACCCACAACCCGCTATAGATTTATGCAAAAAATATTTAACATATAATTAATTAATTCTAAATAATGCTAAAAATATATATAATAATTAAATTACTTCCCACCCTATGCCCCTATAAACCCACAACCCACTACGGAATTAAATTACACAAAAATTAATTAACATAAAATTCATTACTTTTACAAAATTCAAACATGCTGAAGTAATCTAATAGTAATCCCAAGGGCCACACTTACCAGTGGCCCGCAATACTAAATCAATAATAAGCAGTTGGCAACGTAGAAGGTTCAAGCGTTTATTGGCCACAACAGAACTCTACATAGAGGAGCCTCATCGAACCTCACCCATCAGGTGTGCCGAAGAAGACTGCTGGCTCCTTGACAGAACAACACTTATATACATTACAGGTTCAGCATACAAAGCATTGCAAGTGGAAAAGTACCAGTTAGCCCTAGAGCTCCTAGATGAGCTCATACCGTCTGCACTCATAAGGTTACTATCTCTTCAGAGAAGGTCGGTGGGGTGACTCCCTTTCGTCTCGGGCGTAGAGGAATGTCTCTTGATACTCCCTACTGCAGATGTGACCTTGGGCCTCAGTCGTAAATACAATTCACCCTGTCTTTAGGCTGGTACGAGCTAAATCATACAGATGGTGTTCACAGAGAACCACGTGACCTAGGCATAGTTAGTCATGATCCAATATGGCTGAACTGTGGCTTTTCGGCCCTTTCTATCATGCAGGATACTATAAAGAATAAGCCATCTTATGAAGCAGTTCCAGTGTACATAGAGGGAGACACAACCCTAGATACGTTATGCTAACTTTACATACGGGCCCGAATCCCACAGAACGGCCCTTTTTAGCATAATGTAGCTATCCATGGAACTATTCTTTGAAAATTCCCTCGTCTATTTGCATTATGTCGTGTATCTCTTTCTGAACTGATTGAGCGTTTACCTTACCAGGGTTTGCTTTAGCAGTAGGTAAGGCAAGGCGAACTTGGGTGGCACAATAGGAGCAACAAGCGGGCCCACATTGAATGCAGACACAACAAGTGAAAAGGAAACCTCCTATTCCTAGAAGAACCATGAAGATTTTCCAACCCCATGTGGTAAGGAGATCCCAGAACCAGACTGAAATAGACCAGGTTCCGGTCTCCGTATGAATCTCGGATGCCAATCGATGTAACTTCTGTATGGCCAGATGGACTGAGGGGGCGGAGTCAGGTATATATACACAGCAGGAGCTGCCAATCACTCTACATGCTCCTCCGCGATCAGCTAGGATAACGTCCAAAACAAGATGGTTCTGAAGCGTCACGAGTCTGGTCGCTTGAAGCTCGACCAAGATATTGGTCAGTATCCCAGCAGTGGTATTTACTACTCCCTCTACTACCCTGGACAGTCTTCTAATTTCTTTACTGGTCAAAATGGGTCCCCACAGAGGCAGAACTCCCTTTAGTATATCCACAAAATGCTGGGCAGGGGTGTCAGTCTGGTCAGTGGCATCTCCATTAGTTTTTACTGAGTCTAAACTTCGTCGATTCAGTGAGTGGGATCTGTGATAATCAGAAGGCGCTATATAAACAGGAGGGTATAAGAAGGATAAGTAGCATTTACCTGACCATCCTCTGGGAAGCCAAGTGTAAGAATTTTCTCCAAACACAAAATATACATTCGGGGGAGTGAGTATAGGTGGGCTGCTAAAGGTTTGTAATCTATAGGTATAGTTACATTTACTACAACCAACAAATAGATGGCCAGTACCATGTATGCAAAAGGAGGATGAGCTATTCAACACGGGGACCGGGATGATTCTTTCATTTGACACATTTCGCTCCTGAAAATATCTAAAATACTCGGTAAAGTTGAAGGACACAAAATCCGATACTTCGTCCCTTAACCAGGTGTCATTCTCATGTTCCGTATACACATTCATACAAGCGGTAGAATCCAGGGTACCGTCCGTACCCTCGGCATTTGGAGTGAATCCCTGATGTCTTTCTATATAGGCCAGAATCACCTCATAATCTTTTTCTGAAAATCGGTGTCCATCAACTGCATAATGTTCATACATCATCGACAATAATCTAAACCATGCTTCACAACTGCCTAAATATGACAACGGCATTGAAATGAACAGATCATGTTTGTGCACTACTGAGGGGATGAGCCCACATACCCAGCAGTTTGTGGTATTCGTTGAACTGTGGGTTTGATGCAATATTTCAATGAAAGCATTATTTACATAGGTCTGGCGGTGTCTTTCTTTATGCGGGGCAAAAGTCTGAAAATGGTATTCCTCGGGGACGGGGGTGGTAGCTATCAGGGTATGCACAGGATAGCGGAATTCTAGATAAATGAACATTCCTAAGCATAATATTAATGAAACAACTATTATGACAATAAAAACAATCTTGGCACACAGGCTCCAAGTAGAAAACATTGGCAAATGTGGATGCAAAGGACGGTGTACTATGGGGCGCTCCTCTTCAGGGACAAAACGAGCAAAAGGGTACATTCTCACTAAAAGTCCAAACATAAACTCGGGGAAACGGAAAACCTATAAGCAGTCCAACCTGCCGGAGGGTGCTTCTTTCCTGTGTCCGTTATAGAGCCTCACAGGCAGACTCCTATTGTTCCATGCAATCACAAAAAAGGAAAAATGAACACAAAAACTTCTCGCGTCGGAGTTGTACTTGACGCAACTCTTGCAGAAAGGAAAACTCCACCTGGGCCCCCTACCAATCAACCAATGTCTCTATCTTCTTTCTGACAGAGCAATATCAAAAGTTCCAGGCTCTCAACGGGTTCAGTCCAGTGTTTTTACTTAGTCCCAGAGACTACTCAGATCTCTTACTTTCATTCTCTAGCCTGAGCCTGGGATCTTTGCTTTCGGTCGGGGCCGCAGGTTATAGCGAACATGACCCGGTGTTTCAGGATTAATGAAAAGAACAGGCACAGTGGGGTCAGGTACAGGATTGAGTGTGTGACTTCCCCCGTCACCTGTTGCAACCCCAGATGCCTGATTACCTTTTACAGATGTCTCCGAATTCTCGACACCCTCCGCTCGCCCATCCGCTGCTCCTTGGGCTTCCGGGGAAGGTGACTCTTCGGTTGATTTATCGCTTTCGTGTCTCAACACTTCGCTTTGGTCCCGTTGCTCATCTGGCAAGGGAAGTGGGACCTTTTTGAGATGAGACACATGGATCCAATGCCGCTTCCCTTCAACCTTCACAACCGTCCTTGTGGCCAGAAGCACCTGGAAAGGCTTGGTCCAGCGTGGGTCTAGACTCGATTTCCGTTGGTAGTTCCGAACCAGGACCCACTGTCCAGTCTCCACACCGTGTCCGGGACCCTCCGGCAGAGGCTGCAGCACTGCTGCTATCTGTTGGTGAATGGAACGAAGATCTTTAGTTAGTGCATAAAGGTAGTCTGCCAACATAGGGTACTCGATGTCTCTAAGGGATTTTGGTCGCGGCACACCCCATACATTAGCGGGCCTACCAAATATCACTTCATATGGCGATATTCCACTGTGGGAGTGGGGAGTGGTCCTTACAGATAGTAAAGCCAAAGGTAAGAGATCAGGCCATTTTAGACCTGTGGTGTCCTGCAGCTTAGCCAATTTCAATTTCAAGATCCCATTATATTTTTCCACCAATCCTGCTGATTGGGGGTGGCGAGCCGCATGAAACGTCTGCTGTATTGCCAGACCCTTGCAAACGTGTTCAACAAGGTCAGCATTGAAATGTTTCCCATTGTCACTCCAGATCACCCGGGGCACCCCATAGCGAGGAAAGAACTCTTTGACTAGGGCCTTCGTGGTGGCTAGGGCAGTGTTTTCCTTGGTAGGGTACGCCTCCACCCACTTGCTAAATGTACAAACCACCACTAAAACGTATTTAAGATTGTTAACCCGTTCAAACTGAATGAAGTCCATTTGTAGTACCTCAAAAGGTAGAGTGGGTGGCGCAAAGCTACCAGTCAAAACAGGGATGCTACCCCCTGGGTTATGCTGTAGACAAATCATGCAATTCTGAACTAGTTGCTTCGCAGTCCTGTGGATGTTGGTATTATACCACACAGGATCTAGTATTGCGCAAATACCTTGAATCCCCACATGTGCAGGACCGTGTGCCATGGACACGACCGCATTCACAAATGCATTCGGCAGCAGCCACCTACATCTTTCTTATAGATCAATCCAGCATCCATTGTCATCCAGCTTTCCTATCTGCTCCTGCTAGTATTTTAGTTCTTCAGGGGTTGCTTCTAATTGCAAATCTCTTACGCTGTCTATAGTGTTACTGAATCCCTTTATGTGAACTCGTCACGAACATAGAAGTGGTATTGGATTGGGCAGTCTCTTTAGCGATTCTGTCCGCAAAGGAATTACCCCTACCTACATCATCAACTACTGCTTTATGAGCACTGCATTTAACAACAGCTATGGCTTGGGGCAGGGTCAGGGCGGCTAACAACCTCAAAACCAACTGACCATTCTGTATCTTCTGACCATGGGATGTAAGGAAACCTCTCTCCGCCCACAATCTTCCAAAGCTATGTGCTACGCCGAAAGCATACTGGCTATCAGTGTAGACATTTATCCTCAACCCTTCACCCAACTCACAAGCCCTCAGTAGTGCGACTAACTCAGCAGCCTGGGCTGATCGATAAGGTACCTTGGCCATCTCAACTATTGTTTGCAACGTGGTGATCGCATAAGCAGCGGTCGTAGTGCCATTGGGTAACCGAAAACATGAGCCATCGACATACAATTGCCCTTGAGGGTCAGATAAGGGAATATCTGTCAAATCTATCTGCCCATTCGTTTCCTCTTCTGTCCGAAATATGCAATCATGTGTATCTTGACTGTGATCCTCCAGAGGGAGGGGTAGTAACGTAGCAGGGTTCAAGGTGACACATCTTTGGATAGTGATGTGTGGTGCAAACAGGGTCAATTCGTACCCCGTAAGGCGCGCACTAGTTAAGTGCTGAGTCTGTGTCCTGTTCAATAATACGTCCACAGCGTGGGGCACCATCACTGTCAGGTCCGAATTCAGGACGAGCCCTTCCGATTGTCGGATCGCCACAGCAACCACAGCCGTGGCTCTCAGACAACTGGGAAGTGCCCTGGCGACATTATCCAATACCGCCGAAACGTATGCACAAGGTCTTTGCTTACCACCAAATCCTTGTGTTAACACTGAAAGCGAGCAACCGTCCACCTCATGCATGTAGAGCACAAAAGGCTTCCGGTAATCAGGGGTGCCAAGCACAGGGGCAGAGCAAAGAGCAGATTTCAGAGAAACAAAAGCATTCTGGCATTCAGCTGTCCAAGGTAAAGGTTCATGCACATCTTTAGTCGTTAGATGCAGGAAAGGTTTAGTCAGGAAGGAATAGTTAGGGATCCATTGGCGACAGTAAGAAGTTATGCCAAGCAAAGCGCGGACATCACGTTGCGTGTAAGGAACAGGCATGATAGATATGGTTAGAATGCGATCAGGGGTTAGCCGTCGTCCCTCCTTCGACAGGAGATGACCGAGATAGGTCACCTCCGGTCGACAATATTGAAATTTTGACAACAAAACTTTATTACCATGGTCTGCCAGGTGCTGTAACAACGCAGTCGTCGCCATTCGGGAACCCTGCTCAGTATCAGAGGCCACGAGAAGATCGTCCACATACTGCACTAAAACGTTACCGGGCGGCAAGGTCAATGTGTCCAACAACGTTTTGAGCGCTTAGCTGTAAATACTAGGACTTTCAGTATAGCCCTGGGGAGCGCGGCAAAATCTGAAGCTGCGACCTCCTAGGGAGAAGCCGAAAAGATAACGGCTATCTTGATGTATAGGAATACTGAAAAAGGCGTTTTTCAAATCAATGACAGAGAAAAATCTAGCCGTCGGGGGAATCATAGTCAAGATGGTAGTGATGTCAGGCACCACGGGGTATTGAGGTACGACAATCTTATTGATTTCACGCAGGTCAATCACAAAACGATAAGTATCAGCATAATCAGGACTCTGATCTATCGGGGCCCGTTTAAGAATAGGAAGAATAGGGCTGTTGTACGTGTTAGAAGCCGTCTCTTCCACCACCCCCGTGCGGATCAAGTCGTGAACAATGGACAGTAATGCCCGTTGCCCTGCGGGGGCAATCTTATACTGCGGAACTCTGGGTAATCGAGCATTTTGTTTCAGAGTGATCGAAATTGGTGGTATGCTCAACAACCCTACATCAGTATCTCCAGTAGCCCAGAGACTCTGTGGAATCTTTGCAAGTTCAGGGGGCAGAGGGTCCGTTTTACAGAAACATTGTGCGGAGGGAGGGAAAGGTTTCCTAATAGTCAGGTAAACACCGTCTGGAGAGCAATAGATGGGCGCATACAGCCTCTTCAGTAAATCCATTCCCAAAAGATTCTCACCACATTGTGAAGTCAGAAGGAAAGGTGAGTCAATTGAAATCGGCCCCAAGTTAAGAGAAAGAGGTTGGGAGATGGGGCTTACCACTGGAGTTCCGGAGAAACCTACAGACACGTTATTCTGGCCAGACAGAGCAGCCCCAGGGAAAAGGGCGTGTGAAACAGAACTATTCATAGCCCCCGTGTCAACTAAAAACTTACCCGATGCATCCATTAGACGAGCATGGACATAAGGTCCGTTTTGATTGATCGGAATTGACACGCGTCCCCCACTCTGTCCTCGGCTCCCCTATGCCTCAGAAAAGCCTGCCAAGTCGTTACTTACACATCCTTCATTATAATACTGCTTTCCTTGACCATGGTCGAAACAGTTCTGGCTATCCTCACCTTGCCCAACTCCTTCCTGTCTCGTATATCCACCTCCACGACCACTGGCACGGCCTCTACCTTGACCCCTCGGGACGCCGGTCTGTGCCTGCAACAACGGACACTGAGCTCGACAGTGACCTTCCTGCTTACAGAATGCACACTGATTTATTCCTAAATCTGTTCGTCCTACACCCTGTACGGGCCCCGCCCCTCGCGGGGCGAAGTTCTGCGCTCCCCGACCCCTACCGCGTCCCCTCTCAACTTGCTGTAACAAGACCCTAGTTTTCAAGTCCTTCGATCTCTTTTCCGTCTTTTCCTTACTCTCGTTCTCACGATGCTCATAGTATTGAGCCATACTTAGAATAGTCGAGGGGGTTGATGTAGTCCAGGTACTCTCCGCGGCCTGAAGTCGGGCTGATATCTCGGGCAACAGGCTAGTTACAAAGCTATTAACAAACAGGCGTATGCCACCCCCCTTAGACAGGTCTTGCCCGCTAAAATCAATAAAAAGTCCTTCGAACCTCGTGAAGAAGTCGGACACGCTCTCGTCCTTCTTCTGCTTGCACGCAGTCAATTTGTCCCAATCCACCTTCCTCAGAGGGATTAGGGAATGCATATAGGTTATTATTTTCTCTGGCAAATTCAATATCTCAGTTCTAGGTTTATCTCCTGGCTTACGATCCCTATCCCAGTCTCTCAATTGTTCCCATGTTCCCCCAAACTCAGCCACATGATCCTGGTCATGCACCTGCCGCCATATGTCCACCGGCACCACTAGAGCAAAAAATAGCTCGATGTCGGCCAGTGTCATCACCGCCGAAGAGGCAGCTTCTGTAAGTTTCTTATAGTATGCGGTAGGATTCTTTCTGGGGTCAGGCAACTGGGTTTTCAATGAAAGTACCTCACTACGTTTCCATGGGGTATAGACCCATTGTTCCTGAAAATGGGCATCTACTCTTGGGCGGGTAACCGCCCCTTGTGTGTCTACTATCTCGGTTACTTCGGGGTGATAAATAGGGTGCACCTCACACAGTGGGAACTACTGTACCCCTACAGGGCTAGCTGCTTGCAGGCGCATTCTGTAACTGACCAGAGTGTTCACATTCCTGTACACTGCTTCTGGACTTAGCTGAGATCTATGGGCCTGAGTGTGGATATCATACAGTATGGCCGGGGCTCTTTCCCCTTTATAGGCTTGTTCCCACAATGAAATGAGGCGTTGGGCCATATGGGCCAGCGCGTGTTGCTGCATTACTGGTTCATAATCCCGCATGGTGTTCCATATATCAGTCAAGGTATAAATAGGTTGGCGCATCCACTGGGATGCCTGGACTGCAATGACCTACTTCTCTTCTGTTCCTAAGGCCGATCGAGTGAACAACTTCCTGCCATCTAATGAACCGGTCGGATGTACGGGAGTTGAAACAGCTGTGAAAGGAGTTGCACTCGCGGAAGAGGAGGTCAGGGCAGAAGGGGAATATACGGCCCCCGGAGACAGCTGTGAGGCTTCAGCTGTCGAGGCCGACAGCAAATTGGGCAATAAGGCCATAATTTCCGAAACAGAGGAAGACAGCCGTGAACGATCAATGACAGGCACAAGGGAGGGAGGCTGAGGCGCCGATGCGACTAAAGTTGCTGTAGAGGCAACTGGCGCCGGCATGGAGTCACCGGTCTCTGCTCCAGCCGATACAATAGCAGCTGTTACCTCCGGGTACAAACGTTGCGGAACATACGGGGGCGGTGGTCGCATGTCCAGCAGGTCCTCTATTTCATCCTCTGCATTGGGTCGGGCCACATAACTTTTATCAACTTTTAATCTAAACTCCCGATTCATACAATCGATTCCTTTCTCTACCCTTGCTCTGTCATAGGCTACAGCTTTCTGAGTTACGGTCTGTCCCGCTTTGGCTCTCGCCAGCTTCTCCCCCCTCATCCGTCTCTGCTTGGCCTCTTTCTGCCAGGCGCTTAAGGCATCAAACATAGATTGCCTACTGCGCCTGGAGAATAGTTGCTCCTGTAGAAAGGCAACTTTCTTTTCGTCAAATGAACCAGTCTTCGGCCACTGCACTTCTTCATTACCTTTAGCATACTTATGCCACAGGGTGTTGAACAATATGGGGGCAATTCCGTGCTTCACATACATGAAATGGCTAGGGCTGCCCTCCGGTGGGGCAGGCTGACTCTCGGCCAACCGAGAGTCGCTGGACCGACAACAACAACCAAAACAATTCAATTTGCTGAAACACGACATGTTGATTAGTAGACAGACACAAATAACATATAACAGACTCTATGCCACAGATAACATGTATGTCGACATTACTCTCTGCAGTTCAACCTATCCAAATTTGATGCATCCAAACAAACGAACGGAGCCCGTCGACTCCCGTTCGTGGAGAATTATTCAAAAGGATCAACAAAATCACAACAGGCCGTCGTTCAACAGACTGGCAGGAGATGATCAGACAGGGGTAACCACGGACTGGACTACAGACCATCCCATGACCTCCCTGGTTCACCACTGAGACTGTTCTGATGTAGACCTAGCCGTACCTCAGATATGTCTCATGGCTACCCAGTTATAGCCACAGGTTCTTCCGAGTGCAATCCGGCCGTGCATTAATCACAAGTAACAATTAGGCATCTGATCAGTATCTCAAAACGTCACAAAGGATCCGCGGAGTCTCTACAGTCAGTCCCTACAGGACCACCGTGCAAGAACTTCGTAATTCTCCTAGGGTACTCACGACCCCTCAAATCAAATACAGTTAACTGTTCCAGATGCACCGCTCAACAGCGCGTGCTTCAAACAAATGCACCGCTCAACAGCGCATGTTTCAAACAAACAAATTACTCACCGGGTGCACCCAGGTACGAATGTTCGTTCTCCGCTGCCAACTTCTTACCACCAATACGGTCAGCTCCTGGGTCAAGCCCGTAGGACCCCGGTGAAGGGTCACTAGCAGCAGAGGGCACCCCGATCGGAAGCACGGAGCGGACGTAGACTCCCCTCCGCCCACACGGCCAAGACGCCCCCGATCCTCTCACCCGTTTACGGGGAGGGAGAAGACCCTATCACGGGGTCCCTTCGTGGTCGTCAACTGAAGTAATCTAATAGTAATCCCAAGGGCCACACTTACCAGTGGCCCGCAATACTAAATCAATAATAAGCAGTTGGCAACGTAGAAGGTTCAAGCGTTTATTGGCCACAACAGAACTCTACATAGAGGAGCCTCATCGAAACTCACCCATCAGGTGTGCCGAAGAAGACTGCTGGCTCCTTGACAGAACAACACTTATATACATTACAGGTTCAGCATACAAAGCATTGCAAGTGGAAAAGTACCAGTTAGCCCTAGAGCTCCTAGATGAGCTCATACCGTCTGCACACATAAGGTTACTATCTCTTCAGAGAAGGTCGGCGGGGTGACTCCCTTTCATCTCGGGCGTAGAGGAATGTCTCTTGATACTCCCTACTGCAGATGTGACCTTGGGCCTCAGTCGTAAATACAATTCACCCTGTCTTTAGGCTGGTACGAGCTAAATCATACAGATGGTGTTCACAGAGAACCACGTGACCTAGGCATAGTTAGTCATGATCCAATATGGCTGAACTGTGGCTTTTCGGCCCTTTCTATCATGCAGGATACTATAAAGAATAAGCCATCTTATGAAGCAGTTCCAATGTACATAGAGGGAGACACAACCCTAGATATGTTATGCTAACTTTACATACGGGCCCGAATCCCACAATACATTACAAAAATAATACAAACTTTTAACGCATATACTAACACTTAAAACACACACAAAAATCGATATTAGTAACTTGTGGAAATCGATATTTCTTACCTGCATTTCGATATTCTGCACTACTATATTTATGCAATTCGATATTCTGTCCATTCTATATAAAAAACTCGATATTCAGTCCACTCGATATTTGTTTTTCGATATTATTACTAGTTACCGTAGGGTAGCACTGCAAAATGACTTGCGGTGCTGACCCACCATCAATTCTTTGTAAATATGCCCCTATGTGCCTAAGGAAATTTGAGACAAATACAAAATTGCTGTGTATGGACAAAGAAATTGGCATCAGATTGACAGCAATAGTAGTTTAACAGCAGCATTTGCATCCTAATTGTAGATAGCAAAGAGTCCCAGTCCCGAAGGACTTTCACATCCTGTTTCGATGATATTCAACTGCACAGATGTCCATGTGAAAATTCCGTGTTTCAATTCCAGTGTTATCCTATCTGCTGCCATAAGCAAAAGAAAGTTGAGTATTGTTTGAAGAAAATTGTTTAAGATGCTTGTTATGCAGATTATAAATAGAGACTCTTCTTTAGTTAAATATGCATATCATGACTCTCAGTCACATACCACCTTTTATTCCCATATTAAATATTTAGATGAATTGAAGGGTGTGGAAGTCTTTGACAGTAATTCGCCTACAGCATACTCTGTAGTCAGGATAGGAAACTGATTTAATGATCGTAACTTCTCTCTGACCAAGCATTTCTTATTAATACAGCAGGCGAGTGGTCCGAATCCTTTTACTATTTTTTCTAGATGGGAAGAAATATAGTACAAAAGCAACTATGCATTATTCTAATTTGCTACAGATACTGCTACATAGTAATATTAAGTAGTCCCAATCCACACTTTAGCACCATATCTGGGTTAGTGCACATACTGTATCTGGCAATATTTCTCTGGAAACAACACTACTTTTAAAGGAGTTTACTTAAATTTCAATAACTGTTAAACCTGACACTATTGGTTCGTAGTCCCACAAACATTTTGCCTTCACCCCCCCTATATTGTTGGATTCGTTTTTTGTTGGCTTTAGGATTCTGTGCACTTTACCCCTGCTAACCAGTGCTAAAGTGCTAATGCCCTCTCCCTAAAATATGAGAAAATTGGCCTACACTTAACTGTCACATTTAAATTACTGTCACACCCCTACTAAATTATACCACTTGTATGCAGGGTCTGTAAAATAAATGCTACTAGTTGGCAACCCACTAAATCAACACTTTCAAATATGTCTCAGGTCTGTCACTGCAGCCTGCAGCGCAGTTTTAAACTACAATTTGCACCTGGCCAAATAAACCTTTTGCCGTGCCTAAACCTGCCTTTTTGAAATATCACCTCTGAAGTAGGCCCTAATATCTCATGGGACAGGGTGTGTGGTATTTAAAAAGCAGGACATGTAGGACAAGATACCTTTCCCATTGACCTCCCCTGGGTTACCTTATTACATTTAATAATGTGTAATTTCATATTGGGAGCAGGTAGGGAAACACCTCTCGGACTCTTTTGTTTTGTAGGTTAATTCGACGAATGTGCATCACTGGTGACATTGACTTCACCGCACATCTGTATCTGGCCTCATGGAGTACTCTCTGATTACAGCCTTTAGCCTCATTCCAATGGATTATTTCAAGATCCAGAAAAACATCTAAGTCAGAAATCTTTACCTGGCTCAACAGCGATGACCCTATTGATGACGATGACCTCCTAAAGCCTGAAGAACCAGCTTTTTACATTCTGATCTTTTCTGTCTTTATTGATGGCTTCACTGAGATTTCGTTCAGTAGTTTCCCATCATTGACAACCTCTCGGCTACAGCTCCTGCCTGGCCCCACTGAAACTCAACTTTCTCCAGAAAATCTTCAGAATTTCTTCTATGTCTGAAGGAAACCTTTGACCAGGGCAAACCTGGTAGCTGTATCTGACCAGCACTCCATCGCAGTCAGCCTTATCTTCTGATGATGTCCCAGTCTGTACAGATACCTGTGGTTGAAGATTTGGTTTTTTTTTTGTGCTATTTTCCACTAAAAACAAAAAATTAATTACTCCAGTTCTACTGATTGGATTTAATTTGTTTTGTTGTCATTTCATTTATAAAACTTTACTATATATTTTTTTTGTCCTCATTCTGCCAAATCTCTTGCTGGTGATGCTCTTATAATGCTTGCCAATATCTAGAGACTAGCCATTCCACACAAGAAAACAGCTGTTTCTATTTCCCACCTCTTCACAGGTTGCCCCGAAACAGAGGAAACCAGGACCGACAACTATATTGGCTTAATCATCAGACCTGCTTTATCGCTGACTCCACTCCACCAACAGCATCCATACTTTCTCCTGACTTATTGCATCACAGGCTATATCCAGCTGACTTGTAGGGATCAATTTTTGTTAGACTTGGCATCTTTTGGCGTGTTTCCCCTGAGTTTCTGCTTTCTGACCTCCCGGTTTTGTCTCTGTTTTTTATGGTGTAATGATTCTGCGCACTTTCCTCACTGCTGTCCAGTGGTAAAGTGCAAGTGCTCCTGTTGTAAAATGTGTTATGGATTGGTGTTTCCATGATTGGCCTATTTGATTTATGTGTCAGTCCCTAGTAAAATGTGCACTACGAGTGCCAGGGCCTATAAATCAAATGCTATTGGTGGGCTGCAGCTCTGGATTGTGCCGCCCACGCAACCAGCCCCTAAAGTGTAACTGTGGCCTGCCATTGCAGAGCCTGTGTGCAGCATGGGGCTGCCATGTCGACTTGGCAAGTCCACACACTTGCCAGTCCCCAAACCTTCCCTTTTCTACATGTTAGTCACCCCTAAGGTAGGCCCAAGGTACCCCTGTGGGCAGGGTGCAACGTATGTGAAAGGTAGGACATGCCCCGGTGTGTGTGGCATGTTCTGATAGTGAATTACAGCCTACTTCGTTTTTCACTATTGCAGGGCTGCCTGTTCCCCATAGGCCATAATGGGCAGTTTGATTATAACATCCTATAATCCTAACTGACCAAGGGAACATGGTAGAAATTCCAGTTTAGTATGTCTGAACTCAGAATGATAAAATACATCTTTTAGTGACGTTGGTTTTAACATTCTGGTGCCGATTCCGATCCTGTAAAACCCGGGTACAAATGGTCGTAAGGAGCGTTTTCTCCGTCCGACTCGTACCCGGGAAAAACACCTTACAAACTCGCAAGTACGATTCGCACAGAAATACCATTTCCGTACGAGTCGTACAAAAATACATACAAATCTGAATCTGGACAGCGCGTACGCGACGTCCGGACGGAGTCAGGCAGCGTTTTACGGACCAGCAAGTACGATCCGTGCCTATGTCACTCCGCACCGCTATTTTTTTACCGCAGCCAAAAACTCCCGGGAAATTGAGGACGACACGAAGAAGGAGCACCGGTACGCGACGGACAGCGATGGACCCCAACCTACGCGTCATCCCGGCCCTCATAGCCTACGACCTCATGTTCAGAAACCGACGCAGATGCCGCAGAAGGTCAGAACAACACCCAGGGGCAAAGGGGGTGGGGGGGCTGGGACAGGAAACATTACCCCCACCCAATTACAAATATACATATGTCCTGCACAGAAATGACCTCCAGGATCTGGTCACTGGGGGGGGCGTGTCCACCAATCCCTACCTACCTCCACAATGGAAGTGGACATCGACTTGTACCCGTCACCACTACAATGGTGGTACGGCCCGTACCCATGCCCCCAGAGCATGGGTACGGGCCGTACCACGCGTACCCCTACGTCACCGCCACAATGGTGGTACGGCCCGTACCCACGCACTGGGGGGTGTGGGTACGGCGGTACCACGCGTACCCCTACGTCACCGCTACAATGGTAGTACGGCCCGTACCCACGCCCCCAGAGCATGAGTACGAGCCGTACCACGCATACCCCTACGTCACTGCCACAATGGCGGTACGGCCCGTACCCACGCCCCCAGAGCATGGGTACGGGCTGTACCACGCGTACCCCTACGTCACCGCTACAATGGTGGTACGGCCTGTACCCACGCCCCCCCAGAGCATGGGTACGAGCCGTACCACGCGTACCCCTACGTCACCGCCACTATGGTGGTACTGCCTGTACCCACGCCCCCAGAACATGGGTACGGGCCGTACCACGCGTACCCCTATGTTACCGTCACAATGGTGGTATGGCCCGTACCCACGCCCCCAGAGCATGGGTACGGGCCGTACCACGCGTACCCCTACGGCACTGCCACAATGGTGGTACGGCCCGTACCCACGCCCCCCAGAGCATGGGTACGAGCCGTACCACGCGTATCCCTACGTCACCGCCACTATGGTGGTACGGCCTGTACCCACGCCCCCAGAACATGGGTACGGGCCGTACCACGCGTACCCCTATGTCACCACCACAATGGTGGTACGGCCCGTACCCACGCCCCCAGAGCATGGGTACGGGCCTTACCACGCGTACCCCTATGGCACTGCCACAATGGTGGTATGGCCCATACCCATGCTCTGGGGGTGTGGGTACGGGCCGTACCACGCGTACCCCTACGTCACCGCTACAATGGTGGTACGGCCCATACCCACGCCCCCCAGAGCATGGGTACGGGCCATACCACGCATACCCCTACGTCACCGCCACTATGGTGGTACGGCCCGTACCCACGCCCCCAGAGCATGGGTACAGGCCGTACCACGCGTACCCCTACGTCACCGCCACAATGGTGGTACGGCCCGTACCCATGCCCCCAGAGCATGGGTACGGGCCGTACCACGCGTACCCCTACGGCACCGCCACAATGGTGGTACGGCCCGTACCCACACCCCCAGAGCATGGGTACGGGCCGTACCACCCATACCCCTACAGCCCCATTACATGATGGATACAAGGCATACACACGCCACGGATGTAGGTGTACGGCTTGGTGCAGCCCATCAGCTGTAAATTGGGGGTGGTGTATGCCCAGGACAGCAGTGTACCACAGCAAGGGCGCAAGTGGGTGGGTGGGTGTTTAGCAGAGGAATTCCAGCAGTGGACAGGGACATGGGGTGGGTGCAGAGGAATACCAGCAGTGGATACAGACATAGGGGTGGGTGCAGAGGAATACCAGCAGTGGACAGAGACATGTGAGGGGTGGGTGCCCATCACTCCCAGCAGTGGACAGAGACATGGGGGTGGGTGCAGAGGAATACCAGCAGTGGACACAGACATGGGGGTGGGTGCAGAGGAATACCAGCAGTGGACAGGGACATGTGAGGGGTGGGTGCCCATCACTCCCAGCACTGGACAGAGACATGGGGTGGGTGCAGAGGAATACCAGCAGTGGACACAGACGTGGGGGTGGGTGCAGAGGAATACCAGCAGTGGACAGAGACAAGGGAGGGGTGGGTGCCCATCACTCCCAGCAGTGGACAGAGACATGGGGGTGGGTGCAGAGGAATACCAGCAGTGGACACAGACATGGGGGTGGGTGCAGAGGACTCCCAGCAGTGGACAGAGACATGGGGGTGGGTGCATATCAACTCCAGCAGTGGACAGAGACATGGGGGGTGGGTGCAGAGGACTCACAGCAGTGGACAGAGACATGGGGGTGGGTGCAGAGGACTCCCAGCAGTGGACAGAGACATGGGGGTGGGTGCAGAGGAATCCCAGCAGTGGACAGAGACATGGGGGTGGGTGCAGAGGACTCCCAGCAGTGGACAGAGACATGGGGGTGGGTGCATATCAACACCAGCAGTGGACAGAGACATGGGGGTGGGTGCAGAGGACTCCCAGCAGTGGACAGACATATATGAGTGGGTTCAGAGGACTCCCAGCAGTGGACAGAGACATGGGGGGGTGTACATCATTATCAGATGACCACAACTCCATGGGTGTATGTACGCATCCCTAACTTTGGACAATGATGATAGTGCCATAACAACACATCACTGACAGCAGTGTCCCACTCCCAGGAGGATGAATGTCTTTCCCCCACTGCATGGCACACCACATGTGGGTGTGAGGACAAATAACACATGCATACCCACCCCTGGCAGATGCAGCACAATACACACACTGAGATCATGCCACAAGACTGTATAGTCATATCACTGCCTAATAAACTAAGAGAGCCAAAGAGAACACACACTGTCACGCACATCCCAGGACTGATAGGAATGTTCAGGTGCTGGGCCAGCCACCAAGATGTTGTCTGTCATGGAAGGAATAGGGTGGAGTTCCCACAGATACAATGCCCACAATTGTGAGTCAGGTGTTCAAATACCCAGCAGAACAAGTACCATATGTGTGCTAGGCTGGGATTACACACATGCATTGTGCGGAAAAGGGACAATTTCTCCATGAAGGCATGGCAAAATACTCCATACACAACTACAGTGAGTACCAAGGATGGCACAGACGATGCAGCCGGAGACATTGCTGAGCAGGCATGGCCAGAGTTGAAGGGATCCATCACCAACAAAGGAAATGTAGACACAGGTCAACACAACAATTGTGCAACTCTCTGCAGGGAAGATGTCAGGTGCCACAGAGGAAGGAACACTCCTTGGGACAATGTCTCCAAACACAGAGCATACACGACAAAGAATCTTTGCAGAGACCTTGTGATGGCACGCAGATACCAGGTTCCACCCCATGAGCAGCAGACTACAACATTTCCCTGAAACATAACACATGCCCACAACCCCAACTCCTGTAGCATCAGCATCAACATCAATACCTGATATGCAAGACTTTTCTAACGAAAATAGAAAATGCTTTATCCAGCATGAAAATAATAATGTGTAAACGAGACTATTCACAAAGGCCAATGGCCAGTCCATATCATCAGTCCTTGGGGGGGGGGACACATGGCCATGTGTCTCCCCTAGCTTGTCTGCACATCAGAAGACTCTGTGTCGTCGACTGGGCGGGGGGCATCATGTGGGGAAGGACCAGGCACCGCAGGGACAGGAGGGGGAAGGGTAGGTGTGGTGGGTGCAGGGACGGACGACTCCACCACAGGGGGTGGGGCAGCGCCAAAGGTGGAGGTGAGCTCGGCGCTGCACACTTCTGCCAGTTCTTCAAGCGTCTCCCCTGCACCCGGAGAAACAACAGGCCCCAAGGAGGGGGGGTCAAAGGTATGGGTTGCAGCGCTACTGGGGGAGGTGGTGGACAGGCTGGGGGACTTAACTCCCCTACCCGTGGAGTGCCTTGACCGTTTCCGGCCAGGTGAATTAGTGGGGCTGAGGCCCAGTCAAGCAAAGTAGGCCTCCTTCTCCAAATCTGGGGCAGGGGAGCCAAGGGGAGTTACATAGGAGCGACTGGGGAGTGAGTCATGTGGACGAGTACTGTGGCTGCGTGCCTGCCTGTGTGCCCCAGACCCAGTGGGTGTGCCTGCTTCCCCCTGAGTGTGCGTGTCAGGAGGTGTGCGCTTGCCCTTATGTGGTGGTGTGCTGCTTGTGTCTGGTGGGGTGCGTGTGTGTGGATGTCTTGGTGTGCTTGAGACAGGCATGGGTGTGGGACTTGTGGTTGGGGCAGGGGTAGGGGGGGCGCAGCGCTGCAGGTGACTCACTACTGCCGTCAGTGACGAGTCCATGGACCTCAGCAACATCCGTTGGTCAGACATCGCTGATGACATGCCCTCCATGTACGACACCATCTGGGTCAGCAGTCTGGTGTGGCCATGGAGGACAGTCAGGAACGATGTCTGCCCAACTTGCAACTGCCGCTGAATGTCCACAGACTCGGCAGTGAGGGCAGCAGGGAGGAAAGGGGAAGGGGGTGCGGTGCCTGGCATGAAGGAGACACGGTGTGGCCTGGCACGGACAGAAGCGACCCGAGCAAGTGGGAGGGCGGTGATGGGAATGGAGGGGGCGGGTATGGATGGAGTGCTGCTGCCAGCTGTTGGAGCAGCCTCCGCCCCCTCAGGGAGTTCAGCCTCGGACCCGTCAGCCTCGTAGTCAGTGTTGGTACTGGGCAGGTCCTCCGCCTCACTCCCCTCGCCCTCGGTGCCACTTGAGTCCGCCGACTCCTCAGCAGTGGTGGCACCACTTCTCGATCCCTCCTCCACGTCCGTGCCGGTGTCTCCCTCGGTGTCCTCCGATGATGCTGTCGGCAAGGTGAAGAGACAGGAAAAAATCAGTCACCTGTATACATCTGACACATGAGTCCAAACAAAATAGGCAACAGTGCATATCAGGAAAGGCATCATGAGTAACATCTAGAATACTCCCCACATATGTAAGCCCTGCACGCCCCAGTTGGTTGACCCACCATGCCACTTGGAAACAATGAAAATTAGGACACAACAGCAAATAACTTGAAATCACAAGATCATGAGAAGCTAGTGTCTGGGATCAGTTGAGCACAGCAAGACTATGAAGGCATGCCACCTCTTGTTCACTGTGAACCAAACAGTATTGTCGCACCCAAGGCCAAATACCACATGCCAATGCAGAAGGTGTCCCCACACTCAGAGACCTGTGAGTACTTTTGAAACCCCAAAGAAATACATTGTGACTCCTGGAGAATCACAACCCTTTACACAATGGACATGTCTAGAATGTGTGAATGTGGCACTCTGTGAACAAAACACACATGTGTCTGTATAGCAGAAGTCACACAAGGAGGTGCACACCAAACTACATGTACACAGTCATTGTCTGAGCTGCCAGACTCATTCAAATCAGCCACTGTTAGGCAGAAATGGCGTATCAGTAAGTACATATACATGGCACCACGGTGGTCTGGATGACTTGACACTCATAAGTTGGTATCAGCAACAACCAAGGACTAACCCAAATGCTACCACACTGTGGGAACATGTATATGTATGAACTCCAAGTTTTTTTCAAACTGTGCCTTACTTTAAAATGTGCCAGCGTGTCCCTGGAAAGTGTAAAGGTGGTGTCTTGTGCACTTCCTTGGGAGACATCTGTCATGCAGGCACATCATTGTCCTTCACAACAAAACAAAAAGGTCAAGCATATGAAACATTGAGACATGTTGACAGGTGTAGTGAGTGCCAATGGACATTTTCTCTGAGTTACAACTTGAATAATGTCATTTGTCACATGGCTAGCCGTCACCTGATCACACAGTTGGCTACACATATGACCTACTGACTGTCATCTGGAGTGGCACACATGTCCACACCCAGGACAATGCATAAGCTAATAGGCCTGCAATTGTTTAGCAAAAAAGCCTAGCTGTACTGTGGGTTCCCCCTCATGGCAAGCCAGAATGTACCCACAGATGTCAGCACACAAAGTCACAACTGTGTAGCATCTGAACCACACACAGGTGCCAAAAATGTACAAGCAGGATACATGATTGTCAAAAACTGACACAGGCTACGAAGCACGAACATTAAGCACTGGCCAACATCACGGGGGCACTGCACGATAACTTTCTGTACTGCGAATCATCACACACAAGTCAGAACTGGCAATGAAACATCAGGGTTGAACATGTACGCCCCTCCCGCACACACCCACCCATACCTGAGTCAATGTGACTGATACCGATCAAAAAGTGACACCTCTTATTCAGGGTTACAATAACTGTGCTTGAAAACTAGCTTCATTAACACAACATCACCTCGTAGGGCTGCCAAAACATATTGGTCACAAACAAACATCAACAGATTGTTGTGAATAGCCACACAGGCACTGCCCAGTGTAAGTATACACAAGCAAACTGGTGTATCCCTGTCCAGTGGACAAATGTATCACACATGTGAAAAATACTACCTAGGCCAGGGAACAATGCCACAGAGGCAGAGCCATGCTGAACCCACAGTGAATGTGCACAGTGTTGGATGACACACATGAGTAGGAGGGCAGGCTGTGTTTGGGGACTGTAGTGGGCACACTGCTCCATGGTCCTGGAATGAGCTGACTGTAACAGGAGCAACCGTCCTGGCACTATGCATATATCCCACTCATGCACATCATGTCTGAGGCCATAACATTGGTAATGCATGCTGCAAGTCTGTTCATTTGAAACCTCACGCTCCTATGTTGAGACTCAGCATCAGTGCCAACAATTATGCACCCCCAAATGACTGAACAGGACAGGGCACAGGCAGACCACCCCCACACATGATGCTGAAAGCTGGACATCAAGTCATTGTCAGTGCAGTCCTTCATGCGCAGGGCCTAGGTGTGTCAGGCAGTGATGTGGCACATGGCTCATCATGTTGTGGCACAATAGATGTGTGATGAGCTGTTTACACATGTCATGTGTGATGGGGCACTACGTGGCACACTTCCCCTTCACACTTTGCACATGTGTGCATGTAGGACACACGTGCCAAGCACTGCATCACTGGTATGGCACAGTCACCAACACCCGCAACTGTCCCCTGATGCCAGGTACACAGATAATTACACCTGACATGTGACTACCAGCGTGCCACGATGTGACTATGGCATGTGTGTCATGTGTTCCCATGAGCTTGCCATTGGTGTTCCGTCAACTCCATCTGCTGTTGCAGCATCCAACATGTGTCTGTGTGCATATGTGCATGACACACATATACACACACCATGCCACTAGTGGACTCACACGTTACATGTGTCATGATGGTTCGAAGATGACTTCCTGACATGAGGCAATATCTGCGTTGTCTCAATGTCTGTGTCATCAGTTTTTGACATGTACCCCTTCATGGAAATGTGTGTTATCGGTCCTTTTTCAGATGACATGTGACCTGTGCATCTAGACTCCCGCCAGCTGTCTGTATGAGATAACATCCTTCAAATGCTGATATGTGGATGTCTGTCACTCATGTAATATGCCTGGCTGGTCACTTACACTGGCCCACAGCTATTTTAATGGCATGTTACGTCAACATTGCCATGCAACTATTGTGGCTGGCTCTTCGTAGGAGTATCACCTGGCTGGCCTACGTGTCCTGGATGTATTGCACAGACCAGACTCTGTATTAAGCAGATGTGTATTAGCTGTTGAACATGTGCTCACCTCAGTGACATTGGTGTGGTAATTTACTCACTCTTCGTTATTCCTTCCAAATCTCTGCAGGGCACCGCCTCTCCCCAGACGAATGCCAGAACTGGATCCCATGCGTGAACATGACTGCATACGCAGATACCGCTTCTCGCAAGAGTTGATAGAGAACTTGACCCGCCGGCTTGAACCACACCTCCAACCACAACACAGGTATCCTACAGCTCTGACCCCCAAGATGAAGGTGATGGCAGCCCTACATTTTTTTGCCACTGGCACGTTTCAATTGACCATAGCTGATGTTGGTGGCATGTCCCAGACAATGTTCAGCCGTGTCCTGCATGATGTTTTAGAAGCCATGTTGGTGCACCTGGATGAATTCATCCATTTTCCCACTCGTGAGCAGTTGACACGTGTCAAGGGTGAGTTCTATGCCCTGGGAGGGATGCCTCACGTAATTGGGGCCATTGATGGGACACATGTGGCTTTGGTACCACCACAGGCACAGGAGGTAGCCTTTCGGAACCGCAAACATTATCACTCTATCAATGCCCTTGTGGTGTGTCTGCCTAACATGTCCATTTCCCATGTCTGTGCCCGTTTTCCAGGGTCCGCACACGATGCCTACATCATGAGGCGTAGCAGGGTGCCAGAAATGATGCTGCACCTGCACGCAGTACAAGCATGTCTTGTTGGTGGGTATACTCTGTTAGTCCTGTGTTTAGCGCTGTCTTTGTATCTTACGGCATCTCCTGACCCAATTCTTCACATGATGTTTCCATGTAGGGGACTCTGGCTATCCCAACATGCCATGGCTGATGACACCTCTCCGCAACGCCAGAACAGCCGCAGAACACCGGTACAACGACACCCATGGGCAGACGAGGCGCGTGATTGAGAGGACATTTGGACTCCTGAAGGGCAGATTCCGGTGCCTCCACAAGACCGGCGGCGCCCTCCCATATGCCCCGGTGAAGGTCTGCAAACTCTTCATTGTGAGCTGCATGCTGCACAACATGGCAGTGGAGAAGGCCGTGCCACTCATCCTTGATCCGGATGAGCAGGATCATCCACCCGTGGAGGATGAAGGGCTTGGGCACGGGGCAAGTGGGGATGAGGATGAGGATGAGGACATCCGGAGTCAGCTTATCCGCAACTTCTTCTCATAATGGTGAGTCCCTGTGTCTGAGTGTGTACGCTTTGAGCCTTGTGTGGCATGTGTTGCAATGTGTGTGTCCAGCTGACTGTGTGCTAAGTGACTTGGAGGTGTGTTCTGATGTGTCATTCAAGTGATGATGTCATTTCACACATTTTAGCTGGGACACTAAATTTTTTAAGAGCATGGTGACAGCATCATTCCTGTAGAGCACATGTACATGTCTGCGGATTACTAGCTCTTCGCTGACTTGTTGTGTGTCTGTCCTCCCCAGGTTCTTGCGGCTGTCGTCTGCTCATGTCATCATTGCCCTCCTGCTATTCCTCATGAGTATTGCAACGTGTTCTGGATCAGAGTTACATGCACAGACATGGTGAAAAGTCATTTTGGGTAAGGAGTGCAGCAAGGCATTTTGTGGGTGGTACGTGTTTGTGATATGTAGGGACTGCTCCTGTGCATGTTGTGTTACCATGCATACATGTCAACTCACCATGGGGCACATGACGTGTTGCATGGCTCCCATGAATTGATAGTCACCCTTCCTGACAGTCATCTGTAATGGTTTGTGGATTCTGATGAAGGCATCAATGTGTGTATAATGTCCCTCAGGAACATACGGGATGCTAATGGTGGACATAGTGTGAGACATCCCCATATGAGGCTCAATGGGGAATTGCAGACTCTCCATGTGCAGCAAGGGGTGTTAGGCTCAACCCCTTCACTTGTGTGCCAGCTCAGTAGGATTTACCACATCTGTGTGTTGAAGGGGGTGTCCAGTGTAGGTCACACATGGTCAGCCAAATGACCTGTGAGTCTGTTCCAATTGATGCATTTCCCTTAGTGTGAGGCTGAGTAATAAAGGTGTTCGTCACACTCCAAGGTGCCTCATCTCTGTCAATGCAGGTCTCTTGCCACTTGGCATGCGGCATATCTGGCATAGTTGTGGAAGATTATGCATAGGAGTCCATGTGTAGTTTAGCAACATGCATGGCATGTTGGTCCACACAATGGGCCATCAACACCTGCTGAGGGTGTGTCTCCTGTGCGCAGGTCGGCCTTCAGTTTCCTGATCCGATGTCATGCTTCTTTGGTGATTGTGCATGCATTGTCTCTGGGTGTGCCATGTGACACTGGACACTCCTTACTGTACACACGCGCCTGTTGCAGTTGTCCTTCTGACATCCTAGTCTTTGTGTGCACATACTGGCATTTTGCAAGGAGATGCCGCCTGCTGCTGCAGCCCCTGCAGCAAGGGCCCACAGAGTATCCAGATTTGGCAACACACACGCCTCCAAGATGCTCCTCACTTCCTTCCTCCACCCATTCATTTGGCTGTCCTCAGCTTGTCTATGCCACTGTTGCCGCCACCCGGTGCCAAAGGCTGGACCATCAGCACATGCAAGGTGCACATTGCACCACCATCCTGTCCTTGCATAACCCACATCACACTACAGTCTTATGTAGCAGCCACACTCCGAGGTATGTCCATCCGCACATCTAACGCCTGCTGTCAGACATACCCTGGGCACACACACAACACCTTTGCATGCTGAGTGTGCAACTCCAACTACCTACACTGTGCTGCCCCGCCTTCCAGGCCCTGTCACACCAACCAGGTCACGTCCCTAATACTCCCCACCAGCTCTGTAGCCCAGCAAGGGCATGGGAGTGGGACTCAAGGCTTCAGCATGTAATATGGTGTCATCGTCTGGGACATGGCACAGGTATCATCTCTCAGCATGTCAATCTACAGAGTGTCCAAGACCCCCCTCTCCACCATCACATACGCACCGCACCTCATCATCAGCTCGTATGCCATTGACAGCCAGGTGCTCCTCACCCTCAACAAAGACACAGACTTTGGCAGTTCCATCATTCAAGTATGCATGAGATCCATTGATGAATGGCTGAACACGAGCCACCTGAGGCTGGACTTGTACAGGACTGAGGTGATCATCTGAGGATTGTCCCCTTCCAGCTGGGTCAAGTGCCCCACCCGCAAGAGCCCTGCACAAGCACCCAGTGGCCACACACACAAGATGGTGTGCATCATGTTTGGCTCGCTCACATTTGCCATGCTAGTCCACAGCATATGTACCTCATGCTGCAACGCCCTCTGCATTATGCACATGATCCACAGATAGATCCACTCCAAGAAAAGACAGACCATCCCCCAGGTCCATGACAACATCTGTGTCAAATACTGCCCTGCCCTCTACGGAGTAAGTACATCCCCCCTCAAGGAAACTTGTCCACATCCAGGGTGCATCTGCACACCTCAGCTTCAACACCCTGCGCCCCAGCCACCTCACTGTCCACCATAGATAGCTGCAATGGATCACTGTCTGCTGCAGGATGACCTCCACACTCCCCACCCACACTCAGGAGGCAGACCACAACCCCGACCCCAAACCAACCTTGTACGTCTGTCATCCTAGATCCCGTTGGGCCAACTCCGTGCATCCAACCTTGCCCTGGCCACCGTTCTTCACATCCACCGTACTCCAGCATACAGGACATTGTTCTCCCACCTGGCCACACATACCTGGGACTCCCTCCCCGGGAACCTCCACATGAGCCATGACCTCTACGCCTTGATGATAGTCTCCCAAATAGGTCTGTCCGCACAGTTTAGCAAGCCCCCCCCTCAGCAGCCAGACGCCATCACAGGTGAGTGTTGTGCTCCATGCCTACATTGAATGATACCTTGTGACCCATGTGTGTCCTGTACCAGACTCTGATCCAAGGGTATGGATGGCTGGAGTTAGTTAAACACTCAGACATAGTTTGACATTTCCACACACATGTGTTGTTGAATAATGCAAAATGACAGGAACGTCTCATGACCAAAGTAATATATTTATTTGCGGTGGGGTACGTGTTTTGGTAGATGAAATTAGGTGCTCTACCGGGGGAATAGAATCCAAAGTTCACAGGGGGAGATGGTATCCTTGGCATTGGAAGTCATCAGAGTCCAGGGCACAGTGTTGGTCATCATTGGTCAGACTGTGACCAGCAAGTTCATGTGGCAGAGAATGTCATTGGATGAGGTGCTGCTGTTGCGCCAGAGGGCCAGGTGCCAGGCCAGGTGACCTGGGAGATGTGGATGGTCCGCTGACTCTCACAGTCTTTTCCGTGGACGACCCACGTTCCTCTGGGGACCCTCAGATGCAGGCCTTGACGATGTTTGGGATGCTCCGTCAGACGAATCCTCCTCCTCCTCCTCCCTCCCTGTGTCTGGTGCTGGTCTACGCCTGGTGGCACAGGGAGGGTTGCCCATGCTTTGGGCGATCTGACGGAGTGATTGGCTCATGTCCCTGTGCACCGCCAGGAGCTCAGCCAGTCTTGCCTCCATCCGTCCTTGGTGTTGTTGATGACTGGCATGATGCTCGACCTGCAGGTTCTTTATCTCATCGAGGGTCCCCTGCATCTCTGAGAGTCTCGACATGACCTGGTTGATGCCTCTGGTGTCACGCCGGTATGTGTCCAGAATTTTGCTTATGTGTGACATACCGGTGTCCTGAGCTGGCTGGTCAGGTTCACGCCTCTGCCTGCCTCCACTCCCACCACACCTGACCACTTGAGCCTGGCCTGCCCTTGTGGGCTTGTCCCTCCTGGTCAGACTGGCTCTGTTGTTCAGTGCGAGCAGGGCTCCTGGGTGTGTCCTGGGATGTGGCAGGAATGGGGGGGGGGTTGGCACAGATGTACCTGACGCAGGTGCTGTAGGGGCTTGGGCACCAGAGGGTCCAGGTTGGTCGGGGTCATCCACGGAGTGGTGAGAGTCGTCGCTGCCGGTGGGATCATCTTCACGCGGAGCCTGGGACTGTGATTCTTCCCCCCCCAGTGTTGGGGGAGATCGACGACATTGCCCTGTGTGTGAGAGAGAGACAATGTTAATGGTGTTTCATGCGACATCTATGTTTCATACATATTCAAGTTGACACAGTTCCTGCAGGTTGTTGGATGTGCCTAGCATTCTTCTCAATGTCCACTTGGGGATTGGTATGTTGCGGGGGACAGATTGGGATGTTCTCCTGAGTGTTTGACCTGTAGATTGTTGGCTATGATGCTTATTTGGCTATGGATTGGTCTTGTTGTATCACATGTCCATTGTGGGAGTGTGTAAATCCATTGCCTGCCCCGGGGGTGTGTGCTTGTGTTAGGGGGGGGGGTTTGACCGGGCCTGCTGTTGTGTGTAGTGTGAGTCGTCATTGGGTCTCCCAGGTGATGTGTCTGTCCCCTCATGGTGCATGCTGGCATGACAGTGAGTGTGAGTTCCTGTGCTAGATACCTGTGCTTGTGGAGTTGGTGTTTGAGTGTACAGTGGTCCCAGGAGGGCCTTGTGCTGCATACAGCAGGGCCAAGTGTCAGCTACCTTGTCAGTACTTTGCCAGTCCCTGTGCATTGTGCATGGGTATGTACCTATGCCATATGGGCTGAGGGCATTGGTGTCTGCGTCTCATTTTCACAATGTGTTGTGTGGGGCCCACCCTCCCACCCTCCCAGCCTCCCGGGCATCCAGTCTTGTGTTTGTGGTTGTTGTAGCCTTGGACATGGCCTTGCCTTGATTTGTGAAGGGTGCATGGAGACGTTAGTGGCATGAGCGTGGTTTTTGAGTGTGGTTGTGTGCGGTGAGTGCTTGGGGGAAGTTGCGTGCATTTGGTGTATATGTGGTGTGGACCCCATTGCCCCCATGTTATGTAAGTTGTTTGTGTACTCACCAGGCTCTGCGACTCCTTTGACTCTGTGTACTCCCACCGGCGGTAGCAGGGCCATCACCTTCTCCTCCCAGGAATGGTAGTGTACGGGTCTGTGGGGCGGCCCACCTCCAGTGATGTTACTCTGGGCATATTCTTCGTTCATTTTCCTCTTGACCGCCCTGCGCAGATCGTACCACCTGGCTTGGCATTCATGCCTGGTCCTTCGGATGGGCGCAACAGCATTCACCTTATCGACAATCCTCTGCCACATGGCAGATTTTTCAGCTATGCTGGTCTGTCTGACCAATGTTCCAAACAGCTGTGGCTCGACTCTGATGACTTCGTTGACAAGGATGTCCAGCTCCGCCGTTGTGAACATTGGATTCTTGTCTGTGGGCATGGTGTGGGGTGTGGGTGTGGATGGTTGTGGGTGTGTGGGTGTGAATGTGACGGTGTGTGTGTGAATGTGAAGAGGGGGATGTTTGTGAAGGAGGTTGTGTGAAGGTGTGTGAGTGAAGGTGTAGTGAAGGTATCAGTAATGTAGAGTTGTTTCTCTGTGGGGTCTGGGTTGTGTGTGTGGGCCCTTTTTATTGGTCCATTTTTGGGTGTGGCTGTGTTTGAATTTTGGTGGGTGTGTTATAAGAGGTGGTTGTGATTTAGGGCCTCTGTTTGCCTGTTTGGATGTGCCAGGTCAGTCATTGAGATGTATTTTGTCATGTAGACGTGTTTTGTGGTGTTGTGCGAGTCGAATTGACCCTCCTTGTGCTGTTATACAGTGTCCTGGTTCTGTAAGAGTCTTTTTCGCGTAGGTGCGGTCCGTACATACGCGATGCTGGGTGTGGGTGCTGGGGTACGGTGTTGGAGTGAGGCGCATACATGTGGTGGGGGTACGGTGCGTACACGTGCGGGCCTGGGGTACGGCGCGTACATGCGGAGGTATGGCGCGTACATGCGGGGGTAAGGCGCGTACATAGGGGGGGTACGGCGCGTACAGGTGCGGGCCTGGGGTACGGCGCGTACATGCGGAGGTACGGCGCGTACATGCGGGGGTAAGGCGCGTACATGGGGGGTACAGCGCATACAGGTGCGGGCCTGGGGTACGGCGCGTACATGCGGAGGTACGGCGCGTACATGCGGAGGTATGGCGCGTACATGGGGGGAAGGCGCATACATGGGGGGTACAGCACGTACATGGGGGGGTACGGCAAGTACAGGTGCGGGCCTGGGGTACAGTGCAGACAGGGGGCAAGGCGCATACATGGGGGTACGGCGCGTACACGGGGGGGGTACGGCGTGTACAGTTGCGGGGCTGGGGTACAGTGCGGACAGGGGGGTAAGGTACGTACATGGGGGTACGGCGCGTACATGGGGGGTACGGCGCTTACAGTTGCGGGGCTGGGGTACAGTGCGGACAGGGTGGTGTACGGTGCTGACATATTGGGGGGTGAGGGGGCTGTACGGCTCGTACATGGGCATAAGTTTACCCGTGTACATGTGTGCTACTGCGTTGGCTCCGTACAGGCCATTTTACGTGCGATTGTGTTTTCGGACGGACGGTCGGGATCGTACTTGCGCGCTCGGACTTGTGTTTTACGATTTGCACGTAAAAATGTCCGGCTCACTCTCGTACACTTTTCCCGACGATATTCTGACGTGCAATCTTTCCGACGCCCTCTCGTACACTTTTCCAGATGCTATTCGTAGTTATTTTTCACGGACGAATCGTACTTGGCCGTTTGTACGGTACTTGTACGACTCGTACGTAGAAAAATACGGATACGGGTTGTACGCAAATTATTTTTAACGGATCGGAAGCGGCACCTCTGTGTTTGAAAATACCCCTTTTAGAAAGTAGGTATTTTCGTGCCTAACCATCCAGCCTGCCTCTGCTAGGTTGTGTATTGTCTGTCTGGTTTGTGAGAGACAGGAGCTGGGGGAGACTCCAGGAGACAGGGTGAGTCAGCACAGGGCTGAATAGACCTATCTGCATGTAGATGGGTGGGACGAGTAGCACCTGGACCTGAATAGGGCTGTGCCTGCCTTCCACAATACTGGCTCCACCTCCTGTGGTGCGCCTGAGGACCCTGTCCCACACTGACAAAGGAAGAAGGTGCACACTGGCAGAATGCACCCAGAACTGGTTTGAACTAGGTACAGAACCCTCTGGCTGCAGTGGACAAAGGATTTGCTAGTATAAATATTGGGACCCAGACCCCAAGATTTCAGAACTCTTTTGGGTCAAGAAGACTGCCAAGAAAAACAGCTGGAGAAGCTGTGAGGAGGAACTACCACTTTGCTGTGTGCTTTGCTGTGTTGGCCTGCAGTGGCTGCTTCTGTCTTGGGCAGTGAAAGGACTGGACTGATCTTTCTGCAATCTACTTTTGTGAGTTTCTCCAAGGGCTTGAGGTAGAGCTTGCCCCTGTTCAAGAAGTCTCAAGAACAGCAAAGACTTCAAGCTCAACGGCGTCTACGATGCCGCCGCCGACTCCGTGTCCTGAAGGCACCGCAGAGGGCACCGCTGCAACGCCGCACCGCGACCCTGGTCTCACCGATGACGCCTGCTGATGCCACCACCGAGCCACTGCTTGCATTGCGACCTGTGGGCACCTCACTCTTCACTACCTCGCTTCACGACGATGCCTTGGTATCCCCGACGATGTCACTCCATGCCAGACTCGACGCTGCTGCTCGCACCGTGGTTCGAGGGCACTACTTGTAAAGTTACACGACGCACCGCCCTCAGCCCGCACCACAGCCTTGGCCTACCGACGCCGGTGCCATCGACGACAGCGCTTCAGCAAAGATGATGACGCTGCTTGCACCGTGACCTGCCAGCACCGTGACGAGCACAGCCTTCATCTCACACCGTGACCTTGGTCTCACCGACAACACATCTGACACCACCACCGAGCCGCTGCTCGCACAGCAACCTGAGGGCACTGCACGCTGCACTGCTGCACTTCGCACCGCAGCACCAAACGCCGGCCGACGCCAGTGCTCCTGACTTCAACATAAAGGAGTTCGATCCGCAACGCGTGTGACTTTGAGGGCCCCGACGACTTCCTGCACCGACCTCCGGAACCGACGCCTACCGATGCCGTGTTTTCCGAAGCTCAACAAGAGGTCATCGACGCGCTGCATTTCTGAAAGGTACTGTTTGCAGGTCTTCCCGACTCCGTAGCTGGCCTGAAATGCCGCGGTCAGCCAGAACTGTTTGGATTTGTTTGCTCAAGACGCCGTGATAGCTCCGGACGGAGCTATCAACATCAAGGAACTGTTTTACAAGGTTATTTTGATAACTGAAGATTTTTAAGTATTGTATTGTGGATTTTTATAATCTTTGGTCTTGTCTTAAGTATATAAAAATATTGGATATTTTTCTAAACTGGTGTGGTGTCCATTTGTAGAGCTTACACTGTATTACTGTTGGTTATGTGCAAATGCTTTACACACTGCCTCCAGGATAAGCCTGACTGCTCATGCCAAACTACCAAGGGGGTGAGCAGGGGTTATTTTAGGAGTGTAACTCCCTTACCCTGACTAGGAAGAAGGGTCCCTACTTGGACAAAGGTGCAAGCCCTTGCCAACTATAGACACGCATTTCTAACAATTTTCTTAAGTAGTCAGTAAAGCAAGGTGGACTCCCAGACTTCCATAACCTACAAATTTCCCGCCTTGCCAAAAGTATTGTATAGAAGATTAACTTAGATCTCTGTTTTTGTTAATTGTGGCCCTTCTTCATAAAGTCCAAAAAAGATAAGTTTAGGGCTTACCTTAATCCGTTTCCCTGTAACATCCACAAGAAACTTACATATCTCAGTCCAATAACAAAGGATCTTCGGACATAACATAAACATGTGGGTGTCATCAGCTGATGGAGACGAGCATCTTGGGCAGACATATGGGTTTCCGGTAGTTCTTGACAACTTAGATGGAGACCAATAAACTCTGTGTGATAAGCTTGAGCGGGCCGGTTTCACCACTGTCCGAGATATGTCAAAAGAGACTTGCCAAACCTCGTTAAGATCTTCACCCTCAAGATCGTCTGCCCAAAGCTTAGAGCTATCTACAACCAAATTATCTTCGGCCTCCACCAAAGCCCAGTACCACCGGGAAACTTCCTTTTTTAATGGACCTGCTCTCATTGCCTGGTCTAACCATTCATCCTCACCCTCCTCTGCCCAAGCCTGTGTATTACACCAGGAACTAAGTTGGTAGTATTTAAACCTGGTTAATTGGCCTCTGGTTAAATTACTCAGAACTTCCCAGCTCACTAGGCCCAATGCCATTTTAAGATCTCCCCAATGGAGTAAGCCCGCACATTTAAGTGGCAAACTGAGTTGGTCTCTCAAACATTCAGGGGTTCCCGGTGAATCCCAAATCAGTGCCCGGGATGAATAGTAAGAAACTCTGAGCTTTTTCCAAAAGTACACCCAAGTTCTTAGGGCTCCCTGCAAAGTCTTCAATCTGACTTTTTTTTTAAACTTTGGGTCACCGTATTTAAAACGGAAATGGCTCTGCCCTTGCCCCACCACACTTAACATTGCCCCAAAAAGTAGACTCAGGGTGGACCTAGCCATCCTCCTAGCCAGCATACGAACATTTTTAAATTGAAATGCATAACAATATGCTACCAAAACTGGAAGAGCCCATCCGCCCTGTTCTAACTTCCTTCTCAACTTCTTCCATGATATCCTAGCCCCCTTAGAGGACCAAATAAAACTACCAATCTTCCCCTGAAGCTTTCCTATATCTTCTTTATGAAAGGAAAGGGGTATAATATTAAAGAAGAAAGTTATTTTTGGAAGGACTACCATTTTTATAAGATTAACCCTCCCATAAATGTTTAACGGTAAATTTAACCACCTGACCAATAGACTCCCAATCTCTAGACTGAGTTTTTTCCAGTTAATCTCACAAATATCTTCCAGCTTCTGTGTTATTGTAATGCCCAAATATTGCATTTGGGCCTTGGCTCCTGTACTTCGCTTTGCATGATTCCATTCCATAATATCAGTTTTGTCACTATTCACCTTATAGCCTGAGATCCAGCTGAAATCTTGTGCCAAGGCCATTAAGTTAGGGATTGCCACCTCTGGATTAATGGTGTAAAGAATAAGGTTGTCTGCATACAATGCCACCTTTGCTTCGAATCGGGCCGCTTTGAAGGGGAGTATAGTGGGATCTACTCTAATCGAATAAGTGGCTCGATATATAGATTGAACATGAGCGGGGAGAGGGGACACCCCTGTCTAGTACCTCTAGTAATATCGAACCAGTCATACAACTCACCATTCACCAACACCCTGGCTCCGGGGAGATGATAAAGATTTTCCATCGCCTTGACGATGTTATGTGGAAACCCATAGGACTTAAGAGCTTCCCAAAGGTAAGGCCAATGTAGCCCAGGGCCCACATCACGGAAATGAAGGACACAGACACCAGGAGAAATACCGTAGTAACTGGCCACGAGCACGTGCACTCGGGCCTTTTAATTAGCGGGGCCACGTCACTCGTGATACCCGTGATGGATGGGTGTGGGGTGCAGTGTGACCAGCCCTCAAGGGAGTGGCTGGAAGTGCAGCTTCCTGCGGGACACTAGAACGGGTCTCGCAGGACACTACACTGCTCACCCTGTGAAAACCTGAACTTACATTCCTGTTTTTAGACATATGCTAGCTAAGCCCATTCACCCATGCACTGTTTTGAAATAACTATGGTGTGATATTCCAATCAATGTATTAAGCAATAACAGATGCTGTGTGTCAAAGGCTAAATCTGACAATTGGCAGCCGTGGTCCACCCTAATGGGCTTAGGGGTCAAGCCCTGCACCTTTTGCCTACTATAACAAATGTCTGTCACGCTAAATAAAGGTCAGCTTGACAGACACTCTATATTTCCAGTTCAGGCAGTCAGGAGCTAGACATGCACTAAATGCATAGGCTCCTGTCTGCCTGAGCTGAACTTTGCCGTCACAGCTCCTGTGGGCGTGACATCTTCAGCTGGCAATGCATCTAGAGTCCCTCCCTCTCATGACAAGGGGGAGAGTCACTGATTGCCTCGGTCCAGGGTGCTTCAGATTTTAGCCCTGAAGTGCCTAGGGACAAGTTCCAATTACTGACACCTCGTCACAGAGTGGCGTGGGGACAGCAGTCTCCCTGACCCTATCCCACTTTGTGCTGAGTGAGGGACTGCTGCCTTCCCTCATTGGCTGACCGCAATACGTTAGCCAATGAGGGAAGGCAGCAGTTTCAACCCTCCTAGGACCTCTGAGGCTTGGGACTGCTGACTTCCCTCAATGACTGACCTCAGGTCTGCCAATGATGGAAGGCAGCTAATGAGGGAAGACAGCAGTCCCAACCTTCCTGGGATCTTTGAGGCAAAGCTGTTCAGGTATGATTTTATTTTTAATGTTGGGTGCGTGCACACATGTATATATGGGTTTGAGTGTTGTGAATGGATGTGTGCGTGTGTGCATGAATGATTGCAAGAGTGTGTGTGTATTTATGTTCATTTGTGCCCAGAACGCCCACCTCCCTACTAAAAGTACAGACGTCCACTGACAATTTCTTGTCCCCCAGTGTTCAATATGTTCTTGTGGGAAGAATAATCCAAACTTCCTTCAGTAGTGTTGGCTTGCTGGTTACACTAACTCACTCCCCACTACAATAAGTGACAGAAATGTATTCTTAACATATTTATAAAAATCAATATTATCAAACTCATCCACTACGCATTGGTTCAACTTAAGAAAATAAGCTAATTAGGTGCCTTTGAAATATCCTGAACTATTACTCCGACCACAGAAATATCGTACCAGCTTGATGTATTACCTCGTGCAATGTGTGTTACACATGATTTATATTTGAAATGTCGCTGCATTATGCTGGAAAGATCCTTTGATAATTTGGCCCTTCTGTCTGGATGAGCCCCTGAGATTGCTGTTCAAGCTTATGATGGGATTATTGACTTGCTTTATTTTTAAAAGAAGAGCCTGATAATCTTAAGACTCCAGCCGATCACCTTTTAAACAACCCAGTTTAAGAGTTCAGTCAGCTCTTAGCCAGTATCTACCCAGGTCCATTATCCTTTCCAAGGAATGACTCGAGCTCACTATTTCAAGAAGCAATACTAGATGTGAAAAGTGACATATATGTATGTGTCCTTCCTTTTTTAATAATGGGATCACATATATGTGCTTATTGGGACTTAAAAGATCATAAATGGCTGTGCTTTATAATAAACAGTGGGACAGTAGTTTTTAACGCGTAAAATCAATTACGAATGACAGACAATCTCTTTATCTAATGGTTTTAGAGGACCTTGAGCTGTCATTGAAAAAGGATAAAATATTTGGACAAGAAAATATTTCTGCCTTAAATGACATATAGTGACATTTAATCATGTGTATAATATTTAGGCCTCTCAAATGTTCTTAAATGTTAATTACACTGAGGAAATTATTGACTTTCGCACTGCATGATATCTGCAATATGCCGAGATATTGTCCAAATGTTTCCGACGGGGACTGGTTCATGGAGAAAATAGCTCACAAAAATGCATTAATTGCTCAAACCAGTCTCCTGCTGGTCTCTTGAATAACATTTCCACACAGGCATGTCCTTTTGTGAAAAGTCTCAAGTGATAATCACTTTTTCGTGATGTTTAGGTGAAAATTTACAAGAAAAATTCACACAATTTTCCACACCACTAAATAATACTGCCTTCGAAAATATTGTGTTAATATTTTGTTCCATTTATGGTTTGATGTACACATTGGATAAATGCTCACATATGCTTCTTCCTCTAGTCAACGTTGAGAGATGTTGATTACTCGTTTGTTTTTTCGTTTCATCGACAAATAACGCAAGCTATCCTACAGGCCTTTATGTAACATGCAAATAATGTATTCTAGCCACGAGGAGTTTTGGCATGTATTTGATGTGTATGTGATTTTCCCCATTCAAGCGTTCATTGTACATTCAATGTTTTCTGAGGATGAGTGGCCGTTTATGGGTTCTATTCCGTTCTAAGTTTGTGTCTGTTGATGTTTGATTTCAATAGGTGTTAATATAATACAAGATAATTCAGTACTGAAAATAATATTGAAATAGCATTTGGAAGCTTTCTAAATGTAATACAATTGGCTCAAATAATCCCAGAGAAAGTATTTTGCATCTGAATAGCAATGGATTTTCTTAATCAGTGCATTTTTATTCTTGTTTGTTCTTCCCAGCCTGTTTAAGAGAACAAGGAATTAATTGAGTATGTTCAAATCTATTTGTGATCCTGATTTAAAAACCCTTTTCTACTTTGTGGGATGAAAGTATTTTTAAGATGCATTTACTGTTCCTGTTGCAGCCCTCTTTAAAGTGTAATATTTTGTATTAATTGTAAACACAATTCAAAGAATCACTGTACTAGAAATTGTGCAGCATGTCTGTTAAATTGAATAGGTTTTAAAATTTTAATTCATGCGAAGAACAGACTGGTGAACGAGAATCAATATACTGGTAACTGTTCCCAAAAGACAAAATAAGAATCAACATTTCTCACTTGGAGTCAATTCTCTGTCCCTTTCTTCGCACATAGAAATGCGTCACTTTCAATTGATGTCTCGAGAGTCGCAACTGTGACCCCTGTCTTACCCCTTTGCGACCCCTGGTACAGCCTTTACGAATCTGCCCTCAGAGGTTGCGAAATCAGTGCCAAGTGCACAGGGGCGAGTTCTCCCTTGTAGACGTTGAGGCTCCACTATTCTCCTTTTATGCAAATTTTTTATTAGGCTAACAACCTGTTTTATAAAAATAATTAAATAAATAAAATAAATACATAAAATAATAAATAAGTTAATAAACTAAAAAACAAATTAAATCAAAATTGAGAACTAGTCGCTAAAATAAGACATTTGTTGGCAGCTCAATTAAGAAAAATACACTGTGCACTGTGAAAGTATGTATGTGTGACAGAGAATGTGAGTCTGTATACGTGTCTTTTTGTATGTGTGAGAACGTTCTGTGTGTGAGTAGCAGAGTTACAGGTGGTGGACAAGAGCAAGTTGGTTTGAGTGTCAGTGAATAGTAAAATGTGAGAATAAATGAGAGTGGGACTGCTGGATTTTCAACTGCATAACAGGTGTGAAGTGCCTGAGCTCCCTCTTTAAACATGGTTAAATTGGCTTAACCCGGATTGACATATTCGACCTAGGTATAATTCCCTGGTATTTGGTGTAGGAAATATATCTAGTTCCTAGAAGTTAAATGCCATAAGTGGAATGCGGCTCTTATGGTACCATCCTCCAGGATGGCCTGTAAAACATGGCTTCAGGCCTGCTTGGTCTACCCTGACTCCAGCAGCCTGAAAACCTGCTGTAAAACCTGTTGAAATGCCTGTTTTTCAAATGCGGGAAGTCAGGCTTTTAAATAATAATTCTCCCCAAAGTACAACTAGTTACCCATGAGGTAGGGGATCTGATACGTAAAAGTGGAATATGGGCAGAAATAATGTTGGCATATCCCTCTAGTAACACCAGAACCCACCTAATAAGCCAGTGTCAGAAACTGGATTACTAAATTGGGAGACGTGTACCCCAATCAATTTCATAGGCACAATCTGGTTTGTTGACCGCACTTTTTATTTTATAAAAACTGTGCTTAACCTAGAGTTAGCTGTGGCAGAAATCAATTCCCACAAAAAATATATGTTGAGCGCAAGCATTTTTAAATACCAAAAACAAGAAGAAGAAAAACATTAAAATTCAAACCAATTTTGGATAAAATAGGAAACATGTACTCAGAAAAAATAGCTAAAATGGTGAAAGTCATATAGAAGGAATCAAATATATAAAATATTCGCGTTTTGTACTAAAATGTTCACAAATCCCATGACAACAGCACAGATGTAAAAGTAAAGTTCAGTCTAGCAAATACTCAGAAATGTCCATTAGAGGCCACTTTTTCACCAGAAATGAAAACAAGGAAATGTGACCAGCAAATAGTTTTACCTCACAGAGGCTCGCAGGTCAAGGGAAGCGTTAGTAATCTCCCCCATGGGTATTTCCCTTTGTGGTGCTCTTCTGGAGAATTACACTCACAGCTCCAATGGTAAGACAGGCCTCTCTGCTTCTAGCCAAAACCAAGTATCTTGCTATTTCTTGGTGCTAGGAAAGTTACTCCTTGTCTCATTTAATGCCCTCGTGCCCTCAGGGCATGTGTCTAGGCAACAGGTGTCTAACAGCCAGGGCTCTCTCCAGGTACACTCAAAGTTTCCCAGCCAGAATGTGTTGAGAGCTCTTCAGCATTTTCAGTCTATGTAGCAACAACAAGAGTCCAATCAGATGAGTTTTCAAGAGCTGACCCTGTCCATGGATACCAGCAGACATCAGAACTTCTTCAGTCAGAAAAGGTACTAGAGTTGGCTTGTTTACAGTGGAAGAACTCTCTACAAACATTGATAACCTGGTGAATACCAAATCTCCTGTCCCCAAGCTCATACCAAACAAGCTGCGTTAAGCTTAAATAGGACTAATTATCTTTGCTCGCTGTACCAACCCATTAGATGTTCCCTATGCCCTGTCAAACTCAGTAGTCCTCCTAATCTGGAAAGTTAAAGCCCACATGTCCCATATGCAAATTAGTTTGATAGACATTGAAGCACGGCTTGTCATCATAATCATTTTGTAGATCTGAAAGCAACGGACTGATGAGGAGAAAGGTACTCATAGTCTAGTAGGGGGAAAGGGGTTCAACTGGACCCATTGATGAATGACTAAGGAAGTATCCTGCAATACTGATGATGAATGTGCATAGAACAGGGTAAACACTGTTCTGATGACCTGGATTATTCATCACCGTTGGGGGAAACAGAACTTACATTCTTTGCGGACCACACCGCCACCGCCAAGAGTCACGGGAGCCAGTGAGCCAGCGAGTGCAGTTTTCAGCTTCGCCGCCCCGGGACTTCAATTCCCGGCTGCCCCAGCGGCGGCGCGTTATCCCGACGCAGCGCCAGCGCCAGGAGGCGCGTATAACTAACGCAGAGGTCGGCGGAGCTGGGGGGAAACAGAACTTACCTTCTTTGCGGACCACGCCGCCACCGCGAAGAGTCACGGGAGCCAGTGAGCCAGCGAGTGCAGTTTTCAGCGTCGCCGCCCCGGGACTTCAATTCCCAGCTGCCCCAGCTGCGGCACGTTATACCGACACAGCGCTAGCGCCAGGAGGCGCGTATAACTAACGCAGAGGCCCGCTTCGCGGGACGCGCATGGGACGTGCCGGGCGAAGCCCGGGCCAAGGGCGTGCCCGTTTTAGCCCGTTCTAGACCGGATAAGGCCGGGACGGGCCTGGTCTCTTTCACGCACCATCCAAGTTTAAGGTCAGTCCGTGGATTTATCATTTATCATTTAACAACTTTGTCGTGCACTACTTGTCGACGCTAGGGCAGGCACTACATCCATATATAATGTCTGCATCTCCACCGATCTGCCCCGCAAAAGACATGAGAAGGCTCACAGGAGGAGCGTTAATGGGCACTCTGGATAATTTTTTAGTTAGAGTGTCCTCTGCTCTCGCCAAGGATATTGAACTCACAGAAAAGAGATTATCCCTTGACATCGCCTTTGAGAAAAGATCTTCCATGGGCAGGATAGCCGAAGCTCGATCTCCGGATTTACACTGGAGTAAGACTCAAGATTCTTTGGTTTTATTGTCACCCGCTGAGGAGGGGGGGTGCAGGGATCACCAGGGCGCCCTGATTCAGCAAGACCTATGACCAGTGAGCCTCCTGGTACTGCCAATGGATCGGTAAAGTCCATAGATATACTTACCCCTGCTGTGACAGGAGGCACACGCCATGATAAAATTAAAACTCGGTCTACTACTAGCTCCAAGGCGGTGCCGCCTAAAGGTGACCAGGGTCTCTCATCAAAACGGAGCCGTATCAATAATAAAGTTCAGACCCCTGGAAAGAACAAAAAAACTAGTAAAGCTCACCCCGCCAACAAGCCTGTAATTCAACCCGGAAGCACTTGCTTTGCCAGTGAAGACACATCCAATGCCCCCTTTGATGAACAGACCATTATAAATGAAATGGGCTCACCTTTCTGGATTAAAATGGAACATTTGATAAAGAAGTCCGGGGCCCCGTTTAGTGAACGGTTGGACTCAATTGACTCTAGACTAATATGTCTTGAACTATTGCTAGTTTCATCCCGAGGTAGGGAAGGGAAACAAGTCATAGAGTCAGGTAATAATCATGCTGGGAGAGGGGGAGTGGGGTCTAACATAACTCAGGGTGTAGAAATACCACCCTCTGCCCCCGTAAGACAGCCCCAAGTGGAAACTTGGCAGTATCCCAGGTAAATCCACCGGTATCTGTTTCTAATAACCCATTAAGAGTAGCGCACTCAGGTGATGGGGGTTTGTTGCCACAAAGAGAGTCTGGTATGGCTGTAAAACATAAAGTAGCTTCGCACACAAACATTAGGGACTATAGCGAAGCTCCGTTACCCACCATTCAGCTTCCCCCGGAGTCAGTACCCTATGTAGTGGTCCTGGCAGGGGCGCCTTCATGAGGTCAGGGCAAGAGGGAATCATACCTGGAGCTGAAGAACAAGTGTATCCACTGGCTCAATAAGAATCGCACCCTTCCATTACATGTTTTTGCTGAAATTATCCACGCTAGAAGAGTGGGCTGGGTGGGGAATAAACCAAAGACAGTAGGGGGGGATTGCATAATTATCAATTTCAGGGACCGGATGACGGTGGAATATATCTGTGACTGGTTCCAAAATTATCTAGTTTCAACTATTCATCCTCTCCCCCTATCCTATTTTTATGCAGTAGTGCCTCCAGAAAGGGGTAGTATCCAGTATTATGGAGGACAAAAGGAGCGGAGGTCTGGGGAAAACTTAGAGTCGTACAATAGGTTTGAAGTGCTTTCTGGTTTGGAAGATTGCGACTGACTTCAGGGGGTTAATTTTGGTCAGGGGGAGGCTAACACAGCCCCTAGCGTGGCAGAGGTGGCCACAGTACATAGGGTAATTGCTATAGACAGTTCAGTGGTCAATACTGTTCCCCAGTAAAATTCTGAGTTGGAATATTGCGGGGTTGAGAAGTAAATGTAAGGATAAGATTTGGTTGGAAGAGATAAAGTCTTACGACATTATGGCATTTCAGGAAACATGGTACACAGACCATAATTTTTATATAGATGGGTATACACATTTTTTTTATCCCTGCTAAACAGGCACACTATGGTAGAGCACAGGGAGGGTTAGTAATGTTTTTTTCCCTAAATGTGAATGGCTCTTTAAAACAGATTGAAGCGAGCTGCCATAACTGTTTGGCAGTGGAGCTATCTCGTCCACATTTTGGGAAATTATTACTGGTTAACTTTTATAATTCCCCCAATAGTGACTGTATAAATCAATTTTTATCACGCCTAGAGGACTTTTTAATCGCCTATCAAGCAAATAATCCATGGGCTGAGGTTATTGTTATGGGCGAATTTAACATTCACCCATGCGGACAAAATTGTATCTTTGATAATTTAGATGGCCCCTCATATTCTGCTCCGGTACACTTTGAACATACAGAGCAAGGGGAGACCCTCGAGAAACTTTTGGCTACCACAAATCTATATGAATCGGGATGTATTAAGGGTGGCCCGAGGGTAGCTACCTTTAAGGGTACGGCCATTGGTACAATTATAGACTATATTTTTATGACTGCTGCAGTCCTAAGTAGTGTTGTTTCTTATAAGGTGGGGTTTTCTGCTTTTAGTGATCATAACCCTGTAATTTTAGAAATGGCCCAGGGGGCACAACTAACACTCACAGTGTCTGAGCACATGGCTATCAGTCGAGAGGTGACATCAGTGGATCAAGGCAGGAGATTGAAATGGTCGAAAGTGATCCCAGAAATTTTTGTAGGGGAAGTTCTGTCCAATTCAGAGAAGGAAGTTAATATCTGTTTGGACATTGACGCGTCAAATACACTGATTATAGAGGCTTTTGAAATTATTTGTAAACAAATCAGTAGTAAGCTGACGAAGCAAATGCACCCCGAATCAACTATCAGAGGGAAAAGATGGTTTGATAAAGACTGTACTAGGGCACATTCTGCCCTCCTAAAAGCATTAAAGCAGTGCCCCAGAAATAGGGAGCAAATTAGGGGGTTAAGGAAATCCTATAAACAAGCCATTCGGACAAGAAAAAATCAGATCAAAGACGAGGCATGGGACAAACTTTTGTCCCTGGAGGTCCTGAGGGATAGTGGAAAATTCTGGCAAACTATTAATGATCCTTACTTCTCCAGTGAGGATAATTCACGTCTTGATTGTAATATCCAAGATGAGCAATGGACTGCCCACTTTGAGAAAATATATGGTAGTCAGGGGGCTGAGAGACCACAAGAATATATCTTTAACTTGGAATTACCGTCAGTAGTGGTCTTCCAGGAGAGTGAAGTATTTAAAGCAATAACGGAGACCAAGATAAATAAGGCGCCAGGCCCAGATGGGGTCCCGGCGGACCTCTATAAAAGTTATCCTAGATTCTGGGCAAGGATACTGACTAATATTTTTAATGCCTCAGGCTCAAATATATTGCCCGTCTCTTGGTCAAAATCCATTATTATCCCGGTATTTAAAAAAGGCCAAAGAGATCATCCAGCCTGTTACAGGCCCATCTCCTTGATAGACTCTGCTGTGAAGATTTTAGGCAGAGTTATATTAGCTAGATTGACAGATCATTTCAAGGGAAGGGGGATCCTTTCTAATGCTCAATACGAATTTAGAGCAAAAAGGAGCACATTAAAACAGTGTCTTAATTTACAGCTCCTTATCAGTAAGTATACAGTTGCTAAAAAGGGCTCCCTCTACCTGGGATTCATGGACCTATCAACAGCTTTTGATCTAGTCAATAGGACAAAGCTGTGGCAAATTTTAATTGATATGGGGATCGACCATGCTTTAGTTAAATTTCTCGCCGACCTCCACTGTGGCTTGATCGCCTCTATACGAGTCACCCAAGATGGAAGATGCACAAGGTACTTTAAATCAGAAAGAGGAGTTAGCAGGGGTGCATTTTGGCCCCCCTGCTTTTCACATTATACATTAATGCATTAGAACCTGCCCTGAAGGGAGCCTCACTAGATGTCCCGAGAGTAGGAGACACAACCATCCCAGTTCTCCTTTATGCCGATGACGCAGTTCTACTGGCCCGCACAGGAATTGGGCTAAATAAATTGTTAATGAAGTTTGACACATTTATGGAATCACTTGATTTAAAAATAAACGCAAAGAAATCCCATGTAATGATAGTAGGGGAACAAAGAAAAAAGAAAAATACAATGACATTTTTTTGTGGCAAAGATGAGGTTAGTAGGGTCCCTGTTTTTACATATCTAGGTCTCTTATTTGATGAGAAGGGGTCCTGGGGTCCGCAAATGAAACTTAAAAGAAATGTATTTGCAAGATCCACATCAGCCCTTATGGGTTTCTCAAAACGTCTAGGAGCCAGACCCATGGAAGCTATTTTAAAGGTCTACAAGGCAAAATGCCTTGCAATAGCTACTTATGGTTCTGAGATATGGGGATATGTTATTGAAAACCAGCAGATCCAAGTGGTGGAAAATGCATTTCTAAGAACCTTATTATCCGTGCCACAGTCAACCCCTAATTTTTCGATACATGTGGAGACGGGGCTGGATTATGTTTTAGATAAAGTGAAAATGGCCCCGATAATATGTTGGCTCAAGACTTGGCTTAATGAAGAGATATCTTTGAACCACATGATTTTAAAAGATTGTCTGGCTCTAGATATGGCCAGTAAAATCCAGTGGTTAGCATATATTGAATCAACTCTTAAGAAACTCGGCCGGCCGGAGATTTTTTCGGCTCCAGATACTATTAAGAAAGCAGACTTGGATTTGATAAAAACTGCCATGGTAAATTTTCAACTTGCAGAAAGAGAAGAATTAGAGCTGAAAAAACCTTTAGTTAGATTACACTTTGGGTTAGTGAGTCTACCTGGTCTGGAACCCTACCTGAAGCTAGTAACACGCCCCTTCCATCGTTTTCTGTTAACCAGATTTCGATTTAATTTAATTCATTTCTCTTTGGGAGATTTTCCCAAATGGGGTGTTCCGGATAAAGCTGAGTCCTGCAAGTGCGATAATTTATCGTCACAAGATACTTTACATTTTGTCATGTTTTGCAGGTTTTACTCAGACATTAGGAAAAGGTATTTAGTACCGTTGCTTAAGGAAATAGGGTTTGTTCAGGTCAGACCAGCACTTGTACACTTACAATTACTGAGTAATGTCCGGACAATTTTCCATGTCGCTAATTTCTTAGTCGCTGCTGTTCGTAACAATAACACGAAGAAAAAAAAAAAAGTTGGCTCAGGGCACGCTGTACTCTGATCTGGTATGACACTGTGGTTTTTAGTCTGATTTTATTAGATGGTTATGACTTTTAATCTGATTTTAAGTATAATATTTATTAATGATTTTAACTGTATGGAATTTTTATTGTATACCCCTGTATGAATTTGAGGGGAACGTGTCTTAGGTCCCTGTCTCTTGCCCTATATAATGTTAATTAACTGAACTTATGGAGCTATATCTGTTTCCACTTTTAACTTGTATACTGATGTAATTTTCTGTAATTGTCTCTTTTTGTGATATTAATTTTATCGAATAAAAGTATATGACTGACTGACTGACTGACTAATTGACCGGGACAAGCTTTTAGCAAAAGTAAAGCATCTGGAATCAAACCACACGTGGCCAGTCACATTGAAAAACAATACTCTTACAGTTAAGCTCAAGATAAGGGACGCAAGGGATGATAAGTGTTCTTGCCCATGGGTGGGATTCAGCTGGTATCTTGATTTTTCTCAATTTTGCTTGTGTTCCCCCACCTGCTTGAGCTTTGCACTGGCAGTACATTGCTGAGAAACCTCTTCCAGGCATTTCTTCTTGTCAAACTGTGAGGCCCTGGGGCCTCCAATGGCTCAGAGTTTGTGGATGTGAGTCTCAGGGGGGAGCTACATCTATCTCTGTTCCTTTGAAAGAGTCTGAACATTCCTCTAGTTGCCCTAGATCATTGAATTTCGTTGATTTATTATGTTATGTTAAGCTTGGTAATAGGGTCCAACAGGCTGATTCTAATTTCGAGTTTCTTGAGTCTGGACCAAAGTGGTAAAAATCTCGTCCTGTGTTGCAGTGTATCCTGTGAGAAATCTTGTATGACAGTGATATTCTATTCCCCATGCCCAAATCGGCCATGTTCCTTGGCTTCTTGAATAGTTTTCTGCACTTGTTAGTCTCAGAAAGCAGACTATAATTTGATGTGGTTTGTCAGTATCATTGGGTCTCCTTGGATTGAATAAATTACTACTCTGGCTCAGATCTATAAGGTTTGCTTTCCCACACATGGGTGAACCAAGTGAACTGAGATCAATTCACCAGCTGTGAATGTGAAAGACAGGTTATTATAGTCTTATGGATTCCTACTCAATACATAGTTGAAGTGATGTCATTACTTTTGAGTTACTAACAATCCCCAAAAAGGGATCAGGGGTACTTCACAGTATCACACACACAATACTTAAAACAACAAGCACTTTTAACTAAAAATATGTATCACATGGCAAACCTGTTTCTCAGTATATCTTACTTAATCTCAAAGGCTATAACAAAAACAGCAAGATGTCGGCTTGTTAACAACGAGAATATAATAAACATTTCTAACATTATTAAAAGTCGTCTAAAAGCCTAATACCCTAAGACCTACTTGTATGTGCTACACTACAAGAGCATGTAATAGAGTAGCTTGTAATATAGAGTTTCTCAAGGAAAAGCGGCGCACTGCATATCCTGTTGACAGCTCAGGCTGTCATTATCAGAAGGGCAGTCGAGGAAGGCAAACATGTGCTGCAGTAGCAGCCTTCATCTGGTTTTCTTCTCTTATCAGTGTCAAGCAAGATGCATAATCTTCTGCATAATCTTTTCTGAGTTTCTGCAATATCCAAGATCGTCTTCAGATGGTATCTTCTAGGATAATCTATGGCAAAGGCCGCTCTACCTAAGGGGTCGAGTGGTAATCCTCAAATACTAAACAATATCAGGGATGAAAACCTCTGACATAGTTTCAGGAATATGGTGCCTTGATTACGGGCACCAGAGAAAGAGTTCTAGACATACCTTTTAGAAGATGGAGACGAGGGGACATCAATTTGAACTATACTTCTTTGCTGAATTAACTAGGGATATTTCTTGATGGCCCTGACATATTAATATGGTAACACTTGTTCCAGACGAGTTGTCTCCTAAGGTGTTATATCTTGGTCATTATAGGAATGACTTGACACACTCTCAGTTCTATGAATAAAAAGGGCAGACAGCCTGTCTTCTGCATGAGCATGTTGAAGGAAGCGAGGTCGGAGAAGGTCAACAAGATGTCTGTTGCAGTTTTAGCTGTCATCGTCTCCACAATGTTCTTAGAGAGTTGAAGCGCTGTTAGCTCCTCGAGGATTGCACCCAACTTCTAGTCCACTGACAGTAGTTGATCTCTGTCCATTTTGGCAGTCTCCCCCAAAAAGCGCCTCTGAAGTCAAAAGTAAAAGTAGCTGCCCGCTTGGTTTGGACATTGTTGCAACCATGGATAAATCAGTCCGTGGCTGAAAAGGGGTAGATGGTGATCCACAGGAATGGTTTGTAGCACTGAGCACCTGGGTGGCCAGACAGCTGAGAGATGGTAAGACTGTTCATGTGTTGGATTTAAGAGGGATAAGGCTGAAAAAGGAGTTATCATAGATGAGCCCTTCTAAAGGGTGCTCCTTCATTAGGTCCGAAAGCATCCCCCCTTCTCTTTGGCTGCATCTAATAATGCCAGTACTGTGATTCCATAAGGTACATAGTACGGTAGAAATCAGTGGTGCCTGGGTGAAGTCAACAGTGGCCCTGGTGGGCACTGTAGGTGATCTCGGTGAGAGATATTGTACTTCTGTGGCACTGTCACACAAAAGAGGGTGAAGCCCAAAGCTTTGCATTCTCCCAGTTGGTAAAAGGACGTGGACTACAATGAAGACGGCAGATACTTAGCCCTCTCTCTGTCTTCATGAGGAAGGAGTGCTGCTTGATGGGTAACTGGAAGACTTAATTGCACAGTCCAGGTACTTAACAGGGGAGAGTGCTAGTTTCCCTCTGCAGTTTACTCACCTGGAGTAGGGGGAGGGAGGGAGCACTCCGGTCATCAGAAGTGATGGGTTTGGTGCAAAGCACTCATGTCAGCTCCCCCAGTGGGTCCAACTGCTTAATGAATGGTGCAGGTAGCAGTAGTCAAACCCTGGGAAATAAGTGTAAAGTCAGTTTTACCTCACGTTTACTGGTCCTTTAGTCTTGTCCTGTGATTCCTGAGAGTATGTTGTCTGTGTTGCCCATTGGCAATCGGAAGGGTGCAGATCTCAGAAAAGCTATAACTAGAGACAACCATCTTTCCTGGCATGTAGCTTCACCCCCCCAGAATACAATTTTAGGAACTTGACTCTAAGGTTAACTTAGATTCATGTGGGAAAAGTTGTTACTGGCCCTTCCAGCCAACAGATCAGATGGACAAGATACATTCCACCTCTGTTTGTGAGTCAAATAAACCTCTGTAACTGTCACCAACCTTTGAGCATGACTGGACTTTCTTGCAGAAGAAATGCCTATCTAGAATTTTCAGCACCCCCTCACATTCCCCTCCATCACTCTGGGACAACAGAGTTCAACGCTGTGACCGCAGCCATCCGGCTGAATCACATAGACACTCCTGGAGATCACCCAGCAAACACTTATGAGAGGCCCAGCCACAGAATTCACCATTGGAAAGCATACCTCACCTGTCTTCTACAATAGTAGGGTCCACGTTCTATATCCAGGAACTCTAGAACCCCAGGGTCAATTTGAAGTGCCTCTAAGCACAGTGCAGGCACCATCTAACCCACCCCCAATCTCAAACAACTCCCTGATACCCCTTCAGCAAGCTAAAGACCAACCAGGAACCCTATATATCCCCTTGTAAGTTTGCTGGTCATTTGCTGTAAATGTTTACCAAGTTTGATGGATAATCACACAAAGGGGCGTAATTTTGAGTAATTCAAGTAACAAGGATAAAGTGAAATTCCCAAAATTACGCTTATTACACCTGTGTAATTTAAAGTTTTCCCCGGCCTCATCTGGATCTGGCAACATGGCCTCAATTATGACCTCCTCACTGAAGTAGGGCAGTCGGTTTCAGAGTACACAACTTGCCCATTGTGGGATTTGCGGGGGGTTCAACCCCTAACATCTGGGTCAATCACAGCCCACTGAGGGAAATTTGTGTCTCATTGGGGATTACCACTACACCAACCATCTCAGGGATGATCTACTCTCTTGATCTCCCACTAACATAGGCCTCTATGAGATAGCTCCAATGCCCAGGAGCTAATATATAGGAACATCAGGACCTTCTACCTTTTGATATGCTATAACCATGGAAAATTACTTAAGATTCTTCCCAGACTTATGGCGGGAACACCCATTAACACTGATAGAACGCATGGTAATCACCTACCCCAATGAGCCAACAGGCTTTTGTAGTTTTGCCCTGCACCAATGGTGTGACAGTCTTTACAAAACAGTTACTCTAGGTAAGCACCTCTACTTCCAATTTGCACTGCCCTTGACTTGTCCCCTTTCTTGGAATCTTCCAGGAAGATGCCCACTCTTCCGAACTTCTATGATGCATATACTTCTTGGAAACCCTGAACTTATAGAGAAATGTCTTCTTCATACACCCATATAGATTGTAGTGTTTGCGTTTAAAGACCTTATGGCAGGAGATCCCTTTAATGGAATTAGTTCTAGTTGACCCTTAGTTCCTTCACATCATTTCAACATGTAAAATGAGCTCTGCCTTCAAATTCTGGAAACCTATCAACAATGTATTCATCTGGATGATAAGGAATCTAGCTTTTTGAGCCCTCCATCCTCATTTTCTTCTTTATACAGAGGTACACCTGAACTTAAAAAATATTAGTGCTCAGTGTAAATGGAGTCTTGACAATTGCAGTGCTGTCAGCCATGTAGAGAAATCTGGGTTGGAGAGCACCAGAGCAATTAGAAGGTTTTGCACCCCATTGTAACAACCAGAATATTTCCCCTCTAGCTTGGGGCTATGGGACTGCAGACTCCTCAGTTGAGAGCCAAGTGTCTGTTATATGCATTTAACTCTGAGGGTATTGAAATAGAGCTGTCAAAGGCTTACTTATGGGAGGTAATACTCACAAAAGGTGATTCCAAGCAATGCTTGCAAATAGTCTAACTACTGGCGATCACTCAGGTGACATTACAGTGCATTGTTTTTCCAACATTTTTCAAGAGTGTGCCACTCTGGACAAAAGCCCATCCCATGAAAATCAATATTGACCCGGCTAGGCGAGGCCCTCTCCAGAAGGGACTACAAGCCTCTGAAGACCCATTTCAATCTTGTGTGCTTGTTGTTACATAGGGGAGACTCGGAACTCAGTAACCCAACACACAGCACTAAATAAGTCAGTCATTTTTTCTGAACAACTGTTGGCAGGCCCCAGCCACCAGAGAGTTTGCTATGACCTTGTGGTCTCTTACATGTGATAATTTTTTCTAGACCTCCTTGTTGTAAATTAAGGCAGAATGTGATTAAGCATTTACTGAAAACATTAATGCTTTCCCTTTAGATCATGTTTTCTTCGTTATGTTGACCGAAGTCCGGACTCCATTTTGTGTTGACATGCTGCCATGTGTTCACCACGAGGAGAGTCCGACCTCTGTGTTAGTTGCTCTTGTAATCTGCCTAGCAACAGTTTATAAATAGCTCCCTCTTGTCCATCTGGCGCATGCCCAGACTTGACCACATCTGTTATAATTAGCCTTGCTTGACCATGTGTTTCGCGGGCTCAAGGAGTGTGTTGGCTCCGCCCATGTATTGATTCAGTATCGAGAATGACCATAAATGGTAATGTTCTTCGGCCTTACGTTGTATCCACCCACTATGAGCCCCTCTGTTGTGTATAAAAGGGGACTGTGTACGAATGTTCTTTGTGCTACTCCATGCAATACTGAAGAGTGTTGTGTGGATTGTAGGACCACCCTTAAGGGTTAATAAATGCTGTTTTTGTACTTTGCAGTTTCCGTGCCAACTTCCTTATAGATTCCGTTACAGGAGAGCGAACCCTTGTGCCTTGCGGGCCTAGCTGGGGCCTGTATTCATCAATTGGCGCCCGTCACGTGGGGCTCATCGGCGACTCGGATGCTCGAAGGACTGGTCGCGACGAAGGTGAGGAGTTTGGCCGGGGACGTGATCACTGCCAGCGGCGTCTTAGCCCTGGCATCCCGAGGTTTTTCTTCCTTCCCTTCCGAGCTGACCGTCTGGGTGGCGCCGGTCATCGACTGAGACCTCTTCTGTCGGTCTTGCCGTGAGAGCCGTTTGGGCGATTGTGGAGCTTGGCAGTTGGAACCTGGACTCTTGATTGGTAAGAACCATTGTACGGTACTTGCTCCGAGTTTTTGAAGCCTGGGTTGGCTATTTGAGTTTGATTGATGATGACTAGTCATATTTTGAATTTGTCTTTGTGAAAATATATGCGTTGCAACACATATAGGCAGGTAATGTGGAGAGATTTCTCCAGGAGCTGTGTAAACTTTGAACGGCGCAACGATTAAGTGCCATTTTTCCTTATAATATTGCATATTTTGCATTATTTCTAGCATGCCTGCTTTTAGCGCACTCCGTAAGTGGTGCTGCTGTTTTGGAAATCGGTTGAACCTCGAGGAATCTGCTCCAGCTCCCCCAGAGGGGACTCCTAATAGGGATATGTATGTGAAGCATGGTCTTTCTTCCATAATGTACAGCACGCTATGGAGGAAATACACGAGGAAGGATCCTGAGTTGCAATGGCCTTTGTATGGATCGTTTGATATACGTAAGATTGAGTATGTGGAACAGTGTATGTGTAAGCGGCGTGCTCGTCAGGATATGTTTGAGTGTGTGCGATTATGGGTGAAGGAGGTGCGTGAGCGAGAGAAGCGTGAGAAAGCGCTGTTTGATAAAGAACAGCGGAAGAATGATCATGTGCGAGCGCAGGAAGCGAAGCGTCGGGAGGACAAAGAGCAAACGGACAGACAAGAGAAAGAGCGTAGGCTACAGGTTTCGGGTCAATATGTTGTTCGTCAGCCACTTTATCCTGTCCTTAATAATCCTGATGATGATTTTTATTTACTAGATCGCTCTCCGCCCCCTTATGTTGGCGCATCCGCTCCGCGGCCGCAAGATTCTGGCCCGGCTTCGGGTAAGGTAGACACACGGTCCATGTTATCGGCCGAGCATATGGCTGAGCTTCGGAAACTTTCCCTCCGTGCCCTTAAGGGCAAGATATCTAAGGAGGACTTGTTCCATACTTGGGGGTCGTGGCAAGATAGAGAGAGGGTGTATTTTCTGTCTCATTTCGCGGATGAAGTAATTGCTGCTTTCCGAAAATATTCTAGTGTCCTTGAGCCTGACGAAGTGTCTTCGGATGCCGGAGCATTACGTAATGGTGTTTTTTCTCCCCCTAAGGCTCCTGAGGCGGCTCGGCGGCTGTTCGCTTTGCGGGACGAGGTGCTGGCCCTTAGAGAGAAAGCACGCCAACAAACGGAGGAGGAGAAGCAGTCGGATTCGTCTGCAGCAGGGGGCTACCCATCTACCTCCCAGTCAGATAAGGATGATATAGTGCATGCTAAACCAATGCGAGAGGCGGCGCCTTTGTATGTTCCTCCTAAGGGAGCAGGGACTAGCTCGGATATTAACTCCGCCGATGCAAGGGGATATTTCGTATATAATTGGGTTTACACTCCATGGCATAGGGCCGATGTTATGGCACTAAAGAATGCGTTGCCTGACCCCCGCAAGAATCCAGCGGCCTTCTATGAAGAAGTCGAGGGGGCCTTGAATTCTTGCATTATGACTTTAGCGGATATAGACCTGTTCTTTGGCCTTATCCTACCGCCGGATACGTGGCGCTCTGTCCGAAAGGTAGATGATGCGGTTGCCTTTAAGGCCCGGTGGTCTGACCTTGAGGATGAGGATAGGGAACGGAAGCCTGCACAGAAACCACCCCAGAATATTTTAGATCTCCCTGCGGCTATTGTGGCTAAGTTGAAGACGATTATCCCCCCCTAAAAAGATTGACTGGAATATGTTAGCTGCATGTAAGCAGAAAGTTGACAAGTCAGTTGCGGACTTCTTTACGCGCTTTGAGGAGACGTTTCATGATTTTAGTGGCCAGTCGCCTACTGACGACACGGGCCGCCACCTTTTCGCGGACAAATATGTAGCTAATCTGCTACCGGCAGTTGCGGCCCGGTTAAAAGCGAGTGAAAGTTCTTGGTCCTCCGCGACACCGACGGCCCTTCTGACTATCGCTCAGTATTATGAGCGTCAGGAGCACGAGGCGAAGGGCCAGGAGGAGAAGAAATCGAAAGATCTCAAAACCAAGGTGATGTTAGCACAAGTATATGGCCCGCCCCGACGGGGTAATAATAATAGAGGAAGGGGCGGATCTTATGGTCCCCCTTCGGGCCGATCTGATTTGAATAGGAACCAGTGTGCGTACTGCAAGCAGTTGGGCCATTGGGCCAGGGATTGCCCAGCGTTGCGTGCTTCGCGTCAGGGGCACACTCCGGGTGGCCCGAGAGGTAGAGGGGGCTTCTCGAACTTTAGAGGGAATTCTAACGATAATGTCCGTTTCGATACTGTCGGGCGGCACCGAGATGGCTCAAATGTTTTTGATCGCCAGCACCAGTATCATGTATCGGACATCGATCAATCGGGATATCATGATTCTCAGCATGCATAGGAATGCGTTGGATGGGGGTCCGAATCAGTCGAGGTGCCGGTCGATCAGACGGGTCCTTATGTATCGGCTGAGGTTTTAGGTTCTACTGATCAGTTCCTAGTGGATACAGGAGCGACACGTAGTGCATTGTCTAGGTACTTGGTTCCGGGGGCTCCCCCATCCGGCTCAATAGTTACATCGGTAGGGTTTGACGGTACACTCTCCCGAAGCCCTCTTTCACAGCCCCTTGCATTTAAAGTTGATTGTTTTTCTGCGCCCTGTCCGTTTCTGCTTGCTCCGTATACACCGGATAACATTATGGGCCTTGATATGTTAAAGTACTTTAGGGCTACAATCCGCTGCTCCCCTGAGGGTGTGAGGGTGATCTTGAATGACAACTACCCCCGGTCTGGGCGGATGTGTACGATATCAGAGGATGCGTTGTTGGCTACCCTCCCCCGAGCTTTATGGGCGACTTCGGACACAGATGTGGGACAAATGGTGATTCCTCCGGTCCACATTAGTGTCCAGGAGGGGGCGGTGCTACCACGCCTCCCGCAGTATCGTATTTCCCAGGAGGGCGAGGAGGCTCTCATACAGATTGTGCAAGACTTGATAGCTGTAGGGGTAGTGGAAGAAGTTCCCTATAATATCTGTAACAGTCCGATTCTCCCAATTTTGAAAAAGGACACGGATGCGAAGGTCTATCGGTTCATAATTGATTTGAGGGAGGTAAACAAGATCGTGATACCTCAGTACCCGGTGGTTTCTGATATCACGACGTTGCTTACCTTGGTCCCGCCTACGGCAACCATGTTCTCAGTGATTGATTTGAAAAATGCCTTCTTTTCCATTCCCATTCACCCTGATAGCCGATTTCTTTTTGGGTTCACATTAAACAATAGATCTTATCGTTTTTGTAGAATTCCCCAAGGCTATACAGAAAGCCCTAGTATTTACAGTCAGGCTTTGAAACGACAGTTGGATTCCTTTGTTTTACTCGAGGGGGTCGCCCTCATTCAATATGTCGACGACATCTTGTTGGCGGCTGACACCCTGGAGTTGTGTGAAAAGAGCACGTTATCCCTCCTTTCCTTTTTAGCATCCCACAATCATAAAGTGTCTAGGAAGAAATTGCAATTCTGTAGACCAAAGGTGACTTATTTAGGTCACCTTTTGTCTAAGGAGGGGCGTGCACTCACACCAGATCGTATCCAAGTAATTTTGGACACACCGAGACCATCCACGCAGAAGGATGTGCGTGCATTTTTGGGCCTTGTTTCTTTTTGTAGACAGTGGATATTGGGGTTTTCACACATAGCTAAGCCATTACTAGCTCTTTTGACAAAAGACACGCCTATCCCAATCCCTTGGTCAGATGAGTGTGATGCTGCTTTTCAGCAACTGCGACAGGCCCTTTGTTCAGCACCAGTGTTAGGGACCCCTGATTATACAAAACCCTTTTCGTTGTATGTGCATGAGAAAGATGGATGTGCATTGTCAGTCTTAGTACAGATGCACGGCGACAAGCAGCGCCCTTGTGCATACTTTTCGGCTGTGCTTGATCCTGTCGCCCGAGCATTACCAGGGTGTTTTCGCTCGGTAGCGGCGACAGCTGTGTCAATACGCCAAAGTGAAGGAATTGTGTTGTCCCATAAATTGTTGGTGTTAGTTCCCCATGCTGTGGATGCCCTGCTTAATCAAACAAAGACGCAGCATTTGACCAGTGCCCGTCTAACGGGATATGAGCTGACGCTTTTGGCTCCTCATATTACGCTGAAAAGGTGCGTAACGTTAAACCCGGCCACATTGTTGCCATACCCCGAGACCCAGCCTGAGGCGCAGAAAGCGCATGATTGTATTCTTGTGACTGAGGAACAAACAAAGGGTCGTATTGATCTCCAGGATACGCCCTTTTCAGATGTAGATGGAGAATTGTGGGTAGACGGATCATGCCTGAAGCTACCAGATGGTACGACTTCAGCAGCGTATGCAATTACCACATTACACACGATAGTGGAGACAGCACGCATACCACAGAAATCAGCTCAAGCAGCGGAACTGATAGCATTAACACGAGCATGTGAGCTCAGTACAGGATTATGTGTGAATGTTTATACAGATAGCCGCTATGCCTTCGGAGTAGCGCATGACTTCGGCCTACTCTGGAAGGAGAGAGGGTTTTTAACGTCACATGGAGTACAGATAATGCATGGAGAGTTAGTTCATAATCTTTTAACTGCATTGACATACCCAAAGAAAATTTCTATCGTTAAGTGTAGCGCCCATAGGAAAGTAGTTGATAAAGTTGGAGAAGGGAATGCGTTAGCAGACCGGGTAGTACGGGAGACTGCGATGCAGCCCGGCGCTACTGCCATGTATGTAGTAAAGTCACAGGTGGAAAGATGGCGTGATGCGAAGGAGGAAGTGCGAGAAATGCAAAGGACCGCTGCTGATAAAGAGCGGGAGAAATGGGCTAGCGAGGGAGAGTTGGATGATGAGGGTTGTTGGAGAAATAAACAGATGGATAGATGGAAGTTACCCACGGCTTTTGTACAACCTATGGTTCAGATGGCACATGGGCTAGCACATGTTGGAGCTTCCGCAATTGTGAAATTGCTTACCCAAGTCTGGGAGCATCCAGAGATTGCTAGCACAGCAAAGAGGGTGGTGCAGACCTGTATGATCTGTCTGAAGTATAATCCAGGGAAAGGCACTCGAACTCCAGCAGGAGGATTTGCGACACCCACTGCACCCTTTGAGGTTCTGCAGATGGATTACATCCAGCTTGAGCGCTGTAACAATTTGAAGTATGTTCTAGTAGTGGTCTGCGCCTTCAGTAAATGGGTTGAGGCGTACCCTACGAAAGACAATACTGCAATGACCACGGCGAAGCTACTGCTAAAGGAGTTTTTCCCTCGATACGGCGTCTGTAGACTTCTGTGGAGTGATAATGGCCCTCACTTTGTAGCGGATGTTATAAAGTATGTCTTGAAGGGCCTAGGCATCACCCAGAAGTTCCACGCCGTATTCCACCCCCAGTCTGCAGGACTAGTCGAGAAATATAATGGTACACTGAAGCTTAAGATCGCCAAAATCCAAGCTTCAACGTCTTTGACTTGGCCAGACGCCCTGCCGCTGGCGTTATTGTCAATTAGGTCAGTGCCACATTCTCGAACCGGCCTTACGCCATACGAAATAGTATTCGGACGCCCAATGAACATTTGGGGTCCACCAAGGCCTAAGGCTGTGTATGATGTACCTTGTGTAATGATGAGCGATTATCTGGCACAGTTAACGGATAACTTGGTTTCTATTCATCAACAGGTCCGAGAAGCGCTCCCTGATCGGTCTACCGGCGAAGGACATGGTCTCCGGCCTGGGGATCATGTCATGGTGAAGGTCTTCGACAGAACGAACAGTTTGGAGCCGAGATGGGTCGGACCTGAGCAAGTTCTCCTTGCAACAAGGACGGCAGTGCGAGTCTCGAACAGGAAGAATTGGATCCATTCCTTACACTGTCGAAAGGTACCGCCCGGATTGGTGGAGTCTGCCGTGCTGACCGATCAACGAGAAATCCTAGCAGCAGAGACAGGCCGTGCTGCGGAGCCAAACGACACTGAGGAGCTCTTTCCGGACCACACGACTTCTGGAGGAAGGCGATATCATCTTCGACCAAGGAAGTAAGGTTTCCAGTACCGGGACATACTGTCAGAACGGCCCTTGGGTTAGTGAAACGGAGAGCCGATGAGGCAAGGGGGGGGGATCAGCCCTGCATTAGTGTAGCGACACCCGTCTTGGCCCGCTGGTGAAGAAATCAACCGCTGCCCAAGGGGAAGAGTTCTGACAGACTTTTTAGTTTCAGGAAGATATCAGGGTATTGTTTCTTTTGACATGGAGAAGAAGAAAATCCTTTGTGCGTTGGGGTTCATGCTAACAGTAGCTATTGTTGGGATAACCACATGGTTTGTGGAGGAGGCAACTCCTGCTCGAAAGACACTTGTGTTGACGACTCCAGTGCCTGCGGAGCACTACTTTTATACACTGCCATATCAAGAGTTGAAGCATCGACAATCCTATTTGAATAACACTTTCATTCAGATGCTGCATCACACCCACGTTGCTACGAACGCTACGAACTGTTGGATATGTGGGATGATGCCAGCCCATCAGAAGAAAAGAGGTACGCCATTCATACCACTTCCTTTCTCTCATAATGGCTCTTGTAGAGCATGGTACACTTTGCTGTTTGCCACTCGGAAACCGACAGTGGGACGATTGCTTTTTAGACTTAATAGAGAATGCCATCAAGACAAGAATGGGTATCCACAAGCGAATGGGACAATTTGGGAATGGGAAGAGTACCGACCGGACAATGAATCCATTCCCTATATCTTCACGAACACAAGAGACACTGTGGGGAAGGACAAATTCGTAATCCAAGTAGCACAAGCTCAAGCGGACCTGTGTGTCCAGAGTGTGGGTTTTATCCCTGTTGGTGTCAGTGATTGCATAACCGTATTGAACATTGACGGGTTGAATGACAGTACCTTCCTAGCGTCCCATAATACCTACTTTGTGTGTGGAAATAAAGGTTATTACCGTTTGCCGGCTGGGTGGTCTGGGGTATGCTATGTATCATTCCTATTACCTCCTGTATTCCTAGCACCCGCGTCATATCATAAGGATTTGAAACTTTTGAATAATGTGACTGTAAATAGATACAAACGTACTCTATCAATTGATGATGTGGATCAAACCGATACCAGCTTGCAACAGTATATTGATTTTAACTTAGGACTGTTTTTCTTTGTTGGAGCTGCTTTGAATAGTAGGAAGATCCGAAGATTGACAAGAGTGGTAGAAGCTGTGACCAATCAGACTGCTGCCGCTCTTGGGAATCTTACGGAAGAATTACAAATAACTAGGATTGTTGCATTGCAGAATCGTATGGTATTAGATGTAATGCTAGCTGATCGAGGTGGAGCCTGTAAAATTATTGGAAGTAGCTGCTGTGTGTTCATCCCTGATCATACGCCATCCGTTTATAACGCCATTAACAAGCTGCATAAAATAGCAGCTGAAATCCACACAGAAAACGGCACTTGGTCCTTTTCTGAATGGTTTTGGGCGTTGGTTACTGCCTGGGGATGGAAGGTCTTAACTGGTCTCTGCATTATTATAGCAGTTCTGTTCCTTTTCTGTATGTGTATTCAATGTGGACCATTGTGCTGTTCCGTATGCATTTCATTCTGCATTCCAGATAAGAAAGCTATTGCCGATGTTGCTCGACAGAAGGGTCTAGCTAAAGAGGTTAAGGGAATGATGATAATTGATATATATGATGATTATTCTTGGAAACCGGATGTCTTCAGTAAATGCTGAAAGGGTCGTCTGTTGTAAATTAAGGCAGAATGTGATTAAGCATTTACTGAAAACATTAATGCTTTCCCTTTAGATCATGTTTTCTTCGTTATGTTGACCGAAGTCCGGACTCCATTTTGTGTTGACATGCTGCCATGTGTTCACCACGAGGAGAGTCCGACCTCTGTGTTAGTTGCTCTTGTAATCTGCCTAGCAACAGTTTATAAATAGCTCCCTCTTGTCCATCTGGCGCATGCCCAGACTTGACCACATCTGTTATAATTAGCCTTGCTTGACCATGTGTTTCGCGGGCTCAAGGAGTGTGTTGGCTCCGCCCATGTATTGATTCAGTATCGAGAATGACCATAAATGGTAATGTTCTTCGGCCTTACGTTGTATCCACCCACTATGAGCCCCTCTGTTGTGTATAAAAGGGGACTGTGTACGAATGTTCTTTGTGCTACTCCATGCAATACTGAAGAGTGTTGTGTGGATTGTAGGACCACCCTTAAGGGTTAATAAATGCTGTTTTTGTACTTTGCAGTTTCCGTGCCAACTTCCTTATAGATTCCGTTACAGGAGAGCGAACCCTTGTGCCTTGCGGGCCTAGCTGGGGCCTGTATTCATCATCCTGCCCTCTAAATCTTCGTATATTTTTTAGTTGTAGCAGTTACTTTTAGCTTGCTTTTCTTCTTATGAGGAAGGGCTCACGGGCATGCCCCCCACCAATGAGATAATAGATGCCTCCTTACACTGGGTGTTCTGAGCAGCAGCACTGCATGACTCTCATAACAGACCTTAACACTTGACTGCACTCCCAATGTCACTCTTGTAACCGAACTTACTTGGTAAAGCCTAGGGTGACCACCAACATCCACGGGAGCGAAGACCAGGATCACCACTCTCCCCTAGGGTATATTCTTTGTCAGGAGCACAAGTGCACTAAACAACGATGTATACCACAGAGAAGAGCCGGGACCAATAAAGGAATTCCAGAGAGCCCACCAGGGAGGCGACAAAGTCTCGGGGGGATGACAGCAGCACGGTAGGGGACTGAGGACTGCAGTAAAATAAAATAATAAACAGGGAAACAAGATAAGAGAAGGATTAATTCTACCACTGTACTGTGGTGAGTAACTATCGCCTTCCCCCTAGGTATGTGTATTCTGTGGAATAAATAAAGAGTGAGTACCTTCGCAAAATCCTTCTTTATACGAAGTGGAGGTTCGTTGTATGGAGCGTGAGAGTCTGAAGGGTAGTCAAAAGCAAGGGATTCCCCAATCTCGCTATTCTCCAATTAAAGGTTGATTCTTGGTGGCGAGACGTTTAAGCAGCAATAAAGTTTTTGTTGAAGAAAAAGAAAAACCATTCAGTATGAGTCTAGAAAACTCCCACAAGAATCCACCAGGCTATCTGGAAATGATGGGGTGTTCGTATGATGGTTAACAGTCTGGTCGTTATGCCTCTTGAAACGCTCCAACATGAAATAAACTCAACGTTCCGAAAAAAACGACTCACGAGCAACGTGAGCTAAACACTAGAAACGCCAATAACGGCAATGTCCAAAAGTGCGGCGGGAATTTCCTCCGCCGATGATTCCTCCAGGCGAAGGCGTTTTACAGGCAGCAAAGCTCCAATGAATCCCGCAATGCGGGCAGAAGAGCGGGGACAAGGTAGTGATAAACATACACTATGAGGCGGAGCGAGATGCTGTGATACGCTCGGGGTTCCAAAAAAAGGATACCATGTGTCTTCACCGGTCCGCGGCTTAGGGAAAGCAAATAAAGTTCCAAAGGAAAGGTAGTCGATCAGGAAGCCTCCTTCTTGTGAAGGCGGGAAACCTTTCCGTGCAGCAGAGTTCAGCAAAATCAAGGAAAGAGCTAGGCGAGTTCCACAGGTGTAACAAGAGCTTCGGAAGCCAAGCAATGACTTCAAGGAGGGGCTTGGTTTAAACGTCCTCAGGGACCAATGAGCATCGTTAGGGGAGGGTTTGGGAAGGTACATCACTCTCTATCTATAGAGAGGCATTATGCGAGTTGTAGTGTATGTTAGGGATCGTGTTCAATGCACAAGTGGACGAGCGTGTAACACCCAAGGACCTGTGGTCTCCTGGCCACCTGCAGGGACCTATGTCAGGCAGCAGTTTGAACTACCCCTTCTTCGGGCACCTCCAGCCAGAACTGGCCAACATAATTACATGGAAATCATTTCCACAAGGGTCTCCCGCAAGGTCATTCTTCTTGTCCCCTATTTGGGAGTGGAGAGGTCAGTTTCACTGACCATGGATACAACAGAGTCCTTAGAAATTTAAGGTCTATAGTGTTCCTTCTTTCCAAACTGGGAGGTCATCCACATAGTGGGCCCTTCCTTCTTCATGTGGAGTTCCTCCTCTTCTCAAAGGTGTGTACCTCGTAGTGAGGTTTAAAATTTGAGGATAAGAGTATTAGAAAATTGGCATCTCTAGCCAATTCAAAAATGTCATATCAACCCTCCAACCTGATGCCCAGCACGTTGGGTAATTTTAAATATGGCAAAATGCAAGTGGGTGCCTGTAATATCTTCCTGGGCTTCGCTTCTCTCCCTACCTGACCTAAAACCGATTCCTTATCTCCAATACTTCCAAGAAAGTCATTGCTTTGTCTGGTTCTCGAGGCATGCTTGTATTAATATTGTTCCTGTTGAAAGGGGCAGGTTAGGCTATTTGGTGAAGTATCAATTCAAAAGCGTATACAAATTGCTCCCTGAACTTCTTCCCCTGCCATTGCAAGGCTATACCCCTCCAAAGGGGCTTACTGTCCCGGGGAGGTTTCAAATTCCCAGCTGGACAGCAAAGTAATTAATTTAGCACAGCAGGCTAGTTCAAAACCCGAAACTAATTAATGGATGGCTCAAGAAATTTTTCAAAAAGAAGTATATAAAGGAGCTCTTACATGAGAAAATGCATGTTCTATTTGAGCTCAGGGCCCATTTAAACATAGGGAAAGGTAGGTTAAACCTTTAGTGTGTAATTTTGTATTTTCCATTCACTTTCAATGGTTTATGTGTCGGAAACATCTAATACATTTTTGATTTTGAAAATCTCAAGCACACTCACTAAAAGCAGTAATTCCATTCAATAGCTTCCATCGTTTCTTCTTCAGTAAGAGATCGTAAATTTCATAACTGCTAACAGATCCTCACCTATCTTCTATACACCTACTTCTGAAGAAATGCATCATTATTATGAGATTGCTGGATGAAATCTACAGGCACTTAAAACAATTCACCGTTCACATGGGGACTACTCTAGCCACTGAATGTACTCATTGGCATTTTGCTTTATAGTGAGCTATTAAATCCATCAACATTTTGTTGATGGACAACTTTCATATCATCAGTTGAACATGAAAACAGTGATGAGTTCTCTGTTGGTTGATATTGATAATGGTGGCTCATGGGGCTGCTATATGATTTTTATCAAATGTCTACACACTAAAGATACTCAGGTCTAAATTTTAAATCAGAGTGTCTACTCCATGACACATTCCAGCAAGCAACAGGCATTATATGGATCCTCTGAATAATTAGCATATAAAAATATCCAATATTCCACTTATAGTTTTTTTTATATAAATCAAAGGCATCCTCTATAAATAGTCATATTAAACATCCCACTGTAGCGTTCACTCATTAAGGTTGCTGCTTGAACTTGCAACTGGCACAGCAACAGCATCACCAGGCTTAAAACCAGACAGTGCAACAATGAGAGAATGGGATCTCAAACCTTCTTCTGATTCACAAGTGTTTTGAACTTCTTTTCAATGCAGATTTGTCGGGTCTGTACTTTATTCAATTTTTTTGGGGTTGTATGATGGAACAGAGCAGGTTGAAACATTGCATGCCTTTACAATACATTTTTTACCCAGCATTATTTAGCGCACATATGCTTTTACCTCACATGCCATTACCATGTTTTAGTCTAAATAAGAAAAGTATTAGTAAGGTAAGCTTAAATATATATATATATTTATAATTTTTATCTTTTTGGTGGCAGACCCTCCAAACCCCCATACTTACCTTAAATGTGTGGTAAAATGCTATATGTAGCAAATACTTGCATGGTAATAAATGCTTGGTAAAGGCACTGTAATGTAAAAATCGCATTGTAAAGACTATTTGTTCCATGTGTTGGGGGGAGGAGAATCCCCACATCTTCGAATGCTTTGTTGAATGTTGACCAATTGCTTATTGCACTCCACCCTGAAATGACTCCCCCTCTTATTTATAGCCACTTTTTGGTTTGCCGTTTTTGGGCAGTAAATCTTGGTACCTCAAGGTTCCTCCTGCTCTGCCTATCTTTACTGCCCCACCTCTTCGGCCCCGAGTCTGCAATCCTCTTTGCAAGAAATGGTGGCATTAGTTGAGGGGAATGAGTACTCACCTCAAGTAATAACTAAAACCCTTGTCACTAAATAAACTTGAGGTCAACGCCCTGATAGCTATGGCACAGAGCAGGCAGATTTAACTTAAGCAATGTATAAAGTGATTTTGCAGTACCAAAACCGTAATAGTCAAAACAAAACTCAAGAAAAATCATGGAGCAATTTTGAAAATCAGAGTGGGTTTAATAAATAAGCTGACACCAGAAAAAAAAGAAACGGAATCCTGAGTTATGAATTATTAATGTTTTAATATTTAATTATGGCTGGCTGTGAAGGAGTGCAGCTCGTATACAGAAACCAACCTTTAGGTCAAATGGTCATCCTGCCAGTGAAACAGACACACCTCACTCACCTAGGGCCTTTTTCCTACTCAGGGAACAGTTTTCACACCTCATCGAAGGGGTTATTCAGCTGCAAGTGACTGTTGGGGCTCATACCAATAGGCCTGCAGAGACATTAGGCTTCACCAGGGAATTGGGAATGTAATAAATATTTCAAAAATTCAAGAATTAAATTTGTAGATGTTGCCTAGCTGTAGATACCATTATTAAATATATTATTGTATCTCAATAAGTTCCTGAAGAACAACCAAGCCTGATGCAGTCCAAATAGCTTTTAGGGCATTTTCTTTGTTCATGTTTAAAACTAAAGTTTTACATGCATTACCTTTAAATGCCATGCATCCTTCCTTATGGGCAGTGGGGCAAACTTAGGGGTGACATTATTATATGTGGGTAAGGCTTTGACCTCTCAAAAGGTGTTATATTGACACATTAAATTCAAAGTTTAAAACCTTAACAGGCAGGATACAAATAGTAGACCTATATTCGTATTTACACTGTCACTGTAGTGGGTGGCACAATGGGACACTAGTGTACCCTTTCTATCATTTGATAGCGACTTATAAGTACATTAAATGTACTAATCAGACCAATGCCAATTCCATCAAGGTGCAGATGGCACTTCATTATTGCATTGCTGGGGTAAAGTGTACAGACTTTTACAGCCATCAAAATAGGGTTCAGAAAAAATGCTAAATATCATAAGTGGGACGGGTAGGCCCAGACGTGGGTCCTGTGCTCTCCATGCCACTGGATTCAAGCTATCCTGGCTGAACAGGGGTGAAACCCCGAAACCAGTCCTAGGATGCTTGTTTCCAGTCCAGGGAGGACCTGGCTTGGCAGTTCAGGCTGGACGGTTCCCATTAGGCCCAGATCTCTGTAATGGGGTGAATGTATGACATTGTTCTGCATTCTGTCCATCAACTGTTGTTTTTGCATTTGTCACCCCGAGTGGGACGGGTATGCCCAGACGTGAGTCCTGTGCTCTCCATGCCACTGGAATCAAGCTATCCTGGCTGAAGAGGGGTGAAACCCCGAAACCGGTCCTAGGATGCTGGTTTCCAGTCCAGGGAGGACCTGGCTTGGCAGTTCGGGCTGGACTGTTCCCTCCCATGAAGAACAGGGTCAAGACTGATTTGCATATGGCTGGGTTCAAACTGGAATGGCATGGTGAGCAAATAAACGATGGATTTAGGCCCAGATCTCTGTACTGGGGTGAATGTATGACATTGTTCTGCATTCTGTCCATCAACTGTTGTTTTTGCAAATATCATAAGTGGACATACAAGAAAGGTGGATTTCTCACACACACTCTTTTGTAAAGTGCCTTGTTGCTTTGAATTTAGGTTCAGGCTGTATAAAACTACAGACATCCATTCATTTTATATAGTATATACATACCTAAACACTTTGTCCAGTACTGTGAAAAGGATGGGGAGTTATACATATTTATAGTTATATCTCACAACCTGACCAAATGTTCATGTACATTACATTTCATAGTGTTATCTTAAATTAAAAGGAAGACCATCTAAAACAATTAGTGTTTCTCTCTGTCTAGAAGGAGAATTTAGTTACCTCCAAACACATCTGAAACCCCATTTTCTGCACAAGTGCATTCAGCTTTCATTTTAACGAAAAGCATTAATTGGTCTCTACAGTACTCCCTTTATGAACCATGAAGGTGGCATGACTCAGTAGAATCGCTCATCATTGCCAAATTCTACAACTATTGCCTCAACTCTGTGTAGGTGAGGAGGGCAATATTGTTGACAAATGTGACTGCATTGACACAAAAAAAGTTTAGGTAATGCGTCCCTCGCTCTGTTGTATTATTGCTATATTTGCAATTGTTATGTCCTGCTTGTCTAGAAAATCTAAGGAACAAACTTATACCTCAAACCATGTTTTGAAGAGACTTAGCATATGAATTCATAACAAAAGGGACAAAAGGATTTGTGCTGTTATCAAGGCATTGTTATAGTATTTAGTCAAGAGGAGTAGTATGAGTTCATGGTCTCACAGTTCAAGCTTGAATTGGATAGAAATGCTCAAAGTAGACTAATCTATCTATATAATTAAATCCCATTTTTCATGGATGTCCTGCTGGCCATAATCCATGGCTAACATCATACTGTGTTGAAGTTCTGCTTCTGAAGGGTTCCTAAAGGAATGTATGTTCTTATCCCGCAGTCTTTTTCCCCGCAGGGAATCACAACGCGGTTGTTACAACGGGGGGGGGGGCGCTGGATGTTGGAATAGTATAATTTACTATTCCAACTCCAGTCTTTTCGGACAATAGGGAAGGTGTTGGATTTTAAATCCAACACCTCCCCCCCCCCTCCGCAAGTTGTTGTTCTGACTTGCGGAGTAATGGTATATGGAATCACAACGCGGTCGTTGTAACGACCGCGTTGTTATTCACTGCGGGGAAAAAGATTTGTGGTAAACGTTGTTTACCTTCCTAAAGGGATACCTACAGTCAAAAATTACTAGTGTCTCTAGAAAAAGTCCAGATGGGACCCATGGCTAGGTCCATTTGTGCTGGGTCCTCCTTTGGGTCCTAGCATCACAGCTGTAGAATGTCGCCGCATGGCTCAAAGTGCACAGGCGAAATATAAACATGTTCCACACCTTGTCACACACATTATCATGTCCAACTACCTTTTGCTACAAATCGGTGATTGATTGTTTATGAATATGAGACTACATACTTGGTTAAAATGTTTAAATATTACTTTCTATGTATGTGAGTATATATCTATATACACAGATGCAAAGCTAAAGTTAAACCTGTGTGTGTTTAAATATGCACACACACTCACATTCTCTTTCTCTCTTTTCTTGACTGCCCTTTGCAGGTGGCCCCAGTCTTGTCTGGAGACAAAACTGTCAAGCATATGAATGTTAATCTTATTATCATACGTTCACATTATTATTATTATTATTATTATTTTGCATTTGTAGAGCGCGACAGCTACCTCCAACGGAGGTGTCCCGGCGCTAGCATCCAACCAGGAGGGTAATGAGCCAGAAGAGAGATCGAGGGGAATTAGAGGATATCAGAGAGGCCAAACAGCCACGTTTTGAGGGCTTTCCTGAAAGGAAGTTCCTCCTTTATCTGGCGCAGATGGTTAGGCATCAGATTCCAGAGCGTGGCTGTTTTTACCGCAAAGGCTCTTCCTCCCAACCTTACTTTCCTGAAACGTGGAATGGCTCGGAGATTCTGGTTGCTGGAACGAAGGGTTCTAGCATTCTGATATTTTTGGAGCCTGTGTCTCAGATAGAGAGGCCCAACCTCTCTGAGTGCTTTATGGGCTAGGGTCAGGGCCTTAAACCTCACTCTCTTTTTAACCGGCAGCCAATGAAGGCTTTGCAGATGGGGGGTAATGTGATACCGTAGGGGTACATTTCTAATAAGTCTCGCGGCAGCATTTTGGATCCTTTGAAGTCTCCTCAAAAGATAGTCAGGGAGACCAATGAAAAGGCTGTTGGCATAGTCCAGCTGAGAGGTGATGAGCGCATGGACCACCGTCTGCCTGCATTCCATAGGAAGAAGGTGGAGGCACCTGCGCAGTGCCTTCAGTTTCCAAAAGCATTGTGAAGATATGTACGATATTTGAGTTTTGCCAGTTAGTTGGGTGTCAATTCTAAAACCCAGATTCCTGGCAGAGTTGACCGGGATCGGTGGAGGGTTTAGTTCTGCTGGCCACCAGAGCTCGGATTGGGGAGGGAGGGGCTGATTAAAAAACAATATCTCAGTCTTATCAGTGTTCAACTTCAGGCAGTTATCTGTCATCCAAGATGAGATATTAAGAAGGCACTGCCTGAAGTTGACAAAAGCATTCTCACTCTGCTCTTTGAAGGAAAAGATAAGTTGAGTATCGTCAGCATAGGAAACAACACGGACACCCAGATCTTCCACGATAGATGCCAGCGGGGCCAAATACACATTAAACAGTGACGGACTTAGTGCGGATCCCTGCGGGACCCATTGTAGCAATGTCGTAGAGCTGGAGACATGAGGGGGAAGAAAGACTTGTTGGGATCTGTCTTCCAAAAATGACTGGAACCAACGTAACACGGTCCCCGTGACTCCTAATGCGTGGAGTCTGTTGAGCAAGATCTAATGGGAGACCGTGTCGAAAGCTGCTGACAAGTCAAGCAGCACGAGCATGGCACAGTTTCCTGTGTCCATCGTCTCCCGAATTGATTCAACCACCTCCAAGAGAGCTGTCTCGGTGCTGTAACCTGCCCTAAAACCTGATTGTGAATCATGCAGGCAGCTATTGGATTCAAGAAAATCCGACAGCTGTCTCTGTACCTCCTTTTCCAGAATCTTCGCAGGTGCGGGGAGTAGAGAGATAGGTCTGAAATTTTTCAGTTCAGTAGGATCAGCGTCCTCTTTTTTAAGTATAGGACGAACAAAGGCTTTCTTCCATTCTGTAGGGAAGATTCCAGTGACCAGAGAGGTATTCCAAACATTATTCAGAGTGTTGTTGACTACGGGGGCAAGGAGTTTGAGTATTCTCGCCGGGCAGGGATCGGAAGGACATCCCGACTTGACTTTCATTAAATCTTTCAAGGAGGCGTCCTTCTCATACCGACGAAAGACTGACCATTTAACTGAATGGCATATCGGTGGCATCATCTGCTCATCCGTCGTCGGGAATGTGGAGTAAATGTCCGCAATTTTATCATGGAAGAAAGAGGCTAGTTCATCACACAGCGGAAGAGACGCCGGGATAGTGCTTTTTAGGGACTGCGGTTTCAAAAAGCTCTCCATAATCTTAAAGATCTCCCTTGGGGAGTTTTCAGCTTCCATGATTTGTTTAGCCAAGAAGTCTCTCATGGTTTTACGTTTGAGGGTGTGAAATTTCCTCATTACCTCTTTATAGGTATCTTTTGCTGAGGTTTCATAGTTTCTCCTCCAAATACGTTCCAGCTTTTTGCAAAGACTTTTTTCCAGTTGGAGTTCAGCGTTGAACCAAGGTGCTGACGGCCTCCTCCTAGGTACCTTACAGGATTTGATCGGGGCTATCTTGTCTAAGGCAGAGGTCAGCCATGCATTGAAGAGGGAGGAATCTCTAGATGGATTGCCGGAAAGGGAAGGAGTGGTCTTATCTAGTTCACTTCTCATTGTGTCAGGGGTAACTTTCCTCCAGTTTCTTCTGTTTTGTGTAGTAGGTCCGTCGTGCTTAGCTGGGCACATCAGTCCCAGCTTAAAGGTGACTAGCATGTGGTCAGACCAGATAACTGGCAGCGGCTTATCCACAGTGATGGACCTGTCATTGGTAAAAATAAGATCTAATGTGTGTCCAGCTGTATGCGTGGGATCTTGAACTCTTTGCACAAGGTTTAGACTTTTTAGCGCCTCGCCTACTAAAGAGGCCAGAGGGCAATTGGCCAGGTCCATATGTACGTTGAAGTCTCCTAACACCATATAGTTGGAGTATCGTAACGATAGGTTGGCGATGCAGTCGAATAGTATTGGCCAGTAGGAAGTTGGAGTGCTGGGGGGTCTATAGATCAAGAGTCCTGCCACCAACAAATTTTTGGAGGGTTTAATTTGGAAGGACATGGCCTCAATGGGACCTAGCTCTGCTACTTTTTATATGAAATTTCCCACTTCTCTTTCAGAATTATTGCTAGTCCACCCCCAAGTCTGTTATCAGCTCTGTTGGCTATAACCATTCTGTAGCCCACGGGAACAGTCAGACAGATGTCCGGATTTGAACCCTCTCGCAACCAAGTTTCGGTTAAAAATAGGAGATCTAAGCCAGAGGTTTTTAGAAGTAGCCAGAGATCATCAGCATGCTTGGGCAGAGATCTGCAATTTATCAGAGCTGCTTTGATGTATTGTTTCTCATGAGCAGTCTCCAGAGTGGTAGCATTTGGCTTTATGTAGGTTTCGAGCGATTTTATTGTGGTTGGTCTAGGCAGGTTGAACTGACAAGATTCACAATGTGATACGCAGGGGTTTCCATCCTTAGCCAGTAGTCTGCCCAGTGAAAAACAGGTAGGCTTTACACAAGTTACCTTATCCAGATCGAGCAGCTGTTTCTTAGACCAAACTTTTCTCTCCCCTAGCGGAAAAGGGGCAGAGTGTCCGGCCCCGGGCGCGAGACGAGCGCGGACGGGCGCAGACGGGCTTGCCTTTGGCGCGCCTTCGGCGCGCCGGCGGCGCGCCCGCTGCGCGCGTCCGCTGCGCGCTCGCGCCGTTCTGCCCCTAAATGCCTCTTTGTGCTCGTTGATTGGCCCAGGCATCACACACCCCCTCGGCCCACAGAGTCAGTGCGCATGTGCCGAGCGCAGCCACTGAAAACTCCACTATTGCGCCGTCAACAGAGATGGAAACAGGACACCCAAGGTAAAATCACGTCACACACAAAGCAGGCAAACAGGAAAAAGGTAAAAGGTTAAAAAAGGATTTTAAGTTTAAAAATGCTGTGCAAATTCGCAAAGAACAAGCAAAGTCACGTCTCTCCCGGCTGAGCCTCAGGAGGATGCAGTAGTGCGCGCTCGCGCCGTTCTGCCCCTAAATGCCTCTTTGTGCTCGTTGATTGGTCCAGGCATCACACACCCCCTCGGCCCACAGAGTCAGTGCGCATGTGCCGAGCGCAGCCACTGAAAACTCCACTATTGCGCCGTCAACAGAGATGGAAACAGGACACCCAAGGTAAAATCACGTCACACACAAAGCAGGCAAACAGGAAAAAGGTAAAAGGTTAAAAAAGGATTTTAAGTTTAAAAATGCTGTGCAAATTCGCAAAGAACAAGCAAAGTCACGTCTCTCCCGGCTGAGCCTCAGGAGGATGCAGTAGTGCGCGCTCGCGCCGTTCTGCCCCTAAATGCCTCTTTGTGCTCGTTGATTGGCCCAGGCATCACACACCCCCTCGGCCCACAGAGTCAGTGCGCATGTGCCGAGCGCAGCCACTGAAAACTCCACTATTGCGCCGTCAACAGAGATGGAAACAGGACACCCAAGGTGAAATCACGTCACACACAAAGCAGGCAAACAGGAAAAGGTAAAAGGTTAAAAAAGGATTTTAAGTTTAAAAATGCTGTGCAAATTCGCAAAGAACAAGCAAAGTCACGTCTCTCCCGGCTGAGCCTCAGGAGGATGCAGTAGTGACCCAAAGACTATCTGATTTCAAGCAGTGCAATTTTAAAATGCAGGATGTTTTTGCATGCGACAGGAACGTTTTGTGGTTGAATACACAGAATACATATGCCTGCTCTGCTATTGGAGTACAGAGAAGGTAGTCACTATTATGTATCCACCAGAGCACAGATGTCTTTTAAATCACAATGCTGATAAAGTACTTTTTTATTTTTACAGCACACTGCTCAAAAGCACCTGGTATTACCATTTTTACTGTCTTTTCAGAAGGCATGTCTTTTTCCTCCAGTTAATTTATTTTCACTATAGATGAAAAAATAAAGGGCATCTAAAGATGTTTGGTATTCAGTACCGAGCTTTAGAGCATCTCGGTTTAACATGGTTTCCAAGGGCTCTTAAAGGCTATTTTTCTTTCATGATATTTACCTTTTACCTAGGACTTGTGAGGCTTTGAAAGCTTGTTTAAAAAATATAAATGTTTATACCAAAAGAAGGAGAAAATAAAGAACAACATACTTAATAATTAAAGATTTTTTATGTTGGTCATAGAGACCGTTTTAGGTGTCTCACCAGCCGACAAACATATCAACATGCATGTAAGAAATTGAGTTAATAGTTGAGAGGGGTGGAAGCCCCACTCAAGCAACAACCACAATTCTTGTCAAAGTGAACCAAAAAGGTCACTAAACTAACCTGTGCTCAGCTGTGAGAAATTGGGCTACTGGTTGAAGGGGTAACCCCTATGCAAGCAGCAATGTCTGTCAGGGAGAAAGACAAGCAAAGCCAAAAGTAGCATGTGCTTTATCCTGTGCTTGGTACAAAAGCAGTCAGGATTAACTTAGAGGCAATGTGTAAAGTATTTATGCAGCACACAAACAGTAATAAAGTGAAAACACAACACAAGTAGTGTCTCACACCAATTTAAAAGAATAGAGCATCTTTTAATAAATAATGGCCTTCTATTGCAATTCAGTCTTCTAATGCAAAACTCTTGACTGTACCTACCTTCAAGAAAGTACTGTGGGGTGGAAAACATTTTATGATTAGCACTGCAAAGATTTGGAATTCCCTTCCTCTTAACCTCAAAGATTTTGGAAAGACCTTGAAAACGTGGCTCTTCGTTCACTAATTTTCGTCTCCTTCCTCTACTACCCCTGAATCTGTCTCCTTCCAAGGCAGCGCCAAGACACCCTTGGGTATTCGAGCACTATGAAAAATATACTATCATAACATAACAATATCATTATTGGGTACACTCATGGGGAGCCTGGAGGCCCCTCATTTTTTGTATTACCACATAGTCCTCCAATTACAATGGGCCTCCCACTGATGGTGACTGCACCAGAAGAGGAGACCCAGTTGGCATGGCTGTACAAATGCATAGCACACAAATATATAATAACCAGGAAGACCATGTCATTATAACAGATGTACAGTGGAGTTGGGGCAAAATCTGCACAGGTCACAATTCCTATCAGAAAAATTCTCAAAAGATAATGCTGCAAGTGCTACTGGGAGGTCCAGCATATGGGGTCGCAAATTGAGGACATTACGGCCTAGCGACCACAGGGGACCTGTACGACAATGACCACCTAATATCCTAAGAGAAGATAATGATCCATTAAGGGGCTCCCCTGGCGTCTTTATAGAATATGGCAGAATCATGGGCACAATTCATGATCTGTAGGGCCCGACAGCACTCTCCAAATCTCCCAACGGCGCAACACTGTCCATGCTACTAACATTAGGTCCGGGTGGAAAGCTGTCGCCCTCCTGTACAGCATGAGAACCTTGATGAGACCTCAACCCACTGAGGGATAAATGGTCTTGGGTCATAGGTCAGGACATGGCTGACAAGAAATGGGCCTTAGCTTTAGAATACCCAACAAACGTTTGCAGACACCAGAGACTCGCACTGCAGCAAATCAACTTATTATACAGAGCCCACCTCATCTCAAGGAAACTAGGGTTTATTCACTACCAGACTACTTCTGTGTGCCCTAGATGTGGCACTGATGACACCAGATTCCCTCACATGTTTTCGTCTTGTATAGTACTTACCTTTAGGAAGGCACCTAGAGGACACAACAGGTTGCACTACTTTACTGAACATAAATACTGCATCCTGTGCCTATTTCACCATCCTAAGAAGAAACTCATTTTGTTAGTCTAGCCGGTACTCTAGCAAAAAGGACCATAGCCACTAATTGGAAATTAAACAAAAGACCCAGAATTCCACAACGTAGCCCAGTGAAATAGTGGGTGCAGTCGAAACTAGAGCCCCAATATAGAGACAACTGATGGGGCATGGGAACACCTGAACACTCACAAGGTAGGATAATTACCTTATGACCTTCTGTTAGAAATGGGGGTATCTAGTTGGCAGAGGTAGGTATCTTTGTATAAATAGGGACCCTTACTTCTACTCAGGGTAAGGGAGCCACACTTCTAAAATAACACCTGCTCACCCCCTTGGTAGCTTGGCACGAGCTTATCTCAGAGGCAGTGTGTAAAGCATTTGTGCATGCATACAGTAACACAGTGAAAACACTACATATGGACACCACACCAGTTTAGAAAAATAAGTATTCTTTATCCAAACCAAAACAAGACCCAAAACAACAAAATCCCACAATACAGTAAAAAGATGTGACTTTTAAATGGTAGAAAAACTTCAGTTCAAAACAAATTGCAGATGCAACACTTTTCACACAAAGTACCTTGGATGATTCATGCAAACAAAAAGAAACAGGCCACAGGGAAGGTGATACATTGGTTCCTTACTGTTGCGCATGGGAGGTGATGCAACGGTTCCTTACCGAAGAGGAAGTGATGCATCGGTTTCTTACTGAGTGAGGAGTTGATGCATCGGTTTCTTACTGTGTCCCCCAACGATGCAACTGACTTCGCACCTCGATGCGATGCGACAATCTGGGATGATGCGTGGATTCTTGCAGCTGCACAGCAGGGCTTGCGTCTGAATTGGTGCAGTGATCTCGAACTTCGGAGATCGTTGCACACGATGCGGCGTGCGGCCATTTCTCAAGCTGCGGTGGCAGGCACTGCAACAGTTTCTTCGCCGATGCGTCGGAAACAGGTACCAATGCGTCACACTTCTCGGTGTTGCTTTGATTTTCCCAGCTCCCAGCAGAAAAACGTCTCTATAGGTCCAGAAAACAGCAGGCAACTCTTTGCAGGTCAGAATTCCCAGCAAAGAAGTTCAGTGGAGCTGGTGGTGAAGTCGCTGTGTCCCTGAGACTTCAGAACAGGAGGCAAGCTTAGTTTCAAGCTCTTGGAGATCTTCCTCAAGCAGGGGAAAGAGCAAACAGCAAAGTCCTTTCTCCTTTCCTAGGCAGCAAGTGACCACTGCAGGCCAACCCCACACAGCACACAGCAAAGGAGCAGTACTTCTCCTCAGTCCTTCCAGCTCTTCTCCTTGGCAAAGGTTCCTCTTGATTCCCAGAAGTGATCCAAAGTTCTGGGGTCTGGGCCCCAATATTGATACTGCAAAATCATTTGTTCTCAGGTGGCAGAGAAGCCCTGTGCTTGGTCAAAACCAGTTCTGTCCTCTATGGTGCAGCTTCCTGGCAGCAGGTGGAGACAGCATTGTGGAAGGCAGACAAGTCCCATTCAGGTGAAAGGAAATCTCCTCCCCCTACTCTAAATGGAGCCCAGGTCTATTCAGCACAGCCCTGAATCATCAAACCCTCTGGAGCCACTGCTCCTCCCCAGCCCCTGTCATCCAAAGCCAGACATGCAAAACACAAACCTAGCAGAGGCACACTGGATGCTAAGCAAGAAAATACCTACTTTCTAAAAAGTATTATTTTCAAACACAGAATGTAAAAATAACCCTCACTAAAAGATGCATTTTAACATTCTGAGTTCAGGCATACTAAACTTTATTTTCCTACCTTTTTCTCAGAGGTACTTATATTTATAAGATGTTATAAGCAAACTCCCCATTCTGTCCTATGGGAACAGGTAGCCTTGCAATAGTGAAAAATTAAATTGACAGTATTTCACTATCAGGACATGCCACACACATCAGGGCATGTCCTACCTTTTCCATAGATTGCACCCTGCCCACAGGAGTACCTTGGGCATACCTAAGAAATGGTAAGGTTAGGGTCTGGTAAGTGGGTGCACTTGCCAGGTCGACATGGCAGTACCAGACTGCACACAGGCTCTGCAATGGCAGGCCTGAGTTACATGTACGGGCTGCTTATGTGGGTGGTACAATCAGTGCTGCAGCACACTAGCAACATTTGATTTACAGGCCCTGGGCACACCGATTGCACTGTACTAGGGACTGACTAGTAAATCAAATATACCAATCATGGAATCACCAATCCATAACAATAATTTACAAAGGGAGCACTTGCACTTTGGCACTGAACAGCAGTGGCAAAGTCCCCTAAGCATCTAGACCAGCAAAACGGAGTCCAACACACAACAAAAACACAGGGTTCAAAGGCAAGAAATGCAGGTAAGACCCACGGCAATGGTGCAAGGTCTAACACCTTCCTATGCTCCGCAGACCCCATGCATATACCAGTCTTGGTGTGACCCTCAACAACAGCCCACAGAGCCCTATCAGGGGAGACCCCAGTACAAACCTAGCTCCTGTAGTACCCCCTAACCAAACCTAATACTGAACATCTGCTGGCCCTGATTTTGCACCAGATGGTGGAACAGCAGTTCACTCCACCATGGAACAGGGACTGAGATTACTTAATGGATTCCATCCATCACGTTGTTCTTGCAACCTTCTAAAAGTGGTATTTTCAGAACAGTAACTTTAAATCTGTCTTTACTATTAAAGAGGATTTGAAATTGCAATACAAGTGAGCAGAAGAAGTATTTTCTCTCAGCTCCCAAAATGAAGATATCACTAATTAGTGCTAATACGTTAGGCCAGTGTGAGTGTATGGGAGAGGTAGCCTTGCTACAGTAAAAAACTAATTTGGGAGTTTTTCATTTCCAGGACAAGTAAAACTTAAGTACTACTTTTTAAAAACGATAAACCCTGCTGTGTATGCTGTTAGGTTTTACTAAGTGGTGACTTATAAATATTCAAAAGGAGGGTTTCGTTCTGGCAAAAAGGTGTATTTTGTCAGGTTTAACTATCAGTTCAAAACTGCACTACAGGCTGAAACGACAGACCTAAGGCATGCTTTACTTTGAAACTGTAGTGGGTGGAAAATTAGCACAGCAGCCGCTAGTAGCACTTGATTTGCAGGCCCTCAGCACATGTAGTACCATTCACTAGGGACTTGTAAGTAAATTAAATGTGCCTATGGGGTATATACCAATTTTACCATGTTTAGAAGGGAGAGCATCTGCATTTTCCAACTAGTTAACAGGAGGAAATTGTGCAGAACCCTAAAAGCCAATAAAAACGAGCTCAGCAAATGAATGCAAATATCTGGGGTGACCCTGAAGAAAGGACCAGGTCCCACATTTATGAAGTAAAAAGATTGTACATTACAAATATTCACAGCTGAAAACCCATGAAGTATAGTTTTAGCTAAAGTGCCACCTTCCACAAATTTCCCCAAAATGATACCTCTGTCAAGATGTATAGAACCCTGTTGACCTCATAGTTTAAATCATTAGGTATGATGGTAGAGTTGTAAGGCTAATGGATGCTTCACAAGAAATGATTTTGAAAACACACACATTCTGTAAGATACTGCCTACATAGGATGCATATTTTAAATGTGGTATTTTTGTTCTACTTGGAAGCAGATTCGACTTCCCTATGCGAACATACAAATGTGTGTGTGTTTCCTCAGGATAACTACTTCTAAGGCCATGGGTGTATGATGGGAAACTCAAACACGCTGATTTGAAAGTAAGTCACATAGCACTGCAGCTATTTGATTTTTCTATTCGCTTTACATTTTAATGTAACTGTGCAGAACGTTCTCATTGCATATTCATGGCGGATGAGGCCTAACGCGACCTGACAGAGCGATGTCATGTTTACGAGTGCCAGCTGAGTAGGCTCTGAATTATATCCCCAGTGTTGGCCTGTGTTTAATGTTATATGGCCTGGTGGCTGTATATTTTATATGAATCACTGTGATGTTTTAGAGCGCAGAAAGAGAAACACAGGCTTCTGAAACCAGCTCATGCCACAATCGTATCTCGGCTCTAGGTGACTTTAGACGACGACATTGGCTGTAATATGGATGCGTATTTAACTTGAGCGAAAACCCGAACTGCACACTAATACCTTTTGTTGCATAATACATTTTCCATATGAAATACAGTAATGCTGAAGAAAAGAACACACTCTTGTTCCTGAAAGATACAGAGATGACTTTGTTTAGGTTGAGATGCCCTTGAGACAATGAAAACTTGATTAAGAGTGATTCCTCTGATGCACTGTGAAAGCACTAATACTTTAATCTTGTTCTACATTACCATAGAGATGGGCACTATTTTGAAAAATAATTTAATTGTCAAAAGTTCGTCATAGATTGAGGGGGTAGATTTGTGGTGACATTTTGGATGGCGATTTGCAACATAATTAATTCTCCATATGAAAAACACATGGGGGCATATTTATAATAACTGACGCATCCCTGCATATCAGCAGGAATGCGCCAGTTATTTTGCGCCCCTGCTCCGCCACCATGGATGCGCCGCATTGATAATGCGGCGCACCATGGGGCAAAAACGGCACAGATGCGTCACGCATCTGTGCCGTAAAAGTGGCGCATTGCTGGAGTTGCGTCGCAAGCGCTACGCAGCTCCAGCAATGCTCTGGGGGGCCCTATCTTCACAATGCTGCGTCAATCCTTACGCCTGCTTCAAGCAGGCGCGGGGTTTTGACGCAGCATGGGCTCAAAAGTGACTGAGTGAAATCTTGTAGATTTCACTCAGCCACTTTTAGGAGGCGTTCCTGCGCCGGAACGCCCCCACCTGCCCTGGAACGCCTACATGTGGCGCAGGGCTTTACAACGTGACGCATCTCCCAGATGCGTCACGTTGTAAATACCACGCACCATGGCGCAGGATTTGCGCTGCTGCTGCATCACAAAAGTGACGCAACGGCGGTGTAAATGAGGCGCAAGTCAAACATAAATCTACCCCATGGATGGTAAAATACGTCACCATTCGTTTAGCTCGGAATCCACAAAATGAAGGGCTTTTTTACTCTTAAATAACAGATGTTACAATTTTCCAAATCTGTGCTAGTCATTAACGTCAAAATTAACAAGATTTATTTATTTATTTATCTATGTGTCTGATAGTGCACCTGAATCACCCCAGAAAGGGGTATCTCCGCGCTATGGAAGTGCTATTAGGTCAGAGTAGGGAGACTGAAGAGGAGTTACAAAGTCAACGATGGAGTCAGGGAAAGTTTGGTTTTGGGAGATCGAAGGAATTGCAAATAGTTAGTGCATTCACGAAGATGAAGAGTAAGTTGATTCCAGTATGATGGGGCCAAGTGGTAGAAGGCTTCCCCCGTACGTGATTTCTTTATCCGAGGAAGCACAAGGAGCGATTTAGATCCAGATCGGAGTGTTCTATAGGGCTAATACCGTATAAGTCTATCGCTAAGATAGCTGGGAGCATTGCCGTGAAGCACCTTATGCACTGTACAGCAGATTTTAAAACAAATCCGCTTACGAACAGGCAACCAGTGTAGTCCCTAGAGTAGGGGCAAGGAAGCGGTTCTGGCTAAAGAGTTGGAGATCGATCGGGCAGTGGTGTTTTGAACCACCTGGAGTCTGTTGAGTGATGCTTCAGTGGCTGAGATTAGAAGGCCATTGCAGTAGTTAAGGCGACATACTACAAGAGCCTGTAGTAAAGATTTCCTAACAGTCAAAGGGATGAAAGGAAAAGCCTTCCTCAGGAGACTTAATATAAAGAAACAAGAGCTCACGGTGGTTGTAACTTGCTCTTTCATAGAGTTTCTGGTCTAAATGCACACCTAGATTTTTCACCACTGCTTTTGGTGTAGGGGCGGGACCTAAATTGTTAGGCCACCAATCTGGGGACCAGAGTAAGGGCGCCTCTCCGAAGAGCATAATTTCCGTTTTACAGGCAGATCGGTCTAAGTGGGCCCTTTAGAAGTTTGAAGAGGCTACCTGTGGAGAGCTGCGATCTTCAACCCTTTGATCACACTCCATTTTCTTCCTTCATCTCCAGTTCTCTTGACACAGTGCACCATAGCCCCCTCCTCCGGTCCAGCGCGAACAAAGGTATTGGTGGCTTAACATGAGCACCAGTTACACAAGCACACATTCACTTTTTAAAGAGGCACAGGGAGATTAAGTGATTCGCCAAGAATCACAGGATGCTGAGCCGATGCCAAGACACAAACCTGGTTCCCCAGCTCCAGAGTATGCAGGTCTGCCCGTTATGCCATTTATGCCACATCCTCTCCCATTGAGGCTGGGGTGGGAAAAGGAGGTTTATCAATGTATTTCAAAGGTTTTTACAGGCATACTTAACATGCTATTGTTTTTGAAGTGTATGCTCTTAAAACGTTTATGGGCAGAGTGGATAGAGAAGAAAGAATTATATATAGTATATCCGGACATCACCATTAAGTAGCTAATCAAAGCTGATCCACAACATATATCTGTTAAAGTTGTATCGCCTGTTTGTGATATACTCGAGGTACAGTGATATTTCAAAGCTGAGTTGTGATTCCTGATGCAAAGGTTAATCTAAATTCCAGGCACACAAATAAGCTGCACATAATAAAAGAAACATGCGAAGTGTGTAACCTTCAGGCACCACAGTCACATGTATTTCCAGATATCAACAAACCATCATGGCAAAGCAGCCGTTCTTTGCAGGCTTCCACCAGTGTGACATTGTTGTTGGAAATTCTAAGATTCTAACATCTAGCATCCCAGCTATCCCTTCACGCATTTCATTTGATAGTCTGGTGTGGAAGAGTTAGATGCTAGGCTCACTGCAGGGAATTGGGTCTACAAGGGGGCGGTGGCCCCGTTGGTAGCCGTTGTGGGTGATTTTAATTGTCATCTTTGCCCTGATCTGAGACCGGCCCAAGGAAATTTGTCTTCGTGCCCGGTTAGGATCGTACCAAACTTTGAGCACTCAATTGAGCGCAATGAGCTGGGAAGGGTGTTAAGCAAACACGCCCTTGAGCATACCGTGGATTTGATAACCAAAGAGAGGGAGAGAGAGATTAATCCCACTTTTAAGGGGAGGGGGTTAAAAGACCGGGTAAGTGGGGCTGATATTGACCTAAGTGCTTTTAGTGACCTCAACCCTCTAACATTGGTGGTTGAGCGTGTGGTCACTAAAAAATCTAAGAAGAAGGGAAGTGGTGGTAGCATAGAGAAAATAACAGACCAGGGGAGAAGATTAAAATTGGCCAAAGTGGATGGATGTACCTTTTATAAAAAACTCATAAGAGAAGGCAAGAGAGAACTAGAAAGGTGCCTGGACCCCATCGTTGAGGGTCCAGAAGTAGTTAAATGCTTTAAGGCAGTTGCCCATTTAGTGGACAAGTTGTTGTGCTCCACCCACCATGGTCCAGCTATGGATAATCCAGGATGGTTCGACAAATCCTGCACCTCAGCCCTTAAAAATTTTAAAAGTTGTTTAAAAATCTCACCAAGGGATAAGTTGAAAATAAAAGGGTCAAGGCTGATATATAATCAGGCCGTTAAATGCAGGAAAAGAGCCATATAAACACAGGCCTGGGAAGACCTAAGGGAGGCTGCCTTAAGGAGGGACACATCCGCTTTCTGGAAAATAATTAATAATCCATGTTTCCATTTCATTTCAAAGGCCTTTATAATTATGTAGCGGATAGTACCGTTTCCTCTGAGGGGGAGGCAGGGGAGGTACCTGCAATTATGTTTACGTTGGAGGAGATCATTGGGGAAATACAGAGTCTATCCCCTAATAAAGCGCCAGGACCGGATGGCATTCCCCTGGATCTTTTTCTAAGTAATATTGAGTTGTAGGCGCCCATACTGACAAGAGTTATCAATGCTGCAGTAACGTTTGGTTGTCCCAGTTCGTGGTCCACAGCGATAATTGTCCTTATATTCAAAAAAGGGAATAGGGACAATCCTCAATGTTATCGCCCGATCTCTTTGATCGACGTCACAGCGAAATTTATGATACGTGTGATTTTAGCACGATTGATGGATTGGTCGCAGGAAAATCGGGTCATTACTGATGTTCAATTTGGTTTTAGAACGGGGAAATCTACATCCGACCAATGTATAAATCTATATTTACTAGTGGCTAAACATACACTAGCAAGTGAGGGGTCGGTTTATTTAGGCTTTATGGACCTAACGGCCGCATTTGACCATGTAAACAGGGAGAAATTATGGGCCCTTTTAAGTAGGCTGGGGGTGGATGGGGGACTTATAAATATACTTAGGGACCTACACTGTAACACATCTGCTAGAGTCCGATATAACCGTGAGGGGAACCTATCAGCATCGTTCTCATGCACCAGTGGGGTTAGACAAGGGTGCATTTTGGCCCCCTTTTTGTTCTCCCTATATATTAATGGATTGGAGCAAGCATTACTTGATCTAAAGGTGGATTTCCCCAGGGTAGGATCTAGGCCAATCCCGGTTCTGCTTTACGCAGATGACGCGGTACTTCTAGCACGCACACCCAGGGGCTTGCAGCGTCTAATAGACGGTTTTGTTAATTTCATGGACACGCTGGATCTGTCGGGCAATCTCTCTTAATCCTTTGTCATGGAGGTTGGACGCAAACCCATTAAGAAATTTACTCATAAAATGAGTGACAAGAATATAGGGAAAGTACAACATTTCTCATATCTAGGCATTTTATTTGATGGGCGTTTAAATTGAAAATTTTACTGGAGGAACGATGCACAAAGTTATTCTCGGCCACAGGTTCCATTATGAATTATGGACGTAGGCTGGGACGGTGGTCCCCGGAGCAGATAGCAAGATTGTACACCTCAATTTGCTGTGCAAAGGTGTTATATGGAACTGAACTTTGGGGCTGTAGAGAAGTCTATCAGCTTCAGACAGAGGAGAATAAATACCTGAGATCCCTACTTAACATTCCCCAAAGTACCTCGTCTTATGTCACCCATGAGGAACTAGAATTGGCTTATATAGAAGATGTGGTTCATTTGAAGCCGATTATGGCCTGGATTAGGATATGGGCGAACCCAGAGGCTGAACTAAACAGGCAAATAATTATGGACAGCATCAGTAGGGATAAAGGGTTGTCCATTCCTTGGCTAAGATATGTAAAGTCCTCTCTTGAGTCTATTGGATGTAAAAACCTTTTTAGTACCCCCATGGTAATTACCGGTTTGGACAGGAAATTGGCGATGAAAAGATATTTTAACTATGTCCAATTGCAGAGAGAAACAGAAGAAGGTGGCAAGAACTCTGTGATAGCTTACAATATGTTGAAAACGGTGGTGGGGATGGAACCGTATTTGACTCTTATGTGTAAGGCTCAGGATAGGTTTTTAATCATCCGGTTTAGGCTCAATCTTTTACATCACTTGTTATCTGTGCCTCATGGTTTTACTGTTTCGGTTGAGCAGAAGGGTCCCTGTGGCTGCGATCTAAGATCTCCTCAGGATACCCTTCATTTTGTACTGTTATGCCCATTTTATTCAGTGCCGAGACGTCGATTTTTAGTTGATATTTTAAAACAGGCTAAATTCAAGCAGGCCAGGGTCGCCTTGCTACACCTACAAATGGTAAATGACTCTCGGACTCTGTTTTGTGTGGTGAATTTCCTGAAGATGGCCTTAAAAATAAGGAAAACAAGAGGGGTTTGCTGAAGCAAAAATTAGTACTGTATTTGATGTATATCAGCATGGATTTTAATGATTTTTTTAATTTTTTTATTGCTATGTGCTTTAATGGTGTTTTCTAGATGCCGAATAAAGATTTTTTGATTGATTGATAGTCACATCAAGATTTTGGAAATACCTAAAAAAATCTATGTAATTTTAAGCTATCTTTTACTTTTAACAATTGGCCAAATTATGTAAAAAAGTGACATGAAGAGATGACAGATTTACTACCGACCGGTAACCTGCGTAGATCAAGCAGCAACTCACTGCCTCCTGCCAATGTTTTGTTCAGGTGGCAGCAGTTTAATTGGATGAGGTTCAACAGCCCCTCACTTGGCTTTGTGTGTGGGGGACCAGGACCGCTTTGCAGCTGGCTTGACACAAGTCTTGCAGTACACCATGGCAATTGTTTTCCATAATATGACACTTAGCAGACGCATCCTTGCTCTGTCTGCAAAGCAGACAGCTTTGTTAGGAAGTACTTTCAGAAGCCCTGGCTCACATCCCCCTAGGTTACGAAAGAGTTCAAAGGTAATGCAGATCACATGTTTTGCCAGTTTAGCACAAAGCAAGACAAACCTAGAGTGCAAGTAGCTGACCCCAAGGTACCGATTTATCATTGGACAGAGAGATTTCTTAATGTTGCCGCAGATTGATTGATTGATTGATGTTAAAATGTTAATGCCCGACTTTATAGGGCTTTGCAAGGGTGCTGAACTACTCCTAGTAAAAATATATTTGAGAAATGTTGGCCCCAATTGTAATATTTTCATTAAGAAGCCACCAGCAGTATAGACGCCCTCTTCAAAAAGAATGACCGTAAGAGCTACTTTTCGACACTGTAGTTGATCTAGTTTACTGCTTTTGCTCAGGCCTCCTGCTGGTGCAGCTCTACCCCCATTCCACCACTGCATGCCTCATGCATTCAGCAGCACTGCTGTGCATGACTTCCTTGTTACAGTGAAGTGAGGGGTGGCACCTGGTACAGAAAAAGGAGCAGTAAGCAAAATGCTTAAATTGGGTGGGTGCATAAACTTTGGGCAAAGCAAAAGAAATCTCAATATCCTTACCACTGGCTGGCTCAAATTTGCAATGCTCCTTACAATCTCCTTAAGAAAATACAAAAGTTTATTAACGAGGCTAAGGTTTTTGCTTGCTGCTCAGTGAGGTTGTTCAAGCCGGGGCGGCAGGTGTTGCAATTTTACAGTGACAGAAATTGGTCCCCAGTGCCTCCCTTCCTCCGGGGACATGCTTCTGTACTACAGCATCGTGTGGCAAAGGGGTGATCACTGAGGGAGGCCAACAACAGCTGCTATCGGGAAACCAGGACTATACTGCAGGAAGTCTTCCAACACCACATGAGAACAGGTAAGCAAGCCTAATTTTAGTTTTTAGTTTTGCACATGTTCTCCATACCACCCAGCTGACTCTCGGTAGGAAAGGGATAGGCTCTTTTTGAGGAGAAAATAAATAGCAACATTGCATTTCCCTTTAATAAAGTTCTGCAGTTTTTCCATGTTATTTGTTTTTTGCATACCAGACTTCTGCCACTGGGGTAGCATCACATTTTTTCCTCACGTTATGTCATTCTCATATTGTTTATGTAAGGCAAAAAATGCTAATTGTACTAAGGGAGTAAATAAAAAATGGGGTAAAAGTGCACTGAATGCTATGTTACTCAGTTTTTGTATAACCGACTTCTGAGACTGTTATGGCTTCATAGCTCTAGTAACTGCTGCCTCTTTTTATACTGATGCTTTTAACTCATATTGGTAGGATAGTGCTTAAATAACTCATGACCCTTTTCAAAGCACTAGGTGGAAGACAAAGAATATTAGTGGCCTAATTATGATCTCTGCGGACTTATGTCCGCTCAACACAATCTCGGTCCCGACCGCCTAATTAGGATGCGACCAAACAGTGTTGCATTATGGCTGTAAATCAGCTGTAATACATGCTTCTATAGGGAAATGGGATGTGCTGTTGATCTCTGCACCCTTGGGCAGGCACTTTGAGGTGCCTGCCATGGGTGCAGGGATCAACAGGAGGACTCCAACCAGAGGCCGCACACACAAGGGTGCCAAGGTGGGGGCCCCCACCCATGCTTTCCAACATGGTTTCCATGTCAGACAGGCCGGCATGGAAACCATGCCGGAAATCCTAATCCCAAGGGAGGAAAGGCCGGCTCTTTCGGATTATGAGCTGTTTCCGACTGGCCGACAGGCTCCTTGAGCCTGTTGGAAGCCAGCCAAAATGACCCACTGCCCGAGCCAGCACAGCCAATGACAGTACATGTGTGTAAGTGTGTCAGTTCAGACTATTTGATGCCCCCCCAAACTATAAGAATGGCTTGTGCAGTAGGTATTAGTTGTTTTTATTGTATATTGAATTAATAAATAACTGTTGTCCTGCTCACCTCTAAATAACACAAACAGTGTCACCATGTGGCACACTGTCCTAAGTGCTGTTGATGACAATTAAATGCAGGTGATGAGCACCGGAAACCACCAGCTCAAATTAAGCACTGACATACCATCACATAGTTGAGGTGATACTTGTTCATTGTAAAATTAATGTACAAGTATACTGCTGTTTTAAAAGTAGGTCCTTTACACAATAGACAGTTCGATAAAATGGTGGATGAGCCACATTCACACTGAACAATAAGAATATTGACATATGCTAGAAGTGTAAAATCATCTATTCAAATTAAGATGTGTTGATCTCATAAAAGGGTTTGCAAAGGAACAATGAGAACATTTGGCATTGAAATTTGGTAATCAGTATCGTTTTTGAAGAAACTTAAATTTGTAAAATGTTCTCAAAATGAGCAAGTCTATATTCAATATACAATCTGAGACTACATTTATTTTCAGTATGTCAGATTTAGCTTATATAGTTATATTTACAAAGTAATGCAAACGACATTGATGATATGGAATACTTCATGGAAAATCACCTGGAAACAGCTTGGTGTTTTCCCCATGCGTTTATCACAATATGCATGAGGAAACACAGATGATAAAATTAAAATTGTCGGAGTATACATCCCGGAAGCGAATGTTTGATGGATAAGGGAGCCAAAGACCGAGAGAGATGTTAAAGAACTGGACACCTTTGCATGCTAGAGAAAGGAGTTAAAGATTGGATTTTGCAGAGGCTAGAGAATGGATAATACTTTACTACGCATATGTTGAGCAAAAAGATGAGTAAGCTCTTTTGTAAGGCTAAAAATAAAGTATGTCTAAAATTCAGGTGGAAGGAAAATTCCTATTGATGTTTCTGAATAAGGATTTGTGCTTTGAACTGGTGTTTGCAGTCGTACAATATTTACCTGCTTAAGGTACCAGAAGCCCTCACGTCCCAGAAGCATGTAGATGTGAAATACACGTATAACACAAACTGGATTTAGTAGAAAGTAATTTAAGGTTGTCAGCTGGGATTTCTGCTAGAGTATGGAATTTATCACATGAGTTTCATAGAACATTGAGTGCTTTTGATTGACTGCCAAAGGATTACATTCATCACTATGAACAAAATTCCACGTATTTGATAATGAAATTAATAACTTGGTGGAAAATCTGAAATACCGGAGTTCCTATGCCCATTGTTAACACTGCTGGCCCACTACTACTTCTGTGTACCCTAACACATGGATATTTAAGGTAAGCATAGATTTTTCCACAAACAAATGAATGCTATCCCCAAAGCATTGACCTTTCTGCAACCTCCTACCGTGCCTGTCACTTGCACCACCCAGTTGCCCTATTCAATATCCAGTGATGCATGGGTCTTATGCATTAAGAGAAAAGTCACAAATAGTGGGTGCAAATTGTGCACAGATATTTATCAACCTATCTGTTGATTTGCAATGCCTCCATGGATTAATGCTACACTAAAAAATGATGGCCGGAATGCTGAACAAATCAAACATTCACCCCCTGTCAATAATTTGTTCTTTTGCTCACCATGCCACACCGGTTCGGACCCAGCCATATACAAATCAGGCTTGATCCTGCTCCTCATGGGAACAACCCAGCCTTAACTGTCAAATCAGGTCCTCCTGGACCGGAAACAAGCATCCTTGGACTGGTTTCAGGGTATTGTTGTGTTGCCAGGTCCCGGTCCAGCCCATTGTTGAGGTCTGCACAGGGAAGGTGTGTAGAAACCCCCAGTATGCGTAACATAATGGATGTGGCTGACGTACGCCAGCCAAGTAAGAATAAATAGCCCAGGGTCCCGGGCATGGTCAGATGGAAGACCACCACCATAACTGTGTAGTCTGTTTGGTTTCTGAGCACGCGCCTGAAGGCCCCATCCACAACATGCCATTGGCCTCGAGGGGGCATCCCACTGTACTTCATGAGGTCCCGACTCCCTGCCTGCCACCTCCAATGACTGTGAGGAGCCCCGAGGGGCACTCCCCACCCACGAGGCTGCCAGCCTGCCACGTCTCCGCTCAGCTGCCTCACCACTCTCAAAGGGTGGGCCCTCCCAAAGGGCGGGCCCTCCCTTTGCACCGGCCCGGCTTGCAGCTCAGTACATGGCCACGCCAATGCCTCAACAGTGAAGGGGCAGCCTGGAGAATCAGCAAAGCTCCGTCACACTTACTCAGCCACACTGCACATCAAGCGAGCAGTGGGGAGTCACGTGAGCAAGCGGGTGGCGTAGGAGCATACAGCCAGATACAGCAGGCTCACTCGCTTGAAAAAAAAGGAAAAACAAGCATAGCAGGAACACACCAAATGCTAAAAGAGAACAATTGTACCACAACCCTGCTGGTACACCAGGCACCAGATATAACCAGCACAATACTCAGAAAGCGAAGAATTGCTTCCACACAAAAAGACAAAAGAAGAGAAAATACAACCACAACAGTATTTACCAGCCTTCATGGACCCAGGACACTGCCAGACCACAAACGAGGTACATCTGCCACTCTGCGCTCCCCTGCCAGAGATGCTGATCCATGTTGTGACTGCCGCTACCTGCTCCAGGTCAGTGCACCTGTGCCAAGACAACCAGCACCACAGGCACTCTACCCTGGCCAGTAGTCTGAAGAACTCCAATCTACCATACACACAGAGGCACTGTCAAACCGCCCTCGACTCCCGGCAAGCAAAGCTCACGCATTCGCACATGCCGATGGTGCGGCGGCCCCTATCCCCAAACTCGAACCTGCCACATCAATGGCAAGACATGCAGTGGGTGTGACAAGCAGAACCATTTCGCCAAAGTCTGACTCTCTTCACAAGGGCGGCAGGTCGGAAGCCTGCAGAAAATGGTGCGAGAAGTCAAATCACAGCCAGAGGACATGTCACACATCGACATGGAGGAAGATGATGCAGCAGTTGTCCACGTGGTGCGGATCCTAGATACCCTCAGGGCTGCCCGCCATACCACCCCTATGTGCAAAATCGGAGTACAGAACCAACCAGACCCTGCTCTCTGAGACACGGGAGCCATGATCAATACATGCCTGCAGATGTGTACCTCAGCCTCTCTGATCCACCGGCACTCCAAAACATAAGTGTGCAAGTCTATGCCTTTGGCAACCGATCACCGCTCAAGCTTTGCAGTGTGCTCCAAGCAGACCTGTTTCACAACTCCACACACCAAAGGGCAAAGGTCTATGTGTGACAAGAAGGATCCGGATTTCTAATCGTACGGCACAAGACCTTGACCTCATACTGTTTGCATTTGAGGTGCACGTACACGACCTAGACTGCTGGGTACAAGGCTTTGCCCAGCTGTTCGATGGGATTGGGTGCCTAAAAATCCCAGCCATCCATCTCCACATCGACAAGTCAGTTTCCCCAGTCACCCTCAAGCATCGGAGGATTGCCTGCCACCTCCAAACCAAAGTAGAATCCGAACTGAAGCTCCTAGAGAAGGCCGACATCATTGAGCTAGTACACGGCCCCACCCCATGGGTATCCCCCATCGCTGTGGCGAAGAAACCCGAGCAGCCAGATGCCGTCCACATACGTGTCGACATGACGGTCCCGAATCTAGGGATCAGGCGGGAACGCCACCTCACACAAACTGCTGATTACTTCATCAGTGAGCTGTCGAGCTCCAGATGGTTCTCCAAAATGGACCTCTGCTCTGGCTACCATCAGATATCACTGCACCCAGATTCTTGTGCCATCACCACTTTCTTAACCCACGCAGGGCTCTGGTGGTATTCAAGGCTCAACTTCGGCATCTCCAGCGCAGCTGAGGTCTTTCAGAACATTGTAAAAGAGGTCCTCCATGGCATACCCAGAGTGCTCAACGTGAGGGATGACATCCTTGTTCACGCCCCCACACTTGAAAAACATCTCACGCGATTCCACACAGTATTTTCACAACTCAAAGAACGGGGGCTTAAACTGCACCATGAAAAATGTGAATTCCTGAGGAAAGACATCAGCTTTTTCGGATATCGCTCGAAATCCGCCCTGACCCTGACAAAGTGAAGGACATTCAGGAAGCCCCAGCCTCATTATCAGTGTCAGAAGTCTGCAGTTTCTTGGGCATGGTGACATACTGTGGAGGCTTCATAAAAAACCTATCTGACGTCACCGGCCCACTCAGAGACCTCACCAAAGCTTCTATCCTGTGGGTGTGGGGTCCTTAACAGGAAGAGTCATTCCAGCAGACCAAAGCTACCACCTCTACCGACAGTCCTCTGGTATACTTCCACCCCCAGTGAGACTTCTAGCTCGTGGTGGATACCAATCCCACCAGCCTTGGTGCCATCCTGGCCCAAAGGCAGGAATGTGGGGAGTGGGCTCCAGTAGCCTATGCCAGCTGTACCCTCACACCCACAGAACAACGCTACTCACAAATAGAGTGCAAAGCAATTGCCATCCTGTCAGGTTGCAGACACTTCTACATTTACCTCTATAGCTACCCCTTCTCAGTCATCACCGACTGCAAACCACTAATTCCACTTTTTCAAGGATCTTCATCAAGACCTCCCCCGAGAATAGAAAAGTAGATCTTGCAATTGCAAGAGTTTCAAGTCACCATTGAGTACCGACCTGGCACCCGAAACCCTGCCAATTTCCTGTCCAGGCATGCCCTACCAGCCACGCCTCCTGAAACAGTTAAAAATTATAAACACAGCTTAATAAAAATCCCACTACCAATTTCTAAAAATTAAAATAAATTGAACCAGCACTATGACACCAAAGTGCCAAAAAAACAATAGGAAGCACCAGAGATATAATTTATTACGTTTTTAAGGCAAAAAGGAGCCCAGAAAAAAGTAAAGCACCAGTCATTGTTTGCAGTTGACCAGAACCTAAGTACAATTTTAGGTCGACCGTGATGGAGCACGAGTTCGGACACATGAAGTGGGTTTGTACCGGTCAAAAATGTACCTACTTACCTGTCCATAGAAATGTAGGTCGAAATCCTCCAGCAGGGCAACGTTATACGATGTATCTGCCTTTCAAAGCAGAATAGCTACTGGGCAAAGTCCCTCTTTTTGTGGCTCTTTTTCCGTCGCATCTCCACGTCGCAAGAAGAATTTAGACGCATCGCCGTGTCGCTGTGAAAACAAACGCAGCGCCAGTCGCCGCTGTTAGAATTGAAGCATCGAGGGATCGTGGCTGAAGAAAACTAACATAGCGCCGCCTGCCACCGCCTCATCGATTACTGACGCATCCCAGATTTACACGCATCGCACCTGTGCGGCAAGTTTTCCCAACGCATCTCCTGCGGAACAGAACCATCATGAAGAATCGACGCATCAATTCCCCCTACAGACCGGATTCGATGCATCACTTCTCCCGCGTGCAGCAGAACTGTCGCATCACATCCACAAGGTCTCAGGAACTGACGCATCTCTTTGTTTTCGATGCTTCTTCACTCTGCAGCTGTTTGGCCTTGTGAATTTTGACGCAACTACAGGTACTTTGTGTAAAAGTCACACATACATGGTGCAGGTTCTTGAAACCTTTTGAAAGTCATATTTTTAACTGTGTATGTTGGATTTATGTTGTTTTGGTCTTGCTAAGTTTAGATAAAGATACGTTATTTTTCTAAATTGGTGTGGTGTCCATATGTGGTGTTTTCACTATGTTACTGTGAGTGTTGGTACAAAAACTTTACACATTGCCTTTGGAATAAACCTGTCTGCTCCAGCCAAGCTACCAAGGTGGGTTATCTAAAGTGTGTATCCCCCTTACCCTGACTAGAAGCAATAGTCCCTATTTGGACAAAGGTACCTACCTCTGCTAACTAGAGAACTCCCTTTCTAACATACCACTTTCAATACTAGGCACCCTACCTTGTGGGCTACAAGGCCTACTTAGGTGACTTATTTAATATTTAAAAGTAGGGTTCTTTCCTGTCAATAGAAGGTATTTTTACAGGTTTGGTTGCAGGGTTTAAGGCTTCAAGAGTCCGGTTTCTTTATCACTCTTGTGGCTAGTACAATAAGTGCTGCATCCCATAAGTGACATTTAACTTTCCTTACCATTGGTGTTTTTATTCTGTAGCATATTCTACGACCTTAAAGAAAAGATAAATGTCAATTGGCATTAGACAATTTTACCATGTTTTAGGAGTCACAGCATACACTGTGGCTTGGACAGCAGTGGCCCAGTGTGCAGAGCTAAAAAAACACCAGTGAGCAGAAAATGGGGATAACCACGCAAAAAGAGCACTCACAAGAACCAGTGGAAAAGCTGCTATTGGGATCCAAAGACAAGTTTTCTACATAATGTTGCAGTTACAAACTTTTGTGAATTGCAGGGTTTGCAGCTGCCAAAACCCTTTCCTAAATCTGGCTCTATTGGCCCACAGTAGCTATCTGAATGAGCAACAGGAGCACCAAAAGCAGACCACCACCTTCTCCTCCACTAGAAATTCACAACAGTATATATTCATCCATCAAGAATACGGAAGATATGTCAGTAAGTTCTATTCTGTCTCTAATTGCAACCCCCCACAACCCTTTCACATTGAAACTGCTCCTTCTCCATTGACGCTTCATAATTATTGCTTTTCAATGGACCCTATTTGTTGCTGGTACTTTAACTCTGACCACTGTGACACTGCTATTAATTGCTTCAATATGTGCTCTGTCCTTAATACTGTATGGTAAAATCGGTTTCAACCAATTGCTGTATTTAACATTCCAGTAAGGTCATGGGTCGTGAAAGTAAAATAGAAAATGTGGAACTCAGTTTATATTTACGTAATCCACAATGGTATGGCTCCAGGGGGCACCATTGTGCTCTGTCCGGGCTGCAGTTTAAAAGTACTGCACTGACAAATAACAAAAGTGCATTTGACATGTTAAATAACCTATTTACATATTTTACCTAAGTCACTCCTAAAGTGTCACCTGTAGGTCCACATGGAACAGTGCTTAATATATATAAAGAAAAGTGGATACCAGATATTGAGAAACATATACCCTTACTGTGCACCACTGCCAAATACCTGGTTTAACTGTGTAGGGAAAGTGTCATCTTCCACAAACAGTTATACATATGAATACTTCTCTATACCTAGACTTGGGAAAACTAAACACAAAAAGATTGAATAATTATGTATCACTTATTTGAAATCTTTAATTCTATGGTGAAAGTAGTTTTTGCTGACTTTAAGATTGTGCTGTTTGTGCTGCCTGGGAGTAAACTACTTTAAAACTAGTTTGCCTCTTTTGCCTGCTCCAGAGACTAAATATGCATCCTTGGACGACAATAATCCCCAAGGAGGAAAATGGCTTAGCATTTGTCAGCAGGAAAGCACGGTTTGGCAACAAATGGTCACTTATCAGCTAACAACCAATCACCAGCTCAGAGAAGGGAAGGACAGCTGGTAGAACAAAGCTTTTACTTTGACTTGTACAGCCACCTAAACCTTTGTGTTCCAAACCCCAAGAGGAGGAAAACCTAGTTTAAGGCCTGACAGATAAGACAATACCTGCTGCTACCGGGTTACTAAAGCTAGAAAGGCTTCCTTTTCTGGACACTGGGAGAGTCCTGGCTGGAGAAAATACTGCTGCCTAGAAGCCTACTATGGGTACCGAAGAGCTGAAGTAGAGATCACAGGAGTTACGTTTCCAGTATAAAGAAACTTTTGGTTCTGGCAGGAACCTGGTGCAGAGAGTCCTGCTTCGTCATTTGGGCTGTGATTAGAGTGTCCCTGAAGAATATTAACAAGACTTCAGGAACTAATATAGTGAAAAAAACTTGGAGGATGTTTGACTCTGTAGTAGTTTTGGGGAATGTGCCCTCCCTCCCCCAAGGGGCTAGCGAGAACTATGGACGGCTGATAAACAAACTAACTCATTGGTTCACATATAACACCACTCTGGGTGCCCGTGTAGCTAAAATTATTCTTATGGCCCGCAGGGTGAGTTGGATCGGGAGCTCGTGAAAAATGGGCACGGGTGACTGTGTTATTGTAAACTTTGACAACCCCCACACTGCGGGCAGGATCTTATCTAGGGACACCTGACTCGCTCCCCTTTCTGGATCTGGTATCAGGTTTTTTCCTCTGGGCTTTTTTTTACAAACCAGTCCCTTTCAGGGATATGTTTGATAACATCCCCAGGGCACTTCCCCAAGGTGGGTAGTCAAATATAACAGCCCCTAGGCAACAACCTACCTCTATGGCCCACTCATCCTTTGTAACAGATGGTCAGACTGGTGTTGATCCCTCACTGGAACTAAGTAAATAATAGATTTTCTGTCTTAACTGGGTTGCAGGAGTGTGACTTACTAAGGATCTCCACGCCCTGCGAGATTGAGCCTGTTGTACTTACCCAGTCCCCAGTAGAGGTAGTTGAGGGGCCCACAGGTGAGAGACCTCACAACTTTTTGTCTTGGAATATCGCAGGGCTGGCTAATAAGCTTCAAGACCCATTGTGGGTCTGATTTGTGAAGCAGTTTTCGGTAATTAGCCTTCAAGAAACATGGTCAGTGGATTGCGATCTATTCTTGGAAGGTTATAAGGCTTTTTTGTCCCAGCCACCCCTTCGGTGAATGGAAGACCCAAGGGTGGCCTAGCTGTATACATGTATGTGGCTGTCAATTGCCAGATTCAGGTTGTGTCATCCACAAACCCAAGAATTCTGGCATTGTCAGCCAAAAGAGGGGAGATTAGATGGGGCCTTATTAACTTCTACAATTCGGTGGCCTGTCCTTACGGTGCTTGCAACATTCCCACCCTGGGAGCATTTATTAGACAATCTTTTGGCCCTAGTCTTCATAATCTTTTGGTTTCTGGTGATTTTAACATACATCCCTGTGGTAACCCAATACCTTCTTGTACTTCTGAGCTGGGTTGCCCCCGTTTGAGGGGGTTTCACTTTGAACATCATGCCCAGGGGGAATTGTTGAATAATATGATAAATGAACTGGACATGGTGGCCTTGATGTCCTTAACTGCCCCGCAAACTACATTCTCTGTGCCAACTTTTAAAGGGCGTGGTAGGAGGTCGTTTATAGATTTTATTTTAATTTCCTCTCCTTTGCAGTCCTTATTTCATGGTTTTAAGATTATGGGGAGAGAATTTAGTGACCACAACCCACTATGTGTGCACATGTTGGGCCCATTATGTCTCAACCAGGGGTGCACTGAGACCGACTGATGGCAAGCAAAGACTTAAATGGTCTCAGATTTCCCCAGATAAATTTTACAGCGAAGTAAATGTATCCTGTGCCTCCGAGTTAGCACTATGCACAGCTGCAGGTTCCTCCCCTAATGAGATTATTGGCGCATATAAATCAATAACACGTAAAGTTGGAGAAATCTTAAGTGTCCCGGCTAGTAGAACTGCCATTCACGGACCCAGATGGTTTGACTCTCAGTGCTCTAAGGCAGCAAAGAAGCTGAGGGAAGCTCTGGCAGCCAAACCAAGAATTCAACCCGAGGAATGCGTTTGTCGTAAAGAATATAAGTCAGTTCTGGTCAGACGGAAGGGTGCTTTGAAGGAGGAGGCGTGGAGGGAGCTGATTGATTCAAGCACTCTTAGGAACAGCGCCAGGTTCTGGAACGTTGTGAATCGACCCCTCTTTAGTCAGGAAGTGGGGGGGGGCCTTAGACTCACACATCACTGAGGAGGAGTGGGTGCTTCACTTTAAAACCATGTTTGACTGCCCTACTGAGCATAGTTGCCAAGAGAGTCGGGACACAAATGTCCCTGTAATCATTTTTGAAAAGGGTGAGGTTATGGCTGGTATTGCAGGGCTATCCATTAATAAAACACCGGGCCCAGATGGGATTCCTCCGGACTTATTTAAGTCCGATCCTCCGTTCTGGGCCCCGATACTGGAGGCTGTGTACAACGCAGCGGCAGAGAATGGCTGTCCTTAGTCTTGGGCCTATTCCACCATAGTCCCTGTTTTCAAGAAGGGTGACAGGAACAGTACCCACTGTTACAGGCCAATCTCCCTTATTGACTCAGTGGTTAAGGTGGTAGGACGTATTCTTTTGCAGAGATTATCAACTTGGGCGGAGGAGCATGAGATCCTGTCAGATGTCCAGTATGGATTCCGGTCGGGATGTTCTACTGTTGCTCAGTATCTTAATTTATCTATGATACAGAGCAAATATACTGTTGCACGCACCAGCACGATCTACCTCGCCTTTGTGGACTTGTTCTCCTCATTTGATTGCGTTAATAGGGGTAAATTGTTGCAGTTCATGAGGGCAATGGAGGTGGATAACAGTATTGTTAATTTCCTAGAGTACCTGCATAAATCAACCAAGGCTAATGTCAGGTTTTCCCAGGACCTTCGGGTCACTAGGGACCTTGAGATTAAGAGGAGAGTACGGCAAGGATGCATTTTGGCTCAATTTTTGTTTAATTTTTACATCAATGATTTGGAGACTGTACTAAGAGCAACTGGAGTTGATTACCCATGTGTAGGGTGACGTGGTATTCCCGTCTTGCTATATGCGGACGACTTTGTCCTTATATCTAGAACTGCAATGGGCTTGCAATCTCTTCTAATAGCATTTTCAGCTCGGGACTTGGCAATAAATAATTCCAAATCCTATGTAATGAAAGTGGAGCAACATCCCAAAAAGAGTTTCCAATTTAGTGTTGGCCCTGCTAAGATCCTCCGTACTAACGTATTTTCCTATTTAGGGGTTCTTTTTGATGACCTACTAAAATGGGGTCCTTTAATCTCAAGGAAAAAGGGGAACCTGGCACGGGTAAATGCAGCAATTTTTAATTTTGCCTCCAAAATAGGGAAGAAACCAACAGGAGCTATGTTCAAAGTCTATCAAGCCAAAAGCATGGCAATGGCTACCTATGGTAGCAAAATCTGGGGATATACTACTGCGGATTCCCTTCAGGTGGCGGAGAATGACTTTCTGAAGCGCCTATTGTGTGTTCCGCGTGGAACCACCAACCTAGCGGTCCATGAGGAACTGGGGGTCCCCTACTTAAGCGATGCCCTTGAACTGCGCCCCTTGGTTTTTTGGTTGAAGTGCTGGTTGAACAGAGATTTAACTCTCAACCATTTAATTTTAAGAGAGTGTATGTCTCTCGACAATGCAGCCCGAATTCCTTGGCTTAAGTACATTAAAAGCAGTTTGGAAGGGGTAAGGCGCGGCGATTTATTTTGTAAGCCTGAATCCATTGTCAAGAAGGATGTGGAATTAATTAGGGTAGCCTTCTTGACCTCAAGGAAAGTGGACAGGGAAGCGCAGGAGATGCTGAAACCTAGTGTTCGTATGCTTTTAATGCTCAAAACAACCCAGACAACGGAACCTTATCTAATGGGGTTTCTATCAACACACAAGAAGTTTTCATTAACTAGGTTTCGGATTAACCTGTTTCACCTTGTGTTAGCCAGGCCTAAGGGATTCAGCAGAGGTCAAGGGCTAGCACCCTGCGGCTGCGACGGACAGTCTCCGCAAGATCTGCTCCATTTTATGTTTTTATGTAAGTTGTATGAAACCCCCCGAAGGTATTTTCTGGTTCCCATTTTAAAAAGAATGAATTTTAGACAGGCCCGTCCTGCCCTTTTGTATCTTCAACTGCTGAAAGAGGACTGTATTATTTTTATAGTAGGGTTTATAAAAGCTTCTGTGAAATCTAGGGCCTGTATGGCTGTGTAGACAAGGAATGTTCCAGGTATGTTTTATTGGTTCAGTTGATCTAGCTCGCAGTATAAATTAAAACATTTTGAAGTCATGCTTTTTTGGTACATTACACTTTAAGGCCTTGATTAAATTTGGGTGGGTGGGTAGTGGGTTTATATTTATAAATTGTGTAAGAGGTTCTGACTTCTTAATCATGTTTTAATGTATTACTGTTTTTATGCACCGGTATCCGTGTAACTTTTGTGGTTTTTCGATGTGAAACTGAATAAAGTTTATTTGATTTGATTTGATTTGACTCTGTCCCATACTGTGCTATGTTCTTACCTTTAATGCTGTGTAGTACTTACTACTCGAACCTCGCATGCGTTTCTCTGGTACACTCCTGCTTATGCCACAGCTAACCTTTACCAAATTATTAAGCCAATTATTGACACCCCCATAAAATTAAGACATTATTTGAAACTAAATTAGTTAGTAAACTTCAACTAATGCTAAAATACCCAACTGCATGTAAGCAGCCATGAAAATTCAAAACCACCTTAGATGGTAAGTAAGAAACTGTACCCGTACAACCAACATGTAACGGGTACATCCTTCTACCCTTGTCCTCAAGCACCAATAGGAAAACATGAAATGGATTACTCTCCCAGTAGCTAGAAAAATAGTGAATATCCTGTATGTACACATGTGAGCCATTGTAAGTCGGATTGCCGTTTCAGGCAAAGGGGAATGTTAATATTACGTATTCTTCTGTCTATCTAATAATTGCTCTAATTGTATAATTGCTTCAGTCTGGGTGGGTTTTTCCTCTTAATAAGACACTGAATTATTAATAATAGGATTTTTTCTTCTGTTCAAATTACTTAAATTAGTACGACTAGCAACAATAAATTGTTAGAATAATACACGCCTAAAACCCTTCAATTTCCTAAAAAGCTATATACAGCGGGTGGCAAAAGCATGCACATTTAGCTATTATATCTTTCATATATACATATATATATATATATATATATTCACTGAAAAAACCATAGGTTTCACACACGTTATAGTTAGGAATTAGCATTTAAAAAACCTTAGAAATTCAGTGAAAAAACCATAGGTTTCACACATGTTATAGTTAGCTGGACATTTTACTCGTAAAAAACCAATGAAATTGCCCCGTTATAGTTAGTTCAGCTAACTATAACTCGCGCGCCCGCAATGCACTGCTGATGACGTCACATATTACATCACTCATGACATGGTCAGTGACATCACTCATGACATCACTGATGACATCTCAAATGACATCACTGATGACATCACTGATGACATCATCCAGTGAATGTGTGTTTTTCTGAAAATTAAATATGTTTTATATATGTATATCTCAAGGTTGATAGAAGAATAAATGGGTATATTACTGTCTAAATGGATGATTTCTTTTTGAAAAATTGATTGTGTAACTGACTGATTAAGTGTATCATGGTGAATACATGGCTTAGTGAGTAATATTTAAATATGTAAATATCTGTATCATTTTTTCACTTTGTGTATAAGTGGCTGCATGGGTTGGTGAGTAGCTACATGGGTGGCTATATAGGTTATTAGTTGGTTTTTTTGAGTATTAGTCTGAGTGTCTGCATGGTTCGGTGGGGGGTATGACGTAGTGCATAGGTGCATGAATGAGTGACTCACTGTTTGTATGTGTTGAACAGAGCATGTGTGCAGGACTGCATGGGTGGATGCGTGTGTGTATTGGTGTGTTAGTGAGTGAATGACTGTCTGAATAGTGTCTTTATGAGTAACTACATATGTTTTAAACTAGTATATGTGACTATTGGTGTATATATGTGAGTATATGTGAGAGGGAGAGATTGAAAGAGTTCCTGTATGAATAAGTATGTGTTTCTATAAGTGATTGTTTAAAAGACTAAGTATGTGTAAGTTTCCGTAGAAGTAAGTGTGGTGGTGTGTGTATAACTGTATATACAGGTGAATGTATGTTTGATTCTTTATTAGCATGAGTGACTATGTGTGTGAGTAACTCTATGGATGAGTGGCATTATGTAACAGGATGTATAGGTGTATGAGTACATATGATGAGTGAGTACATGTATGAGTGACTGTATAGGACTGTTGGTGAATGAGTGGATGTGTATGTTGATCTTAGAATTACTGAAGAGGTTGTTGTAACTGGTATTGGTATGTCCATTGTTTTGAAAATTTTAGTCTCTATTTTTGAATGTGTGTATCAAAGCTTATATTAAGGTGAGAGGAGGTCTGCCACTCTATCACAAGGATGATGTCATCAGTGATGTCATCAGTGATGTCATTTGAGATGTCATCAGTGATGTCATGAGTGATGTCACTGACCATGTCATGAGTGATGTAATATGTGACGTCATCAGCAGTGCATTGCGGGCGCGCGAGTTATAGTTAGCTGAACTAACTATAACGGGGCAATTTCATTGGTTTTTTACGAGTAAAATGTCCAGCTAACTATAACATGTGTGAAACCTATGGTTTTTTCACTGAATTTCTAAGGTTTTTTAAATGCTAATTCCTAACTATAACGTGTGTGAAACCTATGGTTTTTTCAGTGAATTTCTAAGGTTTTTTAAATGCTAATTCCTAACTATAACGTGTGTGAAACCCATGGTTTTTTCAGTGAATTTGCAAGGTTTTTTAAATGCTAATTCCTTACTATAACGTGTGTGTAACCCATGGTTTTTTCATTGAATTTGCAAGGTTTTTTAAATGCTAATTTTTTTTTTTATTCTTCATTTTTTTCAAACATATTTTTAATTTAATTTTCTTTCATTTTATAAAGACTATGCTTAAATTTTTAAAATCCTTAAATATTTTTTTTTAATATATTTTTTAAAATAAACATGTAAAATTTATTACCAGATTTTTTTTTTTTTTTATTTATTTTTTTTTAGTACGCGTACCGTAAGCTCACGGTAAGCGTACGGTTTACGCAACGTCCGTAATCTATCTACGCTGCTTGCGTATAGTTACGCAATTTGCGTAGCCGCGCGTACTGCGCGTGGGACGCGTGCGCGCCTACGCCACACGCGCACGTTACGCGGAAGTGCCGGGGAGTGACTGTTATGCGCATGCGCGGAAGCGCGTGTCTTTTTTACGCGCACGCGTACTTTTTGCCGTAAGCGTACCGTAAGCGTACGGTAGGTCATGTGATCATGAAACACAACTTTTGATTGGTTGAAAGTACTTTCAGTTCTAGAACTCTCCTACACCACACCCATTCCCCTCATTTCTGCTTGTGATCCCTTGGGAGAAGGAGCTGGTTTGTCTTTGGGATACGATGGCAGAACAGCAGAGCTCTTCTGAGAGTGAGGCTAGCACCAGCAGCACTGTCTTGAGGCAGAGAGCGAGGAAAGTAAAGCCTTCTTATGTTTGGGATTATTTTACTTTTCCAGAAGGCCAGCAAAAGGTGAATGCACCCTTAGTTACTTGCAAGCTGTGTAAGCGTGTACTTTCTAGAGGTAATCCTAACAGGAAGTATTCCTTTGGGAATCACACCATGAAGAGACACCTCCAGGATGTACACAGAAGGACACATGGTCATCTTTTTGGAGGTAACTCTTCAGAAAGACGAGCCAGTACATCCACAGCAGCTCAGCCTGGACCATCACCTGCAGGGCTTACTCCTTCTTCTGCAGGTCAGGTGAGCCCTTCATCTGTGGGGGGAGAATCTCCTTTTGCTGGCCCTTTGGAAATGAACCTTCGATTTCGGAAGGTTGATATTCATTGCACATTTTGTAAAGGTCTAATTTGTCATAGGGAGACCAGTGTTTCCCTAGTGAACAACAAAATAGATCAGCACATTTGTAGCTTTGAATGATTTTCCCATGCTTCCTTTCCTCTGTCCCTGCATGAACACAACGGTTCTTTTAAGAGCCAACCTTATCTTCCATCTTTTTTTTACTTGTTTTTAAAAACTTTTTTTTTTTTTTTTTACCGTACGCGTACGGTAAGCGTACCTTTTTTTTATTTTTTAAAAAAAAACACTAAAAATCATTTATCACATTATAAAGTCCTTGAGAGACTACAATTTTTATTATTGACTTACCATACTCACTCAAAAAAATATTTATTCATTTGTTTTTTTTAAAAATAGTTTTTAAAATGGTTGTAGTTTCCGAAAATTTTCTATATCGATCTGAAAATAAAGAAAAAAGTATTAATATTTTTAAACCATTTAATAATACAGTACACATATTTACATTTTTTACCAAAAAATATTTTTGCCTTATTTTTGCTGTTTTCAGAATAAATTGCATTTCACTATTAATTGTGAAAGCAATTGCATTCAGCCTTAGTGATGCTGAATGTATTTGCATTACAGACTTAAACCTGAAAACCCCACTGGCTTGTAAATACTGTGCATGACTATACAGGGCAAGGACATGGGTGTGTGCTAAGCCTCTGCTTCTTCCCCCAATAATTCGCTCCCCCTTTCCATCTAATGCAACTGTGAAATCACCAGAGCAAGACGCAATAAATCTCTGCCTATAATTCTTCTATGCACACAGAGTCATGTTTTCACATTAGTGCCAAAACGAAATTTCTTTACCAATTTGAAAGCACACTTACTGCTCTTTTTTTTCGGGCCAAGTGAAAATCTCTTTTTACAATTTGAAATCACTTTTACAGACTGACACATTATGAAACCACTATTTTTGATTTATTTAATTGGACGTGTCCAAGCTGTTTTTTTTTCAGACCAACACCATGTGCATTCTCTGTGACTGCCTACACTCCAGCAAGGGCAACCAGCCTTAGTGATGCTGAATGTATTTGCATTACAGACTTAAACCTGAAAACCCCACTGGCTTGTAAATACTGTGCATGACTATACACGGCAAGGACATGGGTGTGTGCTAAGCCTCTGCTTCTTCCCCCAATAATTCGCTCCCCCTTTCCATCTAATGCAACTGTGAAATCACCAGAGCAAGACGCAATAAATCTCTGCCTATAATTCTTCTATGCACACAGAGTCATGTTTTCACATTAGTCCCACAACGAAATTTCTTTGCCAATTTGAAAGCACACTTACTGCTCTTTTTTTTTTCGGGCCAAGTGAAAATCTCTTTTTACAATTTGAAATCACTTTTACAGACTGACACATTATGAAACCACTATTTTTGATTTATTTAATTGCACGTGTCCAAGCTGTTTTTTTTTAAGACCACCACCATGTGCATTCTCTGTGACTGCCTACACTCCACCAAGGGCAACCAGCCTTAGTGATGCTGAATGTATTTGCATTACAGACTTAAACCTGAAAACCCCACTCGCTTGTAAATACTGTGCATGACTATACACGGCAAGGACATGGGTGTGTGCTAAGCCTCTGCTTCTTCCCCCAAAAATTCGCTCCCCCTTTCCATCTAATGCAACTGTGAAATCACCAGAGCAAGACGCAATAAATCTCTGCCTATAATTCTTCTATGCACACAGAGTCATGTTTTCACATTAGTGCCAAAACGAAATTTCTTTGCCAATTTGAAAGCACACTTACTGCTCTTTTTTTTTTTCGGGGCAAGTGTAAATCACTTTTACACACTGACACATTATGAAACCACCATGTGTAACTACAACAAAAACAATTCCCATTTCTATTATTCATTTCTTAAGTTACCACATACATCCCCTCTCAAACTGTAAACTCACCTTTAAAATTAGTTAGTTGTGAAAGAAATGTGACACTCAAACAGCAGATTATCGGAGCCAGGATCTCTGTTCTGTTCACCTCTCTCCTCTCAGCAGAACCAGATAATGGCAAACTTTCCCTCTATTTTTCCACACATATACATGTAAGTTTCAAATCTCAGTGCTTCCCCCTTTTTTTCACATGTATTCACACATTTCTATTGGTTGAAAACCAACCCTTTTCCAAAAGTACCCTGCCCCCAACTTGACTTCTGCCTAGTACCCTTCCCCCAACTTGACTTCTGCCTGCTACCATAGCAACAGCTCATGGAACACTGCTGTGTGCAGTTAGGTCAGAAGTTCGACACACAATGTTTCAATTCCACAGAGCAAGAGTGCTTGACTTTTCAAACCTTACAGCAAATCCATAGTACTGTTCTTTGGTTACACATTTTTTTGTACCAATACAAAACATGCTTCTATTAATTTTCACATACAGCCTAGTTTTTATTCTAGAATGGTATGAAACAGCCAATCAGTTCTTTTTGTTTTAAAAAAATATGTATGCCTCCATTTCCAAACTGTCTTTCTTTTCTTATTGCCATTCTACTGAAAGACACCTCCTGAGTGCATCCAGTTCTCCTTTGAAGATGTTCACAGTGTGGATTGTAGGGCACAGCTATGTCTTCTGGAGTGAAAAGTTTGCAGAGAAAACAGATATGGTGAGAGACCTTGCTTTGCCAAATGTAGACATTAAATGGATTGGTCAGAGAGGGTTAAAGTGGCACCAATTGATGCCATTGGTGAAATCCTTCATTCAAATCCAACACCCTGACCTCATAATAGTGCACTGTGGTGGCAATGACCTAGGCACTTTGACTGGGGTAGGTCTGGAAATGCTTATGAAGGACACCTTTGCACAACTGTTTACACTTTTCCCTAAAACTGCCTTTGTGTTTTCCAACATATGCCAAAGGCAAAAATGGAACTGGTCCAATCATTTCTGTCCACAGATTGACAAAGCAAGAAAGCACGTCAACAAATCTGTTTCTGCTTTCCTCCGTGACTATGGTATGGGTGCCATTTACCACAACAACTTGCGTTATGACATGCAAGACATTTATAGAGGAGATGGTGTGCACTTCAATGATGAAGGGAACAGAGTCTTCCTCTTGAACCTTAGACTCTGCATCGGTACTTACTTGTAGGTACCACTAAAAAAATGACTTCATAAACACAACAGCTCTTTTTAGAGCTCCCTAATTTCTAAACTCTTAAATCTGCTTTTCATTTATCTATTTTTTTTTTTTTTTACCGTACGCTTACCGTAAGCTTACCGTACGCGTACCCCGTGATTTTTTTTTAAATCAATAAATGTTTTTTTTGTACTTTTCTGTCCTTCTTTGACCCCCTTACAAATGTTAGGGGGTCTGTAACTCTCCTCATTGCCCCCTTTCCTTGTTTTCACTCTTTTTTTTCAGAGTGAAATACACAAAATGGCGGCCGCCGCTTCCTGGTTTCGACCGATTCGAATGTTTACTAAGATCTAACAGCCAATCAGAATCGCGCTCGCGCACGCCGCCGTACGCTTACCGTAAGCGTACGGTAAGCGTACCGTAAGCGGGCTCAGATATATATATTGATTTAAAGGCTATTTTCTCAGAATCTACTGAACAGATTTACACCAAACCTACAAAAGGCACTTCCTTGACCTGAGGACTACCTCTCTGCCAAATTTCTAGTAATTCTGTTCAGCCGTTCGGGCTGTAGCCCTGTCTAAAGGTCCTATGGAAAAATGCATGGGAAAAACGCGTTTTGGGACCCCCCTTTTATCTCAGCCCCCGCTTGACGAATCCCCCCGAGACTTTCAGGGTAGGAGCGGAGCGTAGCGCCCCACCTATTTTGAGAAATTCGCGAGGATTCGTCGACCGGCGCCAAAGTTATTCAAAATAGAATGTTGAGGTTTTCCTATGGAAACGTGGTCCTAACTATAACTACCTACTGGCGACCGCCAGTAGGTAATATATATATATATATATATGTATATATATATTCAGTGAAAAAACCATAGGTTTCACACATGTTATAGTTAGCTGGACATTTTACTCGTAAAAAACCAATGAAATTGCCCCGTTATAGTTAGTTCAGCTAACTATAACTCGCGCGCCCGCAATGCACTGCTGATGACGTCACATATTACATCACTCATGACATGGTCAGTGACATCACTCATGACATCACTGATGACATCTCAAATGACATCACTGATGACATCACTGATGACATCATCCAGTGAATGTGTGTTTTTCTGAAAATTAAATATGTTTTATATATGTATATCTCAAGGTTGATAGAAGAATAAATGGGTATATTACTGTCTAAATGGATGATTTCTTTTTGAAAAATTGATTGTGTAACTGACTGATTAAGTGTATCATGGTGAATACATGGCTTAGTGAGTAATATTTAAATATGTAAATATCTGTATCATTTTTTCACTTTGTGTATAAGTGGCTGCATGGGTTGGTGAGTAGCTACATGGGTGGCTATATAGGTTATTAGTTGGTTTTTTTGAGTATTAGTCTGAGTGTCTGCATGGTTCGGTGGGGGGTATGACGTAGTGCATAGGTGCATGAATGAGTGACTCACTGTTTGTATGTGTTGAACAGAGCATGTGTGCAGGACTGCATGGGTGGATGCGTGTGTGTATTGGTGTGTTAGTGAGTGAATGACTGTCTGAATAGTGTCTTTATGAGTAACTACATATGTTTTAAACTAGTATATGTGACTATTGGTGTATATATGTGAGTATATGTGAGAGGGAGAGATTGAAAGAGTTCCTGTATGAATAAGTATGTGTTTCTATAAGTGATTGTTTAAAAGACTAAGTATGTGTAAGTTTCCGTAGAAGTAAGTGTGGTGGTGTGTGTATAACTGTATATACAGGTGAATGTATGTTTGATTCTTTATTAGCATGAGTGACTATGTGTGTGAGTAACTCTATGGATGAGTGGCATTATGTAACAGGATGTATAGGTGTATGAGTACATATGATGAGTGAGTACATGTATGAGTGACTGTATAGGACTGTTGGTGAATGAGTGGATGTGTATGTTGATCTTAGAATTACTGAAGAGGTTGTTGTAACTGGTATTGGTATGTCCATTGTTTTGAAAATTTTAGTCTCTATTTTTGAATGTGTGTATCAAAGCTTATATTAAGGTGAGAGGAGGTCTGCCACTCTATCACAAGGATGATGTCATCAGTGATGTCATCAGTGATGTCATTTGAGATGTCATCAGTGATGTCATGAGTGATGTCACTGACCATGTCATGAGTGATGTAATATGTGACGTCATCAGCAGTGCATTGCGGGCGCGCGAGTTATAGTTAGCTGAACTAACTATAACGGGGCAATTTCATTGGTTTTTTACGAGTAAAATGTCCAGCTAACTATAACATGTGTGAAACCTATGGTTTTTTCACTGAATTTCTAAGGTTTTTTAAATGCTAATTCCTAACTATAACGTGTGTGAAACCTATGGTTTTTTCAGTGAATTTCTAAGGTTTTTTAAATGCTAATTCCTAACTATAACGTGTGTGAAACCCATGGTTTTTTCAGTGAATTTGCAAGGTTTTTTAAATGCTAATTCCTTACTATAACGTGTGTGTAACCCATGGTTTTTTCATTGAATTTGCAAGGTTTTTTAAATGCTAATTTTTTTTTTTATTCTTCATTTTTTTCAAACATATTTTTAATTTAATTTTCTTTCATTTTATAAAGACTATGCTTAAATTTTTAAAATCCTTAAATATTTTTTTTTAATATATTTTTTAAAATAAACATGTAAAATTTATTACCAGATTTTTTTTTTTTTTTATTTTTTTTTTTTTAGTACGCGTACCGTAAGCTCACGGTAAGCGTACGGTTTACGCAACGTCCGTAATCTATCTACGCTGCTTGCGTATAGTTACGCAATTTGCGTAGCCGCGCGTACTGCGCGTGGGACGCGTGCGCGCTTACGCCACACGCGCACGTTACGCGGAAGTGCCGGGGAGTGACTGTTATGCGCATGCGCGGAAGCGCGTGTCTTTTTTACGCGCACGCGTACTTTTTGCCGTAAGCGTACCGTAAGCGTACCGTAAGCGTACGGTAGGTCATGTGATCATGAAACACAACTTTTGATTGGTTGAAAGTACTTTCAGTTCTAGAACTCTCCTACACCACACCCATTCCCCTCATTTCTGCTTGTGATCCCTTGGGAGAAGGAGCTGGTTTGTCTTTGGGATACGATGGCAGAACAGCAGAGCTCTTCTGAGAGTGAGGCTAGCACCAGCAGCACTGTCTTGAGGCAGAGAGCGAGGAAAGTAAAGCCTTCTTATGTTTGGGATTATTTTACTTTTCCAGAAGGCCAGCAAAAGGTGAATGCACCCTTAGTTACTTGCAAGCTGTGTAAGCGTGTACTTTCTAGAGGTAATCCTAACAGGAAGTATTCCTTTGGGAATCACACCATGAAGAGACACCTCCAGGATGTACACAGAAGGACACATGGTCATCTTTTTGGAGGTAACTCTTCAGAAAGACGAGCCAGTACATCCACAGCAGCTCAGCCTGGACCATCACCTGCAGGGCTTACTCCTTCTTCTGCAGGTCAGGTGAGCCCTTCATCTGTGGGGGGAGAATCTCCTTTTGCTGGCCCTCTGGAAATGAACCTTCGATTTCGGAAGGTTGATATTCATTGCACATTTTGTAAAGGTCTAATTTGTCATAGGGAGACCAGTGTTTCCCTAGTGAACAACAAAATAGATCAGCACATTTGTAGCTTTGAATGATTTTCCCATGCTTCCTTTCCTCTGTCCCTGCATGAACACAACGGTTCTTTTAAGAGCCAACCTTATCTTCCATCTTTTTTTTACTTGTTTTTAAAAACTTTTTTTTTTTTTTTTTTACCGTACGCGTACGGTAAGCGTACCTTTTTTTTATTTTTTAAAAAAAAACACTAAAAATCATTTATCACATTATAAAGTCCTTGAGAGACTACAATTTTTATTATTGACTTACCATACTCACTCAAAAAAATATTTATTCATTTGTTTTTTTAAAAAATAGTTTTTAAAATGGTTGTAGTTTCCGAAAATTTTCTATATCGATCTGAAAATAAAGAAAAAAGTATTAATATTTTTAAACCATTTAATAATACAGTACACATATTTACATTTTTTACCAAAAAATATTTTTGCCTTATTTTTGCTGTTTTCAGAATAAATTGCATTTCACTATTAATTGTGAAAGCAATTGCATTCAGCCTTAGTGATGCTGAATGTATTTGCATTACAGACTTAAACCTGAAAACCCCACTGGCTTGTAAATACTGTGCATGACTATACACGGCAAGGACATGGGTGTGTGCTAAGCCTCTGCTTCTTCCCCAAAAAATTCGCTCCCCCTTTCCATCTAATGCAACTGTGAAATCACCAGAGCAAGACGCAATAAATCTCTGCCTATAATTCTTCTATGCACACAGAGTCATGTTTTCACATTAGTGCCAAAACGAAATTTCTTTGCCAATTTGAAAGCACACTTACTGCTCTTTTTTTTTCGGGCCAAGTGAAAATCTCTTTTTACAATTTGAAATCACTTTTACAGACTGACACATTATGAAACCACTATTTTTGATTTATTTAATTGCACGTGTCCAAGCTGTTTTTTTTTCAGACCACCACCATGTGCATTCTCTGTGACTGCCTACACTCCAGCAAGGGCAACCAGCCTTAGTGATGCTGAATGTATTTGCATTACAGACTTAAACCTGAAAACCCCACTGGCTTGTAAATACTGTGCATGACTATACACGGCAAGGACATGGGTGTGTGCTAAGCCTCTGCTTCTTCCCTCAATAATTCGCTCCCCCTTTCCATCTAATGCAACTGTGAAATCACCAGAGCAAGACGCAATAAATCTCTGCCTATAATTCTTCTATGCACACAGAGTCATGTTTTCACATTAGTGCCAAAACGAAATTTCTTTACCAATTTGAAAGCACACTTACTGCTCTTTTTTTTTCGGGCCAAGTGAAAATCTCTTTTTACAATTTGAAATCACTTTTACAGACTGACACATTATGAAACCACTATTTTTGATTTATTTAATTGGACGTGTCCAAGCTGTTTTTTTTTCAGACCAACACCATGTGCATTCTCTGTGACTGCCTACACTCCAGCAAGGGCAACCAGCCTTAGTGATGCTGAATGTATTTGCATTACAGACTTAAACCTGAAAACCCCACTGGCTTGTAAATACTGTGCATGACTATACACGGCAAGGACATGGGTGTGTGCTAAGCCTCTGCTTCTTCCCCCAATAATTCGCTCCCCCTTTCCATCTAATGCAACTGTGAAATCACCAGAGCAAGACGCAATAAATCTCTGCCTATAATTCTTCTATGCACACAGAGTCATGTTTTCACATTAGTCCCACAACGAAATTTCTTTGCCAATTTGAAAGCACACTTACTGCTCTTTTTTTTTTCGGGCCAAGTGAAAATCTCTTTTTACAATTTGAAATCACTTTTACAGACTGACACATTATGAAACCACTATTTTTGATTTATTTAATTGCACGTGTCCAAGCTGTTTTTTTTTAAGACCACCACCATGTGCATTCTCTGTGACTGCCTACACTCCACCAAGGGCAACCAGCCTTAGTGATGCTGAATGTATTTGCATTACAGACTTAAACCTGAAAACCCCACTCGCTTGTAAATACTGTGCATGACTATACACGGCAAGGACATGGGTGTGTGCTAAGCCTCTGCTTCTTCCCCCAAAAATTCGCTCCCCCTTTCCATCTAATGCAACTGTGAAATCACCAGAGCAAGACGCAATAAATCTCTGCCTATAATTCTTCTATGCACACAGAGTCATGTTTTCACATTAGTGCCAAAACGAAATTTCTTTGCCAATTTGAAAGCACACTTACTGCTCTTTTTTTTTTTCGGGGCAAGTGTAAATCACTTTTACACACTGACACATTATGAAACCACCATGTGTAACTACAACAAAAACAATTCCCATTTCTATTATTCATTTCTTAAGTTACCACATACATCCCCTCTCAAACTGTAAACTCACCTTTAAAATTAGTTAGTTGTGAAAGAAATGTGACACTTAAACAGCAGATTATCAGAGCCAGGATCTCTGTTCTGTTCACCTCTCTCCTCTCAGCAGAACCAGATAATGGCAAACTTTCCCTCTATTTTTCCACACATATACATGTAAGTTTCAAATCTCAGTGCTTCCCCCTTTTTTTCACATGTATTCACACATTTCTATTGGTTGAAAACCAACCCTTTTCCAAAAGTACCCTGCCCCCAACTTGACTTCTGCCTAGTACCCTTCCCCCAACTTGACTTCTGCCTGCTACCATAGCAACAGCTCATGGAACACTGCTGTGTGCAGTTAGGTCAGAAGTTCGACACACAATGTTTCAATTCCACAGAGCAAGAGTGCTTGACTTTTCAAACCTTACAGCAAATCCATAGTACTGTTCTTTGGTTACACATTTTTTTGTACCAATACAAAACATGCTTCTATTAATTTTCACATACAGCCTAGTTTTTATTCTAGAATGGTATGAAACAGCCAATCAGTTCTTTTTGTTTTAAAAAAATATGTATGCCTCCATTTCCAAACTGTCTTTCTTTTCTTATTGCCATTCTACTGAAAGACACCTCCTGAGTGCATCCAGTTCTCCTTTGAAGATGTTCACAGTGTGGATTGTAGGGCACAGCTATGTCTTCTGGAGTGAAAAGTTTGCAGAGAAAACAGATATGGTGAGAGACCTTGCTTTGCCAAATGTAGACATTAAATGGATTGGTCAGAGAGGGTTAAAGTGGCACCAATTGATGCCATTGGTGAAATCCTTCATTCAAATCCAACACCCTGACCTCATAATAGTGCACTGTGGTGGCAATGACCTAGGCACTTTGACTGGGGTAGGTCTGGAAATGCTTATGAAGGACACCTTTGCACAACTGTTTACACTTTTCCCTAAAACTGCCTTTGTGTTTTCCAACATATGCCAAAGGCAAAAATGGAACTGGTCCAATCATTTCTGTCCACAGATTGACAAAGCAAGAAAGCACGTCAACAAATCTGTTTCTGCTTTCCTCCGTGACTATGGTATGGGTGCCATTTACCACAACAACTTGCGTTATGACATGCAAGACATTTATAGAGGAGATGGTGTGCACTTCAATGATGAAGGGAACAGAGTCTTCCTCTTGAACCTTAGACTCTGCATCGGTACTTACTTGTAGGTACCACTAAAAAAATGACTTCATAAACACAACAGCTCTTTTTAGAGCTCCCTAATTTCTAAACTCTTAAATCTGCTTTTCATTTATCTATTTTTTTTTTTTTTTACCGTACGCTTACCGTAAGCTTACCGTACGCGTACCCCGTGATTTTTTTTTAAATCAATAAATGTTTTTTTTGTACTTTTCTGTCCTTCTTTGACCCCCTTACAAATGTTAGGGGGTCTGTAACTCTCCTCATTGCCCCCTTTCCTTGTTTTCACTCTTTTTTTTCAGAGTGAAATACACAAAATGGCGGCCGCCGCTTCCTGGTTTCGACCGATTCGAATGTTTACTAAGATCTAACAGCCAATCAGAATCGCGCTCGCGCACGCCGCCGTACGCTTACCGTAAGCGTACGGTAAGCGTACCGTAAGCGGGCTCAGATATATATATTGATTTAAAGGCTATTTTCTCAGAATCTACTGAACAGATTTACACCAAACCGACAAAAGGCACTTCCTTGACCTGAGGACTACCTCTCTGCCAAATTTCTAGTAATTCTGTTCAGCCGTTCGGGCTGTAGCCCTGTCTAAAGGTCCTATGGAAAAATGCATGGGAAAAACGCGTTTTGAGACCCCCCTTTTATCTCAGCCCCCGCTTGACGAATCCCCCCGAGACTTTCAGGGTAGGAGCGGAGCGTAGCGCCCCACCTATTTTGAGAAATTCGCGAGGATTCGTCGACCGGCGCCAAAGTTATTCAAAATAGAATGTTGAGGTTTTCCTATGGAAACGTGGTCCTAACTATAACTACCTACTGGCGACCGCCAGTAGGTAATATATATATATATATATATATATATATATGTGTGTATCTATATATACATACACACACACACACGCACACAACCATACACACACACACACACTCTCTCTCTTTCTCCCCCATTCACTCATTAGGGCGTTTCATAATATCCAGAAGTGAAGTTTTACAATGAAGTTGAAGGGATGTTACATTGATAGTATATTCCAATTTCACAGTGGGTTCTCATGTTGCAGCTCATTATGGCTCAATGATTTCAACGCCTGGAGTGGCCAAACCCTCCGTTAGCTGCAACTCTGGGGACCATGATTTTTGGTTGCATCAATGGACCACTGGAAATGACGGGGCAGATTTACAAGACGCTTGCACCTCTTTTACGCCGCTGTTGCGTCACCTTTGTGACGCAGCAGCTGCGCAAAACGAGCGCCATGCTGTGGGGTATTTACAACGTGACGCATCTGGGAGATGTGTCACGTTGTAAAGCCCTGTGCCAGAAGTAGGCGTTTCTGCGCAGGGGGTGGCGTTCCGTCACAGGAACGCCTCTTAAAAGTGGCTGAGTGCAATCTACATGATTTCACTCAGTCACTTTTGAGCCCATGCTGCATCAAAACCCTGCGCCTGCTTGAAGCAGGCGTAAGGATTGATGCAGCATTGTGAAGATGGGTCACCCCAGAGCCTTGCTGGAGCTGCATCGCGCTTGCGACGGCACTCCAGCAATGTGCTGCCTTTACCGCACAGATGCGTCACGCATCTGTCCGTTTTTTGCCCCATGGTGCGCCGCATTATAAATGCGGCGCATCCATGGTGGCGGAGCCGTGACGCACAATAACTGGCGCATCCCTGCTGATATGCAGGGATGCGCCAGTTATTGTAAATCTGCCCCGAGGTTTTTATGTTCATACAATGTGATATAATTACTGTTCATTTTATTTGATATTGGAGTAATTATCAAAGTTAGATATCATCCTCAAGAACAGACGGGTGCACTTGTTTTTATATAAGAAATGTCGGAAATTAGTTTGCAGAACTTTATTTCAAATTTAATGTATTGTCACTAAAGGTAATCCGCTATCTTTCAGATGAAGCATAAGAATCAAGTCAAAAAGGCTGAGATTGCATTTTATATTTTATGTGAAAAAAGGCTTCCATTCCCTTCATATCTCTTAAGATGTGAACGTCGCCCTTCTGCCTCACACTACCTGCTGTTAAAACAGTTTATTAGTGCAACTGTGAGGTTTAATAGCCATAAAAGCTCAAAGTCGGCATAGCTAATTTTTGAATAAATAGCAGCAATTTATTTCCTCTTTGAAAGACTGACCTTCAAATGAGATATTTAGAATTCCTCGGGAGGATAAAGACGTACACAAACATAATCTGCATTACCTTTAATGAGCCTGAGTTTACTATAAATCATCTTCACTGCCTTGAAATAATCAGATGGATGAGTAACAACTCATACAATATCTGAGTAATGCTGAACTATTGTTACCTCCAATATTGCGAAATGTATCTTGAACAAAGCTTTTTGACTAAAATAAAGCGGTAGGATTATTTGCTTTTAGCTGTAAAGTGTTAAGAAATACTGGATTTCTCAATTAACGACCATTTTTTAAATACTGTTGTGTAGAATACCCAGTTAGCAGTAAGAAGACACAGAAATAATGTCAGAAAAGGCCACTTGTTCTTTCACTTTCATATTGTTACCCATAGGTAGAAATGCCACCAGCATTTACTGAATGTTAGAACTAGGGGTCTCTAATTGGCAGAGGTAGATACTTTTGTCCAAGAAGGGCCCCTTCTTTCTAGTCAGGGAAAGGGGGATACACATTTTAGATAACCCCTGCTCACCCCCTCTGTAGCTTGGAACGAGCAGACAGGCTTATCCCAAAGGCAATGTGTAAAGTACTGCCCTACAGGATAATACCTTTTCCCAGCAATCAAGTAAAACAAGTGTCCATTCTCAGGCTTAAAATCAAGGATTCTCTGAATCTTGACTTTTAAATGACCATTCAGTGTTATGGGTGATGGGGGAGGAACAGGACAGGTCTGGGCACAATAGGGCTTCAGTAGGGACACCTGAAACACTGGATGAACGGTGAGTCTTCTGGCAACTGCAGTGTCCCAGCTACTGAGTTAACCCCTTCAGTGCCACGCCCTTTCCCCCTCCTGTGCCGGGCGTTGCACTAGTGGGTGGGGTTCATGACAAGATAGTCTCGTCATGGGCACAGCGCAACCGTGCTCCATGACGAGACTATCTCGTCATGGGCACTGAAGAGGTTAATGATTTGTTCAATAGAAAAGGGACTTACATATCTGGGATGTAGCTTATGTGGCCCCTGTATTCAGTGGACCGCCAACTTTATTCTCCAACCTAATAGTCTGGTGGTTGTTGTCGATCTCTCTTAACATTTTCTAACATACTCAACTTAGCCTGAACTAAGTGTATTAACTCCTGATGTTATGAAACAGCCAGATGTTTTACAAAGTCTCATATGACTGGTATGTTTTCAGAATGCATTACAACATTTTCGGGAAACAGTCATGGATGCATACCAGTTGAACAATAACAGGTGGAAATCCCAGTGGCTGAATGCTGTGAGTTATTGTAAGCCAATTCATCGAAGAGTAAAAAGGATTCCTAACCTTTAGGAGTAGAGGTTAATAGACATTGCAGTGTCTGTTCCAAAATCTATTTTACCCGCCCCGTCCGCCTATCTGTTTGTGGATGATAGGCAGATGAGAGTCAAGCATCAGTGTCCAATAATGTGCAAAGACTGTGTCAAAATTGTGAAATGAATTGAAGGCCCCCATCGGAAATGATGACCCAGGGGAGAACATGCAAATGCACGATTTGTTGAACAACAGTGGATATTTTGTTTAGGGCAATAAAATGCATCATCTTGGAAAAAAGATCTATCACCCAAATGGTTGTATAGCCATAGGAGTTGGGGTGGTCAGTAATAAAGTCCAAGCTTATAGCATGCCAAGAATCTGGGGACACTGACAAGGTTTGTATCTAGCCCTTTGGGGCAGAAGGGGATGTCTTGTTTTGAGAACATATTGGACAGGTCTGAGCACAGGAATCGCAGGTTTTGCGGAATATCATTCATGGTATCATAGCTTGCCATAAGGTGCCACTGGGGTAACACAATATGAGCCCGCATGCTGGACCACTGCGCAGAGGGCACAGGAAGGGGTCATGACAGAGAGGGTGCAGGAGGGGGTCGTGGTAACTAGAGGGTGAGTACAGGTTATCTAGCTTACCCTGACTAGAATGGTGGTCCCTACCTGGCCTGGGTCCAGACCTCCGCAAGATAGGAATCCCATTTCTAACAAAGCGGAATATAGCAACCGTTAGTCTCTAAAATGATCATACACATTCTAAATGCTTAAACCAGCTTCTAAACTTCAAAGTATGTAATGCATTTGCCATTTAACCATCAGATAATTCGTTACCCCTAATAATTCTATATTCTTTAGCCTGCAGTTCTGTTTTTTACACATTGTAGTAAAAATTTACTGCAGGTTGTTTAATAGCTCGAAATGGTGTAATATGTGTGCACCTGTTTTATTTTTGTATTACTGGCTGTCAATACTCACTTTCATGTGGGAGTACCGATATTGGAAGTGCAATAAAGAAGACTGAATTGGTAGATCAGGATGAAGAGGTGAACATACGATAAGGAATATATCCTGGTGAATCAGCATTTGCTTTCATATCAGTTTGGGTGGAGAGGTGAAATTACTTTTTAGGGGGATAATAATAAACGTAACTTGTGGATCATTATGAAGATGTTCTACAATAACACTTGAAAACCTCAATTTATTAGGTTTTTCTGTTGTTGTTGTGAGTAGTAAATCACACATCAGAACACCTTTTAAGGAAAAATAATGTATTTGTAATCATTATCTTACTTGCTTCACAGATGGGAATGGGTACTGAGGAGTTAGCCCCAAACAGCAACTTTCTCCTAAATTATGTCTATGCAAACATGTGACATTCTTCCTTACCTCCCATGCACCAGGTAGTGTAAATGGGAATGAAAATGATTGATTACAATTTGAGAGGGATGAGGGATGAAGATTTGGGTTATGGTGGTAGCAGATTTAAAAAGTAAACAAGTACATGAAACAGATAAATTGGCAGCTTGTAACTGCCAGACAGATCTTTATGAGGGGCGGATTTCTTGTTTCAATACTTTGTGCCTTTTAAATACAGGAAATCAGGTATATCATGTACTAGAGGGTTGTGACATAGGGGTGAAAGAGAGGAAGGTTCAGCTACTATCATATTTTCCCTATGATTGTACAAGGTTTCAATAGGCCAAGGAGGTATTGTGCAGTGATAAGTAGAATTATATTGTAGAAGACTCTTCTTAAACGTCATGAGCATAAGCTGAAAGTTCAATCAGTAGGTTTCCTTTTAAGAACGAAATCAAGGAGAAGTACGATTTATTTGTAGTTCTAGAGTTCACTTGGACAAAATGTTTCATCTATATCTTTTCAGTCAGTGATTCTGATGACCTACTAGTTCCATAGCAGAATTTTCCATATTTATTTTCTGTTGTTTAACTTCTGATTGGAGAGAACTTTAAATATTATGCTGGATCCTGCACAGCATAGATCCAGTCCCAAAGAATTTCTCTTCAACCACCCACCTGATCACATCCTTCCTTCAGTTGAGGGAAGAATAGAAAGCAGAGCAGTTTCTTGATGAGACAACCTGCACTGGCAAGGAAGCTCTATACACAGTTTAGGCTTGGGGCTCTGCGGCTGCACTCTTTTACTGCTAGTTGGGTTAGTGCTACAAGTACCTACTAGAGGGGCTGCCTGCCCTGCGGCTCACCGACTGAATCTGTGAGACAAATTCTCTTCTTTTGCACTGCTTTCAAGAAGGCCAGACCTAAATGGTTGATCCCAGTTTGCCGCAATATAGAAGTTACGTGTTATCTGGATGCCTATAGAAAGCTGCAATCTGGCACATGACAGTGCATAGTATTTGCAGTCTCTAGGTTTCAATTATGCATGTGGTGAGTCAGGCATAAACTCTGCCTTCGATCAGCCAAGTCTCGCGAGGGTGAGGCTGCCACAAAAGTGGCACATTTCTATTCCAACTGCTTACTGTTTACGTGCTGACAGAACTGTCTCCCCTTGTAATTCGCCCATCATTATGCAAATTTTGTACTTTAAGAAAACAGGGAACCAATTGCACATTATGCCTATTGGGATTAAAGTTGTTTTATTGTTAATGTGGTAACTCAGCTCTTTGCCTAAACCTGTACAATTTTAACGGATGGAAGTGGTAACGAAGTGTCGAACAGCTTGTTTTCATTTGTATTAACTATAAACAGTGTTATTGTATCACAATCAAGTATTTTAATAGACTATTTTACTTTGAATTTTTATTGTATGCACATAGTGTTTTATTGTATTTGTACTGCATATTTTATTTATTTGTTCATTTATGGCCAATATGCTGAAATAAAGATATTTGATGAAGTTGATGGAATTAATAATTAACAGTTGTTGCGGTTAACTCAAAATTAGCCAGACAGTGCCACCCTCTGGCAGACTGTCACAAGCTGTGGTGTTGATAATTAGTGCCGGTGCCGAGCAGCGGAAACCACCGTCTCAAATTGAGAGCTGCTAGTAAGTCCAGGTTTAGAATAGAAGAATATTTCAGTGATGAATAAAAAGAAAAAGTGGAAGATTTCAGCAGAGACTTTGCCTTCATTTTCAGGGTTCCGAAGGGCATATCACAGATTCATTTAACTGATACTTCAATGCGCTGATTGGAAAATTGATTTGCAGAAATTTTGAGCATCTGACATCAATATACATGCTTTTGCTACTTTACTTGATGTGCTATTTGTTTCTTTGTATGGGCATTCTGATGATAGCGGTAGCAAAGTTGCCTTTTTAGCATGGTCAGCCTGGAACTAATCTCTTCTTATGTACCCTACCCTTGATACAATTAGACCTTTGTGTGTTTGCCACTCCCAAGCTGCAACACAGTGTGTGCTCCGTGTCCCAAATATTCTAATCTAAAATGTATTTTACCCAGTTGGTCCACAAAACAATAAGGTCATTGTTTGTGGATGAAGCAATTGCACAAGTTGTTTGAACATACATGTAATATGTGGTTGGAAGTGTGTATTTATACCATTCACATTTCTGACAAAACAAATATAGTTCCAGGTAGCACCATTGTACTTTGGCTGGGTTTCAATTCAATACACTCCAGTGGCACTTAGGAGATAAAACTGCCGTTTCCACGTAGATAACCCTATTTTTACATGTTAAATAAGTCACACATATAGTGTGCTATGCAACCCTTCAGGGCTGGCTACTTAAGACATGAAAATAGTGCTATGCTACTTACCAGAAATCCTACACCCTTGCAGTGAAAAAATACCCAAAAGCTGTTTTCGTTATGTAAGTAAATCTACCTTTTCTATTATTAAGCCTGGGTATGAATACAATGATTATTTTATATCTCCTTCAGAAAAAGTAAAACATTTGAAAAATCTACAGGAGTGAAAAGTACCATTAGGAAAGTGTATACTGTGCTGTGTAGGAGAAAACTAGTTTAGAACTAGTTTACCGCCTAGTCCTAATTCAGAGGCCAATACATAGTACTGTCTGGGAACTAATGACCCTGCCTCCGGATGACAAAGGCTTGGTTGATTGTCCCAGGAAGGCAGTTTGTCAGGAGCGTAACGCAGGCCCCCACTGCCCCTGTGGTGTGGGGGGCCCCCCAGATGCAGGGGGGCCCCACAGCACAGTACATTCGACGGAGAGTTTTCGATAAAGTTCGGATCAGGGGCCCCTCCCTGCATCCTGCAAGGGGGGGAGCCCTCAAATTTCGTTACGCCACTACAGTGCGTTGTCTATATCAGCACATGTAATATGGATCAGGCATCAGAGAGCGGTCAAGAAGAGTTGTCAGAATAAGGACAGCCTTAGTACTTCTTTTGACACAGACTTTATGGCTTGCACCCCAGCAGGATGGAATACCAGTTTGTACCCTGAAAGAAAGCAATGGACTCCATCTGAATAGGAAATTTTCTAGGCTAGTGCCAGTGACTCTCCAGAGGGAGGTAAGAAATATCCAGGTTGGGTTTGTGGCTTTTGGGGTTTTGCTGTTACAGTAGTTCATACAGGACATGCGGAGAAGGAAGTGGGGATAGTGTGAGGTAAGTCAGGATTGCCTGTGCAAAATATTCCAGAGACTGTATTTTGCACGGAATGAAACAGCCACCTCACACCCACCACCTCAGAATGCTCCTGGGAGAAAACAGTGGAATCAAAAGGACACTGAAAGTTGGGAGAAAGAGGATCTAAGGACTCTTGACTCCCTTGGCATAGTTGATTGACCTTATATTGGTCTTCTCCAGGGACAATTTCATGCAATGGTATATCTATGAAGGAACACCCAATAGTGTAGTTAAGTAGCCTTATTCCTCTAAACTGCCCGTAAAGTCTGCAGATTTGTCATGTGAAATACTGAACTACAATTACTGTGTCCTTATTCCCAAATTCTGAGCTATGATGAACATGCCAATATTATCAATTTTTGTACCAGGGCAAGCACATCTTTATCAAAGTATCTTACCAAAATTGTCTACAATACCCCATCACTATGTGATATCACCATGTAATGTGGCATGCTTTGTCATTGGTCACCTCATCCCACCCTGGTAAGATGGTACTACCAGGGCGGACTTACCCTAACAATCCTTGAGGGAGTTCTTAAGATGTAGTAATTTTCTGGATATGAAATTGGGGAACTATTTTCAATCTGAAAATACCTTGTTATGTCACAGAGGATGCCTTTCTCAGATGGTACCTGAGGTATAGATAAAAATGGGAAACAGCCTTTACAACGGGAGCGTTACAACGCATGCCATTACAACAGATGTCATTACAACGCGAAAGGTTTGTTGCAGGGGGTAGAAGGTGTTGGTGTTAACTCCAACACCTTCCCTACTGTTACACACACTGGAGGTGGAATACTAAATAATACTATTCCAACTTCCAGCGCACCCCCAACAGCTGGGGTAAAGGTATGAGTTGTAATGGCATGCGTCATAAAGTCATACAACCGATAAAATACTATGAAATATAGTTAGGGGATGGTATCGGGTGAAATGTCCCTGGCATCCTTAAGGTTTGCCAACACCGGTCTCAGTCATTCCTTAGGGTTTTAGACAGATCCTTATTCTATTCTAAGTGTGAAGAGTATTTGTTTAAATTAGAAAAAGGAAAGTCTTACCTTCACCCTTGTGTATTTGTATCACCCTATTTGGATTATTCATGTAGTTCCTGGTCTGAGCAAGGTAGATGTGCCCACTGTTCATCCCTTGTCATCATTCAACTGTGGTTTAGGTTTGTTTTTGCCATCTAGGATCAGTGACATCTTGTGTGACTCTTTTAATGTATGTCCTCAACATGGATGTCATCTGGGAGTGGTCAAGCATCGCAGCTGTGACTTCTACCTTGTTGTTCCCTGCTACTCCTGGCAGTTCCTTTGTGACCCCTGAACTCAGAGGAGGTAAAGGTTTTATTAGACACCCTCTTTGAATGCTAAACTTATTCTGAATAAGCAATTTCATGTACATTTTCTCTGCCACCAAGATACAATATAAAGATTCAGCCCTCAATAATGTTCGAATTTCAACCCAAATTGTTGATTTGCCTCTTATGATGATCCCCATGTTAATTACCATGCATGTATCAGACAGATCAGCCGCTATCACTGAATGCCCAAAACCAATTGAATAATTAATTTGATATATATTTTGTGGCTCCAAGATATGATATAAAACTTCACTCCACAAAAGTGTTAAAAAGCCAGCTAGAAATAATGAGTGTTTCTTTGATGTTATTTCCTGTATCACATGCACTGCATATATTCCCAACAATTGGCTGCATTTCTTATTATACCAGCCCCTCATAGTAGTCAATGTTATGTATATCCCCTGCCACCAAAATACAGTGTTATCCACCCTACTACTAACTAGTAGACAAAAGTGAACCAGGTATATTGATTTATGATGTTTTTGACATTATCACTGTGCATCAGGCTAGTGTGTGTAACTTGCACCTCGCACAGATCAACCACCATGTTTAAACATTCACAATTTTCCAATAGATGTCAGGTTTCTAAAAAGGTGACCAGTAAGGGGACTACCTTGGTGAGACTGGGGCGATACTGTATAACTGGAGTGTAATGTAAACAAGAGATTACCTGAAGGCTTTAAAAGAGGTAGGACAGAAGCTGAGGATTGAAGCAGGTTGGAACAGGCAATGATTAGGGAATTAGAAGTCTGCAGGGAAAACACATGAATTAACAACAGGAAGGAAAAGCAGGGAAACAATAGACTATTATAAATTAGTGTTTGCTCCTCGGAAATGATCTGTCTTTGAGGTGAAAAAGACCTTATATGAAGGCTAGGAGCAGATTAATCTCAGAGTTCTGGGAGACTCCTAGCAACTCCTATGGAGAAGGAGTGCAGGGTGGTCTTTTGTGTTAAAGTCACAAACCATGGAGTCTAAGTGGTCCCCTTAGAAGCTGAGGCAATCAGAATTACAATATAACCACAAGACAGAACAACAGGGTACAGAACAAAGAAAACTAAAACAGAAACTGGGCTCAGAGAATAACTGGACTGGAATCGGGGTCAGGAACAGGACTGGAATACACAAAGCTGAAATAACAAAAGCAAGGTTTGAATGATGTACAATCAGACAGAAATATGCATACAAACAGGAACATAGACAGCTAGGCAAGGGGCTGTATATAACAACATCAGCCTTGACCCTGCTCTCCATGGGAATAGTCTAGCCCAAACTGCCAAGCCAGGTCCTCCCTGGACCAGAAACCAGCATCCTGGAACTGGTTTCGGGGCATCAACTCTCATCAGCCAGACTAGCTTGAATCCAGTGGTGCAGTGAGCAAAGGACTCGCGTCCATTGCATGTTCATGACACCTTTTTGTCCGATGCTCTACCAGCCGCATTGCTCTCTCATTTTTTAAGGAAAAATGTTACCTGCACCATCTACCCAGTCAGTTTGCCAAACGGATTTCTACTTCTAAAGTCAAAATAAAATAGGATTGACACTCACCAATAGCATGCAACTGTGGTTTGCCAGTAAAGCACAACTCTATAGCCTTCCCGTGCATTGTTGTCAATGTGATGCAATTGATACAATGTTGCAGTTCCCTCAGTCAGGAGATAGTTAAGATGATTTCTTAAAATATTTCATTTTCATTGGTTCAGGCATGTTTCTCTCCTCAAGAGGTCTTTAGGGGAGTACATTAAGGTGCCTAACCTCTTAGCAGCATAACATTTAAATGTTTGCTAAGCTGCAAGCAAGTGTGCTGACTCTGTTGCTATTCCATAATTTGGTAGCATGATGGTGGCCAGTGTTTCTGCACTAAAGTAACAAGCTGTTTGACAAACACTTTAAGTATTTGCTTTTTAATGTTATGTATTCTACTGCCACAGAATCTGGTTCATAGCAAGTAGCTTATGTAATATGTTTTCATATTGCTGTCTTGCGGTTTTAGTGATCTTTGCAAATCACTTAGCCTTGTTGTTTATGATGTCAATATAACCACTCATTGGCACTTTTTAATGCTTCATAGATTGCATAGTACTATTGCCCATTACAGTGCTACTAACAGTCAAGAGTGCTTTTCATTTTAATTTTACCTTATTGAACAAGTTTAATGTGGCTAAACGGCTAGAGTGGCTGACTTTGAGGCAGGGGAACAAGGTTAAAGTCTGGTGGGAGGCTTAAACATCCTGTGATTCTGGGCAAATCACTTAGGGGCATATCAACAACAACCGGCGATAATTATCGCTGAGCGCACTTAGCGCTCGTATAATTATCGCCGGCTTGCGCCGATTTTTATCGCTGTGATAGCGTGCTATTAGCAACGCTTATCTCATCAGCGATAACAATCCTAGCGCTAACTGGCTAACGTGAGATTATCGCTGGAAACCCAGCAATAATCTCACGTTAGCTAGTTGATAGGGACTCACAAACTTAGCCATGATATCCACCTTCCATAGGATATCATGGCTAAGTTAGTCCTGAAGCAGGTGTAAGGAAAGTAGCGATAACAGGGGTTATCGCTACTTTTCCTGCCGCTATGCTTCATAGCGTTAGGCTTGCTGATAGGAGAAATGTCGCTTAGCGAAATTTCTCCTGTCATGCCAGGTCAGGAACGCCCACTTTGCATCTCATTAGAGATGCAAAGCTGGGCGTTAGGAATCCTGACGCTAAAGCAAGGTTTCACGGGTTAGCGTGACCTTGCTGATTAGGCGATAAAATTATCACTGCTTTTCGGCCGAAAACGGCTGCAAAAGCGGCGATAATTTTTTATCGCCTGCATGTTGATATGCCCCTTAATCTACCCGTGTCTAAAACTAAATGTGTCCATCTGTAATGCAACTGGTGCTCATGTAAAGTACTTTTGGGTTGGGTTTGAGCTATATAAAACTGCAAAAAGAAATCAGTTTTTAGCTGAATTGTTTTTTTTAATTAGAACAAATGTACAATAAAAATGCGTTGGCATAAACCCTATGTGCAGATGTGTGGAGAGCAGTATGCTGTTTTTGAGGAAGAACAAGGGCTTCTTGATCAACAGGAGCCTTCCCATCTCCTGTGTCATAGACCATTTCCTGCATAGTCACAGTTTGCTCCACAATTCATAACTCACACATCAGCCGCACAATTAACTCATAATTCAAGTGCAATGCCCCTGACCTTACCATTTATGCAACAGATGATTTTATAGATGACATAAACAATCTGATTAATGAGATAATACATTGAGATAATATAGTAGATAATTAACATTAGGGATGACACAAGTTTGGATTCAGTATGATCTGTTTGTGTATGTGTTGAGAATTATAGGTCTGGAATGAGGTTTTACAAATTATTGTATTAACATTGTTAGGTCATAAACATTGCTAAGCAAAGTATATTTTACATAGCAGGTGTGCACCTTACTGTTGTGCTGCATACACTGCAATTTATCAATGGTGTGGTGGTAGGAGTGGACTACAGAATATCAACACCACCACTATAGTGGCATACTAATATCAAGGGACAAAACATCAAAAGGTAAGTGCATACAGGGAAGTATAGATTTACTATTCCCAAGTCCATATGTATGTACCTTGAAGATATATGTACCACATAGGTACATATATGTGGACTTAGGTAAAGAAAATCTAGACTGATTTACATGTAGAAATCTGTCCTCGACAATCTGTCCCCGATAATCTGTCCCACTGATATTGTTGATTCAATATTCAGAGGGCAAACCGATGGAAGATAGAATTATTTGCTTCCTACCACCATGTACAGGTTTTCCAACTACTGGATTCTGTCAGGTCCATCTTGGGACTCACCTGACCCAGGTTCGCTTCTGTGCCTATTCTAACCTGACTCTTTTCAGAGGTGTGGTCAGGGTAATGAGCAACCTGTCATCTCTGGTCCAAACCAGTTTTAGGAGCAGCTGTCCCCAACTGGGTTTGGTGCCTGCTTAACTGAGAGGGCAAAGGAAGGGGCATGGTTAGGTAACATCTGTATGTGCTAGGGGAGGCCCCATTGAAGTAAATAAATTTCCTGGGCACAGTCTAACTGGTCTTCCGGAAGGTGGAAAAAAAAAACTCCCCACACCCAGGCCATTGTCTCTGCTATGGGAGCTGTTGGTACATTTCAGGGCTATTTAGTAGCTCAATGACCATTAGAGGGCTGATGTAAATTAACCTCAAGTAGCTTCAGGTGATTTTATAAAAGTCCCTTTTCTTTATCTGATGTTACCATTAAGTTGGGCTGTTGATAAATATAAGAATTAGTAGGTTTGATCATTTTTTTAGCTGGTTCCAAGACCTAGATAGCAGAATTAGCTGTTCCCTATGAGCAGCCAGCCTTCCAACAGTAAAAATAGCATTCAGGTGCTAGCCACTGAAAGACATGATAAATGCACATTTCCGCATGTCCTACTTTGAAATACCTTGCACCCTCCCTTTTTGATCTACAAGACTTATTATTAATATTTGAAATGGAGGTTAGCTCTTGTCAAAAATGGTAATTGGGCTAGAATCATGTTTGTTTTGTCATACTAATCGATGGCACCACAGTGCTGTAGTCAATAGGTGACATTTAAGTGTCCATATCATAGGTGTATTTTGGTAAAAAGCCACTTTTGGTGCTCAAATGGACCCTCCTGCTCCACAGCTGTGTGGTGGTGTGAAGCTAATGCCAAGTAATTCCATTTGTGCAGTCATTATCTCAAGAAATAATCTTTTATTTGTGTATAATTAGTTATTTCATTTTCTTCATTCATAAATACTCATGATTAAGGATTTATAACAGCTGGTGTATTTTCCAGTACATCATAATTTCCAACTGTAATAACTCATTTTAAAGTTTTAAATAATCCCAATGCATTTCGGATCTCAATCTTTCCTCAGGGGGTTATTTATCTTTTCACAAAAAGTACATCTCTGCAAAAAGAACGAAATACTGTAGATTTAAGGTCCCACTTTAGAGAAACTGTTAAAACATTCAAATGTATGAACATTGTAAATGTGTACATCCGTTTTCATCAACATAAATGTAAGTATTTTGTGTATATGTATGCATTTGTGTACATTCATTCATTATATGTGTATACTACATTTATCTGGTAGTGTTAGAGCCAGAGAAGTTATAGCTAGGTCAGACTTTCCATAGGACATGTGGTTTTTTGTTTTATTTTTAATAACGTTGGTGCAGTTTTATGAATCTGCATGAAACTTTCCCAAGAAAAACATTGAACCACTTTGGCTACTATATGGAAAGTTTCATGCTGATCCATCAGGTGCGGGCTAAGTTTAAGGTTAGGGGGGCCCAAATCATTGGTTTCTCATTGTAATTCCTGTAGGACAGTTTCCTCTCTGATAGAAAAAAACAGCTGAACAGAAATATTGTTCAGTTGTTGAGACATTGGCATTTAAAGAGATCCTCGGTGTGTCGATGAAGAGGTTAAACACCAATTAGTAATATCCAGACAGTTGGTGACGTCACATGTTGATTTACTAGTTAAAGAAGATTTGTCAATCCTGATTCGCTGACCACAACATAAAAAATATGAATTGGCAATCATTAGAGGACTCAGGAACATTAGCCTTGTGTTCCAAAAATACATTTGCAAAAATACAAGGGGATAGGGAGAGTACACTCTGACCCCAGGGACATGTGTAGGAGATCCTAAAGGGACTTCCCTTGATTGGCTGGCCACAAACATGGACCTGTTGTGGCAGTCATTATAGGACATGCAAGTCATTTGAAAGTCTGTTTTGAGGGGCACAAAATGAAACACACATGAAGTGTGATAGCCGAATTTAGTCACAATATAAATCAGTTGCTGGTGGTACCATACTCATTTTAGGAATTGTGGTGTGTTCTAAGGGGATTTTACTCCCTGAAAACTGCTGATATTCTGATGAGATTTGATGAACAGTGGTTGAAGAAAATGACTCCCTCTAATGATTTTCTCTTAGAGGTTACGGTTTCTCAGCTTTCTTACCCTTATAAGAATTTCTGAAAAACATGTACTTTCAAAAGAAGCAGCAGTTTTTCAGTTGATTACCTAGTGTTCTAAGGCATCATCACCACAGTGTTCTAGTGAACAACTAGAGCACTAACATTCTGCATGTACCAAAGTAGTGTGATACATCTGAACGCTATCCTGATGGAATCAAAAATTTCAAACCGAAAACATTTCTTACAAAAAATACTGCAGTAAATGAAAAATCGAAGGGTTTCTTTTTGTTTTTAAAATTATGGCTAGTGCTCTAGATAGCTAAAATGAAGTCATAATGTCTGAGTTCTCAAATATCTTCGTATCCATTTGAGTAAAATATTCTGACATGCAGAGTGAAACGTACTTCTAACACTGTTAATATTGATGTTGATGTACGCAATGATACATATTTGCATCAAATGAAATCAAATCACTGTTGTCGAAATCAACCAAAATGACCTCTCTATCAACCCCAAGTCAGAAATACGTGGTCAGGCAGGCCTTTCGTCCTAAACCTGAGGTAACTGATTGGCAGATTACAGGTGGGGTGGCATGTAACGAGCAGAACAAATGCACGAACAGGAAATACTCAGATTATTCCCACAGATAGGCAGTATCACGACAATGATTCGGGGAGATTGGCTGCAATAAAGCACACATGGCCGGAGGGGGTTCACATGCCCAAAACACCATAAGTTTAGATGCCACATGAAGCTAGGAGCACTCCACCAATCAGGACATAGTGCAAACACCACATGCATTGATCACGTGCTCCCCATCCTGAAAATCTAGACACTTTACCCACTGGCCTGCATTGTGTCCATGCAAGATCGAGAGCTACCTGCATTTGCTATCAAGTGGAAATCATCATGGTTCCATGACTTGGCCCACATTCCTCATCCTAAACCGGATCTATAAGTTGCTTTAAGATGATCCAAAAAATTTATATGAAGGTGCTCCAAATGATTGCACTTGGAGTCAGTCCTCAGACCCGTTTCTGTATGCCGTACTCACAACTGTAATGTCTAAATACAAAACTGTTCCTGTTTTTCCAAATGCCTATTGTCTTTGTTTTTTCAAGGTATATTCATATTCGACACCAACACTACCAGTATTCAGTCAGTTAACTCATTGGTGATCAACAGCAATTTCACTGCAGAGTTCTAATGAATAACTAGAGGGCTAACATTTTGTATTTAGGACATACATGAGGCACTCCTGAACTTTATTTTGTTGGAATAGGAGCTGCTGTATTTATAGCCTTTCCTGAGGCACACGATGCATTGAGATGTTCATGCGACTAGCGAGTTACAAATGCAAAGGGTGATATGGGTTTTAAGTAATTTAAGATGTTAAAAATTTGGGCTGGATGAAAACTAAATAATGCCTGTGTAATTCTCAAAATTTTGGGAATTTTCTGGTACGCTTGTTTCGCGAAATTACTGAAATCAATCCATTCCGCCACTTTTTGTAATTAGACACTGTTGACTGGTGCATTTCTCAATTGTTTGTAGTAAAAATTTCCAAGACACTCAAGAGCAACAGAATCCGAGGGGCTGTTGATCATGGTACTCTTGTTTAAATGCATCCTTGCCCCAATAATTGACACAAGTGAGTATTTCACATTAAAAGAATGGATTTGTATTTTGTTTAATTATGTTTCGAGCACCTGTACTAAAAAGAGGTAAGGAGAAAGGCGTCTGTTTAAGCACAGCATCACCTGTCAATATGTGTTTGCTTAACCTTCACATTACCCATCTTCTGAATCACTAAACAGCTCCTTAATCTTAAAATAGTAAAATGCTTCGTAGACAAACTTGGTGCACAGCACAGTTTGTCTACCCATGCATATTTAAAGAAAAATATTGTTCACAATTACTAAAGAGTTTCGCAGTCTCCAAGGTTGGGGCAAGTTTCAAGGCTAAAGCCAGTGAATATCCCTCAAATCAGATAAATCATTGTCGATCTACTGCTGAAGTTGTTGGTTTAGGTACCAGAAGCTCAGAGCAAGGAAATGCTGGATTTTGTAGATAGCAAGCCCATTTTTATGCCTGGATAGATTTATAAACTCACCCTATTCCACGGTTTTACATTCAGGCTTAGTCAGTTTTTTGGTGTTCAAAATTCAACAGTGGGGCAAGACTGGAATATGTAGCTGGAAAAGGCTCCATATGAGCCACAAGTTCCAGTTGAAGGTGTTTTCAACACTTCAAAAAGCTGGTAATTGTATTAAGCTAGTTTTCTTGCCTGCCTAGGGTACATGCTCCATGTGTAAGCCTCAGAGCCTTGTGTTGATGATCTGGAAGTGGAAACAATGACCCACCTTTCTCCAACTCCTGGAAAAGTACTTTGTGTACACTCTTGCAGCATTTAGATCCTCGGGATAGGCTGCCAATCACCAGTCTCTCTGTTGTCAGAGCTCTTGTTGCGTTCAGTCCTTTGTAGTAATCTGTAGATATCCAAGATCACTGCACCGACCACAACACAGGCACCTCTGTGCAACTAAAAGAATCAACGCATCACCTGTCAGCAGCTACAGAAATGGATTGCCGCCGCATCGACCCATAGTGGTCACATTTTCTCATGGATTGCACTTGTGTGTCAAATCCACGATGATGCTGGGCTTTCAGTAAGAAATCAAAGCATCTCCTCCCCTTCAATAAGAGCCACACATCACCTCCCCTGCATCACAGTAAGAAACCTACGCATCACGTTCCCTGGAGCAAGGAACCGACAAATCACCTTATTTACATCTGTTTTCGTCCCGTATATTTTACACATTTGAGGTATTTGTGCAAAATTCAGGCATCCATAGTTTTCTATAGAGAGAGATGTTTTTACTATTTAGGAATCATATTTTGAGTTGTTTATGCTTGGAGTTTTGTTCTTTTGGTCTTGTTCGGTTTAGCTAAAGATACTTTATTTTTCTAAACTGGTGGGGTGTCCATTTGTGGTGTTTTTACATTGTTACTTTTGGTAATATACAAATGCTTTACACATTGCCTCTGTAGGTTAGCCTGACTGCTCTGTACCATGCTACAAGAGGGTGAGCACAGGCAAACTTAGATGTGTACTTTACTCATCCTGACTAGAAGGAAGTGTCCCTACTTGGACAGGGCGTATACCACTGCCAACTAGAGACCATCATTTTTAACAATCCTGTTTTTACCTTTTAAGAACATTGAAAAAGATCCTTCTGTTCTTCTCTTTTGACTTACAGAAAACAGTGTGTCAGCTCCCTTAGGGATTGACTAGTCTAATGCCCTTCACATGGGCATAAAAAAAGGCAGATGAATACATTTCAAACATTTCAAAATGCAGCAACTTGCCTTGTCATGAAGATCCCAAAATATGCATCAGTGTCCCACACTATTGAGATGCTACATTGGCTTCCAGTCAGAAAAACAGTAGCCTTTAAGGCACTTGGCTTGACACACAAAGCCCTTCATTATTCTGGCTCACTCTTTCACAGAAAAATATTCTGTTGGTATATCCCCAGAAGATCTCTTCAGTCTGGCTCCACCAAGTAGATTTCTAAGTCTAAAAGCAGGAAAGCATCTTGGGAAGGAAGAAGTCTTTCTGATGCCACCATTAAATTGTGGACTACGTTGACATTGCACATCAAAGCTCAACCCACTCATCTGCAGCTCTTTTAACAAGCCATGCTCCTTTACTACCTCTTCTTTGTCATTTATACAGGCTTATTTTAATTTTAATCACGTCTGACGCCAGCGCCAAGACACCCTTGGGCAATTTAGTGTGTTACAAATTATCAATATTAATATATGAAAAGCTGTGCAAAGAGTTGAATGGCAGATTTACTAACTTTTCATGCAGTGACCAAGGCAGAGCTGCATTGCATAAAAAAGAGAGAGCAGAGCAGCACCACATCTGGTGAACAGAGCCATACTAAGATATGGTATTGTTTTCTTCTCTCCCTGCGCTTTCGTATTTTAGACTGGCATGCTCCAACACAAACACCCTTGCACTGGTGAAAGGGCACGTGTGTTCTGGCAAGCATAGGTTTTGCACAAAAAGGGTCCTTTATAAAAGGACCTTTGGAGATGGAACAACTTTATCAGGGGGATAGCTCAAATATCTGGTGCCTTACTTATGGGTGACTGAGAGGTAGCTTGGCATGGTAAAGCAACATAGAATGTTTGTCTAACCAGAGACACATCTCACTCACCTAAAGCAAACACCTCTATAATCAGTCTCTCAGGGTTCACAATAAGGTAGATGTAGAAACATGCCTGTGTGTTTTTCTCGAGACTGGTGCTCATGGAGAGGCAGGAAACCAGTACTCCCCATGTTAAGTCTTAGCATCGCTGTGTCCTGCCTCTTTACGCTAGTGTAGTTTGGCAGCAAAAAGTTACATGAATCCTTACTCTGCTGTCAAACTAAGCCTGAGAATTTCAAAAGCAGCATAACTCCGATAATGGGTATAATATGTTACCAACGCAAAGGCATTACACAATGAAAATAGTTATTTGTAATCTACTTCTTTCAGTGTCAGTATGTAAAACTGATAACCATGTTGTCTGCCTTGTTTCTCTCTTGTGGCCCATTTAAGGTTATTCCTTTCACAACCCAGACTACGCTAATTGCTATAATTAGTATAGACATTTAGGGACAACCACTACAGAGAATATGGCACTTTGGAGAAATTTGTAACAAATATTACATTTTATAATGTACATTGCCTCTGCGAGATATAAAAACAACATTGATATTTTAATGGATTTCACACTTTTTGTGCTGCAACTTCAGAAGAAAATGAAAAGTATGGTTGCTGTTATTATAACATGCTATTAAGTGGCACTATTTCTATGTCTTTTGGAGCAAATTCTTTGAAGGATATATTACCCATCAGCCTCACTTTCACTGTGCTCTCTAGCTTGAAGGAATACACGTGTCCTTTGCTTGGAAGACCTTCATTTGTTGCAAATGTATTTCAAGTCAACTACGTTTTTTCATCAGATGTTTAGATCTGGTAGCTTCCTCCATGGATTTATCTCACTCATCCCACATGAAAACTGTTCGATATGTGGTACTACAACAACCATTTTGTTTTGATTCAGAACACCACAGTTTCCTGGCAGGGTAATTAACAGGTGGTAACATTTCCAATCATGACATTGAATTTCGGAATCAGACCTGATACTTGCCAGTGACATGTCAAGTTATCCCTTAAAAATCAATTTTCTGAGGCCTGTGTACAGCCTCAAATAGGCGTATGTTGCAATGTACCGATGAGCAGACTGAAAACTTACCTATGATCATCAGTCAGACACAAGCTTCTTTCTGAAGATGAAACTGCAATTATGTCATGAATTCGGGGAATTGGCCAATATGGGGGCATATTAACAAGCAGGCGATAAAAAATTATCGCCGCTTTTGCGTCTGTTTTCAGACGAAAAGCGGCGATAATTTTATCGCCTTATCAGGAAGGTCACGCTATCGCATGAAACCTTGCCTGATCACCATTTCCCTTAACGCCCATCTTTGCATCTCTAATGAGATGCAAAGTGGGCGTTCCTCCCCAGGATAACAGGAGAAATGTCGCTAAGCGACATTTCTCCTATTATCAAGCCTCACTCAAAACAGCATAGCGACAAGAAAAGTAGCGATAACCTCTGTTATCGCTACTTTTCTTACGCCTGCTTTGAAACTGAATTAGCCATGATATCCTATGTAAGGTGGATATCATGGCTAAGTATGTGAGGCCCTATCAGCATGCTGTCACCAAAAGTTGTGTGATCTCACTTTTGGCTGATAGCGCTCTGAATGGTGATCGCTTTGGAGATAAGTGTTGCTAATAGCACGCTATCTCCACAATAAAATTCAGAGTTGGCCGGCGATAATTATCCTCACGCTAAGAGCGCTGAGCGATAATTATTGCCGGCCCTTGCTGATATGCCCCATGGTATGGTAGCTTGAATTAATTTTCCAAAAACTGTTTCTAAAGTGTTTTGGATGAAAATGTATAGAAGCTGCTTTTTGGTTGTCTCACTCATTCGCTTTTTTAAAAAAAAATCTCTGTCAGTAGCTGATAAATATTTTCAAACCCACACAGTGTGTTGGAATTTTATCGGGTTTTAACAATATATTTAAATGCACAATTTATCCAGTTTTCTTGTATTGGCTTCAAGGATAGCTCTGCCCCATTGCTTTTTCACCCACTGGGAAGGATTTGTGCTGGAGATATCGACACTAGCAAATGCCTTTTTACACTCCAGGAATCCCTTTTGGAATTCTTGGCTGGGGAATTAAAAAAGGTAAATTCGGTCAAAATGTTGGTGAAATACCGTATCTATAGAGGAATGTTTGTTTATGGATAATGGAAAGTTTAAACCTATGCCACATGTATCCTGTGCAACTAAAATGTAGAAAAATCTAGTCTACTGCGCACATATGCTTTCGCTTCGCGCAAGCGGCCATTCTTTTTACCTTTTTTACAGTAGTTAGAACATGCTTATGACCAGAACACAGCACAGAGGTCTTCTGCACCAGAGAGAGTCGTATGAAGGCCAACTATAGTATTAAAGTTATACTAATTAAAGGCTTGGAGCAATACATAGGTGGGCTCTGAGATGTTTTGAAAAACCCTTTCGTAGGAAATTACCACTCCGATGCCGTGGAAAAGAGTTCCGGATGGACGAGCTCTGATGGCACAGAAAACAACGAGGCTTTTGAACACTAATTACCATTGTTTCACTTATAAGTGACACAAAATGTGACACAAAATGCCGGTGCTTCGTTTTGCATGCTCTGGGGCTTACTCTAAGTTTGTGTTCACGAAAGGTCAGTTTTACCTATCACGAAAAATACGTTTTTGCTCATTTCATGCTATAGCGACTCTTATTACAGCCTAACGTACAAGGCCCCCAGGCTAGCATTAGGCAAAACTGTAGGACAACAGTTTACGTTGCCTAATTGTGGAGAAGTGTGGCTCAATGATTGGAGCGGCAGACCCTGATGCAGAGGTCTAGCCCGGGACCAGGGTTCAATTCCCCACCTCGACGGGTCTTGGGCTCAAAAATTCCACGGACCTGATAATTCTCGCCTCGGTGCCATTCCAATCATGGAGTCCCACTCTGCAACTCTGGGCAATAGCTTGCTTAATCTCCACAACGGCCCCCACAACGCTAAGGATGCCTGTCCTCCACCTTGGGGGTGCCCAGGAGTGGATGCCTCACAGGGAAAGCCAGGATGGGTTCCACAGCGGTATTCATACAAGCGCCTTGAGACCCTTGCGGGTGAGTAGTGCACTATACAAGTATCCATTTACATTTTACACCCTTTTTCATTTTCGATAAAATGGCTAGTCTGTCCTTGTTACCTGACATCATTCAATTTCCATTGGGCGCCTTTACTCCTTCGGAATACTGAGCCCTTTATCCTTTCCTGGAAGATGTGTATTTACAAGCCCCTTACGTCTCAGGTGCGTCTTTTTTATATGCGGACAAACTGAGGCACTGGCGGCTCACAGGGCTTGTAAATAAGCCCCTTTGTTTCAATACACCTAACTGACTTTAAATGATCTGTGAGAAATTTACCAATTCTATTATCGCTTTATTCTGGATTTATTTTTCTACATTTCAAAAGCACATGAACGAGTATTGTATGTCTTACTGCCGTATTTAGTAGACATTGGATTTATGAAATCAATATTGCTGTCATGTCTAAGAGTTGCATTATTTCTTTCTCTGCATACCCTTCCCGTGTTACTTAAGCTGTGTTCCCTTTGAATGAATTGTGTTTATTGTGCATGTTATTCATCATTATAACTCGGAAACCTTACAGGGTGCACTCGGGAGCAGGTGCGGACATACATTATTCAACCTTCATGCCATTGCCTGTGATATAACTGTTTATAGAAGCAATAGTACAACGTCGCGAGGAGTAATTTATCTTTGAGAACAGCAGCTAAAAAATATAGACTATAAAAGTCTCTTATAACAAGCCATCGATCACCGAAGTGGCAGTCTGGCATGTTGTGCATATGTTTTCATTTATAATGAGTTTAAGTGACATAGCGTTTCTAATAAAGCAGAAGACAACATGAGCTACACTTCAATCCAACCTATTTAGAGAGAATTTGATGATTGCCTACCTTCTAGATGAAGCACACGTTTTGCAATCATTGTTTTGGGTTCACACAGTAGAATAAATGAGCACATGCATATAAAGCTTATCAATATGACATGTCACACTCCGAAGTGTGTAAGTACTAAGAATATCATTTCGAGAGAAAGAATGAACACCTAATACAGTTGTCGATTTTAAAACAGAAGGCTAGTAACTCAAGCACTGGCCGAGACAGTATTTTGCATTTTTCACAGAGAAAGTTGTTCATTCCTTGGCACTGCCTTTGTTTATTGCCATATCGACTTCACTTCCAACACCCGTTTAATTGGGGATATTAGTTGTCTTATTGGTCTGACTAGATGATCTTAAACAAATGGGTATTTTTTAAGTTTAAATGTGTGCAAAACGAGTTGGGCCTAAAAAGGGGTAATTTAAGGCCTCTAAATAAAGGGTGTATCAGTAGCGTCCTAGTATCACTCTTCTAATGGTATCTTTAGAACAGACACCTGAGCTAGATTCGTAGGTGGTTGAGCAAGGTGGTTGATTTGCCATTGTTTTTTTTTTTTAATTTTCTTTTTATTAAACAATTGTGATGAAATAATAAGAGGTCATAGGATCGCTTGGCAGTATCAAATCACAAACAAAGCATGTGCACATGTTTACATATTACATGGCAGCACATTATAATGTTAGATAGGACGAGCATCAATGTCATTAACATTTTTCCGTAGTTCAACTGAGGGGGAGATACAGATACCGCCTCTGGATACATTCCACTTTGCCCATTTATGATCCGACTTTGCCGGGCACTCTCGATGCTTAAACACGTCTTTTTCTGCTGTCCATGCCTTTGGCCCATTTCGAGAATTTTGGCAGGACACTGGTCCCCCACCCCTGAGCAATGTTTCTTTTCGCCAGAGCAAACCCCAGGGAGGCCCATGTACGTTTGGTACAAGTCAGGTCCGTAGCTTCCCATACGTCCAATAAACAAAGTTGTGGGGATAGTGTGATAGCTTTCCCACCCACTTTCACAAGCTCTGGGACAAATTTCCCCCAGTACGGTTGTAGCAGCGAGCACTCTCAAATTATATGAAAGAAGGTACCTTCGGAAGTGCACCCCCTAAAGCACCTGGAGTCATTTTGACGGCCCATCTTAACCAGTGTGTGTGCGGCAAGATAGGATCTATATACATTTTTTAGCTGTCATCCCCATGTGTCGTAGACACATGGGGATGGCAACCAACTGGGGGGGAGGAGAGGGCCTCCTGCCAGTCATCGTCCTCGAAGTAACCAAGGTCAGTTTCCCACTGTTGGTGAAGTCGGGCTAACGGATCAGGCTGATTGTTCAAAAGTTCACCGTAGGTGAGCGAGATTGCCTTACTTGTCAGGGGGTCAGTCAAATGTATGTCCTCCAGTGCGGCGGCCTCAGGCAGAGTCTCCCCCTTAGGGACCACAGGTGATTGCGTATCGGATATGAAGGTAACTGTAAGTTTCTGACTCGGCTAGTTGATATTCTTTTTGAAGATCTGCGGACGAGACCATAGCGTTGCGTTTCCATAGGTCCCCCACCGAGGATGGTCTAATAAGGTCCCATTTATTAAAACCCGGACACCTGCTCAGTATGCCAAGTTGTTCGGATTCCCACAGGGGGGTGAGCAGCATGATTTTATTGTGCCAGCCCATTTTCTTGGTTACAGATTTGCCATTGTTGGAAAGTAGCGACTTACCACTAGTAATAAGGACACAAATACTAAAAGGGTCAGTCAAGGTCTCAATAAATTATTCCCTTGCTCAACTCTTGGTAGCTGGCAACGTGCAGGCAGGCTTAACTTTGGAGTCAGGTATCTAAAGCTTTGAAAAACCCCAATATATTAAATAAGTAAGACACAACACACGTTATAAAAATACAACTCTAATTTACAAAACTATATTATATGCTTATGAACAAATAGACACCAACACAACAAAAATCCAATGTAGGGAACTGGAGATATGCATTCATTTTTAAAGAATAAACACTTTCTAGTGCTTAAAAACACATAGTGCCACTTTGGGACATCTGGTTGCACTTGACCGTGACAAAGTCAACGTTGGAAGCTACCGTGATGCCAGATACACTAACTGGGAGGCCTCGGTCAAAGCTTTTCCTTCAGAGTTAGAAGCTTTATGGGAGGATTGTTCTCTGGATGTTTAGTGGTCCCCTCCAGCAGGGTGATTTTGATGTGACCTCGTCGGATTGCTTCTCCGCGAGGGCTCGGTCTAATCATGGAAGTTTGGAGTTCCAGAGCTTTCAGTGGGATGAACCTGAAATCCAGACTAGGTGACTGTTGAGGGTAGCCGGCTTAACTCTCTACTTCAAGTTGGTCATCTTATGGAGCTTTTTCCAAAAGTTGTTCCAATTTTCTAAAAACTTCTAGTCTCTGTTACTATGTAGCTTTCAGGGAGTTCACTACTTCATCCTTCTGACGTCAGGCAAAGTCTTTAGGGCAGTAGTAACAGATTGTGTGGCAGTTGCAGTCTTTCAGAGTGCAGTCCTTTAGGTGCAGATCAAGATTCCAGCAGGGAAGTCCTTTTTATCCCTGTAGTGTCAGGCATCAGATCTTAGGAGCTATGCAGCTCTTCCATATTTATCCAATGTTCCTGGGATTTAAACAGGGGGGGCAGCCCTGACCAATGGGATGCAGGGTGCCACCCTGGTGTATGACCACTTCCTCCAAAACATGGCATATTCTTATCCCAGTAAGTACTGTTATCTCAAAATCTAAAATGGAGAAAGTCTTCCCAGAGGAGCTGGATCAGGCTAACCAAACCTACTGGTGTGACTAACTTTCTTAAACACTCCCCTCCAACCCTCTCCCTGAACTAATTACAGGGGCTCCTGTGTCGCTGGGGAGGCAGAGTGTGGAGATCAGGCTGTGCTGTCCTAAAGTGTAATTCTCCAATTGAAGACTACTTTGGCTACCCCTCAACCCCTTCTTGCTATCTGCTCTGCAGCTTGTACTTCTCCGCCCACAGGAAACCCATTGTCTCTCTAGCAGGGCATTTCACACCTTTGAGGTGTGAATAGCCCTGCTAGAGAGACAATGGAGCAGCTTGGCCAACCTGGCAAAGGCTAGCCAATCAGTAGAGAGGAGCTGAAAGGATGTTTTTTGCCTTAGACATAAGAAAGTGTAATTACTTATTTTCTGTAATAGTTATTACAAATCTAGCAGCGACACATTGTTGGATTTATCTTAACTAATACTTAGATACCTTGAAGTATATTTTTTGGTGGCTCCTGTCAATATTTATACTTAAATACAGCATCTCAATAATGGCATTTGAACCCATTCAATACAATTGGGAAAAACTGAATTGTCAGTTTTTCCCTCACCAGGGCTTATAAAACATATTTTATAATGTCCCTGCTTATAATTGCAAGGCACCTTACACCTGGGGCACCTATGGGAGACCTTAAGCACAACTTAGATATAAAAATAAGGTAGATTAATACTTTGGAAGTACCTTTAAATCCAAAGTTGTATTTGCATATAATTAAAAGTTAAAAGCAGCCTTCAAGGTAGGGATGGCTTTTAAAATGACAGCAGGCACCACAGTAGTGCAAACTCCTGTGCAGGAATTCTACTAGGCCTCTAAACCTTTGTTTGAGTCCCCTTTCGTTATTATAAAGTAAGGATTTACAGGGGCCTTTTATTTCCAATTATATTTATGCCTAACCATCTTCTTTTAAGCAGGGCACATGCCCTGGGTCTGGTTAGCAGAGCCCAGAGCACAATTAGAGTCAGAAAACCAGCACCTAGTCGTTCAAATGGGGGCAAAAAGTGGGAGGACACTGCAACAGGTCCTGGTTTCTCACAGCCATCAACTCATCAGTTGCACTGCACTGATTAATGAACAAGTGTAAATAGCCATACACAGTAAATAAAACATCAGATGTAGGGAAGAGGACACTAGAGATAGGGAAAATAGAACAGTCTATAACAGGAAAGGAAAATGCAAAGTGAGAAGGGCAGAGTTAGGGAGAGAAAATTAAATGGCATAATATAAAAAAAGGATGTGTAGGAGAGAGAAGTAAAGGAATCAATAAATAAAGGGGACAAAAGTAGGAGAGATATTTTATACTAAGCGAAGGACAGTAGAGAGGGCACAAGAATATTAATGTTAAGTAAAAAAGGGATGACTAAGGAATAGAAGGATAATGGAATGAGTGAGCAATAGGTAAAATGTGAGGGGTTGATGTGTATGAAAAAACTAAAGAGAAAGCTAAAGAATGTGCAAGAGTAAAAAATAGGAGATTGAATTTAAATTGAGAAGCAAAAATAGGGATATAAGAAACAAGGGCTCAGAGCAACGTACAAAAATGGAAATGAAGAGAGGTAAAGAGGAAAAAGCAGAGACAAAGAAACTGACAGCAATTACATGCAGATTCACAAAGAAAGAACATAGATGCTTAAGAATGATCTGCCTTGCTAACAGCATCATCCAGTGCACTAACAATGGCACACCATTTTCTGTGATGGTAATTTTAAAGAACTTACATCATACAATCATCCCAAAGAATGGTACTAAAACACTGCTAAATATATTTTCCACTCAACCGTAAGCACTGCATTTTAGTTAAATTTAGTTACATTTCAGACAGTCTGAAACGTATTGATTTGAAACTGTCAAAAAGATGTTATCGTGCAGCAGTATTAGAAAAGCTTACATTACAAAGGTATACCTAAATTATTTCACATTATTTGTTAAAAATGTGATGCCTTCTTAAGGCAGACATAACTGTCAAACAACTTTTGAAGGTTTCTAACTTTGCATGTGTGCTGCACGAATATGTGACGTTACAACGCGGTCGTTACACCGCGGTAAGTTACATCGCAGTTTTACAACGCATGTGCTGGAGGGCGCTGGATTTAGGAATAGTATGATTTACTATTCCAACTCCAGCCTACGTAACAGTAGGGAAGGTGTTGGAATAGTAAATCATACTATTCCTTAGTTTATAGCGCCATCCAGCGTAAGTCGTTGTAACGACTCACGTTGTATTCACTGCGACGTAAATGTACCGTGGTGTAACGACCGCGTTGTAAAGGTCGTTCGCCGTGCTGCACTGTACATCTCACATACAAAGTGGAAATAGATGAAAGCATAGTCTTTGTACTGGAAACGTCCCCTTCCAATACAAAACCTACCTTTGACCGAACACGCACACTCTTGCATGTGTGTGTGTATTAGTGCATGGCAGAATCGAGTGCACCAGCTCTGAGGGAGAGAAAATTGTAGCAATATCTTTGTGGAACTGCCACGGTTTTTCACTTACTCTCTGAAGCATGGCAGTTGTGCTGTGTTGCACCTAAACCTGCCCCACAGTTCTTAAATAGAATTCCTTATTTATAGTGTCTTGACAAGTGATCATCAGTTGTATATAGTAAGTCTGCATTTCATACATATATAATTGTACTACAAGTTGGTCATCACACTTTCAGAGAAACATTGTTTTAAAGTGTGTCAACTTAACCTGCTAAAAGGAGTATTCATCGCAGAGCACTCCTTCCCAGAGAGCTAAATTTGTGATGCTTTCTGCTACTATTCAAACTTGGTCCAACTCTTCTTTGAATAACAGTGCACTAGCTCCTAACTAATGACAATTCTGGGTCATTACATCACAATTACAAATTGGAATTTCTGAAGAAGAAAATATGCTCAAACTGTAGCTTTAGAAGCCACACATGCCTGATAAATGTTTAGCACTGGTAGGCCTGTTTGAGATGTAAAACTAATCTAACATTCTGAGAAAGTAGTATTTTTGAAGTTTAAGGTGTTCACCCCACCTCCACAAGAGCTGGGTGAGATAGACATGTTGCTACAGACTATTCAGTGTTACCAACTCATAAAGAAGAATTGAGAGTTTTGATTAGGAAGTGCTATAGATACAATCACTCATTACATTTTAATAGAGCTTAAACCATGTTTGTGTGTACGTACATTACTACTTTTTTACTGTTTATTCTTCTTAAACATAATCATAGGGTAAGTTATATTATGTTGGTTTGTATAGCCCACTAATCAGCCAAGAGGGTATCTAGGCACTTGTGTAGGTGTGTGGTCCCTAATGTGCTTAAATGAAGACCCAGACCTTCAGCTTCTTGCTGAACTGAAAGAGTGAGAAGGAGGTTCTGATGTGTTGAGGGAGTACACTCTTTGCCTTGGGTGTGATGTAGGGTAATGAGCAACCTCCAATTTTGCTTTTACTGATGCAGGGAGTGTGTGCAAGTAAGAGTGAGGCATGGATGTCTGGTGGGTTGGTGAAATTGGCTCTAGCACTGTGTTGTGCAGGGCTTTGTGTGCATGAAAAGTTTAAATTCACTGCACTTGTTAATGGGAAACCTGTGAAGCTTCCAGGGGTGTGGTGTGATGTGAGTATGGCATGAAAGGTCAAGTATGAGGCTTGCAGGTCCGGAGTCTGTATAAGAGTTGTCTGGTGTTTCTGGTATAAAGAGTGTTGAAGTAGTCCAGCCTGCTGGTGAAAAGTGCTTGCATGATGGTCTGTCTGTTCTTCTGAGGCAACCATTTGAAGATCTTTCACAGCATGCTTAGGATATGGAAGCAGGAGGTGCACACTGCATTGACTTCCGCCATCATTTTGAGCTTGTCATCTAGGATGATCCCTAAATATCTGGCGTTGTCTGTGGATATGTGTATTGGTCTAAGTTCTGAAGGCCACCAGGTGGTGTCTCATGCGGAGATATTGTTGCGCAAGGTCAGTACTTCTGTCTTGTCAGATTTGACCTTCAGGCATGTGGATCACATCCAGTTTGTTACCATGGTTATGCAGTTGAAGTAGGATCATGTGGCGGTTGTCTTGAGTATGAGTACGAGTATGAGTATGCTCTTATATAGCGCATAGTTACCCGGAGGCATCCCAGCGCTGCAGACGCGCGGCAAGGAGCAGATGGAATTTATGGGAAAAGCCATGTCTTCAGTTGTCTGCGGAACGAGAGATGGTTGGTTTCCTGATAGATGGGAAGAGGCAGGGAGTTCCAAAGCCTGGAGGCGTTATAGGAGAAAATGCGTCCGCCTGTACAGGTCTTCCTGATTCTGGGGACATCGGCCAGGTATAATTCCTTAGACCGAAGACTCCTGGTAGCTTTTTAGGGTTTCATAAGGTTGTTAAAAACAGGAGAACCTTTGCCCTGCAAATTTTTATGTGCGATGCACAGAGCTTTAAAGTGTATTCGCTCTTGCATCGGGAGCCAGTGGTGTGTTTTTAAGGCCGGCTTAGCTGAGCACCGGTTGTTTGTGCCTGTAAGGAGTCTTGCTGCCGAGTTCTGGACCACCTGAAGTTTGTGAATAACTGAGGTGGGTGCTCCTAAATAAAGGGCATTTCCATAATCTAGCCTCAATAGAATAAGCACCTGATTAGTATCTTTTTTGAACTCTCAGGTAGAAGGGGCAGTATTTTGCGTGGTGACCGGAGCAGGCCGAAGCAGATGGCAGCCATTTTTCTGTCTTGGACTCTAAAAGTGAGCTCGTGGTCGAGCCAGAAACCCAGGCTCTTTATTTCCTTTTTTGGAATTGGGGCGGGTCCCATACACAACGGCCACAGAGTACGTGGATTGAAAATTGCTTGGTTACCCAGCAACATGAGCTCCGTCTTGTCGCCATTGAGTTTGAGATGAGACAGACTCATCCAGCTGGTGACTTCTTTAAGACAGGAGCTCAGGTTCCTGGGAGCCTGCTCTGCCTGGTTCAGTGCCACAATAAGCTGAGTGTCGTCTGCATAGCTGATAAGTTGAATTCCAAAATGTGCAACTATCTCAGCCAATGGGGATCATATACACGTTAAAAAGCGTGGGGCTCAGGGAAGACCCCTGAGGAACCCCGCACTGCAGTGGAAGTGGTGGTGTACCAGGGTGCGGTGGTTCACCGTATTGAATGCTGCACTAAGGTCTAGGAGGACGATGGCTACGGACCCTCTGGAGTCCAAGATCTTTCTAGACTCCTCCACCACCGCCATTAGTGCAGTCTCCGTGCCCTGGCCAGGACGAAAGCCCGTCTGGGAGCAATGGAGTAGTTTGAAGGTTTCAAGATATGCAGAGAGTTGGCAGTTCACATATTTTTCCGCAACCTTACTAATACCAGGGAATAGGGAGATGGGACGATAATTGGCCAACTCCCTGGGATCTAGATGTTTTTTTTTAATAATGCTTTCACCATAGCAATCTTCCAGTCCTGGGGGACTACACCAGATGCTAAAGAGGCGTTGACTAGATAAACAATGGGAGGAATGATGATAGCCATGGCGGACTTCAGAATATTAAATGGGGCCGGGTCCAGCGGGGAGCCACTCTCGATCATATTAAGGATAGAAGGAAGAAGTTCCTCAGTGAGTAGAGCAAAGGATTCAATAAGAGGGGCACTATTCTGTAGTTCTACTCTGAACTGCGCGGGAAGGTGTTCATTGTCAGCCGGTGGAAGAAGATTCAGTATGAGCTGAATTTTGGTGGAGAAAAAATCTGTCTTGTCTCTCAGGGGGAGGATGATACATGATAGAAATACACTTATTTCAATTTATATCCTTAAAGGAACAGTTTTAGGCATGACGGTGCTTGGTAAGCAGAGCAAGGTATATTTTGCTCCAATCACTTCTAGGTATCTGGATCATAGGCGAGTGGAATGAGATATTCTAAAGTTCGGCTCTAATCAATAAAGGATTTATGCCTCAGTTGAATCATATTGGAACACCATTCTGGAAATATCCAGGTACTCAATCAAAAGATGTACACAAATTTGATCCATTGAACACATCTTCAAAACTTTTGAGGTATCCTATGAGAAAATGACCAATGACCTCCACATAATCAGTTTAAGTTAAATGAATTACACATAAATGACTTGCCAAGCCTATAGTATAAACACACGCGGACAAATTACTGGAAAAGAAGAAGAGACTTGGAGCAAGCTGTTGCTGTGGCTCCATTTAGTCTGAATCATTCTAAAGGCTGTGGCTTAATGCCAGGACTTTGGCAGATGCAGAGAAGTGGGTAAGAAGGGGAGAGTGAGCGTCCTACGTGCCACACAAAGGCAGACTGTGACTGAAAGGTTTACAGCCTTTTAGAGAGTGGCAGAAATATTCTCTGTTACACTGTATGGTGATATTAGCAAGTTGCCCAATAATTCATGTATCTACTCAAAATGTTTTCGGATTATGTAGAGTAATTGTACAATTATTCATGAGTAAAACTATCTTGCCATTTGAATGTCTTCTGCAACTACAAACTGTACCTCTGATAAATGCTCTATAATACAGCACCTGCTTGTACTATGTAAATACATGCTACAGTAGGCTACTGAGTCCAAAGTTTGTATTCATATTGTGGTTCCTTGATAGCCAGTCAGACCATTGTATCCTGCTCTCGCATGTAACCCCTTTTTAGAGCACATGTCCGGGACTGCTGATGTAAACCTATTACTTCACTGTTATACAGTTTCGCAGGATTAATGTTGTGTCCCTACAAATGTTTTTCTTTTAGTTTCTTTCTATTAATCAGGTAGAAAATGTTCATTACAAATATCCATCACGATCTCCTGTATTTAAAAAAACATAAATAGAACAAGAGTTTACATTATATTCAACAGACATACTCAAATATGAAAGTACTACCCCATACCTCTATACTATATAAAAGAGGTTGTATATCAACACAACTGAAAATGAAATATAGACCTCCCAACTGAAATTGTCCAGAACCTGATAATGTACAGCCTCTAGGGGAATGATTATAACATTGTGATGCAGCTCAATCTGACATGGGTACCAAATGTCCCTGAAGCTCTATTCTTTATCCTTCCTGCTCTCTTCTAGCTGATTGACCCACGTCATTTCGCAAAGCCAATGATTAAAAGTGGGGATAACAGTGGATCGCAATTTTTGCTGTAATGTAAAGGCTTGAGAGGTCGACCTCAAAGCTGGGAAACCGGGTTCGAGTCTGGGCAGGGACGCTCGATATCCTGTGATTCTGGGCAAATCACTTAGGGGCATATTAACAAGCCAGGCGATAAAATTATCGCCACTTTAGGGGCAGAAAACTGCCGCTAAAACGGCGATAATGGGCTTGATAATATGCTCTATGGAATTCCAATTGAAACCCATGTTAAACGTGAAGGACGTCTAACATGGGCTTCAATTGGAATTCCATAGAGCATATTATCAAGCCCATTATCGCCGTTTTAGCGGCAGTTTTCTGCCGCTAAAGCGGCGATAATTTGCATATTATCAAGCCAGGCGATACAATTATCGCCGCTTTAGCGTCAGAAAACTGCCGCTAAAACGGCGATAATGGGCTTGATAATATGCTCTATGGAATTTCAATTGAAGCTCAGGTTAGATGTCCTTCACATTTAACATGGGTTTCAATTGGAATTCCATAAAGCATATTATCAAGCCCATTATCGCCGTTTTAGCGGCAGTTTTCTGCCGCTAGAGCGGCGATAATTTTATCGCCTTTCTTGATAATATGCCCCGGAATGTCCCCGTGCTTAGCAAAACATGAACGTGTCCATCTGTAACGCAACTGGTGCTCGTGTGAAGCGCTCTGATACCTTTGGGTCATGTTCATGCTATATAAAACTATTTTTAAAAAAAAGAAATTGCTGCTGCCGTAGATTGATTCGACTATGAAAAGTATACATACCAAAGGGGACCGCAAAGGGGTCGGGACTAATGCAGGCCTGCAGTTAATCGCTAATGAATTGAAAAATCTTTTCCCAAACACTGCACAAAGCAGGACAGGTAAAGCAAACTTGTAACCACATCTAAAGCATTCTTCTGAGCTAGTGGGGTACATTTTCTGAACACGGTAGGGAGTGTAGTACAGCATCCATTTGGAGTAAAAAGCTATCCTTCTGTAGTTTACTCCGCAAATGGCGTTATGGGCCTTTTGATTATACCAGGCCCACGAGCAGACGTCGAGCTTACATTCTGTGAAGGCCATTACTTTAGCCAAAAATGGGACCACAAGCGTGTGTAACTTCAGGTATAGTTAGCGGTACCGAGTGCCATCGCTGTGAGACAGGTCTCAAAATAGGCTTTACTAATAGGCTTTACTAATATTCCCGGCAAGTGTGTTAAATGTCTGTTATTTACTTTGTGGGAAATGCCTAATTTCTAAGTAGGAAATGTCAGTTTAGAGGGGAAGGTAGGATTATTGACCATCAGCTCTTCTTAGGACTTCACAGCACTAGACAGCAAAACATCACCAAGCCTGTGAAATCCTGAACTTGCCCATTCCCTAATGGTTGTGATCTCTAGTTGTATGCCTAATCGAAATAATCTCTTATATGTATATAAGGATGAAAGCGGGGAATCGGAAATTCATGTTTTAGTTTCTAATTTCTGAAAGCCAGAATCTGAGGTACTTGTACCTTGTGCGCTTAGGTAGTTTTGGTATTTTTCAAAAAGCAGTGAGCCGATGCCAGTTTCACTTAACATCTGCTGAAGTCAGAAATAATCCAAATAAGTGTACACCATTGTGGTGTGGACGAGCCAATCAAGAACGGCTGCTTGTTAATACATTTTGATGTGCAGAAGTGCCAGCCCTCTGTCTTTACACTTAGCTAAAGTATCTTCAAGTTCGTATGAACCTTCTTTCCTTGCCGTAAAAAATGCAGTAGAATTTGTACAATTTCGTTAAAAAATTATTCTTGGATTTTAATCATGAAGTTTGTTAAAATGAATACAAATATAGGGAGAGTAGCCATCTTGACTTATGCTGTACATCCCAAAATAGTAAGGGATGCCATTGAAGTAGTAGGCTACTCACCGTGTTGAGGGTGGTGATATCATTTAATCAAAATAAGTCTGCAAACGTTGTTGAAGCATAAATTCCAAGATATCTAATAAGGCGAGTAGCAGAGTAGTGTAACCTCATTTACGCTGGGGGAACTGAGACAGTACTATCAAATAAAAGGGCTTCAGATTTACCATGATTGATTTGTACCTCCCAATATCTGTAAATTATTTAATTTTAGCGAATGTATTGACAATGTTTTGTTCCTCAGCGGCCATATATGATATCATATCATCTGCCAAAGGGCAAAAAGAACAGGTGGCATAGGTCACCCTTACCTTGTGCCTCTTTTGATTGCAACATGCCCAGTGTTTATGAAGGTTGAAAGCTTTTTCAGCATCAAGCATAAATGGCCGTCTTTAGGATGTTGACAGAGTAATTATCAATGACCTGTAATAAAAAGTTGGTATTAAAAGAAATCAACTTAGTGGGTAGGAATTTACTTCGGTATAAGTGGACCAGAATGTGTGCTAAGAGGACTAGCCTAGTCATAATATTTTTAAAAAAAATCTTATAATCGCTAATACAGGCTAATTGAATGATATGAGCCTGGTTTCTTGGTAGATTTATCCTTTTTAAGGAAGCTAACAATCACTGCTTCTGTGAACAAGCTTGGTAAATCACAAGCTTCTAGAATTTCATTAAAAAGGATGACTGAAAATGTGGCCACTTGAGCTTCTAACAGATTGTATACTTCGGCTGGAGGCCATTGCTTCCACACGCTTTTGCATTGGAAGATGATTTTATTGCATCCGTTACCTCCGCTAATGAGAGGGAAACAGAGGCAAAGGCTTGCAATTCACTAGTAAGAGAACGGGGCCGAATCGAGTGCAGGAATTTCTCGATCTGCTCAGGGGTAGATCTCTTGGCTAGTGCATAAATCCCTGCATAATGGTTGAGAAAGACTTTGCTGATTAGAAAGGTCACTTTGATGGTCTTATTACTCCTTTTTTGTATCACTGACCATGCCAAAAATTGTCCTTTATCCTCGATTTTTACATAGCTCTTCGGAAAGCATATATTTTTATTGGCTATTTGTCTGGCCATGAAGTAATCTTTTAATCTTTGATGCGCTTGAGATTAATTGCCTTTTGTGATAGATATACGGAGAGTGGAGTATGTGAGAATGGCCAGGTCAAGTTTGCTCTGTAGGGCCAAGCCTTAGTCCTTTTTATTGTTTATTAATCTCTGCCTTATAAGAGATCGTCTACCCCAAATAAAAGCCTTGAATGCACCCCAGACTGCAAATGAGGAAGTAGTGCATGTATTTATTTAAAAAAATCAAACTATGGCAAGACAAATTGTCATTATCCAATCTTTGTCTGATAACAGTGATATATCAAAGCACCGCCTAGGCCGTTCAATCCTCTGATCCCTCAATGATAAATAAAAAAAAGAGCTGAGTGGTCTGAGAAGCAGTTCGCTATTATACTGGTTTTACTTCTGCACCAATTATGAGACATCAAAAGGAAAATCATTCCTAGAGGTGAAATTAGATCATTTTGAAAAACAGGTACATTCTCTCCCCTTGAGGATGGTCCAGCCACCAAGTATTGATTAGGACAAAATTGATTCTCAATTTGGCTAAATAAACGTGATGACCCAGCTTATTTTGCTGCTTATTAATACGTGAGCAGTCCAGTCTGACATCCAGGATAATGTTAAAATAACCCCCTAAAAACAAAAGCCCCTTTAATTGCAGCATTAGGTTATAAACTTCATTAAGGGAGGATACATCATCCTCAATTGGACCATGATAGCTAATAAAGTAGATGAACTGTTCGTGCATCCAAAGGCCCACTAAAATCCATTTTGCCTTGAGATCTTTATTATCTGTTGCACCTCACATGTAAGATACTGTGAGATTAAAACTGTCACTCCTCTTACACAGCTGTTTTACCAAGGACTTGAGGTGGAACTCTTGGAGGAGGATAACCTGGGCTTTGGATGTTTGGAGCCATGCCAAAATGGACCTAAATTTGGCCTGATTATTAATTGACATTACATGATGCATCCAGGAAGTTTCTAATATTTATACCCACTAAGCTCATTGGGGCTTACTGAGCTATACCCTCACTCCCCAAAAATATTTCAACCATAATCAGAATTCTGTGCCTCCCACCTCACCCCTCCCTGTCATCTCGAAAAGGAAAATTGAAGCATCCACTCATTGATGGCAAATACTTCTGGACTTTTCTACCTTAATTTTGCAACTTTCTCCCCCACAAACGCCACTACCATTAGAGTCTCACCCGTCACTCGCAACTTCTTCTACAGTCGATCAGCGACAGTCTAGGATACTGCATGACCCTTAACAATAATAAAATGTGTGAAACATGCAAAAAAAGTGTGCTGCTTCAGGGATAAACCATAAAAGAGTAAATGAGTCTGAACATCATATTAAGGTGACCCTTACCCTAACACTTACTCTCAACCCCACCGCATCAGACTTTTGAATAGATTTTAGGGAAAAAAAGTCCTAGTCCACAAAGGAATATCCGCGATTGTCCCCTATAAAGGACTTTCAATGTAGATTGCTGAACATTCCATGATGCTACCCCTTGACTCCTGAAGTTGTCAATCATTGCTTCAAACTTTTTTCGCCATCATACTGTGGATAAGGACATCTAAAAAAAATCCTGAAAGAATAATTTTATACTGTTTGATATGTTTTATCTTTATTGCTCGGGTCAATATCCATTTTTTCATCTGAAAGTCTCTAAAGTTCACCAAAATAGCTTGTAGAGGAAGGTGGGTACATGACGCACTCGTATAATTGTAAGGTCCAAGTCCTTAACTGCTAGTTTTGCCTGGGGATATGGATTCTTTGTATAAAGAGGTGTAATACACAAAGAATGCATTTAAGATGTCGCAATGTGCGTATTGGGTATCGCTTGTGGGTGAAGATATTTCCAAGATCGGGGCCATGAAGGCGTCTTGCCAGGCCAGCCATGAGAGGAGGCAAACAGATTTGTCTCCCTCTCTGTGTCTTGGTTATATAGGCATTGAAATTGAAGCAGTACAGTTGCTCTAAAAGAGTAGCATGTCAGCTTTTGGCCTCGTTAATGTGGGGGCTTCAGAGGTATCTTGGGTTGCAGCTTTTTCTAGGGTGGGTATAAGAGTCTCAGTCTCTTTTATCTTTCTTTCTAGTTCCCTACTAATCCCTGCCACTTCCCATAAGCAGACCTGTCTCGTAACTACCTTGAAAGTGTCCCATTCAAATGCCTCATTGGATGCAGTGACCTGGTTTTCCTTAAAGTATTTCCTAATATTTAACTCTCGGGATTCACAGAAAATCTGGTCTTCTAGGCCTTCCAGTGAAATACTCGATGTGGGCACTGAAGACACTGGGGCGTTCCACGCCATGTCTACTTTGTGTGATAGAAAATGATGTGGCCCAGGTAGTCAGCATGCCTGATTGTGTGGAGGTAGAGTATAGAATATGGTCAAGGCGTATATAGAGGTTGTGGGCTGCAGAATAGCAATAATGACTCAGGAGTGTGGATATAAAATCCTCCAGGCATCTGCTAGTCCCCACCGGTGGACCAACTCTGCAAAGAGCTCCGTGTGGGTGTATGGGTTAGTGAAGGAGAGGGGTGCAGGACATATCCAGCTGCAAGTCGACCATGCAGTTGTAGTCCCCTTCTAGAATCTACGTTGTCCCAGTTTTATGCACTAATACTACAGAGAGTGCAGCCCAAAGAGCCCCTCGTTCAGTGTTTGATGCACAAATGCTCCCAGTAATTTGTGTGAGCCATCAACCCAACCCTCAACAACTGCATACCGCCCCTTCTTATCCATAATAGTGTTGAGTGCTTGGAAGGGGATGCCTGGCCGAATCCAGACCAGTGGTCCATGGGTATGCAGAGTAAGTGGTGGAGCTAGAGGATCCCCTCCAGCGTCTTTGTGTGTGTTTTTTTAAGGAATATGATGTGTGCTTTCTGATGCTTAATGTAGGAGTAAACTTAATTGCGCGTTCTCACCGATTGCATTACCCGCATATTCAGGGTGAGGAACCTGGTGTTAATGGCTGGAGCCATATTATAGGCGATTGTGTAAGCCCGGTCGGGGCGTTAGGCGTATCATGTGGAACTTCCTTTAATGGGCCAATGTAGCTACCCACCCTCTGTGCATTAGGTGATGTATGCCTCCTTTGCTGGATACTCGGGGGCTGAACTGCGTCAACAGGGGAATTAACCATAACAACTTGTGGGACCTACTGCAAATGGCAGCACGCTCAAACTGATGAAAGAGTTGAACCATTAATTAAGATGGGGCAGCAACTTAACAGTGGCAAACAGTGTGTAGGTGTGGGCCAGCCTTAGATTACAGCATCTGTTCTGTGCATGGCTCAGCAGTGATGATATTGAGGGAATGGGGGATCCCCCGGACAGCTGTGTACAAATGGTAAATGTTACTGTAGTCCCTTGACCTCGTGCAACCTCTGTAGTTCTAGATAGCAGTTAGAGTAAGAGTTTCAAGTTGGGTCGGCTGCAACTTGTCACTGGTTCTTGGCAGAATTTATTATATTATGCAATCTGTGGAGCCACCAATGAGGGTGTTTGAGAGTCTCCTCGGGATCCATCTGTCTTTGTGGAGTCATCGTCAATCATTTGTTACAGTGCAGGGGGCCTGGTTGCTGGCAGTAGCTGGGAGGGGCCTCAACAAGCACTGTTTCATCTTTGATGTCCCTTTGCCCGGAGGCAGCTGGAGCTCCCCTGGGATCTGCTGGTGTCTTGGTGTGGTGCATGTCAGTCCATTCCTATGCGTACTTCGGGTTTGAGAAGAAGAGAGATTTACCCTCCATATGGATTTTCAGGTGGGCTGGAGACAACAACTATTGGATGTCCAGATCTTGTAGCCACTTCTTCATGTCCAAGAAGGAAGCTCGTTGGAGCTGGACCACCTGAGTGTAGTCTAGAAATAACATGATTGTCCAGTTATCAAGTTTTGGAGACCGGTTGTCCTGGCAGCTTTCAGGATGATGTTGCAGTTCTTGAAGTGGAGGAGCTTGGTGAGCATGGGACGTGGTGGCGGTGACCTCTTACCATTGAGAAGAACAGCGTTAAGTCAGAAGCAGAGATGAATGACTTGAACCAGTTCTCCAGGAAGGTCAGTGGGTTGTTTCCTTCTATCCTCTCCAGCAGGCTTAGGATGCGAATGTTGCTCCTGTGGGATAGCCCCTCTGTATTCTCTTCCCTCGCCTTCAAGTACCCTCACTAGTCCTGGAGGGCCTAAACAGCTTCTTAGTTGGCAATGGTCTACAGTTGCAGCATGGACAGTGTCCTTTCCCCCTCCTTTACTCTCTTCTGTGAACTTATTGTGACCATATCAAAGAAAGCCTGAGTTTTTGAGTTTGCTGTCTTCTTTATCATTTTACTACATTAGTTTGACATTTTTATACTTACAATGATGTGGTGTTGAACGTGACTACATGCATTTTTCTTTATTGAAACCCTTGTTGCTGGTGCAAAGTCTGCAGGGATACTCAGAGAAGACTGTTTACCTCACAGGTGTATGAGAGTAACACGCCCACGTGTCAATCTTGTTTTCTACATTCATTTCCTGCTTTGAGTAATTTTAAGGCATGTCTGACTGCCGTGTTTAATTGGATGCTTGATGATAGCCTCCAATGTACTCCAGGAGTACAGAAATCTTGCCTTTTGCCCCCCTCCCTGGATAATGGTTTTTGCCACAGGATGCAAGCCCCCCAGCAATGGTAGCTTGCAATCTGGCGATTAAATGTTGTAACACTGTGTCTTTTACGGCTCAGGTGGAAGGGGTACTAGGTACCTGTTTTGGCCCTTTAAAAATGCAAAAAGAAAATCCTGGATTTCCTTCTCCTCATGCAGCAAAAACAGTGATCCAGGCTTTGATCACTTCTAGGTGGGAATATGCCAACTCACTTTAGCGGGGCTGCCTACCTACCTCCTGAGGAGATTGCAGCTAGTGCAGAATGCCGCCGCTCGTCTCTTGCTGCGCCTTCCCAGGAGAGCTCCCATTCAGCTACCATTAAACATATACACAGGCTTCCTGTGGAATAACATGTCAGGTTCAAAGGCCTAGTTCTTTTTCATAGAGCTTTATATCATAAAGGCCCTCAGTACCTGTCCAACAGGTTTACTCCATATCAACCTGTTAGGCCACTTTGGTCCTCCAATTCCTTGCTGGTGGTCATTTCTCGATTTAGAAACAAAACATGGGTCAGCAGCTCCTACTCATATTTGGCTACCAAGGAGTGGAATGCTTTTCCACTACAACTCAGGGCCACAGGAGACATTTTACTTTTTGAAACACTTCTAAGACTTGGAACTTTGGGTCTGCCTTTTTAATTATTTTTTTCAATTGAGCTAGATGTAACTGTTTGTGCTGGGATATGCCTGGAGTAGCTGTTGTGCTACTTCAATCTTGAAATAGTAATACAAAATAATAACATATGCATGTTATTAAATAAATGAACACTAAAGAGATTATGTGAAGAAAACCATTACAATGAGAAATTTAGTTCCCTTCTAAGAAAGATATTCTGTCATACGCTAAGTATTAAAATAGGGATTACTTACCTTTTTCCAGAGCCAATTTGATGTTTATTTCTTAAATATATCTGAAATTTGTATATATTCGTACACATAGTCAACTTTTTAGAACTTGAAATAATACATCAATTTTATGGAATTGCTCAACTACTTTACTCTTACCTTTTGCTGGATTAATGAGACATCCTTTTTCATTGCCAATCATAAATGAATAAGTTTGTGATTTGTTCCAGGCAACGGTTTAGCATTATATTTAGACAATACTCTCCCAGCCAAAGAAGTGAATTCCAAGTCTGTGGTCTGTGGTACTGAATTAAAAAAACGTGTTTTTGCCAAGCACAACAGTAAAGGCGAGACAATAAGCATTAGCAAATAAACACAACTATTTTAAAGGGGTAGACCATTGTGCATTATTGCAGTAGTTTATCAAAATGCCCACATTTGCCACACATGGTTATAAGCTGTTTTATAGCTGACTACGATCAAAAAGTACTAAGCCACCAGTGCATCAGGTTGATCCACGAGCGAACCTTCACTCTGACAGAAAATGCTAGTATTTCACTTAGTCATAAATTAATCCAATGGTTTAGATGGAAACAGATCTCTTTTTCGGAAACAGTTAAAGGGAAGAGGTGTGGCGCCACGGCCAGGGCGACTGACTCCGGAATCTGTGGATCACAGTTCGATCGCCGGTGGCAGATTAGCACAGCACCATGTGTCTCTGGGCGATAGCTTGCTTAATCTTCCCGATGGCCCCCAGCGCCTAGAGACCCTTGCGGGTGATTGTTTGCACTTTACAAATGTGGATTATTAATCAATATTTACTTACTGTCTTAAATAGTGGACAGTGATTAAAGAAAAAAAGAGAATGGGCTTTTAATTCTGCTATCCATTCTCAAGTTGACTCATTTTAAAAGTAGACTCTCACTTACCATTGCAATAGCTTTTCCAGATTATTCAGGTCAAATTGTTGGGACTGTCATATCTTTTCTTGATGTACCTATTGAGAAGAGAATTGGTCTGAAACTGACTCAGATTATCTTCAGTTGATTGTGGTGTTGGGTAAGAAACAAACTGGTGATTTTTTAAGAGATCTAGTTCTTTTGAGGTACACATAATTCCACCAAAAGGTTCACTATGCCATACAGAGGAAAATTCATGACATTTGCCTATGTCTCAGTAGAGCCTGAGATATATACTGTGTACATATGAACTTAATGAATGTCAGCTGACAGTCATATATGATATCCGATATGTTATATTGTTGCGTTTACAACTAAATATGGTATACTAAAAGCAGAAAGCCAATATGAACATTCTTGCAGGTGTCAGATAAAAAAATGGTAACGTGCCAGGTTAAGTTATGTACCACAGCACACTATGGCTGTGAAGTAGCCAGGGTTCCCCATATGTATTTCTTCTAAATATTATTTCCAATACATCTTTACACATGGCAAGATGTTCTTTGTGTCCACTAGCATGTTAGAGATAAAAGGCCTGTACATCATATCCCAGACCAACAACTTTTTGTTTTCTACCGGGGGATGTAGCAGGAAGATAGATTCAGGGGTACAAGCTGGAGGTAGCTGGATTTTAGCAATGTTTAGGACTGTACAAAACATCAGGATGTGAAATCTGCCATTGATACTACATTCAGCCTGTCATGTTGCTGCCACCTTTGACATCTATCCTAGAAGTTTAAAAAATTTGGGCTACAGTTCTTGCTAGAATGTGGTGGGTAGGCCAAGTCACATGAGGCATTGTGGTTTAGGCAACATAATTGCCTAGTGCATGCGAAGGAAGGAAGGAGTGTAACAAAAGAAGCCATGCCATATCATTGACCAAGGACTATTGGGACCAGTTAGATTTCAGCTGATGGATATTGCATCTGCTGTTGTGGCAAATTTACTGCCTAAACCAAGAGGGCAAAGGAAAATTGACCACATTTCAAACGTTTCACCACTGCGAAGGGCAGATGGGTGGCTTTGTGGCCAAACCTCCAGCACAAATTTGGCAATGTCCATGCTGGATGGAGTAACTTTAGGTCACAAGTGTGGCTGATGTAAATTGGACCGCATTATAGACATACTTTGCTGACAACACATTTTATGTTCAAAGAACAGTGGTGTGATAACCAGCATTAGGAGGGCAAGAATTGCCGTGTTTCCATTACAGTTTTTAATGGGCATAAGTCTCCCAGGCATGGTGGATGATCTGCCATTCTAGAACAAGTGATTTAGCAGCTATTTCCAATAGAGCTTTCTCCGTAAATTCACTAGGCACATGGCTGAGCTGGTGGGAATTCTATTAGTGACACCTCTGACATTCAGCTAACACTAATTATGCAGGACACACTACAAGGGACATGGGAAGAAAATATGATCGTTTCTTGGTGTACTGTGTTTTTCATCCTTTAAATCTGACCCCATTCGTTTTCGAATTTTTTGAGATGGTGAAGGGCAGTTGTATAGTGATCTATCAGTGCTAAATAGGGGCACTATATTTTAAGAAATTAATATAACGGAAATAATTAAGATTCATTGCTGCAATGACTACCCCTTATGGACATCCATGCACTAAAGAGCAAGTATTGGCAACTTGACATTCAAACAACTATAAAGCTCCATCTACTTTAGTAAATGAATGTTAAGCTGCCAATGGTGTTTATCTGCTTGATGAAAAAGGCCATTGCAAAAAATGTCATTTTGTATCATTGCAAATGTCTCTAATGTTTTAAACATACTTAGTTTTTATATAGGGAATGAAGTTTATGTGGCTATTTTCTGCCCTTTACCTCTCACAAGTTTATGCATACAAAATGGTATTGCTAGTGTCAATTAAAGGGTATGCTCAATCCATGTGCTTACACTTCAAAAGAAAAGGTGGTTTGGTCAGAGACCAAGAGTGCCTCTTGAAATGTGGTGTATCGGCACAATTTCAGCTTACCAGTTTGAGAGCAGTTTTGATCTTTCTATTACTTTGCAGTTAGTCATCTTATGAACAGTAAATCCGATAAGCTACTAAATAAATGCAATAAAAGTAAAGTCAACATATACAAAGAATCATATGTGATCAGGAGGCAACATAACTGGTGCATATTTTGCACTGTTGATATGATTGATGCCTAGAGTTTGTTTCTCAGCTGGGTTAGAGTGTGGCTTTCAGGTAGCGTCCCAAAACTTCCACTGGTCCTTGTGGCACTATGACATTGTGCCATATGGTGCATAAATACACATGTAGAAGTGGATACCACCATTTAGCACTGTTTTCCAGGGTCCCTTCCCTGATCTGACCCACATATGTATACATTAAAAGTTGATGGGTCCAGTTTGTAGTGTCAGTCACCTTGTTTCTGCTTGACAAGCCCACTAACCACCATTAAATGTTGTAACCAGCATGCAATCTGATATGTAGTTTTCCTGAGTAGAGATGCGGTAGGACATGTCAAGTGACATTCCTTTTTACAAGAACTGAAGGTAGTCCAGCTTACTGTCCAAACCAATCAAAGGTTACCTGTTTGTGAGGCAACTAAATAGGTATCCAGTTGTAACTTGGTGAAGGCATAACACAGAAGCATAAATTGTGCATTTTGAACCAATTTTAAAACAACTTGGGTCTTGAGATAAAGTGCAAAATCTCAGTGTTAACAATAGTTGTTATTGAGGATGTCTCCTGGCCAAAGTGAAATGTGTGCCCAGGTATTTTTTATTTAACAGGTAAGTACATCTATTTGACTACTATATTAAAAGCCCTAAAGACTGAGAATGTGCAGATGCATGATTTATAAACTCCCATCTGATGGATCTTTTTAAGTTGACTGGGAGGCCACGGAAGTTAGCAACAATATTACAATTCAACTTTTGTGAAACCCATTTGGCCACATAATGAGGACCAGGCATCAGAGGTTGATGTTAAGTAGTTTTATTAACAGTTTATAATCAGTTCTGTATATATGCATGTCCAGAGAATATTAAAAAGATACAGGATTGCAGCTGGCAAACTGAAATATCGTAATAGGTTCAGTCTCAGTAGGATAAGATATGAAATAATCAAAGCAATAGAGAAACAGAGAATGAGAAATAGGTGTTCCTTAAAGAAACTCTGATCCTCACTGCTAAACATAAATACGTCTAAAGTCATCTAATCAAGCTTCTAAGTCTAAAATAAAAATGGATTATAGAGTGGGTCTTAAGGAAATTCAGAAATGCAGGAAGGTGTCAGCATAGTAAAGACTTTCAGAATTGGAAAAAGTGTTTAGCATGAAGCTTCACACTTGCAAGAATAAATGACGCAGAGAGGCCTGTCCCCCTCCAAGTCTGAGGGAATTTGCTCTCTTCTAACAGAGTAAACACTAATTAAAACCAATAAAACATCAACAACAATTGTTTTTCTCTTACCACCCCACCAGGAACCAATCATTAACTTCTTGTGGTATGCATTCACAACATCACTTGAGTTTCCCATCCAGCATAATTTGGACTGTTACTACAACCTTGGGCACTCCATGTTCCTGAAACACAATGAATAGGAGAGTTCATCTGCTCATTATGTCTTCCTGTTTCTTGCCAAGATTTCTCTTCTCAGGCATTACCACCAATAAACCAAAACATGCAACAATACTCCTTTTCTCTTGTTAATGAAATCATGAGAATGCACCTGCAAAAGAAAGAACAAGCTAACCAAGCAAAATACATTTCAAAATTACTGACTTTAGTCAGACTAATTTTAACTAATATTTAAGCATGCACTTCAAATATATGGTTATAGTTGTGCACATGTAACTCAAGAACAAATGCAAATGTGAGTAAAAGCATACATGCTTACACTTTCAAATATGACTTTCAGAATACATGCAAATGTGACAAATTATAAATGCAAACTTGACTACAGTATACATCTTCATGTTTAAACTGAACATTTGTTCACATGTTTATAAAGCTTCAATTTCTCATCAGTTACATGTCATTAATGCATTTAAATATTCACACAAGTTAATATTATTTATGGCACACAGTAAATATAATTTCAGAATAAATGCGGAATTGCACAATAATAAGCTTTAAAGGATGGCTCTAAATTGCACTACTTCAAGATTTGTAATTGGTACTCTGTGTCAAAATTAAATCTTTAACTAAATACATAATTGCATTTTAATTGATGTAACTGCAGGATGTTGTTTCTTTGCAGGATTTTAAATAACAGGTGCAACATCTCTTCTGTGTTTCTGGTTTTCATTTACAAGTGAACATTACTCGATGAAAAGTTACTTTCAAAGACATATAACCAACAATCACCGTAGTATGACCACACAAGCAAAAAACAAACCATTCCCATCTTATGTTTTGCAACATATCCTTATTATATTTTTACACGTTACTTATAATGAATTATTTCTTTTCTTTCAGGTTATCAAGCTTGCATTTGAAGTATTTGAGTTGGAACGTGGGTATGACACACTTACCATTGGTGATGGAGGAAAAGTTGGGGATACAAGATCCGTTTTATATGTGTAAGTACATGAATAAAACCCAGAGAAATGGTGTGCACAGGATAATGGAAATTAAAGTAGAATGACTTTAAGCTTTAATGTTGAGTTTTAAAAAAGTATTTGGGAACTCACATTAACATGCATTTCACAATGAGGCAAACTAAATGAATGTCATCAAAACCGTGGCGTTTTTTCGAGTAAGGGTAAAGAAATGATAGTTAGTTGAAAAAAAGTATTGTATTTAAGCCTATTGCCCTACATTAAACAGAACCTCTTCCAAATCTCTTGTGGGCATTGGCAGGTGACATGCCAGCCTGCCTGGTCAGCAGAGGCTATGACCTATGCTTCCTTGGTAGAGAACTACTCACTATAATTAGAGAGACCCTCATCTAGTAGGGTTCCAACTAACAATAAAACTGTGATGATAAAATTGACCACGTCTATTGGAATATATTTTCATGACGCCTTATAAAGCACACCAGAGGAAGCATCACAAAGCTAAAGCCAGTATAACACTAAAAGCGCGTGGAGTACAGATGAATGTGGATACCGGTCACATGAAGCCTGCGCTATTGGTTAGATTTCATATTAGTAAACATTACTCCATGAGTACTTTTTTTCTCGTTACTGCCCTCATACTCCTTGCCAGAGACAGCAGGCTTTCATTCAACCCATTGTGCCGCACTCAGGCTAGTGCTGCTAGAGGATAGTGGGTGTGCTCGAGCCCATGGTTGAAGGTTCTGCATTACTATGTAGGGCTCTTGTAAGGATGTAACAGGGACTTAAAACATGCATTCTCCATCAGAGCACCAACAAATCGATTATCGAGATATTAGGGTGTGTAACAAATCGAGAATGAAGCTCTCCAGTGGTGTATGCCAAATGTTTCTTGGCACCAAAAGAAATGGGTAAAAATCAGAGTTTGCTTGGTATGCTGGCCCTCCTGGTGGCCTCAAGCTAGGCTGATTACATTCGATCTACTCTTAAAATCTCAGACTCTATAGTATGGAGTGGGATGAGGAAGAGGAAATTTGTTTGGTACTTGATTAAATTGTTAAGTACACACATTAGTATTTTTGGCTATTACCAGATTCAAGTGTAAATCGACCTGAAAAAAAAGCTTTTGGAGTCAACCCACGCAACTTTCTCTCAGTTTCCACCACTCTTCTTGCCGTCTTTTACTGAGCAGTACCCAGAATGACACGTGACCAGCCGATGGGACAGCCATTTTGCTTCAGGAGGCATCCTCATTTCTTGATGCCAGTCCCATTTCCTTGCCACAACTCCACCCCTCTTTTCAGCACTCCATTTTACTGTTTCAAATTAAGAGTTTTATTTTCACTTGCTGTTCAACTTATGCTTTCGGTTTTTGCATGCTTTATTCTAGACACATGCACAGTTACGCTGACACAGAACGTTGAACCTGCTCCATTTTTCTTTTTGCTATTCATACTTATTTTGAGCAGCTTACGTCATTTGTAGGTTGCATCTATGTGTAAACAGAAAACACTACCTGAATTGCTCCTTAACTTTTTTCTTCTATGTCGGGAGAAAGGCTGCACTGTCCACACATAATTTAGGCAAGAAACATTTAATAAGCGATGTTTGTGGTCTGGTGTTTTAATTGCTTGAGTTACGTTCTCTCATTTGTATCAGCGGTGAAAAGACACTGCCATTGTCAGCAGTTCAGAAAAGGCTAATTTTATTGTATAAGTTCTCCCAAAAAAATAATTTTCATATTTTTCTTTCACATTTGTTTATATTTTTACCTTATCGTTTAGACCAATGCATTTGAAAAGTGATCAAAGTACCGTTTCCAGATCTACCTACATTTTGAACAATAGGCAACGTGAAATGTAAAAGAAAATAGCATTGTCTAGCGCAGAAATAATGTTTAATTAATTATTTGTTTGCAAACTCAGGCTTACTGGCTCCAGCGTACCAGATCTTATTGTGAGCATGAGCAACCAGATGTGGCTCCATTTGCAGTCAGATGATAGTATTGGCTCTCCCGGATTTAAAGCAATTTACCAAGGTATGATTTGAAATATCAAAGTGTAATTAAACTGGTGCCTTTCGTGACGTTGCATAATTTTACACCTGCACAGGTAGATTTAACATTCCTTAATGATAAACCTGAAATAAATGCTGTGAAATGCAGAGTTGTACTCTTGGCGTTCATTTTCCTCTAGGGCCCAAGTGTTTCCCTTCCGAATTAAAAACAGGGCAGACGATTGCTGCTTTTATTACGAAAGAGCCTGGCGGTCCCATTAACTGGCAGATCTTATGCCTCTGTAATAGATTATTTGTATGCTAGCAATTGCAAATTTCTCTACTACTATGACATTCTATTAAACGACAGGAAAAGAATGAGAGAAGTTAAAGGGATATTCCAACCTAGGTATGATCTGAAGCTCTGCTGGTATGAATTACAACCAGGGTGTCCTGGTCATAGCGGGCATCTGGTGTTTCCCCGGCGAATCGGAGTTGTGGGGTCTGATTTTGGTACTGAGTGCTGCAATATCGGTCCCCTGTAACAAAAGCGAAGCGGTAGCAGTGCTTCTCAATAGCACCCCCTCTCCATGGCGGGTCGAGTAGCAATCAGCCAGTATCTTCCAGTCGGCCGTGATTACAACCCGTAGAAGATGGGTTCATGTGAACTAGTAAGCGATATATTAGCCAGGATAAGATGAACTATTTATTCTCTTTACGTACAGCTTGCATCGAGGCAAAAAAGTCTACTGCATTATTGTCCAAACAATTGGTAGATATTTAAGTTCTGTTAATTAGAAGAAATCTGACTACCCCTAGAAATATTTCTTGACAATTGATATGTCCCTTATGCGTGGCCCTGAGCAAATGGATATATATCTGGGTAAGATTAAAGAATGAGTTGAGATCAAAGTTAGAACTACAGGGGATATAAATGTTTCAGAGGCAGTTACATATTTTAAATGTATCTTAATATGCAACAAGGTTTACAGTAGGGAATAACCCGAGCAGGCCTGTCAGCAAATGAGACCTGAAACCTATAACAAATAAGAAACCCCTCAACTGAGGATGGTAATATGCTGGCCCATTCGGGAGCTGATATCTGGGATATTTTTTATTAAGAAAGAAATTTTGAACAGACAAACAATGTTATGAAAAACACTTGAGGGACATTTGGAAGACTCCTATCCTGGAAATCAAGAACAGATCTCAAATCAGCATGCCATCAAAAATGGAGAAACCAGAAAGTGAATCTGAGAAGATCGCAGTCGTATTTCTAACTCTTAAGAATTATACATTGAGAAGATGGTTTCTAGAAATGTTAAAATATTAACGTTACGAAATAAAGCAGAATTGGACCTCCCCGATGAAAGCAGCATCGATTAGGCAGTGTAGATGTTAGTGTAAATTTTCCTTTGCGACAGCCTTTTGGCCTTTCCCCAGTCTCCTCATGGGACTAAAATGGATGGAGCTGCCATTAGGCCTGCCTCTCTGTCCTCCTTCAAAATGGCTGAAGGCAATTTGTGTCAGCTTCCTCCAATTGCTTTGAGAACAGCCACATCAGTGCTCCAAGCCAAGGTCCCAGCAGATATGCTCCTCACACAGCTCAACTCACCTCACCCTCGACCATCTCTTCAGGCTGCGAGGTAAGGTCTTCAGCACACATACTCCCCACTCCACTCAGTGCTCTGCAGTAGAGCAGTCTGGCATTTGAAAGCTTTGGCCCTCAGAGGAGGAAGCGCAATGCTTCATTATTGTCCTCACAGGACCACTGTAGCATTCACTGTGGCCCACTATAGAGAATCAAGGGTCTACCAGACACCACTTCACAAGATACGTGGTTAAATAATGCATCTGCCGAAGCTGACCTATCCCATCCGCCATCTACATCTCTGGAACTGTGGATGCAAGGAAGAAAACTGGGCTTTCTGTTTGAGACCTATGTGGAAACCTGAAGTGCTTGCCTGCTCTGACTTGCACCCAGGTTATAGAAGTGGACTTCAAGGCTGCCCACCTGTGTGACCAGTAATTCTGAAGGAGGGCAAAGAACTATCCTTGTCAGAAAGGCAGTTTGCAATGGCTGTCACCATGACCAAGGAATGGCAAGTGTGCATTCGATCAGCAGTTGGCAAGGTTGCTAGAGTCCTGGTTTGTCTTTATGGAGCACAGCAGTCTCTGTATGGTATTGAGTAAAGGTCAGGTGTGAGTAAGTGTGTAGTCAAAGTGCAGTTGGGTCGTATTTGTCTTGCCCTTGTGGAGCTACTAATGCCAAGTACTTTTCCTTGTTTTTGTGGGTGTGTGGATTGTTATGCCAGACAATGATTGAAATTATTGCAGTACATCCATCAGGAAAGTCAAGCATCTAATATGCTGGCTGAGTTTGAAAAATATTTTCTTTAACTCACCTCTCACTAATCTGACTTGCCATAAAATGATACATGATTATAGAACTGTAGAAAGGGGGGCAGATAAGGGTAAACAGAAGACAAAACACTGCTGTTCTCAAATACAAGCCTCAGTGATTCATGCAGGTTGACACAAATACATATTTCTACCATCCACTGTATCACAGGAAACTGTATTAGTAACGTGTACTGCAATTATGTCTAATTTCAATATGTCATATATATAGATGCAAGTTCTTACCAGCTACTGACTTTAAAGGCATAGTACACCTAAGTGTTTAAGTCCAAGCAGCCAGGAGCCACAATCTGAGGTGACGTCGGAGGCAATAGAAGCCAATGAGGGGGATTGACACTGAGAACTGGCATAAGTAGGATGAGTGGAGACCAACATAAAGGGAGTCAACACATCCCCAAATACTCTGTAAACCTGGCAGGAAGTTGAAGAGGAAAAAACAAGAGCAGTGTGGGGCTGAAATATAGTGGACAAACTACTGACACAGGACCCTACAATATGATCTGTTGGTTGGTGCAATGGCTTTTAAAGAGTCCACCCAAAAAATGTGTTCCTCAAGATTGCCTGGGAGTACCTCCCGTGTGTTTCTGAAGCATCCCTGACTTAGCCAGTACCCAGCCATGACCAATTGACCTTCCAGTGAAAGAAAGAGGAATATAATATGTGGCCTGGGTGAGCGCCGAGTCATGCTTTGCCTATAGGCCAATGTAGGACAAACATAATCCTGACAGCATTCTTATTTTACGGAGGCCTTGCTGATGATACTCTAATCTGTGGAAACACTTTAGGTTTTTCAGTGTTTCAGTGATGTGAAATTGTCTATCAGCTGTGTGCGTCTCTACTTCTCTTCCTGAGTTTTGAGGACATATTTTCTGCTGTTAAACTTCAGGCTATATCATGCTAATCTTATAACAAATGTTCATTGTGACATGGTTGACTGCTCTCATTTGGATGTCCTATAAGTAAATATTGTCATCAGGGACAATAACCACTTATAGAACAGATAAGGCTGACAGGGCTATGAACTCCTTAGGTAGGATTTCTTGCAGAACAAAATGATCCTGAAAAATCTGCTCATTGTCTTTTTGATGTTGCATGTGTTGGAGAGGTGTAGGTTAAGCCTTTTGAGTAGGAGTGTGAGGAATTATGTGGCTCCTATCGGCAGAATTGGTTCCCACAAGCCTCCAGAAATGCAAGCTCAAGTGATATTTTGAGTCCCCCAGTGCCATTTTCTAAACACGGGCAGTCCTAGTCAGAGCTGCTTTTAGAGTAGATTTGCTACAGCTCAAGTAGATTTTCTACTTGAGCGGTAACAAAATAAACTCGAATGGCTGTGCACTCTTGTGCACCGTATTGTGCAGTTTTAGCTGAGTTTTTAGTGCTGCTCATGCTACTATTGCTAAAATACAACACAAGCAGTGAAACATGCATGTTTCTGCTCATCGGCGGAACTCCATGAAATCTCAGAGGTTTTTAAATAACTCCGCTGAGTGAAAGTCTTAAAGTTCTGCCCACCCCTACTTTTGAACAGCATGCCATTGTAAAGGAGCAGAGAGTGTAGACGGATGACTATGGTAGTAAATGTCTGGATGAGGTTGCTGTGGGTTGTCTAAATGCAAATGTAAGTAATATCATCAATGACCCATGATGTGTGCTCAGCATGTTTTCTGGGAGTGAAGATGAGGGAAATGTTGTTGAGACTGTTTAGAATGCTAATTTGTGGGTTGTGTATGTGTGTGATGATTGGAATGTGGCATATCATTGTGAGAGATGCACATAGTCAGGGCCGGCTTTAGGACAGTGCGGCTACACTGGTTGCTGACGGTGGGAAAGGGACACTTACGTCAGGGGGGGCTGCTGTGTTTGGCAGTACATTATGATTTAAAAACACCTGTGGCCGAGTTCCTTGTGTGTCCAGTTTTTAGGCAGCATTAAAAATGTCAAGATTACTATTGTGATTAATGTTCCTGCTAGAGAGAGAGAGAGTTTAAAGTTGTGTCTAGTGGTAGTTTTCACTTGCCATTAAGTAGCACAGAGGGTTAATATGCCTTCTGTAAAGAACTTGTACTTTTATGAGAATACTTGAAGTAGATGCTACTTTTGTCACAGATATCCTTTTGTCACTGCAGTTCAAAGAAATAAGCCTAGTATAGAACAGTGACTGTTATGAACTGTCATCAAAGCGGTACATGCAAACAACATAAAATTGGCTAGTACGTTATGTTTTTTTTTTCACAGTCTTTCATTATCTATTCCTAATGTTGCTGAAAAGGTTTGTTTGGGCAGGTATATATTCTTGTTAGTAACCTTAGCCTTTACCAGTGCATTAAAACAAATGAAATGTATGTGAGAGAGTGTCTGTGGAGAGATGAGGGGCACTTATACCCAGTGTTCATGTGGGAATCCGAGGAGGAGTGGCCTCACAAACCACCTGGTGTTATGCTTCATCATCGGCCATCCTCGCCCTCTAAAAACTCGTTTTGATAGAGGGGGGAGGCATACACCTGATGACAGGGATGCACTTCTGAACTAAGTGGGGGCCTGTGAATAGTGAATGTGATTTAAAAACCATTACAGTTGTTAAATTAACTTTAATTAGGTGGGCAACTGTATGATATTAAAACAGTGGTGCGGTGACTCTGAGAATTTATTATCCCCGCGGTGTATAGGGTCAACATGTTTCTGCCCGGTGTCCCAAAAGGGTATGCGGCATTCATCAGGACCTGTTTTAAAGCGGGCTTCAGCCTTACCAATCTCCTGATAAGGGAAAACCACTATGTGGGGTGACCTTTTGTTACTCCACTCATTGTAGGGGCTCCACGTCAGCCTGTTAAAAAATGAAATAAAGCACAGAAGAAACTTAAGAGATTTCTATGGTAATTTGCAATAAACTCATTCGTAACCACAGCAATTATCGTGCATGGTTAAAGTGCATGACATGTGTCAGTCATCTGTGCACACACAAACTAATAGTTGAGAGAAAACATCTCTCATACCTTGCCCACATTTCTTAGCCTATGTACTCCATGGAAGGAGTGGGGGGAAGGCCACTTTAGTCACACTCTGGGGGTGTAAGGAGAGAGAGAGACACAAAAACCAGATAGGTTGACATGGTAGAGCCTTTGAATATGCAGAGTTCACTTCAGTATGTGCATAGCATCTTATCACACCCTATTAGTCTCACCCTGGCGGTCAAAACAGAGAGTTGCTTATCATGGTAAAAAACTGCTTATCACGGTAAAAAACTATGTGGGAGTAAAGTTTGTTTCATGTATGCATAGCGCATCTCCACTCTCACCGCAACTCCCATCCACACTCTTACTTTGTCAAGGTGAACCTTCCACTGATAACACCTAGCTCTGTCGGTCTCTCCTTCCCGTAGATGGCTAAACAGGGATTTGACGGGGTTTAAATAGTGTTTCTAAATTGGATAAGTGGCCCCACAACTATCGTATTGCTTACACCCTTGCTGTATCCGATGTCACAATGTGCGCCATGCTATTGATGTGCCTGAACGCCTGGCTCGATAGAGATGAGGAGATGGAAGTAGTTACTTCCATCCTTCTCGTATCCGGTGTCACAAACTGTGCCATGTTAATGTTGTGCCTGGTTGCCTGGTTCGCTATGCTTTTTTTTTGTGAGATGTCAACACTCACAGTATGACTTTGATTTTTGAGCACTAGTGGTCATTCTTACCTGGGAGCAGCCCCATTTGTGTGTAACATTGTATGTTGGAGGCTGGCTTGCTCCTGGTGCCCTTTGCCTCTTGTTCCCTCCTCCAGCTATCCGCCGGGGCTAGTGTGGTTTATATCCGAGTAGGAAGTCATTGTGGTGCCAAAAATGATTGTTGCACTGGGTGCCAACAGCGCTAAAGCCGGCCCTGCACATAGTAGCTCTCTGACGTGTGGGATGTGATATATAGGGTCTGGTCCTTAGGCCATAAAATCGCCCAAATAAGCATCATCATTGTTCTCTTATGCCTTTAGGCAAACAACCCCTCTGGAAGACACTCTCAAGGGTGGAGAAAAAGAAGTGAGATCATCATGATTTGCTGTGTTATGTACTAGTGTTTTTTAAAATGGCCCGTTCCTGAGGACTAGTTGGTATGGACTGATGATTCATTGCTCGATTTAAATTTGTAGCAGTCTCGTGAATAGCATGCACCAGTCTAGTTGGCTGTTTCTTGTGATTGTTACTCTGAGAAAGGCCACAGGACCTGCTTCTGAGTGCTGCTCTTCCACACTGTTATGGGCCGGTGGTGCAATGCTCTTTAAGCTGGTGCTAGTGGTCAAAACTACGTGCAGTTTTCTCATTCTTGTTCTCTATGCTGGCTCTACTATGGGGAGTGAAGCAATCTGCTCCTGAAAACTGCTGGCTGTAATCTTGGGCCGGTGATGTGATCTTTGCTTAAGCTAGAAGCAGTGGATGGAATTGAATGCCTGCACTTGATTGGCTTTCCTTGAGTTGGTGCTTTAGTAGAGGGTAACATGACTGTTCCCGAGGCCTGTTAGGGTTAGTGGTAGAAAGTAATTTTATTTAACGTGATGTATTATTAACTGAACATTATTATTAGCAATGTGTGAGATATATCAGCTTTAGAGGTGTTGGGAATGTCTATTTACTCATTTTGCTATGTAGAACACTACATTTGTTGAATGGTAGTATGGATGGATGGATGAATGGATAGATAGATAGATAGATAGATAGACAGACAGACAGACAGACAGACGGACGGACGGACGGACGGACGGACGGACGGACGGACGGACGGACGGACGGACGGACGGACGGACGGACGGACGGACGGACAGACGGACAGACGGACAGACAGACAGACAGACAGACAGACAGACAGACAGACAGACAGACAGACAGACAGACAGACAGACAGACAGACAGACAGACAGACAGACAGACAGACAGACAGACAGACAGACAGACAGACAGACAGACAGACAGACAGACAGACAGACAGACAGACAGACAGACAGACTACTTACCATGTGCCTGTGTGGCTTTCTTGTAACACACTAAACGCTGCCTGTTAACGTAGCTTTTAATGGTAGTTAACATTCGTGGTCAAGATTAAACATCCTGGGATGCAGCTTACAAAAGTAAGGCCAGCTTGACACTTTGAAAAATAGTCCGTCAGTTTGAACGCTTATCTTGTCTGTGGTAAATGATGGCATAAGGAAAGGATACATCACAGCAAGTGAGCAACAGATAAGGTTTATGGGTTTTTCCCTTGAACAATATTATGATGAATTCTTACAATGGCATTTGATTTTTTTTGTCATTGAGCTTTCTTTCTCACTTGGCTTGCAAAGCAATGAAAATGAGTTTGCCCTTCAGCCTTTAAAGCGTGTTGATGCATGGCTCGCACATTCTACTGATAACAATTCAGCAGTACACTTCAAATGAGCAATAGGACAGTTTGGGTGAGTCTGCTTGGTTGTTCTTCAGCCACATCTTTTCTGTTAGATTTCATTTTCAAGCCTGTGCTATTTAAAGTCGCCAGCCTCTCAGTGAGAGAGGTAATAAATGAGGAGCATACACGAAACTGTGATTGATATTCCTCTTACTGTTCCCTGGCAGAAGCAGCCACCTTTAACATAGCATTCTAAGTAAATACATGAATGATCTGTGGACAATGATAAGTTAATGTCATTTGAAGTCAATGTGCTTCGGAAAACGCACTCTCTTGCACACCTCGCTTCATCTTTCATGTGTCAAACTGAGGCTGAGAACATTTTGCCAAGCGACAGAAAACAGAAATCATGCGATAACAAACCTGTGTGCAGGCACGAATATTAAAAAATAAACATACATAAAGTGTATTAGTTTAGAAATAAATCAAGGAAAATATTGGAAACTGATCTCTTCTTGCAAACAACACCTTATATTGACCTGAATCGAAGACAAAGAAGTCCAGTTTGAAAACCTATGTATCAAAACTAACTCTTAAATGAATTTAAATGAGATTAAAGGCATCTGTGATTTTTAATCGGCTAATATTGTTGTTGGACTTGGATCTCCGTGCAGGGTCACCCCCAAACTTTTTGCCTTCATCCCTCCAATTTGTTCTGAATTTGTTTAGTAGTCTTAGGACTCTGTGCAGTTTGCCATTTTGAATCCGTGCTAAAGTGCTTGTGCTCTCTCCTTTAGATGCAATAAAATTGGCTTAAACCTGCATGGTATATTTCAATTGCTTCAATTGTAGAGTGGTATACAATATACCTATGGCCAGTAAATTAAATGCTACTACTGGGTCTGCAGTATTTATTGTGCCACAGACTTAAGTAGCTCCTTTAAACATGTCCCAGGCCTGTCAGTGCTGTTGTACACTGTCAATTCAACTTGGCATTGTTAGAAATGGGATTCCTGGTTGGCTGAGGTAGGCATCCGAGCCAGGCAGTAACGATGATTCTAGGCAGGGTAAGATAGATGCACGCTAAAAGATAACCTGAGCTCACCCTCTGGAATCTTGGCACAGAGTAATCAGCCTTAGCTAAAGAGACAATGTGTAAAGTATTTGTGCAACACCCACACACAGTAATACAACAAAGACACCACAAAAATACTCCACACAGGTTATTTATCTGAGCAAAATAAGACCAAAACTACAAGAATCCAATTAGTAGAAGTTGAGATATGAATTTCTAAAGATATAATGCATAAAATAGTGCTTAGAAGTCATCAGCAGTCAAAAGGTTTCTTGGGGTTGCGAGGGGCCAGTGCAAATCCAACGTTCTAGCTGACCATGATGGAGGGCAGGCCGGCTTCAGGACCCTTGCAGGGCCCGCTGAGAAAGCACCTTGGATGGAGCAAAGCATAGACCCTGAGGGCAGGATGCGCAATCCATTCCATGAAGTTGGCTCGCTGCATCATCGTCAAGCTTTGCTGAGGTGAAGGCAATGCATCGTAATCAAGCCAAGCAGGGCATCATCGTTGGACTGCACAGGCTGTAGAACCACTTTTGTTGAACAGCCTCTGCTCCGAAGGGTAATGCATCTGTTCCAATCAGCGTAAAGGTGACAATGCATTGGTTCTGTGGCACAACAGATGCAGAACCCACTTTGGAGGCCCAAACCTTGGAGAGAGCACCTAAAGCAGGGTAGGACTCACAGAAGGCAGAGTCCAGAAGCACCAGTGGAATAGCAGGAAGTCTTTTATGTCCCTGAGACTTCAGAAAACAGGATGTAAGACAGCAAGCCCTTGGAGATCACTTGGAGGGAAGGTAGAGTCCAGGTGTCCTTCAGCAGAGTCAGGGAGCAGCAGGTAGCAGGGCAACAAGCAGTCCTTCAAGAAAAGAAGCCCAGTTGGGTCCTTTAAGCAGCACAGAAGTCCTTCTGACAAAGGTTCAGTCCAAGATCCAGAAGTGTCTGATTTTAGGGAATCAGAGACCCAGTACTTGTACCTAAAAGTGCCTTTGATGTAGTGGGTGACTTCAAAGCAGCTCTCTGAAGTGCACAAGGATCCCTTTCAACCCAGTCCTGTCTGCCAGGCTATTTGTGGGACAGAGTTAAATCAGCGCTATGTGTGATGACGGGGCACTACCTATTGAAGTGGAAGTGTCAGCACCTCCCATTCCTCCCTGCCCAGGAATGCCCATCAGAGTGCAGATGAATGCTCACCTTCCTGTATTTGTGGCTGTCTTGAGATAATGCACACAGTGTAGCTGTCACGCTAGCCAGATGTGTATTGGAAGCAGGCTGTCAGACACTTCGAGGGTACATGCAGAGAAATGTCTACTTTCTAAAAGTGGCATTTCTAAAATAGTAATGTTAAATCCAGTTTCACCAGTAGAGAGGATTTATCATTACCATTCCAAAAACATCAAACATGAAAAAGGAATTACACCTTAAAAGTGTATTAAGGAATTTCCAATGCTGGCCTATGAGAAGGGTAGGCCTCACAGTAGTGAAAAACGAAATAGGCTATTTACACTACCACGACAAGAAAAACATAAATGTACAACTCCTATCTTTTACTTACATGGCACCCTGCCCTTAGGGTTACTTAGGGCCTATGTTAGGGGTGATTTATATGCAATAAAAGGGGAGATTGAGGGCCTGACAAGTAATTTTAAATGCGAAGTCGAAGTGACAGTAAACTGCACACGCAGGTACTGTAGTGGCAGGTCTAAGACAGAGTTGAAAGGCTACTTCTGTGGGTGGCACAATGAGTGCTGCAGGCCCACTAGTAGCATTTGAAGTACAGGTCCTGGGCATATGGTATACCACTTTACAAGGGACTTAACAGTACAGGAAATATGACAATCAGGTATACACCAATGTCATCAGGTTTATAGGACTTTAGCACCGGCTAGCAGTGGTTAAGTGCTCAGAGACCTAAGGCCAACAAAAAGAATCTGCAAAATGTGAGGCATGAGGTAAAAACTCTGGGAAAAGACCAGCCTAAGAATGACAGGTCTAACATGCAATATAACCTCCTTGCCAAACCTTAAACTCCCCTTTTATTGCATTTTTATTCACCCCTATGGTAGTCCTTAGGTAGCCCGTAGTGCATGGTGCATTGTAATGAAAAGGTTGAACATGTACTTTTGGGATTTTACATGTCCTGACAGTGAAAAACTCCTAAATTAATTTTTCACTACTGTGAGGCCTACATCTCCCATAGAATAACATTGGGTTGCCTTATTATATTTAATACGTGCTAACTTTTGATTGGAACAAGTAGACTTTTCTTGTTTTATGTCTGAGAAATTGTAATAAAAGTCCTCTTTAATAGTAAAGTTACAATTTTAAAAGTTGCCATTTTCCTGCCCTAACTATTTGGTGCCTGAAGTCTGCATCTTGGTCACATGACAAGCGCTTAACTGGCAGCTGGATTTTATATATTCCTCCCGACAGCCACACAATATAGGGATTTGGTGTGCCAGGATGGACCATCAAGTGGCAGGATGGGGGGCAGACATGGGAAGAGCCCCACTTGCAAATGCAATAGAGTGTGCTCTGCCTTCACGCACAGGACTTGTTACTCCTTCATTGTTCATGCAACCAGCTTCAGGGTAGGTGAGTGAGAAAACTTCAATCACTTCAAAGGGAATTCTCTAGAAACCTCTTCTATGTACCATGTATAAAAAAGGTACCCTCAAACCCACCCTTCAGTATACTCCTGGACCTGTAGATGCTACAGAATAGGGACTACTGTGGTGCCTTGCTGTCAGACGGCCTGCCACTCTGCTGCTCTGTTTGTTGATGCTCTGCTTACTGAGAAGGAACACTGGACCTGCACCCTTCATCCCAGGCTGAAGTGACTCCAAGGGGCAGCAGACTAACTTCCTGTTTTGAGCTTCGGAGATATAACAAACTCCAGAGTCTCCCTGCAACTGCCCAGCTGTCCTGCTGTCTAGACCTGCAACTATACTTGCTGAGCCCTGCTGGAGTGAGTTCCTGATCCTCAAGAAGTGCCCCTCAGGTCCTGGTCCCTTGGTGTGGCCCCAGTTGAGCTCATCTCCCAAAAGAAAACGAGAAACCCTGAAGTTCTGTGCTTTTCATGAACCTGACAGTTCACTCCAAGTTTCTAGCCACCCACCAATGGGAAATTCCGGAAACCTCGACTCTTTGCACCACAGCGACCACTAATGATGGATGGCAGAGTGAGATCTGCACTTCACACTACAGCATCAACAGCTCACTGTGGCCACCAACGGAAATCTCGAGCAACAACTGTCCACAACACCCCACAAGATCTCTGGACTACAGTGATGACCGTCCCTGGTGCACGGCCTGCTCTTTGCAGCACAATGGCCATCCCAGATGCTCTCCCTGCTTCTCGTGGCCCTCTTTCACTTATGACTGTTTGTGTGCTGCATGAATACTTTACAAATTGCCTCAAAGTTAAGCCTGTCTGCTTTTGTGCCAAGCTACCTAAGGGTTAAGCACAGGTTAATTTAGGACTTTTTACGGTTCACCCTGATGGGTATTGTTTGAATAGGGGTCACCCCCTCTTCAATCAGCAACCCAATTTCTCATTATTTCAAACCATTATCGAGCAGCAAAGAACACAAGAACTTACAATTAGGAGCACTTCAACAATGCCAGGCCTTAGGGTAATATTTAAGGCTAAACATTTCATTAAAAAGTTTTGCCAGATGTCGATATGATCACGGACCCAAATTAATTATTTTGCGGGACATGGGTTCAGAGGGGAACCAGATTTTGTAGATTTAAGTATGTCTAACACCTGATCTGCAGTGAGTGGTGTCAAGGAGGGCAGTGTTACTGAACTAATGAGAGGTGAGAGAGAGCTGTGACGACAGAAAGGAGAAGCCCGCATTTCTGTACTGGGCTCCAAGAATAAGTCCTGTAAAGGAGCTGCTGACTGTTTTCAGCAAAGATGTTATAGATATTTTCCACCTTTGCCTGAAAGAAGGAAGCTAAGGTGTTACACAGAGATTGATTGGAGTTAGTTTTGTTTTGTCTGGGAGATTAGCAAGTTTTTGGAGTGTCAACAACAGTTCTTGGTTGGAATTTTTAGAGGTGTCCATCTTGTGGATGAAATAGGAGGATTTTTCCTTTTGGATCGTGGACTTATATTCACTAATACTGTGTTTGCAGATGTCTTCTTCAACTGTATAATATATCGGTCTCCATCTGTGCTCCTGCCTGCGACAAAGTTGTTTTTTGAGTTCTGTGTTTTTCTGGAACCATGGTTGGAATGGAGTAGCTCTCCAACTCATGATCACTTTTCAGTGGCTAGATGATGTCCTGCTGCTGAGTCTATCCGGAGGTGCTACTTGTGGTGGCTAAAATGTATTGATGATTCACATTGAATGCACACGTTTGCCCTTCAACTACAGTGGAACACCTTAATGCACACTGCACAACAAACTCCGTAGAATTAGAAATCAAGTAAACTTCCATTGCAAAATGGTCATGATTTTGACCAAGCTCCAAAATGGCCTATTTATACCCCAAAGTGGACTCAGAGCTTCCCCCTGCTAATGTCCAGCATCTAAACCTTTCTCAGGCGAAGGGGGCTTGCAAACTCAGAATAACAGTGCACAAAATATGTCAACTGCTAAATACTTCTCTTTAACATGTATTTTGGAGGCGAAGTGTTTATGACCTAGTCAACAGATTCTAAATTGCGTTATTTGTGGTTATTGGGGCATCAAAGAGCCTGCTCATATAAAAAAGGATGTAGTGTCTATTTTTCATAGTCCAAACAGAGGGTTTGCCAAAGACCATGCCCTGCGTCCTCCCCTCACTGCCAAGACTCGGGCCTTTCTCTATAGATGCGGCCATTTCCAGCTGTTTTGAAGCATGGTCTGTCCAGAGACCTGGCTTTGTTTCCAACTTGTGGATGTGGTATATGTTCAAATAAATCCCGAAATTCACTGAAAACGTTTGAAGTGAAGTTATGACCTTTGATTATAAATCCACATCATATGTTTAAAGATGTAATGAAATCCACAGTCCGCTGGTTATGGTTAACTGTGCAATCCATAATTTGCACAAACGGCATGAAAAAAATCTTGCTAAACAAATGCAATGCGAATTACTTCACACATACAGACCAATAAGAATACCACATAAAAGCACATCATCAATACATACGTAAAATATACAATAGTGTATTCATTGTTGTCACGTTGATACTACTGTGATAAGTAATACTGTTGTTTATATAATCTGTGGTTGCATCTGTCATGTCGAGGGAGAGGTCCTGAACATTGCATTTGGTGTGCAAGTCAGTTTTATTTTTTTTAATTCATAACCCTAACTATACTTTAAATGTGTTTTAATTTAATTTTCTATATTAAAACATTACAGTTTTATAACCGAAGCTAACCATAACTTTGTTCACTTTTACCTTTTTCATTTATTTATTTTTTAAGTTCAAGTTTAATAATATTGTTTGACTTTAGTCATATAACGGACAAACTACTGCACTGCTCACATAAATACAGGGATAATTCTATTCATGAAGATCGGCCGATTGAGCCCAAGTATACTACCAGAGAGAGTCTTAATTGAAGCACAACATGGTCATTTGGATCAACAAAACCCACAGCATGGAACTCTTCTTGGTATTTAAAAAATGACTAAACGTTGTTTACATTTGTTTTACAGTAACTTCCTTATTTGTGAGCCCACCAGCTGTGTGATTTACTCATCCAGCCCATAAACAGCTGCTAATTTCACACTGTGACAGCAATTGATTTGACACAAGAGCACCTCCACCTGTTACAGCAGCAGTAGCATGCCCTTCAGAGCAGTCTCTTTATGCTTGTCCCTGCTTATACAACCAAATATGATTATGCCAACGCATTAATGTAGCAGAGCCATAAATCATTCATCTCTCTGTTTCCTTCTACTGTGAACAGCAACATACTTGAAACCTCATTAGGTAAAATGAAAGGTAAAGTGAAAGCTTTGTTCTGCGGTTTCATACATTGGCATTCTGTTGCAGCAAACACACCGATTCAGGTGTACACATTAAGGCCCACCATTAATCTACTTTCTTCCAGTCTAATTGGCCCATTTGCGACCTCAAAAAGCATTTTCGTATGTATCAAACCCAAACTGCAATTCGGTAGCACGTTACCAAATTGCAATTTCGATTTGCGACCAAATACTGATTCATTATTTGAAAGGGGCGTGACCACCTGCGGTTTGCACTTTGCTCTATTTTCCTTTAAAACTTCAAATCTCTGGTTTGCATTATTGGATTTTTGTTGTTTCAATCTCTTTTCGTTAATTGAAATAGTCTCTATGTTTATCTAGTGGAGTAGGAATTTTAACCGTTCAACTGTTTTGGCACTTTAAAATGCTTTACGCATTTTATCAGGTTAAGCCTGTGTCCTCTGTGCCATAGCTACCAGGGGTTGAGCTCAGATTTAAATTACTAAAATGTTTACTGGCTATAATAAGGATAGTGACATTAATACTTGAGGTTGGCTATCATCTGGAACAACTAATATTAGTTTAGAAGAGGAAGTACAGAGTGTTTTTTATCTGCTGAGCACTAAACGGGGATTAGCTATCTGGGAGTACACATTAACAGCTGTCAGAACAACAGGCAGCCTTAGCACTACCTGCTTTGACTTAGGGATGTTAAGAAGGGCTTCTCCTGTTCATTATCTACACCTTCCTAGAACATGAGACTCCAGTCACAGTGGAAGGAGAACAAGTTTGGAAGCTGTCAGGTTGGAGAAGAGCTCATCAAAATAGCGTGTGGCAAAGGATTTCAAGATTATATAGTTAGGATTGGAAGGCAGAACTTCTCCAGACACTGGCTAGTGCACAGGATAAATTGGCACCTCAGCCATCCCATCCATGCAACATTCCTGGACCTGAGACAACATCACTTAAAAAACAAAAAAGGACATGCTCGAAGAAAGGAAACTCCTGCTACAAAAAGAGGACTCACTCAAGGACTTGGGAACCTGACTCCTGCTGGTAACTAAGGACTGGAACTGCTCACAAAAGTGACTGTCTGAGGGACATATAAATCAGGACTTCAAGAGGGCCAGCTGACCTAAAAGATCAGGAGACCCGACTGGAGAGTGACCTCATACCTAGAAGACTGCCTTCGGGTGCTGGGGACTGCAGGACTGACCAGAAGGAACATCCCAGCAGTGGGATAAAATATGTACTTTGTCATTCTTTCCATTCTCGAAGGGACAATACAAAAATATTTAGACTTGAACAAGAAGGTTGCATCCTAAAAAGACTAGAAACCCTGCTAATTCCAAGTAGTGTGTTGTGCATAAAACAGAATCATCAAGACCTCACACAAAAGGGTGTACTTTTGGAGCCCTGTCCAGCTATTTCCTCCAGCCTTGCCCTGCTGGAGGATTTTGGTTTACCCAAAAATTGATTGTCTTAAGGTCATATCTTGACCAGGGCAAGGCAGTATATCTAGCCAACTGGCATTGGTCGTTGACAGCCACAAAATCATTCTTTGTGCCACTCTGAGTTTAGATGCCAATAGCGTCTGCAGGAATTCAACGATATAACAGACTTTGAAGGGCAGTTGCTGTTCTCAGCGTTGGACCTTACCTCGCTGGAAGATTATTTTGACTTTCATTTCAGAGATGGTTTCACCACCCAACGTGTAGTGGTACGGTAGGGCTTAGTGTTCCTCGGCATGGATTTTGGTACCTATAATGGGATTGATGGACCACGCATCTCCTTAATTTGGAATTGTATGGAGAAAAAACGTTATTTACTTCTGCTTCATCTTTTGTCCGCATATACGGCATCACTTACCCAGTTGATTGGTTTCTATGTAGATGCGACTCACTCGATGTGTCAGGAAAATAGATTGAGTTGTCTCTTGGATAAGTGAACCAGAAGACCTCAGCATGTAAATTCTTGGGATTTTTGCCCTGAAGAAGTCCTATGTTTTGGACAAAACACGTTGTCAGTTTTATGCTCAACATACCTGTTATATACGAGCACCAACAGAATAAAAACAGATTTATATGCACTTTTTGAAAAATCACTCTGGACTGTTTGGTTATTTTTGCTGAAATGATTGAATTATCATTTGGTGCACCCTTGTATTATATATCCTTTAGGGTTTATATTTCAGGGGATGGGATACCTGTCACTGTTGTGGTGGAGTGACCTGTCCCCTGAGATCTGACTCAGGCCCTAAGTCTAAAGTAAAACTTTGAGTGGGACAACCTACTTGGTGTAGCTGAACCCTGCCCGTTTGTGGTCAGCCTGAATTCACACCTAGGTTCCTGTGAATAGTGACTTTTCATACATTTTTGTCTTGGTGCTATTTGTCATACAAGTTTAAAAAATCACTGCTCCAGTTCCCCTTAACCCATTTTAAAAATCTAAAAAGAGTCTTTTTGCTCATTAAAGTGTTCTCTATTATTCTAACTTGGTTTGGGAAATTGTATTGTGTTGTGTTTGTTTGCTGCTAATACATTAACTTAACAAACATCCTTCTCTGTGGATTGACCGATCCTGAGCTATTTATACTGGGCACTGAGTCGAGAGTCTATCAGAGCTGTGTTTAGACGTAACCAGATTGTGTTTATCTAGAAGGTAAAGATCCCTCATTACTAAGCAACCCAATTTCCTACTGTCACTGAGTTGGTGAGGGCTATTAATGAGTGTAAATGAAATTGTAACCAGTGTTTAGAGACAACCAGTGACATGAACGTTGCTCTGTTTTTACCTCCTTAGTTCTATTTTTTCCTTTCATTCTTCACTGCAGTGAAGTTTCAATTTGTTTCCTTAATCTCGATTGTCAAAGTGAAACCCCACCTACATCACTCACTACACCATTTAGTTATCACCTTTTATGATCCTGGGTGTGAGCAATTAACACTTTCAGTGGGATCACCTCCATGTTTTCTGACGGGCAGTAGTGTTTTTCTAATTCTACACCTGGGGCACTGCTGTCCAGTCCTCCGTCTATGTGCTCTGACCCCTAAATCATGATAAATGTGGCTAATCCCCAGTTGGAACATTTAACTTTCCACAAAGGCTACGGTTTATGGTGTAGGAAAATAGACAAATGCAATGGGAAGATAAATTTGACTTGTGGTGTGCAGCACGTGTCATCTTCTAGATTGACAAAGAAAACATGGTTTCAGGGCTATCTGTGTAGCATTTAAACCAACAGAAAAATCTGTCAAAATAGCCAGGCCTTGGCAACATTTTTGTGTTGGAGTAATCTGAGAAATGTTGGTAAATTTGTGTTACACTTGATGGGAAATTACCGAAAATCATGCTATTATGCCAGTCTGCATATAAGTGATTTGGCACAAAATTCCTACCAGAGGATCACAGGATCAACAAACTTTGCGAGAGGGTGTTTACTGCTGCTTTTTGTGTTTTGTTGTATTTATCCTTGTTTTTTAAAGCAAAACGCATACTCTGGTCCATTTTGGACACAATGGTGCATTTTGCGCTAAGAAAATAGCTCTAAATGTTGAGTTATGCTCCTCCCGTAATTCCTTCTCTGTGGTTAGCGTTCTGCTGCGCTATATCTACTAGGAACTGAGCAGAGATTCTCTCAGAGCTGTATTTTAACCTAGCCAGATTGTTTTTCTTTAGTTGGTTAAGGTCACCCATTCCCAACTAACCCAATTTCTGGCATTGTATTTGAGTTAGTGCACCAGCAGCACCACTGTAATACGCCACTCTTTAAACCTGTTGCCCCTGAGGGCTGTTAGTGTCAGTGAAAGTGTAAATCCTGCTAATATGCCAGTTTGCATGTAAGCAATTGGGCCCAAAACTCCTACCTCCAGAGCACAGGAACAACAATGCTGCTACTGTTGGTGTTCTATTGCATTTAGCTCTATTTTCGTAGTAAACAATGCATCCTCTGGTCCATTTTAGATGCAATGGTGCATTTTGCACTAAGAAAATTGCTCTACATGCTGGGTTACGCTTCTTACGTAATTACATTCAATTTTGCTGTCATTTTGTGTAATTACGGTGCAGCAAATTGTATGAGGTACACCCATCCCTAAAACGAACCCTTTTTGACAAGAAAGAATCATACTTTTAATTATTAAATAAGTCATCACTAAGTGGGCTTGGAAGTCCACAAGGCAGAGTGCCTAGTATAACAACCTGGTACATGCAAGAATTTAGTGTTGATGTGTACCTACAGTGACTAACCCCCAAAAGCTATTTACATTGTTATGGGCTGTAGCTGTTCCTGTGGAAAAAATAAAGTTAAAAATAGAATACTATTTCTTATCACTTTGGCTTGGGATAAACTACAACATTGGTTCAATCACTTTTGTATATGTATTAAAAATCAAGTTTGCTGTTAAAGTTGAATTTTTGATAAATATTTAAGGAAAGTAACTTTTGGAAAGTTTGACTTTGCCTGCACGTTCAGTATGCTAATTAGCATTATCCTTCCTGCAGCTGGCCGATGTCAGTACTTCTCCTTATACTGTTCCTAAAGGAGAAATTATGGCTTAAGCTTTTTCTCAGGAACACTTGTTTGTGGAAAATGTCACTCCTTTCAGCTAAGGAAGGACATGGTTCAGGAACGTAATTAACTTGAAAGGGACCAGCTTGAATCATGTTCATTCTTAGTTAAGTGTTAAGGGAGACCTAGGGAAGAGACGCCTTTGTCCCCTGGGCCAACTGGAGCCAGCTTCTCCCAGAACTAGTTTGGTAGGATTGAGGAGAGGGTGACTTTCTTCAACAAAAAATCCAGCTGAGATTCCAGAAATGTTTAACAGAAGGGCACTGTCATGTAGGATTTTACTCAGAATAGTGCCCTGTGGTATGGTTTGCAGTAAGGCAAGCAGGATGTGCTGCAAAAGTGGGAAAGGTTGCCCCTGGAACATTTTTACTCATTGATTATGGTTATTGGCTAGTGCATCCTACAAAAGTTGCACCTCACCCACAGCTCATCAGAGCACATCTGGACCTGCAGAGGAGCAGAAGTGGATTGGACCTGCTGCCTGTGGCCTATGTGGAGATCTCAGATGTGAGACCTGCTCCTACTCGTAACCAAGATGAAGGAGTGGTCTCCGAGGGTCAGTTGGCTGACCTCCTTTGTGGCTGCAAAATGCCTTTCTCATTGAATGCTCAGCTGACCAATAGCAAGTAGACCCGGACTGAACTCTACTGGTGGCCTCCTCTGGTTTGAGTCCTGGCCCATAAGTGATGTTCCTGAGGTCCTAGTAGCCTTAGAAGAGACAGAGAGGAACTGCTTCAGTAAGTCGGGAAAGTTGGGACTACCAAGACCTCCGGACTGTCAGCAGGATCTTTCAGCAAAGGTTTCTGATTTCTAGAGGACATCATCCGACACAGCTTTTGGCTTACCTCAATGGAGGACGTTGAGGTCCATAAAACGTCAGAGAGATTGGGCAAAGGATTGAAAAGTATCTGATCAATGAGAGGACCCATAATTTGGATTGTCCTGCTCTAAATGTTTCCCCCATACCCAACAGCTTCAGTGGGGCCTTATTTAATGGCTAGTCAACTTTGAGTGGAGTTTGCTGGGTATACCCTGTAGCTTTGCACATGTAGAGGATTTCCTCAGACACTTTTGGTCTGATTCACAAAGATAAACTTACACTTTTGTTCAAGTTTATGATTGTTTCCTATTTCCAAAGGTATTTTACTGGAAGTGTCTTTACATCTTCAGAGTCTCCGCACAAAAAAATAGGACAATTCTGATTTTTTGTGTGCGAAAGCTCTGCAGTCAAAAAGATATTACAAGTAAAATGTCTTTGTGAATAGCAAACAATTGTAAACTTACACAAAAGTGTAAGTTTATCTTTCTGAATCAAGCCATAAGTTATAAGATAAAATCTTTCACTGGGATGACCCTCTTAGGAATCCAACTGTCTCTCCATCAATATTTTCCTCAAATTATGGATAGATACTGGTCAACGACGAAGAGTGACTGCTAATTCGCACATATTTTTGACGTTTTTTGCCCTAAACTTTAAAAATTCATATCTCTGGTTTGCCTTAATAAATGTTTATAATTTTGTAAATAATATCTTCTACATTTTTAGAGACTGGTAGTAGAAGCGGTGTTGTGTTTTGACTTTTTAATTGTTTTGATACTGCTAAATATTTTACACCCTTCCTTATTGTAAGACTCTCTGCTTTATGCCATTGCTACCAGGGATTGAGCCTAGGTTTATTTATTGAACTTGTGTATTAGACCTTATAGAATGTTTGACTTATTACTTGGAAAGGACTCACATTCTTCCGAACTAATAATCCATTTTCTTACACTGGGTGTAGTCTGTGTTATTAGATATCGACCCTTAGAAAATTGAGCTTCAGCCTACCTTTCAATGTTTGCATTTTTTTACTGTTTCCATTAGTTCTAAAACCCTCTCTACTTATCCCCTTCACTCTCTGTCTTTCTCTCCCTCCTACACTTCATTGGTCACCAGACTTCCTTGTTCTCCCTCCCTCACTGTCATAGTCAATGTCACTCTTTTTCCGGTATCTCCCCCTGTTTCCAAATTCTGGTGAAAATGCTTAAGGAGACTAACCTCTGCAATGTGAAGTTACTGGGCTTACTGTTGCTGCTTGAATTTCAATGTTCAATAATAATAATACATTCATGCGAAAGGCATAGCATACATTAAACCACTAATCAATTCTTTATTGGTTGTGACATAATACCAGTGTTTAACATACCAAGCATGCACCCTGAATGGGCCTAGCCAGATGGATCTTAATGTCATGTGCCTGGAACTCAAGTCCCCTGGCATGTGAAAATAGTCAATATATTAACATATTGATGTCAGAAGCACTAGAGGATGGACACATAAATCTTGATTTGATGCTCCAGCAAATCCGTATCCTATTTTCTGCAGAAGAAAAGCCTTTGCGAAATTGTATTTCAGACTGCATTGTTAAATATTGTACAACATATTTGTCAAATGTAATTTGATATTTTTTGCACTCAAGTTTGTCTCCCTTCGAAGATTGTTTTGTTTTTACTGACAAAAGAATCCATAGCTTGTTGTGAGACTTAAACAGTATTGAAACTGTATTTCCATATACAAAGAGGCTATAAATACATAGTATGTCCAATAGAGGGAACGATTTGTAGGAGCCCCCATGATTTTAAACTGGAGTCACATGCAGCTTTCATCTGTCATAAAACATGAAAATTAGCAAACACTGTATAGGATATGCATAGCTGTGTAAATGTGAGTGAGGTACAGTAGATTTGTGTGATGTAAAGAAATGAGAGCGCTTCATAATAAGAATGGTTGAGGTGGTCATGACCATATGTTGGCTCAGCTGAGATTAATCGCTCAACTTGGATAATCATTGTTATTTCTTGAATGTATTCGCTAGCATCATCACAAAATATATAGCATGGTTATTATATGCCAGGGTCAGCTGGTGTGCTTATGTGTTCCAGGGTTTCATTATCCTACTTTAAATAGCTGGTAATGTTGATAAGATGTGTAGGAAAGTGGAGTATTAGTAAGTGGGGGTATTCACCTTCATATAGTAATAATACCACAATCTCTAATGCGTTCATTCAAGTCTCAATAAGTTATCGTTGCTCATTCTGTGGTAGCTTGCCCAATGAGCAGCCAGGCTTAAGTTAGGAGACAGGTATGTGTAAAGCATTTCATATCACTAAAACAGTAAATCAGTCAAAAACACAACACAGCAAAAATCCAACAACAATTTATAAATATATAGAATATTTATATCTTTAAAATGACACCAATATCACAAACATCCAATGTACGGAACCAGGGATTTGAACTTTTAAAGATTGAATCAAAAATTGTGCAGTCTAGCACCAAAAAGTTTAAAGCGTTACTGGTGGCTATCTGGTTCTGCTGGACCCGGGCAAAGTCAAAGGTTTTGGCCAACCACTATGGAATGTGGGATGGGTAGGCTGAGTGCTAGGTCCTTGTCAAAAGTTTTCCTTTGGACTTTTTCCTGGAACTATTCTCTCGTTGATGGGCTCGCCGGCTTTCCTCTGGCTTATAGGATCTGAAGTTCGATTCGACGATGGTGGCTTGCTGTAGCGCGATGCCTTGGTGAGTTTCTGAAAGATTTTGCCCTTGATATCGACAGCGAGGAGCTTTGGAGCTTTCAGTGGGACAAAACAGGGCAGTCAGGTTGATTTGTAGGTCAATGATGGCATCTGTTTGACTCTCGACGTTGACCCATTCTCCTCCTCGAGCTTCTCTGAAAAACATTGCAGACATTTTCTTGGTTCTTTGGAAAAGTAACTGTCCACTAGCTTTGTCCAAGGGTTCAGAGACTCTGGATTTCCTCTTGTGGGCTACCACTGAATTTCCCATAATGCACCTGGACAAACTAGGAAAAATCCAGTTGCAATTGGTCAGCTGGAGTAAGCCACTCATTGGGTTTGGAGATTACTTCTTTCAGCTCTGTTGCACCTGTTGCTGATCAAGGAGTATACTCATTTACCTTTGATTCAGGCACAATAATTTATTTGTGGAGCTTTGGGAGTGCAGCAGGTGCAGTTCTTTTGAGTAGGCATCAGGCATTTCTCCAGGAGGCTGAAAGGGTAGTGGGCAATTATGGAATGGCAGAGACCAGTTTTGTTACTGGTGGACGGTATTGCAGCAGCGCTGCAATACCGGTCCCAGTAACGAAAGCAGAAGTGCTAGGGGCCAGTTTAGGTAAGCAGCAGTGCTTCACACTTGCACTCTCGCCCAACCCCCCTTGCCCTTGGCGGCCAATCCGATAAAATTGCAGGGACTGCTCTGTGTTCTCAGTCTGGCCCTGAATACAAACCTTTAGTGGTGTAATCCAAGGGTATAGCAGGGCAGTCCTTCTTATGCTCCAGGTAGGATTCTGAAGAGCTCCTGTAGCTCTCCCAAAGTTATCCTTCATTCTAGGCTGGCAAGAAGGAGGACACCCCAACCAATAGGGGCAAAGTTACCTCCATCTGCAATGACCACTTCCTGCAAAGTGTAGCATATTTCTGACCCAGAATACACTCTTCTTCACAAATCAAAATAGAGAAACCTCTCCTTGGTGTGTGTGGCAGTGTAACCCAACCCAGAGGTGTGGCTAACATCTGACTACAATCCACTTGAAGCCCCACTCCTAATCTAATACAATGATACCCATACCATTTGTTTTGGGATCAAGTATGTGAGGGCTGGCCTAGGTCCTATGATATCTGTTTTCCTGCCTTTAAAAGAAAGCTTATCTCCCCAGCCCCCTTCCACTCTCTGGCTTCTAAAGTAGGCAAAACTACCTCCCACCAATGGCTGTACTGTTGCAGCCCCAGGCCTCTTCACACCTATTCAGTTATCAGCTTGGCTCAGGCTATAAAATGACACCCAATCAGAACAGGCTGCTTTAGAAAACTCCAGGATAGAAAGTTCTAAAACACCTTTCCTGTAATAGTTATAATAAATCAGAAGTTGGCATGCTTTTGTGTTTATTGTAACCATTATTTTGATACTTTGAATGATATTGTTAGCTAGCCCCAAACAAAAGTTAGATCTTATTAAGTTTATGAAAGCCTTCCCATTTTAGCCCATGGGGCTAGCAGCACTACAATAGGGAAAACCAACTGTGGCATTTTTTTCCTACCTGAGCATATAGAGCATATTTTATAATGTCCCCGCATTTTAGGTCTCAAGTAGACGTGTCATGAGCTTTCTCGAAGAGACGTGTTTAATTTTTGGGTTTCAGTCCACACACATTCTTCCTATTTGCTCACTCCATCATCTGTCTCATATTGTTTGTCACCATTTTTCCCCTGGCATACACGTTCATGACTCTTCTTGTGTTTAGCCCTCCCTCCCAGAGCATGGATCAAGTACTTTTAAACATCCACTGCTCTCAATTTTATGACCGTTTACGGCCTACTTTTGTCTTTCTTTTTAGGCACTCTACAGAGTGCTCATGCTTTTACCAGTTACGTCTCCTCTCCTAATTACCCCCTCATGCCCAGTCCACTGATCACTCCTTCCTCATCACTGCTTTTCCCTTCACGGCTGCTTTCTGTTTCCCCCACCTCCACCCTCCCATCTCCGTTTGCTCCCTCACACTTCCATATGTTTGCCTCATGCACAGATGATCCCCTCCCCTGTCACTGCTTTTCCCATTGTTGCTGCTTTTCATTACCCCTTCCATCACTGCTTGCTCCCTCGCACCTCTCAGTGCTTGCCCCGTCCACAAATCACCCTCTCCCCTGTCACTGCTTAAACCCCGATTGTAGTCTGTTTCATTCTAGTAAGTGGTGGTGTTCTTCCTTTAAATGTGCTGTTAGTTTATAGCTGAGTAAGTACAAGATAATGGACAGAGCGCTGAAACTTTTCAGACACTCACCCCCAGTCACTATTAGATCTGCATTGCATCCATCATAGTTCTTTTGCTCACTTCATCACCCTGGCTTGGCAGTTTGGGCTGGACTGTTCCCATGAGGAACAGGGTCAAGGCTTATTTCCGTATGGCTGGGTCCAAACTGGGGTGGCATTGTGACCAAAAGAATAGTGAATTTAACCAACATCTCTTGACTGGGGTGAATGTATGATTCATTCAGCATTCCGTCATCATGTGTTGCTATAGCACTTTTTGCCCTAAGTGGGATGGGTATGCCCAGATGTGGTTTCCCATGCCCACTGTGCCACTGGATTCAAGCTAGCCTTGCTGATGAGGTGTGTTACCCAGAAATTGGTCACAGGATGCTTATTTCCTGTCCAGGGAGGACCCAGCTTAGTATTTTCAGCTGGACTGTTCCTATGAGGAACAGGGTCAAGATTGAGTTACAAATGGGTGGGTCCAAACTGGGGTGGCGTTGTGAGTCAAAGTACGATGGATTTCACACACATCTCTTGACTGGGAGTGAATGTTTGATTCATTCAGCATTCCGTCCATCATTTTTTGCTGCAGCAGTTAGTGTATAGCTGACGTGCTGATTGGAGTAACTATGCAACGCTGCTGTTGCTAGGCATATGTTTCCTTTCAACATGTGTGTGTGCGCATGTTTCCCATATATGTAGTCATTCGGCAATGGTGCTTATAACTGGAAAATAAGACCTCAATTGAATCAGGAACGCATTATCATAGGGCATGTCAGAGCTGATAAAGTACCTGTGTTTTCTGTAATTACATAGCCACAGCTCTCCTGTAGGTAATTATTGAAGTGATTGCGTCTCACATTGTTGCTTTTCATTTCATAGGGTGGGACTCTATTTTGTCAAATTTCTCTCTTCGGGACACTTTCTTACTTTTTCCGCATTCACCAGTGAAGTGTTTGCATGTGGAGTTGTTGTTTAACTTGAATTCTCTTAAAAGGAACAAGCCTGAGTGTTGATGTCATCAAGGTTTGCCTGCCCCCCATTGTCCATGGCAAAAGTAGTCATTTTAATGTGGTTGTCAATGCAATGTATTTCCTCATGTTCACTACTGTAAACCAGCCTAACAGTGTGATTCTTTCTGACTTTTTTGTGCAGTTTTACATAGCACCAAGACCACCCAAAGGTATTTGAGTGCTTTACATTAGCACCATGTTCCTTTTCACAAGGACACATTCAATTATGTAGGCACCGGGAGATTAAGTGATTTGCTCAGAATCAAGTATGTTAAGCCAACGTCAAAACTTGAACACAATTTACTAGCTCCATTTTTGGCAGCTCAGGCCTTTGAGCCACATCCTCTCTCAAAAGGACTCTATATCATCTCCCTAGCCTTGGCCTCAGTTCAACATTTTGTGATTACCGGTAAATCACTTAATCTCTCCGTTTCTAAACACAACAAACATTGGCAAAGCCAGTAGGTTTTGCCTGTGCAAAATCTATTGTTTTTGGGTCTCGGCTAGACAGTGCATGCACTGCTCGGCTAGGCAGTGCATGCACTGTCCTGAAGAGATGTGTTGTGTTCTATCTGTGGGCTTGCAGGCCGCACATCTCCTACCATTGGTAAACTCTCATTTTCTTTGATGCCATTAATTATGACATGCCGATGTCATGCCCTCTTCTTGTGTTTGGACCTCTCATATTGCATGGGCCAAATACATGTCTCCTTATACTGCCCCCGGTTTGCACAGTTATTTCTTCTTTGTTCTAAGCACTCCATAGAAGTACTTTTGTTTTCAGACTGTCTCCCTTGTAAGATACCACTAAAATGCCTGCACGTGCACATAAATGAATGTATTTCTTAAAAAGTTAACATACAAACAGCACTTGTTTATTTTACTTTTTTTATATGATCTGATGGAGCGCTTGCTCCGTCCTCCGTCTTGCCATAGCAAAAACACAAGACAATGATATTAGAGAGCTTTCAGTGCCCCTACATTGTGGTTTCCTCCTGCCCTTTCCCTTTGTTGCATGCCCATCTCTGATCCCCTCCGGCTTCCCTGCTTGACCCATCCCCCCTCTACCTCCCTCATCACTGCTGCTTTTATTTATTTTTATTTTTTGCTTGGTCTGATGGTATTGGAGCTTTGATTCCGTCCCCATCTTGCCATTGTCTCCCTTGTACACATACCACTAAAATGCATATGTGTGCACATAAACAAATGCATTTCTTAAAAAGTCGGTTAAACATGAACAGCACTTGTTGATTTTTTTCTGCACTATCAGATGGTATTGGAGCGCTTGCTCCATCACGTGTCTTGCCTTAGCGTGAACACGAGCAAATGGTATTGGAGGACTTTAAGTGCTCACCAGTTACATTACACAATGACACATTCAATGTCATATGCAGGAAGAAGCGTAAGCGATTTGTCCAGAATCAGAAACTGTTCAGCCCACCCAGAGACTCGCCCCTGGTGCCCCAGTTCCCCTGTCAGCAACTCTTGTCATTACGCCACATCCTCACTTCACTTCAAAGCTCCTCAGCTGTTTCTCGTGATCACTTCCACATTTGTTCAGCAAAACCCCGTCAACATCAAACAAGCCTTGGCAAAGCCTATAGATTGTGCCCATGCCCAAGCTATTGGCCATGTCAATGTGAATGTATTTTAGCCATGTTGTCTAGCAGCACGTCTTCTGTTCAGCATGGCTGACAATTCGAATTTGGACCTAGTTTTAGTTTTAAACCAGCCTGCAGGCCTAGCTTTAAAATGACACCAGGCACCACAGCAGTGCACACTTAAGTTCATTAAGTCCACTGGGGTCTCTAAACCTAAATGACCTAATATATACTAAGGCCTTGCAGGTAGGTTCTATTGGCCAATCAGAATTATTCCAATCACCATATACCTTTGGAGGAGAGAGCACTGGCCATGGGCCTAGTTAGCAGAGCCCAGAGCACTTTTAGAGTCAATAACCACAAGCATCAGATAGAAACTTAGGGTGATCAGGGCAAAAAGGAATTGCACTTGACATCCATATTCTCTGTATGGCAGTTATACTGCACAATGTTATACAGCCAGTGCCTGTCTGCCACTGTGATCCAGCGCCTGTCAGGCAGCCAGGCACTTATTTCAGGCCAATGCGCATGTGCAAGCCTACGTCTGCTGGCTGCATAAGACTAAGGCATTGTCCATAGTCAGCCCTGGCCTTCCATTTTTCAGTGTCTTTGGGAACCACAACCAGATGATGTGAGGCAGAGTCATTTTTTTCAAGATTGGTGCTTTGGGAATCAGCCCTGTACTGCCTGGGACTGCATGCCAATTATTGCCGCTTCTCACCTGAAACCCCACCCTTTCCAAAGTCGTATAGGGTGCCATGAGGTTGGGGGTATCAGCAAGCATCACTGACCCCACTGTTTGATGAGTTGGGAAAGGGAGAGGTTACAGCAAGCATCTGTGAGCATATGACTCGACAACACAGAGTCACAAGTTGTGAGCAACAAGCTCACAACTTGTGAATATGATTTTCGATCACTTGCAAATATTTGTTTGGGTTTGTATACTTTTTTATGGATTGCACACCCCTTTGAAAGTGCCTCCAGTACTGGCTAACTTATTAAGCTGGGTGGGCTAAAGGTTGGACCATGCCCACTTCTGTGTTTGCCGCCCATACCTCACTCAAATTCTGCACTAGCCTGCTCCGGAATAGGGATCGTCCAAAAGGATAGATGGTCAAGATAACTGGAAACAGACCAGAGGCATGTCCAAGCTGAAGCAGCAGGCATTCCGATATTTTCACAGTAAGTGAATATGCCCAGCTGTGAACAGAGCTCCTACATGCATCAGCCACAGGTTTGTGTTGAACTCACAAAATAGAAAAGTGTGTGTCATTGTAAAACGGAATAGCATTAAAGTCCTTTGCTTTTTAACGACCTGCATGAGCTTAATCAGTTGATGGATTGCGTGCAACAGGGCTTGTTTTAGTGAACTCACAGCAGCTGTGGCACTTGAGTGCTCCTGCCTGTGGGCATGAGGTACTGCACATCAATAGTTCAGTGACAAATAAGTGCATTTCTGTGTAACAAAAGTATTGCTGGCTTGATGAGAATGCGTCTTCTGAAATGCTTTTATAGAAGCATTATTTACTGTGCATTTACACCTCCTAAATGTTCTGAAGTGCCACCATGCAGTACGTGTGGTACCTGGGTAACATATTGGGGGTATCTCAACAGTCACAGAGCACCATGTACTGTCCAAACAGTAAGAATAGTTTGGAAATGATAAAGAAGAGTTTGTAATCTCTTTCTAAGAAGAGAAACAGGAACCTCAAAGCATCGAAAAAACCCTTTCAACTACAGTGAGAGTTACCTTTGAACTGTGCAAGTCTCCATTGCTTGTTTCTTTAGTGCTTCAGCTGGGCACACATAAACACACATCACTACAAGGAAGTACATCCCGTGCCTGTCCTCACAAACATCTTATCTACCACATAATCATTTTTTCAAGAGTAGAATTATTTAAAGGGGAATTTAGGTGCACTACTGGTTCTCAGTGAGGAGGTTTGCTCCACATGCCCATCTCTGGGCACTTTCATTACTTCAGTCTTCTTTTCTTATGTAGCATTGAACTTAAGTTCTAGCTTACTTCCAATTCAAAAACTCATTTGTCCAAAATCGCACTTGTTGGTCTATTTAATCGAATATGGAATACCAAAATTACATTCTGTCCCTGAAGTCAGGAATTATGCTATATATTTTAGCCAAGCCCTTGCCCCCTGACAGTTTCTCTTTTCCTCCTCTTAGTGCACAAATCTTATTTCCTCCAATGAGGCCTTTACTAATAGATATTTTCTGTTGTGGACACTTACCTCTTTTACTTCTTACACTTTCTTTTGTCAAATACAGCCCAGGTTCCTCTTTTAATTTCCCTCTGCTCCTCGATTTCCCCCTCTCATGACCATTGTTTTTTCTTCTCCGTCACTTTCGTTCTCTTCTTTCTATCATATTCCTTACAGGCACACAACATCCATTTTTCTGCTCTTTGACCTTATCTCTCTGTATCACTTCAGCTCTTCTCCCTTCATCTATATCCTTGTTAAACATTCAAATGCAGAGTCTGACATATACTCTGTTGCAAGGAAATAGGGTGTCCCACAAGCTTAGGCCCTGGAGGATCCAGCATCCTACTTTACAAAGCTTCTACCCAGTAATGTCCAGGGTCTAATAAGACAACTCTGATTGTTAATGCACTTGCTGGAAAAATCTATGTGCATTCAAGTCGCATAAAATAGCATAGAGGGTCAATGTGCCTGTTGCAAAGCACAATGTTTAACATGCAGGTTACACATTTGTATTTTATGTACACAGCTTTCATCTAGGTCCTTTTTGCTTTTGCTGCAGAGATCATTGTGTTAACTGCAGGCCACAACTTGCAATCCTTGCAATAGAGTTTAGCGACTTCTGAACTAGCATCAAGGAGCTGCATGGAAACTGAAAGGCTCATCCCTTAGCCCCACGCTCTTCAATGCATATATGACTCCGCTGGCCAACATCGTCAGATCCCACGGTCTCAACATAATTTCCTACCCAGATGACACCCAAATTATCTCACTCACCGACGACCCCACGACCATCAGAACCAACTTCCACAGATACATGAAAAACTTCACAGACCGGATGAAGAACAACTGTCTGCACCTGAACACACACAAGATGGAAGTACTGATCTCTGGCAACAGCAGCAACCATGGAATGACTCCTGGTGGCCTTCAGTCTAGGACCTGCACCCACTCCCTCTAACCGCGCCAGGAACCTCGGTATCTTCATTGACGTAATGTTCACCATGAAATCACAGATCACTTCTGTCTCCTCCACCTGCTTCCTCACTGCGCATGATATGTAAGATCTTCAAGTGACTACCCCTACACACAAAACGCACCATGACAGAAGCCCTCATCACCAGCTGACTGGACTATGGCCATGCCCTCTATGTAGGAATCGCCACACACCTGCTACAGAGAATTCAGACCATACAGAATGACGCAGCCAGACTCATCCTCAGCCTTCCCTGATGAACCCACATCACACCCTACCTCAGGACACTCCTCTGGCTCCCTGTGTAGAGGAGATGCCAATTAAAGCTGCTGACTCGCACACACAAGGCTCTACACAACCAAGGTCATGCCATCATTAACCACCGCCTGAACTTCCACCAACCATTGACAAGTCTATTCTCTGCCTTGCTTTCATTTGCCCATACTCCCCACATCTACCAAAGCAGAAGTGGAGGACGCTCTTTCTCCCACATGGCAGCAAAGACCTGAAACATCCTCCCAATACACCGCCTGACCATCTCAATTTAGGAATTTTGAAAAGCCCTCAAGACCTGTCTGTTCAAATAAGCCTCTGGGACCTGCAAGCACCTGGATACTCTATTGGGTGGTTGGACTTTCTTTACAAATCCTGATTGATTGATAAGTGCAGAACCTTACTGTTTCTTTCCTTGATTTTTCCTAGTTTACTTATTAGAATCTGACTTTACAGTGCATGTCTATCACTTACTAGAAGTGGACAAGCTATTTAACAAGGAGGGCTGATCCAATGATCTGGCTTCAGTCTAGGAGCTTGTGCATGAGCCATGAAAATGTGTTAATCGTGCAACAAAGATCATACAAAAATATGATAAATTCTGCTAAAGATCAAGTACGTTTAATTCATTAAATTGAGTTGTGTTAATTGGAAGTGATAGTGTTTAAATATGAATTATAAACTCTAGGAAATTGGGTTATTAGTTATGCAGGACCTGAGGCTTACACAAGAAATAGATCCCAAATTTCTCCTTACTGGGAACCAAGTACCCCATTGTAGTGCTTGAATCTCTCAGAGTAGAGAAGGGAAGCAGTTCAATGTATACTTGGGGGAGGTGGTGTGGGCTAGTAATCACTCTCTGCTAGCACACACTAATAACAACCAATACATGATTTTCCAATCAGTTCTTTTTCTTTAGAAAGAGGAAAAGTACATTTATTACACAAATGCACACTACTAAATACTACGCATCAATCTGCAATGTTTACACCAAGCAGATTGAAAGTACCAAATATGTCTTTTCAAAATCACATTTGACCACTATAGAGTCATACAAACATATAAGATAAGCCTATGGGCTTGGTCAAAGGTTCATCATATTAAAAGAGCAACAAACCACATGTTAACCCCTTCAATGCGAGTGATGGAGCGGTTCCGTCATACGCGTCGGTTGCGCTGTGCACATGACGGAACCGCTCCGTCATGGCCCCGCCCGCGCACGGAACCTTCAGCACAGCGCGGTAATCCGCGCCGCGCTGAAGGGGTTAAAAACACCATAATTTTGTGTGTAAATACAATAATCAATAATATCTATCTGTATATGCAATTATTAAAGTCAATAAAGTATATCAATTTTGATCAGTAAACACTGTCAACAGTATTATCCAAATAAAGCATTTTAAAATTAACATAACATTGACCATTGTGTTTTTTTTTTTAAAGTACAATTCCGAGCCACATACAATGGAATCATAGAACCGGCCCCTAGAGGGCCTATTTTACATGTATCTTTCTAATATACATTCAGGCCACATAAAATACAGCCATAGGACCACTCCCTATTCATCACTGAACTTCGAGCTGTAGAGCAAAACTCCACCATTGGAAATGCTTAACAAATAGTATGAAAATCCCAAAGTGTCGTGGACTTCTTGACCCTGCAAACATAGGGTTAATACCTTCAAAAATTTCTTTTGGGGAGCTGTTGTAACTCCTACAGCCCCCCTAACAATTTCTAGTGTTCATTGGCGGTGGCCCTGTCCTCCTGGGGTAACTACAAGAAGCAAACAAATATGCAGAGGAGCCTCTCCAAGGGCATTATAGGGCGCGCCCCTGAGGAAGCATTGAATATTATTACAGTTGGTCTGCCACTTTGCTGAGAGCTCATATGCCTTCTTTTTTTGGTGTTTCCCAGGGCAGGGGTGCCCAGTCACACCCGGAGCATACCCAGACATGCCTCCCACATTGGGGGCAGTGCAAGGATCTCACTCTTGGCTGCCTCCCCATGTTGGCAGTATCGTGTCCACTGCCTGCAGGAGCCAGCAGCTCTTCTCCTCTGCCTGCGGGCAGGTTCTCTCTGCTCTGTGGTAGATGCCACACTCCACCCAGACATTGGCAGGAGGACTAGCGAATGGGCCTACCACAGTTGGGGGTCCAAATGGGGGCGTGGCCTGGCTGCGAAGCGGAATGGCTGCCTGAAAGCGCAGCTCCGCTGATCGAGCGAATTAATCCGGCGTTTATCCTCTAAATCTGGTGCCTGGACTCGGACCTCCTGTCCCCCCTGAGACACGCTGTGTGTGGGCTCTGCCTGGAGGAAGTCCCGCTCCGGTGATTGCTGTGGCGGCTGTGCACGGCCTGTCGAGAGGCGGGCGGCTGGACGGCCTGGTGCGATCCCTGAAGCCGGGGACTGGCGTGAAACTGTGCCCGAAGATATCCTGTGCTGCGTGGCAGCGAGCTGCCGGTCGGCCCGGACCTGAGATCCTGACCTGCCCCGGGCGCTACCCCCGTGGGCGGGGCCGTATTCCGGAGGCGGAGGGCCCTGCGCTGAGGTTCGCTGCTGGCCCGGCGATTATCCGGACACCCAAGAGAGCGGGCCTGCGCCAGCGCCTGGAGAGCGTGGCAGGGCCGAGAGGGCTGAGGCTGCTGCGCCGCCATTCAGGTAGGAGGGGGCGCCCGTGGTCCCCCTTTTGAACATTGGACTCCCACTCGGGCCTCGTGGCGTGGACCGGAGGGCGGCCATTATCGTCGGATCCGAGGCACTGAGGCTGAGTGCGCAAAAGAGCCCCACTTAGGCGGGCGGAGTATATGGGCTGACTGGGGCGGCTGTTGCTGCGCAGTGCCCGGGACGCTGGGCCACTGAGATCTGGCCCCTTGATGACCAGTGGGCCCGCCCGGTGAGGAGAGTGACACTAGGTGCTGGCGCTTGGGAGTTGTGGCGCGCGCCACCGGACTTGGCGGAGATACGGACTAGGGGCCGAAGCACTGCTGTGACCGAACTGAGATACCTCGTAGCCCTGTACTGAGAGATACCAGCGTGGAGAGCGCGTAGGCGGTGGCTGTAGGTTGGGATATTGCGCTGCAGTTGCCCCGAGTGGGCAGATTGCTGCACGGCGATCGCACCCCCGCGCTGAAGAAGGTGTCTCCCCGGTCTGCTGGCGGTGGCTGCTCGCTTGACCGACTACCGCGAGGGCCCGGTGAAGGGTTGCTGGGGACGAGAGAGGTGTCTGTGGCGCGGCGGCTCCGCTCGACCGATTGCGCTGGTCGGCGGCCATGGGCAAGCCGGACACCCGACAGCCGAAGATCACGTTCGACAAATCCAAACAGAAAGCGCCGGATCATGACCCTCGAGATGCCGAAGCTGAAAAGGTCGACCACAGTGGCTCTCAAGATGCGGACATTAAATCAATGTTCAAGGAGTTAAAAGCGAGTCTGCAGGGCATTGACACTAAAATGGACGCGCTGGCGGAACGTATGGACGGCATCACAACGCGAATGGACAAGCAGGAAGGCAGGGTAGAAGCGCTAGAAACACGTGTTGCCGACACGGAAGAGAGCCAGACTGACCTCGTTAACAAACTGAGGGGCATGGATAGAATATTGGCGCTCATACAGCAAAAGAACGAGGATTTGGAGGCGCGCTCGAGGCGCAACAACATCCGCATCACGGGGGTGGCGGAAACAACGGATATTGCCAACATGGAGCAATATGTCGAGCAGATGATGAAAGAGTTGTTTGGATCTGGCCTCTCGTCGATGTTTCTTGTTGAGCGGGCACATAGAACATTGGGACCTAAGCCTAAACCGGGAGCCCCATCCCGACCCATTATTGCACGCGTTTTGAACTACAGGGACCGCGACACAATACTGCGTATGGCAAGAGACCTGAAGGACGTGCAATATAAAGGCAACATCATAGCCATTTACCCGGACTACACTATGCAAGTACAGGCCGCTCGCAGGGAATTCATGCCGGCGAAAAAAATCTTCCAGCAAACGGGCACGAAATATTCGCTCATTTACCCTGCGAAGCTCAGGGTACAGGGCCCGGGGAAACCATCCTTTTTCGTGGACGCTAAAGCGGCCCTGAAGTATGCGAAGCAGCTGGCCAGGGACCAAAAGAACCACACACTTGCTGAGGGTCCGACTATGCAGGACAGGCTAAGCGACGTGGAGTGAAAGACGAACTTAGGTCTATGGCATACTGCTGCGCCCTTGCTGTCCTGGCCGGCTTGGTTCCTGTTGCCTGCTGGGTACATCGGAGGCCACCTGGCCATGTTGGAGGAGCTTTGTATTTGTCTGTGGACTTGGGGGAGGGGGTCCTCGAGCCGGCACGCAGGGCCAGAGCTCGATCGCCCTGTCACGAGTACAGGGTTAGTAGGTAGCCACTCTGCGCGCCTCAAGGGATGTTTCCCACTCACTGGTTACTACCAATGACTTTAGTTACGGTTTCAAGGGTAGGGGGGGGTGACCTGGGGGTATTTAGCACAACCTGATTGGGGGGTTGGAGCGGGTGGGGACGCTGCTATTGTGAGTTTGGGGGTTGTTTTTGTTGTTAGCTTGTTTTGTAGCGTAGGGTCTGAGGAAACGAACAGATGGGATGGCCGCACTACTGTAATGTATTCACTGCCGTGTGGTCCTCTGCCTTGCTCGCTGAGCTGTGTACACTCCAGTGGCGGGTGGCCGGGCGGGTTGATCGGTTCTGAAACGCACTCTGGTTGGGTGTATGCATGTGGAGCGCTGAATGGAAATGAGCTGCTGTTAGAACATTGTTTTTTTGCGCCTCCGTAGCCGTGCAGAACATAAAGTGCCTTACTTGGAATGTGCGTGGTATGAATGATGGCCGTAAGGCCAGGTTGGTGCAAGCCTACTTATTACGGAAGGACATTGACATCTGCTTCCTGCAGGAGACCCACTTGACCTCCAATGCTGTGCAGCGGCTCAGGCGTAATAGATGGGGAGTGATAGCACACGCTTCGTATTCGCAGTACTCCAGAGGTGTGGCGATACTTATTAGGAAAGGTCTTCATTGGACCACGCACGAGGAACTCAGGGACACTGAGGGCAGATACATAATACTGGTGGGGTCGCTATGCGGCGTGCAAATGGTGCTGGTGAATGTGTACGGGCCGAATTATGATAACCCAGACTTCTATTGGAATTTGTGGCATAAGGTGCAGACTCGTGGCCCGGCGCCCTTACTGTGGGGGGGGGACTTCAATGTTGTTTTATCGGACACTATGGATAGACAGGGCGTAGCCAGGGAGCATCATCCTAGAGCGTCGGAGGCGCTGGGTTGTATTGTACGAGATGAGGAGTTGGTGGACTCCTGGAGGCTACTGCACCCTGGGGACCATGTGGGGACATGCGTAACCATGCATAGAGCTGCCTGGTCCAGGCTGGACTTCTGGCTGCTATCTAGAGATTTACACACCTCAGTACTGGAGGTGGAGCATCTGCCGCGTTCATTGTCCGACCATGCCCCGGTATGCCTGACCATGTCCACCCCCGGGCCATATGTTCAACCGTTCAGCTGGCGGTTTCCCTCCCGGGCGCTGCGAGACCAGGTATTTCAACAGGAACTCCGCGAAAAGCTGGAGGAGTACTTCGAGATTAATGAGGGCACGGTAAAATCCCCGGGCACGCTGTGGGAGGCATGTAAGGTAGTGACGAGAGGGTACTGCATGTCGCTAAAAACAGGTGTCCTGCGATCCATCAGAAACACATTGCGCACGTTAGAAACTGAGCTTGCGCAGCTTTGGACTGCATTGCTTACTGCGCCGTCGGATAGTGTCCGTGCTGCGTTTCGTTCGAAGCTTACTAGGTATCAGGAGGAGGCGGACAGAGAAGTCGCTTATTTGTCTAAAGACTGTCAGGCCAGACGGTATGGTGAAGGTGATCGTTCCGGCCGCACGCTAGCGAACTTGCTGCGAGCGCCGCAGGGATCGGATCATATCCTGGCACTGCAGAGCGCGCAGGGCAGAATTGTGAGGGAGCCGCCGGATATACTAGCCGCTATGACAGACTACTATAAGGAATTATACACCTCGAGGGTATCGCCGGAAGATGAGGTGCTCTCCGACTACCTTGATACCATAGCTTTGGCATGGTTCAATGATAGTGCCAGACAGTATATGGATTTACCGTTTGGGCCGGACGACATACGGGCGATTATAGCCAGTTTGCCGCCTTGCAAGGCGCCGGGCCCTGACGGGCTGACGGCAGCCTTCTATAAAGAGTATGCAGACATCCTGGTTCCGAGACTACACAAAACATATGAGGAGGCGATGGAAACAGGCATCCTCCCCCAGTCAATGCGTGAAGCGTTGATTATCACGTTACTAAAACCTGGAAAAGACCCTATAAACCCGGACTCCTATCGTCCACTTTCTCTAATCAACCTTGACGCAAAATTTACGCGAAATTGCTCTCAGATCGCTTAAAATTCATGATGCCGCAGATAGCGCTCACCGATCAATCGGGCTTTGTAATGGGGAGGTCCACCTCACATAACCTACGGGTGTTGTTTGGGCTCCTGCACTATCTAGACCCCAAGGTGCAGGCGGCGGCGGCGTTACTGGATGCAACCAAGGCCTTTGACTCTCTTGAGTGGAAGTTCTTGCGGACGCTGTTTACCCGCATGGGGTTCAGCCTGCCATTTTCCAGGCGCATTGGCATACTTTACAATGACCCGATGGCCAGGGTGCGTGTGAATGGTCAGACGTCTGAACCTATCCCCATAACTAGAGGAACTCGGCAGGGATGCCCTCTCTCGCCGCTACTCTTTGCTATCGCTACGGAGCCACTGGCAGCTCGCATGAGACAACACCACACCCAGCGTAGCATCGGATTTACATCGCACGGTCTACTTATATCAATGTATGCTGACGATATTACCATCTATATGATGAACCCGTCTGAAAACTTTGACCCGTTGATGAGGGAGATGATACGTTACAGTGGCCTAACCGGCATCGACATCAATTGGGCGAAGTCGGTGATGTTGCCATTGACGGATGGCACGGCCAAGTGTCACACTGAATATCCGATCACGTGGGTCGCGGACGAGGATAAATATCTGGGTATACAGATGAGCCGCTCAGTCCAGGACGTATGGCTGTCAAATTATGGAGTAACCATGGAGTGGCTGGAGAGCAAAGTGAAGAGATGGAAAACACTGCCGCTCTCTTTGTTAGGCCGCATTGCTATCGCCAAAATGGTCGTAGTGCCTAAATTCCTATACCTATTCGTCAATATCCCTTTGCCACTAACAAAGGCGTTCTTTCGCCGGCTCCGCTCGGCCATGATCGAACTAGTTTGGGCAGGCAAGCAACCTAGAGTCGCATGGAACCTCCTTACACTCCCCTTCCGGCAGGGGGGCCTAGCTGCCCCGGACTTTGAGCTGTATGCCTACAGCGCGCAGGCACAATACTTGCATTTTTGGCATCACCCGATCCCTTACCAACCACATGTGGCGATAGAAACGGACGTAGCGGCACCCTGCCCACTGCGGACAGCGGTGTATCAGAGATATAAACGACCTCGGCAAGACATTGACACTGTGGAGATGGTGAGATGGGCTTGGTCGAGCATTGCGAGACGTGCGGGAGTGTCAGCCTTATATGCCCCAAGTATGCTATTGGCTGGCAACCCCCTGCTGGGTCCGCTGACGGACGAGGCGGTGGTGCGACGGGCCCATGCTTGCGGCCTGAAGATGGCGGGGGACTTGTACCCGGACGACACTTTCCTAGACGTGCAGACTTTGGCTGCAACGCCCGAACCGTCGGCATCGGAATTGCTACTGTACTATCAGTTGTGGTCGGCCTGCAAACATAGGTACCCTATGTTCCCAGAGGCCCCGCCGACGCTGGCGGCCTTGGAATCCATCCTGTCGAACTCTTCCCCGCGTAAACTAATTACCCGCATCTATAGGGCTACACAAAATACAACACCCGTTGCGCACGTAGACTCCAGAGCACTGTGGGAGGATGACGCAGGCATACAAATCACAGAGAAGCAATGGGAATTTTGTTGCTCCGAGCTCGAGCAACTGTCACCTAACTATAGACTGCGGCTGATTCACTTCAACTATTTGCACAGGACATACCGTACGCCCGTGCAACTTTTTAAAATGGGACTGCGGGCTGACGCGCAGTGTTGGAGGTGTGGCGACGGGGATGCGACGTTCTACCACCTTGCGTGGACCTGCGCAGCCATACATAGGTTCTGGGAAGCAGTCTTTTCTGGCTTGCGGGAGATAGTGGGTATGGGTATTGCTCCGGATCCACTGGTGGCCCTCCTGGGATTTGTCAAAAATATACCCAGGACGTCGCGACGACTTGTGGCCCTCCTTCTGTTGCTTGCCAAGCGTCAATTGGCGATACACTGGAAGAAGCGGGCCCCGCCTACAGCCTCGGGCTGGGTGAAATCGGCGGTATACTGTAAGGAGGAACTCACCGCTTACTGGGACCAGATGCCGCAGCGTACGCGACCAGTGGACATATGGCAACCATTGGTGGACTGGCTGGCAGGGGCGGGAGGGACGGGAAGTGACTGAGGAAGTGCGCGTGTTGAGTGGTACGGCGGTGCCTCAGTGCTGGTGGTTTGTGTCGGGGGAAGTGCGAGAGAGGGGGAAGCTATCTTCGTCGCAGAGGCTCTAGCGGCTAAGCTACGATATACCGAGACATGCCACACGGACACAGGGCGGTGAAGGTTGAGGTATTGGTCATTTCAGTATGTTGTTATTCCTTGGCTATTGTTATTATTGTTGTTGTTGCAAAATACGTAATACACTGCTTTGGACACTCCGCTTCAATGTACGACATAGATCAGCTCGAGCGGGTCGCCGCTTTGTACTCAAGCTGCCTGCCTCCGGGTTGTTGGCTGAATAGCAGTGTACATTCCGAAGAATCAATAAAGGTTTTTCAAAAAAGAAAAAAAAAACAGTTGGGGGTCCAAATGATGCTCCACCTTTCCTTCTAATTCAGTACCCGGGGGCAGGAATGAGCCTGGGTAGTGGGCCCTATGCCTGCCACCTCCCTGGGTAAAATAAATAATTAATCCTCGTGCCGACACACAGACACTGGCCCACCCTGGGATCATTGAAGGACAGTGAGTGATCTGAAGTCTGGTGAATGGTCAAAGGTCTCCGATCTTTGAAAGGCCACACTCTGTCCCTCTCGGGCCAATTTATGAGATCTTGGGCTCATTTTACTCCTGGTGATGAGCTCTAGCAAGTAGAAACAGTTTTAGTAGACCTCCTCATCTCCAAAGTGGTGCAATTGACAGGGAGTTGGTTCCATTGGCTCTCTGTGCCTGCTATCCTCCTGGTCTTTGTTCCTGGACACAGACATGCAGATCTTACCCCCACCAGTCCCAGAGTCCAGAAGCAAAGGGCGCAATAGCACCAACAACTGCTTCTCTCCCTTATGCAAGGGTTTTTAAAGGGTGGAAAGCTCTAGAAGCTAGTCAGCCCTGGTCATTCCTAAGGTGCCTCTTCATCTTTCCACCCCTGTCCCAACCCTCCTGCACAGCATGCTGGGACAGTTCAAGATGGCGTCATCCAAGAGTCACTGGTAATATCTGCTCTTGTGGTCTCAGCTCCGCTCCCCTCTGACATCACTGTCAGGGCCTTTCCCACCAAAATGTCAAAGAGGAGCCCCGACCCCCATGCTGGCTCCAGATGTTTGCTCTTTTTCCTTTGTTCAGTGGGCCTTGGCTGTGCCCAGCCCTGGTTCTGTGTGAAAAAAATGCAGATTTGTTTTATCTCCACCCTTTCTTCCTCGGGAGCTGAAAGAGAACACTGTTAATTACTCCTTTTGTGTGGGGCAGCCTTTGTCCCAAACCTGGAAAGAAATGTAATTAACTTTAGCCCAACAGCATGACAAAATTCCTCGGCTCTGATCCTGAGCTGACCCAGAGAAATATGGCAATTCTGGATGATCCATAAGATGGACAGATGTCTTCCTCAAACTCTCAGGTTTGATTTTGCCACCTCATTTTGATATGTTTTTGTAGGCCAAAGGGAAGCAAACTCTACTCCAAGGCAGTTTTCTTCCCCCATGTGTGTAATGAAGTGTCACTGCAGAGAAACAGTAAACCACACTGACTTTCCCTAAGAATGTATACTAACATTATAAGGCCTACCCCAGGTCAATATCTAATTCTGCCGAGTCCCTTCTGAGGGAGGCTACTAACTAGTTAAGCTGCCATCATAGTCTAGGTTGCTATTATTCATGGAGCAACATGGTAGTCTTTTTAATCAAACACAAATGATTTTTGTACAGTGCACAACCTAAATTCATGTGTTTCAAGGTGCTTTTGCTCTGCCAATTATGTCCTATTTCCCCTCCACCCATGGAGAGCTTCTGCTGTTTTGTCATAAAAAAGACTGAGACTAATTTCATGCACCAGGTTCTTCATTGATTTCCAACGGGCATGGGTCCTTATCGCCCACCTGAAAAATGAACATGTGTCCCTGCCAGCAACCTCAATTAATCCTGCAGGGAAAGCAAACGCATCATAGTGTAACAGATTCATAAAAATACATTTGTAAATTTAGGGCACTCTGGGTAAAATGCCAGCATATTAACCCTTCGGTGAAATACCCTGGCTGTAAAGTGAGGGCAGCATTTTCAAACTGTTTTATTGCATGGAACGCAAAGCTGTTACAACAGATTAGTTTGACTGCTGTGAATAGTCACCAACAAATACTTAACAGAAAAATACTCCAAATCATCCTCACCCCTGATCCAAGGTCAATCTTTAAACTTAATATACGTTTTCCACGCGTGTTCAGGTAGCTTTGTTTCAACGTAAACTGATTTGAAACATAGGTGGTTTTACAATAATTCCCTTTGCATCAGGATGTCTTGTTGTACATTTTTCTGTAACCCCTTGAACATTCACCATCACCCCATGGGCTGCCTGAGGTGCTGCTTTGAAGCCAGTCTATGTTTCACTGTGCAGGCAGAAACCCACCTTCACTTTTAAGGGGGTTAGAAATCCCCTAGAAGGCGGGTGCAGTGAGTGACACCCCCCACATACACGGGCAGTCTGGGGGGTCCATGGGATCCTCTTTACAACCCTCCAGAGGGCTACAATGCTCTAGGTTTTGAAGGCAGAGCTGTACTGAAACACTCACCTAAAGCATTTCTTGAGGGAGATGATGAGTTAGATGAATACCAAGGGACTTTTAAAAAATCTCCAGGTTAGGTTTGATGTCCAACCAAGTTTGGTAGGTATTTGTTACAAGTTTTGTATAAGAATTCAAAATCCTGGGGAAGATGTGGACACCTATATTACTGCTCATAGAAGGCATACTGCCGAAAGCCAATTTGAAACCTTTGCTGATCAGTTAGTGAGAGACCCAAAAATGTGCCACTGCAATGAGAAGATGATTAAACAAAAGTTGCTGTGAATAGGAGTGTTGAGACTTCTCAATTATCTGCTAAGGAGCTGGAAGGCAAACACACTAAACCAGTTGCTGAGTGGTGGTAAAGGTGTGAAAGATGACAAACAGGCTGATAAAGTCCATTCAGTTTTTTAATGACAAATCTAAAGTGTTCTTTTCCTAGCAGAGTATATGTTGCCGGTGTGAAAATCTTACACGTGAAAGGGGACAAAAAATGCAGGCAAAGTATGTAACAGACAGGGTCGTTTTGCGAAGGTGTGTCAATCTTCTAAAGCTAAACAACAGTCATCAGTCAAATGCATTACTGATGCCTATATTAAAGAGAAGGAAGATACAAGCATCAGCAATGATTTAAGATCCATGGTTTTGGTTGTATAAAGTGAGATGCAAAAAATGGGCAATACAGATATGTGTGTAGATCCATATGTTGAGATCATGGTGGGAGACACAAGTTTGAAATTATTGGTGGATTTGGGGGCACTTACCATCATAATCACCCAAGAATTGTATGACAGTGTGTGGCCTACTAGACCACTATTACCGCCTGATTGGAAAGCAGTGACATATTGGAGTCAAAGTTTAGAAGATTAGCTGGGAAGGTTTATGTAGCCCAAAAGGGGTTGAACATCTTAGGGCGGATCAACCAGGGACTCTAGTATTCTCAGACATGGTGCAAAGGAGCAGGTGTTGGCCATTAGAGACAATGTAGATTTAGGGAAGATTATGACTAAGTCTACTTATGTCTTTTCAGGGGAGCTACGGAAGGTCCAGGATTACAAACACAAAATAATACTGAAGCAAGGGGCAAGGCCGGTGAAACATAAATTGAGGAGTGCTCCTTTCAGCATACAACAACATTTGGAGAAAGAGTTTGACTCTATGTGCAAATGTGGCATAATTGAGCCTATTGAATCGTCTTTGTGGTTGTCTCCTCTGGTGGTGGCTAGCAAAAAGAATGGTTGTTAGAAATGGGGGTCTCTAGTAGGCCGAGGCGGGACACTTTGTCCAAATAGGGACCCTTGCTTCTTGTCAGGGTAAGGGGGATACACACTTTAGATAACCCCTGCTCAACCCCTTGGTAGCTTCGCACGAGCACACAGGCTTATCCCAAAGGCAATGTGTAAAGTATTTGTAGCAACACTCACAGTAACACAGTGAAAATACCACAAAAGGACACCACTCTTCAGCCACAATGCCTCGATGCGTCGATTCTTGCAGGGATGACAGGTGCTGCGATGGTTTCGCAGTGGCGCTGTAATGCGTGGAAATTCTTCTCGCGCCATGAAAATGCGTTGGAAAAACAGCCGTAAGAAGAGCGAGTTTCTGTAGTTCTTTGAGTTTCTTCACTGTTCCAGCTCCTAAACAGCAGCAACAACCTCCAGAGGCCCAAAACTGGTACAAGCACCTCAAGGCAGGTCAGAACTCACAACAGCAGAGTTTAGGGGAGTTAGGGGGAAGTCTTTATGTCTGTGAGACTTCTAACAGGAGGCCAGCTCACTTCAGGCCCTTGGAGATCTCCTTCAAGCAGGGTACACAGGACACAGCACACAGCTAAGTCCTTCTCTTTTCCTTGGCAGAAACAGCAACTGCAGGCCAACCCCAGACACACAGCAAGGGCAGTACTTCTCCTCAGTCTCACCAGCTCTTATCCTTGGCAAAGGTTCCCATTGAATTCCAGGAATAATCTAAAGTCGTGTGTTTTAGGTCTAATACTTCTACCCAAAAATGTCTTCATTCTCTTTGTGAAAAGGGCTCTGAGCCCAGTTCAAATCAATCGGTTCTGGGGGGCACTCTGCAAGTGCACAACAACATCCATGTCAGTGTGAGCCTTGGCTCCAGACACACAACAGGGAGGCGGAGCCAGCATTGTGGAAGGCATGCATAGCCCTATTCAGGTACAGGTGCTACTCCTCTCACCACTCCAAATGCAGATCAGGCTTATTCAGCCTAGACGCCTAGAGCCACTGCACATCCCCAGCCCCTGCCACTCCAAAGCCAGACAGTCAATCCACAAACAGGCAGAGGCGCACAGGATGGTTAAACAAAAAAATTGCCACTTGCTAAAAGTGGTATTTCCAAACACACAATTTAAAAAACATATTTATAAAAGATGTGTTATTAAATCCTGAGTTTAGGGATACCAAACTCAATTTTTCCATCTTATCCCTATGCAAAAAGATATGCTTGTAAAATGTTACAAAGCATTCCCCATTCTGTCCTATGGGGCAAGATAGACATTCAATAGTGAAAACCAAAATTGGCAGTATTTCACTATCAGGACATGTTACACACACCAGTACATGTCCTACCTTTCACATACACTGCACCCTGCCCAGGGGGGGTACCTTTGGCCACCCATAGGGGTGTCCAATGTGTAAGAGAAGGGAAGGGTTGGGCCTGGCAAGTGGGTGCCACTTGCCAAGTCGACGTGGCAATTAACAAACTGCACACAGGCACCGCGGTGGCAGGCCTGAGCCATCTTTTCACGGCTGCTCAAGTGGATGGCACAATCAGTGCTGCAGGCCCACTAGTAGCATTTGATTTACCAGCCCTGGCACACTCAGTGCACTTTACTAGGAACCTACTGGTAAAACAAATATGTCAATCAGGGAAAACCAATCATAATAACAATTTACACAGAGAGCATATGCACTTTAGTACTGATCAGCAGTGGTAAATTGTCCAGAGTCCTATAGCTAACAACAACAGGTCAGGAAAAAAATAGAAGAAAGAAGCAAAATGTTTGGGGATAACCCTGCAAAAATGGTTTGTGGACCTCCGTCGTTATCCTTTCCCCAACATCAATAAACTTTTAGATGTTTTAAAGGAAGCAAGAGTTTTCACATAGTTAGGCCGGCATCAGTGTACATTCAAATTGAACTGGAACCAGAATGTAGGCATTTAACCACTTTTGTCTCCCTATTTGGAACATATCAATACTGCTGCATGCCATTTGGGCTGGCCTCTGCAGCCTCAGTTTTTCAGATGGTGATGTCTAACATGCTGAAGGGTATTTCAGGGGTTGTCCATATTTCAGAATGATGTGCTACTATTTGCACCTGATACACAAACATATGATGTTGTTCTCGAGGAGGTGTTAAAAAGGTTTCAGGCCAAGGAAGTTGTTCTAAGGAGGGATAAGTGTGTATTCTCACTGATAAAGTTGAGTACCTGTGTCATCCGGTTACCAGTCATAGCATTGCACCTAAATCAAGTCTGGTTGACAGTATAATTCATACTAAACTGCCTGTAGACAAGCCTGGGTTAAAATCATGTTTGGGACTGTGTGAATTTTATTAATGGTTTATACTGTACTTTGCCACCAAACTGTGACCTTTGTCACGAATGCTTATAAAGGGTGTTACTTTTGATTGGGAAGCCTAATGTCCAGAGAGGTTTGAGTGGGCGAAAGGACAACCGGTTTCATATAAAGTTTTGAAACATTATGATCCTGAGTTGCAGTGTGTCTTAACGTTTGATGCCAGCAATGTGGGGTTAGGAGCAGTTCTCAGTCAAAAAGATGGTGGAAATGTAATAACTATTGGTTATGCTTCATATCTGTCAACAGGAGTAGAAACATAATACTCTCTTATTAAATTGGAACTGCTAGCCTGTTGGTGGGCAGTTATGAAGTTTAGGAAATGTTTGGTGCAGGAAGTTCATAATCCAAACAGACCACAAACCTTTCATTTTTATTTTGAGTGGAAGAAATGTTAGAGGTTTTACAGCATGTATTGTTTGGTTATCATCAAAATTGTTGCAAATTAATTTGTTCCAGTATATATTGCAAGCAGTAAGAATGGTTGTGCGTACTATTTGTTTCATTTCTCAGAGTGTGTTGAAGTAAAATATGATGGGGTGATGAAGACAAGGGAGATTGCATAGTGGCAGCGGTGGACTTACCGCAGATATGTGCTATTTCTGAACAAAAATGGCATAGGGCTGTTGAGGATGATTCCTCCATGGTTTTGGTCATGAAGTATGTGGAGTAAGGTTGGCCTATCGAGAGTAATCTTAACTTTGATTTTAAGACTTACGTAAAGGTGGCAGAAGATCTGTCAGTAGAAGATGGATTGTTGGTGAGAGCGTACAAGTTGGTGCCACCTGTCTCCTTGGGGAATGATGTTATAATCTGTGCTCATGAGGATCATTTAGGAGCTACTGTGACAAAAAGGCGTGTGAGGTTGTCTTCCTGGTGGCATTTCATAGACAGAGATATTGACCAAGTAGCGAAGGAGCGTGTCATATTTTATTGTTGTGACAAAACTATCAAGTTGCACACATCTCCTTTGTGTCCCATAGATTTACCTTCTGCTCCATGAGAAAAAGTGGGGATTGACATTGTCAGACCATTTAGTGCATTGGCTAACTCTTGTAAGTCTGCATCTGTCATGATGGATTATTACACCAAGTGGCCAAAGGTCACATTTGTAAATGAAATTACATCTGGGGTGGTGGTGGAATTTCTTAAGGATGTGTTCTTAAAGGAGGGTTTCCCTGAAACATTGGTATTTGACAATGGAACACAATTTTTGATGAGTGAGGTGGAACGTGTCTTGCAGGCTAGAGGTGTAAAACATTTAAAAGCTCTTTGTATCACTCCTAAACCAATGGACTAGTTGAGATGATAAACAGGGTTTTGGGAAAGTGTTAACTGTGGGCTGTGGCCAACAAGTGTGTGTTGGTAAATACGGTTAAAGCCATGTTGTGGTTTTATTGCATGACTCCACATACATCAACTGATGTTTCACCATTTGAACTTTTACATGGTCGCGGGCCACCACGTGTTTCTGCCAAGTGTAGATGAACAAATGGGTCAAGCAGGGCAAGTGGACAGATGCGTGTAAGGAAATGTGTGGATGTGATACAGGAAAAACAAAATAAATATTTTGATGACAAGAGTAGTAAAGGATCTCAAACTTCAAACTGGTGATGCAGTGTGGATAAAGAAACCTGTACATGTGAGGATGGGTGGATCCAAGTTTGTCTCACCCATTAGGGATTTGGTAGTAAAAGACAATAGTGTATGGTTAGGTGGTTAATGGTGGAATATCTGTTGAGTGGTTAAGGTGAAGTTTATAGGAGAAAGGAGTGGCAGACATGAAGAGTGTGAAGATTACTCTGGAAAAGGTATGGAAGCTGTGAGTGTTGGTAGCGGTATTAGAGAGTGATTTGGGTGTTTCTCTAGGTATATCCATCACTCAATGATATGCCTTTTAATGTAGTGTCTGCATTCATTATATATGCTTTATGGCCATAAAATTAGAACACTTCCATGTATTACTTTGTTAGTTAGTGTAGTGCATATATCTGCATTCTATCTTTGCAAATATGTATATTATTTATTAGCCATTTATTTACAAGGCACTGGTAGGAATTATAGTTACTTTCTGTATCCTTTAGGTATAAGATGGTATGGTTGTTCTATTTATTAAAGTGGAAACCCATGTAGTACTTTATGGTAGAATGTTGGGAATGGGAATAATGCCATGTGGTAGTTCCATATTCCCTTAGGGAATGTTGAGGGGACAGTTGGAAATCAGTTGCAGCCTGGTACGTGTCTCTTGTTGGCTCGCTGTCCACTGCATGCTGAGAATAAAGTAATCTTTGAAGGAAACCTACTGTGTCTTCCTCCTTCAGTTGTAACATAAGCCCTGATATATATGGGCCCTAATGTCTTGATTTGTTTTAACGCACTAATTATTACAAGGGATTTGCTAATCTAGACATTGGGAAAAGTTCATGGAGCTATCACACAAACAAGTACAAATCATTGAAATGAAGCTAAAAATGCTTTGGCTGTATGTACTCTAGCATCATGCATCAGAACATGAGGGAAGGCAGAGGTCTGCCATTCAAGGGATTACCTTAATAATATGCAACATTGTGATATGATGCTCATCACAGATTCAAGGAGTGGAGGTCCCACCTGCTACTCCCTGATTACCTGCTTGCTACTTGTAGTGTTTTCAGGCATAGTTGAAGACATATGGAAGAAGTCCATCAAAGGAGATATGTGATACGTGAAATCCCATAATGTCAGACTGGCTTTCCTGACCACAAAGAGGATTTGTGCATTTGTCCTCTTGGCATGGCTCTGGGAAGGTGGAAATAGAAAATCAACTGACATTCAGCGCATGACATGGCCGATGCCATCTTGTTGAATGCCACGTTGCATGTGGTCATCATGGTTGCATGTTGTATCATGGGCTCTTTGATTAATTATATAGTCGGTGCTCAGAGAATAGCGACTATCCTCTCAAGAACATGTGGAAGAAGAGTATTTAATTAAAATATCAAAACTCGTCTTAACCCTTTTAGAGAGCATACCTTTGCAAATAGTTCACACATATAGTTTGTAGGCTTGAGACAGCAGGACAGCCGAGGCACACCATGGATGTTTGTGCACTAACTTATAGTGCAGCTGTCTTGTAGCATTTATTGGAGTGGAAACACACTTTTATGGGAAGCTCGGGCATGTTCTGTATATACTCTGTGCCCCAGAACTCACAGTTAGATATTTCATAATAGGTTTGTACATTCAGACAACGGTTATGTCCTTTATCTGCATGCAGTACTGAAATTACAACAGAATAGCTCATTCCTCAGTGGGAGTCCTACCCAATGCGATTGAGGATTTAATTGCATTGGGTATATTGGGTTGCATGTAGGGTTTACAACACCGAGAAATGAGAGAGTGCCGAAAACACAGAACATTCAGTAGCTTGACATTTTTCCATAAAACTGCAATCTGCATTTGTCAGAATTGTATATGATTAGTTGCCTACCGTGGCACCAGTGAACCACAAAATATAGAGGCGATCTTTGCTGCCAGGCCTTAGAAGTGGAAATACTAGCACACATGTATTGATGCCATGGGTGAATGCCTGTCAAGTTCATCGAGGTCTTGTTTTGACCATCTATTCTGCTAACCCAGGTGAGAAGTGATGCTCACCCCATTCAAGCTCTATAATAGTTTAAGATTTCCGAAGCTTGTGCCAAGTGAGAGAAGGGACTTGCTCCTTATTGAACCCATGCAGTGTGTTTAAAATCATAACTATATTTTTATGATTTTCATAGCTGGTAATGATGGGCACGAGCGTGATCACTTAATGATGATAGAAATAGACTGTCTTGGATGCTTTTGGTGGAATGTTTTTAATATGAAAACGAACAGTGTAAAAGGACATAGTTGCCCACAGTGAACACGGGCTGCTGCCCTGGATTAAGCAGGTCAAAGAAGGACAGAGAAACTGGTTGTTTTCGGTTTTCTTAGGGACATCTGCGGGTGGGGGGGGGGGGGGTTAGCTGCCTGAAAAAGCCATAAACAAACAAGCATTTACAATGTAATAGGTCTTGCATTTGTAAATTTTAGAGGTATTGATATTTAAAATGTTATAAACATTATATATATTGTTTTTTATTTTTGGTAAAAACAATATATTTATATATATATATATATATTTTATTTTTAAATTAATAATAATGTCTGGTGTTTTATTTAGTGTGTGTACTAAGAATTATAACTTTGTATTATTATATATATTTATAAATATTATAATAAACTGTTAATAATAAAGGTGCACATTATATAAATACTATGTAATGATTGTAAATTTTCAAAACAATATTTGTTTTATTGTATTATTTAACTGTAAGCGCCACTGCGCTGCGTTGCAGAGAGGTGGTTTAGGCTGTGCCCCTTTGTACATCTTTTTGTAATGCAGCTTTGTGGCACTTACTGGAGGTACGTAGTGGGCTAGTTGGACCCTAGGGACCATTTGGATTTAAGGGGACTTAATTTAATAATTTTAAATGGCAATAGGGCGTGTGTACACAGCGGCGAAGGGAGGGTATCGGGTTTGAGGTGACGTGTGCAAACACGCCCTGTGACGTGTTTTAACTTGTTGAACTAATCTTACTTTAATTCTGAGGCCCCTGGGAGGCAACTGGCAAACTAGGTGCTCTTAGTAAGCGCCACTGTGCTGCGTTGCAGATAGGTGGTGTTGGATGTGCCCTTTTTATACCTGTTTGCAATGCAGATTTGTGGCGCTTACGGGAGGTACCTAGTGGGTTAGTTGGACCCTAGGAACCCTTAGGATTTAAGTGGACTTAAAAAGTCCACAGGGCGTGTTTACACACTGGTGAACGGAGGGGATGAGGCCTGAGGTGACATATTTAATATGCCCTGAGGCATGTTTTCATTTGGGTAATTAAGTTTTTTAATCCTGAAAGTCCCTGGCTCCAAGTAGATCACCATGTGCTTCCAGTAAGCACTACAGAGTATGTAGCAGCAAGGTGGTCTGAGGCTATGCCCCATTTTACACCTCTGTGTAATGCAACTGTGTGGCACTTACTGGACATACCTGGTGGGTTAGTTGGCCCCTAGGGACTTTTTGGATTTAAGGTGACTTTATCCCCCAACTTAAAAATTCTACAGGGTGTGTTTGCAAACATGTCACTTTAGGCCCCCTCCCTTCCTTTACCGGAGTGCAAATGCACCTTATGTTTAGTTTTAAGCTGTAGTTTTAATCCCTCCTGCCCTATTATGTATTATGGGCTTACAGAGGAGGTTATGCTAATTACAGGGGTTCCTCAACGCATAGTGTTCCCTAGTGTATGTAGGTGTTTTCACTGTATTCTGAATGTATTTTAGCATACTACTGGCTCTAGACCTGGTTAGTTAGAGTCAGTTAACACCAGTACCCGTTTGAAAAAGTTGTGGGCACAGGATGAATTTGTAGCAAGGCTTTTTTGTGCTCTTTTGTTGGTTCTTTGTGCACATGTTTTGCTTCTTACTGCATTTTTGTTTTCTTTTGAAGACCTCTCTTGCTTGTTTCTGCATTTCTTCTGCTTTTTTCTGTGCGTTTTTTCTTCTTTCTTCATATGTTCTACCTTTGTAGGCATAGTTAGAAACTAGCATTTTAAAAACCTTAGAAATTTACTTAAAAAAACATAGGTTTAAGGGATGGTATAGTTATGAATTAGCATTTCAAAAACCTTGTAAATTTACTGAAAAAACCATAGGTTTTAGGCAAGTTCTAGTTAGAAATTAGTATATAAAAAACATTAGAAATGTTCTGATAAAATTATAGTTTTTAGGCGCGTTATAGTTATTTGGACATTTGAATTGGACAAAACTCTTGAAATTCCCCTGTTATAATTATTTTAGCTAACTATAACTTGTGCGTTTGCAATGAACTGCTGATGACCTTACATATTACATCAGTTATGATATGATCAGTGACATTACTCATGACATCACTGATGAAATCTTAAATGATATTACAGATGACATCACTGATGACATCATCTTTGTGATAGAGTGGCAGAACTTTTCTTACCTAAATATAATCTTTGATACACACACTAAAAATTAAAACTAATATCTGTAAAACAATAGACATACCTATACTACTTACAACACACCTATTTATTCATTTTAAGATGGAATGTTTATATATATTTATTGTTTTATAAAGTTATGTATTTATTTGTCTTTAATGATATAAATATTTTGTCTTTTAAATGCAATTTATATATATTGTAATATAATGCAATATTATATATATACATATAATTTAATATATATATATATATATATATATACATTATAATGCCATAGAATATGTATATGTATGTTATAAAATAGACATATATTTATATATATATATTTACATATTTTATATATACATATATATGTAAATATAATTTATTTATATATGTATATATATAAATTTTTATTTTGTAGAATAAGATTTAATATATATATACACTAATATATACTTTATATTGTATTGTTAAACTAATAACCTTAAAAATGTGTAACCTATCTCTACAATATTTTTAATAGTTTAAGATGTAACTGTAAACTGTTAATATAATTACTACATACAAAATGTTTTATTATTTTTATTAACAGTTGATTAAAAACAGTAAATTTAATATTGAAATAAATGTTTAGATATATTTATTTCTATATGGATATATATCTGTTTTTATATATATATATATATATATATATATATAATCGAAGGGGGCATGACCCGCTCTTCTGACGAACCAGCCACTGGATTTCCGAGGCAATTTGGGGAATAGAACGTCAGTGAGAAAGGGAGATGAGAGAGTTAACTCTCTTTCTGGCAACTCTGCATTCCAGCAATTACAAGAGCGTGGTAACAGAACTATCTGCACTTTGTAAATTTTATTTTTCACAGTCTGCACTTTTGAAATATGGCATTTACTTTCTGTGACATTTGGTGTTTAAATTACGTTATTGAAGCAAGATGAAATATTGCGCCATGCCACTTGCTGTAAGACTTATTGTAGTGCACCCTGGGGCCTGTAGTCGAGTACTATGGGCCATGTGACCACTTGCAATATAAAGGACACTCACCTGTGACCAAGGCAATATGCTGCTGAAACGCGTAAGGAGAAATGAGTGTTTTCCCTGCCTGCCACGCATTGACGAAATAAAGTCAGCTGTATCTCAGTCGGAGTTGGGCTCTACTTGTTCTTCTTAGCGTCCCTACACCAGCAGGATTCTCCATTCCTGTCCACTGAGCCCGCCCTGCAGGGTCGGGGGCCCCCGGTAAAGTGGAGCCTCTGTGTAAACATATACATATATATATATATATATATATATATATATATATATATATATATATATATATATATATATATTCACTGAAAAAACCATAGGTTTCACACATGTTATAGTTAGCGGAAATTTTACTGATAAAAAACCAATGAAATTCCCCCGTTATAGTTACTGTAGGCAACTATAACTCACGCGACCGCAATCCTCTGCTGATGCTAATACTGTATTTAGACACTTATTTGCCCATGTCTTCTTCCATACATTTTTAGCTATACATATATTACAAATATTTTTTTTTCATAAAGACACATATGTCATCAGCAGAAGATTGCGGTCGCGTGAGTTATAGTTGCCTACAGTAACTATAACGGGGGAATTTCATTGGTTTTTTATCAGTAAAATTTCCGCTAACTATAACATGTGTGAAACCTATGGTTTTTTCAGTGAATTTGCAAGGTTTTTTAAATGCTAATTCCTAACTATAACGTGTGTGAAACCTATGGTTTTTTCAGTGAATTTGTACGGTTTTTTAAATGCTAAGTTACTTTACGCCATTCGTGGCGTGCGCGCCCACTTAACGCAGTTCGTTCCGTGCGCGCACAGTGCGCTTCGCGCACCGTGCGCGCACAGTAAGCACGCGGTGCGCTTCGCGCACCGCGCGGCCACTTTATGCAGTTAGTGCCGTGCACGCGCGGTGGGCACGCGGTGCGCTACGCGCACCGCGTGCCCACGTTACGCTAGATGGGCCATGTACGCACGATGCGCTTCGCGCACCGTGCGCACATGGAGGACATATGATGCACTTCGTTTTGAAAGGTAATATTTTAATTTTTCGTAATTTTTATAAGCCATGCACAAATGGTGCCCTTCGGGCACCATTTGCACACGGGGTGGAGAGAGTGTGGATAATTTTTTTTATTATTATTTTTTTTTAAAATATTATAGTTTATCTCATCTGTAATAAGCCATGCACAATTGGTGGCCTTCGGCCGCCAATTGCGCACGGGGTGGGGAGAGAGTGGATAATTTTTTTGTTTTTTAAATTTTTTACCGTACGCGTACGGTAAGCGTAATCGGCGAAATTAGCGAAAAAATAAAAATTCCGTTTTTGCCCTTGAGGGATCTTTGGGGAGTCCCTCAACATGGCTATGTGTGTGGGAGCTGTCTAAACAGCCCCTTTACATGTTTTTGTCCTTTATATTTTAAACATCACTCTCAGTGCGAGAGAGAAAATGGCGGCCGCCGCTTCCTGGTTTCGGCCGATTCGATTGTTTACTAAGATCTAAGAGCCAATCAGAATCGCGCTCGCGCACGCCACCGTACGCGTACGGTAAGCGTACCGTAAGCGCACCGTAAGCTGGCTCAGATATATATATTGATTTAAAGGCTATTTTCTCAGAATCTACTGAACAGATTTACACCAAACCTACAAAAGGCACTTCCTTGACCTGAGGACTACCTCTCTGCCAATTTTCTAGTAATTCTGTTCAGCCGTTCGGGCTGTAGCCCTGTCTAAAGGTCCTATGGAAAAATGCATGGGAAAAACGCGTTTTGGGACCCCCTTTTATCTCAGCCCCCGCTTGACGAATCCCCCCGAGACTTTCAGGGTAGGAGCGGAGCGTAGCGCCCCACCTATTTTGAAAAATCCGCGAGGATTCGTCGACCGGCGCCAAAGTTATTCAAAATAGAATGTTGCGGATTTCCTATGGAAACGTGGTCCTAACTATAACTACCTACTGGCGACCGCCAGTAGGTAATATATATATATATATATATATATATATATTTATTCACATATTTTACTATAGATAAGCTATTTTTAGTAATGTATGAATATTAGTTTGAAAAGTTCTTATTATGTCTATTTCTAAATATTCAGGTGTATTTATATATATGCTTGCAATATAGAAGTAAAGCATTAGGGCTAATGTTTTTTTTTTTGTTGCAGTTAAGAAATAGTACTTTTATGCTTGAAAATTCTCCTAAATATACAGATATATATGCAGTATAATTGTTGTTATAATATTTATTACATAATAACAGTAAAAGAAATTGTTAGTAAATATACAATTAGAAACTAAAGAGATAGTAGGATTTTGTGGTTTAGTAATAGGTTTTAGTGGTATTGGAATAGGGAATAGGGTGACTATATTTTATTATGAGACAGGTATTAGGGTTAGAAATTAGAAAGAGATATTGAAAGAATTAATTGTGGTGTAAAAAGTGGGATTAGGTTTTGCTAGAGAGATTAGTTAAGTGTAGAAAGAATGTAAAAGTGTTTAAAAAGCAGTTATGTAATTTTAGGAGAAAGTAATAGGTGTTTATTTTTAAAAGTAGTGTTAAAGTGGTTCTGAGGAGTATAGAAATGTGGAACTGAAGTTTATAGAAAAGTAAGAGAGATAAAGTAAGTGGTAAAAGAATTCTTTTTGCAAAAGATTTATTGTTTATTTTGTTGATTAGTGGATAAACAAAACCTTTTATTTGACTGACTTATATTCACATTTTTAGAAAATGTACATTCTTGTATAAAAGTAGTTAAAATATACATTGATATGCAGCTGCACAATTGTTTTGCAATTATGAAATATAATATTAATAGTAAAGTAAATTGTTGCTGAAAATGAAATTGTTAGTTACATAATGTTTTTGTACTTTGAATTTGAGAAAGAGTTATTGGTATTAGAGAAAGGCAGAAAGTGTGAACCAAGATGTGTTTGTGTTAATTATATATAATGATTATAGTTAGTAGAAATGTAGTTATATAAATAGATTTTAGAGATGTGAAATAGGGTTTAGTTGGTGAAATAGTTAATAGATTTGTATTAGTATTTAAGAGAGGTGTGTTAAAAAGTTAAAGAATTGTTGTAAGAAATAAGAGGGGTGTTGAAAGAAGGAATAGTGTTGTACAAATTAAGATGAGAGTTGTTGATAACTGTTATTGAAGTTTAGAAAAAATTAAGAGAGAAAAATGGATATAAGATAAGTATTGAATGAATTAAGAGAGGTGTAGAAAGTTATGAAAAAGTACATGATTTTGGAAGATAGGTGTATATAGAAGCAATAGTGGTGTAGAGAAAGCGTTGAGGATTAAAGGAAGAGGTAAAAGAAAAGTTTGAAATTGATGTTTTGAGTGATAGAAAGATGTAAGAGTGTTGTATAAAGATAGAAGGGAGGGATAAAATGAAGTAATTGTTTATTTTAAAAGATAATTAGTAGAGTATACAAATGAAGAGTATTGTTGAAGTAGGTTTTTTCTTCTACTCCTTGTGAAAGTTTGCCATACAATGTCAGAAATGATCTTTTTTGTTGCATATAAGACATGCAAATTGTATCTACTGTTCAAAAATGTCTTGTACAATGTCTTTAATCATTCCATTGCTATAAATTATTTCAAATGTTACAGGCAAATGCTTCATTAATTCATCCTATGAAAAACAATGAGAGAGAAAGGGTTTTCTTGGGGGGTACTCCTATTCCCCTTAGATAAATATCTTGCAAACAAAAGAAGGAGTATGCCCTCTGAGGTCAAATGATACCTCCAAGTTTAAGAGAGGTGTACTGAAAGGGACAATCCTTTTGTTGAAGACCCCTCACTCACCAACCTGGTTGGTGACATGCTTCATCATCGGGGTCCCACCCAGAGGCCGAGTGCCATCTGGGTGTGCTGCGACACCTGATTACAGTGGAGCTGGTGTTATTTGTGTGTGCAAGTGATTGTAGTGTATTAAAATTTGGTCAAGTATTTAACTCTGTAAAAAAAGGTTTTTAATCATAGAGCACTTGATCAATGTTAAAAAAGTCAATGGGGATACCCTATAGGGTTAAATTGGCCCGTGGTATCTATTAATAAAGTGTGAAGTGGGTGAGAAAAAATATATATATATGTGTAGTTGGTCATATATATGAAAAGGTCAGGTCTACATGTTTCAACCCTGGTGGAGAAAGTCTCCGGGTTTTCTTCAGGACCGTAAGTGATGGTGCTAACCAGGGTGGTGTACACGCACTAAGGTGTACCCTGCCCTTGGTTAGTGGTAAAAAAATCCTACTGAGAATCCAGTTGGAATAAAACTGGTAATGCGGGAAAAAGATGCCTCGAAAGTGTCGAGAGCACGGACAGAAAATTCACCTTCAATTTGGTGAAAAGGAAGATCAGCTATTATGCCTACAACCGTGTCCCGCCACCGCGTCCCGAGAAATGCCCGGGACGCGGTGGCGGGACACGGTTGTAGGCATAATAGCTGATCTTCCTTTTCACCAAATTGAAGGTGAATTTTCTGTCCGTGCTCTCGACACTTTCGAGGCATCTTTTTCCCGCATTACCAGTTTTATTCCAACTGGATTCTCAGTAGGATTTTTTTACCACTAACCAAGGGCAGGGTACACCTTAGTGCGTGTACACCACCCTGGTTAGCACCATCACTTACGGTCCTGAAGAAAACCCGGAGACTTTCTCCACCAGGGTTGAAACATGTAGACCTGACCTTTTCATATATATGACCAACTACACATATATATATATTTTTTCTCACCCACTTCACACTTTATTAATAGATACCATGGGCCAATTTAACCCTATAGGGTATCCCCATTGACTTTTTTAACATTGATCAAGTGCTCTATGATTAAAAACCTTTTTTTACAGAGTTAAATACTTGACCAAATTTTAATACACTACAATCACTTGCACACACAAATAACACCAGCTCCACTGTAATCAGGTGTCGCAGCACACCCAGATGGCACTCGGCCTCTGGGTGGGACCCCGATGATGAAGCATGTCACCAACCAGGTTGGTGAGTGAGGGGTCTTCAACAAAAGGATTGTCCCTTTCAGTACACCTCTCTTAAACTTGGAGGTATCATTTGACCTCAGAGGGCATACTCCTTCATTAATTCATCCTCCAAGTATATTTGAATAGTATTTTTTTCCGGGGTTGGTTCGATATTCTGTGGAGAAAATATATGTTAAATTTAGACTTTAAATAAACATAATGATAAAAAAAAAATAGGCACATTTTTTTAAATCTAATTTACCTTAAGTATGCTGTGCCGTGGTGCATATAATATTTTCTCCTTATTAAATTCATGGACAGTCACATGAGTAATTTGAATATACTCTCCAAGTTTTATCGGGAAATTTGCAGCTTCTCTCCATAATGTTATCTTTATGTAGTCTGTTGCATCTTTTATTGTTATTGATTTAAGTGAAAGAAACAAAAATAAAAAGACCTTTAAATCGGATAACTTTTACATGCATGCTACATTTACTCATTTTGCTATCCTTGCACAGTCAACATTTTATGCCAAACTATCCAAAACGTGACATTTATAGGAAAATTACTAAAACCCAAAATTACTAGTATAAAACAGACTATAAAGCTGCGTCCATGTACACTATAAACCAAGCATCTCTTTAAAAACCAACAAATTGTTATATGCAGATGCATTGGCAATTTAAAAAAAAGCAGCAAGTTTCAAGCTCCCTGCTAACATCACATGTGATAATATATTACGTTACAAATTCCAAACATTAAATCACCATGCAATACATACGCAGTCGGTACATGGCATAACATTTATAAAGAATTCCTAAAACCAGAATTCAGAACTAGATTAAAACCAAATGCGCTGAGCCCATTTTCAGTTTAACACAAGCAAAACCTTAATAAATAATGCCTTGTTTTGTGTAGATGCAAAAAGCAGCCTAAAGGGCTGAGCCCATATATCATATAATACAAGCATTGCTTAAAATAATAATGTTTCGTTTTATGCATATGTATGTGCAATTATTAAACTGAAGAGAGTTTCAAACTCACTGCTGACATCAAGTATGATGGTATATTTACAAGAGGCAATACTGAGAAAAAATCACCCTGCTACCCTTACACACGCGGTACATAGCATACCATTGAGAGTGAGTGAGCGTGCAATTAAAACACTGAAGTGAGTTTCACGCTCTCTGTTGACATCAAGTGGGGTAATATATTTAGTAAACTCATTTCTAACAAGAACTTACACTGCTATCCTGATGCACTCAGTACATAGCATACCATTGAGAGTGAGTAAACGTGCAATTATACAACTGAAGTGAGTTTTATGCTCGATGCTGACATCAAGTGGAATAGTATATTTACAAGACGTAATACTAACAAAAACTCACCCTGCTATCCTTACGCACTTGGTACATAGCATAGCATACCATTGAGAGTGAGTGAACGTGCAATTGAACCAAAAAGTGAGTGGTGCCACTCACTCCAAAGGCCCCGATATTTTCTAACATTTATAATCTGCGGGTTGGTGATCCTGTCCCTATACTTTGGAAAGACCACTTGCTTATCCCTTTCTCATGGCCCTTACAAGATTTTACTATTCCAGCTATAAAGTTAAAAAAACGTATTCGGTCCTGGTCCAAGCTTCCTTTGAATTCTTGGGTGGCTATCCTTGAAGATAGTGTGCCCATGTTGGACTCGGACCCTGTTATAGCCAATGATAATCACAACAACTGGCTCGAGTCATCTCTCAACTCTGTCCTTCCAAAAACACTTATTCATAAAAAAGCAGGAATAAAAAAAAATGCATGGTACTCCCAAAATTACGGGAGCTCAAACAAGCTTGTAAGAGACTGGAAAGGAGTTGGAGAAGGGACTATTTGGCCTCCATAAAAACTGAATATAAAGCTGCAATTAAACTTTATAAAGTCAAAATAAAAAGCGCTCAAACGCTATACTACCAAGATAGAATTACATCTGCAGCAAATTCCCCCCGTGAAATATTTCGGATCGCAAAAGCTTTGGTCACCCCTTACACTCCCCCTAACACCACAGATGACACTCAACTTCGATGTAATCAATTGGCAGACTTCTTTTTAAATAAAATACAAGTGATTTATAGGTCCTTCCCACAGAATATAGTCCCTCAAATGGATTCTATGTCTGACTCCATTATTTCACTCCAACTAAGTTCATTGGAAGAATTCCCCCCTTTGGATATGTTGTCCTTTCAGGGGATCCTGGACTGTTTAAAATCCGGTTCCCTTCTAGACCCTGTCCCACCCTCCATATTAACACAAGTTAATATCTTGGTATCCCCAGTGATACTGTACTTAATTAATGCTTCATTGCAGACAGGAATTGTCCCCACTGCCGGGAAGCAAGCAATGGTTAAAGCCCTCCTAAAGAAATCCAATCTGGATCCAGAGGAGTTGGCAAACAATCGCCATATATCCCTGTTACCTGGAGTAGGTAAAATAGCTGAGAGGTATGTGAATTCCATCCTCTCTTCCTTTTTGGAAAACAATAACTGTTTCCACCCTACCCAGACAGGATTTAGAGAGCAGCAGGGTACGGAAACTGCTCTTATCAGCATTATGGAGGAAGCCAAAAGAATTCTTGATGGTGGAGGCTGCGCTGCCCTTATTCTCTTAGATCTCAGCGCAGCCTCCGATACTGTGAACCACCAACTACTGATTCAACAACTTAGAAATGTGGGAGTGACAGGAATTGTATTAAAATGGCTGCAGTCCTTTCTTGAAGATAGATCTTTTGCAGTCCTGGAAGATGACATAATGTTAAACCTGTTGCCACTGAATTGTGGGGTTCCTCAGGGGTCCTCCCTGAGCCCCACTTTATTCAATATTTATTTGGGCCCTTTGGCTGTAATAGTGCTGCCATTTGGGTTTCAAATAATTACCTATGCTGACGACACCCAGCTGGTGGTTGCTATCAACCAGCAAGATAGCTCCTCATCAGCCGTCTCCAAGTGGATGGATGAATCGTGCCTAAAGCTTAATGGGACTAAGACAGAGCTTTTGCTACTGGGCAACTCAGCTCCCCTGAACATAGATCATCTCTGGCCCAGCTGTCTGGGCCAAGCCCCTATCCCCAAAGAACACATTAAGAGCCTTTGTGTGTGGCTGGACCGTAATCTAGACCTTAATGAACAAGCTCGAAAGGTTGCGGCTAGCTGCTATGGAATGCTGAGGCTGATCAGAAAGATCTTTCCTCTCCTACCTTTTGGTGCTAATAGGCTGCTGGTCCAGGCATTGATTTTTCGCGGTTAGATTACTCTATATCTTGGAGCACCGCTCTCCTCGACTAGAAGACTGCAGACTGTGCAGAATTGCGCAGCCCGCCTGCTGATGAATACCCCCTAGGCGTACCTCGGCACAACCAGCTCTTGCCTCCCTCCATTGGCTTCCCATCAACGAACGAGTCCAGTTTAAGGCTTTATGCATTGCCTATAAAGCACTCACTGGCAAAGGCTCTCCTTTGATGCGTTCTCTCATCCAGCCCTACTACCCAAATAGAGCGCTGAGATCTGCAAATAAGCAATTGGTCACGGTCCCGAAAATCAGAAGAGTTCAAAGTGGGGGGCGACTCTTCTCGTATAATGTGGCAAAGCTTTGGAATCTTTTGCCTCTTCATATACGCCTAGAGGCCGATCATCTGACCTTTCGAAAGAAAGTAGAAACCCATCTTTTCCCTTGAGGACTGCCTAAGTGTTGAGTGCTGCCGATAGCGCTGGGATGCCTAGGGGGGAGCATGCACTTTATAAATGATACTTTCATTTCATTCATTCATTGTAAAACATAAGCAAGGTTCACACACGCTGCTTGCATTAAATGTTAAGATATATTTAGCGCACTTAATAAAGCCATCAACTAACACTACTATGTGTACACAGTCGGTACAGATCACACCATTGAGAGTGAGCGAACATGCAATTATTAAACTGAAGTGAGTTTAATGCTCGCTGCCGACATCAAGTGGGATGGTATATTTACAAGACTCAATTCTAACAAGAACTTACCCTGCTATCCTAATGCACTTGGTACATAGCATACCATTCAGAGTAAGTGAACGTGCAATTATAAAACGAAAGCGAGTTCCACGCTCGCAGCGGACATCAAGTGGGAAAATATATTTACTGCACTCAATTCTAACAATAACTTACCCTGCTATCCTAATGCACTTGGTACATACCAGACCATTGAGAGTGAGTGAACGTGCAATTTTAAAACATAAGTAAAAATAGTAATGCTGCAAATATATTATGCTACAGAGTGTAGCTTCTAACAACAATTGCCTTCTGCTAATAATACAGCGCAGTGCACTTAGGCCTACTTTAAAAAGCTCATCAGATGTTCAAAACAACAAATAATCTACAACAATATCTAATCTACCCACATCCATACAAACTGGACACAGCCAGTACAACAACTACATTTCTAAAAATATTTAAACGCACTACAAGGCAAACATATCTAAACACGCTACAAGATGAAATATATCTAAATGCGCTACAAAGCAAATATATGTAAACGCGCTATAAGGCAAATATATGTAAAGGCGCTACAAGTTAAAATATGTGAACGCGCTATAAGGCAAATATATGTAAAGTCGCTCCAAGTTAAAATATGTGAACGCGTTATTAGGCAAATATATGTAAACGCGCTACAAAATAAAATGTATCTAAACGCGCTTAAAGGAATATATATGTAAACAAACTACAATGCGAAAAATATATAGACGTGCTACAAAGCAAATAAATGTAAACGTGCTACAAGACCAAATATACCAAAATGCGCTACAAGGCAAACATATTTAAACAATCTACAAATTAAAAGACATGTAAACGCGCTACAAGGAATATGTATGTTAACGCACAACAAAGCAAACAAAAAGGGAACATGCTACAAAGTAAATATATGGAAACACGCTACGAGGCCAAATATATCTAAACGCTCTACAAGTTAAAATGTATCTAAACGCGCTAGAAGGCAAATATATGTAAACGCGCGACAAAGCAAAAAAAAGTGAACGCGCTACAAAGGAAATATATACAAACACGCTACGAGACCAAAGTGCTACAAAGTAAATATATACAAACACGCTACGAGACCAAATATATGTAAACGTGCTAAAACACAAATATATGTAAATGCGTGACAAAGCAAACAAAAAGGGAACGTGCTACAAAGTAAAAATATAGAAACACGCTACGAAGCCAAATATATGTAAACGCCCTAAAACACAAATATATGTAAACGCGCTCCAAGTTAAACTAAGTGAACGCACTACAAAGCAAATATATGTGAACACGCTACAAGTTAATATGTAGCTAAACGCACTAGAAGGCAAATATATGGCAACGCGCGACAAGGCAAAAAAAAAAAAACACTACAGAGCACAAAGCAATAGCCAGAAACGAAAAAAAAATAGTTCCAACACAAACACTTCAAGCCACTTGATGCATGTTTACTGTAGTTAGGCGGTGCTGCATGGGCGTCCCTGTGAAAAAAAGGCTGATCTACAAAGTGCATTAGCCTGTCAAAAATTAACACAAAAAGACAGACAAGCTCAAGAACCAATTACTAACAAAGAGCTGCTGGAGGCGGTGATTATACACATATCCAGATTACTTAATGCCTCGGAGAGGCAGCGTATGCGCTGCCTATGTGAGACCTAAAAAATAACTCAAAGAAATAGAAGGACTTCCAAGAAAGGATTATCCAGTATAGTTATAGCTGTTGAAAATACATTTGTCCTCCTGTATCTGCCTACCATTACATTTGTGCGTGAACCCCTCCAACACAGCGAAATAAAATACATTTTGAGTAAGAGTACAGTAATCTCATGTGTATTGTGCCCTATGTTGATATATGAGTACTCTGTCATGTGGGCTTTTATGGTGCACTATAGGAATGATTTATGAATATATAGAAATAGGATTTTCCTACTGTGCACCTTTTTCTGCCATGTGTTACAGCAGGGCATTAAAACGGCAGCCAAGTCAGAGCTCAGCAGTGCTCCAGGCAGACATATACGTTTGTATTATATGTGGATGCACATTGCAGCCCACATATAAAATATAACCTTCCATGCTATTTATGCATTTTATATACCATTTACAATATGTTCTTTTAGGCATGTTGTATAGGCCAAACAGAGAGTTCCAATGCACTGTAATGTAATGCATGTGTTTTAGGAGGAAAGAACAGACCATTTACTACTATTTAGCTGTGATAATGGCAGGAGGTTCACACAGTGAAAATGGGGGACCCTGACAATAATAGTCATTTCTCGCAGACACACAATCAGGGTACAGGGTCTGCTACCACAGGGCACTGTGGCCAATGACCATTACCCACTGCTGTGTGCAGCAGAGGTTTAGGATCAGAAGACTTGGCACAGAGCTTTTTCAAAAGCAAGGAGTCCAACCTGCTAATAGCCAAAGCCCATTAATGGTGGAAGAATTGATGTATGGCTGGTAGGTGCAGAAACTGGCCACATATCAAGTCGGCTCTGGGGGCTCAGTGAACTAATGCGTCCACTGTAGGGGCCTGTGGTCGACCTCATGGACACATGTTCAAATCCCAGCGGATCCACTCAGCCTGTATTCCTTCCTGAGTACAATTGAGTTGGGTAACAATAGACATCTTGTATTCAGCATCAAGAAACCCTTCAGTGAATCTACCCTTCACAAATACATAAGTTATGTTATGTTTAACTGCTGCAGCCAACTCCTGCTTTGGGTTACACTTATGGGAATTTGTGCACATGCAATGCAGCCAACCATGCTATGAATTGAAGGAGGCTGCATGCAGTAGGACTGGCCATATGAGAGGCTAAATGAAAAGATTGTAGATAAAGGGGGGGAGTATACAGTTGGGCTAAATTAAAACCTAAGGTACTTATACCACTATTAAATTATTAATTTCCACTGGGAATTTGACCCAATTAAACATAGATTTCTTATATCAGTTTCTTCCAAAAAGCCTATTTGTACCTCAGTCCACATTCCATAGCATACTTGTAGATCTCGGGAAAGATAAATGAATAAGGACAATCACAAATGTCACATACAAAAACAAAGACTGCCATAAATTACAAACACCTGCCAAAACCAGAATAGCTCTGTCTATCTGTTCCCTGTTCCTTCCTTATGATTAATAATGAGATGCTGTTTTTGAGTCATTTTTTGTATTTAATCCACCCGGAGGTAGTCACAGTGTCAAAGAGTCCATGGGAACAAAGTTCCCCCTAATTTGTTTCCTCTGCGTGTAGCAGTATAGGGCCCCTGTGCACTAAAGCCAAAGATGCGTGCAGTGAAGGCACGCAACAACTCCTTGTACAAGTAAGTGCAGTATGTGAGCTACTGTAGTCAGTAAAGTTTGCCACTTCACATATGTTTCATAATAAATTTAAAAGGTTCACTCTAGTAGTATTTACAACTCACATTTATGGTAGATGTTCTAATATATCTATCTATATTATACATTAAAATAGTTAGAGAGCAACCTGACAGAATGGATTATGTATTCCAGTAATATCTGCAACCAACAGGTACAGAAATTAGACAACTCACATCTCTGTACTGTAATGTAAATTTAATTAAATTGCATGGCAGAGCATTCAGCAGAGCTCCCTGGTACTTCCATATCACGTATGAGTAGCTGCTCCAGACATGATTTTTTCTCACCATTTCCTACCAGAGAGACTTTCCACCACATTTTAAAAGCAAGACTGCAAGACAGAATCGGATGAGTAAGCAATAAGGTCTGCTGCTGGTGATATGGAATGTCAGGAGCCCCAAATACCAAGGCTGCATAGCCTTGATTCAATCTCCAGCCTCTTTTATTCACCACCAAACATGGACTGTTCCTTTATCTTACTCTGTCTAGCAGGTTATTTGTCATCCTTGCTTTTCTCTTCCTCTTTCTTCCCCCTTTAGTGTGTACTGCACAGAATCTTCCCATGATCTACATCAACACAGAGTGTGGCATGTACACAAAGTGCATCACAGCTCCTAGCATTTTGAGGTCAACAGTAATACATGACTCGATCACAGTTTGCATAGACAACTGACTAGTTTCTATAAATTAGGAAGTGCCATTGATATGAGAAGTGTTCTTTTTTAAATTTCTTTTACATGTGTCGTGATGTATGACCATTTATCTTAAATTAGCATTCCATATTTTCTACTGGCTACTTGATCAGTGGCATGCTTTAACAGTAGCAACTGTATACAAGTAACTTTTTTGAAACTATATGCCAAGTGTTGGCAGAGCATTGCCATCTTCACAAAGATAGTGGCTCATCATATCTCTAATGTTTTTATTAGTCTGAAATGAACACTCCAAACATATCATGAAAACCAGCTGCACCTCCCAGTAACTGCAATACTAAGAAGGTCAAACAATTTTTAAACTTTACAATTATATCTGATTTCATTGTAGTTGTTAAGGTTAGATTGGACCACACAGCATAGCTGTTTGGTCGCAAAGACCTCTTGGAGACATGCAGGGGCTGACATGAAACTCAAATCTGCATATTGCTTACTCTTGGCTTTCTGTTTTGGAACTATAATTTCCCTGCTTTCTATTTGTTGGCTGTATTTGCTTTAGCCTGTCCAGCTTGCTTATGTTTGTCTCTTCTATGCAATTTAACTTGTTTTCCATCTCTCTGCATGGCTCCTTCTATGGTTCCACCAGTGTCTGCTTTCCGGGAAGTATTGTTTTCTATATTTGTGAAGCACTCCATGAGAGTGCTTGTATTTTCCACCTGTCACTCAAGTCTGCTTCACTGACCCACCACAGTGCTCCTCACAGTTTTCCCTCCCATGTTCTAATATCCCCCACACATGCTCAACACTCTTTCACCCCATCCTTCTCCCCTCACACTTCCCTCTCCATATTGCTTCATCCCCACTGTGTGCTTCTTTCTCCGCAGATCTCTCTCCATGGTGTGCTGCCCCCCAAGCTCTCAAGCTTCCCCACCTACCCTTCATATCCATTGCTTATCCTGCCCAACCTTTTCCTACTTTTTTCACCACCCGTCCTCTGTTCAAGTGCTTTACTCACCCACCCTCTGTTCCTGTTGCTTTTTCACACTCACTCTGTTTTGTTTGCTTTTCTCTGCCCACCCTCTGTTTCTATTGGCTTTTCAAGCCCACCCCCTGTTCCTGTTGCTTTTTCCCCACCCACGCTCTGGTCCCATTGCTTGTGACTGCCACCCATAGTACCCCTTACTCCCCCACCTGCCCTGACGCTTTACCCCACCCACTCTCTATTTCTTTTGTTTTCCCCACTCACCCTCACTTCCCATTGCTCCCTTTATCGCCCACAACCTGGTCCTGTTTTTGTAAGCACATCCAAGCTATTGATTTTGGCAATACATCTTGCCAACAAAATCGATTACTTTTGCAGATGCTTGTGTTCTGAGGGTGGAGGGAACTGAGTAGAATCCTTTGCTGTGAATAATGGTATTTCCCACTTTAGCCGATTTCGAGCTGCATAGCAAGTTTTCTTTTGTTCCAGAGAATGCTTTATAATGAATAAAATAGGTAAAGTGGTAAATATGGAAAAGAAATCTTGTTCTTCACACAGCTTGCATTTTGTTCTCTCACTAGGGGACAGATGTACAAAGCATTTTTCTGTTTTCGTAAATGGGCTGATTAGCAGATTCAGCCTCTTTGTGAATGTACAAAGGCTTTTTGAAATGTACAAATCTCTATTTGTGATTTGGTAACCTGGGTTTGCGATTCAGTATTAGGAAGAGGTGTGTTTAGAGCGTCCTTTCCTAATGCAGAGTCACTGGGGTTTGTGAGAATGTTTTGTGACCGAAATGCAGTCACAAAACACTCGCACTTTACTGCCTACTTAAAGTAGGTGGTAACTGATTTGAAAATGTGAAGGGGTCCCCTAAAGACCCATACCCCTTTGTGAATGTTTGTTGAAATATTTCTTAAGAGCAGGCAGTGATACAACGGACCAACACTCAAAATATTTCTTTTTGAAACACATTCCGTTTTCTTTAAGGAAAATAAGCTGCATCTAAAAAATAAAAATAAAGATTGCTTTAGTTAAAAGCAATGGCAGACATGTTGGTCTGCTGACCCTACCAAGCCACTATCCCTGTGATCTTTGCGATTCCCAATGCGTCGCAAACTGAGAACCTACCTCATTAATATTCATGAGGTAGGTCTATTTGTTATTCACTTGGAATGGCAAAATGTGTAAAGCACACATTTGGACATTGCTGTTTGCAATTACCAGGTAGCGAATTGCAAAGATTTGCTATTTGGTCATCGCAAACACTTACCTTTGTACATCTAGCCCTGGGTTTTCATTTTTTTGCATCCAGATATATTCAACAACAGACCAGCACTGAACACAAGCCAGACCTATTAGCTTTGGCAATTCTTGTTAGCAGTTTCAAATAAATGAGTAACAAAATATTTATATGTTGTGGATAATTAGAATTGAGAACGTTCCAAATCTGAAAATATGGGGCTTTAAATTAAACATTAATAAGGTTTGTGGAAAGGGCAGTATTCTTCGTAGTGAACTCCTGAATCTGAATGCCTCTCTTATTATCTCTTTCCTCCTTAGCACCCTGTTTTCACCTTCTCGTTCTTCCAGTATTTCTGTACATTTCCTCCACTGTAACATACTCTGTACAGGCAACGTTCTCCTTCACCTGTAACCATTGCATTTTCTTTTTCTTTGGCGATGTCTATATTTCAACACCTAGATGCCACTCATTTCACTGTATGCACTATATAAAGTATATAAAGGGCTTGCATGGCGTAAAAAAAATTAGCAGAAACAACAATTGAAAAGATGAAATCCTCCTAAGGAAAGCAAGATGAAATAAACCATCTGAAATGTAAACAAGGACTGCATTTATTACCTTCAGGGTTATTAAAGAGGTTTTTCACAGTAATGAATTACTGCTTTTACCTGCAAATTCGAAGAAATTAATACAGACCCGTGGCAGGTGACACTTCATTTCAAGAATAAGGAATCTTTCATGCCTAGACCTTAAATGACAAGCAAAATTATGACACGATAACAATAGCAGTTTCAGACCTGGTGGCGTGAATTGGTGGGAGGATGTTTTGCTACTCTTGTTTACAGCAGAAGACATTTGTGTGTGAAATTAAATATGCACAAAAGACTTCAGCCCTCCCGCTCTCCAGCAAGCACAGGTAAATTACAGAGTAGACTGTTTACAGAAGCCTCCTACTGTGAAAAGCCATTGAGGGCCTAAGCCAAAATTGGGGCAGCAGACATCCTTCTGCTTAAACATGCCTCAGAGTGCCCCACCCACCCTTTACCCGAGATCACTCTGCCACCCACCAAGAGAAGGACATTTGCGCCGCTCATTACTTGGAGAAGTCTCTCTGGGTGCAAGTTTGGCGCGGGCTTCAAAAAGATACTTGACATTGATGAAAGGATGGATGCACGCAATTTTGGGGCAGCATAGCTTGACGGAACAGACCCCTTACTTTCTTCTTTTGACCAATCCACTCAAAACTCAATAAATGTTGATGGGCTCCTCCAAAAAAAAGGTTGATCAGTTTCGCCCATTAGGATTTTAGGTCTCCCAAGGAGAAAGAAATACAATGTAACACAAGCTGCACTACCCGCCAATGAATAACTTGGAAATTAAACGCTGCTGTGCTCTCCAAAACCTTAGCCGCATAAAAAACACATAACCATGGAGGTACCCTGGGTAGCCTTAGCAAAGCTCCTTTTCTATTGCATCTGTAAATTAAACCTAATATCAGGCGTTGTGCGAAAACTCATGGGTGTTTGCGCTGAACACCATAAGTAGCACCCTTTTGATGTAATGTGATGCATAGTGATTTTGCGTTCAAACGAGGACACCTTCCAAAACAAAATACCATTTGTACTGGAAATTAAATACCTATGTGTAGGGCCACCGAACCTATGCCCCCGGGCATGGTGAAATTATGCAGCAGGGTTGAGTAAATTATGCAACATAATGCAGATATTTTATGATAGTATTAGTTAATTAGTTTGTCATATGTACACTTGTTAACACTGTATGGGCATTAGTTGCACCTCACTGGTATCAGTTTAACACTCAAACATAGCAAAAGACAACAAAAATGAACCATTCATGCTTTGCAAATGACCCTCAACTGTGCTGCAACACATGGCACAGTGTTTCTAGGAACATTTGAACTGTTTGAGCTAGAAACAAAACAATTAGATGATGGATTGTGTGGCAAATGTGGAAAATCTATAACTGCAGCCCTATAATTCCAGTCGCCCTGCCTATGTGTGGTTTAGTTGCTTTGCAACAATGGAAAGCCTGAATAAATCTGAACTGAAATGTTTTAGGTAACCAAGCAGCTGCTTCTCCATGTTCTGGGTTGTTGGCGGACTGGGGTGTGAGCCCTGATCAAGCAGCAACCACAATCCTTGTCAGGGTAAGGAACAGGCATACCCCAATTTAACACGCGCTCAACCCCCTGAAAGCTTGGCACAGAGCAGTCAGCTTAATTTAGAGGCAATGTGTGAAGTAATTGTTCAACACTTTAAACAGTAAAACAGTGAAAGCACCAAACAAAAAGATCTGGCACCAATTTTGAAAAATAGAGTAAAATAATAATTTATTCGAGACCAAAATGACAAAATTTCAATCACAAAAACTGGAGATGTGAAATTTTAAAGATAGAAGTGAAAATAGTGGCCACTGTGACTATTTGATTGCGCCAAACTGGGAGAACATCACAGATGGAGTGCAGGCGGGTGAAGGCAAAACATTTGTGAATGACCCTGTAGAAAGGGCCAAGTCCAACACTGCATGTTGTAGCTCACATGGCTAACACTCCTTGCTAATTTCAGAGGGGAAGTACCATCCTAAAAAGAAGGCATTACAGTTACTGAAAATACTTTTGGAAGGGAAGACATCATGAATGTTAATTTGCAGTGCAGTGCTAGTGTTTACTCCACTTGGTGAGAAACTTCGGATCAATTACTGTCGCATAAGATCGTGCCCAAAATTCTGAGTCACTATGCCTAGGCTGATGTCTGTAGGTGTGGCAAAGTACGTTGAACTAGAAGAGGAGCGGCTAGTATCTGTAATGTACATTTTTGCTATTTTTATGTAAAGATTTAATTAAATAATTTTTGGGGGTTTCAATTTTTTATATCACTAAGAAATTGCTAACCAACACGGTGGCTTACATAGTGCTCTTTTGAAAATAACTTTAATCCAACGTGAATGCTGGACTAGGAAAATAATGGTCACTCTCTCGTTGTTAATTTTACCAAATAATAATAGGTTTGTGTCAGAGATATTTGAGTGTGTGGGCTATAAAAGTTGTCAGTAGTAATTTAATTGGTTCTGCATAATGTTACATATTGGAAATCCGCTCGTAACAACGAAACCGTTATTTCGATGCTGCAATAGGAAACTGAAATCAAACACTGTGCCATTGGCTAAAAAATGAAAGGAATACTGATGACACAAATCAGTTTGCGATAAGAGGACTACTGATAGTGGATTCCTGTGTGACAACAACAAACTGTCATATGGTCCAACTACTGCTATTTCTGTCCTGCTCTTGCAATATCTTCTAAAGTCTGAAGAGATGAGGAACTTCATTTGAGACCATTCCCATTCGAAGAAATGCAGGGAGTTTAGGATGTTGAGCAATGAAATGCACAGCCGCCTCTGTAAAACATAAATAGAAACAAGGAAACATACAGTGTGACAGCGTCCTAAGAGGACTGAGATAGGCAAGCACCCTGGAATCATTTTATTTGCTGCTTGAAGGAAGAGGACGACTTCACAAATATGAAAGTTTATGCACTAAAATATTGGAAAAAATGTTTTTTATTTTCCTTCTTTTTTAAAATTAATATGGTTATATGAATCAAGAATGTTAATTAGCAAAGGCCATATCTAATCTCTGTTGTGTCATAGTTATTGTAATTAATATTAATTGCCGCATACGTTAAATACTGGTCTTAGCAGTATTCATAGCAGTATTCCAACTTTATTATCCAAAACTTTACATTTTCGATTTCCTATTCAGTGTTAGCCTTACATTTTGAAAATCAGTATTTTCCCATATATTAATACATCTTCTGTGTATATTAAGGAGCTGAAATCGTCGGATTAACTGTTTTTAATTTTAGCTTGCGGCTAGATGAGATTTGAAGGAATTTCAGTGAGGCAAGCTGAATGCTAAAATGTGGTTGCTTTAGGGGCTATTTGAACAAAGTAACAGCTGGGAGTTTGCTAACTGAGTAAGTATTGATGTGTTGTTGGCTGCTGAACCAAATTAAACATTGGTAGAACAGCTGCTGTTAAATGTTGTTGTTATAGTTTGTCTTATTAACCTCTAAATAAATTGACATTCTGAAGCCACAAGCTCGAAGAAAATATCACCAAGTCCAATTGGCAGCCACAGATTTTAAGGGCAGTCTTTAAAGTGTTGAGTACTGCTAAAGCGTGGCCAAAATGTATATATTTGTAGAAAGCCTGCAATAGCTATCTAAGCATTCAAAAACACGTACAGGTTTGCAGAATCAATGACAAAACTGTAAGCAGGACAATGTGTGTAGCAGCTGATTTTTTTGCATTTGGGGATCAAAGTAGATGTGTAAGCACAACGTTCCCTCACATCTCTGCAGCTGTAACATCCCAGCGTTTCCCCTTTGTTCTGAGGTTCACTTACATTTTTACTTTTGGAGTGGGTTTGTAGGACCACTGATTGTGACAGATACATACAACTGCAAATCAGGTCCTTTAGAATGGTCTGAAGTTTGAGATACCTTCTGCAAGAAATTGAGGGGCATATTATCAAGACAGGCAATAGAATTATCGCCACTTTAGCGGCAGAATGTTAGATGTGAAGGACATCTAACCTGAGCTTCAATTGGAATTCCATAGAGCATATTATCAAGCCCATTATCGCCATTTTAAAGTGGCAATAATTGTATCGCTTGTCTTGATAATATGCCCCCACGTTACTGGTTGAGTGGGTGAAACTCTACTCCAGCAGGAATCACAGTCCTTGTCAGGTTGAGGCACAAGCAAACCCCAAATTAACCTTTTCTCAACCCTCTGGTAGCTTGGCCCAGAGCAGTCAGGCTCAATTTAGAGGAAATGTGTAAAGTATTTATGCAGCACTTCAAACACTAATTAAGTGCAAACACAATACAAGGTAAATCCCTCACCAATTTAGAAACATAGAGTAAATAATAATAAATAAAACAAGAATAAATTGACAAAAATCCAATCTGTAGAACTGGACAACTGGAGAAATGTAGATTTTATGATTTCAGTAAAAATAGTGCCAAAAAGCACAAGCCCCAACTGTGGGTATCTGGTTGTGACAGACCGTGATAGAGTCACAAATTCAGGCCGACTGCAATGGAGCGTGGGCCAGCTACTGGGACCCAGTTAGGCCCGCTAAACAAAAGTAACTTACATCCTGGTTGCAGAGCATTGCACAGTCCTATTCCAAGGATGTGTCATGCAACAGAGGTGATGCATCGGTTCTGAGGAATGGCAATGTGAGCACCTGCATCACCCTCTAGGATCTCATTGACAGGGGCTTGCAATGTGAAGTCCGGCGTTAAGGATATGTCATGCAGTCATGGCGATGCATCAGTTCGAAAGAGCTGAAAGGCTGCAATGCAAGAACCTGCGTTGTCATCAAGGCTGCTGTCAACTAGGCATTTGCGACGTGAAGCGCTGCACCAGAAAAGCTTCGCACAGGCGGCAGTCCCAATGAACTTTTCCAGATTATGACTTAGTAGATTCCCATTGGTCCTTTTCAAAGTGTATACCAATTCACCAATTTGAGAAGGGCGAATGGATATGTTATGGATCACTCATCTGTCTCAATCTACTGTTAAGGAATGCATTAGTCACTTAGGAAACCCCTCCAGACACTGCCAGCCATTGTAAATATTGTAGTGAGTTACTTGAACCCTTTTTTCAGTAGAGCGTACATATCAGAATCAATACTGTTATTTTAAGGCTTTATTTAAAGCTGATTTTAGTGCAGTATTAATGTAAAAGTATCACTGATGTTTGGAAAATAGTGGTGAACCTAATTGACTAGAAGATAAAACTTATGAAAGCTGGCAACATAATAAATTGTAATGATCTAAGTACATCCGACCCTAATTAATAAACAGTAAGAATCAAATGTCTGCTGTTCCATGAGGGATTAGTATTTAGATGCTGTTGTCATTTACCTGAGCTTAATTTATTTTCCAACCCTCAGCCTGTCTCTAAGACAAAGTTAAATTGGGTCTCTGGGGCCACATTACTTATGAAATCATGGTCTTGCGGTCTGTTCTGCTATGTTTCTTTCTGGAATCTGAAGCTCTTCACTGCCTAGTTGAGAGTATTTTTAATAATCATTTAATATCATTCACACAATTTATTTTGGGAAAAATCAACCTTGCTATTCATGATCAAGCATGGGAAGAAAAGCATGAGAATTCCTTGCACAGTCACATTTAAGCCCCTGCGACTTTCCGTAGGCTTGAGACATTCAAATGGAATATATGAAAACATGAATTTGGAGTATACATGCAGAATACATGAAACATGTAACACACATTGTTGCACACTAATAATCATGAGTGTATACAAATGCAAAAACAACAATTGATGGACAGAATGCAGAACAATGTCATACATTCACCCCAGTACAGAGATCTGGGCCTAAATCCATCGTTTTTTTGCTCACCATGCCATTCCAGTTTGAACCCAGCCATATGCAAATCAGTCTTGACCCTGTGCCCCATGGGAACAGTCCAGCCCGAACTGCCAAGCCAGGTCCTCCCTGGACTGGAAACAAGCATCCTAGGACCGGTTTCGGGCTTTCAGCCCTCGTCAGCCAGGATAGCTTGATTCCAGTGGCATGGAGAGCAAGGGACTCACGTCTGAGCATACCCTTCCCACTCGGGGTGACAAATGCAAAAACAACAATTGATGGACAGAATGCAGAACAATGTCATACATTCACCCCAGTACAGAGATCTGGGCCTAAATCCATCGTTTTTTTGCTCACCATGCCATTCCAGTTTGAACCCAGCCATATGCAAATCAGTCTTGACCCTGTGCCCCATGGGAACAGTCCAGCCCGAACTGCCAAGCCAGGTCCTCCCTGGACTGGAAACAAGCATCCTAGGACCGGTTTCGGGCTTTCAGCCCTCGTCAGCCAGGATAGCTTGATTCCAGTGGCATGGAGAGCAAGGGACTCACGTCTGAGCATACCCTTCCCACTCGGGGTGACAAATGCAAAAACAACAATTGATGGACAGAATGCAGAACAATGTCATACATTCACCCCAGTACAGAGATCTGGGCCTAAATCCATCGTTTTTTTGCTCACCATGCCATTCCAGTTTGAACCCAGCCATATGCAAATCAGTCTTGACCCTGTGCCCCATGGGAACAGTCCAGCCCGAACTGCCAAGCCAGGTCCTCCCTGGACTGGAAACAAGCATCCTAGGACCGGTTTCGGGCTTTCAGCCCTCGTCAGCCAGGATAGCTTGATTCCAGTGGCATGGAGAGCAAGGGACTCACGTCTGAGCATACCCTTCCCACTCGGGGTGACAAATGCAAAAACAACAATTGATGGACAGAATGCAGAACAATGTCATACATTCACCCCAGTACAGAGATCTGGGCCTAAATCCATCGTTTTTTTGCTCACCATGCCATTCCAGTTTGAACCCAGCCATATGCAAATCAGTCTTGACCCTGTGCCCCATGGGAACAGTCCAGCCCGAACTGCCAAGCCAGGTCCTCCCTGGACTGGAAACAAGCATCCTAGGACCGGTTTCGGGCTTTCAGCCCTCGTCAGCCAGGATAGCTTGATTCCAGTGGCATGGAGAGCAAGGGACTCATGTCTGAGCATACCCTTCCCACTCGGGGTGACAAATGCAAAAACAACAATTGATGGACAGAATGCAGAACAATGTCATACATTCACCCCAGTACAGAGATCTGGGCCTAAATCCATCGTTTTTTTGCTCACCATGCCATTCCAGTTTGAACCCAGCCATATGCAAATCAGTCTTGACCCTGTGCCCCATGGGAACAGTCCAGCCCGAACTGCCAAGCCAGGTCCTCCCTGGACTGGAAACAAGCATCCTAGGACCGGTATACAAAACCATCGATGACTGCAAGTGAATGATGGCATTGGGGACCTGAGGTTCTGCTGAGCAAATGTTTATTATAAGATGATTGTAATAGAAATCTAAGTCAAAATACATGGCATTTGAAGACACCAGTGAATCTTAAAAAATTTCAGTCCACCTGAGATATCACCTCCTTACAAGTTGAATGTTGTCACAGGAGAATGATGAGTCCAGCTATATCTCACAGGAGCTGGGCTTCTGAGAAGGTGGGACTGCATTTTAGAGGGCCACTGTCCATGATTAGAAGGATGAGGATGAGAAACCTTTTATGAAGAGGGTTGTGTTCAGATGTTTTTTTAAGACTGTCAGGCTTGGTTGGTTTCTCTGATCCTAGCATAATTAGGCCACTGCTGAACACCATTACCTAAATATATTTTCTTCCATTGGTTTTACCTTTGAATCTTGATTGATTAATCAGATTTGGTCTGATTGGTCTCAGGTTTTTGTTGGATATGTATTTTGTTTCAACATTCTGTACCTATATTTTCAGCTAAAACTAAAGTGTATTTGGGGATTTAAGACTGGAGTTTCAATGTTATTCTTTGACTAACTGGAAATGTGAGGCGTGTTGTGAGATTCAGTAATAAACCAGCGGCTTTGTTTTGTAATTTCTAAAGTTGTTGATTTCTTTTTGGAAGCTCCCATAAAACTGGTGTGAAAGCAATCTAGTTTTCGTGTTGTCAGTGTTCTATTTGTAGAAGATCAAGGATCCTTCTTTGAAGCATGAGCTTCAGACAGGTAATGATTACAGCAATTTGTTTGTGTAGCAAATGAGAGGTTCCTGTCAAGTGATTGCCTGAGATTGTGCACTGCACCTTATCAGATAGAAGAACTGCCTAATTCTTTGGGACATTTTAAAAGCTTGCCGCCTGTTGGAGAACCTGTGGTCATGAGAATTTTAATCTCTAAACAACTGTGGCAAAAAAGAGAGGCTTTCTTCATCCACCATCTGCTACTTACATTGCAGGATATGTTTATTGCTCAGAGAGCTTTTGGTATCACAACTTAACCATTTTGCTGTCCATTGTGTGCAACCCTGTGCCTGCCACTTTGCAAAATGTAACTGGTTAGTTTCTGTTTCCTTCCAATGAAAGAGGTGTCCACTTAGCAGCGATAAAGATGCATCATCTATGGAATGGGAATGTATGTCTTGTGCAGCAGGAAACACCACATGTAAATACCTTTATGGAATTAAAATATGGCAGAAATAATTATTCCTTCCATTTTATTAAAACGTTTTATTTTACATTTTACTCAGACATTCTTCTCCCTCGATCACGAACTATTTTATTAGTATGCTGATGATACTTATCTTTATTTGAAAGTTTCTTTTTACTCTGGTGTTCGCATACAAGCCTTGACCCTAGATAACACACAGCCTTGGATGACTAACTATAACCTTACAATTATTCCCAAGAAGACGGAGTTCCTTTTCGTATGTCCTCATTCCTCAACTACACTACTTCACAAGTGGCTAGCCGTAACAAATTTGCTGGACTGCTTGCTGACAAATATTGAAGATACCAAATCGATTAAAATCATTCAGAACACATCAATGACTTTCCACACAGACATAGGAAACATGGCCAGAAATGCAAATCACCAGCTAAGACAAAGTTGGGGCTTAAACCTTCCTTATCAGAACAAGACCTAAAGAAATTAGTGCAAGCACTGCTCCTTTTAAGAGGAGATTTTGGTAACTCCAATCTGGCATTTCCAAAGTGTGTCTCTCTCCTTTTAAATGTACACTTCACACTGCTAATAGTCATCTTTTGTAACTGACTGATGAGACCTATCAACCCTGTTTTGGTCAACTTGAGCAGGCTTCCCATTGACCACAAATCTACGTATAAACTGGCATGCTTAATTTACAAACTCTGACAACACCCTCAACCTGGAAAGAAACTCATATTTATTTTAAGTTCATAACACCGCCACAACTTTGACACATATTGTAGAGCCTAATCTTTAAGAAAACATGCACCGTAGATCAAACTTTCTCTGGATGTGCTCCCTAAGTATGGAATTGTATTCGGCATTCCAGTCATATCATTCCATCTTTACTCTCCCTCAAAAGTAAGCTGATTTCCTTACTTAATCTCTCTAATTATTTTAGATCCCCTATTGTATCAGAGCTACCATTGTTCCCATAGCTAGTCACCCTCTCTATGTTTATTTTCCACACTCTTTTTACATACACCATGCAAATTCTTGAATGTAGGTCATGTATCAGTATTATACATTTTATCAGTTTGCAATAGTCAACTGGTGTACATTTATATTTTTTGCTTTGTTGATGTAATTGTGTTATCTTATGTATATCGGTACAACATTCTATGTCTATAGCTCTGCTATATAAAGCCACTCAATGAATGATTGAATGAATAAATATAGAAATGAACACACACATTCATGCATCACAGTTAGTGTGGCTTGCAAAAGAATCCCAAACATGATGCTTCTCGTTTATTGTCCAGAACCTAAACTGTCTCCTAGTGAGGAGAACATATAATAAATCAGATTGCACTGCATGGCTGCTTTCTAATAGAAAGAGTAGTTTCTGTGGGACCAATAGTGTGAGCAAATAGTTAATTACAAACTGAAGACAATTTCTTAAACATAAACAGAGCTGTAGAAATACAAGAGGCTTATTTTTTGTTGGCTACATCATATCTATCAATAGAATGTGCTCTTAGAGGCAGAAAGGACGTTGTTGTTATCACTGTGCTTTCGTGCCAAAAACATGATTTGTAAGTGAATAATATTTTTAATAAAATCTTCTGAAAGTGTATAGCTTCTTTTCCTAAGAAACCTATGAATTGTATAGGACTAGCGTACTGACATTCTGTTTGTATTAATGTGCGTTAGAGTGCCCGAATAACTATCTTATAGTGCGACACGGTGCATAATGATTTACTTGTATTTGCATAATATGCACCATGATCCACCATTCCTTGGTGCATAACGTGCCTACTTTGCCTTTATTTGTTACATTATTTGTTCAATAAAGTCACACATTTTGTTTACATTGAGACAGATTGCGTGAGATGCAAAATTGTCACTTGCTGACACAAGGTATTTGATTCAACCTCCTCACTTGCACTCCCATGGATGATCCAGTTCATCTATAGCTGTTTCATAACTACCACTGTGATAAGGTCTATGTATTCTACAAATCTATGTATATATATATGAATATACATATACGTATATATATATACATATGCATATATATATGTGTATATATATGTATATATGTATATATATATGTATTCACTGAAAAAACCATAGGTTTCAGAGACGTTATAGTTAGAAATTAGCATTTAAAAAAGCTTTGAAATTCACTGAAAAAACCATAGGTTTCAGAGACGTTATAGTTAGAAATTAGCATTTAAAAAACCTTAGAAATTCACAGAAGAAACCATAGGTTTCAGGGGTGTTATAGTTAGCTGGACATTTCACTCGTAAAAAAACATAGAAATTCCTCCGTTATAGTTAGTTCTGCTAACTATAACTCTCGCGCTCGCAATGCACTGCTGATGATGTCACATATTACATAATTCATAACATGGTCAGTGACATCACTAAGGACATCTGAAATTACATCACTGATGACATCACTGATGACATCATCCAGTGAATGTGGTTTAGTTTGAAATTTAAATATGTATTATACATATATATATCAATCTGTATTGAAGATTTGTGGTAAATAAAATATTACGCTCTATGTATTTCAGAATATCAATAGGATCATGCATAAAGCAAGAGGCTGAGTCTGTGGTATCAGGTTCTAAAAGGGCTTTATTCCAATAACTCGAGTCAAAGGGAGAATATTACCATCACCAAAAAAGGATCTGGAAAGGGACTCAAAAGTATTCTCAATATTCTCAAAACATTATTCACAGAGTACAGTATATATACATTTCTCAATTGTACGTAAGCAAAAGAGCAAGAGAGAATGAGATAAGAGCATGTGGGCGTGTAAGTAGGCGTGAAGGTGGGCGTCCATGTGGGCGTCCACTTGATGATAATGGGTAATTTGTCATGTGTGGGTGGATACCTGGAGGGGGTTGCGTGATCTGCTGGAATTGTACTGGAACTTTGCCTTACTTGTGCTCAACTCGAGCATGACGTGTAACTGACGTGGGGCTAGAGGGAGAAAGGGACTTGACATTTAGCTCTACATGTGGAGACAAATGTCTGGGGTTATGTCAACCTAATCCCAAATCATATCTAACATCCTATGTTTAATGAACTATGTTATCCAAAAAGAAAGGTCTCTCGAACAAAATCTATTCTATACTGACTGTGAGTGCGTGTACAAGCGTCTAAGTGTCTACACTAGATGCGAGGGCAGAAATCTTCCATAGTAACAGGGCTATGAATTACTTGCATAAAGACAGAGAAGCCGGGCCCTTTGCTCGATAGCTGGAAGAATGTTTACTTAAACTACTAGACAGGAATGCATTGGGTAGGGAGCGGAGCAGATAATCTCGAAGGTGAAATACAGTTTTTGGCAGGCAACAGGCTGGAGTCAGGCACCGTTAGCCGCGCAGGGAATAGGACAAAGTTCATGGATACAGATGCGAGCTCAGACTGGAGCTTTCAGAGGCAGAAGGCAGGAAAAGGCTTGATGGCAGAATCAGGGCCTACTCGCCTGGACTGTAAAAATGGGATAAATGAACCATATAAAGCCGGTGGCCTTTCATACTTAGAAATAGAATATCCGGCCCATTCATGGCGGATCTGAAAGAGGACATGTTGACGGTGGACGCACAAGTGTTTGCGTCTTCATAACTGGAACTGGAGGGAACATACATGTACTTGTGATTTATACATGAAACCGTTGGGGTCCAAGATAGGGGACATAACTGATCATAAAAATCCATATTTCCACAGATTGAGTGGATATATAACTGTCTGGATGGAGGATTTAGCAGCTGTCTGACTGTCTGTTTAAGTGAGTAATTTAAAGTGTCTCACTTAATACATGGATTAGTAACTAATCTATGTGAATGTGTGCATCACTGTCTCTGTTGTTGTATAACATGCTGCATCAGTTGGTCACTAACTACATGAGCGTGTATATTAGTTATTGATTAGTTGGGTGAGTATTTGTATGGGACACTGAGTTTGTGTGTGGTTGGATGGGGTGTGTGTAACTCTATGTATAGATGTGTCAATGGTTGATTGACTAGGTGTATAGGTTTAAGAGTGCATGTGGAAACAGTTTGGGAGACTGAGTGTATTTATTTGTGTGTTGGTGAGCGAATATATGTTTTAGTTGTACATCTTCAACAAAGTAAAAAAATAAAAGGCATTGTATGTGAGAGTTGGTGTATATACATAAGTATATATAAGAGTCAGTGATTGTGAGAGTAACTATATGAATGAGTGTATAATTGTAATGGTGATTTTTTAACATATTTACTATGAGTTACTATGTGTTTGAATAAATGAGGTGTTGTGTGTATAATTGTGTAAGTGAGTAAATGTAAGTGTGATTAATTTTTTTCATGAGTGAGTAATATGACTGCATAACTGTCTAAGATGACTGCTGATGTGTCAATTTCTATATAAGTGCATTGGATAGTGTTCTATTAACTAGTGACTGCATGTATAAGTGATTCTGTTGTTGAATCAGTAGTTGTGTGTATAGACTTAGGAATCAGTGAGTGAGTATGTAGTAACTGGTATTGATGTGTCAATGGTTTCAAATATGGTACTCTGCATTTTACAGTGAGTGATGAAAGGTTATACTAGTGTATGATGAAGTGTATCAGATTGTCATGTGGATGATGTCATCAGTGATGTCATCAGTGATGTCATTTGAGATGTCATCAGTGATGTCACTGACCATGTCATGAATGATGTAATATGTGACATCATCAGCAATGCATTGCGGGCGTGCGAGTTATCGTTAGCAGAACTAACTATAACGGAGGAATTTCTATGGTTTTGTACGAGTGAAATGTCCAGCCAACTATAACACCCCTGAAACCTATGGTTTTTTCTGTGAATTTCAAAGGTTTTTTAAATGCTAATTTTTAAGTGTAATAGTAGTTATACCTATTTTTTTGTACTGATTTACTACTGTTTTTAACTATTTATTTATAAATATTTTATTAATTAAATAACATTATATATTTTTCTGAAAATTGCAACAACAAAAAAAAGTTCAAACTGAAATATGGATTATTTTTGTATTTTTTTTATTTTGATATATTTATATTATTTTCTTTTTAAATTTTTTTTTCCAATTTTTTTTCGGAATCGCGCACCCAAAGCTTACACATCACGGTGGGTGCGCGGATTCTAGCCGCCATTTTAGAAACATCGTGAAGGATCCACGTACGGTGTGCGACGGCTGCGTGTTTTTCAGTTACATTTAATATTACGTGATGTGCGCGATTGGTCTGCGACCAGTCTGCAACTCCTGCTCCCGTACATTTGCGACACATGCGGATTACGGTCCTGGAGAGAAGAAAGTAAATGCAAGAAAGGTGAACTTTGTGACCGAGTCCTGTCAAGAGGCAGTGAAAAAAAAATACTCTTGTGGCACTGCTTCTATGTACAAGCATATCCGGACCACACATCCTCTCAATCTTGCTCGGGAGGAAATGAGCCGAGCTGCTTTGAACCCCTCACCTGCTGTGGCAAGTAGATCTGGAGCGTCCTCATGAACACCTGCAATGGACATTAGGCCAGAATTCGCCTTTCTCGAGCAACACTGCGTGAAGTGTAAGAAACTTATATGCTTCGGTGAGCAGTCGGTGGATGCAGTTTGTGCTGCGCAACGCTACCATCGTTGTTAATTTTTTTGTTTTTTTGTTTTTGGAATGATAAGTAATTCCAAATGTTTCCTGTTTCATTCGTTCTTTTTTTTATTCATTTTTTGAAACAACACCAAAAAAAATACAAAATTGTTAAAAAAAATAAAGAAATATACAAAAGAAAAAAGAAGAAAAGAAGAGATCTTATCAGAACTACCTTATCTGGTTAAAGAAAGAAGTATAATTGCAAGGTAATGTTTGAAAGTTTGGTTGAATATATGTATACAGCATGACTGACTGAAAGAATGCATTAGTAGTGTATGGTGAATTTATAGGTGAAGATTTATGAGGAAGTACTGCAGCGTGACACTGCAAGCTCTTTAGCTGCACTGCACTGTGGCACTTCCGAAGCACAGGAATGTGACACATGTACATGAATGTGTTTCAACTCTGTGCTTCCCTCTGCACTGCTGCACAAACTGCAGCCATGCGGTGACACAGGCACCCTTGCACCATGGTGCAAGGATGTCTGTGTTGTGTGGAGATTGTTATTGTGCAGGAAGGGACACCTTCCTGCACAAAAACAATCAGTAAAGGCATTTTCCTCTTTCAATGTATGCTGTGGTATGCAGCATGCATTGAAAGAGGAAAAAATAAGGAGAAATGAAAACAATTCTCCTCGTTGCGCCTTGCTACACCAACTCTATGATGGTGCAGCATTCACACACATCTCCAGATTTACGATTTCTCATAAATCTGGAGATGTGTCTTGTTCTATGGGTGTTATGTGGGAACACCCACAGCAACACCTATGGGACGCCCCTTCAACGCAAAGTTCTGTGTATGAAGGGGTCGTATTTACAAGGAGACGAAAAACAACACAGGGTGGCTTTTCCTCTCCTTATAAATATGAAGGAGTGCCTGGCGCCATCACTACGTTACAGAAAGTGACATACTGGTGGTGCAGGGTGCTTGTAAATCTGCCCCATAAGTGGTAGATAAGTGATTAAAGAAGTGCATGGGACAGACTGGACGATTCCTACACTGCATGAGTACTAACTGGGTATTTAGAAGAGTATATCAATAGTATGTAGCTAGTGAGAGGTCTGCTTGGATAGTGCATAAATTATTATAGATGTACTTGTGTTAGTAGCTAGGCCATTCCATCAGTTTATGACTATTAACTAGAATAATTACAGTATTACAGACTGTATAGTGAATTTATAAGTGCTTAGGTATTGGTGGAGTAATATGATATGTAGATAATGCTGGATGGGTGATTGGAGAAATGCATGGGACAGACAGGAGGATTCCTACACTGCATACGTACTAACTGGGTATTTAGAAGAGCGTATCAATAGTTTGTAGCTGGTTAAGAGTGTGCACGCATAGTGTACACAATATTGTACCTGCACTTGTGTTTTTGACTACGCCATTCCTTAAGTATACGACTAATAACTGGAGTAATTTCAGTGCTGCAAAGAAAGTGTGTGCTGAATTTATAAGTGCTTAGGTATTGGTGGAGTGATAGGATACGTAGATAGTGCTGGATGGGTGAATGGAGAAGTGCATGGGACAGACAGATGGATTCCTAGACTGCATAGGTACTAACTGGATATTTAGAAGAGCGTATCAATAGTATGTAGCTAGTGAGAGGTCTGCTTGGATAGTACACAAATTATTATATATGTACTTGTGTTAGTAGCTAGGCCATTCCATAAGTTCATGACTATTAACTAGAATAATTACAGTATTACAGACTGTATAGTGAATTTATAAGTGCTTAGGTATTGGTGGAGTAATATGATAAGTAGATAGTGCTGGATGGGTGATTGGAGAAATGCATGGGGCAGACAGGAGGATTCCTACACTGCATACGTACTAACTGGGTATTTAGAAGAGCGTATCAATAGTTTGTAGCTGGTTAAGAGTGTGCACGCATAGTGTACAAAATATTGTACCTGCACTTGTGTTTTTGACTACGCCATTCCTTAAGTATACGACTAATAACTGGAGTAATTTCAGTGCTGCAAAGAAAGTGTGTGCTGAATTTATAAGTGCTTAGGTATTGGTGGAGTGATAGGATACGTAGATAGTGCTGGATGGGTGAATGGAGAAGTGCATGGGACAGACAGATGGATTCCTAGACTGCATAGGTACTAACTGGGTATTTAGAAGAGCGTATCAATGGTATGTAGCTGGTTAGAGGTCTGCATGCATAGTGTACCAAATATTGTACCTGCACTTGTGTTAGTGGCTAGGCCATTCCTTAAGTATATGACTAATAACTGGAGTAATTTCAGTGCTGCAAAGAGAGTGCATGCTAAATTTATTAGTGCTTAGGTATTGGCAGAGTGATAGGATACGTAGATAGTTCTGGATGGTTGAATGGAGAAGTGCATGGGACAGACAGAAGGATTCCTAGACTGCATAGGTACTAAATGAGTATTTAAAAGACTGTATCAAAGCTATGTAGCTGATTAGAGGTCTGTGCACAGAATATTGTAGCTGTACTAGTATTTGTGTTTATGGTTTCGAGAATGGTAGTCTGTATTTTAGGGTGTGAGGAGGTGCATCAGATGATCACGTAGATGATGTCATGAGTGATGTCATTTGAGATGTCACTGACCATGTCATGAGTGATGTAATATGTGACGTCATCAGCAGTGCATTACTTTAATCCCAAAAGCTGGTGGCCATATTGGCCTGATCACAATGTGAAAATTCAGGAATTGATACAATAAAGAAAAGTAAACAAGTGTTAATATGCACACAATGTCATTTCAGCATATCTTGCCCCGTGACCGCCATACCTATATGTTCGTCAACGTGACTTATTCATGGGGCATGGCCAAGCCGGCTACCATGGCGGCTGCAGCTTGCTAGGGCTCCGAGACCGGGCCGGCAGATTGACTGATACCAGGCGTTGCTCCTGCCTATAAACGCAGCCCTGGGTGTCGGAGCGGTTCTGGCATCCGCTGCCACGTTGCCACAGTGAATTGAGGGGGAGAAGAGCAGCGGCGCTGAGATACTGTACCGGGCTGAGACCCGGAGCCCCAAGATGGCGGAGAGCGATCCCAGAGGTCCGCGATAGCGAACTCGGAGGACGACTGAGAAACTGGTGTGGCCGGCGATCTCCCCTGTGACAGGCGCTTGAAGTGGCAGCGGTGTCAGGTCGGCACTGGCAAGTGGCGGAGCTCCGGAGGCTCCCCGGAAGAGTGATCGCCAGCGAACCTGTATTGGCGCGAAGGAGACGGGCGGCCATGTTCCAAACGGCGCGCACCCTGCGCAGTGACGGGCTCCACAGGTGAAGTGGCGTGGAAGCGCTGGCGAGGGACAACACATCCCATGCAGAACACCTAACAGCCGCGGCGCCTGTGGTGAGTGTGGTGCTGGAGGGGAGCCCTGGTATGTTTCGGTGCACGGTCGGGGTGCCTGACTCTAAGATGGTGCCCGACGGGACACCACAGTAACAGAGCCTGGAGCACGGACCGGTGGGAAGGGAAAGCCCGCACCAGTGGGAAACGAACTGCGCTCCCCCCTCATCAGACCTGGGATACCCAGCCTCACAGAGAGACACAAGTTGGGACGTCATCTGGCATAAGTAGTGACAACCCGTCCCCCGAGTCGACGGACGGCAGCCCCCTGGTGCTCTACTGGAGAGCGACGGAGTATCCGCCGGACCTGAAGCGGCTCGCTTCACAGCGAGACACGAGGTTGGAGGGTAACTACAATACGACCTGATAGCTCACCCCCGGAGTCGACGGACAGTAGCCTCCTTGTGGCCCACTGGGGGGGAAGAGCGGCGGAGTGTCCGCTGGACTCGAGGTGGCCTACAGAAGAGTACAGAAGCACCCAGAGGGGGTGTGGATCGCTGGGGGGGACAGGACCGACAACGCAGTGACCCCCTTATCTCCTGGGGGGGAGAGGGACCCCGCGTAATCGGCGGACGAGCTGGACGCTCTGAAGTACCCAGATCGCAGCCATGGGGAAACCTCGGGGGACCCAACAAACGGCGGTTCCCGAGACGGCCCCAGAGAAGATGCCCAAAGCCCGGACATGGGTGAGTGCTGTGGAGACACAGCTCGACCCCTCGGTCTCCGTCAAGTTGGACCAGGTTCTAGCCGCTATTGAGCACTCCAGGATCTCGATGGAGGAGCGGCTCGGGACGCTAGCGACGGACATCAGCCTAATCCGCGACGACCATCGGAAACTGGTGGACAGAGTGAAAGACGGAGAGAAGAAGATGGAGGACATACGGCCCATGATCGGCAAGCACCAGCAGACTCTACAGGAGGTACTGCACCGCCTCACCATCATGGAGGAACGTGTGGATGATTTAGAAGGGCGCTCAAGACGCTGCAATATTCACGTACTGGGTTTGCCCGAAGGCATTGAAGGCACGAACCCCCTGCAATTCTTGGAGACATGGGTAAAATCCTTCACTCCGGAAAAGGACCCCTCAGCATTCTTTTCCATGGAGAGGGCCCACAGGGTCCCGGCCCGCAGACCACCCCCAGGGGCACCCCCAAGGCCAATGCTAGCAAAGTTCCTCCACTTCCGGGACAGGGATGCGGTATTATGCGCGGCACAAGTGGCAGGCACCCTGCAGGTAGACAATCAGCGGATCATTGTGTTTCCGGACTATGCAAGAGCAGTTCAACAACAACGGTCCTCCTTTCTGAACGTTAAACGTCGACTGCGTGAGACCAATATCCAATACACCCTGCTTTTCCCAGCACGTCTCAGGGTGGTCCACGCCGATTCCACTGTATTTTTCGCTAATGCCACGGAAGCACTGGATTGGGCGGACATACATTGCACGCGTCAGTCTCGGGCAGAGATCACAAGATACCCACATCCTACGCCTTCACGTTCTGGGAGGCGATCACAGAGGCGCCCACGAGTTGGAGTGGATGGCGGATCCCATGCACGCACCCAGGACTCTCCGGATTTAGAGCAAATTGTGAAAGAACGGAGGGAGGCCCTACAAGCAGTGATCGATCTGCAAGCGTCTCCCCCGACAGATGACATAGACCGACCACCGCATATCTTTACCTCGGAAGGAGAGAATGAAAGTGATGGAACGGTGTCGGTGGAAGACTCTATGACGCCCCCCATGGTCACTCCTCAGACGGCGGACCTCATTCTTGATGAACTATCTGGATCTCGAGCGAAATGAGATGGGACCCCTGAGACTGGCATAGGCTAAGTACCCTCCTTCCCCACCCACCAAGTATAGACAGCAGTCCCACCACTCGCTAAAGTAGGAGCAACGTTCATTTATCCTGCTAAAGGCCCGATTCGTATCTGGCCCAGTAAGCATGCACCGCCGCCCACTTTCTACATTGTTGTTCCCCCCTAAATTGGGTAAACACGGTTTGGACGCATCGTTTTTGGCGATGGGCCCTAGGTATTGGGCATGTTTCCCGACCCCAATTGTTCAGTTGCTTGCCCCAGTTCAACACTTCCCCTACCCCCCGCATGGAATGGCACGGATCCAGACATCCACTACACATGGCCAAACAATGTCGGGGGATAAAGGCACCCTTAGTCAGCTTGTTCGACTGCGCTTTATGCACCTCAACAGGCGCAGCCCCCGTGCATGGCGAGCAAACACACAGACATGACACCGAATACGACACACACTGATGTTACCATCCTCACCCTAAATGTTAGGGGGCATCACACCCCGCGCAAATGATATGCGGTGTACTCATATGCAAAACGTCACAATACCCCGATCATCTTTCTGCAGGAGACACATCTCATTGCGAAAGAGGTCGGGAAACTACAGTCAAAATGGCGGGGTCTCATATGCGCCACAACTTATTCTGCGTATGCACGAGGGGCGCTGATCTGGGTGCGACCGGGAACCCCCTTTCAGGAGCTTCGGAGGGTAGTGGACAAAGAAGGTAGATATACACTACTGGAGGGCCTTTTGGATGGGCAGGCTGTACTTCTCGGTAGCATTTACGCCCCCAACGTAGAGCAAGACAAGTTTTGGGACCATCTCACCGGGGTCCTTGCCTCATTTGCCTCAATACCCTGGGTCCTGGGAGGAGACTATAACTGCACGCTCGACCTGGACCTCGACCGCTCACACCCCCCTCCGACACACTCCCCGGCACATAAGCAAACAGACAGATTCCGGGCTTGGATTACACACTGGTCGCTCACCGATGCATGGTGAATGCGCCACCCCCTGACCCGATTGTACTCCTTCCACTCCTTCCCACACAATTTACGTGTCCGTCTTGACCGATTTTTGTGCTCGGCAGCTATATTGCCCAAGATTGCTCACGCGGACTTCTTGGGCAGGATCATCTCCGGTCACGATGCTCACACTCTCCAGTTAAACTGGCGGCCCCCACACCCTCCGGTCCCCACCTGGCGCTTGCCGCGGGACTGTCTGTCAGACCAGGTCTTCCGGCACGAGCAGGCGAGTAGCATCCAAGATTATTTCCTACGCAATTCAGGCACAGCATCATCCACGTTAGTGGAATGGGATGCATTTAAGGTGGTGGCCCGGGGAGAGTGTTTGAAGCAAATAACTGGCGTTAAGCGCATACTAGAACAGGCCCTCACCAAGGCGGAGCAGCGCTTGGCTGCTCTCACTAAACGGTATTCCACATCCAAGGGGGAGACGCGGCGTATAGCAGAAGCAAAAACTGTCTATCAAGCTGCCTCCACGGATTTACGAAGGTACAACTTCAGATCATACGCTACACGGATGCATAAAGAGAGAGACAAAACTGGCACTCTCCTGGCGTGGTTAGCCAGACAGGACACGGATGTCAAGCCCATCACCGAGATATTAGACCCCAGGGGGGTGCTGGTACGTTCCCAGGCTGGGATTCATGGGGCTTTTCGCGACTACTACGCAGAGATATATAGCGACCCTGCCTCTACCCCACAAGCTGTAGTGGATCGATTTCTCGATCCCCTGCCTATCCCAAAAATTACGAGGACAGAAAGGGAGGCCCTTGACGCAGTAATAACCGCAGCAGACGTGACACGGTCCCTACATGCCCTAGCGCGTAATAAAGCTCCGGGATTAGATGGGTTCCCATTAGAATACTACTCGACATTCTCGGTGCACCTAGTCCCTCGATTGGTAACGATGTTCGCGGCGGCGCTAAAGAAGGGTGAGCTACCGAAATCCATGCGAGAATCCGTAATCGTGACTTTCTTGAAACTACACCGGGACCCGCAGCAAATGGCCTCCTATCGCCCCATTTCGTTGCTGTCCGCCGATTGCAAACTCCTCGGGAAGATACTTGCGGATAGGTACCTACAAATCATACGTTTCTTGGTCCACCCAGATCAGTGTGGCTTTATACCCGGCAGAGGGCACGTCCCAGAACATACGCCGGGTTTTCCACATCCAGGACCAGGTGAAGGGGATATACCCCCGGGCGGCCTGTCTCATCCTGGATCTTGAGAAGACCTTTGATTCCCTTACATGGCAGTTCCTGTTTGCGGTTCGGCAGCGTGCGGACATTGGACCCACCCTCCTAGCCTATACGCACCTACTGTATTCCGGACTTACCTCGCAGGTACTCCTGGGCCGATACATCTCGACGGAGTTTGCGGTTCAGAGGGGCACGCAACAGGGCTGTCCATTGTCCCCATTACTTTTTGTCCTAGCAGTTGAGCCTCTAGCCATACGACTTCGGCGGGAGGGGGAGCGATGGGGCATCCCTGTAGCAGGCACAGTACACAGTGTGTCAATTTGAAAAAGGTAACCCCCTAGAAAACTTGATTCGAGGTCAGGGAACAGGGGGAACAAGGCACAACAAACTATACTAGTAGGTATCCCTCTCGACCTATATTGCTTTAACTTTGCTATTTACTTTTTGTGGGTTCACATAAAGAAAAAAACAATCACCAAAAATGTATACTGTTTATCAATTAAAATTTATTTTTATAAGTTATTTTTTCATTTTTTTGTTTATATACATTCTTCTCTAATATACATTGAATTATTTTCTTGTTACTAAAAGGGCTGAGCTATACAGAGTTGATCATTATTCCTTTATATATGTTTAGCTGTATAGTCACAGGATATACAAATATAAACAATTGTTGAATCTATAAGATTCTCCCAATAATTCAAAGAATGTCCCCACATCGGTCACTCCTCTCATCCTACTACATACATATCACTTTCATACAACACATTCATACAACACCCCAGAAAAGCACCAACGTTTGTACAGTAATAGCTGGGCATGAGCGAAATGCTTAGCCTTCTAATATGATGCAGGACACTGGGGTGTATCACTCAATCTGGTCGACGCACGTTTCGGTGGCTCAATCTTCTTTTATCGCCACCTTCTTCAGGACCTCTTGTTACGAGTTTATTGTCACGGGCGGGGATGGGGAAACTGTTTTTCTGTTCTGTCTTTTTGTTAGCGTAGCACGCAGCCTCTTCTGAGATAGTATTTCGTTTACTATTCTTTTTAATTCATAATATGACCATTGCTTAATCAGTCCGGGTTTCAGTCGTGAGGATCACATTCAAAGGTCGTCGCGAGAATATTATTCCAAATTTTTCTCCCGATGCATAGCGGGTAGTCAGCCCTCAAATAATATTTATATGGCTTCCTAGAGAATCTAGTCGTTAGCTTATTCTTCTTGCTATATTCTTATTTCTTGTTTCTTCTTCCTCATATGTTTAACGCTGTTACAGGTGGGATTTGTCCCATTCCCTTCTCGTTCGATGCTCTATTGTTGGTAGCGTGTGTCCTCTCGTCGGTGTTCTTAATGTGATCCTACTCCGGCAGAGCCGATACATCTCGACGGAGTTTGCGGTTCAGAGGGGCACGCGACAGGGCTGTCCATTGTCCCCATTACTTTTTGCCCTAGCAGTTGAGCCTCTAGCCATACGACTTCGGCGGGAGGGGGAGCGATGGGGCATCCCTGTAGCAGGCACAGTACACAGTGTGTCCTTATATGCTGATGACCTGCTGATATATGTGCGAGACATGACGGACGACTTGACTCCCCTCTGGGAGACTCTGACGGAATTTACGGCGGCCTCTAGCCTACGGGTGAATTGGGATAAGTCCACGATACCCGCTGCATCCGGATCTACCCCCACAGGAGGTTAGGCTGGGTGCTCAACGTGTGCCCGGAAGTGCGGAGGCCCCTCGATACCTCGGGATCCGTCTCTATCACTCTTCCACAGATATGTTCGAGGGTAACCATAACAGGGCATTGGCAAGCATTAGGGCTACAATCGGATTTTGGAAGAGCCTTCCACTAGCTCCAGTTGGGCGAGTGATTATGGTCCCAAGATTGTTGTACTTCTTTACCAATCTGCCAGTAATTCCACCCAGAGCCTTTTTTTGGGACCTGGACTCCCTTCTCAGCGCACTAATTTGGGGATCTGGCAGACACAGAATAGCCCTGAAGAAATTGCAGTTGCCCACCACGCAGGGTGGCTTGGGAGCCCCCTCGTTCGAGGCCTACTTCTTAGCGGCACAGTTGCAGTGGCTGTCCCACTGGACGGCAGACAGGTATACTGTGGAAACTCACACCATCGCAGGACGGACATCGGTCCCGGAGATCCGTCACCTGCTTCTTCCAGGCACTAAACCAGAATGCACATACCCTCTACAGGTGTCGGTGGCCCGTAAGTGCATGCTGCGAATTCACCGCATGTCCCTTGGGACTCCATTGTACTCCCCCCTGCTCACCTTGGTGGGATGGCCCAAACAGGAACACTATTACACACACAGCGCGCTCCCCACGTGGACCTCTTGTGGCATTACAGAGGTGGAGTCCCTCTTCGAGGACGGTCAACTAAGACCGTTCCACAGTCTTGTGGAGGAGTTCGATCTTCCTCCAGGGCAGTTCCTGCTTCCCCGCCAACTCCTAGATAGCTACCGCCCGTATCAGGACCTAACGAAGGGGGAACCACACACGCATCCACACGGTTCTACTCATGGGAACGGTGTGCCATCTAACTACATGGCTTTATAAAGCCATACGGGAACTGACCAACAAACCACTAAAGACCCTGCGGGCCACTTGGGAGGCGGAAATAGGGCGCGTGCTTCACGAGACGGAGTGGGAGAGGGCGTTGAAGTACCCCAAGAAGGTATCCAGAAACGCACGCTTTAAAAACATTCAATATTACATCCTGCACAGGGCCTATCTGACACCAGCCCGCCTCCAACGATTCTACCCCGACACACAGTTCCTCTGCCCCAGATGCCAGGAGCGGAATGCGGATTTCCAACATATGTTCTGGAATTGCTCCATCATCAAAAAATTTTTGGCAACACATTCACACTGCTCTGGGTACCCTCACAGGGCTAGCCTACATGAACACATGGGAGGCCAGTGCCATAGGCATCTTTCGCGCAAGTAAACAACACAGGGTGCAGACTCGGTTCCTCTCCCTTGCGGTACTCTTAGCCAAACGCAGCATCGCCATGCACTGGCGTTCCCCCACGGGCCCACCGTTGACGGCATGGGTGGGAGCTACACACAAATGGGCGGCAGCGGAGGAGGAGACATTGCGGGAGGAGGAAGTGAGAGTGGTCCGCAAGAACCCTATATCTGTGGAATGGGCCATGCTACTATATCAGTTCAGGCAGTTAACACCGGGCGCCGATCCATCAGACGACCCACCCACATTGTCAGCCCTGCAAATGCAGCCACAGACCCCACCCAACCAATCTCCCGATCTCCCGAACACGTGATCTCATAACAGGCCCCAACATCGGGTAGGCTATTGTAGTTACGGGTCGAACCTAAGAGGATAGGCATCATGAATCACAGAGGGGCCATACCCGTACGACGTTTAATGCACCCGTTAGCGTAAACTGGATGTGATCTTCCATGCCCATCCCCTAGTTTATACCTGTGTTACAAACCAGTTCAAGTGCCATATCAGGTAGCAGAGACGATAGGGTGCACACATCACGCTATACCTGTATGTTGTTTTTATGCTCCATGCTGGCGTAGCACCAGTATATACAGATGATATGTAACACCATTGGCGGTAAGATCTGACGCAACTATTGGAAAGATTTGTATGATGTACAGTGTCTGAAATATGAAAATGGCAATAAAAAAATGTTACAAAAAAAAAACGTGACTTATTCATAATAAACATACTTAGAATTGCAAACATCAACATAAACAATGGACTACACATTACTTTAAAGTAAAAGGCTATCGGCCATATTGATCTGGGCACGTTGTGTATTATAAAAAAGAAGGATGTTAATATACGCACACTATCCCTAAATAAAGTTCTAGCGATTATAGTTCCATTCCGTTCAAAGCTCATTTGAGATGTCATGAGTGATGTCATGAGTGATGTAACTGACCATGTCATGAATGATGTAACGGCTGCGGTCATTAGCAGTACATTGCGGGGGCGTAAGTTATAGTTAGCTCAGGTAACTATAACTGCTGAATTTCACTGGTTGTGTATTAGTGAAATGTGAGTCTAACTATACCATCCTTGTAATCTTTTTTTTCAGCAAATGTCTAGTTTTTTCTTAACGTTAAGTAAGATGCATATCAGAGTGGATGGTGGGGGGTTGGAAGCAGGGCCTGGCATTGTGCTGCCCCCACCCAAGCTTGCTGCTCCTGCCTTCCCTCCTCCTAGCCATCCATTGTCCAAGTCCATGTCCCTGCTCCCTTATTACTGCCCTGTGTGGCCGTTGTTCTGCCACTGGCCTTCCCGCCTTCTATGAACAGTTAGCATGCTGCCCCATCCACCTCCTCCCTATCCACTGTTGTCTGAATCCATGGACTAGCCTCCTCCCTCCTGCCATGAATGGTCTGAAGTGCTGCCACTGCCCTCCATTTAGCAGGATGTACCAGTCCACTCCTCCTGCCCTCCATTGCTCAATTCTATGCTCTATCATTGACCTCCTGCTTAGCCTCTGTGCTTAGCTTGCTGCCCCTTTTCTCCTTCCCCCTGCCCTCCGATGTCTTTGTGCATGCCCCTGCTCCATCCTTTTTGCCCACCATGTTCCATGGACCTGCCACTCCTATCTACTCTGAGTGTTCTGTTGCGTTGCCACTCCCCTCCCACCTGCCTAGCATTGTCAGATGACTGTAACCTGTCCCTGCCACCTCCTCCCTGCCTGTCCACATTCCATGCCCCTATCCCCTTCCTCCTGTCCTCCAAGGTCCATTTTACTGCCACACCCTTCTGCCCTCCCTGGTCTGTTGTGCTGCAACTGCTCCTCCTGCCTGCCCCGCTTGGTCAATTGTGAGGCCCCTTCCCCTGAACTCTCTTGTCTGTGCCCAGGTCCTGACCCTCCCTTCTATCCTCCATGGTCCTTTGTGCATGCCCCTGCACCCTCCTTCTTGCCCATCATAGCCATTGTGTTGCCACTAACCCTCCCGCTTGCCATCCATGGTCTTCTGTGCTGCCACGGCGCCTCCCACCTTCCCTGCGTGGTCCGCTAGTTGCCCCTGACCCCCTCCCACCTTCCCTCCATGGTCTGTGTGTATGCCATCATAGTCTCACTGTTGCTCTCCATGGTGTGTCTTTCTTCTAGTGCTCATCCTGTCTGACCTCCATGGTCATCTTGCTGTTCCTGCCCTGTCCCCTTGCCCCCAGCCCTCTGTTTCCATGTACAGACCCCTATTCCCTCCCTCCTGGCTTGTCTGTTCCATTGTAATGCCGATCCGTCCCTCTTGCTCTTTATGGTCTGTTATGCTGCAACTTTCTCTCCTGTCGTTCCATTATGGTCAGCTAGCTACCATTGCCTCTTTCCCCTCTGTTCTCTGTTGTCCATGTGCATGGTCCTGTCCCCTCTCTATTGCAACTTGGTAAGAGGGAGATTTTGAAAAAAAACTGGGGTATTGATTTTCCCCTTTGACTTACATTGAAAAAGTGAAGATTGTAGACAGGAGACAGATCAAATAAAGACCATTTGGGCTTAAAAACATTAGACGTTTCGTGGCTGAATCTGGTATGTTGGCAAGTATGGTTGTACTACCACTGCCTCTTCCTTCTGCCCACAATGGTCTATTATATTGCCACAGCCTCTCTTGCCAGTCCTGTATTGTTGGTTTGTTGCCCCTGCCCCCCTTTCCACTGCCCTCCGCAGTATGTTGTGCTGCCACTGCCCTTCCTGCCTGCCCAGTGTGGTCAAATTCTTGCCTCTGCACCCTCTTACCGTGCCCCTGGTCTCTGCCTCTCAACAGTATCCTAATGAACAACTAGATTGCTAACATTCTATACTTATTACAAAGTGTGGAGCGCCTGACGTCATCTTGATGTAATCAAAACTGTAATACCTAGATCATTTCCTTTAGAAATTACATATATGAGAGGGTCTTATTTGCATCAAAATTATGGTTAGTGCTCTAAAAAACTAAAATGAGGACATATTTTCTGAGTTTTCAAACAGCGATAAAGCACTTTTAAATTATTTGTTATCTTTATGTTTTTTTATCCAGTTGACCACTTGATTAAATGTTGCACTTAGGGGAGAGGATGTGGTGTTGCTTCCAGAGCTGCAGACTTTGCAACTGGGGAACCAGGTTGGAGTTTCTGCTTCAGCTCGACATTGATTTTGGTCAAATCACTTAATCTCCCCATGTCTACAACCAAAATGAATTTGTTCTTGTGTGATGTAACCAATGCTCATGTAAAGCACTCCAATACCGGACAAGTCTGCACTGTATAAAACTGCAAAAACACAAAAAATAGAAAATGTGTTGCACACTTCTGTCATTGGGCTACATATGGGCTACATCTGGGTGATATTTGTGCTACATTTGGGCTCTTTTGTTTCTAGTGGCCTTCTTGGGAGATTTTTTTGTTATGAAGTTTCCTAATTTCCTTATTTACTGCAGTCTCCTCAGTAGGAAATGCTTTCAGTTTTTTATTTTGATTCCATCAAGGAGGTATTCAGATATGTCATGCATTTGCCATAAATTCTGAATGTTAGCACTCTTGTTACTCATTAGATCACTGTAGTAAAGCTACTGCTCACCACGGAAGTCTGCTGCTGGTATTAAAAGTCTGCATGTCAGAATGTTTTTAATGAAATAGAAGTGGATTTGAGAAGTCACTCAAAATGTGCCCTCATTTTTCTTTCTGCAGCACTAATCATAATTTCAATGGCAAAAATAAGCCCCTCATTGTGTTCCCTTTTAAATTAAATGTTTTAAGTGTTACCACTTTATTACAATCAATATGGCTGCAGGTGTGCAATTCGTTTGTCATAAGCGCTCTAGTTGTTCTTTAGAACACTCTGGGAAGCTGCAGTAGAACACAAAGGAATCAACTGACAGTCTCTGCCCTTGTTGGATGTACATGTTTTACTGAGAATGTCAGACTTCATTCTCACATGACTAAGAAAGATAATGTGAATTCACAGAAAATATGCTCTCAGTTTAGCTGAAAGATCACCTTCAAAACCTCTATGGGAAAACCATGAGAAAATAGTTTTCTCTCAAACATGATTCATGATATCCCACCAGAAGGCTCTTTCACATGGTAAAATCACCTTAGAACACACCACAATCCCTAAAATGAGTATGGTACCATCAACAAATGATTTATAATGTAACTAAAGTCGTAAATCCTTCTATTAACTGCAATGCTTTTTAATGAGGTGCTATGATGTATATTGGTCCCAAGATGGCTGCCAACACTTCTTGGATGAAGTGCTGACAGCCAATCAGCTCTCACGATGAGATGTGTGGTTAGGCTCCACCCAGATATATATATTTATTTTTCCATTAATATTTTAAAAACTACTGAACGGATTTACACCATTAAACTTAAAGGCACAATTCTGAACCAAGGGCTACCTTTTTGCCAAATTTGCTGTAATTCCGTTCGGCAGTTCGGGCTGTAGCTGTGACTAAAGGTTCCTTTGGAAAATTGCATTGGGAAAACACGTTTTGGGACCCTCTTTTTTCTCAGCCCCCGCTTGCCGAATCACCCAGAAACTTTAAAGATGGGAGCGGACCGGAGCGCCCCACAAGTTTTGAAAATTTCGCAAAGATTCGTCAATTGGCGCCAAAGTGATTGGGAATAGAATGTTGCGATTTTCCTATGGTAACAAGGTCCTAACTATAACTACGTATTGGCGACCAGTATGTGTATATATGTATATATATATATATCTATGTATATATATATATCTATATATATATTATCTTCTGGCGGTCGTCAGTAGATAGTTATAGTTAGGACCGTGTTTCCATAGGAAATCCGCAACATTCTATTTTGAATAACTTTGGCGCCGATTGACGAATCCTCGCGAAATTTTCAAAATAGGTGGGGCGCTCCGCTCCGCTCCTTCCCTGAAAGTCTCGGGGGGATTCGTCAAGCGGGGGCTGAGAAAAAGGGGGGGTGCCAAAACACGTTTTCCCCATGCATTTTTCCATAGGACCTTTAGGCCAAGCTGCAGCCCGAACGGCTGAACAGAATTACTTGAAATTTGGCAGAGAGGTAGTCCTCAGGTCAGGGATGTGCCTTTTGCAGGTCTGTTCAGTACTTCCTGAGAAAATAGCATTTAAATCAATATATATATCTATGGGCGCGCTCCGAGCGCGTACCGTAAGCTTACCGTACGCGCACGCCGCCGTGCTCGAGCGTGATTCTGATTGGTTGTTAGATCTCAGTAAACATTCGAATCGGTCGAAACCAGGAAGTGTCGGCCGCCATTTTGTCTCTCGCAGTCTGAGGGGGTGAAAAACAAAGGTGGATAACGTGCAAAGGGGGCAGGCTGGACAGTTCCTGACCCCCTAGCCTTTGTCAGGGGGTCCCAGAAGGACCCCCAAAGGCAAAAATTAATTTTAATTTTTTTTCAAAAAATCGCCGAATGCGCGTAGCGTACGCGCACGGCGTAAACGGAAAGTTCCGCGAACTTCGCGTAGCGATTACGCGTACCGTGCGTGCACGGCAAAAAAAAAAAATTGAAAAAGAAAGCTTAAAAAAAAATAAAAAAAATTGTCAGGTAAGGTTGGCTCTTAAAAGAGCTGTTGTGTTCATACAGGGATGGAGGAAAGAAAGAATGGGAATATTATGAGCGTCTACAAACGTGCTGGTCTATCTTATTGTTAATAAGGGAAACACTGGTCTCCCCAAAAACAATAAGACCACAACACGTTGTACACCTCATTGCAACCCTCCCAAATCGAGGGTTAATGTCCAGAGGAGCAGAAGAAGGTGATGCTTCCACCTCAGAGGAAGGGCTCAGCTGAGCTGCCGATGATGTACTCGGCTGAGCTTCTGAGGTTGGGCTCCGGTGACTTACTGAAGAGTTTTCTCCAGTATGTCGAGCAAAGGTCCTGGGATGTCTATCCATAAGGTGTCTCTTCATAGAGTGATTTCCAAAGGAATACTTCTTCCTTGGATCTCCTCTAGATAAAACACGGTCACAAAGTGTGCAAGTGACCAATGGAGCATTGACCTTTTTCTGCCCCTCTGGAAAAGTAAAATACTCCCACACAAAAGAATTCTTTTGTTTCCTCCTTCTCTGGATGATGGTGGTGCTGCTAGTCTCACTCTCAGAAGAGGTCTGCTGTTCTGCCATTGTATCTCAATGTCAATTCAGCTCCTTCTCCTAGGGGATCTCAAGCAGTAATGAGGGGAATGGGTGTGGTGTGGGAAGTTTCTGGAACTGAAAGTAGTTTCAACCAATGAAAAGTGTTCTTTGTGGATCACATGACCTACCGTGCGCGCTCCGTAAGCTTACGGTACGCGCTCGTAAACAAGTACGCATGCGCAAACGTGACGCTTACGGAGCGCTTACGGAGCGCGTACGTAAGACGCACTCGCGCATGCGCATTACACGCCCCTGCGTAACCGCGACGTTGCTGCCGCGCAACGCGCATGCGTGTACGCGTACGTCACGTACGTATCGCATAAGCGCACTGTACTTATGACGTACGGAGCGCGTAGCGTCAGCTTACCGTACGCGCATCGTATCACGTAAGCGCACCGTACTTATGACGTACGGAGCGCGTAGCATCAGCTTACCGTACGCGCATGAAAAAAAATGCATAAAAAAAAAATTAACCATTCCATAATGCAGGATATAGTACATATATTATTTTATACATAGGTTTACCAAAAATCTCAACAAAAAAAATTGCATTTAAAAAACCGTACAAATTCACTGAAAAAACCATAGGTTTCACACACGTTATAGTTAGGAATTAGCATTTAAAAAACCTTGCAAATTCACTGAAAAAACCATAGGTTTCACACATGTTATAGTTAGCTGGACATTTCACTCGTAAAAAACCAATGAAATTCCCCCGTTATAGTTAGTGCAGGCAACTATAACTCACGCGACCTCAATCCTCTGTTGATGCTAATACTGTCTCTTTAGCTATACATATATTACAAATATTTATTTTTCATAAAGACACATATGTCATCAGTGATGTAATATCTGACATCATCAGCAGAGGATTTTTGGTCGCGTGAGTTATAGTTGCCTACACTAACTATAACGGGGGAATTTCATTGGTTTTTTACGAGTGAAATGTCCAGCTAACTATAACATGTGTGAAACGTATGGTTTTTTCAGTGAATATATATATATATATATATATATATATATATATATATATATATATATATATTCACTGAAAAAACCATGGGTTTCACACACGTTATAGTTAGGAATTAGCATTTAAAAAACCTTAGAAATTCACTGAAAAAACCATAGGTTTCACACACGTTATAGTTAGGAATTAGCATTTAAAAAACCTTAGAAATTCAGTGAAAAAACCATAGGTTTCACACATGTTATAGTTAGCTGGACATTTTACTCGTAAAAAACCAATGAAATTGCCCCGTTATAGTTAGTTCAGCTAACTATAACTCGCGCGCCCGCAATGCACTGCTGATGACGTCACATATTACATCACTCATGACATGGTCAGTGACATCACTCATGACATCACTGATGACATCTCAAATGACATCACTGATGACATCACTGATGACATCATCCAGTGAATGTGTGTTTTTCTGAAAATTAAATATGTTTTATATATGTATATCTCAAGGTCGATGGAAGAATAAATGGGTATATAAGTGTCTAAATGGATGATTTGTTTTTGAAAAATTGATTGTGTAACTGACTGATTAAGTGTATCTCTCACTTTGTGTATAAGTGGCTGCATGGGTTGGTGAGTAGCTACATGGGTGTCTATATAGGTTATTAGTTGTTTTTTTGAGTATCAGTCTGAGTGTCTGTATGGTTCGGTGGGGGGTATTACGTAGTGCATAGGTGCATGAATGAGTGACTCACTGTTTGTATGTGTTGAAGACAGCATGTGTGCAGGACTGTATGGGTGGATGAGTGTGTGTATGGGTGTGTTAGTGAGTGAAAGACTGTCTCAATAGTGTCTTCAGGAGTAACTACATATGTTTTAAACTAGTATATGTGACTATTGGTGTATATATGTGAGTATATGTGAGAGGGAGAGATTGAAAGAGTTCCTGTATGAATAAGTATGTGTTTCTATAAGTGATTGTTTAAAAGACTAAGTATGTGTAAGTTTCCGTAGAAGTAAGTGTGGTGGTGTGTGTATAACTGTATATGCAGGTGAATGTATGTTTGATTCTTTATTAGCATGAGTGACTATGTGTGTGAGTAACTCTATGGATGAGTGGCATTATGTAACAGGATGTATAGGTGTATGAGTACATATGATGAGTGAGTACATGTATAGGACTGTTGGTGAATGAGTGGATGTGTATATGGATCTTAGAATTACTGAAGAGGTTGTTGTAACTGGTATTGGTATGTCCATTGTTTTGAAATTTTTAGTCTCTATTTTTGAATGTGTGTATCAAAGCTTATATTAAGGTGAGAGGAGGTCTGCCACTCTATCACAAGGATGATGTCATCAGTGATGTCATCAGTGATGTCATTTGAGATGTCATCAGTGATGTCATGAGTGATGTCACTGACCATGTCATGAGTGATGTAATATGTGACGTCATCAGCAGTGCATTGCGGGCGCGCGAGTTATAGTTAGCTGAACTAACTATAACGGGGCAATTTCATTGGTTTTTTACGAGTAAAATGTCCAGCTAACTATAACATGTGTGAAACCTATGGTTTTTTCACTGAATTTCTAAGGTTTTTTAAATGCTAATTCCTAACTATAACGTGTGTGAAACCTATGGTTTTTTCAGTGAATTTCTAAGGTTTTTTAAATGCTAATTCCTAACTATAACGTGTGTGAAACCCATGGTTTTTTCAGTGAATTTGCAAGGTTTTTTAAATGCTAATTCCTAACTATAACGTGTGTGAAACCCATGGTTTTTTCAGTGAATTTGCAAGGTTTTTTAAATGCTATTTTTTTTTTTTATTCTTCATTTTTTTCAAACATATTTTTAATTTAATTTTCTTACCTTTTATAAAGACTATGCTTAAATTTTAAAAATCCTTAAATATTTTTTTTATATATATTTTTTAAAATAAAAATGTAAAATTTATTTCCAGATTTTTTTTTTTTTTTTTTTTTTTTTTTTTTATAGTACGCGTACCGTAAGCTCACGGTAAGCGTACGGTTTACGCAACGTCCGTAATCTATCTACGCTACTTGCGTATAGTTACGTACTTTGCGTAGCCGCGCGTACTGCGCGTGGGACGCGTGCGCGCTTACGCCACACGCGCACGTTACGCGGAAGTGCCGGGGAGTGACTGTTATGCGCATGCGCGGAAGCGCGTGTCTTTTTTACGCGCACGCGTACTTTTTGCCGTAAGCGTACCGTAAGCGTACCGTAAGCGTACGGTAGGTCATGTGATCTTGAAACACAACTTTTGATTGGTTGAAACTACTTTCAGTTCTAGAACTCTCCTACACCACACCCATTCCCCTCATTTCTGCTTGTGATCCCTTGGGAGAAGGAGCTGGTTTGTCTTTGGGATACGATGGCAGAACAGCAGAGCTCTTCTGAGAGTGAGGCTAGCACCAGCAGCACTGTCTTGAGGCAGAGATCGAGGAAACAAAAGCCTTCTTATGTTTGGGATTATTTTACTTTTCCAGAAGGCCAGCAAAAGGTGAATGCACCCTTAGTTACTTGCAAGCTGTGTCAGCGTGTACTTTCTAGAGGTAATCCTAACAGGAAGTATTCCTTTGGGAATCACACCATGAAGAGACACCTCCAGGATGTACACAGAAGGACACATGGTCATCTTTTTGGAGGTAACTCTTCAGAAAGACGAGCCAGTACATCCACAGCAGCTCAGCCTGGACCATCACCTGCAGGGCTGACTCCTTCTTCTGCAGGTCAGGTGAGCCCTTCATCTGTGGGGGGAGAATCTCCTTTTGCTGGCCCTCTGGAAATGAACCTTCGATTTCGGAAGGTTGATATTCATTGCACATTTTGTAAAGGTCTAATTTGTCATAGGGAGACCAGTGTTTCCCTAGTGAACAACAAAATAGATCAGCACATTTGTAGCTATGAATGATTTTCCCATGCTTCCTTTCCTCTGTCCCTGCATGAACACAACGGTTCTTTTAAGAGCCAACCTTATCTTTCATCTTTTTTTTACATGTTTTTAAAAACTTTTTTTTTTTTTTTTTTACCGTACGCGTACGGTAAGCGTACCTTTTTTTTTATTTTTTAAAAAAAACACTAAAAATCATTTATCACATTACAAGGTCCTTGAGAGACTACAATTATTATTAATGACTTACCATACTCACTCAAAAAAATATTTATTCATTTGTTTTTTTAAAAAAAAGTTTTTAAAATGGTTGTAGTTTCCGAAAATTTTCTATATCGATCTGAAAATAAAGAAAAAAGTATTAATATTTTTAAACCATTTTATAATACAGTACACATATTTACATTTTTTACCAAAAAATATTTTTGCCTTATTTTTGCTGTTTTCAGAATATATTGCATTTCACTATAAATTGTGAAAGCAATTGCATTCATCATTTTACAGCGGGCAAAAAAAATTAACAATCTCAAAGATTGTATTAAAAAAGCCCAGAATCTCTTCTCACTTAAACTTATCATTACAGAAATGCATATTATTCTAAAAAAATATCATCTAAAAACAATACTTTTTTCTTTAAAATACCGTCTGATATGTTTGTTTGAGAAGTATAATCACAATATTATATCTCAAATAACTCCAAAATACATCTGATTTTATTTCCTTTAGGCCAAATAGTATTTTTTTTTTTCCTGGAATAAATTTCCAAGGGAAATCCATTAAAATTCTAAAGTTTAATCTGTCCAGATCTCACCGATTCTCTGTAACATTTTGGTTCACGAAAATTTTTTGAATAATTTATTTAGTCCACAATAGAATTGCTTACTTTTCCACATGGCCAAATAGTAATTTTTTAAATCATTTTTGAAAAAATTTCCAATGGCAGTTCAATAGCATTCCAAAATTTAAAATGTGCAGAAGTTACCGATTATCTCTAAATTATTGGTTTTTCAAAATTGCATTAAAAATTAAAAAAGTCCACATTACAATTGGTTATCTTTCCTTTAGGCCAAATGATAATTTTAAAAATATTTTTTCTACAAAATTGCAATGGTAATCCAGTAAAATGGTAAAATTATTTTGTCCAGATCTTGCCAAGTCTCTCTAAAATTTAGGTTTCAGGAAGATTAGATAGGAATTTGCTAAATCAAAAGGCAAACGTTGTTTGAAAATCAATTGGGAATCATTACACAGTGTCCAGCCTTTTTCACATTTTAGATAAACTGTGTAATGTCCAGAAGTAACAGTAGGTCCATCATGGAAAATTATTGCAACAGTTACAAAAGTTTTTCCTGAAATTGATAATTGCTGTCCTGTAAACTTCTTTATTAAAGTATCCAATTTTGATCCATCAGCTCTACATCGTTGCATCATTAAAATTACATACTGTCCGTATTCCCTTAAAATTAATGTTGATAACATGTCAGAATTGCACTCACCACATTTCATGCTATGATTAGCATCTTTAACTAATTTTGCAAAAGTGACTGTTTTACTCTCTGGCAATGTCAAATAAATAAACCTTTCATTATCAACAATAGAGCCACATATATTATAACAATTATCACAACTATGTTCCCATTTATAAGAGAGACCAAAAAAAATGTCAATGGGAACTCCTTCTTCTTCCACTACCTGAAGAAAATACATCAAAAATTCATGTGCATCTTGCTGTTCATTTTGAGAAAACTGTGTTCGTCCTGAACATACATCTAAAAGTTTTCTAATGTCAGTAGCACTTTCTATTTGAGTTTTATCTTTACTCAGCTTTTGAAAAAGGAGACTCAGCTCTGAACAGAATCTTTTTCCCTGATTTACTATTATCTGCTCTTGCAAACTTTCCAGATAAAATGCAACATTCAGCACTACATTTGCGTAGCAGTTGACACCAGGGGTATTTTCAAAATAACATCCTACAACCTGTTCTTCATTTTCCTTATTCTTTTTGCTTGCAATTACATCACTCCTCTTTTTTTTCCTCCTCTCTACATCTTCATTACAGATATTCTCATTTCTCCTTTTACGAGAAACTACACGTTTCTCCAACACAGGATACTGACCTAAATGAGGAGCATAGCTTCTTCTTAATCTATTATACTCCTTTACACAGTTTGTATCAGCACTAACTTTTGAGTCATCAAAGTCTATCATGAATAAACCAGATAATGTTTTCACTCGTGACAAAGCTACATATGCCATACCTTCTTTGAACACAGTTGAACCAATGTTCACAAAAGCACAATCTACAGTCAATCCTTGAGACTTGTGAATAGTTACAGCATATGCTAGAGAAAACGGAAACTGCTTCCTACGTACATACAAGTCTTTCACAAGCATGAAACGAACTGAACAACGACAAATATCTTTAACTTCTTCTATCTGATCAAATTTTATTTTTAAACATTCAACTCCTTCTTTTTTCTGATAATTAATAAAACCCACAACTCTTCCCATCGCTCCATTAACTAAACCTTTTTCAACATCCAAATTTCTTCTTAAAAATACTCTACAGTTCATGCAAACATATAGATTTTTTTCTAATCCAGCTGTTTTGGAGATGTTCTTCTCTAGTGAGTCCAATTTATTTTTCATTTTGCCTGTTACTGTGACAGTAATTCTTCCATCCTCAATTTTGTCCACTGCTTCCAATTTCCTGATCTCTTCCTTTTCCAATTTCAAAAGCTTCTCATTGAATATTGAGCATTCACGTAGAGTTGGCATTAAGCAGATGACACTTTTGTTTTCTGCAATATTCTTGTATATTTTCTCTGCAACTATTTCTTCCTTTGGAAATAAATTATGTAGCAGCCGACTCTGTAATGCTTTTTTCCCAACTTCTGTGAGTATTCCAATCCTGATATCTTTCAGAATACTTCCATATTCTTCATCGTTTGCTTGCCTCATATTAGTTGTAAGTTCCTTGTACTCAAAGAAGGACCAAATATTTGTATTTCCAATGCTTCCCAATGACTTCTTCGTGTCTTCATGTGTCACAGTATTAAACACTGGTTGTCCTTTAACTGGAGTAAGTTGCAAAAGATCCCCAAAAACTATGACGTGTTTTCCACCAAATAACACGTCATAGTCTGTCTTCAAAATTTGCTGCATTCTTAAATGCACAAAGGCAAGCATTAAGTTTGATACCATGCTCACCTCATCAATAATGAGAACTTGCATCTTCTTCAAAACTCTTGAAACTTCCAAGGATGCTTCTCCAGTTAGCTTGTTGAATTGTATTTTGTTCTCATGCTCCACTGGTAACATTAGCAAACGATGTAAGGTGATTCCTTTTATGTTATATGCTGCTAACCAAGTTGGAGCAGTAACCACACAAGACAAAGTAGAATCCGTTTTTTGCTTTAGGTAGCTTCTGATGACTTTAATTAGGAAACTTTTTCCAGTGCCAGCTTGTCCGCTTACATACATCCTGATTGGATGAAATGATGTGCATGAGCACTCTTTTTTGATATGTAGAAATCCGTGATCAATTTTGTTTTTGATCTCTTCATAAATTTGTTGCTGCTCTTGATTCAGTTGTCTTTCCAAATTTTCTAAGTCTATAAATTCTTCTTGACCTTGATTCATAGCCGTTTCCACTTCATTCATGGCTATTGATGCTTCATTTTCAACGATTGGTTGTCCTAGGGGATCTTGACTGTATGTTCCTGAACTTTGGCTGTCCTGAGAACTGTCTCTAGCTATTTCTGCTGCAATTGTAGTTTCCTGTTCAATTTCTTCATTTAACATTTGCAGATAAGTTGAGAATGTACTGCATTGTATGCTGTCTTTGCAAGCATTAAAAGAATCTTCATAGCTCTGGAATTCTCCCAGTAGTTCATCCTCTGTACGCCATGGTTTAAACAACTGTAAAAGAGCCAAGTAGTAAAATTCTTTCTTGTCGGTAGTGTCGCAACTCAGCTTCCGGTGATTTATCAAACTTCCTTTGGTTTGCTTCACCAAACATCCTTCTTCACCAACAACTTTATATTTTCCACTGTTGATGTCTTCTGCAGCTTTCCGTGAATAAATGTAGTTCTGTAACACTTCATAGAGACACATGTTCTCCAGATGATGACTTCTCTTGGGATAATATGTGTCCAACATGTTTGTTTTCAATATATCTGTACTTTCTGGGTCATTCTCAGCCAAATATTCAATTTCTCCAACAGATTTCAGTACCCGATTTCTCATTGCTGCAAGGCCTAAACTTGCCCAAATTATTCTTCTTGACTTCGAGTAGAGACTTGCAGAAGATAACCTATCTGAACATTCGTAGGATCCAATTTCTCGATGCGATAACATCTTCAAACTGAAACTGTACAGCTTCTTACTGACAGTCTTCTCGTGAGAAATCTCTTCCCACATTTCCTTCAATTCTGTTTTTTCTGATTTTGTAATGTAAGACGTTACATATCGAGCAACAGCAATGGAATTGTCAGCAACATACTGTATATCCATGTTAGCGTTCCACATGGATAAAATGACTGGGTTGTAGTCATTTATATTTTTAGATTCTTCTTTTCTTTTAAGGTTGTAGGTATTCTTAGGTGATTTTCTTGTGATAGTATGTCTCACAGCTGACATAAAACTGTTGACTCTTCCATTTGAAAGAACAGGTCTAGGAAATCCAAATCGACATTTAGTGTAGTATTTTTCTTTGCTCTTGTATTTCCGTCGACAGTATTTTCCACACCGATGACTTTGGAAACGTAGAACTTGCTCCTTTAACTTGTTCTCTTCTGTGCTTTTTGGTATAGCACATGTTGCATATTCTTCAATGTAAGATAACACTGCTTCATCAGTATCTGTTCCAAACTTTGGGGCATCCTTGATCCACAGCAGCATATGAATATGAGGAGCACCTCTTGCCTGGTACTCTTTTCTCCAAAAGAAATCCACTACTTCTCCAAGGGGTGGATTTTTTTTATTGCAGATGAAGGACATCATAGCCTCAAATCTATGATTGAAATATCTGCAAACATTAACCGGATCCAATGAGCACAGTTCTCCTGCTGTCTTGTATTCGATGTTTTTAATGTTTGAATTGGCCTCTCGTAGAAAATCCAGTAAATCATCCCAAGCGTACTCGGCACAGCTTAGGGTAAGGAACCATGTTGGTGTTCCTAAATTGCGTAACATGCATTTTAGTTCACCATGGCGTCGGTACCAATATTCATTTGTCCCACGCTGACAAGCCATCAGATTGATCAGTTGTGTTTCCAAATGATCATCTCGGTGCTGCACTTTCTCCATAAAATCCTTAGCAGACACATTTTGTAAATGTACTCCACTTTTTAAAATGTGATTTACTGCATAAGACAGTGCAGACAAGTCGCTTTCAAATAAAAGATGGAACAAATAAGGAATACTTTGTCGAAATCTGGGATCTTCAGCATATAGTCTTGTACTTCGATACTCTGAAGCTGGAATCTGTTCTGGACGTTCATCGTATCGTCCTCCTTTTCCTTTAGGAAACAGCTGGGGAAAACATCGAGCTTCCAAGCTCTCCTCCCATACACTCACGGGATTTCCTTTTGCTTTCTTCATCTGAAAGAGATCAATATTGTCTCCCATAACTTCTTTCGAATGGAGAGGATGTATGCTAAAATGTTCATAAATTTCTTCTTCCTTTGACTTGTCCACTTTTTCAATTTGTCCAGTTGGTGTTTCTGTGTCTCCTTGTAAATCTTCTTCTTCTTCTTCTTCTTCTATATAAATTGATTCATACCATTTGTTATTTTTTTTCAAATACAAATTTGCTCTTTGTACTTTCCGCACATCTACCAGCTCCTGCCAAATCTCCTTATTCTTTGTAGGTACACCATTAACCAGAATAATTAATGGTTCAGTTTCCAAAGTATCCGCATCAATAGTTTCCATATTTTTTTTCAAATCCAAGGGCAAATACACCACTCTACCTTTTAAACCTCTCAGTAAATCTGAAGGAGGTAATTTACCAGTTTTGGGCTCCATACGTACTATGGTCTGGAACGGATGAACACATTGAATGAGTATAGACTCATATGTATTTAATTCAGAAAGTTCAGCAGGAATAGCATCCAATTCTAAATTATTATGTACAGCTCTGGTCGGCATTCTATTTTCCTCTAACTTGTTATAACAGTATTTACAAATACGCTGATCTTCACCCAATTCAAAACAATTTTCTAGAAATATATATGTGGCAAATTCCTTCCACTTATAATTATCTTCATTTTCACTCTTTCTGTAGAGATCAACATTCCTAGTTTGTTTTCTATAATGAGTTCTGCGGCAACAAATCCAAGTAAAATTTGGTCTTTCATTAGAGACTATTGCAAATTTTGTTATATGATCATTAAATGTGTTACTTACAGAGGGTTCTACATTGTCTTCCACTTCTGCCTCATTTACTGTGTCCTTCTCTGCACTGTTTTGTTCAGGACCAAAGTAACAAAACTGAATTTCATCAACAACCTTCTCTACATCTGATACCGTTCCTCGGAACAGAGCCCTATTCAATTCATTTAACTTTATTGCTGGACTTTTGGCAAAATACAACCGTCTCACAAACTTTCTCATTTCAGTATGATGAACAGCCAGCATCCTAAAATGATGGAAAACACTATTGCACACTTTTCTAGATAGACAAGCAAGAGAATGACCCTGCAAACCAGTATTCTCTCTCACTCTGCATGGATCCAGACTTTGAAGCACCTTAATCTTTTGTTTTACACTTTTTTTACTATATTCTCTTAGAAACTCTCGAAATCTGTCAATAGATTCCTGACGCACAGTGCAAATACTACTACAATTCCAAGTGTACACTGGGGCTTTAGGACGTCTCCCCATTGCCTCATCTGCCATCACTTGTACCTCATCTCTTGGAACCATTATCTCCTTCTCCATTATGCAACCATTTTTTACTTCGTATGAACGACCTCTGGTGTCAACTGCATGCAGCAAACTATTACTTTGAAAATAGCTCTCTTCATTAAAAAAAGGTTCACTACTTGAACTATGCATCCACTTTCCTAAAAACACTTTACAAAAGTTTGTTCTGTTCACTACTCTTTTGCTTTTGCTTTGTGATTTCAGTACATTAACCATTTTATCTAATGTACGCATCCTATTCAAAATTAATATGAATAGTTTCCTTTTTAATTCTAATGCTTTTGCTGCAATGGCTTCAATTTCTTTTTTTCTCTTGTAATATTTAGCCTTTTGCTTATATTTCTTTATATCCTTTATCAAATTGGACATAACTCTTCTCTGAAACATTTTTCTACGTATCTCTTTAAATGCTGTTTTTCTGTTTATGTTAAACTTTTCAATTGCAGAAGGTATATTTGCATTAACTAAATTCTCAATTTTTTGCTGTTCTCTATGTTTTGTTACATTTTTCTGAGAACAGACATTTTGTACATTTTTCTTTGTTTTGAATATTTTGTTTAGAAATTGTTTTTTTTGCTTACCAGAAGATTTTTTCTTTTTCCCAACATCAGCATCTTCTACTAACTTTGGTCCTCCAGTTGTCTTCAAATATAGTTTTTTTTTTAGCGTTTTTTGAACTCGAGATTTTGTAGGCATCTTAAATTTTGTTCACTGTTCTTCAGCAATACCTGAAAAAAACTAAAAAAAAAATCTGTTATTGTATTTAAATATATTACTACATTTCTTTTCACAATAGTCACAAAACGAAATTTCTTTGCCAATTTGAATGCACACAAACTGCTCTTTTTTTTGGGCAAGTGAAAATCTCTTTTACAAACTGTCACATCATGAAACCACTTTTCAGATTTTTTAAAAAGCCCATGTCCACAGTGCTACACTCCACCAAGGGCAACCAGCCTTAGTGATGCTGAATGTATTTGCATTACAGACTTAAACCTGAAAACCCCACTGGCTTGTAAATACTGTGCATGACTATACACGGCAAGGACATGGGTGTGTGCTAAGCCTCTGCTTCTTCCCCCAATAATTCGCTCCCCCTTTCAATCTAATGCAACTGTGAAATCACCAGAGCAAGACGCAATAAATCTCTGCCTATAATTCTTCTATGCACACAGAGTCATGTTTTCACATTAGTCCCAAAACGAAATTTCTTTGCCAATTTGAAAGCACACTTACTGCTCTTTTTTTTTTCGGGCCAAGTGAAAATCTCTTTTTACAATTTGAAATCACTTTTACAGACTGACACATTATGAAACCACTATTTTTGATTTATTTAATTGCACGTGTCCAAGCTGTTTTTTTTTCAGACCACCACCATGTGCATTCTCTGTGACTGCCTACACTCCACCAAGGGCAACCAGCCTTAGTGATGCTGAATGTATTTGCATTAGAGACTTAAACCTGAAAACCCCACTGGCTTGTAAATACTGTGCATGACTATACACGGCAAGGACATGGGTGTGTGCTAAGCCTCTGCTTCTTCCCCCAATAATTCGCTCCCCCTTTCCATCTAATGCAACTGTGAAATCACCAGAGCAAGACGCAATAAATCTCTGCCTATAATTCTTCTATGCACACAGAGTCATGTTTTCACATTAGTGCCAAAACGAAATTTCTTTGCCAATTTCAAAGCACACTTACTGCTCTTTTTTTTTCGGGCCAAGTGAAAATCTCTTTTTACAATTTGAAATCACTTTTACAGACTGACACATTATGAAACCACTATTTTTGATTTATTTAATTGCACGTGTCCAAGCTGTTTTTTTTTCAGACCACCACCATGTGCATTCTCTGTGACTGCCTACACTCCACCAAGGGCAACCAGCCTTAGTGATGCTGAATGTATTTGCATTAGAGACTTAAACCTGAAAACCCCACTGGCTTGTAAATACTGTGCATGACTATACACGGCAAGGACATGGGTGTGTGCTAAGCCTCTGCTTCTTCCCCCAATAATTCGCTCCCCCTTTCCATCTAATGCAACTGTGAAATCACCAGAGCAAGACGCAATAAATCTCTGCCTATAATTCTTCTATGCACACAGAGTCATGTTTTCACATTAGTGCCAAAACGAAATTTCTTTGCCAATTTCAAAGCACACTTACTGCTCTTTTTTTTTCGGGCCAAGTGAAAATCTCTTTTTACAATTTGAAATCACTTTTACAGACTGACACATTATGAAACCACTATTTTTGATTTATTTAATTGCACGTGTCCAAGCTGTTTTTTTTTCAGACCACCACCATGTGCATTCTCTGTGACTGCCTACACTCCACCAAGGGCAACCAGCCTTAGTGATGCTGAATGTATTTGCATTACAGACTTAAACCTGAAAACCCCACTGGCTTGTAAATACTGTGCATGACTATACACGGCAAGGACATGGGTGTGTGCTAAGCCTCTGCATCTTCCCCCAATAATTCGCTCCCCCTTTCCATCTAATGCAACTGTGAAATCACCAGAGCAAGACGCAATAAATCTCTGCCTATAATTCTTCTATGCACACAGAGTCATGTTTTCACATTAGTGCCAAAACGAAATTTCTTTGCCAATTTGAAAGCACACTTACTGCTCTTTTTTTTTTGGGCCAAGTGAAAATCTCTTTTTACAATTTGAAATCACTTTTACAGACTGACACATTATGAAACCACTATTTTTGATTTATTTAATTGCACGTGTCCAAGCTGTTTTTTTTTCAGACCACCACCATGTGCATTCTCTGTGACTGCCTACACTCCACCAAGGGCAACCAGCCTTAGTGATGCTGAATGTATTTGCATTACAGACTTAAACCTGAAAACCCCACTGGCTTGTAAATACTGTGCATGACTATACACGGCAAGGACATGGGTGTGTGCTAAGCCTCTGCTTCTTCCCCCAATAATTCGCTCCCCCTTTCCATCTAATGCAACTGTGAAATCACCAGAGCAAGACGCAATAAATCTCTGCCTATAATTCTTCTATGCACACAGAGTCATGTTTTCACATTAGTGCCAAAACGAAATTTCTTTGCCAATTTCAAAGCACACTTACTGCTCTTTTTTTTTCGGGCCAAGTGAAAATCTCTTTTTACAATTTGAAATCACTTTTACAGACTGACACATTATGAAACCACTATTTTTGATTTATTTAATTGCACGTGTCCAAGCTGTTTTTTTTTCAGACCACCACCATGTGCATTCTCTGTGACTGCCTACACTCCACCAAGGGCAACCAGCCTTAGTGATGCTGAATGTATTTGCATTACAGACTTAAACCTGAAAACCCCACTGGCTTGTAAATACTGTGCATGACTATACACGGCAAGGACATGGGTGTGTGCTAAGCCTCTGCTTCTTCCCCCAATAATTCGCTCCCCCTTTCCATCTAATGCAACTGTGAAATCACCAGAGCAAGACGCAATAAATCTCTGCCTATAATTCTTCTATGCACTCAGAGTCATGTTTTCACATTAGTCCCAAAACGAAATTTCTTTGCCAATTTGAAAGCACACTTACTGCTCTTTTTTTTTTCGGGCCAAGTGAAAATCTCTTTTTACAATTTGAAATCACTTTTACAGACTGACACATTATGAAACCACTATTTTTGATTTATTTAATTGCACGTGTCCAAGCTGTTTTTTTTTCAGACCACCACCATGTGCATTCTCTGTGACTGCCTACACTCCACCAAGGGCAACCAGCCTTAGTGATGCTGAATGTATTTGCATTACAGACTTAAACCTGAAAACCCCACTGGCTTGTAAATACTGTGCATGACTATACACGGCAAGGACATGGGTGTGTGCTAAGCCTCTGCTTCTTCCCCCAATAATTCGCTCCCCCTTTCCATCTAATGCAACTGTGAAATCACCAGAGCAAGACGCAATAAATCTCTGCCTATAATTCTTCTATGCACACAGAGTCATGTTTTCACATTAGTGCCAAAACGAAATTTCTTTGCCAATTTCAAAGCACACTTACTGCTCTTTTTTTTTCGGGCCAAGTGAAAATCTCTTTTTACAATTTGAAATCACTTTTACAGACTGACACATTATGAAACCACTATTTTTGATTTATTTAATTGCACGTGTTCAAGCTGTTTTTTTTTCAGACCACCACCATGTGCATTCTCTGTGACTGCCTACACTCCACCAAGGGCAACCAACCTTAGTGATGCTGAATGTATTTGCATTACAGACTTAAACCTGAAAACCCCACTGGCTTGTAAATACTGTGCATGACTATACACGGCAAGGACATGGGTGTGTGCTAAGCCTCTGCATCTTCCCCCAATAATTCGCTCCCCCTTTCCATCTAATGCAACTGTGAAATCACCAGAGCAAGACGCAATAAATCTCTGCCTATAATTCTTCTATGCACACAGAGTCATGTTTTCACATTAGTGCCAAAACGAAATTTCTTTGCCAATTTCAAAGCACACTTACTGCTCTTTTTTTTTCGGGCCAAGTGAAAATCTCTTTTTACAATTTGAAATCACTTTTACAGACTGACACATTATGAAACCACTATTTTTGATTTATTTAATTGCACGTGTCCAAGCTGTTTTTTTTTCAGACCACCACCATGTGCATTCTCTGTGACTGCCTACACTCCACCAAGGGCAACCAGCCTTAGTGATGCTGAATGTATTTGCATTACAGACTTAAACCTGAAAACCCCACTGGCTTGTAAATACTGTGCATGACTATACACGGCAAGGACATGGGTGTGTGCTAAGCCTCTGCTTCTTCCCCCAATAATTCGCTCCCCCTTTCCATCTAATGCAACTGTGAAATCACCAGAGCAAGACGCAATAAATCTCTGCCTATAATTCTTCTATGCACACAGAGTCATGTTTTCACATTAGTGCCAAAACGAAATTTCTTTGCCAATTTGAAAGCACACTTACTGCTCTTTTTTTTTTGGGCCAAGTGAAAATCTCTTTTTACAATTTGAAATCACTTTTACAGACTGACACATTATGAAACCACTATTTTTGATTTATTTAATTGCACGTGTCCAAGCTGTTTTTTATTCAGACCACCACCATGTGCATTCTCTGTGACTGCCTACACTCCACCAAGGGCAACCAGCCTTAGTGATGCTGAATGTATTTGCATTACAGACTTAAACCTGAAAACCCCACTGGCTTGTAAATACTGTGCATGACTATACACGGCAAGGACATGGGTGTGTGCTAAGCCTCTGCTTCTTCCCCCAATAATTCGCTCCCCCTTTCCATCTAATGCAACTGTGAAATCACCAGAGCAAGACGCAATAAATCTCTGCCTATAATTCTTCTATGCACACAGAGTCATGTTTTCACATTAGTCCCAAAACGAAATTTCTTTGCCAATTTGAAAGCACACTTACTGCTCTTTTTTTTTTCGGGCCAAGTGAAAATCTCTTTTTACAATTTGAAATCACTTTTACAGACTGACACATTATGAAACCACTATTTTTGATTTATTTAATTGCACGTGTCCAAGCTGTTTTTTTTTCAGACCACCACCATGTGCATTCTCTGTGACTGCCTACACTCCAGCAAGGGCAACCAGCCTTAGTGATGCTGAATGTATTTGCATTACAGACTTAAACCTGAAAACCCCACTGGCTTGTAAATACTGTGCATGACTATACACGGCAAGGACATGGGTGTGTGCTAAGCCTCTGCTTCTTCCCCCAATAATTCGCTCCCCCTTTCCATCTAATGCTACTGTGAAATCACCAGAGCAAGACGCAATAAATCTCTGCCTATAATTCTTCTATGCACACAGAGTCATGTTTTCACATTAGTCCCAAAACGAAATTTCTTTGCCAATTTGAAAGCACACTTACTGCTCTTTTTTTTTTTCGGGGCAAGTGTAAATCACTTTTACACACTGACACATTATGAAACCACCATGTGTAACTACAACAAAAACAATTCCCATTTCTATTATTCATTTCTTAAGTTACCACATACATCCCCTCTCAAACTGTAAACTCACCTTTAAAATTAGTTAGTTGTGAAAGAAATGTGACACTCAAACAGCAGATTATCAGAGCCAGGATCTCTGTTGTGTTCACCTCTCTCCTCTCAGCAGAACCAGATAATGGCAAACTTTCCCTCTATTTTTCCACACATATACATGTAAGTTTCAAATCTCAGTGCTTCCCCCTTTTTTTCAAATGTAATCACACATTTCTATTGGTTGAAAACCAACCCTTTTCCAAAAGTACCCTGCCCCCAACTTGACTTCTGCCTAGTACCCTTCCCCCAACTTGACTTCTGCCTGCTACCATAGCAACAGCTCATGGAACACTGCTGTGTGCAGTTAGGTCAGAAGTTCGACACACAATGTTTCAATTCCACAGAGCAAGAGTGCTTGACTTTTCAAACCTAACAGCAAATCCATAGTACTGTTCTTTGGTTACACATTTTTTTGTACCAATACAAAACATGCTTCTATTAATTTTCACATACAGCCTAGTTTTTATTCTGGAATGGTATGAAACAGCCAATCAGTTCTTTTTGTTTTAAAAAAATATGTATGCCTCCATTTCCAAACTGTCTTTCTTTTCATATTGACATTCTACTGAAAGACACCTCCTGAGTGCATCCAGTTCTCCTTTGAAGATGTTCACAGTGTGGATTGTAGGGCACAGCTATGTCTTCTGGAGTGAAAAGTTTGCAGAGAAAACAGATATGGTGAGAGACCTTGCTTTGCCAAATGTAGACATTAAATGGATTGGTCAGAGAGGGTTAAAGTGGCACCAATTGATGCCATTGGTGAAATTCTTCATTCAAATCCAACACCCTGACCTCATAATAGTGCACTGTGGTGGCAATGACCTAGGCACTTTGACTGGGGTAGGTCTGGAAATGCTTATGAAGGACACCTTTGCACAACTGTTTACACTTTTCCCTAAAACTGCCTTTGTGTTTTCCAACATATGCCAAAGGCAAAAATGGAACTGGTCCAATCATTTCTGTCCGCAGATTGACAAAGCAAGAAAGCACGTCAACAAATCTGTTTCTGCTTTCCTCCGTGACTATGGTATGGGTGCCATTTACCACAACAACTTGCGTTATGACATGCAAGACATTTATAGAGGAGATGGTGTGCACTTCAATGATGAAGGGAACAGAGTCTTCCTCTTGAACCTTAGACTCTGCATCGGTACTTACTTGTAGGTACCACTAAAAAAATGACTTCATAAACACAACAGCTCTTTTTAGAGCTCCCTAATTTCTAAACTCTTAAATCTGCTTTTCATTTATTTATTTTTATTTTTTTTACCGTACGCTTACCGTAAGCTTACCGTACGCGTACCCCGTGATTTTTTTAAAAATCAATAAATGTTTTTTTTGTACTTTTCTGTCCTTCTTTGACCCCCTTACAATTGTTAGGGGGTCTGTAACTCTCCTCATTGCCCCCTTTCCTTGTTTTCACTCTTTTTTTTCAGAGTGAAATACACAAAATGGCGGCCGCCGCTTCCTGGTTTCGGCCGATTCGAATGTTTACTAAGATCTAAGAGCCAATCAGAATCGCGCTCGCGCACGCCACCGTACGCTTACCGTAAGCGTACGGTAAGCGTACCGTAAGCGGGCTCAGATATATATATTGATTTAAAGGCTATTTTCTCAGAATCTACTGAACAGATTTACACCAAACCTACAAAAGGCACTTCCTTGACCTAGGGACTACCTCTCTGCCAAATTTTGAGTAATTCTGTTCAGCCGTTCGGGCTGTAGCTCGTTCTAAAGGTCCTATGGAAAAATGCATGGGAAAAACGCGTTTTGGGACCCCCCTTTTATCTCAGCCCCCGCTTGACGGATCCCCCCGAGACTTTCAGGGTAGGAGCGGAGCGTAGCGCCCCACCTATTTTGAGAAATTTGCGAGGATTCGTCGACCGGCGCCAAAGTTATTCAAAATAGAATGTTGAGGTTTTCCTATGGAAACGTGGTCCTAACTATAACTACCTACTGGCGACCGCCAGTAGGTAATATATATATATATATATATATATATATATATATATATATATATATATATATATATATATATCTGAACCAAAGCTTCCTCCCATTGAAGAAAAAGCGCGATACAGCTCCGGGGTAAATTGACAAAGGCTTTATTTTCAAAGGCGCGTAATGCTCATAGTTCCTGAAACGCTCAGGCAGACGCGTTTCAAGCCTCCAATGGCTCTCTTCAGTGCCGGTTTCACGAACTCTGTGCTCTGTAAGGGGGTCCAACAAGATGCAGCTGTGAAATAGACCGCTCCCTCTGTGATGTCGTCACTCCTCCTCCAATGGAAGGTGTGCTAGCCCCTTGAGCTCGCACCTTGCTGAGCAGATGCATGCTGGTAAGTGTAGTTCACATGGAGTATCTGTGTAGTAACAGCGTTTCTCCTAACAACAAGTGATGCCCCAACAAAGTTGGTTGTGTTCCACACGTCAGCTTCAGATGCCCAGCAGTATGAGACAAAGTCTATTGCCAGCCCCTTATCAGGCGAATCGTTTCGCCTACTCTCTCCCCTTGCCGCTTGTCAAACCATGTGGCCATCTGGGCAGCTGGGGGGGCGCCGTGTTGATGCAGTCCATGCAAAATATCCACAACGTGCTGGTCTCTTCACGGTGCTCCAGAACGAGAGGGTGTATCGCTAGTCAGCGACCTGCTTGCTGACTCTAACATCTGAACCAAAGCTTCCTCGCATTGAAGAAAAAGCGCGATACAGCTCCGGGGTAAATTGACAAAGGCTTTATTTTCAAAGGCGCGTAATGCTCATAGTTCCTGAAACGCTCAGGCAGACGCGTTTCAAGCCTCCAATGGCTCTCTTCAGTGCCGGTTTCACGAACTCTGTGCTCTGTAAGGGGGTCCAACAAGATGCAGCTGTGAAATAGACCGCTCCCTCTGTGATGTCGTCACTCCTCCTCCAATGGAAGGTGTGCTAGCCCCTTGAGCTCGCACCTTGCTGAGCAGATGCATGCTGGTAAGTGTAGTTCACATGGAGTGTCTGTGTAGTAACAGCGTTTCTCCTAACAACAAGTGATGCCCCAACATATGTAGATATATATGTGTATATATATATATATATATATATATATATATATATATATATATATATATATATACATATATATATATAGATATTACCTACTGGCGGTCGCCAGTAGGTAGTTATAGTTAGGACCCTGTTTCCATAGGAAATCCGCAACATTCTATTTGGAATAACTTTGGCGCCGGTCGACGAATCCTCGCGAAATTTTCAAAATAGGTGGGGCGCTACGCTCCGCTCCTACCCTGAAAGTCTCGGGGGGATTCGTCAAGCAGGGGCCGAGAAAAAAGGGGGGTCCCAAAACGCGTTTTCCCCATGCTTTTTTCCATAGGACCTTTAGACACAGCTACAGCCTGAACGGCTGAACAGAATTACTTGAAATTTGGCAGAGAGGTAGCCATAAGGTCAAGGAAGTGCCTTTTGCAGGTCTGGTGTAAATCTGTTAAGTATTTCCTGAGAAAATAGCATTTAAAAGCATATATATATGTGGGCGTAGCCTAACCACACATCTCATCCTGAGATCTGATTGGCTGTCAGCACTTCATCCAAGAAGTGTTGGCAGCCATCTTGGGACCAATATACATGATAGCACCTCATTAAAAAGCATTGCAGTTAATAGAAGGTTTTAAGACTTTAGTTACATTATAAATCATTTGTTGATGGTACCATACTCATTTTAGGAATTGTGGTATGTTCTAAGGTGATTTCACCATGTGAAAAAGCCTTCTGCTGGGATATCATGATTGAGAGAAAAATATTTTCTCATGCTTTTACCACAGAGGTTTGGAAGGTGATCTATAGGCTAAACTGAGAGCTTATTTTCTGTAAATTCACATTATCTTTCTCAGTCATGTGAGAATGAAGTCTGACATTCTCAGTAAAACATGTACATCCAACAAGGGCAGAGACTGTCAGTTGATTCCTTTGTGTTCTACTGCAGCTTCCCAGAGTGTTCCAAAGAACTACTAGAGCGCTAACAGTCCTACTTATGATAAACGTATGGCACACCTGAAGCCATCTTGCTTGGATTAAAGTGGTAACTCTTAAAACATTTAATTTAAAAAGGAACAAAATGAGGGGGTTCATTTTTCCATAAAAAGTATGATTAGTGCTGCAGAAAGAAAAATTAGGGCACATTTTGAGTGACTTCTCAAATCCTCTTCTATTTCATTAAAAAATTCTGACATGCAGACTGAAACATGCACTTTCAATACCAGCAGCAGTTTTCCCTGGTGAGCAGTAGCTTTACTACAGTGATCTAATGAGCAAAAAGAGTGCTAACATTCTGAATTTATGGCAAATGTGTGACACATCTGAATGCCTTCTTGATGGAATCAAAGTAAAAAACTGAAAGTATTTCCTACTGAGGAGACAGCAGTAAATGAGGAAATTAGGAAACTTCATAACAAATAAGTCTCCCAAGATGGCCACCAGAGACAAAAGAGCCCAAATGTAGCCCAAATATCACCCAGATGTAGCCCAAATATAGCCCAATGACAGAATGTCCCAGAATGTTCTTAAAAACAACTAGAGCGCTTACTGTCTTCATTATGACAAAAGTATGGCACACCTGAAGCCATCTTGATTGGAATAAACTGGTAACACTTAAAACATTTAATTTAAAAAGGAACACAATGAGGAGGTTCATTTTGCCATAGAAATTATGATTAATGCTGAAGAAAGAAAATGAGGGCACATTTTGAGTGACTTCTCAAATCCTCTTCTATTTCATTAAAAAATTCTGACATGCAGACTGAAACATGCACTTTTAATACCAGGAGCAGACTTCCATGGTGCAGTAGTTTTACTACAGTGATCTAATGAGCAACTAGAGTGCTAACATTCAGAATTTATGGCAAATGTGTGACATATCTGAATACCTTCATGATGGAATCAAAGTAAAAAACTGAAAGCATTTCCTACTGAGGAGACTGCAGTACATGAGGAAATTAGGAAACTTCATAACAAATAAATCTCCCAAGATGGCCACCGGAGACAAAAGAGCCCAAATGTAGCCCAAAATCACCCAGATGTAGCCCAAATATAGCCCAATGACAGAAGTGTGCAAAACACTTATTATTTTGTGTTTTTGCAGTGTTATATAGTGCAGACTTGTCAGGTATTGGAGTGCTTTACATGGGCATTGGTTACATCACACAAGAACAAATTCATTTTGGTTGTAGACATGGGGAGACTAAGTGATTTGACCAGAATCACAGAATGTCGAGCTGAAGCAGAAACTTCAACCTGGTTCCCCAGTTGCAAAGTCTGCAGTTCTGGAAGTAACACCACATCCTCTCCCCTAAGTGCAACATTTAATCAAGTGGTCAACTGGATAAAAAAACATAAAGATAACAAATAATTTAAAAGTGCTTTGTCGCTATTTGAAAACTCAGAAAATATGTCCTTATTTTAGTCTTTTAGAGCACTAACCATAATTTTGATGCCAATAAGACCCTCTCATATATGTAATTTCTAAAGGAAATGCTCTAGGTATTACAGTTTTGATTACATCAAGATGATGTCAGGCGTTCCACACTTTTGTAATAAATATAGAATGTTAGCAATCTAGTTGTTCATTAGGATACTGTTGAGAGGCAGAGGCCAGGGGCACGGACTCTGAAAATTGAAGGCAGGTAGGAGGGTGCAAAGGCAACAATTTAACCACACTGAGCAGGCAGGAAGGGCCGTGGAAGCACAACAGACTATGGAGGGCAGTGGAAAGGGGGGCAGGGGCAACAAACCAACAATACAGGACTTGCAAGAGAGGCTGTTGGAGGGAAGATCTATTACGGGTCAAGGAAGCTAGGGGCGGTCCCCAGATCCCCGGGAGCCACCACAGAACTGAGCAGGAGAGTGAGTCAGGGACAAAAGGGGCACCTTAATTTGAGCCGGGGTGCCTAGGAACGCTTGCTCCAAAAATGAAGAAAACAGACATATGAGACATGGAATTGGAGGCAGAATACAATGGCAGTTTAATGAGAAGATGCAACTTCAAAGAAACCGCAGAATAGAGACATAACGTACAAAATACAGAATCCAGATAATCATACAGCTGTCATAATATTCTCTGTATCTCAATTAATGTACTGACAGAGAGAGAGAGAAAACACATCTATAAATGCATCATGAGAAACAAGTTACACCAAGGAAAATGTTACCTAGGAACACTCACGTTTACTCTTAGAGCAAGCATTCCTGCAATTACAATACAACATCTTTTAAATGCAAAAGTAAAGAGAACAATGGTTAAACATAACATGACATTTCATATAGGTAAAATAGAATAAGATACTTCAAGCAAAGCAGAGCAAGACATTTTAAGCAAAGGAAGACAAGAGCTCCCAGCTCTTGGGGAAAACCTGCACTGCCTGTTAACCTACATACAGACGGCGAGGTAGTCCGTCGATATCTGTGGGTGCTCCCTTTTTATATCATTTTGTGGGCTCCTTTGCACGCTACATCTACCTACGTATGCTACCCAAAAGCTTCGTCTGCAGATTTTACCAGACATTTCGTCATTTACCCACTTAATGCTGACAATGGACTGGGTGAAAAGGTCAGTCTCTCAGGCCAATCGCTTATCGTAAGTTCCATAGAGCAAGCAGAAAATAATGGGTATTGTACGGGAATTCAATATATTCATGTATAAAATCTCCTCAGTTCTCCTAACTTGACGCTCTGCGGTTGCCACTTCCTTAAAAGCGGGAAACCTGCCCAGCAAGCAAGTACCAGTCCAGGATGCAGCCTACTGTATGTCGACAGCTTCAGGGGGATGTTGAACTTTGATACCGAGCACGGAGCACTCGGGTAGGGTGGGGGCTACTAGTTTGGATCAGAAGGCCTCGCAGACCTGCCTTCAGACTGCTATACACTAAAATTGCAGAGCTATGGTCAATTTAACAAAGAGGCCTACATATTGAACAGAAGGGCCTACACAGGGGTTTTATGCTGGCTGAGTGCTAAGGATGTCTCAGGATAATTATATAGCAACACAGGACCCGCTGGTCAATTTAATACGGCCTACAAATGCAGCTGGCAGGGCAAGGACAAGGGTCTCATACTTCAGGTGTGGACAGAACGGGTCAGGGGCCCCCTGTGATACAAAATCTACCCTCCTTCAAGGCTGTGGCAATGTAATAGACCATTGTGGGCAGAAGGAAGAGGCAATGGTAGTACAACCATACATGCCAACAGACCCGATTCAGCCAGGAAACGTCCAATGTTTTTAAGCTCAAATGGGCTTTATTTGATCTGTCTCCTGTCTACAATATCCTCTTTTTCAATGTAACTCAAAGGGGAAAATCAATACCCCAGTTTTTTTTCAAAATCTCCCTCTTACCAAGTTCAAAATGTTCGCAAGTATGGTACATTGGATCATGGAAGGAAATGGGATAGGGACATGGACTTGGATAACAGAGGACAGGAGGGACATGGAGAGGTGCACCAAACTGACCCTGCAGGGCAGGCATCAGGGTTTGCAGCAGCACAATACACCACACAGGGCATGCAGGACGGGAGTGCAGCACAACAATCCATAGAAAGCAAGAGGGAGGGGACAGGACCATGCACATGGACAACAGAGAACAGAGGGGCAAGAGGCAATGGTAGCTAGCTGACCATAATGGACAGACAGGAGAGAAAGCTGCAGCATAACAGACCATAAAGGGCAGGAGGGACGGATCAGGGGCATTACAATGGAACAGACAAGCCAGGAGGGAGGGAGTAGGGCTGGGGGCAAGGGGGCAGGGCAGGAGCAGCAAGATAGCCATGGAGGTCAGGCAGGATGGGCGCTAGAAGCAAGACACACCATGAAGAGCAACAGTGAGACTGTGATGGCATACACACAGACCATGGAGGGAAGGTGGGAGGGGGTCAGGGGCAGCTAACTGACCACACAGGGAAGGTGGGAGGGGCCATGGCAGCACAGAAGACCATGCATGGCAAGTGGGAGGGTTAGTGGCAGCACAATGGCTATGATGGGCAAGAAGGAGGGTGGAGGGGCATGCACAAAGGACGATGGAGGATAGAAGGGAGGGTCAGGACCTGTGCACAGACAAGAAAGTTCAGGGGAAGGGACCTCACAACAGACCACACGGGGCAGGCAGGAGGAGCAGTTGCAGCACAACAGACCAGGGAGGGCAGAAGGGTGTGGCAGTACAATGGACCATGTAGGACAGGAGAAAGAGGATAGGGGCATGGCATGTGGACAGGCAGGGTGGAGGTGGCAGGGACAGGTTACAGTCATCTGACAATGCTAGGCAGGTGGGAGGGGAGTGGCAGCTCAACAGAACACTCAGAGTAGATAGGAGTGGCAGGTCCATGGGACATGGTGGGCAAAAAGGATGGAGCAGGGGCATGCACAAAGACATCGGGACAGGGGGAAGGAGAATAGGGGCAGCAAGCTAAGCACAGAGTTTAAGCAGGAGGTCAATGATGGGGCATAGAATTGGGCAATGGAGGGCAGGAGGAGTGGACTGGTACATCATACTAAATTGAGGGCAGTGGCAGCACATCAGACCATGCATGGCAGGAGGGAGGAGGCTAGTCCATGGATTCACACAACAGAGGATAGGGAGGAAGGGGATGGGGCAGCAAGCTAACTGTTCAGAGAAGGCGGGTATTAGGAACTTTATTGTTTTTAAAACATTGTGTCTGTGCGAACTACTTAAAATATGAACAAGTATGCAGCATAATCTCACTTTTATTCAGGAAGAAGAGGACGTTTGTGACTGTGACTCCGGGCTCACTTGGCAGAAACACCCCCTGACCCTCCACCCCCTATCGCAAAATGTAATGCCCGTGAAAAGGGTAGGTGAACACAGTGTTATATAGAACATAGTCCTGAGAGCACGATTGAAAATGAAAACTAGATATAGTGTATGGTATAAACTATGCACCAAAAAGTGTGATATAAGATGAACCGGGCGTGAAATATAATATGCAATACATTGTGCGCAATGACAGATTCATTGGAGAGCGCGAGATAGCACAGGCACTAGCGCGTGCTATGCGATATGCGCCTTGGAGTGTAATATGCACAGGGCAGTGTTGTGTAACCTAACTAGTCTCTAAAGTTGTAATATAAAATATGTGCTGGGGAGTGTAACGTTGCATATGCACTGTGACAAAGATATGGATCCCAGATTGTAATATGTATGGCATAGCACTGTGCGTTATAACATAGGCATCGAGAAAGGCACGTTAGATGGGGCAATATAACCCGTGCGAAGACAAGTGTGGCATGACATATTCACGGGGTGGTGTTACAGTGCACATGGGCTAGAGAGTGTCATAGCATATGCACTAGCTAGTGGAATACAACACAGAGGTGTGTGGCACTCGGCAGGCAATGGTGGGTGTAACACAGCATTGGGCTCTGTCAGGAGCACGCTGTGACTCTCAAGTGATGTTCGTCCCCTTTCCAGAGAGTAAAATAAAAAGTATTACACATCCGGCAGTGGATGTGTGTTTTATTAACCGTGAGGGAGGTTTCTTGCATAGTTTTGGTCGAATTTTTGTCGAATCCCCTTTGAATGGCTTGGTGTGCATGTGTATTAAATGTGCCCGTCAATAGCTACCCATGTTTGTATAAATAAACGACAAGGGTGTCTACCAGGATTAGGCACGGTAGGGCATCAGACATGTCAGAGCTTCACTAGTGGTGTAAATACATTCCACGTAGATTCATTGCATGCATAGTCGCCTTTTAATGAATATCACGCAAATCGTCATGGTGATAGGTACGTACGGTTTGTCCAGCATGTCCTAGGTGTGTCTATAAATATATATTTTTTTAAAATAATAAAAAACAGTGGCCGGCCCTGGGGATTGGGGTCAAAAAAATATAATTAGGAGACTGGCCCTGGGGGATGGGGTCATCAGGGCCAATAAATTAGAATAAGAAGGGGAACCAAACAGCCCCCCTTCTTAAAAAACTAAAATAAATAAAAGACTGGCATCGTGCCGGAGGCCATGCCCCCTCCGTGCAGCACTCTGCAAACGCGCCCCCAACAGGCATCTCCAGTATGCGCCAGGGAGCTGCGCTGCAGCCAGGTGTTCTGAGGCCAAGCCCCTTTTTACACCTCTCTGCAACGCAGCTCTGTGGCGCTTACTGGAGGTACCTAGTGGTCTAGTTTGACCCTAGGGACCCTTAGGATTCATGGGGACTTAATCTCTCAACTTAGAACAGCCACAGGGCGCGTTTACACAGTGGTGAAGGGAGGGGACGGGGCCTGAGGTGACGTGTGCAAACACGCACTATGGCACGTTTTAAATTGGGGATATAATTTCCCTTCAATACTGAGGGCCCCTGGGGGCTAACTAGCCCACCAAGTGCTTCCAGTAAGCGCCACTGAGCTGCATTGCAGAGAGGTGGTCCAGGCCGTGCCACTTTTTACACCTCTCTGCAACGCAGCTCTGTGGCACTTACTGGAGGTACCTAGTGGGCTAGTTGGACCCTAGGGACCCTCAGGATTCAAATGAACTTAATCTCTCAACTAAAAATGGACACAGGGCGTGTTTACACAGTGGTGAAGGGAGGGGACGGGGCCTGAGTTAACGTGTGCAAAAACGCCCTGTGGCCTGTTTTAAGAGGTAGTTTTAATCCCCATGCCCTATTATACACTAGGGGCTTACAGAGGAGGTCATGCTAATCACAGGGGGACCCCAACGCATAATGTTCCCTAGTGTATGTAGGTGTTTTCACTGTATTCTAAGTGTCTTTTAACATAGCACTGGCTCTAGGACTGGTTAGTCAGACTCAGTTACCACCAGTATCCGTCTGAAAAAGTTGAGGGTACAGGATGATTTTGCAACAAGGCTTCTTTCTGCTCTTCTTTTTGTTCTTTCTGCACGTTATCCTTCTTCCTGCACTTATCTTCGTATTTGAGGACTTCTGTTGCTTCTTTCTGCACTTCTTTTGTTTCTTTCTGTGCATTTTTTCTTCTTTCTTCACATGTCCTATCTCTGTAGGCATAGTTAGAAATTAGCATTTAAAAAACCTTTGAAATTCACAGAAAAAACCATAGGTTTCAGGCACGTTATAGTTAGGAATTAGCATTTAAAAAACCTCAGAAATTCACTGAAAAAACCATAGGTTTCAGGGGTGTTATAGTTAGCTGGACTTTTCACTTGTACAAAACCATTGAAATTCCCCCGTTATAGTTAGTTCAGCTAACTATAACTCGCGCGCCCGCAATGCACTGCTGATGACGTCACATATTACATCACTCATGACATGGTCAGTGACATCACTCATGACATCACTGATGACATCTCAAATGACATCACTCATGACATCACTGATGACATCATCCTTGTGATAGAGTGGCAGACCTCCTCTCACCCTAATATAACCTTTGATACACACATTCAAAAATAGAGACTAAAATTTTCAAAACAATGGACATACCAATACCAGTTACAACAACCTCTTCAGTAATTCTAAGATCCACATACACATCCACTCATTCACCAACAGTCCTATACAGTCACTCATACATGTACTCACTCATCATATGTACTCATACACCTATACATCCTGTTACACAATGCCACTCATCCATAGAGTTACTCACACACATAGTCACTCATGCTAATAAAGAATCAAACATACATTTACTTGCATATACAGTTATACACACACCACCATACTTACTTCTACGGAAACTTACACATACTTAGTCTTTTAAACAATCACTTATAGAAACACATACTTATTCATACAGGAACTCTTTCAATCTCTCACTCTCACATATACTCACATATATACACCAATAGTCACATATACTAGTTTAAAACATATGTAGTTACTCATAAAGACACTATTGAGACAGTCATTCACTCACTAACACACCCATACACACACTCATCCACCCATACAGTCCTGCACACATGCTGTGTTCAACACATACAAACAGTGAGTCACTCATTCATGCACCTATGCACTACGTAATACCCCCCACCGAACCATGCAGACACTCAGACTGATACTCAAAAAACCAACTAATAACCTATATAGACACCCATGTAGCTACTCACCAACCCATGCAGCCACTTATACACAAAGTGAGAGACTGATACAGATATTTACATATTTAAACATTACTCACTAAGCCATGTATTCACTATGATACACTTAATCAGTCAGTTACACAATCAATTTTTCAAAAACAAATCATCCATTTAGACACTTATATACCCATTTATTCTTCCATCGACCTTGAGATATACATATATAAAACATATTTAATTTTCAGAAAAACACACATTCACTGGATGATGTCATCAGTGATGTCATCAGTGATGTCATTTGAGATGTCATCAGTGATGTCATGAGTGATGTCACTGACCATGTCATGAGTGATGTAATATGTGACGTCATCAGCAGTGCATTGCGGGCGCGCGAGTTATAGTTAGCTGAACTAACTATAACGGGGGAATTTCAATGGTTTTGTACAAGTGAAAAGTCCAGCTAACTATAACACCCCTGAAACCTATGGTTTTTTCAGTGAATTTCTGAGGTTTTTTAAATGCTAATTCCTAACTATAACGTGCCTGAAACCTATGGTTTTTTCTGTGAATATATATATATATATATATACATATATATGAATAAGCTCCGCGTGTTGTCGGCTTCCTCCCAAACATGGACACGGACCCAGAATATCAGTTGATATTTTTATTATTGCGTTGCTGCCATAACGTTTTGGCTCCTCCAAGCCTTGATCACATTATCATCATATATATACATATCATTGGTTTAAGTGTCCATGTACAATTTTACAGACTTAAATATTGACCTTTGGCACAGTTATCAACACTCACTTCATAAGTATGCTGTCAAATCAAAATTGCCTACAGTTCTCTGGATTTCTGTTTGCCAGAAAAGGTTATAGGGTAGATAATTAAGGGATTAATAATGTAAAATCCGTTTACTGTTGAGCTTTTTTTGCAATGTAGAATATTTATTGAATGTTGTGACAGTGAAGACTTGACAGGTTTTAATAAACTTGTGAGGTGTTGAAGACCTAAGTATTTTGTCATCGTACAAATGCATATTTTGTGACAATTGTGTCTTTCCTACACAGAACTTGCAAAAGGAGGATGTGGAGACCCAGGAACGCCTGTGTATGGGAAGCGAACCGGAAACAGTTTTCTGCATGGAGACACACTTACCTTTGAGTGCCAGTCAGCGTTTGAGCTGGTGGGAGAGAGAGTGATCACATGCCAACAAAATAATCAGTGGTCCGGAAATAAACCCAACTGTGTCTGTAAGAATGCATTACATTATCTTACTGATTTCCTGACCACTGTGTATGTAAAAATCCAGATATTCCTCTCTTCTGGGGAAACTGCAGCTCAAATATAATCATTTCTTGTGATGAAAACAGTTTTAGTTTATCTATTAATAATTTTACAAAAGGCATGCTAAGGTGTAAGTAATTTAATTTCACTTCAACATTTCAGAGACCTTGACATGGTTGTTTTGTTTACGTCTTCTTAACCAGTGTCTAATTTGATATACATGGATATTCAAATAATAAATTGATTACTGATAAGCATATCATGTTCGAGTCCATCCCACATACCATTCAGCACATCTTTGGCATGATTCACACTTTGTAGTAAGTTTGTAGTACTGCAAAACGTACTACAAAGTGTACGTTTTGCCAATAAATATATGTGTGGAGTTCTCCATCGCTACTAAAGTTTCTGCAAATGCAAGTATAGATTTTAATAGTAAATGTGGGAGGGACACAGGGGAGTGGGTTGGAAAAGTCTTACCACTAAAGGAAATGGGATTAGGGTGGGGGTAAGAGTGGTTTAAGGAGGGTCAGGAAAGGGTTTAGGGAGGGAAGTCAACCACCCACACAAGAGTAAACCAATTGCAATACTCAGGGGGTGGAAACATTTAACATACACTTTTGTAGTAAGTTTACACTCTGTAGTAAACTTAATAAAAACACACACTTAGTACAAAGAGTAATGTATTGAGTTGAATCAGGCCCTTAGTATTTAGTTGAGATACCCTGGGCCTGATGCATATGGCTTGGTCCGAACTGAGGTGGCATTGTGTGCAATAAAAAGAATAGTTTGGAATGTTACCCTGAGTGATTGCCAGTGCTTATAATTATTGAAAGCTTTCCTCTCATCTCTTTTTGTGTGTTTCAAATATAATATGGTCATACACTTATTTTTTGAACCAGTTAATATGTTATATGAAAAGGATTAGATGATAGGAATAGTGATTTTCTGTTATACAATTAAAAAATGTCTGCTCATCCTGTGGTACTTATACCACAAGTAGCAGCACTCCCCAGAGGTGTGCAATTTAAAGTTCAAGCTGCACCAATAATTAAAAAATCAAGAAAAGAACGTAACAAAATTTCCCAAACCAATTTAGAAAACAAAGAGACAATTTTAATGTGTACGAAGACACCAGGATTATCAAATCTGAATAAGGGGCAACCAAAGATATGATTTTTTATATGTTATTAGAGTGCAAGGAAAAGGAACATGCAATTAAAACCAGTTTGGAAGACCAGTACCTAGCTGTGATTTCAGGCAGACCCCAGTAGAGCAGGATCAGGTATATCCAGTAGGTCCCAGTAGGGACATTTTTAGCCTCTGTCTCTGAAATGTTAGAATCATTTAGCGAGGCAAGGTCTGAGGCAGAGGCTAGTTAGTGTCCCTCAAAGTCTGATACGTTGTCACTAAGCAACTGCTGAAGTTGTTTTTCTTGGCATAAAAAACTGGATTGAGAGCACATTGAAAATAATCAGCTCAGGGTCTGCAATCCACAAAAACCTCACTAAAATATTATTGCCTCACATTTAATATTATGTGCCTTATAAACAGAGAACATGACAAGCAGACACACCTTATATAATTGGTGGCAGGGTCAGGGGAATTATTGCTCTGACCCCAACGATTTGTATTTCTGTCTCTTTTCCCTTTTTGTTGCTATTTTAGGCCAGAACTGAGATGTGTGTTAAGCACCCCACAGTTTGAAGACCTCTGCCCTAATTATCCTGTGCTCACCCTCTGGCAGTTTGACATGGAGCAGTCAAGCTTAACTTAAAATGCAATGTGTAAAGTGTTTGTACTACACTTCAAAGAGCAACACAGTGACAGCAATAAAAAATAGATGCCACACCAGTGTGGCAATATAGAGCTTAATTTTGTAAATAAAACAAGACCAAAATGACAAAAATCAGACTAGTAGAAAATTGATATATATGTATTTTAAAAGAATGATTGGCAAATAAGGTTTAGAAGCAATACGCGCTTAAATGGGTTGTCTAGTCGTGCAGGCCAACCATAATGGAGCACAGGTCAGATACAGGGACTCACTTTGTCCCTCTGAACCAAAGAACCTTGATCAGTGCTTGCGTTGATGTTGAAGATGATGTGAGGTACAGCCAAAGTGAAACGTTGAAAATTCTCCACACTTTAACAGGATGCACCGGTTCCAATCATACAAAGGTGAAGATTCACTAGTTCTGACCTATGCAAAGGTGAAGATGTGCCGGTTCCATTGAGAATGCATGGGTTCTGTTTGTAGAAGCACTTTAGGCCTCACTTCTAAGGGTCCAGGAGATGGGTGGCACCACTTGCCAGGGTAGTCTCACAGCTTGTAGAGTTCAGATGCAGGTAGTTGAAGACTCTGATATCCTTGAGACTTAGCAAGCCCTTTGAGTCACTCTGGGTTTATGTTATGCAGGGGCAGTCTTTCTCACCCAAGCAAGAGAACAGTGGGCAGCAGGGCAGCTCAGCAAGGCAAGAGTCCAGCAGAGCAGCCAAGTGTCAGTCCTTCTAGCACCACAGCATTTCATCTTCCTGGCAGAGTCTTCACAGGTCCAGAACTGAACTGGACTCCTGTTCTCAGGGTTACAGTACTTATACCCAGTTTTGTCTTCGAAGTGGGGCACTTCAAAGAATGATGTCAAGTGTACAGAAGTCCTCCATTCCTGCTCTGGCTCCAGACTCTCTGCAGGGGGGTAAGCAGCCCTTTGCAGGTGTAAGTGTGATGCTCTGCCCAGCTCCTCTGAAGGCGCATCAAGACACACCTCAGCTCCCTTTGTGTGTGGCTGTCTAGAGGGAATACAAAAAACTCAGCTGTCACCCAGTCCACACTAAAGAGAAAAGGCAGCAGGACCAACTTGGCTAAAGTAAGTAAATACCAACTTTGCCAAACTGTAACTTGAAAGCCAACTTCATCATAAGTTGTGATTTTAAATTGTGAGTCCAGTGACACCAAACTTGAAAAGTTGATCTCTTTACATTTGGGAGTTATGCTTAAAAGAGTTAATCCCAATGTTAACCTATGGGAGCGATAGGCCTTGCAGTAGTGAAAAACACAATTTTGAGTTTTTCGCTATCAAAACATGTGGGTCATACAGGGACTGCCTTGGGAGTGACATATAAGTATAAAAAGGGAAGGTTTGGCCCTGTCAAGAGACATATCTTGCCAGGTCAAAGTGGCAATGGCTAGACGGCTACTAAAATTGGAGGAACAATGAGTGCTGCAGGCCCACTAGTAAAAACTTAATTAACAGGCCATGGTCAAAGTGTAGTGCACTTTACTAGGGACCTATCAGTAAATTAAATATGCCAATTGGGTATGAGCCAATATTATCATGTTCAAGGTAGAGAGCTCCAAGACTTTGGCACTATTTAGCAGTGGAAAGTCCTAAAGCCAGCAAAAACAATGTCAGAAAAAATGGAAGGATGTTTGTTTTAAGTCCAGGAAAGACCCGGTTTGGCATTTTGGCTGGTGCTTCCCATGAGGAACAGGTTCAAGACAGATTTGCAAATGGCTGGGTCTAAATTCGGGTGGCATTGTGAGCAAAAAACTATGGACTTAACCCAGATCTCTTGACTGAGGGTACATTTTTTAATTTACTCTGCATTCCGTCCTTCGTATGTGTGTCTTTCGTTTTCTTGCCCTAAGTGCACCGAGTAGGCCCTGACGTGGGTCCCGGGCTCACTGTATCATTGGAGTCAAGCTAGCCTGGCTGATGAGGGGTGATTCCTCGAAATCGGTCTCAGCATGGTTGTTTCCAGTCCAGGGAGTACGTGGCTTGGCAGTTTGGGCTGGACTGTTTCCATGAGGAACAGGATCAAGACTGATTTGCATATAGCTAGGTCTAAACTGGGGTGGCATGGTGGGCAAAAAAAGATGGATTTAACCCAGATCTCTTGAATGGGGGTGAATGGTTGATTTACTCTGCATTCCGTCCATCATCTGTGTGTCTTTGTTTTTTTCACCCTAAGTGCGCCGGGTATGCCCAGAAGTGGTCCTGGGCTCACTGTGTCACTGGAGTCAAGTTAGCCTGGCTGATGAGGGGTGATGCCCCGCAACTGGTCCCAGGATGCTTGATTCCAGTCCAGGGAGGACCTGGCGTGGCAGTTTGAGCTTAAGTGTTCCCATGTGGAACAGGGTCAAGGCGCTGATTTGCATATAGCTGGGTCTAAACTGGGGTGGCTAGGTGAGCAAAAAATAACAATGGATTTAACCCAAATTTCTTGACTGGGGGAGAATGTTTGATTTACTCTGCATTCTGTCCATAATCTGTGTTTCTCTAGAAAAATGGAAGGTGGCAGGCAAAAAGTTGGGGAAGACCACCCTGTGGATTTGAGGTGTAACACCTACTTCTCTCCTTACCATCTGAGTAGGAGTTCTAATTTATGATTAAGGCAGCAATGCAAGGTTAGAAAGAACTATTACTCAAAACCAAAGACGCATTCCTGATATGTTCTCTAAGGCTTGTCAGGTAGTAACTTCATTAGAGAAGAAAGTGTGCAATCAATTGGCTGCAATCCTCTCTGTAGGAAACTATGTTACTGGTTGAGGGGGAAAAACCTTAATCAAGCAGCAACCCCAATCTCTGTCAGGGTGAAACACAAGAAACCCCCAAATTAACTTTTGCTTAATCCTCTGGTAGCTTGGCACAAAGCAGTCAGGCTTGACATACAGGTAATATGTAAAGTATTTATGCAGCACTTCAAACTATAATAAATTGAAAACCCAACACAAGAAAAACCCCCACATCAGTTGAGTAAAATTGAATACGTTATTTGAAATCAAAACAACAAAAATCCAATCAGTAGAACCGGAGATATTCAATTTTAAAGATTTAAGGGAAAATAGTGCCTAAAAGTGCAAAACGCCAACTGTGGTGATCTGGTTACTCCAGACCAGGACAAAGTCACATGTTCAGGCTGGATACAGGGACTCAGATAGGTTCACTGAACAAAGTACCTTAAATCCTGGTTGCAAAGTGTTGCAAGATCCCACGTTGTGCAGGAGCGGTTCTGAGGAGTTGCAAAGATGTGATGCAGACACCAAATTGGACATTCCTACTTGCTCCCAGTTGAAAGTTACCACTTATTAGATGTAATAGGGCAACCTAATGTTATCCTACCGGAGAGGTAGGCCTTGTAGTAGAGAAAATTAATTTAAGAATACCAGGAAATGTCAAGCTTAAAACTGCATGTCCAATTTTATAAATACATTGCACCCTTCCCTCGGGGCTATTTAGGGCATACCCTGTGTTGTCTTATATGTATTAAAAAAGAAGGCTTAGGCCTTGCAAAAAGTTAATTTTGCCAGGTCGCAATGGCAGTTTAAACTGCAAGCACATACTGCAATGCCAAGCCTGAGACATGTTTAAAGGGCTACTTAAGTGGGAAGCGCAATTAGTGTTGCAGGCCCACTAGTAGCATTTAACTTATGGGCTGTAGATACATGAAGTACCACTTTACTAGGGGCTTCCAAGAAAAATGTGCCAATTGGTTATGAGACAATTATACCAGGTTTGAAGGAGAGAGCAAAGCACTTTAGCTCTGGTTAGCAGTGGTAAAGCGTGCAGTCCTAAAGCCAGCCAAAATGAAATCAGCAAAAACAGGAAGTGGAAAGCAAAATGTTGGGGAAATCCATGCCAAGGATGCCAAGTCCAATACTCTCACACTCCCCCACAGAGTCATTCACAATTTCCAAAGGGAATCTATCAGTGGAGGTGTACGAGGGCTACACACAGTGCTCTTTTTTACAAAGAGAGAGGCTTGGATTCACCTCAGCTTGTGAGAGAAAAAGTGATGGAATGATTCAACCCAATGTCAGCCTGAGGGACAGATTCAGGACATTCTGGACTAAATTGACAGAGATAGGACACTAGATGATGAGAAAGATGTGCTGGAGTCCAAAAGGCCTCTGTTTGATGGTTACGATCTTAAAATACACCCACTTACAAATAGCACCATGGAGAATCCTCTAGGCTCTGGGGAGCTCGGATGGACCTTTTCCACCGTGTTTAGAATTAGAGCCACCTACAAGGTAAGGTCTTCAAATATCATGGACATTTAGGATTGCATCGAGTCAATGATGAGCCGTTAAGTTTCGTGTAAATGCTTTATTTATCTAAATGGTTAGAATGTTAAGAATTTTCTTTTCAATTTAAAAAAATACAGAAATGTAAAAGTAGGTTGGAATTAGCAAAGAAGACTTTTTCCATAAAGAAACCCAATAAGCTAACTATAGGGCCTATTCTAAATAGGAACCCATAAAGAGTTCTGCTGGAAGAGAGCGATGAATGAAGAGGGAAAGTAGAGGTGTGGTGGTTCTAACTAGCGAGGAACACTTGTTATTATACCCTTTCAACACATGTATTTGTTTTTATTGACACCTTCACTCGATGTCCAATTAGAACAGTTGGTAACGTGGTGTTGTAAGTCATACGATGCATCTTCTTCCGATTCCGACAGTCTGCACTCTCGTCAACTGAACTGATACATTCCTTTGGTACAATTGTAACATGAACGAAGTTTCCCATGAGAACCATCTTACCTAAGCTAAAGATGGATTGGGAGTTTCAGCACAGAAATAAAGGCTAGTCAGCAAATGTAAAAACATATTTTGAGTTAATATTTTAGCAACATTACAAGACTGCATCACCATTTATTCTATTTAGTTTCAATAAGTGTATTATTCCTAATGGAAATTATCTCACAAGAGGTGAGAGGAACTAAATGAACATAATACTAAAGTCAGCACACTTCTAAGATGACATCAATGTTAGGCTGTTGCACAGAACACTTTACTATGGGCAAAGGTGGAAAAGAAGCTTCAGGCCTAGTCATTGCACAGGCTAAAGTATGGTTGCTTGGTGCACATTTTTTAAATACATGCAATTTCAGTAAAGCATTTCTAATAGCATCTCTCACATCGCCCTCCACGCCTCTGCACCAAATTGCCTGAAACCTTATGGCCCTATCTCTTTCTCCATCGTATTCCCCCCCAATCTCGCACTCAGAGCGAAAAGAAATTTCAAACACAGGCTGATAAGACAGCACCTGGAAACACTATTCGCCGACATCTACCACTGCCCCTCCAAAGGCCAGAAGAAAATTTGATCTAATTTTCCACTCCCAGAGCCCCTTGATCTGGAACACCATTCTTAGAACCCACCTTCACGTAACCAAAACTACAAGCACCCCTCTCATCTGCAAAACTGATGTTCTCAATCCCAAACTGCCCCACGTGCAATGGCAACACCTTTGCAACCATCTACAGCAATGGTACCGTCCTGATCCAAGCCAACAACGACAACCTTGACTCTTTGACTCCCTGTTTCCAACGCTACGCAATGCCTTCACTCATTCACACTATTCACACTCAAACAACTCCCTATCCCCCAACTGACCGGCCCCCATGGAGAACTGTCAAACAACCCCAAGACACACTCCACCAACCTAACCCCCTCAGATGACTCCCTCGCCTCCTCCTCTTCGCCCTTGACCCGCACAATACACACTTCTCATCCTTAACAAACCTGAGGTACATCTCTGCTGAGACTCTACAATCCCTTATCAACCTCCACCGCTCCCCCTACACAAAACTACTACCCTCAAGCAACACGCGTAACCATTGACCCGCACACAATAGCTTTAACTTGTCTCCTCCCACCGGCACCACAGAAGTGACTGCCTGATTCACGACGGTACTCTCCACACCAGTTGTCCACATCTATAACCAAGAACAACATAGACAACATTAACACAGTGAGCCACACTACCACTGACAAGCCTCCCTCCCATGACTGCCCCATTCAGGACATTCTGAACCTAAACTCCCCTACCCACTTCCAACAGGAATTTGACTCAGAGACTTGATATGTTAGAGAACCAACTAGAGACCGTGATACAGGAAATCCACAAAATATTAGTGAGCCTCACAACACCTCTGGAATCTATCCAACGCCCACACTCTACACCTATAGCCACCGACAATAAACATACATGTCCTCCCAAGGTCCAATGGCACAGCTGGAACACAACCCCCTTATTGAACCAACCGCATAAACCCAAAAGATCAAGCGCTGCACTTTCCTTGAGTGAAGTGATCGATCTCGCCAAATCCTATGACTCAACTTCATCTATCAACCTCCGGTCCGAGATCCAGGTTATCACGGGATTCAGAAGAGACCGCATCGCACCGAGAACATTGAGGGCTCCAGCCCTCACTAATATCCCCATGGCTCCCCTAACCAAGGAAAGTGACAATAAGGGGTCGATCAACTGCATGCTTATAAACTGTACATCTGCCACCAAACATGCAACAGAAATGGCAGAAACCACCCTCACCCATGACATAGACATCATGTTCATCACAGAAACCTGGTTGAATGAATCCTTCTCCCCTATCATTGACATGCTTGTGCCCCCGGGGTTCTCAATCATCAACAAAGACAGAAAGAACCAGCGAGGCGGTGGGATTGCAATCATCCACAAGAGCAACATCTCGGTAACGGAAACAGACTCCTTCAAATATAGCACATTCGAATATCTAACTGCCACCATCAAGACGACTGACAACAAAGCGCTATACTGCCATCTACTTTACTATCCACCAGGCAACACCACCTTATTTGGGGAACACCTGTACGACCTGATAACATACTGTTCACTCTTGGGCTCTAACAACATAATACTAGGCGACCTCAACCTGCATTGGGATGATGATAATAATTCTCTGATCCAATCCATGAATGAACTTCTACGCAACAACAATCTTATCCAACGCTGCTCAGAGCAAACCCATAACAGAGGCTCCATCCTGGATGCCATCATAGCTCACGAAGATACAGTCACTATTGGCCACATACTGCCTGTTGACTAGTCAGACCACCACATCATTCTATTTCACATCAACCAAAAGATCCATTGCCCAACTCGCACTCAGAACTCCCCCCGATGGGTGAGTGATCTAAGACAGATTCCCTTGCTGACCTGGAAGAAAGGATAAGTTCAATCCTTTCCACTCCCACTGACGACCTATCTACAACAGAACTGACCTCACACTACAACGCAACTATGACCTCCATACTTGACCAAATGGCCCCTTTGAAACAGAAAAGGGTCAGGAACATCTCATCAAGATCCTGGTTCAACACAGACCTAAATACGGAAAGAAGCCAACTAAGAGCTGCAGAAAGACTCCGGCAGAACAACCTGTCCGCATTCCACCTTGATCAACTCAAAAAGAAACGCTGAAAATATAAAAAGCACATAAAGAAAGAAAAAACAGCCTTCTTTTGCAGAGCACTAGACAACACCAAAAATTGTCCCAAAGAACTCTTCAATCTCATCAGACAACAAACTTCCAAGCCCCCCTCAACCTCAGTGCAGGTCTCCAAAGTCTTATGTCACTATTTTGCCAATTTCTTTAACGATAAAATCACCAAAATTGAGTTCTCTCTGGACGACCACCTCCGTCCACCCAGAGAAAGTCTGTCACATGGCAAAGATGAAAGCATCCCACCCAGACACCCCACTCCAAACTGGAAGTTGTTCAACCCCATCCCTGAATCAAAAATCATCGAAATGATTACCAAATCCAATCCGTCCTCTCACATTATGGACCCTATCCCTGCCCAACTGGCAAAAAAACCTCAAACACACCCTAGCGCAACTCTGGACGAAGATCATAAACACCTTCCTGACAACCGGAATCATGCCAGACTGTCTCAAAATCGGCCAAGTCACACCACTACTAAAAAAAATGGGCTTTGGCCCTAATGATCTCAATAATTCCAGGCCTGTATCCAATCTCCCATTGTTACCCAAAATCCTAGAAAGCTGTGTTCTCCTCCAACTCACCCAGCACATAGACAAAAACACCCTGCTAGACCCTCATCAATTGGGTTTCAGAAAAGGCTGCAATACGGAGACAGCAATCCTGAATGTCATAGATGATGTCCACATATCACTCGATACGGACCGATGCTGTCGGCTCATACTCCTGGACCTATCGGCAGCCTTCGACATGGTAGACCACGAATTCCTCATTAATGTACTCAGAGAAAGGGTTGGAGCGGAAGAGGTGGTCTTACAGTGGTTTACCTCCTTTCTGCAGAACCGCTCCCAAAAAATAAAAATTAAAAACTCCACGTCTGACAAGTAGGGGCGTCCCCCAAGGGTCCTCTCCCCATCATTATTCAACATCTACATTGAGCTCCTCACCACCATACTCAAGAAAGCCAACATCCCCTTCCACCTCGATGCAGACGATACACAGATCTACCTAGAAACCTCCTCCATTGGGGACATTCTGAGACTAAACAACACTCTAAAAGAAATCCAACACTGGCCATCCTTCAACCACCTAAAATCAACCAAGACAAGACAGAAATCCTACTCATATCCAACGAAGAGCAGAACCCCCAAATCACAGAATGGCTAAAATCCATTGATGCTCTCAACTGCAATCTCATCCCTGCAGACTCCGTAAAGTCACTGGGAATCACTCTGGACCCAAACTTAGACATGGTCAAACATATCAAGAACACCGCAAAGGGCGCTTTCCACAACCTAAAACAAAATAAAACCTGTCATCCCTCCCACTGACCTCAAACAAGCCACACAATCCCTGGTTCTATCCAGATTGTACTACGGGAATGCAACCCTCACAGGCACAGCAAAATCTCACTTAGCTCCCCTCCGATCAACTCTAAATGCCGTAGCCAGGATGGTCACAGGAATAAAGAAATACGAACACATCTCCCCCGCTCTCAAGGAGCTAAAACGGCTCCCAATCGAAATGCGTGCAAGCTTCAGAACTGCTTGTCTCACACACAAAGCTCTGCACATGGGCAATATGCGCTACCTGGCCTCCAAACCCAACAAGGCTGGGCAGACAACGAATCTCAGAAGTACTAGCACTCTACTTCTCATCTCTCCAAAAACTCGAAAACAAAAAACTTTATCACGCTCCTTCTCAGGGAATGCACCCAAAATCTGGAACGCCTTCCCAGCCTATATCAGGACCAACCCCTGCTTAAAAAAATTTAAAAGCCAGCTCAAAGACCTCTACCTCAACCAATCTTTTCCGAAGAGATAGCTGCCGCCCAACGCAGAATCTTGCTCATTGGAGAATATAGTCACGGTGATATGAAGACTTTTACATCACCTACCGCTTGACTCGCGTCTTTGTTCCCCCCTCCCAGAACAAGATTTGGCATGAAGCAACTTGTTTACTACTATTGTTCTACCTCTGTATTCGTATGCTACCTTTGTCCCAATTCCCTGAATCAAGACTTTTTCATGAATCCATGTGTTTTACTATTGTGTTAATATTGTTTCAATTTGGACATGATTGCGACATGACAAAAGGTTTTAAAGCGCTCCGATACCTCCGGGTCTGGCCAGCGCTATATAAAACCCTTAAAATAAAAATAAAATATATCTATGTTTGTCACTTTTTAATATGTTTTTATTTTATTTACTTATTCTACTAAAAGATATTCACACATTTTATGTCATTTCTAAATATGCATTTTACTAAAGTTAAAATACATTCAGAATTGCAGTGCTAATTTGCTAAAATATGTTGATTTCTAAATGTCCGGTCATTTCTCTCAAGCGTAAACAGAAAGTGGGAGCATGCCAAATGAAAACTTTGCTCCCATTCCTGATCAGCCATTTCAGATTGAAGATTAAGCCTATTCAATAGATAACTATCAGGAATGACAGTGGTGGAACATGGAGGACACAACAACAGTTGTGATTGACTACAGTTTTCCTAAGGGATTAATTCATAAATAGACCATCCTGCATAGCAAATATAAGCTGTTTCACAATAGAGCAAGATGAATGATCACAAATCACCCTAGACTAGACTAGAAAATAATTCCTATTCTTCAAGAGAACAAGCCAAATGTGTAGTATAGACTATCACATCTCAACTACGATGAATTGACCAGCTCTTGCTGTGGGAGATTCAGTGATTGACAATTGCTAGTCTTAAAGTGGGAGTCGAGGTATAGCCACAGTCAAGCTCGGTCGAAGAACTCACATTTTGTAGAAATGCTACGTGTAGAGTCGGACCATTCGACAATTGTATCATTGCCTGGTGTGGTCAGGGCAATTTTAGTCTTTTTGAGATGAAATGAGAGGATCACAAACTCTTCTGCTGTTATAAAAATAGTTTTATGATCTGTATGACAGTACACCTAACACTGACCTTGCTACTGATGACACCTCTGTTGATTTTAAAGGATGGAAGGTTGTGCATCACAATAAAGTTAAATACATGAACAATTAACTCTATTTATTCACTTGCCTTATTCACCAGACTGCCTTCTGTCTAGATCCCTCCAATCAAATTTCTTATGATCACCTTAAAATGGTACCGTGTGCCACTCTCCATACCTAGTAGTATTGTACAAAGCATGATTATTGCTTATTTAGTGGCATAGCTGCAAGCCCTGTGCGCTTCTGGAATGTCACTTTTTGTGATTTTGCAGTGAACACAGGGCTTAGCCATATCTACATGGCCAGGTAAAGGCATGCTGCATGGCTTTTAATGGCCTTGTAGATATGGGTACGGCAAAGTAGCGCAAGTCTCTTCCTTGCCTTACTCTGCGGCAAAGAGGCGTTCCATGGGCGTTGCTGCGGGTGTTCCCACGCAACACCCATGGACTTTGACCTTGCTCCAGATTTACAAAATATCATAAAATTGGAGCAGTGCCAAAAACATGTGCCTCCCTAGAACAGGCATAACGAGGGGGCATTTTTACAATTCTCCTCGTTTATTCCTCTTTCCATGTGTGCTGCATTCTGCAGCACACATGAAAAAAGGAAAATGCCTCCAATGATTTCTTTGAGGAAGGTATCCCTTCCTGCACAAAAACAATCCTGCCAGCAACACAGACACCCTTGCACCATGGTGCAAAGGTGCCTGCATTGGCGCACGGCTGCTAATTGTGCACCAGCGCTGTCTGACTGCTCTTTCAAACTGGTGCAGGACAGTGCAGCAAAATGACCCTACGCCAATTCCTTGTAAATATGCCCCTTAGTCTTTCAATAATTACCAGTATATCATGCTTTTATTGATCATATTTGGTCTTTTCTTTGGTTGCCTTTTTTTCCCTTTGTTCTTCTTTGATTTGAAAATGGCTAATGGGCTTGGTATTGACAGCCCCTTCAAGCACAATGTTTGTTTGGAACATTATACATATTAATTCGAGTGAGTAAGCTGTAACAGTGCTCCAGGCAGTTCTGGCTGCTACCTTAAAAAGCTTCCGGAATGTAGTTGGTACTAAGGTATTACTGTTCGCGTGGCAATATTGTGATTGGGTGTCACTACCAGAAGGCAGTATGTTTTTAAAGACAGTGGTGAGGGTACAAAATCTGGAAGATTTAGCAAGCTATACTAAACAGGAGACGCATGTTCGTCTCCTTTAAAAGTGTTATCACTGAGCACGGATTGCAATCCTTATATCAGAAGTAGCAAACGAAACATATGAACGAGTGTCTGAGGAAGTACAAAGGGTTATTTAATAAAGTCAATAAAACAGCCTTGATGGTAGTACGTCCGCCGTTTAACGCATGGGTATGAATAGATGGATGGATGGCAAAGTATAGTCTTGCACAGGCTAGCCTAATACCTACTCTGTGTAATATGTCTCGCAGTTTACAATTATTGTATACATATTGTATACATTGAAATTGTATTCCCAGTTTTGCATTTCAGTAGTGATTTTTTGTTAGATTCCCATTGTATTAATGTATGATTTAAAAATCTAGACACTTTTTAAATCGTATATAGAAACGCCGAAATATCAGACTACATAGGAAGGTTGTGCTTTTAGTAAAAATACAACTTGAATGTAGTGAACTCCCTGGATGAGCAAAGGTTCCAGACCTTATTTTCAAGAATTCTTCAGGAGTACTGCACAGTCCAGGACACACAATTTGAACCACCTTACAATCATGCCTTCTAAGTCGAATGTTCTTTCTTTAATATTTTCTCTAGCATTAAAGTCTCAAAATGACCTTTCACAAATTTCTGCTCATCTTCCTGTTTCCTCTACATGATGAATGCCCCTTTCCAAAAATCAAATCACCATTGTTGGCATACACCACTACGCATCTGTGTATGAGATGACTGTGCATATGTCATCTGTTTCAATGAGCAAAGAGTGGGAGCAGGCAGAAACTAGGACTCACTCTAAGGGAGTTAATGTTCGTGGAAGGCATGATCAGTCGCAACAATGATACAGTGAAGACAAACTATTCTAGGTGAAAAGCAGGGTTAAAACAGTTATAGAATTGAAGTAAACAAATACATATATTAAAATCCATGTGTAATAAACTTAACGTTTTATAATTAGAGTCTGTGCTTCAACTTATTATACAGGAATCAATGCAACTCTGGGTGAAATTGAAATATTCCAGGAATACCTCTACTGTTGCTAAATATTTTAATGGCACAAGGACGACGAGGTGGGCATTGGGAGAGTAGAACCTTGAAGGGCCAGTTGTCTCAATACTTTACTGGTTGTATTTCCAAAACATCAGAAAAGATGATTGAGCACTGTTGACATTAAAATGCCTATGTTGCCTAAAAAGGCACAACTTGCCGCCAAATCATGGTCTGTGGGTATGCTAATGGAGTTTCCTTCAGTTGGATCGATGTGTCTCACGTTTAGACATTGCAACTTTATTCAGCTAATTTATTGTTGCAGGCTGAGACTTAAGAGGTCCCCATTCCATTGAACAGGTCTCGCAGAACCATCAACATTAACCCAAATTGTTCCACTCACGTTCACGAGATCAAAATTGCTCACATTTATCTTTTATGCTGCTCTCAAGCTAACAGCTCTTCCCCATGAGGAAAGTGATACAGATTCTCCCTGAAACCTACAAGTTTAGGTCCTATGGCCCCTGGATTTCAACAAGACCCTGGTTGACGGTCTCCTTGACACCATACAGTCCCTCTAGAACGGCAGCCTCCCTGGTAACCTCCTTAGTTACCCCATTGATTGCTGCCTTTCTAGGAGGGATTCACCTACCATTAAGGTCACTGTGACCACCACAGATGCCACCCTCCTGGGCCACCCACTGTCTCCTAGTGCTGAGGGGGTCTTCTGTAACGCCCCACCCGCCCCCGTATGCTTTCAAAACTCTGGTGACAGTTTCATACGTGCCAAGGAATTGAATAATCATTCAATCACTTGCATGTTAAAAGTGATGCAGCAGCTGTATGGCCATGGAAGCCACCTCATTCCTCGTCATTCTCTATCCTTCCGAAATGTCTCTGTTCGGAGGGCGTGGTTCCTCCCTTCTCAACAGGGTCCAACTTGCAAATAATTCTGAATCATGTTTCTTGGCTCACACCACCCTTGTGTTCTCCACTGGAATATGTACTTTAGATGTGCACTCTACAAATATTCATGCATATGAAGAAGTATGCACCAGAACCTTGTCGAAGAGTTGTGTCAATATCCATATGTTTTTATGCTATCTAATAAAAGGAAAGCAAATACTTAAGCTTAGCTCCTACCAGTTTTCCTGGTAGGTCTAAATACCTCCGGTCCTCAGAACCTTACAAGAATAGCACATAGGTGTCTTGACATTTTTTCAGCAGTAAGGAAACATGCACATTTGAACACTGCAAGTGGCATATATAAGTACGGTCGTATTTCTTAAATGAGCGTGTTTACTAAAATGTAAGTTAATTGAGATACAATCAAAATGCGTGTTTAAATTCTCGTAGAACTGTTTTAAACCTCCGATTAATGTTACCCGTGTGTAAAACTCATATAAAACAGATTTTTGTTGAAATATATATTAATGATACAAATGAAGAGTTTTTCAAAATGAGCTGTGCCATCGATCTTGCAACAGAGTAATACACGATTATTATCTGCAGTGAGAAAATCTGTTTGTCTCTTTAAAAATGCATTTAAAATGTTAGTAGCTAGAAAGTAGGAAACAAACAGAACGAAGACAATATGCACTAATTACCGCAATTAACCTAATTAAATATCTTCTATGCAGTCTCATGCTTCTTCAACTTCACAACGCCATCTGGAATTATTCTCTCGCCGAACTACCCCGACGAGTATGGAAACAACATGAACTGTGTCTGGCTAATAATCTCAGAACCTGGAAGCAGGATTCATTTAATTTTCAACGATTTTGATGTGGAGCCACAGTTTGATTTTATCTCAGTAAAGGATGATGGCATTTCTGATTTGCCAGCCCTTGGCACTTTCTCTGGCAACGATGTTCCTGCTCAAATTGCTAGTAATGGGCATATTGTACGGCTGGAATTTCAGTCAGATCATTCTACTACCGGAAGAGGCTTCAATATCACTTACACAAGTAAGTCAGTGTTAATATTTCAAATCGGTTTTCAGATAAATGTGTGTATGTTCTCAAAGTAGTCACCAACAAAACAAAGGTCTAATTCAGACATGTAGTCACACACCTAGTTAAATGTTGATGTGAGAAGAGCACCGAGGGCAGTTGCAAATTCAAGGTGTGGTTCACAATTTTAACTAGCTGTTGGATTCCAGTTCAAACTTGAAATTGCATTATTATGGTGTGCACATATCTCAGCGTGAAACGGTGTGGGGATTTCAGTGCAGCGAGTGGCGGCTGGCAGGGGTCAGGGATGGCAGGCTGGGAGGGAGCAAGGAGACAAATAAAAATCACAAAAAGTCCACATAACTTTTGCCGACTGGGTGTCTCTCCCCTTCGGTCCATCAGCACCTTCTCCTCTGCTTCTGTAGTAGAAGGAAGCAGGAAGCACACAGGCTCCCTCCCATAAGCCAATCACAATGCTGCAATGCACCATTGTGATTGTGGTGGTTCGGCGCTCAGACAGGGACTGGGAGGCTTTGCATGTTCCTCACCAGGCTCTGCAAAGCAGGCCTAGTGAGGAAGATGCAAAGTAGCCATCATGCTCATTTGGAGTGGTCAAACCACTCCTACCCTGTAACCCAGCCCCACCCGTCCTCACCGAGCCCCGTAGTGAAAAATAAAATAATAACCAGGTTATAATCATTTTATTTTTCTTCTCCTAAAGCAGCAGTGCGGCAACGCTCCTCTACCTAAGCAGATGAGCTGCCATTGAGGGCAGGGGCCCTAGAGCAAGGCTGGTCAAAAAGTTAACAATGAGAGCAGAACCAGAGGATAGGCGAGGGCCAATTCTGGCTCTAAGAGTCATGCCCTGAAAATATTTGGCATTGAAATCATACAACAAACTTCATGTTAGAAAATAGTATGGTGTCTTCAAAATGTAAAATAGCATATTTCTTAAACACGCAAAAGCATTTCAACTTAATATACCAGATAAAGGGGCATATTAACAAGCCAGGCGATGGGCTTCACGTCTAACATGGGCTTCAATTGGAATTCCATAGAGCATATTATCAAGCCCATTATCGCCGTTTTAGCGGCAGTTTTCTGCCGCCAAAGCGGCGATAATTTTATCGCCTGGCTTGTTAATATGCCCCTATTTCCCTGCACCAAGAAGTACTTTTTAAAGGTGAGCAGAAATGGAGAAACATTCCTGTCCTCGCTGTGATGAAAATGCTATTCATGGACTAAGAGCTATTCGTGAAAACCTGTCATATGTGCCCAATATGTGGCCTAGGGCTCGGTGTCAAATGTGATTCTGTAACATGTTACCAAATCACAATTTGGGTTTCATAAATAATACAGAATCATTTTTGGTAAGAGGCATGAAAGGTCGCCCCTTGCAAAGACAGATTCCTTAACCTATGTATGGGACCAAAATCTGATTGCAAAACATCAATATTATGTCACTAAATCCAAATTGGTGATAACCATTCGTAAATAAGAAGGGTTCCCCTTTGTAAATTACCTAAAAATGATTTTTAGGAGCCACCAGGGATCCACGGGACCACTGCCTGCTCGAGAAAATAATTCATTAACTATTTAAAACACATTTTGTCTTCCTTTTAGGAAAACGGGCTTCATTTACAAAATATTTGCTTTATTTAAAAGCAGTCACAGACATGGTGGTTTGCTGACCCCTTAAGTCCACCATGCCGCTGACTGTAACCAAACGTAGTGGGTCTTAATTTGTAACCTCCCTCATTAATGAGGTTGGTTGAATTCTGTCTCATTACAAATCGGTATATGTGTATTTGGTTCACAAAATACGAATGCATTTGCACTCCCTTAAATTAAATCCATTTTAGTATATTCCTAATAAGAAATGGGTGATGGGCCGAATTCGTATTTTATTTTTGTCAGTTTCACATAGCGCAAACCTTGCCCACAGATATAGGAGCACTTCACAAACGACACAGACTGCTTTACACATTTTGTTTATGAAACAATGACTTGTTCTAGGATTTACAGGTTGTTGAGCCAAGTCCAGGATTGTACCTGGGTCCCCATGTTACATGGTCAGCATTTGTAGCCACTAAGCCACATGGCCTCCTGTGAAAGCATGGATCATCCTGGATTTGAGTTTCTAAGTGGGCCTCGTGCTGGGACTGTGCCAAGCACCTGGTTAAGCCTAGCTTAGCTTTCAGTGGCTCACCCACCTTAATGAGCACCTGAAAAATAAGGTGATAACCAACATTCCCAAAAGGTTGTGATTTTCCCAAAAATGTGCATATATTCGGTCACACTTAAATAGGTTGCAGAAGTAAATCAGTATTCAAGGACGTAAAGGAAAGGCAAAAATCCTAAAATAGACAGAGGTGTTGAGGAAGGAATATTTCCTCAGCGAGAAAGTCAATTCTCCACAGAGAAAGAATTACAGATTACCATATTCAGAAATATACTAGATAAATATCCAATGTTCACATTTTTATGTACATAGGTACTCTTTAAAAGATACAGCCACACAAGCATACTCCTGAACTTTTTTGTGAATTTTAAAAATGTCTGAAATCTGATCCAACCGGGGCAAGGTTGCAACTGTATTTGTGAATTGTGCATATTGCTGTGAAAATGCTACCTTATCATATGGATTATATTTGACCTCTAGAGTTGTATTAAGTGCATCACAATAAGAAAATATAATTGGTATTCCTTGAGTATTAAGAACTCATTTTAGAAAGCGAGATCACTACATCAGATTGTGTTTCCAGCGATGTGAAGCTGTTGCCAGGACCTCTTGTGCCACACAGTGGTGTTCTATAGTTTCTCTTTATTGAAAGTTTTCTATACAATGAAAACAACAATTAGGATCTTGTACATTTCCATATACAGGGCATGTGCTACTTACAGGTATGTACCATGACCATGCCAGGCAGTCTGAGTAGGAGTCATGTCCAATCATTAACAGAAAACGGTACAGAAATAATGGCAAACAGCAAAACATGACATGTGGGGTGCAGGAAAGATGCATTGCACTTAGCAGTCTGTTTCCAGCACTGTTGTTTGTGGGGGACACATCATTGAGTGTTGACAGTGGTGGGTGTTTTGGCAAAGGGATAGATACCAAAGCTAGCAGACACCACCAACAACGGGCTCACCCGAGGGGCTTGGGGAGGCAAGGGTGGTCAGTTTTCGGTTATGGCAGCCCCAATCTGAGTCCAGTTCAATTACCAGTAATGTTACCTGCCACACATTCATTTGTGTGCCCTATCCAGCATGAGAGAGCAACCACTGTATCCTTGGACCGTGCCCAGAGGTGGAGCTCAAGTTTCTGCACCAGTATTAGGAGAGGAAAAGCTGCTTTCCTGTGCTTGAGGTTACTTGCTTTGCCAGGGCCAGATTGATTAATTTACCACAAGCTTTTCCTGCTTGGTGCGGGGCATTAGGCACAGTAGGTATTGGTGTTCTATCATAATAGAGAACTTTTTGTCACATTTAATTGATTTGTCAAAGGTTCATTACAGGTGTAGTGTTAGTGTCTTAGAAGGTAGAGTTTGGATAACTGATTTGCTTTATTAACATTTGTAAAACATAAAGACAGTGTTACAGACTATCAGCTTACTCCCTGGATCTTAGCAAGGTTCTTCACAGGTAAAATTTATTCCTGAGATCACATACCATATAGATTTATGTAACCTCTTTATTTAAAGGCTGAAACTAATTTAATAGGAATATTTCAGTTATACAATACCACTTGACCATTTATCATCCATCCCACAAATCGTCTGCCTTCTACGAACTCTCTTAAATAGCCAACACCCTGAGCTCACTCAGAACCACCTCCTATGAAGATTAGTTTCTATATTCGTCCACCAATAAATCTTTTCAAAAAGATTCCTTCAGACCACTCTTCAGACTTGTCACTCCTTTTGACAGTCAGGAAATCATCTTTGATGGCCATAAAACGGGACTGATCCTCTCTCTACAGAAGGAACTTAAGCTGGAAGAAGATGATCTAATCATTTTCTGCCCATCACCCATTTGCCCTGTATAGTAACAATCAATGAGAATGCAGTCTCCAACCAGATACAGGAACTACTTTAGAGTTTGACAGATGGGCACTCCGTCACGAATGTGACACATTCCGGTCTCCCTTATTATAAGTGTATTAAGATAAAATGCACCTGAAATTAAGCAGACAGGATATCTATCACATTTGTGACAAAGTACCCATCTGCTAATCTTTAAATCAAGCCCACAGTCTTTTTATGAAAGTCAAATCTTCCGGCGGGGCAACATCCAAGATGGTGGCCTGCAAAGGTCTCCTAAATGCTGAGGTGCTTTTGGGTATTAGCCTAACAGCTAGAGTGGTCGACCTCGAAGCTCGGGAACCAGGTTCAAGTCTAGGCACTTGACATCCTGTGGTTCTGGGCAAAGCACTTAATCTACATGTGCCTATCAAAAATTAATATATCCATCTGTAAAGCAACTGGTGCTCATGTAAAGCATTCTGATACCTTCTGGTCGAGTTTGTGCTATATAAAACACAACAAAAAAAATGGTGTAGGAAGAATGTATCGACTAAATCAGCCCAGTGCTACAAATTGAACAAAGGACACAGCAGAAGACAATGTGCATTAAGCACAGAGCCCTCAGGGTGCAAAGCTATCTAGCCATCTAAAGTAAATGATACAATATATTTCATGCCTCCTCAACCGTGATTCACAATATATTGCTTACGAATCACGTAGCCTATTGTGACATTGTGCAAGTAACATAAAAGCAAGAAATGCAACTTTGAGTTTTTAGTTTGGGCCAGATAAGCAATCATATCCACTTCAGAAAGCTTCAACAACCCATTTGCTGATAAGTGATTTTGTATATTTATTCCGCACATGCCTTCTTTATATTTTTTGCTATTGAACTTACTCTATTTCAATCATCTGACTTTTTTGTAAAAGAGCTCCAAGGGATCCACAATGGGTGCAAGAGGGTTCAAGTAACACCATTTACTTGCTATAAATCTATGAATAATAATATCCACTTTTTTTTTTACAGCATTTGGCCAGAATGAGTGCCACGATCCTGGAATTCCCATGAACGGACGGCGTTTTGGCGACAGATTTCTTCTCGGAAGCTCTGTTTCTTTTCATTGTGATGAGGGTTTCATAAAAACTCAAGGATCAGAGACAATTACCTGCCTTTTACAAGATGGTAATGTTGTATGGAGTGCTACCGTGCCACGATGTGAAGGTGAGGAGGAGGCAGGCAAATAAAGCCGACTTGTGTAATTTTAAAGATGTGTGTGTGTGGATGTGTGTGTGTATATATATATACATATGTATATATATATATTACCTACTGGCGGTCGCCAGTAGGTAGTTATAGTTAGGACCCTGTTTCCATAGGAAATCCGCAACATTCTATTTGGAATAACTTTGGCGCCGGTCGACGAATCCTCGCGAACTTTTCAAAATAGGTGGGGCGCTACGCTCCGCTCCTACCCTGAAAGTCTCGGGGGGATTCGTCAAGCAGGGGCCGAGAAAAAAGGGGGGTCCCAAAACGCGTTTTCCCCATGCATTTTTCCATAGGACCTTTAGACACAGCTACAGCCCGAACGGCTAAACAGAATTACTTGAAATTTGGCAGAGAGGTCGCCATAAGGTCAAGGAAGTGCCTTTTGCAGGTCTGGTGTAAATCTGTTCAGTATTTCCTGAGAAAATAGCATTTAAAAGCATATATATATGTGGGCGGAGCCTAACCACACATCTCATCCTGAGATCTGATTGGCTGTCAGCACTTCATCCAAGAAGTGTTGGCAGCCATCTTGGGACCAATATACATGATAGCACCTCATTAAAAAGCATTGCAGTTAATAGAAGGTTTTAAGACTTTAGTTACATTATAAATCATTTGTTGATGGTACCATACTCATTTTAGGAATTGTGGTATGTTCTAAGGTGATTTCACCATGTGAAAAAGCCTTCTGCTGGGATATCATGATTGAGAGAAAAATATTTTCTCATGCTTTTACCACAGAGGTTTGGAAGGTGATCTATAGGCTAAACTGAGAGCTTATTTTCTGTAAATTCACATTATCTTTCTCAGTCATGTGAGAATGAAGTCTGACATTCTCAGTAAAACATGTACATCCAACAAGGGCAGAGACTGTCAGTTGATTCCTTTGTGTTCTACTGCAGCTTCCCAGAGTGTTCCAAAGAACTACTAGAGCGCTAACAGTCCTACTTATGATAAACGTATGGCACACCTGAAGCCATCTTGCTTGGATTAAAGTGGTAACTCTTAAAACATTTAATTTAAAAAGGAACAAAATGAGGGGGTTCATTTTTCCATAAAAAGTATGATTAGTGCTGCAGAAAGAAAAATTAGGGCACATTTTGAGTGACTTCTCAAATCCTCTTCTATTTCATTAAAAAATTCTGACATGCAGACTGAAACATGCACTTTCAATACCAGCAGCAGTTTTCCCTGGTGAGCAGTAGCTTTACTACAGTGATCTAATGAGCAAAAAGAGTGCTAACATTCTGAATTTATGGCAAATGTGTGACACATCTGAATGCCTTCTTGATGGAATCAAAGTAAAAAACTGAAAGTATTTCCTACTGAGGAGACTGCAGTAAATGAGGAAATTAGGAAACTTCATAACAAATAAGTCTCCCAAGATGGCCACCAGAGACAAAAGAGCCCAAATGTAGCCCAAATATCACCCAGATGTAGCCCAAGTATAGCCCAATGACAGAATGTCCCAGAATGTTCTTAAAAACAACTAGAGCGCTTACTGTCTTCATTATGACAAAAGTATGGCACACCTGAAGCCATCTTGATTGGAATAAACTGGTAACACTTAAAACATTTAATTTAAAAAGGAACACAATGAGGAGGTTCATTTTGCCATAGAAATTATGATTAATGCTGAAGAAAGAAAATGAGGGCACATTTTGAGTGACTTCTCAAATCCTCTTCTATTTCATTAAAAAATTCTGACATGCAGACTGAAACATGCACTTTTAATACCAGGAGCAGACTTCCATGGCGCAGTAGTTTTACTACAGTGATCTAATGAGCAACTAGAGTGCTAACATTCAGAATTTATGGCAAATGTGTGACATATCTGAATACCTTCATGATGGAATCAAAGTAAAAAACTGAAAGCATTTCCTACTGAGGAGACTGCAGTACATGAGGAAATTAGGAAACTTCATAACAAATAAATCTCCCAAGATGGCCACCGGAGACAAAAGAGCCCAAATGTAGCCCAAAATCACCCAGATGTAGCCCAAATATAGCCCAATGACAGAAGTGTGCAAAACACTTATTATTTTGTGTTTTTGCAGTGTTATATAGTGCAGACTTGTCAGGTATTGGAGTGCTTTACATGAGCATTGGTTACATCACACAAGAACAAATTCATTTTGGTTGTAGACATGGGGAGACTAAGTGATTTGACCAGAATCACAGAATGTCGAGCTGAAGCAGAAACTTCAACCTGGTTCCCCAGTTGCAAAGTCTGCAGTTCTGGAAGTAACACCACATCCTCTCCCCTAAGTGCAACATTTAATCAAGTGGTCAACTGGATAAAAAAACATAAAGATAACAAATAATTTAAAAGTGCTTTGTCGCTATTTGAAAACTCAGAAAATATGTCCTTATTTTAGTCTTTTAGAACACTAACCATAATTTTGATACCAATAAGACCCTCTCATATATGTAATTTCTAAAGGAAATGCTCTAGGTATTACAGTTTTGTTTACATCAAGATGATGTCAGGCGTTCCACACTTTTGTAATAAATATAGAATGTTAGCAATCTAGTTGTTCATTAGGATACTGTTGAGAGGCAGAGGCCAGGGGCACGGACTCTGAAAATTGAAGGCAGGTAGGAGGGTGCAAAGGCAACAATTTAACCACACTGAGCAGGCAGGAAGGGCCGTGGAAGCACAACAGACTATGGAGGGCAGTGGAAAGGGGGGCAGGGGCAACAAACCAACAATACAGGACTTGCAAGAGAGGCTGTTGGAGGGAAGATCTATTACGGGTCAAGGAAGCTAGGGGCGGTCCCCAGATCCCCGAGAGCCACCACAGAACTGAGCAGGAGAGTGAGTCAGGGACAAAAGGGGCACCTTAATTTGAGCCGGGGTGCCTAGGAACGCTTGCTCCAAAAATGAAGAAAACAGACATATGAGACATGGAATTGGAGGCAGAATACAATGGCAGTTTAATGAGAAGATGCAACTTCAAAGAAACCGCAGAATAGAGACATAAAGTACAAAATACAGAATCCAGATAATCATACAGCTGTCATAATATTCTCTGTATCTCAATTAATGTACTGACAGAGAGAGAGAGAAAACACATCTATAAATGCATCATGAGAAACAAGTTACACCAAGGAAAATGTTACCTAGGAACACTCACGTTTACTCTTAGAGCAAGCATTCCTGCAATTACAATACAAAATCTTTTAAATGCAAAAGTAAAGAGAACAATGGTTAAACATAACATGACATTTCATAAAGGTAAAATAGAATAAGATACTTCAAGCAAAGCAGAGCAAGACATTTTAAGCAAAGGAAGACAAGAGCTCCCAGCTCTTGGGGAAAACCTGCACTGCCTGTTAACCTACATACAGACGGCGAGGTAGACCGTCGATATCTGTGGGTGCTCCCTTTTTATATCATTTTGTGGGCTCCTTTGCACGCTACATCTACCTACATATGCTACCCAAAAGCTTCGTCTGCAGATTTTACCAGACATTTCGTCATTTACCCACTTAATGCTGACAATGGACTGGGTGAAAAGGTCAGTCTCTCAGGCCAATCGCTTATCGTAAGTTCCATAGAGCAAGCAGAAAATAACGGGTATTGTACGGGAATTCAATATATTCATGTATAAAATCTCCTCAGTTCTCCTAACTTGACGCTCTGCGGTTGCCTCTTCCTTAAAAGCGGGAAACCTGCCCAGGAAGCAAGTACCAGTCCAGGATGCAGCCTACTGTATGTCGACAGCTTCAGGGGGATGTTGAACTTTGATACCGAGAACGGAGCACTCGGGTAGGGTGGGGGCTACTAGTTTGGATAAGAAGGCCTCGCAGACCTGCCTTCAGACTGCTATACACTAAAATTGCAGAGCTATGGTCAATTTAACAAAGAGGCCTACATATTGAACAGAAGGGCCTACACAGGGGTTTTATGCTGGCTGAGTGGTAAGGATGTCTCAGGATAATTATATAGCAACACAGGACCCGCTGGTCAATTTAATACGGCCTACAAATGCAGCTGGCAGGGCAAGGACAAGGGTCTCATACTTCAGGTGTGGACAGAACGGGCCAGGGGCCCCCTGTGATACAAAATCTACCCTCCTTCAAGGCTGTGGCAATGTAATAGACCATTGTGGGCAGAAGGAAGAGGCAATGGTAGTACAACCATACATGCCAACAGACCCGATTCAGCCAGGAAACGTCCAATATTTTTAAGCTCAAATGGGCTTTATTTGATCTGTCTCCTGTCTACAATATCCTCTTTTTCAATGTAACTCAAAGGGGAAAATCAATACCCCAGTTTTTTTCAAAATCTCCCTCTTACCAAGTTCAAAATGTTCGCAAGTATGGTACATTGGATCATGGAAGGAAATGGGATAGGGACATGGACTTGGATAACAGAGGACAGGAGGGACATGGAGAGGTGCACCAAACTGACCCTGCAGGGCAGGCATCAGGGTTTGCAGCAGCACAATACACCACACAGGGCATGCAGGACGGGAGTGCAGCACAACAATCCATAGAAAGCAAGAGGGAGGGGACAGGACCATGCACATGGACAACAGAGAACAGAGGGGCAAGAGGCAAAGGTAGCTAGCTGACCATAATGGACAGACAGGAGAGAAAGCTGCAGCATAACAGACCATAAAGGGCAGGAGGGACGGATCAGGGGCATTACAATGGAACAGACAAGCCAGGAGGGAGGGAGTAGGGCTGGGGGCAAGGGGGCAGGGCAGGAGCAGCAAGATAGCCATGGAGGTCAGGCAGGATGGGAACTAGAAGCAAGACACACCATGAAGAGCAACAGTGAGACTGTGATGGCATACACACAGACCATGGAGGGAAGGTGGGAGGGGGTCAGGGGCAGCTAACTGACCACACAGGGAAGGTGGGAGGGGCCATGGCAGCACAGAAGACCATGCATGGCAAGTGGGAGGGTTAGTGGCAGCACAATGGCTATGATGGGCAAGAAGGAGGGTGGAGGGGCATGCACAAAGGACGATGGAGGATAGAAGGGAGGGTCAGGACCTGTGCACAGACAAGAAAGTTCAGGGGAAGGGACCTCACAACAGACCACACGGGGCAGGCAGGAGGAGCAGTTGCAGCACAACAGACCAGGGAGGGCAGAAGGGTGTGGCAGTACAATGGACCATGTAGGACAGGAGGAAGAGGATAGGGGCATGGCATGTGGACAGGCAGGGTGGAGGTGGCAGGGACAGGTTACAGTCATCTGACAATGCTAGGCAGGTGGGAGGGGAGTGGCAGCTCAACAGAGCACTCAGAGTAGATAGGAGTGGCAGGTCCATGGGACATGGTGGGCAAAAAGGATGGAGCAGGGGCATGCACAAAGACAACGGAGGGCAGGGGGAAGGAGAATAGGGGCAGCAAGCTAAGCACAGAGTTTAAGCAGGAGGTCAATGATGGGGCATAGAATTGGGCAATGGAGGGCAGGAGGAGTGGACTGGTACATCATACTAAATTGAGGGCAGTGGCAGCACATCAGACCATGCATGGCAGGAGGGAGGAGGCTAGTCCATGGATTCACACAACAGAGGATAGGGAGGAAGGGGATGGGGCAGCAAGCTAACTGTTCAGAGAAGGCGGGTAATAGGAACTTTATTGTTTTTAAAACATTGTGTCTGTGCGAACTACTTAAAATATGAACAAGTATGCAGCATAATCTCACTTTTATTCAGGAAGAAGAGGACGTTTGTGACTGTGACTCCGGGCTCACTTGGCAGAAACACCCCCTGACCCTCCACCCCCTATCGCAAAATGTAATGCCCGTGAAAAGGGTAGGTGAACACAGTGTTATATAGAACATAGTCCTGAGAGCACGATTGAAAATGAAAACTAGATATAGTGTATGGTATAAACTATGCACCAAAAAGTGTGATATAAGATGAACCGGGCGTGAAATATAATATGCAATACATTGTGCGCAATGACAGATTCATTGGAGAGCGCGAGATAGCACAGGCACTAGCGCGTGCTATGCGATATGCGCTTTGGAGTGTAATATGCACAGGGCAGTGTTGTGTAACCTAACTAGTCTCTAAAGTTGTAATATAAAATATGTGCTGGGGAGTGTAACGTTGCATATGCACTGTGACAAAGATATAGATCCCAGATTGTAATATGTATGGCATAGCACTGTGCGTTATAACATAGGCATCGAGAAAGGCACGTTAGATGGGGCAATATAACCCGTGCGAAGACAAGTGTGGCATGACATATTCACGGGGTGGTGTTACAGTGCACATGGGCTAGAGAGTGTCATAGCATATGCACTAGCTAGTGGAATACAACACAGAGGTGTGTGGCACTCGGCAGGCAATGGTGGGTGTAACACAGCATTGGGCTCTGTCAGGAGCACGCTGTGAATCTCAAGTGATGTTCGTCCCCTTTCCAGAGAGTAAAATAAAAAGTATTACACATCCGGCAGTGGATGTGTGTTTTATTAACCGTGAGGGGGGTTTCTTGCATAGTTTTGGTCGAATTTTTGTCGAATCCCCTTTGAATGGCTTGGAGTGCATGTGTATTAAATGTGCCCGTCAATAGCTACCCATGTTTGTATAAATAAACGACAAGGGTGTCTACCAGGATTAGGCACGGTAGGGCATCAGACATGTCAGAGCTTCACTAGTGGTGTAAATACATTCCACGTGGATTCATTGCATGCATAGTCGCCTTTTAATGAATATCACGCAAATCGTCATGGTGATAGGTGCGTACGGTTTGTCCAGCATGTCCTAGGTGTGTCTATAAATATATATTTTTTAAAAATAATAAAAAACAGTGGCCGGCCCTGGGGATTGGGGTCAAAAACATATAATTAGGAGACTGGCCCTGGGGGATGGGGTCATCAGGGCCAATAAATTAGAATAAGATGGGGAACCAAACAGCCCCCCTTCTTAAAAAACTAAAATAAATAAAAGCCTGGCATCGTGCCGGAGGCCATGCCCCCTCCGTGCAGCACTCTGCAAACGCGCCCCCAACAGGCATCTCCAGTATGCGCCAGGGAGCTGCGCTGCAGCCAGGTGTTCTGAGGCCAAGCCCCTTTTTACACCTCTCTGCAACGCAGCTCTGTGGCCCTTACTGGAGGTACCTAGTGGTCTAGTTTGACTCTAGGGACCCTTAGGATTCAAGGGGACTTAATCTCTCAACTTAGAACAGCCACAGGGCGCGTTTACACAGTGGTGAAGGGAGGGGACGGGGCCTGAGGTGACGTGTGCAAACACGCACTATGGCACGTTTTAAATTGGGGATATAATTTCCCTTCAATACTGAGGGCCCCTGGGGGCTAACTAGCCCACCAAGTGCTTCCAGTAAGTGCCACTGAGCTGCATTGCAGAGAGGTGGTCCAGGCCGTGCCACTTTTTACACCTCTCTGCAACGCAGCTCTGTGGCACTTACTGGAGGTACCTAGTGGGCTAGTTGGACCCTAGGGACCCTCAGGATTCAAATGAACTTAATCTCCCAACTAAAAATGGACACAGGGCGTGTTTACACAGTGGTGAATGGAGGGGACGGGGCCTGAGTTAACGTGTGCAAAAACGCCCTGTGGCCTGTTTTAAGAGGTAGTTTTAATCCCCATGCCCTATTAGATACTAGGGGCTTACAGAGGAGGTCATGCTAATCACAGGGGGACCCCAACGCATAATGTTCCCTAGTGTATGTAGGTGTTTAAACTGTATTCTAAGTGTCTTTTAACATAGCACTGGCTCTAGGACTGGTTAGTCAGACTCAGTTACCACCAGTATCCGTCTGAAAAAGTTGAGGGTACAGGATGATTTTGCAACAAGGCTTCTTTCTGCTCTTCTTTTTGTTCTTTCTGCACGTTATCCTTCTTCCTGCACTTATCTTCGTATTTGAGGACTTCTGTTGCTTCTTTCTGCACTTCTTTTGTTTCTTTCTGTGCATTTTTTCTTCTTTCTTCACATGTCCTATCTCTGTAGGCATAGTTAGAAATTAGCATTTAAAAAACCTTTGAAATTCACAGAAAAAACCATAGGTTTCAGGCACGTTATAGTTAGGAATTAGCATTTAAAAAACCTCAGAAATTCACTGAAAAAACCATAGGTTTCAGGGGTGTTATAGTTAGCTGGACTTTTCACTTGTACAAAACCATTGAAATTCCCCCGTTATAGTTAGTTCAGCTGACTATAACTCGCGCGCCCGCAATGCACTGCTGATGACGTCACATATTACATCACTCATGACATGGTCAGTGACATCACTCATGACATCACTGATGACATCTCAAATGACATCACTGATGACATCACTGATGACATCATCCTTGTGATAGAGTGGCAGACCTCCTCTCACCCTAATATAACCTTTGATACACACATTCAAAAATAGAGACTAAACTTTTCAAAACAATGGACATACCAATACCAGTTACAACAACCTCTTCAGTAATTCTAAGATCCACATACACATCCACTCATTCACCAACAGTCCTATACAGTCACCCTTGGGCGGGGTGCCGGCTGCTACCCTAGTCCAAATTGGGACCACCCGTTCCAACAAGGTAGGTCCAAAAAGCACCCAGGGCCACCCTCTGGTAGCTAGGCGCAGAGCGGTAAGGCCTAACTCAAGAGGTAATGTGTAAAGTAATTGTGCAACACACACCTATAGTGACACGGTGAACCACCCACAAAAAGGACACTACACCAATTTTATATAAAAATAAAAGTATCTTTATCTAGAAATTATGCAAGATAAAAGCGTCAACAGTCCATTATACACATGTGAAGACTCTCAGTAGAAATATATTTTGAGATTGGCTTTTGCAAGGGTAACCTGAAAAAGGCAGTATTCCTACAGGCTGAAAGCCCTAGGGTTAGACAGTCCTTCAGTTGCGGTAGGTGGCTGCACTGTTGCAGTATTAGGAGGACAAGTCACTTTGGAGGAACAGTATTTTACATTCAGGGCAAAACAGTGCTGAAAACTGTCAGGGTTCCCACGAGGGACAATACGGTAATGCTTAGATATAAGAACGGGGGGCAGTTGCCGAGTAAATCCCACCAGTCCCCGGCCCGCAATCTTACCTGCAGAGTCAATCAGCCTTGTTCATGGAAGGTATGCGCCCACAGTCCCAATCAGTGCTGCGTAACGATGATCAGCCCACAAATAAAGTAAATGCCCCAACAGTCTTCAGCGGGCCTGCGACTGATTGGACACCATCCCCAGCTGGCCCGCAATTGAAGGGAGGCAGTCCGTTGGCAATTCAGAACAGTCCCCGGTGGCCCGTTAGACAAGTCAATTAAGACAGTCTCCGATCTGCACGCCACCGCCTACACGGTCTCCAGCCGGCACCCCGCCCAAGGCAGCACTGGAGCCAGCAGCTTAGCGCACACGCTAAGTTGTTACCTGAGGTTGGGGCGAAGTGGTCACTGTTGTGGAGTTCCTCTCTCAGTTCTCGGCGTGGCCTCGCTTCGGGACGGGCCCCTCGTTTCCGGGCTACACCCTGCACTGGCGCCTATCCCAGCACGGCTCCACCCTGACGTCAGCGATGATGCACACAGGGTTCCCGAGGCTCCCGGGACGGCGGCGGTGATTTCATGGGTGATTTGATGCATTTTTCGCTCGGACCAGCAGTGGTGATAACACGCCGTGCCCTCACAGTTCCCACACAGTCACAAGCGATTCCCCGTGGCGGTGATTTCTGAAGCGCTCTGAATAACGCACTCAACTGGGGGATTTAAAGTACGCGCTCCACTCGGGCCTGCGGTGACCTCAGGGGTGACGAATAAATTAGATTTACACACCCCACGCTGCAAAGGCAGTTGTTGAAGATCACAAAGCCAGCGATGCTGAGTGCAGGCACAGCGCTGCAGGGGCAAGTCCTTAAAAACGTTGTTGTCCCCAAAAGGCAGATCTTAGAAACGTCGTGGAGACACTCTGGGGATGTTATTTTCAGTCTCCCTGGCAGGGCAAGATCAGCAGGCAGTAGGGCAGCACAACACGTTGGGGCAGCAGTTTCTAGGAGCAGTCAGCCTCAGCAGTGTGGCCATCCTCCTGGCGCAGCAGTCTTCACTCCAGCAGAGATTCTTCCTTGTCCAGTAGTGTAACAAGGATGTGTGGCCAAGACCCTCCTCTTTATACCCTTGTGTGTAGTCACTAGAAGGGAGCAGTAGCTTCTGGAAGGGTCTAGGGGGTTCTGGGTGTTCCCTGCCTTCCCTGACCTGGCTCCTAGCTGTCTACAGTGAAAAATGCAGGGTTGTTAAGTCTATTGTGGGGCAGCCGGGCCCAGCCTATTCAAGTGTAAAGGTATGAATCACTACTCCCTCCTCACAGCCCAGGAAGGCTATCAGCATGCAGATGGGAGGGGGAAGTCTGCAGTGCACAAACTAAGTGCAGGCAGGAAAATGTCCACTTTTTGAAAGTGGGTTTTCTAAAGTAGTAGTGCTTCAAACCCCATATATCACTAGAAAGGGTTCCCCGCTACGATTCAAACTATACCAAACATTACCTACCTATTAGGTCCCAGTCAGAAGTTATCCCATAGGGGGTTTCCCAATGTTAGCCAATAGAGGGGTAGGCCTCACTGCGGTAGCAGGGGCCTGTGGCAGGTATGCCAGTGTCACCATGTTTTGAGGGAGAGCACCTGCACCTTAACACTGTTTAGCAGTGGTAAGGTGCCCAGAGTCCTAAGTCCAACAAAAATGTGAGGTCAAGTGGGAGGCAAAAAGGGCAAACATTTAGGGGGAGATCACCCTAAGGCTGACAGGTCCAAAATATATATATATGTACACACGTTTCACAAAATCTGGAAATAACTATTTTGCAATATAGACCTAGTGCTCCAGGATGAATTCTCAAAGACAATGATGTGTGACACATTTCAAACACCTGAAATGTGTCTGCCCAGCAAACACAGATGCTATACCTAACAATTTAAAGATTTACCACAAAATTAAAGATCATAGAAACACTTTCACTTGCACCAATTAAACAAATATCCTAACAAGTATTTAAATATTTGGTGTTGAAATGTTATCTAAAAATGATATCCTTGTACAGAGAAAATGAAGGTTATGGAGCCGTAACAAAATTTTCACATGTGTATTATGTATTTTTACATATGCACAAATTTTTATACATGTACAATTTGTACAAAGCCATGTGTATGTAGAATTTTTAAAAGATCTGTAAAGAAGAACGATATTACTCTATGGACATGCTCCCGTGAGGAAAGTAAGTAAAAATCGCGTTTGTAATTTACATGAAAAAAACTATATGCAGAATAGAAATGTAAAGTTGATTCACAAACTTCAGAATCATTGAAGCACATGTACCTTAGCATGGATGGAAAAAAAAGACGGAGCAAGTACACAGATTTATTTAAACAATTGGTGAATCTCCCAAAGGCTTAACAAAACATTGCATGAGTTACAAAAGAAATGTGGGTCATAAAGGTATAAGATTTTCGCATTCATAAAACACGTAAATATTTCCTGCAGTTCATAGTCTTCTTGAGTTATATATTAAAATCTTTCGCTCTCACTGACAACACTGTCAGTACACAGTTAGTGCAAAGCCAATATGTCCTGGCTCTAAAATGGCGAACTGTTAGCTTTGCAAATGCTTTTTGTCATTCGCGTGTAAACACTTGGGTTAGGACACATGCATGGCCAGGATTCTTGCAATGGGTTTTCTAGCAAAGAAAGTCCATTGCAAGATCATTATACCTGTTGATGTGCAGGTATGCATTGTGATGCATGTGACCATTTTTAATTTTCTTATCCAAAATGGCGAACAGCTGTGTTAGAGCAGTATAAAATATTCAAAAGTGAACAATAAGTGTTTGTAAGGAAGTCAATGCTTGGGTCCTCGTTAAAAAATATAAAATATTAAATAGGAAGCGGATGGAGGTATCACAGACAAGACACCTGATATAGACAGCAAAGTCATTCAATCATGAGCAAGGGGCTGACACAAAGCTCAGTCTGAGGGGCATATTCACAAGGATCTATCGCCGAGATAACTGCACTTTATCACAGCCAAAGTTGCGATAAACTTATCGCCCCCATCACAAGCTGGTGTTAACAGCCACAGCACCAGTATACCCGCGATAGCAGCCGCAAAAAACATCGCCACAGATGACGCCCGCAACTATCGCTAATGAGATGCAGAGTAGGCGTTCCCGTGCGAAAAGACATGACAACACCACACCTCAACATTCTCAACGACCAGCCAGATCAGCGATAGGAACATAAGACAGGTGATAAGGCGCGTTAGCACCCGAAAACTAACACCTGCCCAGACTTGGTGCAAAGTCAGACAACAGACTGCACCACAAAAGGAAGCCCAGCCCACAGCCACATCGGAAGGGCAACAGATGCCATGGAGCGACTGGTCATGCGGCCCGGAAACCCAAGAGGGCCAAAACACCCATCGCCACCACCCCAGAACCCCAACACCCCCAGAACCACCCCCCCCTGGACTACCACAGAGGCAGCGCAGACAAAGACAGCGGACCCCCAGGAAATGCACCAGCCTCACAGACCCAACACCTGGCAATGTCATTGCCCACTACAGGCTCAAAAGGACAACCATCGTACGCATCCTCACCATCGTCGCCCAACAGGCCTAGGGCACCAACACAGCAGACAACCAACATCCCACCCCACACAAAGCTGCTGGCTGTGCTGCACCTGTTTGCCCCTGGTCCTCCACAACCAACACCCACCAGAGTCGGAGGAGTCTCACAGCCAGTCACATCCAAGTCCCTCACACCTGTCCTGGATATCACCATCAGCCTTGTACCCAAGTCCCTATATGTCCAACACAATGCGCAGGATCCACTGGAGACTAAGTAAGGACCATACGCCATAACTAGATGCACGCACGTGTTGGGGGCAATCCACAGCACACATGTCCTACCTGTGCCCCCTGGTGACACAGCACACAATCACTGCAACAGAAAGCACACGTCTCACATCAATGTGCAGGCAACATCCGAACACCGTGGAACCTCCACCAATGTCGCCTCCAAAAACCCAGCCTGTGTGCATGATTCCTTCATCCTCCGACAGTCTGTCAGCAACCAGTATTCCCAGGATGGCACCAAGGGAAATGCACAGCCCCTTGTCAAGTTCCAAATGAACACCCCACTCCCCTCAACTCCACAACCATGCAACTCACAACTCTGGCAATTCACATCTCACAAAATCACAACCAACATTCAAAACAACATGCCCATCCACCAGACACGACAGAACAACTCACAATGGTAACCTGGGCAAGCTGTCAACATGAGCCATTAATGGCATGGCACCTCAGCCACACACTAGCCGAATGTGGGGAGAGGTGGCACCCAGGCATGTGTGAAGGATGCAGGAGAACCATGATTGGGAAAGTACAAAATGCCAAGAGTGGCGGAGATGTGCTGGACAGACTGCAGTATGCAGAACACACTCATATCCATGGTGACATAAACCTCTGGTGTATGTAGTGTAGTGAACAGTGGACGCAACCATGTCACGCCAGCCAGTGGGGGAGATGGCGAAAATGTTGCCTGTTACGTCCTCCCCGTAAGCGTGAGCAGAATGGGATGGCCTGGCGTACGCCAGGCCACCGTAGGGGTGTGAATAAAAACCACGTAGCCCTGGGCTTGGTCCTCTTCTGGAAAGCCCAATGTCTCTCGCAGGGTTGGGCCTCTCACCACTTCACAAGGCCGACGCTGTCCTCGTGAGCGGAGTTGCCTGCGATCCTGTGCACCTGCCGTACACCGGCCCGCTAGAACCCGAACCCGTCAGGCCCACCCCTGCACAGTCAGGCCACACTGATCACCTTCCGACACCGGCGTGTGTTAAGTAGGGTCCACCACATGCCTGTGCAAGCTCCAAGCCCATAACCCGCGACCTTGGCAGCCTTCTCAGATCATCACGGCCTCCACGACACAGGCCCGCTTTAGTCCTTTCTTGTTGACGTACTCTACTGCTGCCTCCGGCCTACACCACAGTCAAGTAGGTCACACATTTGGAACTGAGTCTTGATTACACAATAGCAGAGTACATATGTTCATTGCAGATTTTAAATCAGTGTACTCCATTCGATGTGTTGCCACCAACTCTGTGCATGGCATTCTTACGACACATGTCTGTTGTCCCCTGCTGACTACTGCCTTCGGCCTACACTACAGACAAGTAGGTCACACATTTGGAACTGAGTCTTGATCATACATTGTCCATGTACGCACAATAATGAAGATTCTACTTCACTGTACTTCCTTCGGTCAGGTGGCAGCAACCATGTGTATAGTATCCCAACGACACGTGGCTCTGGGCCCTTGCTGACCGCTGCCCACGGCCTACACTGCGGTCAAACAATTTTGAATTCAACCTTTATTTATTTATGGTTGACTTGATGTCATTGTACAGGCCTCATCGCAGACTGTATCCTCTTTCAGCCCCGGTGCCACTATCTCTCTTCCCCGAGACCCATGGACACTTTCTGGTTGGACTTTGGTGGCGACTGAGTCATTCCACCCCTCCATTTGCTGCTTCTGGACAGCTTCCACCCTCTGCATCATGCCCTGGAGGACACCTTCCACTGCCCCCCATAACCTTCTGCAACATATACAACGGACATTGATGAGGACCCGCTCAGGTCACATTGCCCATCTGACTGCACTGCAAGTCACCGTCCCATGGCTGGGTGCCTGTGCCAGCCGCAGTGCATCCAGGGCCACTAACTCTGTGCTGGTCATGTCCGGGACCCCTTCTTCTGAGATATTGGATGGCCTCTGAAGCAATGGCCTTGGGGTCATCAACGCCATGTGTCTGTGGCCCTGCGCTGTCCGCAGCCTCCAGCCTCAATTGTGGCCCACCAGGGCTCACACATCAAATTGAGTCCTGACCGGCCTGGAAGTCACATCACTGCAGGAGGCATACGCCACCACTGCCAGGACCGACTCCAACCGCAAAATGCCTGTGTCGAAATGGTCGTACTGGCAGACTGACAGAGTTGCCTCCACATGTCGTGGATGCCATCTTCTGCCTGATCCCCTGCTCAGCACTCCAGGTGCCACTGACTCAGTGCACCATGAATCATCGTCCATTACTGTCTTGGTTATGTACTGTGGGGGGTTCACGCAGCAATGTCACCTCAGGCAGTCTGGGAGACCTGGAATGACGATGAGGAAGATGATGCAGGTGCGACACCCCCCCACTGCAGCTGCATCATGTAGGTCCCGAAGGGACAGAATCCTAGAAATTCTCTTCACATGAGTGCACTCAGCTCTGGTGCCCCAGACTCAGCGCACTGAAACTCATGGACACTTCTGTTTGCCCATTGTGTGCCCTCTGGACTTGCTCAGGCTACCTCCATGATGCTCCGCAGTTGTCCCTGTAATGCTGGTGTTGCCTGTTTCCGTATTCATTGTGTTAACTGTTGTATTTGTAGCCAGCACCAACAACTCCCTGAGGGCTGGCTTGCACCCACCCCACACACATCCAGCACAGGCCTCTCTGTACATGTGGCCCTGTCAATAAAGGGGCCGGGCGCACGTGCCCGTAGCCAGTTCGATATAATATCTGCGTGTGTCCCTGAGGTCTTGTTGTATGCATGAGGGCCCTAGGCCCTACGACATTACATTGTGCTGTGTACAGCAGATGCAGTCATGTCACCGCAGGCATCAGGTTAGAGCTTGGATATGTAGCTTTGTTGTCACCCACTCAGTTAGTAAGGGAAGTGGACTGTGCTGTTGTACGCAGAGCCAACATGGATGTGTGACTGATATGTGCGTGCCCCTGGGCATGGTTCTGTACTGGGAATGTGCATCTGCATGTGTTTCTATGGCAGTGTGGGTCTCCTTTGTGGGGTGTAGGTGGTCCATGAAGGGTAATGGACACCCACGTATGTGTCCTGTTACGCCTTCCATGGGTTCAGACCACACCCGCACCTGTTGGGCCACCTCCTTTTGGCGTTCTGACACCTGGCATTGGTGTGCCATGTGTGGGTCGGTGAAGTGCTGTGTGTCAGCCGTGCTTGTGGGTGCTTCATGCTATGTGGTCTTTCTCCTCTAAGTGGCTTGTCTGCCGTGGTCCTGGTGGTGGGTTGCGTGGGATGTCCATGGGCTGTTGTAGGGCATCGGTGTCGAAGGTGTGGTGGTTGTCGCCGACATCACTGATGGGTTGTCTGGTTTGACCTGCTGGAGGTGTTGTTTGTCCCTCTGCAATGTGAAGGGGAGATGCATGTTGACATTGTATTGACATTTATGTTGGTGCATTGTTCTTGTGGACATGCAGACTGTGTGACAATGTACATCATGAACGTTTGGGCGGTACTGGCAATTTGAGTTGGGACAGTGGATATTTGGACTACATGACTGATGTGAGGTTGTACCCATACATATGCATCTCGCAGTTCACTGCTCTGTCCAATGTGATTGGCCTGTTTCTGCACATGGGCGGACCCAGTTGTGCCCCCTGTTCTGCAGTGTCGGTGTTGCACTTTGTGCCACATTATCATGGGATGTACTGTGATTGCTATGTGTGTGTGCTGCAGTGTGCCACAGGGATGGGGGACCTGTCCCTGGGTATTTGAGGTTGTGCAGTGTGCTACACATCGTTGCGCATGTGTGCCATTGTGCCCATCTCCCCCCGTCCCCCAGTCCCTTTTAGATCCTCACCCTGTTGTTGTGCCAGGTCCTACCGAGCTCTGTCCGGACTCCCAACTCCTTGCACTGTCTCCACACTGATGACTGGCCTCCATTTCCTCCTGCTCCTCCTGTGGCGCAGGACTCCCACCTCCTGTCACCGTTGCTGCCTTCCTGTTGGCAGCAGGTTTGTGCCTGGTTTAGGTTTCCACATCATGCCAGCGTCTCTTGGCCTCCTCTATTGGCCTCCTCGACACTCCGTCTGCATTTAAGATAGTCTGCTTGTGGGTCAGTTGTTGGTAGTGTTCTGTCACCTCCGTGACGCTGGTCTTGTTTTCCTACGGTCTGCACCCCGTCTTCCTCCTCTTCTCCTTGGCCTTCCCCGACCCCATTGTTCCTTGCTGGTGATCTCTGGGGCTTGTCGAGTTCGCGTTGGCCTCTGCGCTGGGTCAGGGTGCATCCATGTTTCTATGCACTTTGGATTTATTCTGGAGTGTTGTTTTATTTGCTTTATAGTGCATTTTCCTGCCAGACGTGTGGGATTTGCTGGCCTGCCACTGGTTTTCGTGTCTTTTTGTATCGCGAGTGGCCTCATCGCAGCTTTTTTGGCATTCGTGTTTCGCATTTTTGTGGCATGGCGTTGATTTTTGCGCGGCCATTTGACGCATTATCTTTTGACTATCGCATGCTACCGCCGTGTTGTGAATACTTGGTTGGCACGGCGTAATTTTCCCACAATAGGCTGCGATGTTGAGAGTTGCGTTAAGCTACTCTTGCGGTAGTTATCACACATTCTTGTGAATATACCCATGAGTATTTTAATATGTTGGATAAAATAGGTCTTCATTCAGACAGTTAAAGCTGTCTGTAGCCAGACCTAGCAAAAACATGATAAATAAGACATTGAAGGGCACGGACAAAGATCTCCAGAACTGCACATGCTTTCCACAAATGCGCAAACCCACATTTACAAAGTAGAAGCTGTCCCTCGTAGATAGTTTCACTTGGAAAATCCTACAGTGGTCACCATTTGCTAGGAGGTATGTCTTCACTCGGTTGCAGTTGCAAATAAATGAAACATGTTTTTGAAATTTGTAAGTATCTGAAATTCCAATTTCATATCCCATCCGTCTTCCAAATCACAGTACATTGCCACTCAAATGCATTTTCAACATAACGTTTTATGGGTGCCACGGCTGGTATTTTGAACATTGCAGGGTTTGCTGCTGCAAGACTTCGATGTAGGAGAACCTTCATCTTCTTGGTGTTGGTGATCAACAACCTTTTGATTTCTCCTTTTACTGCTCAATTGCCTCCGAGTAACTGCTTGATTCAGGGAATCAAGTCTGCACCAGTTTTCAACAGTTTCACAATCACTTTGTTATTACAGCTTTCAGGTGCATAATAACGTGTATGACAAGGATCATTAAATCATTTCATGCTTTGCATGTACAAAATTATATCCTGTATTGTTTATATTGTTGGCATGTTTTGTAAACGGTAAACCTATAATTAAGTGTTCACACACAGTAATACATCAGGACCCAAAATATATACTGCTATACTAGCTAACGAAAGCTGAGGTGCGCCTTAGGAAACAAAATACTGTGAAATGCAAGGACTGAAATGTGCAAGCACGAATTGCTAAAATACCTCATTTAAGATGGTAAAAGATTGATGATTTGCTACCAAAATTTAGTTGTTAAATATTAATACATACCAATGCAAATCAGTATTTAGAAAGGACCCTCTAAAGACGCCCCTTTCAAATACCATTTCTGACAGTGGTTGCATACCCAAATTGCAATTTGATAACATTACTGAATCACAATTTGTGGTTTGTACTTACAGAAAACCTTTTTTGCTTTCATAAACGTCCCGATTCTGTGAACTGGACCTTTTTAGACCAAAAAAGCCTATGTAAATCTGGCCCATTATCCCTGCAAACTTGATAACTTTTATTTAGTGTATTTAGGGTGTTGAAAAGTGCTACTAACTACCCTTAGAAGGCTGCAGAACACTTGGGTTTCTTGCTGCATGTAAATATTAGCATGGCACCATGGTGCTCTACAAAACCTACACATTTAAGACATGATAATTCATCAGGTTAGACTTGTTCATTCTTTGGAGATCTACTAACAAATATATAAAGAAACATGAAAAACCCTTAAATGTCAGAGTCCTATAACTTAAGGGTGAAAAGGGTATATTGGTACTAAGAATATGACCAACCAAGATTTGAGGAAAAATCTATCGAAGAGAATAGTGGGTGAGTCTATAAAAAATGTAAATGTAAATTGATACTTGTATAGCGCACTACTCACCCGCAAGGGTCTCAAGGCGCTTGTACGAATACCGCTGTGGAACCCATCCTGGCTTTCCCTGTGAGGCATCCACTCCTGGGCACCCCCAAGGTGGAGGCCAGGCATCCTTAGCGTTGTGGGGGCCGTTGTGGAGATTAAGCAAGCTATTGCCCAGAGTTGCAGAGTGAGACTCCATGATTGGAATAGGCACCGAGGCGAGAATTATCAGGTCCGTGGAATTTTGAGCCCAAGACCCGCCGAGACGGGGAATTGAACCCTGGTCCCGGGCTAGACCTCTGCATCAGGGTCTGCCGCTCTAATCATTGAGCCACACTAAACTTGATACATGTATTTCCAAACCCTGATCCACTTGAACGAGCCATGGTTCATCATCACTTCTAATACCCTAATTTTATATTGACTTTGTCGCCTTTCACCCGATCATACTGTGTACATTCAATAAGCACACTGCCATCATCGAAGACAAATATAATGGGGCAGATTTACAAGCCCCTTGCACCTCATTTACGCCGCCGTTGCGTCACTTTTGTGATGCAGTGGCGGCGCAAATCCTGCGCCATGGCGCAGGGTACTTACAACGTGACGCATCTGGGAGATGCGTCACGTTGTAAAGCCCAGCGCCACATGTAGGTGTTCCTGCACAGGGGGGGGGGGCGTTCCGGCGCAGGAACACCTCCTAAAAGTGGCTGAGTGAAATCTACAAGATTTCACTCAGTCACTTTTAGGCCCATGCTGCATCAAAACCCTGCACCTGCCTGAAGCAGGCGTAAGGATTGACGCAGCATTAGCAAGATAGGGCCCCCCAGAGCATTGCTGGAGCTGCGTCGCACTTGCGACGCAACTCCAGTAATGCGCCACTTTTACGGCACAGATGCGTCATGCATCTGTGCCATTTTTGCCCCATGGTGCGCTGCATTGTAAATGCGGCGCATCCATGGTGGCGGAGCTGTGGCGCACAATAACTGGTGCATCCCTGCTGATATGCAGGGATTCGCCAGTTATTGTAAATATGCCCCAAAGTGTTTAATTTCAGCTCACAGGAAAGTTAATAAGGAAACATTACTATTAATGTTGAACTGCAAACAGCCCTCACTGATCAGGAGTACATAAATCATATGTTTTTTCAAAGAAACAATTCTGGGCCTTTTTATTGGACTTATACACGTATAGCTTTCTAAGCATGTAATGCAAGTTTACCTAAAGGGCGGGCAAGTGCCGCCTCACTAAAAAACTCTCTCAAATCGAAGGAACAAGTGCTTTTTTGCAAAACAACAGTGCAAGCTTTCTTCTTGAAGAGCAAACAGGTACAGCATTAGAGTGCAAAAGTGTAAGTTAGACTCCAACATAACCAGGTGCAGAACAGGCAACAACTGGGCAACAATTTCTGCTAACACAGGGATCAGGTATCACAGTGGGTATCAGCAGTGCCAGCTTCCCTAATGAACACTGAACAGCTAGGGCACAAGCAGGAACAATTCAAGCATTACTTACACATAAAGAACTACTTCAGCACATTCAGAAGCAGTGTCAGATTCCTTCACACACATACAATACGTGCAGTATTTGCAGCAGCAGCACTATCATTATACACACAGAAATACAGCACGTACAGCAGCAATGCCCCTTCAGAGACATACAGTAAAGGTAGAGCTTGGGCTTCCACAGTACAAGGTATCCCTTCACCGCGTAAAGACCAAGTACATCAGTGCTGCATCAGTATCTCAGTATAATTTGCCTAAAAATCACTGGAAGCTGTGGCTCTACCACCTACAGAACGTGCACAGACCACGTAGCTGTAGTACCAGCTTCATTTTACAAACCAAAGGTGCAGGGTGGGGGAAAGCACGTTTACATCATGGATTTTACTCCACGATGCAAACACAACGCGGTCGTTACAACAACCGCATTGTCACAACTAGGGGTGGCCGGAATTTCGAAATTAACTTTCGCAAATTATCGCGAAAATGTTTAAAATTATCGCAAACAAGCGGAAATATCGCGAAGATGCGGAAGTTTTTTTCCGGCATGTTCGCGAGATTTTCTGCATGGTTGCGGGTCGCCAACTTACCCATGTGGTTGCTTGCGGGCGCAGCCATCTTGTTTTGAGTTGTCTCGCGGTACATGATCGCGAGAAGAAAGACGTGATCGCGCGACGCATGACGTCACTGCGGGCGCGAACTGTCGCGAGACAGCACAAATGGCTAAAAACAATACATCTCATGGAGAACGCGACCGGATCAAGAAAACTTGTCGGCGAACGCAGGGATTCAGGTAAGGCGATCGCGCGCGCGCGAGAATGTGTTATTTTACAGCGCGAGCAAGAAACAAATTATCGCCAAGCTGCGGAAACCGGAATTTTTGACATTTTCGCGCTCTCCGCGGAACGCGAAAATGTCAAATTATCGCAATTTCCGCGAACGGAACGAAATTTTCGCCCAGGCCTAGTCACAACGCACAACCTTTACAACGCAAGTTGTTACAACGACTTGCGCTAGATGGCGCTCTGGGATAAGGAATAGTATGATTTACTATTCAAACACTTTCCCTAGTGTTGCACACACTGGAGTTGGAATAGTACATCATACTATTCCTAAGTCCAGTGCACCATCTAGCGCAAATCGCTGTAACGACTTGCGTTGTAAAGGCAGTGCATTGTGACAATGCGGTCGTTGTAACAACCGCGTTGTGTTTGCATCACGGAGTAAAATCCATGATGTAAAGAGGTATATTCACAGGGTGGTAGCACTAGACCAAGCTTCTCTTGTGTAAAAAGCAGGTAGAGTATACAGCAGTAGTGGCCCGTCCTCTGCCAAAGTGGGGGGTTGGGCCGGGACAGACGAGGGAGGAGGAGAGGAGGGAGGTGGAGACGGCTTGGGGATCAAAAAAAGAAAATAAACGTACCTTGCCACCACCGTCTCCCGCACATCACCTCGTCCTTCTTCTGGCCCTGGGCACAGGCCCTCAGCCTGCACTGCAGCCAATCCTGAATCTGCTTTCACATGAGAGCAGCTTCAGGATTGGCCAGAGAGCTGTCTACTTTGTGCTCCCAGTCAGACTGGGAGCCTGTGCCTGCTCTCTCCAGCACCAGCAATGCAGCTGAGGCTGGAGAGAGTTTCACTTTGCATGAGGGGTTTGGCCGGCCTGAGACGGCCGTCCAAACTGGCTATAACTGTAATACCAAACCAGTGAATCAAGCAACTAGTGACGTGTGCCAAGACTTTTGTGTGTTTTCAAGGCTTGCCTATAGCGCATGATTATTTACATTGCCATTCTATGAGGAGCTAGAAAAAGGCATTGAAAGGAGGCTAACACTATGCCTAATAAACATGTCCTTAGAATGCCATGTGTTTTTTAACTTACCCTAACAAGACCGAAAAGAACATTAGCTTAGCATGAGCTGACCCCTCCCTAGAAAAGGGACATAAGGTATTGTTGCAGTGTCAGGGTAAGATGCACATACCTTTTTCTGAAGTGATTAATGAACCATGGCTTTTAGTTTTGAGACCTTAAAGATCTTTAAGGTATGTGAGGAGGTATTAAATGACTTGGACTATTGTCTCACATTAGCACCTCATGTGCAGTGAAAGTCGTGCCCACCACTCCCCCACCAGCAGTGTCATCGCCTGTACCCGCTCCCAAGACTCATCAGAGTTCTGATGGCGGGTCCAGGGGATTAAAATAAAATGATAATAAAACTCGTTTAAAACCCGTTTTATTATCTTTTTATTTTCTGCTGGTGGCAGGGGGGTCGGCGCTCCTCTGCTCCAATGGAGTGCCCCCCCTGATATACAGTAGCAATACAGTCTTCCATCACAAGCAGATGTACAAAAGTTAAAGCTTCACTTATGCATAGTAAAGACACAAGACAGACAACAGTAGTGCATGATCTAAATATCTACAGACTTCTACAGGATGGACAGTAGCAGTTCGAGCTTTCCTCAAATACAGTTCTGGTATTCCATGGGTGGCAGCAGTGCATGTCTCCTTCACATATAGCCTTTTGAGTTACAGCAGTGGCAGCAGGCATACAACCTTCGCTCACTACACTGAATACAATTTGTAGTTACATGGTGCATTGGTAATTCTGTGAGTGAGCCTGCAATTATACCATATTCATCTAAATCATCTCACGATTGTATATGTTTACTCATCACAGGGGCTAAGCTAGCATTAGTTCATAGGGCTGGGTTTTCAAGGTGGGAAGAGTGACTTTTACTAGGAGACAAGAGTTGCTATACCCCTTGCAAAACCCTTATGATACCTTCCTTACCCTTCCTGTCTTGCCTTGTACAGTTACTTCAATGGTCTGGGTAGAAAAACAGACATGGACTTTGGGTTGTCTATCATTTTCTTATATTTGCTTTTCATGTATGAACATGACGATGGACGATGCTCTAAAAATGGTGGATCGAAAAGAATCATGCCTACTAATCCTATTGGAACTTTTCTCAGCCTTTGATATAGTTAAGCATAACTATCTACTTGATTTAATAGAGCACAGGATGGAATATCAGGGTCTGTCTTAAATTGGTTCACCTAATTTCTTCAAAACAGAACGCAAAATGTCAAGGTAAATCAATCCCTCTCTAGGACTGCTCCGGTCACACTTGGGGTCCAACAAGGCTCTTCTCTTTCACCATCTTCAACCCATTCATGGAGCCACTAACAGAAATTCTATGGTCATCTAACATTCACTGTCATCTGTATGCTGTTGATAATCAACTGCACTTGAAAATGTCATCCCCTGAAGACATATGATCCCTCAATTCTATTCTTTAGCAAAATAACAAAAATTGGCTGTCATGCAACCATCTCAAACAGAAAGCTCAAAAATTGGAATTCCTCCTAATCACCTCACCCAATCAGATACACACTATTAATGACTGGATGAAGCAACTATCAGCATTCAACTGCACGTCACATATAATGGAGTCAGCAGGATTTCTAGGAATAATCCTTGACAAAAACCTTAATATGGAGGAACATAGTAGTGCCACCACTAAAGGAGTAAAGCTACAAATGAGCGTACTATGGAAACTAAAACCTTTCCTCCCTCAAAACAACTTCAAGTCTGCCGTGCAAGTACTCGTAATTCCCAGACTGGCATATGGAAGTGGTACTCTCACTGGCCTGCCACAATCCACAACAGCCCCGTTAAGGGCCTCACTTAACTGTGCTGCAAGACTCATCACAAGATCAAAAAGGTACCACCACATCTCCCCTGAGATGAAAGCTCATAACTGTCTCCCTTATGAAGCAAGAATAAAAAAAAAACTGCATATATGACGCATAAAGCTCTGCTCTTCAACACCTCAAGTTATTTCGCCAATAAGTTTGAACTGTCTGAAGACTCAGAAGCAATACACCCTACTGGTAAAGCCACAGCATTTTCTCAGCAATAAAACCTACAAAAGAGCTTTCTCTGGCATCGCTCCCAAAATCTGGAAATCTTTCTCTCCCCTGAAATGAGATTGATCCGATCCACTACCTCAAAGTCAAACTTTTTTTTATGAACACATTTCTTGAATTGATCATCAGAATTCTGTTTCATGAGCTAACTGTTCTCTTATCCTGTATGTACATTTACTATGCTTATTGATTTGTATGTCTTTGCCTCATTTACTTGTAAACTGCTCTGATACCTGCAAGGGTCAAGTTCACACTATATAAAACTTTTCAAATAAAAATAAATAAATAAAAAATTGTAGAGATGCTGGGGACATTATTCAAACTATAAAAAATAATAAGGCAAGTCAACATATTCCAAATCTTACCAAGAATATTCAATTGTAATTCCAACACTGTGATTGTAATTCAACCGCTGCCTGCCTCTGTCAGCAGTATGACCAAGCTACAAGCCATGGCATTTCTTATTCCATTTTAGAATGGAAACTAGCTGATTGCACATGAGCATTGACGCAGGGTCATAGCTGTCAGCATCACAGCAGGTACAATGACGTCTGACGGGCCCACTACCATGTCTATTTTTACTACAGAAAATGGAGAATGGAGCATTTTGCTTGTTTTCATGCGGGCTCATTATACCTCTTCCGTGCCACTAAATTGAAATATGAACCTTTCTACGTAAGAATGTGACAGTAAGTGGTCCAGATTCAAAGATGCTGTGTAAATGCAGTAACCAGTGTTAATGTGAGCTTTTATGACTCATACAAAGAAAAGGCTTGCACCTTTCAGGCATCTTCAAGCCTGTCTGCACAGTGGTAGATATAGAGCAAGGATTGTTTACCAGCCCTAGGTAATCAGGCTCAAAATGTCGCTTTTGTTTCATGACTCACAAGATCACATACATGCTAAAGAGCCTGGTACTGCAGATGGAGCCTGAGTGCTTTGTGTACAAGCAACTTTTACAGACACAGCAGAACAAATACAAGCCAACCCGAAAGCCTTTGCGCTGTCCTTGCTTTGTGCAAGGTGACACAAGGACAACAGAAAGTCTTCAGTAAGATTTACAAAGCCAAGCAAAAGGTGATTTCTGCTGCCTTGGATGGCTTTGTAACAAAATGTAAGGCAATATAGCAGCTTGAGCTGCATTACATTATATTTCAAGCTGGTAGGCGCTGCATGGGTGGAGCATGAGCATTCTTGTCCATCCAACCATGGATTTGATGCAATTCCAGATTCACAAAGATTGGTAAACCTTTGTGTCAAATTTGTGCGCTTCCTAGAGGATGGTGTAATGAGAAGAAAAATATATTTTCTCCTCTTTATTTACTCTTTGGTTTCTTTTTCTACAGAAAGGTATCCATTCCTGCACCAAACATATCCTGCTCGTAACGCAGGCCCCCTTGCACTCTTTTGCCCAGGTACCAGCATTAGGCGCTAGCCACCATACAGTGTACCAGCACAAGGAGAGAGTAGAAATGTGCCATATCTTTTAACTATGGTGCATGGCTGTTTCTACCTTTGTGGCAACAGCAAATTCCCTTGCTACGCTGCATTGTGTAAAAACAAAACATATAGTAAAATGCCAACCATTTTGTGTGCGCACTGATTTACAGGGGGCCGCCGTTTTTCACTGCCAACAGCACGTGCCTGCATTTGGGGGACTCTAAGCCCCACAAACCACCAGCAATCCCAGGAGGGAGGAGCCAGCTTCGCACAATTAAGCGCAACTGCACTGGGACGTGGGACGGGCACGAGACATGCCCAGCCAAAGCCCAGGCCAAGGGTGGACACATCTGCACCCATCAGAGTCGGAGGAGGCAGGGCTGGGCCCCCCCTCTGATGACCAAGTGCTGGGAGTAGTGTACAGGAGAATCTTCTGGACAAGCTTGGATATCAGCTGCTTTCATCCAGCTATAGGTAGGAGGAAGACCATTAATGATCAAGGTGGGGCGCTACATCAACTACCCTAGATGCATTTCTATCTAGGGCCGCCAACGTACTCTCATATGTGATTGAGTTGACTGAATGCCGGCTATCCCTGGAGGAGGGTAGGTGTCTTCCCGAGCTATTGCAGACTACACCTCAGACCACACTCGATCCTCCCCTTGATCTAATGGCCGGGCTTCCCTGTGAAACATCCCCCCCTGCGCTAGCTCCTGTAGCGCTACGGGTTTCACCGGCCCAGTTGGACCAGTCGATACAGCCTGCTGCAAAGAGGAAAAGGGGGGGGGGGCAAATCGCAAAACCAACCAGCAACAAGAAGTTCCAAATTGCCAAGAAAGGGCCACCAACAGGATTAGAGTGAAAGAATTCCCTCTTCTACAGCGCCAAGAGCCTCCACCACCCAAAATGTTTAATTTGTCTGGAACAAATTGGAAAACCTGGTCAAGGATCTAGTTGGCCCATTGCATGATAGGCTTTGAAAATTGAGGAGAAATTGGATACCATTGTTTTTAATACCAAAACGGACATGGTCCCCCCACCCCATGGCTGATGGTCCCCCTATGACCAAAGGGAGCAGGTTGTTGCATCATCTTTACCCCTCCCCAGTCCCTCCAACCTGTGCTACACCCCCTATTTTTACCTTCTCAGAAGCAGTTGGTAAATCCTAGTGCATCGGAATGCATTCCTACCCCTGGTATGTACTTCAATAGGGTCCCAAATAATCTAGGGATGCACGGATGCGACAGGGGCAGCGGATGCAATGTAGGTCAATTATCAAAATACTGGGAGCCCAATTTAGTACTGGACCTCCCTCTCGCCACTTCCCCATTGGTTCTGATACTGGTAAACATGCCAATGCTGAGGGTAGGCAAAAGGGAAGACACTGCTCAACTCATGGATAAATCTCTCCATTGGCTGAGCACTCGGGCCTCTAACTTTGATGGCTCTAGGGGCATGGCCATACATCATATTATGACGAGGAGGGTGAGTTGGGTGGGTCCTTCATCAAAGGCTGCCCAGGGGGATTGAGTAGTGGTAAATGTTAATAACAAACATGTCACACGGTCCTTACTGCACTACTTCCAGTCCAACCTCTCCCACAGCTCCCAGATCTCTGTACTCCCTCTAGAGCATATCTATAGTTTTTATTCAGGTCCATCTGAAAAGGCCAAGAGAGCATCAATCGTTGGCACAGTGGGCCTCAATAAGCCAGGGCCTCTAGATAAGAGCAGGATGGTGTTTTCAAACAGATTTGAGCCCCTAACCTGGCTGGCTGACTTGGAATCTTGCGACAGACTGTTATGGGTAGCCATGACCCAGCCACGAGAGCCAGGAAACATGGTAACCACTCAGGACATAAAGTCTACCCAAGAATGTCATGATAGGGGGGTTGCAGCAAGGGGTTCTGCAATCACCTTCAAAATAATTACACGGAATATATCAGGCATAGGTTCAAAGTTAAGTAGTTCAAATTGTTTATCTCAGTGGCAGGGTTTCAACCTTTTATGTATTCAAGAAACGTGGGCAACTCAGCCTATATTTTTAGATGGGTTTTGCTCATTCCAATCAAATGCACTCTCATCTACCTCTGGAAGAGCAAGGGGGCAGGCGGTTGTAGACTTTAATTGCAAACACTTTCCCTTTCAAAATTATTACATTTTGATGCCCAAGTCCCTATTTCCATATTCTTCTAATTGAGGGGAAGAGGGATTGGGATTAGTTATAAGTGAATTTTTATATTATTAATTTTGGGGGCAATATGAAGGATGTAGTGGAGCATTTAGATGTCGAATTTGAAAATAGTATTAGCGCATTTTACGGGAAAGTTGTGAATATCATGTGGATTAGTAACTCCCAGCCATGCAAGTTCAATGAAAATAGGGTATGTGGTCTTGAGGACACCACAGGAGATCCCATCCATAATTGTACCCACCACGAATACGGCAATAGTCTAAATAAGTTGTTAATTTCTAGAAATCTGATAACTACCAATAGGGTGAACCCTAATAGAGATGACCTAGTTAAGACCTTTTCAAGAAATTACTGTGAATCAACACTTGATTTTGTAATGGTTTTAGGCACACTCCAGACTATTACCAAACAAGTTGAAATCAAGCCATCTCCATTTAATGATCATGCAATTCTCTTAGTCTCGATGAAGATGGGCCTGAGAAATGCATTACCCACCCTTAAAATCAGTAAACCCATCTTGGGCACGAAAAATGGCTTCCAGTTAAAGTGGAATCAAATAGATAAAGGGAAAATAGTCCGTCTAATTCTAAATAACAGTTAAGTGACTATAATGAGCTGTCTGCATCCCGATAACACCCCCGGTTTTGGGATATTTCTTGGCGAAGTAAAAAAGGCACTGAAGTGCAAAACAATCTAATGCTGCCCGCCCACCTGAAGGCACGACCACTCCTGCACACATTCACTAAAATCTCTGCATAAAGCTCTGAGCGCACGCCAGCGAAAAAGTGTTCTAATAGCATCCCTTAGGAAAAGTTACCTTGGAGCCAGGAAATTGAGGGAGAGAACTTTGAGAGAAGAGGCGTGGGAAAATTTAGAAAAGGCAGCAATCTTTATGTCTGGGTGTGATTTCTGGGAATCAATTAACACCCTGTTTTTCAAAAACCATGAAGATTCCACACTAGACGTTCATGGGGGAGAAGAAGACTGCGTGGCCCACTTTGAGCGGGTTTTGGGCTCAGGTTAGAATGGTGCAGCAGAAGACTCACCTGTATCCCTCCTCATGACAAAGCATTTGACATTCTCTCTGGAAGAGATACAATCCGGCCTGGGTAAATGTATAGGTGGGATGGCCCCAGGCCCAGACCTGGTCCCAATTGATCTATATTAAACTCATCAGGATGTGTGGGCCCCTCTTCTCACGAACGTGCTAAATGCAATAGCAAAAACAGATCCCCTACCGATATGGTCGACTAGCATAATCCGATTTTTGAAACGGGAGATAAGAAGAACACGAAGAACTATCGACCAATTTCTTTATTGGACACAACAGCAAAATTAATGGGCCGACTATTACTACATAGGCTGGAGGAGTGGGCCACGGAGACAAACATAATGATAGAAGCACTATATGGGTTTCAAGAAGGAAAAGGTACAGTTGATCAGTGCCTAAACCTGAGCCTGACAATTGACAAGTACACTAGAGCTAAAGGGGGTCAATCCTTTTTGGCATTTATGGACCTCAGTGCTGCTTTTAAATCTGTGTCCTATACTAAACTATGGGACCCAGGGGTGTGGAACCACTTGTCCATGGGGCAGGTTGCTTCATAAATCTACTTGTCCTGTAACAAAATCCACTTGTCCCTTTGATGCCATGTTGTGCAGCGACAAATTATGGCAGCAATCTCATTATATAAGAGCTCTGATATAGCCTTTCTGATTATGCAATGGCTCATACCATAGTGGTGTTTGAATACTTGCAATCCCCTTATGTTGCCATGTTTCCGCAGATCTACATACTGGGGCTGATGGTAGTGGTAAGCAATAGTTCCAGGGTTAGAATGCCCTTTTGAGTCTGTGAAAATCTACTAACTTGCATGTTTTAAGGGTTTTCAACAACACTCCTCTAATCTTTTCACTCCTGACAATGGCAGATCAAAACCTTCTTCCAGAGTTGGGAAAAAAGTGGTTTGAGGGAAAGTCAACTTGAAAACACACAGATTTTCCCATGAGCAAATCTACATATTGCTCATGCTAAAATGCAGTTCACAAATATTTTCGAGGAGTACTATTTCTTGTCCAATTTCTGTAAATTCTTGGGAATTTGCGAAAGCCGTATAGCTGCACTTAATTCAAGGACATATACCATGGGTGCAATTTTGAGACTTACCTTAATAACTGGGCATCTAATTTGATCTGGCGTTAACCATGACCTTTTGCGTTTATTAAAATTCAGTCTCACTCTCTCTATCGGTTGGCTTCACTGTGAGTGACAGCATTCTGCTCTTTCACAAGGAGCATATTGGCACACAAAGTAGTTTTGTTCAGTGTCATTACCTACTGTGGCAGTGTGTGCTTTTTGAGGCCAAAAAGAATTTTTGCTTTTGCCAATATTTGTTATCATGGTGAGGGCCCGGCAGCTCCAACACCAATAAAGTTTTTCAAAAACCATGGCAAAACTAGTCACACATTGACAAAACTAAAAGCTGACCACAAATTTCAGACCTACTGGCTTTGCCAATCCTTGTTTATTTTTGTTTCCCATAATCTTATTGTTAGAAATTTGATTTCTGGTTGGCTAGGACATGCGCCTAAGTCAGCCAGAAACTACCACTCTAGTCAGGGCAAGGGAGTTACATACTGAAGATAACCGTTGCTCACCCCCTTGGTAGCTTGGCACGAGCAGTCAGGCTTATCCCTGAGGCAATGTGTAAAGTGTTTGCACAACACACACACACACACAGCAGCAACACACTAGGCACACCACAAAAGAAACTCCACACAAGGTTATATAAAAAATAGCCTTTGTATTTCTTTACAAACACATTAGAATCATAATCACACATGTACACTGTGCCACCTGGCAGTACCCAATACTTTACAGGGGATTATATATGTGACAGGGCCTACCCGGCCACTGTCAGAACCATTAGAATCACAAGTAGTGAACATAACACAACCAGTAACTACTGGCATTAGCACTTAGCATGACCCTTTATGCATAAGCCACATTAGATCAGGTGTAAACCACATTATGCATCATCACAAATAGGCATAAACTATATGATGCATTATCCCATTAGGCATAAACCCCAATATGCATCATAACATTAGGCATAAACATTAGGCATAAACACATTATGCATCATCTAATTAGGCATAAATACATTAGACCTAAACACTGAATTAGCCCATGTGCACCACAGTAACACTGATAAGGTGCATACAGATCATTAGCCCCTCCTGGGCGTAAATATCACTGTTCACGCACACCAAATTCCACCATGTCCCCAAGAGCCCACTGGCCCTCACAAGGCCATAACGCTGGCCTCCATGGCTGCAAATGCAGCCACAACAAATGTGCAAAATGGAAAAAGGGGCGGGGGCAACTCAACCAAGTCTCCCAAAAAGGAATGCCCCCATTGTTGCAGCTGCGCACACTCTGGAGGTGCAGCTGTAGAAATGAGCACCGGCACCAACAGTGCCTAGGGAGCTCTACCTTCCCGGGGCTACTCTCGGTACAACTACTGCCTCTAGTAGGCACCCACAGTGCCCAGCACAGGCCTCACTCACCGGTGCCTTTTCAGACTCTGTCCGTCTTCCTGCAGTCGAGCTACCACCGTAAAGACACTGGTGTCTCACTAGCTGCACGGACGCCGCTCTCCTAGCCAGGCAACGACCTGACTTCTGGTCCCGGGCACATCCGACCCTCAGCGCCGGTTTCCTCTGCACAGGCCCTGCCCACAGTCAGGCAGGGTCTCTGTCTGACTTCCGGATTGCGGCTTCCTCCAAGGTCAGACCCTACTTGCCGCACTTGCGTTGCTCACGAGCGGGCGCCCTGGATCCTCATGATCCCTTGTGGCTCCCGCAAACCGAGAGGCAGATTTCCTCTCTCTTTAGGATCAGGCAGTTTAGGCAGCACGTGTGGCTCCCCCTTTCCTCAAGGGAACCCCACCCACAGGCAGGCACCGACTTGCCTGACTTCTGGCTTTTTCCGATCTCGGAGCAAAGCCTCCGCCGACTCTGCATCCCCCTCTCCTCAGGCTCAGGGAATGAAATCGGACGCACTCACCCTGCGCTGAAAAGCCAGAGACCCCTCCTAGAGCTCAAAGGGCAATGAAGACAGAGCGCTCACCGCCTGAAGTCTGGGCAGAGTTCTTCTCGCACCGAGCGTGCTCTTTAGCACAATGGCAAGTAGCTCCCCAGAAAACGGGGGGGGGGAGAAATCCAATGCTCGCCACACACTAAGCCCAAAAGTCCAGAGGGGCAAAGCTGAGCCCAGGTAGGCCAGCTCACAGGGCCCTCCAGTAGAGGGGAAATCCCTCGTGGCGGTTCCTCCTGGGGCCCAGCAGTCCAAGCATGCACACGTACACACCCAAAAGCACTTTTTCAAGGGGTCACATCTCCAATATTTATACCAGGCTGTGTCTTTGTTTTGCCCTGGCACAGGGCTTGGGGATCCAGTCCCAACTGGATCTGGAGGGTGTGGGAGCATTTTCTATACAGTGCTCACACCCTCCTTTGTCATGTTGAGCTCTGACCCCAGACACACCACAGGGGGGCGGAGCCTGCATTGAACAAGGTAGGCACAGACCTATTCACGGTCAGGGGCTACTCCTTCCACTACTCCAAATGCAGATCTGCCTCTTCAGCCTAGCGCTAACTCACCCAGCCCCTCTGGAGCCACACACCTCACCAGCCCCTGTCACTCCAGAGCCAGACATGCCATAGACATCAGGCAGGCACAAAGACACATAGCACACAGAAATGCCAACTTATAAAAGTGGAATTTCTAAAATAGTGATAATAAATCTGCGCACACCATTAGTAGCATTTAATATTACTATTCCAAACACACCAAACTTGACCACGCTGCTCTTCTCATAGCAGGAATTATCACTGATACGCATATCAGGGAATCCCCAATGAATTCCTATGAGAGGGCAGCCTCACAGTTGTGAGAAACCAAAATGGCTGTTTGTCACTACCAGGACATGTCACATAATTAAGGTACATGTCCTACCTTTTACCTACAATGAGCCCTGCCCATAGGGCTAGCTAGGGCCTACCTTAGGGGTGACTGACATGCAGTAAAAGGGGGTCACAGACGTGGCACACACTTTAGGTGCCACGCCACAGCGGCAGTAAATTGCATGCACAGGCCCTGCAATGGCCGAGGCCTGAAACAGTTTTGAAAGGCTACTATGGTGGGTGGCACAAGCAGCGCTCCAAGTTAATCAGTAGTATTTAATTTAACGGCCCAGGGTATCTGCAATACCACTTTACAAGGGTCTGACAGGTAAATTAAATACGCCAAACAGGTGGGACCAATCTTACCAAACTGGTTACACTGATTTTCCATTATGAATATTTTTGGGACATACTAGCATGCATCAACACATATTACTAAATGATGCTGCTAAGAAATGGTATCTGAGGTTTTACAGTAGTTTAGCGAGAAAAATAAATTCCTGCTTTAATTTTTTTATGAGCATTTTATTTTGAAAGAATAGAATCATAAATCCTGCTTTCAAGCTTCTGCAAATATTTGCATCAAATCAGAGAGCATTGCGGTAGCATTATACATAGGATCATATTGCTAAACTTTGAACATGTGTGTACTCATTTTTATACTGGAACCACTATCAGTAGTGCAGTCAGAGCTTACAACATTTACTTAGAGCACTCACCCTAATAGGAAAGGCTTTGAATTACTGAACCATAAACACAAGTTTGAACAGCATTAACATATGAACAAAAATATTACCTTAACTGCAGAGAGGGCCCTTCCCTGATCCATAATGTAGTACTGTAAACTGGCAGTCAAAGGGTTTGTGCTGCAGGGCGTTGGGCCTACTTGTCCCAAGGACAAAATACACATACAAACTTGTTGCCCTTGACCCCAAACAATATGTCCTGGGCCTCAGGCTGTAGGAATTCCACATCCCTGAGACCTAATGGACACCATAGAGATTGATCCCGCTAGAATCATTTGTATTCGCTAATTATATGCCAGTGCCAAAGCATCAGTTTTCTATGGAAAAAATGGAGAATATACTTGTCCCTTTAAGATCAGCAGGGGAGTAAGACAAGGATGCATTCTTGCCCCCTTCCTATTCTCCATGTACACTAATGGGGTTGGGTAAGCAATTAGGGGGTCAACAACGGATGTATGAAATCAGCCTGACCTCCACATTGTTTTATGTTGTGCTTTTTATAAATCTTCTCGAGCAAGGTATATTATTCCAATTTTAAAAAGATGTCATTTTAAACAATCTCGAGTAGCACTGTATTTTTTAAAATCCCTCCCAGATCCTTTTATATGTTGTTCAGTTGCTACGTTTTTATGGGCTTGTATGAACACTAGGAAGACTCTGCACATTAGTACTGTATGAAGTTGACACAGCTCCTAAGATTAGGAACTCTTACGTGGATGGTCTTTTGTGCACTTTAGGCTTATACCTGTTACACTTGTGTCATTTCCCCTCCACTATTAGAACCAACTTACTTCCTCATTTACCATAGTAGTGGTGCTAACTGGTACAAGGGTACTACTGGCTTTGACTGATAATTGTATTTTGCTTATTTGAACTCTGCACTCTTTTTTTTGTTTTTTTGTCCTCATCTCTGTCATGACCGCAAAAGCCAAGCTATACAAGCAGGGCAACACGGGCTTATTGGATAAAAGACAAGCAGACTCAGTAGTGAACTGGTAAGGGATGGCGCCTGATCGGAGGGGGCCCAGCCCCAAAGCAATAGCCAATATCATACATAGCCCGGTGCCGAGTTGTTAAGCCGGCAACTGCTAATCATGTGCCAATACTGCCAATACTGACCATTTAGGCAGATAGAAGCTACGTATAGTAGCAAAAGAAAATTGTATCATGGCTAGATAATCATCGGACGGGGGGAAAAAAAAAAACAACCCCAGCTGCTTACACAATCCAATCTAACAACAACCAAAAAGCTCTTTTTCTTGGATTTCCAGTCCTGGCCAGATCATGCTTCGAGATTTGAGAGATTGATAAACACCAGTCAAGTAAAGTAGGGGGAGCTGGTTCCTTCCAACGTTTACAAATTTCCCTACGTGCTGCCAGCATACAATAAAAAATAAGATTGTTAACTGGACTCTGGACCAAATCAAAAATTCCGAAGACTACCAACCTAAGATCTATAACGACCGGAAAACCCAAGGAAGATGTAAGATTCTTGCCGATGGCGTCCCAATAAGATGACAGGTGGGGGCATTCAAAAAACATATGGGGGTCAGAAGCTGATACCAAACCACATCGAGGACAAGAGACCTGAACATCACTAGAAAACTTGGACAGCCTCTTTGGAGAGTGATATGCCCTATGTATATTAAATAGGTGATTTCTTCGAAGCCAAGCTGGCTTAACTATATCCCACATAACTGTGCAGGATTTTATCCAAAAATCATGTAGATTACAGCTAGATATCACAGGGCCCCAGAGTTGTTCAGGTAGATTAAATTCCCCGTCAAGCTCCTCAAGTATTAAATTATATCACAGGGAGATCTCTTTTAAGACAGGTGGTTTGTCCAATAGGAGAGATACCAGTTGACTAGTGCCACCTACTAAAAAGTTCTTACAACGAGGATTTTGACTATGAAGAGCCTGTGCCCAGCTTGATACTTGAAGAAATTTAAATCTAGAAAAATTGGGACCTATTTTATTGCTTAAAAGTTCCCAAGGAAGCATCACCCCTTCAGTAAATAGGTGCCCCCAAACTAATATGCCCGCCTCTTTCAGTGGAGCTGATAGTGCATCCCTTGACCAGGCCGGGGGCGCCGGTAAATCCCAAATGGATGCTCTGTCTGAATAATATCCCAGTTTAATCGATGATCTGATGTTGAACCAAGTTTTGGCAAAACTCTGTAACACTTTGAGTTTAACCTTCTTAAAGTACTTGGGATCACCAAACTTAAATAAAAAACCAGACTGTCCAATTCCTTCAGCCTCCAGCATAGTCGAGAACATTGTCCCTACCCCCTGATCAGATGGCTTTTTAAAAGCATGCGGGCGTGGGATAACTGAAAAGCCCATGCGTAGATCTGTAGATCAGGTCCTGCCAGTCCCCCCTTTTCACGACGCCGCCTGATTTTTTTCCATGCAATCCTGACATTCTTGTTTTTTCCAGATGAACGAGCTAATGTTGGCTTGTAACTTGGTCAAAGAAAGTTTATCAAAATAAAGTGGAATTGTATTAAATAAAAACGTGAGTTTTGGCAGTATAGACATTTTGACCAGATTTGCACGTCCCAGAACTGACAAAGAGAGGTGTCCCCAAGCATCCATCAATTTCCGGCACTCTTTAGCTACTACAGATAGATTAGTAGACGCAATTAACTTAATGTCCTTAACAATTCTTAACCCCAAATATCTCAGGCTTGTACTAAGTGGTACAGTAAATCCAGTCAGATCCGTATTCCAAGCCATAATTTTGGTTTTTGAGGCATTCACCTCGTACCCCGAAACATTCCCGAAATCAAGGGCTAACTTGATAGCAGTAGGAAAGGCAGTGCTGATCTCTGATGTTAAGATCATAACGTCGTCCGCATATAGGGCCACCTTCTTTTCCCATGCTTTAAACTTAAAGGGTTTGATGGATTCATTATCCCGTAATATCTGAGCAAAAGGCTCAATATAGAGATCGAAAAGCAAGGGAGATAGAGGGCAGCCCCGCCGCGTTCCTCTTGTGATGTTAAAAGACTCGGATAGGCCCCCATTAACCAGAACAGATGCAGATGGACTATGATGCAGAAGTCGTACGGCTCTACAAAAGCCTTCACCCACGTTGAACTCAGCCAAGGCACCCGACAGATACAACCAGTTGACTCTGTCGAATGCCTTGGTGGCGTCCAACGTGAGGATAGCAAGTGGTAAAGAGTTAGTAGTAGCCATATCTATAGCTCCTACCAGATCATAGATTAGTTCAAAGAGCTGGCGACCCTTTACAAAACCCTTCTGGTTAAGATGTAGAATATCCGGAGCAACCTTACCCAGTCTCATAGCCAAAAGAGATGCAAAGATTTTATAGTCGGCATTGAGAATGGAAATTGGATGATATGACCCACACTGTGTGGGGGGCTTGCCAGACTTGAGTATCAGAGTGATAGAGTCATTGTTCCAGGAGCTAGGAGGAAGTGCCCCTTCCTGTAATATTTGGTTAAAAAGCAGAACAAGAAAAGGAGAGATCTCTATCACCAGCTTCTTATATATTTCAACTGGTAGGCCATCTGGCCCTGCCGCCTTACCACTCTTACTTCCGCAGATTGCGGCTACCACCTCTTCCTCCGTAACTGGCATGTCTAGAAAAGCACTTTGATCTGACGAGAGCGAGGGCAAAGATATATTGTTTAGCCACTCTCTAATGCACTCTGGGGAGATTTCTTTATCCTCTTGATAGATCTCTTGAAAGAAATCCTTAAATGCCGTTCTAATTTCTGCGTTACAACAAACAATTGATGGACGGAATGCTGACAATGCAGACATTCTCCCCCAGTCAAGAGATCTGGGTTAAATCCATCGTTCTTTTGCCCACTACACCACCCCAGTTCAGACATGGCCATATGCAAATCAGTCTTGACCCTGTGCCTCATGGGAACAGTCCAGCCCGAACTGCCAAGTCATGTCTTCACTGGACTGGAATCAAGCATCCTATGACCGCTCAGAAAAAAGCAGAAGAAATGCAGAAACAAGCAAGAGAAGTCTTCAAAAGAAAACAAAAATGCATTAAGAAGCAAAACATGTGCACAAAGAACCAACAAAAGAGCACAAAAAAGCCTTGCTACGAATTCATCCTGTGCCCACAACTTTTTCAAACGGGTACTGGTGTTAACTGACTCTAACTAACCAGGTCTAGAGCCAGTAGTATGCTAAAATACACTCAGAATACAGTGAAAACACCTACATACACTAGGGAATACTATGCGTTGAGGAAATAAATTGTGTTACGGACCTGGTCAATCCTGGATTTCCAAGCGAGCAGTTTGCCAGCCCCTTCACCAAATTCAAATTGGGCCAGTTTGCTAGCTTCCCATCTACGAAGCAGGCGTTGCCTTAAGACTGAAGCCAATTGCGTTTTAAGCACCAGCAGTTTCTCTTTTTTAACCGAGATAAGACTAGAGTTGTTGCTGCTACTACTAAGATCAAATTCCGCCTACGCTAATAAAAGATTGGCTTCGATAGATGCTATTTCCTGGGTATACTGCCTTCTACGAAATGTGAGCTTGTTTTTAATAGCTCCACGCAGGAAGCATTTAAACGCATCCCATACAGTGTTCGTACATGCTGTAGAAATATTAAGTTGCATAAATTCACGTGTCTCCAATTTTAGATAAGCAACATCATCTGATGATGAAAGAAAAATGCGATCAAAAGACCATGATCTATTAGGGAGCTGCACGATGCCTACAAGATCTAACTTTACTGCAGAATGGTCCGACAGATGGGAAGGCAAATAACTAACATTCTTTATGGAGCCTTGCAAATTGCGACTCGTCAAAAAGAAATCGATCCTAGACTGGTGGTGATATTTAAAATTCCGAAAGGAAAAACCATTTTGCCAACCTGCCCTTACCCGCCAGATATCAATATACCCATATCGCTGCATAAAATTAAGTAAAAGCGCTCCAGATTTAGAAAGGACTTGTTGTCGACTCGATGGCGTTTTATCCAGAGCGTAATCAAGCACGATGTTAAAATCCCCTGCGATAATAATGGGTTCAGGGAAGTGCAAAAGCTGTGAAAATAAAGACTCCAATACTGAAGGGTCATCTCTGTTAGGCCCATAATATCCTACCAGTGTTATTTGAAAACCTCCTATCTCTACCATAGCAATTGCCCACCTCCCAGCCGGATCTACCAGCTGACTAACCAATCTAGTGGTAATAGCTTTCTTAAAGAAAATGGATACACCTCTCACATTAAGCGACTGGGAGGTGGAAACGGATATGTCTATCCACCTGTTGTTTTTAACCAAAGCAGATATCTCGCTCTCCACCAAGTGGGTCTCCTGGAGAATAATGACCTGTGCATCAGAATCACGCAGATATTGTAGGATTCTATTTGCCCTAGGCTTGGTGCGCAGGCCATTGACGTTCCAGGAGATAATCTTAAGGTCAGTCATAGCAATAGAATCTATAGAAAAAAAACTTACAATTCCTAACCAAGTTATCCAACATTAAGAAAAAAGGACATGTCTGCAACCAAAACAAAGATGAGGATCTGTTTCGCTTATATACCCTCCCCCCCCACTCACACCCACACCCCCACACGAACCCAAACCCAAACCCTCACCCATGCGCCCCACCCATGAGGAACCCTGGTTCTACCTAACCGGATCAAGCCCGGTTGTGGTACTCCCAACCCTCTACCGAGCCCACACAGGACGTCACTAACTAAGTGCTATAAAATAATTATAAAGCAGCAATCCTCACATATTCCTTTAAGGAAGGAACCCCTTTTTTTTTTTTTCCTCTTTTCTTCCTTTCCTTTCCTTCCCCCTTTTTTCTCTCTTTTTTTTTTCTTTCCCCTTTCTTCCTTTTTTCCCCCTTCTTTCCTTCTTTCTTTTTTCTTCCTTTTGCCTTACCTTTCTTCTTTTTCTTCTTTTTTTCCCTTTACCTTCCTCTTTTTCCACCTTTCTTTTTTCCCTTTTTCTTTTAATTTCCCACTTATAAGTTATTTTCCTTCTAATCTATCTAAGTTAAACTAAGCTTGCCCACAAACACATACAAAACCTACTAAGAGGACAAAAAATAAGTAAATTAGATCTGTTTAAAGACAAGAAAAAATAGAAGGAAAAAGTGGAGGAAAATTACATTAGCGCTTCCAAAAAAAGATCTGCACTCTTGTACAAAAATGGATTTGGCTTTTATTTTTCTAATTGTTTTTATCTGAAGCCGTATTGATACAACTTTTAAAAATCATATGTGCTGCTAAAGGTTTTACTTGAATTTACATTTCTGGTTTTGTATAAGTTACTAATAGTTGTCTTCCTTCTTATTTTGCTTTTATGGATTCATTGTTAAATCTGCAAAAAAGAACAATTGATGGACAGAATACAGAACAATGTCATACATTCACCCCAGTACAGAGATCTGGGCCTAAATCCATCGTTGTTTTGCTCACCATGCCGTTCCAGTTTGAACACAGCCATATGCAAATCAGTCTTGACCCTGTGCCCCATGGCAACAATCCGGCCAAGCCAGGTCCTCCCTGGACTGGAAACAAGGATCCTAGGACCGGTTTCGGTGTTTCACCCCTCTTCAGCCAGGATAGCTTGATTCCAGTGGCATTGTTAAATCTGAATAAAGAATTATGACTGACTGATTAACAGGACAGGACTGTAAAAGTTGGAGCCTCACTCTGCAAATACTCACCATTAAAATAGTACTTTCTTCCTACATGGTGTCTGATCTGTAGACTTTGTCAATTATATGATGCACCTATGATAAAGACACTTCTGTTGTAACTCACTCCTGTTATGGGGACTTTATGCAATGGATTAACATGCACACATGCAAGTCTCAGATCTGGAAAGAGGTGCTTGAGCAGCATGGATTGTTAAATGCCCCTCATCTCAGGAGGCCATAATTTGGTCAACTGTAGCCCTTAGTTTTATAGAGTGTGAGTCACAGCTATGAGGTGTTTGTGGACATACAGTATCCAGCACAGATGTTGGCTCTCGGCATGGTTCATAGTATCAGGTGTGTGTGGTTGGCAATAAGCCACCTAGGAGTCTTTAATTGGTTTTCTGCACTGCAGTTTAATATCAACCTATTGTTGGGGGAAAAAAGGACACTACCCCATCAGTGATACGATGTGGGCACAAGATATCTGCAGCATCCCTCTCATTGATGTTTACTAGGCTGCTGTCACTTTTGTTGGTATGTATCTCTAGACATTCCAACATGTATTAGGGGTCAGCGAACATACACTGGGGCATCAGTCCAAAAAATAGGAGCTTTCATGAAAAAGGTTATTGTCAGAAACAGTGGTTCCTGTGGAATAATAGAATCATACATAGATAATAAGATGCACAATCACAATTGAAGGGTTAAAATGATGTCAGAGGGCGAAGAAACCACATACACCTATGGATTTGGTTTGATACAATCATATTTTATATTTCACAAACAAAATTCTATATACAATGAATGAGTGAGTATCTTGTTTTCCTTCTTCTCCATCACCCACTGTTGGTACATACACCTCATACGGCTGCGCAATCTACCCGTCAGGTACTCTTGAATTTTATGACCTTTTATCCAATTGGTCGCATTTGTGCCAGTACATGGGCCATATGCTTATTTCATTATGTTTTCTTTTCCTAGATGTCCCTAAATCAATAGGTCCTGATGAGACTCTAGATCACGTATAGGGTCAAAAAGTCATCGGAAACAAAAGAAAGCGAACCATTAACAGCGCGTATTATTATATATAGCTGCTGTATATTGTGTATTGAGTTGCTAAATGGTTGACTTTTTTGAATACCTTGGAAACCTTGTAAAATACTGTCACAATTATGTCACCAATGTTTTAGGTTCCTGTTTCTCACTGGGGACACTACGCACATTTTTCTTTTTTATTGTATATAGAATTTTGTTTGTGAAATATAAAATACGATTGTACCAAACCAAAACCATAGGTGTATTTGATTTCTACGCCCTCTTCCATCATGTTAACCCTTCCATTGTGATTGTGCATCTTATTATCTATATATGATTCTATTATTCCACAGGAACCACTGTTTCTGACAATAATTTACCCACCCAGGTTCCTTAGTGAGTTGGGTTCCCCTGTCCTTTTCTCGACTTTCATGAAAAAGAGGCATTTTCCTATTTAGGTCCCCCTAACAATCACAAACGTCCCTAGAGTTGTCTTGGCGATCCACAGTAGTCTTCAATATTCATAAGCATTCTACTCTTATCCACAGATTCCAATGTTTTAAATCTCAAACATCAAGGCATGTTAGAGTAATTGCTCTGTTGCATATCCCTAAAGCCACAGTGCACAATATGTTGGATGGAGCATTTGCACATAAAACCTGTTTATTTCCTCCATGAGAAAAATATCTGTCCTTGAGGATAAATTATTTTTTCCTAGTCGTTTCCTTTCTTAGAAACATTCGTTCCAAACTGGAGTATATTTTATTGTGTTTGAAGATTTAAAGATTTGATTCAGGGAATGTTTCGTTAATTGTTCCTGGCCACACACCACCTTCACCTTTCTAAACCCACTCTCTATCCTGCCTCTTGCCTTCTGCTTTTTGATTGCAAAAAATGTCCAGGCTAGTATTTATTTCCAAGTCGAAAGTTTCTTCTAATGATGTAATAATTCACATACTGATTTGGAAAATTATGCACACAGTGGCCTTTTGTGTGAGCTCGTCCCTTAAGCCGGAGCTTAATCATAGCAACTGAAAAGGGTTTTGATTAGCATACATGGCCAGCAGCACTAAGGTCATTGTTACAAGTAGTGCAGAGGAAAATTCTATCGTGAAAGTCAGCTCCGCGCTACTAACACTGGTTCAGTGTTCCAGCTTCTGGATTTCCAGGCTGTGGGAACCAAGGACCCGATGTTACCAGCAGGAAAATCCAGACGGTAATGTCCCTTTGAGAAAGCACTGCATTGCAGCCTGGGGCTATTACCAAGCCAACATATGATCCTGGCACAAGACGTCCTCCCCTGCAGTGCCCCGCCCTCCCCTGCAGTGCCCCTCCCTCGTGCCCCGCCCTCCCCTGCAGTGCCCCGCCCTCCTCATGCTTATCTCTTCCTCCTTGCAGGTGGAATATGGGCGCATTAAATTCCCACCTATATGGAAATTCCAACCTGTATCTTAGGGATTGTACAGGTAACCCTAAAGTCAAATAGTTTACTTAATATAACAGGGATACTATGTGGAGATAGGGGACAGTATTGAGAAATTCCGGCAGCCTGGAGTCTCCCACGATGTCACCAGGGTCGTGACTATGGCTTAAGTCAGTGAACGAAAATCGCAACTAATATCACATTAACCGTAATATTTTGCAAGAAATAAAAGATGTGTATCTGAAGTACACATTGGTGCTATGTTGTGTAAATGGAGTGGTATAATCATGGAAAACCATGTTATCCTCAGCCACAGATGTACTGGAATTGTTTCAACTAAATCTTTAGCATACGTACAATGTACATATTACATTATTTATTTTGTTCGTAGTATGCCGGTAAACGTATAACGAATCATGCATCAGGGCAAACAAGAACTATCCATAAAAATATCAGTATATATCAGGGCTATATACATTGGAAATCACCTGAAGGTCTACAACAAATGCCACAGTAAGCACCCACAGAGTTTAGACTCTGGAAACACAAACACATGAAGACCAGACATGACAAGCTCCAAAAGACTCCATCCATCATAAACGATGAATGACTTGCTAGAGTACACTGATGGGCAGCAAAACAGCATGAAATTGCAAGAAATGCTGTGGAAATCCACAGTTACCTGGCTTAAAGTAAGACAAATGGCATGTTTCAAAAGGTCGACATCCTTTTCAAAAATATAAACAAGACTCAAGTGCAAGAAATACCCTTAACATAGAAATGCTAATAAAATGTCATAGCAAGCACCAAAGAGCTATTTCCCTCAGAAATAAAACAGAGTGGCATATTACATTCGCCGTGGGCTCATCCATTGACATTAGAATGCAGAAATGCTTATTTACTATCCTGAAATGAGCTTTGTTAGAATTAGTGCAGTCCTTTTGACCTTGCAGGCAATTCAACCAGGACATTTAATGTGAGTGCATTCATGAACTCTTTTCATCAATGTTGCACAAATGCAGGATGATCTTAGTACTTATGTGGTGAATAAATGTGTTGTCAAGCTACACAATTTTTAAGTATTGCTAGAGGCAGCTTTTAATGTTTGCTAGATCTCATGGCATCCCAAATAAAGGAGACATAAAGAACTGTACATAAAGGAACTTTAACTTCACCTCTTCGTTGATCAGTCACTTTATCGCAGCTTTGTGTTGTTTTAGTCTGCACACTGAAAAGGAGGGGCTCTCATGCCCTCGTTTGTGTTGGGCATGTTTTGGGGCATCTCCTTTCAGCCATTGCTGTCTTAGAGAGTCAGGCACATTTAGGATCAGCCTAGGTGTAATTATTGCTTAGGGCAGATCAGCAAGCGCAAGTGGAACATGCATCTGCTAGAGTGCCGATGTAAAAGCCTGCCCTTCTGGTGAACCCAGTCAAATAAAAGGGAAATCCCCTTCAATATGGAAGGGTCAGATACATGTGATAACATATCTATCATCCGTAATGAGGAAATGACTGTCACAATCCAACAGGGTTTATATGGATGTTCGTGCTTTTGTTCATAATATGGAAATGGGGTTGATTTGAGCTGCAGGTCAGCGAAAAACAAGTACTGTGCAGTAAAAGTCATTTTCAGTCCTTTGTTTGAAAATGCAGAAGTTATACTTTTTCCTTGGCAGCCACCGAAAGGAGGTCATCACCTGCCCTATTTACATAATTGTGGACTTTCACTTTTAGCTCTACACTGCCACAGTTCGGTTTGTGCAGAATACATGATATGATGCCTTTGTTCAGCTGCCATTACTCACATTTCCATACCTGATGCCATCCTCATCATGGGCCCACTCATTTAAAGTATGCCTCATGCATAATACAGCCTATATTTGAGACAAGCCTGGGATTCAAGTGTAAGATTGTCTGCGGAAACAGGTGCCATGTGGGATCAAAAGTCTTGTTCCCAAATACCTGTGTTTCTGATCTAGGCCACAGACAGGAACAAGCTAATTCTGAGGACGACTGTGTTAAGGGCAGGTACCACCCACAAATGGTGATTGTGTCACCTGCAGCAGAGCTGACAAGTTTTAGCAGGCAATTTGACTCCACTAGCACTGCCTTTGATGTCTGAGGCATTTGTCCATTGATGAAATTATTGAAAATTATACCTGTCTGAATTGGGGAACATCAGCTAGCTGATTGTGAAGTAGCAGTCCTGCAGCGCTCTTCCATTATACCATATATACATATATCAACACTGAATACTCACAACTTTTCAACCAAAATATAGTTTTATTTGAGCTTTCTCCCACGTAAAATATCCTCCACTTCAAAGCTAGTTAATGAGAAAAATGAATTTCCAAAATGTTGCTTTCGAATCCAGCCTTTGATCTGTTTCTAAATGTTGGCAGGTGTGTCCATATGTTGGCATGAGTACTTCACCAAGTCTTTTATTTAGATCTGGCTCTACAATTGCAGGCAGAGCCAGTTAGCTATTCATGTTCTGTTGGATTTTGTGCCGTTTCTTAGCAGAAATTGAATCCCCTCATCCATTTTGGGTGGACAGTATGTTTTCCACTAAGAAAATAGCACTAAATATGGGGAGTACATTGGGGCTTTTGGACCTTGCCCTTTTTGCAAGGTTATCCCCAAATATTTTACCTTCTTCCTCCTATTTTTCGGACCTTTTTTTGTTTCTTTTAAGCCTCTGGGCACTTTACAACTGCTGGCCAGTGCTAAAGTGCAAGTACTTCCTAAATTGTATTGGTGATTGTTTTATCCATGGTTGGCATACTTAATTTACTAGTAATCCCCTAATAAAGTGCACCAGGTGTGCCCAGGGCCTGTGAAACAAATGCTACTAGTGCGCCTGTAGCCCTGATTGTGCGGCCCACGTGAGTATACCTGCAAACATATCTCAGGCCTGCCACTGCAGTGTCTGTGAGTGCAGTTTTAAACTGCCGTTTTGGCCTGGCAAGTACATTAACTTGCCAGTCCTAAACCGTCCCCTTAGCTACATGTAACTCACCCCTAAGGTAGACCCGAGGCAGTCCCATCAGAAGGGTGCAGTGTGTCTAAAAGGTAGGACATGTACTAGTGTGTTTTGCATGTCCTAATAGTAAAATACTGCTAATCTTGTTTTTCACTATTGCAAGGCATGTCTCTCCCAAAGAGTAACATGGGGATTGCCTTGAAATATCTTTTAAGTGAAATTTCCCAATGAGAGCAGATAGAGATTTGGAGTTTTGTGTCTCTGATCTCACAATTTAAAAATACCTTTTTTGCTGAAGTTGATTTTAAATTGCGTGTTTGAAAATGGCACTTTTAGAAAGTGGGCATTTTCATGCTTAGGCATTCTGTGCCTCTGCCTGTCCGTAAAAAACACATCTGGGCTGGCTAACATTTGGGCTCTTGGACATTCACTTTAGACAGTCAAACAAAGGTAGATGATGTGTGCCTTGCATACACTGATGGGCCATCAGTAGACCAATGGGCCTTCCTGAGCTAGAGTGGCGGGGGGAGTTGTCACTGACACCTGAATAATGCTGTGCCTGTCCTCACACAAAGCTGTTTCCACCCCCCTGTAGTGTGTCTTGAGTCAGGTAAGGCAGGGTCTTGCGCACTACAAAAACTTTCCTTTGAAGCTGGACCACTGCCACTCCAAAATTAGAACACTTCTGGACTGTGAACAGTCTGCCAGGAATAAGAGCTGGATGCTGAAGGAGGGACTGCCACACTGCCTGTTGCTTTGTCGTATTGGCCTGCTGCTTGCTGCTTCTATCCTGGGAGTAAACGGAGTGGACTTTGCTCTCTACATCCTGCTTCCAAGGTTATCCAAGGGCTTGTGCATGCTTGCTTCTTAACAGGGTCATCAAAGACTTCACCTATTAGTGCCTGCCCTCCCCTCTCTGAGAGTCCTGACTTGCCAAGTGGTGCCAAATCCAATTCCTGGGCCCTTGGAAGTGGAATTCGGTGATCTAAAGAGAAAATCCATGCATAGACTCCCCATCGCCTGCTTTCTTGATGCATTGCTGCACAAGATCGATACATCAACGCTACCTGCACCAAAGCGTGGTTCCCGATTGGCACATCAACCATAGCTTTCACTGCAGTGCCCAGCTCGCCTCAAAGGGCATCAGAAAAATCACTGCAGTGTGAGTTCCGAGCACCGTTTCACCGATGTCCATGACATCCGCTTCGATGCAGCTCCTAGTTGGCAACTGCAGAATCGATGCTGCACCAGTTTTGAGGCAGGAAAATCGATGCAGGACCTGCTTCACCTCTGTCGCATCGACACCGTGTGTCTGGATTCTCAATGCATCATCCTTCGACTCCGATACCTCATCGAATCCGCAATGAGGAACCGAGGCCAAGGGTCCAGAGATCGAAGTTGCACCTCTCCTTCTAGTAAGAAACCGATGCATCACCTCACCTGACAGTAAGGAACAGGCTCATCACCTTACCTGCCTAGCAGTAAGAAACCGACACATCGCTTCCCCTTGCAGTAAGGAACCAAGACACCACCTCCCCTGTGAAGTAAGGAATGATGCATCGCTTTGCTTTTCCGGTGCTTCACCTCCCATGCACCTGTTTCATCTTTGATATTTTATGCATCTAAGATTTCTTTGTGGTCAAACTAATGCATCCATCGCTTTCTATAGACTAAACTTGCTTAACCATTTAAAAGTGATATTTTGACTTGTGTATGTTGGATTTTGTCATTTTTGCCTTGTTTTATTCAGATAAATATCAGCTAGTTTTCTAAACCGGTGTGGACTCCTTTTGTAGTGTGTTCACTGTGTTACTATGTGTGTGTGTGTGTACAAATCCTGTACACATTGCCTCTGAGCTAAGCCTGACTGCTCGTGCCAAGCTACCATGGGGTTGAGCAGGGGTTATCTTAACTGTGTGACTCCCTTACCCTGACAGTGAATGCAAAACACTGCCAACTAGAGACCCCATTTTCAACAGGGAGAAATCCTGCCCCAAGCACTCATTTTGCAAGTACGACTGGCTGCTCACTACTCATGTTCACTTGCATGTAGCACTATTTCTCAGTGCAAAATGAATCCTCATATCCATTTTGGATGCCATCTCATGTAAGTCTGCGTAATATCATGATATTTTTGGGTAATTTCATGTAATTATGCTACACGGAATTATGCGGGTGTCACCCACCTTTACTGTGAACCCTGTGGGGGTCTGAAGACCACTGGTGATGAACCACTGAACTAGACAATGCAAGTGGAAAAGACAAATATGTTCATGAAAATGTCAATTACATTTTAAATATATCATTCAAATAGTACAAAGAGCATTTATCAGTGCAAATAATTCGGTAGGGCTGTGGAATTTGAGGGCACATATCTAAGTGGAGAACTACCAGTTTTGATTAATATATAGATTTGACCAGCCCACCCTGAACAGTATATTGGTTGACAGGCTACATACAGTAGCAGACTTATTGATGTAACAAAACTGAGTGTTAAGGACCAAAACACCTTCAACAATAGATAAATGAGATTGACAAACATATATGTTAATCAAATACCTGTAAAATTTTAAGTTTACTAACTTGCATTAAACTTGCTCAAATATAATTCATTCAGGCTTTCACAAAGATCTGGTGCTGCTGCTATGATCCTCTCTGTTGGCTCTTAAACAGGTTGCGTAGTTCCCTGCACACATTGTATGTGTAATGTTTGGCATGGGTTCTGTACTGGAAGAATACCCTTCAAACACAAAATACTATGTTATGATATTTGTAAAATCTTCTTAAACATTATATGCGTGCTGTACAGTGCAGCAACATGTAAAGGTTTGGAGAAATAAAGCATTTCTCCAAGTGGACGTCTTCTTCTAGAAGGTGTTATTTTTTGTGTGTAAATCCTGGGATTCCAATTTTAGTTTATGTAACTGGCATTAAAACAATGGGTGGTAGCCTGGGAATGCCCATGTGCCGCCCACAGGACATGCCATTGACAAAGTAATGCAAAGTAGAGCAAAGCACTACTTTGTGTTACGTTACTTTTACTCAACCTTCCGTCATCAATAAAGTTTTGCTCTGCAAGGAAAATAGCAAACTGTAGCAAATAGGTTCCATCCATTTATTCTCCCAGCATTTTTTGCTTTTGACAAACTGGTTTTTGAACTTTTACTGTAAGTGAGTCTCACTACCCGAGTCTCTCCCACAGTAAATTCATGGTAATTGAACAAAGCATGTTACCTGCCAGTGTCTGTTTATTAACATAGGACCACTGATGTGCAGCTAGGATATGAGGATCTGTCCAGGCTACTCATGAACGCGCGCATGTGTGCTAATGTAAAGACTGTGTGCATGAGACTACCATCTTGCATAGCCTGGTATCTGCATACAGGTAGCGTGTCACGAAGAGTACTTTTCAGGGATTGGTGCTGACCTGGGTTAGGCATTATAATGTAGGTTGGTATTTATACTGAAGCTTTTTGGTGCTTACACTGTGTACACATTATAGGTGAAAATTACCCCGAAGTACTGTTTTGTGCTGCTTAGGCCTAAACGATCCTGCAAAGTACCAATGTGCAGATATACTTGCAGACAAGTCTTAATTTACAGTCCCTAGCAGCTCACATAGACAAGTTATGACACATTAAGCTTTCTTATGTTTCCCTGGCTCAGCTCAGAATTGGATTCCAAGCCTTGGCACCCGCTACTGTGCCAAGTTCCTTATTCTGCTCCCACCGGAGTGATCAAAGGCCTTCCAAGACAATAGGATAATTAACAGTGCTGTTAGACCTGTTAGCCTTAGGGCGGTCTTACCCCCCCCAAATTTTTGCTTTACGCCATCATTTTTACTGATCTGGTTTTTGTTGGCATTAGGACTTTACCACTGCTACCCATTGCTAAAGTGGGTGTGCTCTCTCCTTTGAACTCAATACATTTTTCTTACACCCAATTGGCACATTTAATTTACTTGTAAGCCCCTATTAAAGTGTTACTTCATATACACAGGGCCTGTAAATTTAATTCTACTAGTGGGCCTGAAGCACTGATTATGCCAACCCACTTACTTAGTCCTTTGTATATATCTCAGACCTGCCGCCTGTGTGTGCAGTTTATACTGCCAATTCAACCTGGCAAAGTAAATCTTTTGCTTTGTCTAAAGCATCCTTTGTACCCTAGGGTAGGCTCTATGCAGCCCACAGGGCCGGGTGCCATGTAGTTTAAAAGTGGGACATATACGTTTAACTTTTGCATATCCTGGCAGTGAAAACTCTCGCATTCATTTTTCACTACTGCTAGGCATGTCGAGGATAACAGAGGGTTACCTTATTGCACTTAATAAGTGTTAATTTTCAATTGGAGCAAGTAACAATGTTGAGTTTGGTGTCTAAAGATTTTGTAATTTAAAATCCTCCTTAATGTAATGGTAAAGTTGGATTTTAAGTCAGAATTCTGAAAGTGCTACTTTTAGGAATTTGGCATTGTCGTGTCCTAAACATTTGGTGCCCATGACAAGGTGTAGCTGGCAGTTGGTCATTGTGTATTGCTCCCAGATAGTAACAGAAAGGGAATAGGTTTTGGCAGGATGTGCCATCTATGACTTGATGGGGGTAGTTGCGGTCACCTAAAATACTTGCACATCATAAAAGCTCTTCCTGAGAGCACAACGGGTTTGAGTCTAGTCATTTGTGACCGCAGACAAGCTGGGGCTAGTCCAGGAATGCAGGAAATTCCAAAGGCCTCTGAGGGTGGAAATCTCGAGAACTTTCCACTACTTTTAAGTGAGTCCCAAATATAAATGATGGACCCTCAAACCCAACTCTTCAGTACACCTTTGGACCTGTGGAAGATGCAGAAGTACTGCTCTGCTGCTCGGCAAGAAGGACTTCTATTCTGTTGCTCTGCAGTCCTGCTGCTTGAGGGAAAGGACTGGACCTGCATCTTGATCCCAGGACCATCAGAGGGACTGCTCTGGCTAGTTGGCTGGCCTCCTGATCAGAGCTTAAGGGACACAAAAGGCTTCAGCCACCTTGACCCCAGCACCTGGACCGGTGTACTGTGATTCTACCCCCTAGGTTGTGCTGCCCTGGTCCTGGTCCCTTGAAAGTGAGCCTGAAGGTGGTCTGTCAGTATTTAAGGTACTTTGTTCAGCGGCCCTACCTTGGCACCATCATCTGGCCCATGCTCCATCATGGGCAGTGTGAACTAATGACTTTGCCCAGTCAGGCATGACCAGATAGCCACATTTGACACTTTGATCTTCTAGGCTCTATTTTGATTTAAAACTTTGAAATTGCATATCTCGGATTGTACTGATTGGACTTTGTTGTTTTGGTCTCAAATCATTTAGTAAATGTTTCTCTATATTTCTAAATTAGTGTGGGGTTTTCTTAAGTTGTGTTTTCACTTTATTACTGTTTGTAGTGATGCATACATACTTTACTCATTGGGTCTAAGTTAAGCCTGACTGCCATCGTGCCAAGTTCTCAGAAGATTAATTACACGTTAATTTAGGGTATGCTTGTGTCTCACCCTGAGAGACTGTGGTTACTGCTTGAGCTTGAGCAGGGTTTTATCCTTCTTCAACCAGTAACCTAACATGCTACAAGTACTAGACCCAGTTCCTGAGAAATGAAGGGCTGGTTAGGAAATCTGCATCTGTTAATTACCTTGTTACACTGCAACGGGGGTGGGACAGCCAAGGCCTACTGAAAAAAATGTAAAGCCAGACCTCTGAAGCCTCCACAGGAGAGGCTCGCCTTTGAAGAATAGGTGGGACAGGATCAATCAGCTGTATCGTCAAAGGACAAAGCTGAGCTTCTCAGGGAAGCTCTTTTTATAGAAAATTTGAAGTCACCATGTTGGTTTGCTCAAGAATGCTGTGCAGGAGGACTGGGAGCAGGAAGGAGGGACGATGTGACATCCTGGGATTGGCATGGAGTCCCTGACTTCTCTAACTTTCCATCCCATCTAAAGAGCCCCTACACAAGGGAGAGACAGTGAATTTGGGAGCAGCAAAGGCAATACAATTCGTAGCTGTAAGGAGAAGCCCTGCAAAGATGAACTTTGAATCCAGCTGATCCCCAGGGCTAGAATGGGTCTGTCTAGGGCCAGTGGCACTGGCCCTCATATGCCCCTGAGGAACAGTTGGGGAAATGGACCAGCAGAGTTCCCTGGATTGTTTAACAGGAAACATCTGTGGACTGTTTCCAGACTCCACTGACCCACAGGTGCCCTTTAGGAAATCATGAGGCTCTGGGTCCTGGGAGTGGGGCAGTGAGGGTGGTTTAATGGCAGGCTGATGAGAGGCTGCACAAGATGCCCCCCACAGCAAGGAAAGAGCACCAGGAGCCACATAGAGGACAGGGGTGACACTGAGAACCCTTAAAAACCCAGCTCCCCTCAGAAAATGTCTTTCGCGGCCAGGAGGCCTGAATAAATGGAATGTTCCTGGTGGCTACCAGGAGAAAAACATTGATGAAATTGTTCCAAAAGGACCAGAGTAATGTGCTTGGTAAGTTTGCACACCCAGGGCATAGGAAATTCAAAACACAAACACATGACTTTCTGTCTAATTTCCTGAAAATTACCTGGTTGGAAAAGGCTCAGGGGTCAGAGCATCTTTAGTTACTTACTTCCTGATTGGAGAGGGTGTAGTTCGACCCCTCCCATTTGCCCAGTTCTCATCCTTGGGGGGGGGGGGGCATCTCACAAACAATTTAGATCCTGGAGCACTATGCCCTGGAGCTCCCTAGGCTGGATGCATTCTCAGTGCCCATGTCTATATCTGGTGGAGGTATGGCTTTTCCTTCTTTACCTGCGATGAGCGCAGACAGGGTAAACTGCATTGCTCTTGCTCCGGACTGGAACCAAGAAGAAAGACTGCTGCTGCCATGTCGGTAGCAGAAGGAAACAGTGCCAGTTTCAGTGCCACATTGAAAGGCTGTCACAGACCCTTAAAGCCCGGCACACAAATAAAAGCAAAGACTGTGGCACAAGAACACAATCAAGAGAAGAAACACAGCAGCAGAGCTGCAAATAAAAGAGTGCTCAATAGAGCCCCTGAAGGGGGCTGAAAATCTACCTATCTGCTACTGTGGTTTCCCTAGAGGGGACAGGGACACTGCTAAATATTAGTGGCGTTTGTTTGGAGGCTTGCAGGAGGTGCAGCAGCTCTGCCAGATTGTTCTAAAAAAAAGTCAGCCTGGGCATTCTAGGGTCTTACAATTATGACCCTGGGTGAAGTTTACATTGATTTTAAACACTCCTAAAGCTTTTGTTCTTGAGCTAGTTCTGCAGGGTCTCCTTCTAGTTGGTCCTGTCAATGCAGTAGCAGTTCAAAATTAGTAAAAGGAAATCTGTGGCACACCTTTTCACTTTAAAACGCTGTTTGATAATTGATGTACAATTCAATGTTTACCATTAGCTTTGGAATATGGTTATTGTCCTCATTGACTTTAATAGTGATGCAGTGTTGAATTATGACACTTGCGGCTTTTACAAATGTGGTGAGACCTTAGCAAAGCCAGCAGGCCTGCCATATTGATAATTACACCCCCGATATTGTGATGTTGCATTTGGTATAGGTGGAGGGGATTGTGGTTATAGCGTTCAGGACCCACTGGTGGTGAAAAGTGATTAGAAGGTGTTGCAAAAGTTATTTCCATCTTTCTAATATATACATATTAGTATTTTAATGTTTAGTATTCAGCAGTATGTGTAATATAGGTACTTTTCCTTTTTAAAAGAAAAAGAACTGACTAGAAAGTCATTTAATGAGATTTGTGGTTGCGTACCAGCGGACTTTGGTCACTGGCATTCACCATCTCCCTTGAGAGGGCCTTAGACTGCTCTGTTTTATTACCTTGAGGGAGTCAAGTGCTACAATGGGGTAATTGGTTCATTGTAAAAAGACAATTACAGTCTTACTATTTGCGAAGGACTCACATCCTTTGCAACTAATGATCCTATTGTTTTTTCAAACCAACACTTTGAATCACTGTTAGATCTGGGGGTCTCTAGTTGGCAGGGTAGGTTCCACTGTCCAAGTAGGGACCCTTGCTTCTAGTCAGGGAAAGGGGGATACACTGTTAAGATAACCCCTGCTCACCCTCTAGGTAGCTTGGCCTGAGCAGTCTAGGCTATCAAAGGCAATGTGTAAAGTATTTGTACCAACACTCACAGTAACACAGTGAAAACACCACAGATTTACTCCACACCAGTTTTAGAAAAATAATGTATCTTTACTAAAAACTTCACAAGACCAAATACTACAGACAAACCAACATATAATTCAAAAGGTTACTTTAAAGATAGTTCAAGAGTTTGCAGAAAGTACTCCAGGATGTAAAAGTCAGTGTCCTGCACAATGCGACTCTCAATGCACAAAATGCGACACTTTCGTGCCCAACAGTACCTGTAGTTGCGATAAGGTTCCCAAAAGCTATAACAAGGAAGCTTGCAAAGGCGATGCGATACTCCTGAGATCCTGGGGAGGCTTTGCAGCAGCCCTGCTTCACGCAGCAGAGGTGGATGCGCCGGCTCCGATCTGTAAGGGGAGGATGCGATGACTTTGGCCTTCGTTGCGTAGGTTTCTTAGGGGGAAGCTTCACGCACAGGTTCGATGCGACACTCTTCGATGTGGTGCGATGCGTGGCGCAGCGTTGCCTTCCGGCGCCGCAACTCTCGATGCGCCACGGAACGGGACTCTGCGTCGACGCACGCAGCGATTGGAGACTTTTCACGCACCGGCAGTGGTGCGGCCCGCAAACTGGTTCTGCGACGACCCTCGCAGCGTCAGGAATCTTCTCGCACCGGGACGATGCTCGACGCACTCGGCGATGCGGGGACCCTGCGTGTTGCGATGGTGCCGCGATGAAATTTTCCTCGCACTCTCGTCTTGCGACACGCAATCGGATGATGCGTTGGGTACCAGTCACTCTTGTTCACGCTTCTGCTTCCCAGCTCCCAAACACAGCAAAACGACCTCCTGAGGCCCCAAGACTGGGCAAGCACTCCAAGGCAGGTCAGAACTCTCTCAGCAGAGTTCCAGGGGAGCTGGTGGTGAAGTCCTTTTGTTCCTGGAACTTCTTAACAGGGAGCCAGCTCTTCTCAGGCCCTTGGAGATCAGAATCAAAAGAAGGGGACACAGCAAAGTCCTTCCCCTCTCCTTGGCAGCAAAGCAAAAACAGCAAGCAGGCAGTCTTCTCCTCTTCAGTCCTTTTCAGCTTTCTCCTTGGCAGAGGTTTCTTCTTAGTTCCAAAGTGATCTAAAGTTTTAGGTGTCTGGGGTCCTCTTCTTATACCCCTCCAAGTCTTTGTCTCTCTTTGTTCCAGTGGGGGGATTCCCCTGCTCAAACCGGTTCCTGGGTGTGCTCTGCTCTGGAGCACCTGGTTCCTTTCAGAGTGAGGGGCAGGGTCGTTAGACGCTCAGCAGGAGGTGGAGCCTTCTTTGTGCCAGCAGAGGCAGAGTCCTCAGCCTGGCCAGCAGGGGGTGGAGCCAGCTTTGTGTTTGGCAGGGACAGCCCTATTCAAACCCAGGGACTACTCCTCCCACCCATCTAAAGCAGATCTCTCTATTCACCCTGCTGCTGACTCATCCAGGCTCCTGGAGCCACCTGGCCCATCACATGACACCCTTCAGCCAACCAGCACACAGGCACACAGGAAGGTTAAACAGGAGAATAGCTACTTTCTAAAAAGTGCTATTCTCACACAGTGAATTTAAAAACCATCTTGCTAAAAAGATGTATAATTAAATTCTGAACACAGAGATACCAAACTTGGATTTTCTATCTTGCCCTTATGGGAAGATAGGCATGTAAACAGCCTTCCCCATTCTATCCTATGGGCAAGATAGCCTCTCAGCAGTGAAAAACGAAAATGGCTGTAATTCACTACCAGGGCATGTTACACACCTCAGTACATGCCCTACCTTTCAGTTACACTGCACCCAGCCCAGGGGGGTACCTAGGGCCACCATAGGGATGCCTTACATGTACAGAAAGGGAAGGATAAGGCCTGGTCAGTGGGTGCACTGGCCAGGTCGACATGGCAGTCCTGGACTGCACATAGGCACTGCAAGCAGGCCTAAGACATCATTTTAGCGCTACTCCTGTGGGTGGCACAATCAGTGCTGCAGCCCACTAGTAGCATTTGAATCACCAGCCCTGGCACACGCAGTGCACTTTACTAGGGGCTAACAGGTGAAACAAATATCCCAATCATGGATAACCCATCAATACAACAATTTACCAAGGGAGCACTTGCACTTTGACACTGATCAGCAGTGGCAAAGTGCCCAAAGCATCTAAACCAGCAAAATCGAAATCCAGCATAGCATCAAAAAAACAGGAGGTAGAGGCAAAAAGTCAGGGGTAGCCACGCCAAAGATGCCAGGTCTAACACGTGTCCCCTCCAGCTGAAAGTGGGGAGAACTACCCACCCTCTTGGGAGTTCTCATCGCTAAGGCGGAAAAACCTGGACAGACCATCAGCGTTGGCGTGTTCTGTACCGGGGCGGTGTTCCACCATAAAGTCCATCCCCTGTAGGGAAATGGACCACCTCAACAGCTTAGGATTCTCACCCCTCATCTGCATCAACCATCTGAGGGGCCTGTGGTCCTTCTGAACCCGGAAGTGAGTCCCAAACAAGTAGGGCCTCAGCTTCTTCAGCGCCCAGACCACAGCAAAAGCTTCCCTTTCAATCGCACTCCACCTCTGTTCCCTGGGAAGTAGCCTCCTACTAATGAAAGCTACAGGTTGGTCCAAGTCCTCATCATTTAGTTGTGAGAGCACCGCTCCCACTCCATGCTCAGAAGCGTCTGTCTGCACTATGAACTCCTTGGAGAAGTCAGGCGCCTTGAGTACAGGTGCTGTACACATGGCCTCCTTCAGGGCCTCAAAAGCTTCTTGGCAGGCACTGGTCCAAATCACTTTCTTCGGTAACTTCTTGGAAGTTAGTTCTGTCAAGGGAGCAACAATGGTGCCATACCCCTTGACAAAACGGCGATAGTACCCGGTGAGTCCTAAGAAGGCTCTCACCGCTGTCTGGGTTTAGGGGGGTTCCCAAGCCCGGATGGTATCTATCTTGGCTTGTAGGGGCGCCACCTGGCCGCTTCCTACCTGGTGTCCCAAATACACCACCGAACCCTGCCCTATCTGGCACTTACTGGCCTTGATAGTGAGGCCTGCACTATGCAGAGCCTTCAACACTGCGCAGAGGTGTTGCAAGTGTTCTTCCCAAGTGGAGCTGAACACAGCAATGTCATCCAGATATGCGGCGCTGAATTGCTCCAGCCCGGACAGTACCTGGTTGACCAGTCTCTGGAATGTGGCAGGGGCGTTCTTCAACCCAAAGGGCATGACACGGAACTGGAAGTGCCCCTCTGGAGTTGAAAACGCAGACCTCTCCTTGGCCCCATCAGTTAAGGCAATCTGCCAGTACCCAGAAGTTAAGTCAAACGTACTGAGGTAGTTGGCAACTCCCAACCGATCCACGAGCTCATCAGCTCTGGGGATGGGGTGTGCGTCAGTCTTCGTGACCGCATTGAGCCCACGGTAGTCCACACAAAACCTAAGTTCTGGAGTGGCACCTGGCGCAGCAGCTTTCGGTACAAGTACCACTGGGCTAGCCCAGGGGCTGCTGGAGGGCTCAATCACCCCTAGCTCCAATATCTTAGAAACCTCCTTCTTGATGCTGGCCCTGACCTTGTCAGCCACCCGGTAAAACTTCTGTTTCACAGGCATGCTATCTCCCGTGTCCACGTCATGGACACACCAGTTGGTAATACCCGGGGTCAGGGAGAACAGAGATGCAAACTGACCCAACACATGGCGACAGTCCCTCTGCTGTTCTGGGGTCAGGGTGGGCGAGAGGACCACTCCATCCACTGACCCATCTTGCTCCTTAGCTGCCAGGAGGTCAGGAAGAGGATCGCTATCCTCCTCCATCCCTGCATCTGTAGCAAGTAGCATTGTTATTTCAGACCTCTCAAAATGGGGTTTGAGGCGGTTCACGTGTAGGACCCTCATGGGGTTCCTGGGAGATCGCAAGTTGACCAGGTAGGTCACCTCACTCTTGCGCTCCACCACCTCATATGGCCCAGTCCACTTGTCCTGGAGCGCGCAAGGATCCACTGGCGCCATCACCCACACCATCTGCCCAGGTTGAAATTCCATCAGAGTGGTATGCTGGTCATGCCACCTCTTCATCTCATCCTGGCTGGCTTCCAGGTTCGCCTGAGCGAGGGCCCAGAAGCGCTGTGTCTGGTTGCGGATGGCCAGCACATAGCTGAACACATCCTGAGGGGTTTTCCCCGGGGATTTCTCCCAACCCTCCTTCACCAGACTGAGAGGTCCTGTAACAGGGTGCCCGTACAAAAGCTCAAAGGGACTGAACCCTAGAGACTTTTGTGGTACCTCCCTGTAGGCAAATAATAGGCATGGCAAAAAGACGTCCCACTTCCGTCTCATGGGCTCTGTCAGCCCCATGATCATGCCTTTCAGGGTCCGGTTGAACCTTTCAACCAACCCATTTCCTTGAGGGTGGTAAGGAGTGGTGAACTTATAAGTTACCCCACACTCCTCCCACAGAGACTTCATATACCTGGAGATGAAGTTGGTACCCCGGTCAGATACCACCTCTTTGGGGAAACCCACACGGGAAAAGATCCCCATCAACGCACGGCCCACCACCGGGGCTGTGGTTGTCCTGAGAGGGATAGCCTCCGGGTACCGGGTGGCATGATCCACCAGGACCAGGATGAACCTGTTGCCTAAGGCGGTCCTGGGGTCCAGTGGCCCCACAATATCTATCCCCACCCGCTCGAAAGGGGTGCTCACTACAGGAAAAGGCTGGAGAGGGCCTTTGCATTTTCCTCCAGCCTTGCCACTTGCCTGGCAAGTCTGGCATGATTTACAAAAGGAAGCGACGTCCGTCTTCATCCCGGGCCAGTAAAAGTGGGTGGCAAGCCTTTGTCGGGTCTTGTCCTGCCCGAGATGTCCTGCAAGCGGCACGTCATGAGCCAGACCCAGTAGGAAGTCTCTGAACCCTGCGGGTACCACCAGGGTACGTGATCCACTGGGCTCAGCAAACCTAGGCTCACTGTACAACAAGTCATTCTCCCAGTAGAGAAAAAAGTTCTTTGGATCAGCACCTGCTGCCTGGTCTGCAGCCTGGTGCCGCAGACCTTCAAGAGTAGGGCATGTCTTCTGCGCACGGCAGAACTCCTCTCTGGAGGGACCACCCTCTTGCTGCCAATGGGTCAGCTCAGGTATGTCTCCCAGCTCAGCGACCTGTTCCCCTGTAGGCTCCAGGGCATCCCCGTAGGTTCTGCTCCTTCCTGGACCGTGGGAACAGCGGGGGTGGACGCACCACGCCCCTTGCCCTTCCTCTTTCTGGCAGGGACCTGGGCCACTGTTTCAGGCTCCAGGTCTGCTTCACAACCCTGTCCGGCTGCCATGGACCGGGTGGTCACACAGACCCACTCAGGCAAACCCAACATCTCCAAATGAGCCTGGCGTTCCACCTCCTTCCCCGGGGAACTCTCCAGGTCATTACCTAGCAGACAGTCTACTGGCATGGATGGACTCACAGCAACTTTGAGAGGACCTGAGACCCCCCCCCACTCAAAGGGAACATGTGCTACCTTGCAAAGGCGCACAGAGTTGTCAGCTGACACTACTGGGTGAAGTACGTCTGGAATGATCAGCTCCTCAGGGACCCACTGACACCTGACCGTAGTAACACTGGCTCCAGTGTCCCTGAGAACCTCCACCCTCCTCCCATTGATGGTCACCCACTGCCTGTACTTCTTAGTGTTATCAGGGACAGGGGTTTCCTGGACCATCTCTGTGTCTCCTAAAGAGACAAGGGACATAACTGCTAAACCCTCCAAATCACTAGAAATTAAATCCCCCCCAAAAGCTACACTAGCTATACCCGGTGTTGGAGCACCAGTGGGTGCCTGGGATTTCTTGGGACACACAGGAGACTTGTGACCCAATTCCTGACAGTGATAACACTTAATGGGACCCTTGTTATCCGACCTGCCCTTAGGGGGCCAGGTTGGTTTGGGTTTTGACTTGGTAGGCTGGGACTGGTTACCCTGGGAACTATTTTGGGGCCCTTGTTAGAACTCCTTTTGGTTACCCTTGTCCCCCCCACTCTTCTGCTGGGGACCCTGCCCACCTTTGGCAATGGTACCCACAATTCCTCTGTGGACCCTGGTACTGGTCCAGCGGTCCGCCTCCTTAGCAAGCTCAATGGGGTCCGTCAACTTGCTATCTAAAAGATGCTGGCGCAGCTCTGGAACACATAGACTACTCAAGTGCTCCCAACTAATTAAATGTAACAACCCCTTATAATCAGTTACCTTGCTGCCCTTCATCCAACCTTCCAGTGCCCGCGAGTACAGATTCACACACTCCATCCAAGTCTCAGACTCTTTCTTCTTGGAATTTCTAAACTGCAGTCTATACTGCTCTGGAGTAAGTCCATACCTGAGACATAGGGCCTCCTTCATATTGGGATAGGTCATGGCACCTGCTAATTCTAAGGGCTCTAGAGCACTCCTCCCAGAAGCCTCAAAATGTTTCCACAGGCCCGCCCCCCAATGCTGTTCAGGCACACCATTCATTCTTAATGCTATCTCATACGATGTAAACCAGGCATAGATATCTTCACTCCTATTGTAATTCTGTACTAAATCTTTGGGGATATATACTTTACCCCCCTGCACTGGCTGTGCGCTGCCACCATTTGAACCGGACTCCACCTGCTTGGCCTTGATGTCCAGTTCTCTCATGCTCACTTCATGAGTCAGAAGCAATTTCTTCTCCTCCAAGGCACGGGCATTCTTGCTCTCCTCCGCCGCCTTGTCTACTTCTGATTGCTTCATCTTCATTTTCATAATTTCCAATTCATGGTTTCTCACCCTTTGATTCTCCTCCAACTCCTCTGGAGTGAGCCCCCTACTGGAATGGGAGCTGCCAGCCCTTGAGACCGGTCTGCCCACAGGCAGATCTTGGGGAACAAAACCATCCTCTTCATTTGCATCACTTTCCTCTTGGGCCTCCCACCAGGCCTTCAAGACTCTTTGTAGCACATCCTTTCTAGCTCCGCGTTTAAAAGAGCAACCACGGTCTTTGCAGAATTGCTTGAGATCTTCAACTTTGTATGAATATAAATCCGCAATGGAAAACTCCAATTCTGCCCTCTCACTTGTTGCCACTTGAGACATGATGCTCTTGAAGAGTTACTCAAAAATAGAATCAAAAATAATACAGTATGTGGTTGTCTATTGGTCTGCACTCCTAGTGATGTACACCAATTACTGTGGGTCAAGTACAAATACAAGTTCAATCCTCACCGCTGACCACCAATGTTAGATCTGGGGGTCTCTAGTTGGCAGGGTAGGTTCCACTGTCCAAGTAGGGACCCTTGCTTCTAGTCAGGGAAAGGGGGATACACTGTTAAGATAACCCCTGCTCACCCTCTAGGTAGCTTGGCCTGAGCATTCTAGGCTATCAAAGGCAATGTGTAAAGTATTTGTACCAACACTCACAGTAACACAGTGAAAACACCACAGATCTACTCCACACCAGTTTTAGAAAAATAATGTATCTTTACTAAAAACTTCACAAGACCAAGTACTACAGACAAACCAACATATAATTCAAAAGGTTACTTTAAAGATAGTTCAAGAGTTTGCAGAAAGTACTCCAGGATGTAAAAGTCAGTGTCCTGCACAATGCGACTCTCAATGCACAAAATGCGACACTTTCGTGCCCAACAGTACCTGTAGTTGCGATAAGGTTCCCAAAAGCTATAACAAGGAAGCTTGCAAAGGCGATGCGATACTACTGAGATCCTGGGGAGGCTTTGCAGCAGCCCTGCTTCACGCAGCAGAGGTGGATGCGCCGGCTCCGATCTGTAAGGGGAGGATGCGATGACTTTGGCCTTCGTTGCGTAGGTTTCTTAGGGGGAAGCTTCACGCACAGGTTCGATGCGACACTCTTCGATGTGGTGCGATGCGTGGCGCAGCGTTGCCTTCCAGCGCCGCATCTCTCGATGCGCCACGGAACGGGACTCTGCGTCGACGCACGCAGCGATTGGAGACTTTTCACGCACCGGCAGTGGTGCGGCCCGCAAACTGGTTCTGCGACGACCCTCGCAGCGTCAGGAATCTTCTCGCACCGGGACGATGCTCGACGCACTCGGCGATGCGGGGACCCTGCGTGTTGCGATGGTGCCGCGATGAAATTTTCCTCGCACTCTCGTCTTGCGACACGCAATCGGATGATGCGTTGGGTACCAGTCACTCTTGTTCACGCTTCTGCTTCCCAGCTCCCAAACACAGCAAAACGACCTCCTGAGGCCCCAAGACTGGGCAAGCACTCCAAGGCAGGTCAGAACTCTCTCAGCAGAGTTCCAGGGGAGCTGGTGGTGAAGTCCTTTTGTTCCTGGGACTTCTTAACAGGGAGCCAGCTCTTCTCAGGCCCTTGGAGATCAGAATCAAAAGAAGGGGACACAGCAAAGTCCTTCCCCTCTCCTTGGCAGCAAAGCAAAAACAGCAAGCAGGCAGTCTTCTCCTCTTCAGTCCTTTTCAGCTTTCTCCTTGGCAGAGGTTTCTTCTTAGTTCCAAAGTGATCTAAAGTTTTAGGTGTCTGGGCTCCTCTTCTTATACCCCTCCAAGTCTTTGTCTCTCTTTGTTCCAGTGGGGGGATTCCCCTGCTCAAACCGGTTCCTGGGTGTGCTCTGCTCTGGAGCACCTGGTTCCTTTCAGAGTGAGGGGCAGGGTCGTTAGACGCTCAGCAGGAGGTGGAGCCTTCTTTGTGCCAGCAGAGGCAGAGTCCTCAGCCTGGCCAGCAGGGGGTGGAGCCAGCTTTGTGTTTGGCAGGGACAGCCCTATTCAAACCCAGGGACTACTCCTCCCACCCATCTAAAGCAGATCTCTCTATTCACCCTGCTGCTGACTCATCCAGGCTCCTGGAGCCACCTGGCCCATCACATGACACCCTTCAGCCAACCAGCACACAGGCACACAGGAAGGTTAAACAGGAGAATAGCTACTTTCTAAAAAGTGCTATTCTCACACAGTGAATTTAAAAACCATCTTGCTAAAAAGATGTATAATTAAATTCTGAACACAGAGATACCAAACTTGGATTTTCTATCTTGCCCTTATGGGAAGATAGGCATGTAAACAGCCTTCCCCATTCTATCCTATGGGCAAGATAGCCTCTCAGCAGTGAAAAACGAAAATGGCTGTAATTCACTACCAGGGCATGTTACACACCTCAGTACATGCCCTACCTTTCAGTTACACTGCACCCAGCCCAGGGGGGTACCTAGGGCCACCATAGGGATGCCTTACATGTACAGAAAGGGAAGGATAAGGCCTGGTCAGTGGGTGCACTGGCCAGGTCGACATGGCAGTCCTGGACTGCACATAGGCACTGCAAGCAGGCCTAAGACATCATTTTAGCGCTACTCCTGTGGGTGGCACAATCAGTGCTGCAGCCCACTAGTAGCATTTGAATCACCAGCCCTGGCACACGCAGTGCACTTTACTAGGGGCTAACAGGTGAAACAAATATACCAATCATGGATAACCAATCAATACAACAATTTACCAAGGGAGCACTTGCACTTTGACACTGATCAGCAGTGGCAAAGTGCCCAAAGCATCTAAACCAGCAAAATCGAAATCCAGCATAGCATCAAAAATACAGGAGGTAGAGGCAAAAAGTCAGGGGTAGCCACGCCAAAGATGCCAGGTCTAACAATCACTTTTTGTGAATTTGTGCCAGCGCCTAACCCCCTGGCAATAATTGAAGAGGAGAAAGACTTGAATATACTCTGGATATAAATAAGTGAAGGGCTAAGTGCCCCAATGAACTGACTGGAGGCAAATATATCAGGCAACAATGTGATAAACTTATTCACAGACATTTCCAAAGCAGAAAACATAAGCAGTGAATCACAGAATAACGCAAAATGACGCTATACTAATAAATGCACAATAACAAAAACAATAAGCAGAAACAAGTGGGAGGAGAGAGGAAAATAGCTGAGGAAAATCACAGATGAAAATTTCAATTCCATGACCACACAGAGACCAAACATCTGCCCAAATGTTGGGCATCCATACTGGCAGGATGTCTCATTGAGATTACATTATGTCAGTCTTGCTCTTCGTCATGGTCGAATTGCATCATTAGTCCTACAGACAAGAAGGGCTGCAAGAGTAATCTGTAAGTAACCAGACCCATAAGCCTAGCTGATTAAAGACTGCAAATTATACTCAAAATCATTTATAACTGGTGTGGAAAAAGAGAGCCTACTGGGGATCTTGACCTTTGACCAGTGCTTCGTATTTGCACATTACTTGTATTAAATATAGCTGGGTAAACAAATACTGCTGTAAGTGGCATTTTTTGCATGTTCAACAGTCATTGTCCAGGGCTTAAGTGATCAACTATGAAGCAAATTGGAATAATGGGGATTGAACCCTCTCTCCTGTCACTTATAAGCATACTGTGCTCAGGGATTACCTCCTATGCATGAGTGAATTAAAATGGAATGCTAAGGAGAAAGAATCTAACAAATGGTAGAGTAAAATTGGGCTGCTTCCTTGCTGCAATTCCGTTTTTGTTTTACCCGAATGACCACTATAATCAAATCATACAAACCTCACAAGATCTCCCTGATATGAAAAGGCTTACTGGTACCAACATTGCTATCTGCTTATGTTATTGGTCTGACTGCCCATACCCCAAAAATGTATGCAAGCAGAGATGACAGCTATTAAGAAATGTTGCGTAACAAACAATGTATAGATAGACACCAAAAGAAAACAGTGGTTTTAGGAAAAAACTTTTGGCAGGAAGGCTTTTAACCTTTGGGGGTGCACACCTAAAGGAGGTAGGCACTTTCTTGTATACGGTCATAACGCTTCACAAACTGATAGGTACAAGTCAGAAATGACATTTGAAAAATTAGAGCCATCAATTAACGCTGTCCGGTGGCTTCATACAGGAATAGAGGAACACCTGGACTCTTGCTTGAGCCCAAACTTTTCTCCAATTACATGCTGGCTTGCCTCCCGTTTTGAGACTCGGGATTTCACAGTCTCACCTTATGCTCCTGTGCCTGGTCCATTGAAAGTGTATCCAGGTGCTTGCTCCAATGGAGCCGGCACATCCTCTGGTACGTGAAGCAGAATGGAAGGTGAAACGCAGGGCATCGGCTTCACAACCAACACATCTCAGCTTTGGTGCTTCATCTTCAGAACCAGCCCATCGCCACCATTGCATGGAGAAAATTGATGCATCACCTTGACTGCTGGATCAACAAGGACGCAACGCTCAGCTGCACCTCGCATATTTGATGCTGCAACCATGATCAAGGTACTGTGTGCAGCAGACCTCGTGGGGCTCCTTTATCCAACCTGCTCTCCATTGCAGTCGGCCTGAACTCTTGACCTTGCCCATGTCCAGTTCACCCAGATAACCCACAAAATCACTTATTGCTTCTAATCGCTATTAACACTTGTATTCTCTTTTCATTCTTATCTCGCTTCTACATTTTGGATTTTTGTCATATTGGTTGTGTTTTATTTATAAAGTTATAATCTATTTTTCTAAACTGGTGTGGAGTATTTTGGGGGTGTTTTCACTGTGTTACTGATTGAAGTGTTGCACAAATGCTTTACACCTTGCCTTTTGAGGTGTGCCTGCCTGCTCTGTGCCAAGCTACAAGAGAGCGTGCACAGTTTAATTTATGGTGCATAGCTGACTCACCCTGACTAGGATTGTGGTTCCTGCATGGACATGATGGATAACTCTGCCACCCGGAAACCCAATTTCTAGCAGGCTGGATACAGAGCTAAGACAACTAAGGGTATCACTTCTTTCAGAGAGAGGGGTCTGGTCTGTGCATGTTTATTGTGTGTATTTTGTTTATGTGTGCCTGTGTGCATGTACGTAAGTGTACATATTTATGTGTGTGTCTGGCATTGCATTCCTCCATGACAGCATTGCGTCCAGCAAGCTATGAATGGTGCCAACTGCCACAAAAAGTATTTGTTGCTCTCCATCATACAGGGTTCATCTATGGCACAATTGTGCCTATTCGTGGTATATTAATGCTCATCTTTTACATATTTTTGGATTCACAATCAACATGTGGCATTCTGGCCACCATCATTGACATCTTATGAGTTTTACTGACCTAAATGTGGCCATCCCTAATATAATGGTGTCCTTCCTGGCATAATAATGTACATGGGTGTCATTATATGGGCATCTAGGCCATTATCACACCCAGCCTTGGCACGATAATGGCCATAGCCTAATGGTGTACATTAGTAACATATCACAGGTATCTTTGGTCTTAGGTCGATCATCCATCACATGTGACTGTCAAGCAAATAAAACATGTCATTGGCAATTGGTATTCAATCTTCCAATGTATGCTCTGTGTTATATGTTAAGGAATGATGCTCTGTGAGTAGAGAAACTTAGCAATATGTTGGCATAAATCATTTAAGATAATTTATTTCTTGGGTTTTTGATATCGACCTATTATAGTGGGGCCGTTTGAAAGCATTAAAAGTGCACATGATTAATATTCTGAAAACTTTGGCCAATGACGTTATCATTTTGATCTAAGTTTGATTTGCAATTTAGATGCCCATTAAATATTGTAGATAAAACAGCTAAAATCACAGTGTGCTGCATAGTAGGGTTATTATACTGCAAAATGAAGGCAGCAACTAAAATAACTAAGCAAGACACATGTACATATATAGAGGACTGTTCCAATAATGATGCATACAAATTTCTTTTCCAGCTCCATGTGGTAGTCATTTGACAGCAGCAAGTGGAATTATTTTACCGCCAGGATGGCCAGGATACTACAAGGACTCCCTGAACTGTGAATGGGTTATTGAAGCAAGACCTGGACATTCTGTGAAGATCATCTTTGACAGGTGATTATAAAATCGTTTTTTCAGTAAAAGGGGCTGTTTTTCAGTATTCACTTCAATGCATATGTTATGTCACTGCAAGCAACCACACAAGGCCCATGTTACAGAAGTTGTGCTACATTCACAAACCTCCAGCAAACGCTGTCTGTGAACCCCCCGGTTCTCCTTATCATTGTAAAAGGAGCAATGCATCCTACGCGTTTATTTTGAATATCCAACTGAAGGTTCTCTAAATGTAAATAGAATTGAGGTTTCCCTCATTTGCCTGGGGGATTCCGCATGCAAATGGGTATTTATTCTTCACCTAGTACTGTATGTTCAAGTAGGATATGAGGGTGCAATTGATGCCTTCTTTTCTGGATATCAACATAAATTCTTTATGCAGGCATGGTTATATTGAAAACCAGCCACGGCTACTTCCCTCCAGGAACACTGAATTTCCCTTTGTTGATGATTAACAGAGATAATTTAATTGCTTAATGTAAAAATAAATATTGCCGTTAATTTGTGTATTTGTGGCCAATTGTAAGATACTCAGAAGTGACCACAAGACTCAAAAATTGCTCACCATGCTCAATATCTGCCCTTTACCTCTTAAGTCATATCCGACACTGATAACTCCCTAGGCCACTCGAAGACATATATTTGTTGGAGCTGGAACCGAAAATATAGGCATTGGATTAAGAAGATAGGACAGTTGCAATTTTTAATGGACATTTGCCACTACCTGGCAGGTGCAAGAACTACATGTGCACAAACTCAATTTTGCTGCACAAATATTTTAAAGGGGCGGGAGATCTATTCTGCTCTGCTGGTGAAATTTGCAGAAATGTGGCCACTCTGTGTTACTTTCTAACACGGAGTTACAAACTATAGAGCACCAACCACAACATGGTGGTTTTTTGTGCTCACGGCTCGAATATGATAATTTGGTGAGCGAGAGTTGGCATTCCCCAGCACCTTTTTCAGTTCCTAGGAGGGCAGCTGGTGATATTTCTCTAATGCAGGAGGTCAAGACCATTCGCGGTCAGATAGCTGCCACTCTAGTAAAAAATCTACTCAAACAGGAGCAAAACCAACTCAAGAAGCTGTGCCCTCTGGCCTGCCACATTGTGCCATTAAAACTGAACAAGCTCACATCACTAAATCACAGCGTGAGCAGTGCAACGTGCCTCTTTCCACCTGGTCGCGGAATCTCACAGAGTTGTAACTTAGCAGAATTCCGCAGAGTGAAACTCTACAATGTGTAATAGCCAAAATGCTAGAGCACAGTTCGACCTGCACCTGTGAAATCTATGGAACACATTCTAAATCATAAGCATGTTCCAATCATTATTCATGTGGGTGGATGAAACTATGGTCAAAGGCACCCCTGTAACTTTTAACAAAAAAGGAGTGTTTGATTAAGTCTGGGCACCAGGAACCGAAACTCCTGTGATCTTTCTTTTTCTACTGAAGATCTCTATTTTGTCTTTTCCTGGATGGGATAAAAATGTATTTGAGATCTGTTCGAAACGGATTTGGGCAAACAATGTTGTTATGTGTCTGCAACCATAGGTCTATTACCAGGACTCTAAATGCCAGATATCATGCTCAAGTGGGCACCCCTGAGTTTGCATTAAGGAAGAAGCAAGGCTTATATGTAAATAATCTGTCATTTGCTGTACCACATGGGCTCTATGCACAGCTCGTGATTGAGTTGGGGAAAGGTTTCTGTTGTTGTGGTAGAACCTGTGAGTATTAATATGTCTATTTGTTAAAGGGAAGCAGTCTGTCTGAAGTATGCCTGACTAGTGGTGTTTCTCAATAGCCTTCCATTCATGGAAACTACTGAACCCAACAGCCAGCACAAATCAAACATGTGCAGTGTTTCACATAAATATAATGTTCACAGAAATCGGTGTAAACAAACATTAAAAAAACTCAGCTGTAATTGTATGGAGGATTTGCTGGTTTTCTCTACCTCCACCCCAGCACACAATGTTTTTAACAGATCAGGTATGTCAGATGATGGAGTCATTTGTAAAGGGGGAGAAGGGCGAGTCCTACCCGGAGTGGTTCTCCTCTTCCTAATAAACCTCATAAGCTAGACATTCCAGATGCCAATTGATGGATATGGCCCTCTCTGCAGGGTCATCCCCAAACCTTTCCATCTTCCTCCTCCTATTTTTTGCTGAATTCATTTTTGTTGACCGTAGGACTCTGTGTACCTTACCACTGCTAACCAGTACTGAAGGGCTTGTTATCTCTCCTAAAAACATTGTAGAATTAGCTTATACCCAATAGACATGTTTAATTTACTTGTAAGTCCCTTTTAAAGCGGCACTGATTGTGCCTCCCACTCAAGTACCCATTTAAACAAATTCAGGCCTGCTATTGCAGTTTGAACTGCAATTTTGACCTGGCAAAATAAAACTTCTGCCTGTCCCAAACCTTCCTTTTTCATTTATGTCACCCCTAGGGTAGGCCATGGACAGCCGAGAATACATACTTTTAATTTTTACATGTCCTGATAATGAAAAACTCCTAAATTCGTTTTTTACTACTGCAAGGCCTATGTCTCCCATAGGATAGCATTTGAGTTGCCTCTTTTCATATTATATGTGTAATTTTCAAATTGGAAGAGATTTTTCTGCCCTTATCCCTTTTGTGCATATTTGTGACTGATAGTTATACTCTGTGTATTCCTCCTAGACAATCATACAACACAAGGATTAGGTGTACCTGATCAGGCTACCCGCTGGCAGGATGGGAGGGCAGAGCTATGTACAGCCCCACTTACACCTAAATAGCCTGTGTTCTGCCTTTACACAAAGGCCCTAACACACCTCTATTGCCACATCAGACAGCTTGGAGCCAGGGAGGCAGGAAAATCCATGCACTTCAAAGCCACAGTCTAGAAAATGCTCCCACCTTCCAGAATCAGGGCACTAGGGTATGAAAGAAGGAGCTCAGACGCCACCACTTCTATACACTTTTGGACTTTTGGATACTTTCTTAGGAAGGACTGCTGTGTTGCTACAAGGACTTCCACTTTCCTGGACTACTGCGCTAAAGGAACTGCTGCCCTGTTGCTTAGTGAAGAATACCTGAAGCTTTATCTTGAAACCAGTGACTCAAAGGGCTAGTCTGCTAGCCTCCTGATCTGAGCCTTAGGGTCATAAAAGGCTACCCAACAGCTCCTGGACCCATTTTCTGTCAGTTCTTGGCCCCCAAGTGGTGCCTCTCAGGTCCTGCACCCTTGGGGTGGCACTCAAGGTCTTGAATTCAAGTATTTGGGCCCTTCGTGACTGCAAACAGCCGTGTTTACACTGGAGCTGCTCTGCTTGCTCCGATAAGCAGTGCAAGCTGCTGCCAGCCCACCTCTTCAAACAGCAAGCATTGATGCCCCATGGAGGACCACCACTGCAAAGCTCCAGCCTCTCTGTCTGTGTTGCCCCACCTGCTCGTTGCACCACCTAGCAGATTCCTAATCTTAGAAGACTCCACAAGTTCACACTGGATCTGGAAATCTTTTTTCAGATGTGCTCTGCTGCACCACTAGGTGGCATCATGGGGTTCCGACCTCACTCCATACTGCCCAAATGGAATAGAGCATATATAAGTGTTCTCCTGCACTCTGTTAGTTTCTTGTTTTTTCCCTTTCCGTGCTCTCAGATAATGAGATGAAATTGCTGGTAGCATTGTGTTGAATACTAACTTGGTACCTTTGTAGATGGTAAAAAAAGCTACTCCACAGAACAGGGATGTGGGAGGGCAGTGAGGAATCTCCTGTTAGATATCTGTTAGATTTGGGGGCCTCTAGTTGGCAGAGGTAGGTGCCTTTGACAAATAGGGACCCTTGCATCTAGTCAGGGTAAGGGGTACACTCCTAAAATAACCCCTGCTCACCCCCTTGGTAGCTTGGCATGAGCAGTTAGGCTTATCTCAGAGGCAGTGTGTAAAGCATTTGTGAACACGTACAGTAATCAAGTGACAACACTACAATTGGACACCACAAAACTTTTATATCAAAAATAAGTATTCTTTATATAGATTTATCACAAGACCATAAACGACAAAAATCCACAATACTGTTACTTTAAAATGGTAGAATTTAGCTTAGTTCTCTTAAGATGGTAAATGCGACACTCAGAGTTCAATGTACCTCAGATGCGACACGCAGGGCAACGAAAGTGTTGCAAGGGCGGTGATGCGTTGAAGATCCGGTGCAAATAAACAAAGATGGCGCTTTCTTCTTGATGCAACACGCTTCCCGGTGATGCGGCGGCGTCTGCTGTGACGTTAATCCTCTTCTCCGATTATGAGCTGCGACAGGCCCTGCGACACGCTTCTCGGAGAAGCGGCAGCATCTGATGCGACGTCAATCCTCGTCTCCTGCGATGAGCCGTGACAGGCCCTGCGACACGCTTCCCAGTGATGCGGCGGCATCTGCTGCGATGTCGATCCTCTTCTCCTGGTGATGTGAGGCACTTCGGTGGACCTGCGTTGACTCAACGATTCTTCTGTGACACGCTTCCCAGACGTGCAGCGGCGTCTGCTACAACGTTGATCCTCTTCTCCGGCGATGTGAGGCGCTTCGTGTTGTGAAGCGGCAGCGGCAGTTCGGTGACACGTTTCTTGTTCTTGAGTCGTGCTTCCAGCTCCTTGCGACACGCAAATCCTCACAAAGTCCAGCACAGCTCCAGGCACTTCAAGAGAACTCTTGGGGAGCTGGTGGGTGAAGTCTGTTGTCCCTAAAAACTTCAGCAGGAGGCAAGCTCTTTTCCAAGCCCTTGGAGATCCTTCACAAGTTGAATGAAAATGCACACAAAGTCTTTTCTCCATTCTTTGGCAGTCAGGCAACCACTGCAGGCCAATCCCCCATGCAGCACTTCAGCATAGGGATAGTCTCTCCTCAGTTCCTTCTGGTTCCACTCCTCAGCAAAGGTTTCTTCTTGTTTCCCAAAGTGATCTAAAGTTCTTGGGTTTGGGTCCCAATATTTATACCAAGTTTCTCTTTGTTCTCTGAAGGCAGAGAGGCCTTTACCTAGTCCAAACCAGTTCTGGTCAGTCCTGGAGCACTTTGTTGACAAGACTCCTTCTTTCCTTTTAGAATGTAGGGCAGAGACATCAGACGCACCACAGGAGGTGGAGCCAGCATTGTGGAGGGAAGGCACAGCCCTATTCAGGTTCCAGGTGCAACTCCTCCCACCCATCTAGATGCAGATCTCTCTATTCAGCCCTGTGCTGACTCACCCTGTCTCCTGGAATCCCCCAGCCCCTGTCACTCAACCTCCAGACAAGGAATACACAGCCTAGCAGAGGCAGGTTTGGATGGTTAGACAAGAAAATACCTACTTTCTACCTCAAATGGTCCGGTCCACTTATCCTGGAGCACGCAGGGCTACAATGGGGCCATGACCCACACTTTCTGACCAGGCTGAAGCTCTACCAGAGTGGCATTCAGGTCGTACCACCGCTTCATCTCCTCCTGGCTGGCTTCCAGATTCACCTCAGCGAGTTGCCTGAAATCCCTAGTTTGGTTCATGAAGGTCAGCATGTAGCTATATACATCATAGGGAGGTTTCCTGGGAGTTTGCGCCCAGCGTTCTTTGACCAAACTTAGAGGTCCTCTCACTGGGTGTCCATAGAGAAGCTCAAAGGGGCTGAACCCTAGAGACTTCTGTGGCACCTCACGGTACGCAAAGAGTAGGCATGGTAAGAAGACGTCCCACTCATAGGTTCAAGACCCATAATCATGCCTTTCAGGGTTCGGTTGAACCTTTCAACCAACCAATTACCTTGGGGGTGGTAAGGAGTGGTAAACTTGTAGGTTACCCCACACTCCTGCCACAGGGACTTCATATACTTGGAAATGAAGTTAGTATCTCGGTCAGCCATTACCTCGCAAGGGAACCCCACTCTGGAGAAAATTCCCATCAGTGCTCTTCCCACCTTGGGGGCCGTCACTGTCCTCAGAGGTATGGCTTCCGTGTACCAGGTGACATGGTCCACCAAGACCAGGATGAACCTGTTGCCCATGGCAGTCTTGGGTCCAGTGGCCCCATAATGTCAATACCCACCCGTTCAAAGGGGGTTCTGACCACAAGAAATGGCTGGAGAGAAGCCTTGCGCTTCCTCCCACTCTTTCCACTTGCCTGGCAAGTCTGACATGTCCTGCAGTGAGTGTCTGAACTACTGCGCATTTGGGGCCAATAAAAGTGGGTGACAAGTCTCTCAAAGGTCTTGTCCTGCCCCAAATGTCCTGCCAATGGCACATCATGAGCCAGCCCCAGTAGGAAGGCTCTGAAGCACTGGGGTACCACCAGCACATGGGCTGACCCAGGCTCAGCAACCTTAGGCTCAGAATACAGGAGGCCATTCTCCCAGTAGACCCAATGTGACCCAGACTGATCACCTGCTGCCTGGTCTGCAGCCTGCTGCCGCAGACCCCTGAGAGAAGGGCACTTGTTCTGCTCCTCACAGAACTCCTCCCTGGAGGGTCCTCCTTCTTGCCGCCAATGGGTTAGCTCAGGCAGGTCCCCCAGTTCAACTACCTGTTCCCCTGTAGGCTCCAGGGCATCCCCCTCAGTGTCTGCTTCCTCCTGGACCGTGGGAACTTCGGGGTCAGTTTCCCATGCCCCCTGCCTCCTCTCTCTAAGGCAGGTACCTGGGCCCCCTCTCAGGCTCCAGGTCCTCTTGAGAACCCCTACTGGCTGCCATGGACCATGTGGTGACACACACCCAGTCAGGCAGATCCAACATTTCCAAATGAGCACTCCGCACCACCTTCGCCCAAGGTGAGCTCTCCAGATCGTTTCCTAACAAACAGTCAACAGGCATGGCGGGCCTCACAGCTACCTGAAGAGTACCAGAGACCCCCCCACTCAAAGGGAACCTGAGCCACCTTGCAGTGACTCTTTCTGTTGTCAGCGGCAACAACTGGATAAAATGCATTGGGGACAACCTGCTCTTGAGATCCCAGGTGACACTTGCTAGCTGTCACACTGGCTCCTGTATCTCTAAGAGTCTCCACTCAATGGCCATTGATGGTCACCCACTGCCTGTATTTATTAGTGTTATCAGGCAGTTGGGTCCTGGGGACCACCTCACAGTCTCCTAAAGAGACAAGGGACATCTCTGCTGGCCCCCACCCACCTTGGGAACCCATCTCCTCACCCAGGGCTACACTAGCCATCTGCCGGGGGGCTGCACCAGGGGGTGCTGTCTTCACAAACTGGCGGCACCTGGGATCATTCGCTTTATGACCCAGGTCCCCACATTTGTAGCATCTCAGGGGTCCCCCTTGAATAGGTGGACCTGTCGGGCCCCTGTCGGTTTGTGTTGGGGAGGCTGGGAACCTTTCCCTTGGTTCCCTTGGGGATTACTTTGGGGCCTTCTCTGGAACTCCCTCTGTTTACCCTTGTCCCCCCCACTCTTCTGCTGGGGACCCTGCCCACTCTTGGCTGAATCTCCCACATGTCCCTTGTGGACCCTGGAACTGACCCAGCGGTCCGCCTCCTCAGCAAGCTTCCTAGGATTAGTCAGCCTACTATTAATCAGGTGCTAGTGTAGCTCTGGAAAACAATTACTTGACAAGTGCTCCCATGCAATCAAATCAAAGAGCCCCTGAAAATCATCAACTTTGCTACCCTTCACCCAACCATCCAATGCTCTGCAGAAAAAAGTGTCATATTCCACCCAGGTAGTGTTCTCTATCTTCTTGCAACCCCTTAACCTCTGTCTGTACAATTCAGGAGTTAAACCATACCTGGACATTAATGCATCTTTCATGTGGGGATATGAATTATAGACTTCAGAAGGCAAGTCTAACAGTGTGTCCCGCCCCTCACTAAGGAATCGCCCCCACAACCCCTCTCCCCAATCCTTCTTAGGGACCCGGTGGGAAGACATGGATACCTCATAGGCCTTGAACCACTTCCCAATATCAACATTCTTGAAAAATTCTTTCACCACATCCTTGGGAATATACACTCTAGATTCAACAGGCAATGACGGTGTGCTGCCACCAGAGGGAGCAATCTCTAAGCTCCTGGCTTTCAATTCCAACTCCCTCAAACTTTTCTCATGATCCAACTGCATTTTCTTTTCCTCTAGGGCCAGTTTTCTATTTTCTAACTCCAGTTGCCCACCCAACTTGAGCTTGGCCAGCTCCATCTCATGCATCCTGTTTTCTTTCCGGTCCGCAAGCTCTTCTGGGGACAGGCCTCTGGCAGAAACACTGCTACCTGTTGGGGAGACTGCTCTCCTCCCTCCTGGACCCAATGGCCCACCTAAAAGTTTATCTACATTATCTGCCCCGTCCACTTGCTCAGGGTGCTCCTTGCTTCAAACCAGGCCCTCACTGCCTTTTATAAATCCTCCTTTCTGGAGATACCGGTTGTAGAAACTTTGAACCTCCTGCAGAAGTGCTTGAGCTGGTTAACAGTGTAGCATTCTAGTCCCTCCTCTTCCCAATCAAGATCAACAGATGCTATGGATGCTGCTTTCTCCATGGAGGGTTAAACTTGGCAGTTCTTTTCAAAAATAGAAAGTGCCAGAAAAACAGTCTACCAAAAGTATGTGGTTGTGTTTTGGTCTGCACTTACTAGTAGTGTTCACCAATCACTGTACATGAGTCATAAATGCAAGTGCAGAATCCTCACCGCTGACCACCAATGTTAGATTTGGGGGTCTCTAGTTTGCAGAGGTAGGTACCTTTGACAAATAGGGACCCTTGCGTCTAGTCAGGGAAAGGGGGTACAGTCCTAAAATAACCCCTGCTCACCCCCTTGGTAGCTTTGCATGAGCAGACAGGTTTATGTCAGAGGCAGTGTGTAAAGCATTTGTGAACACATACAGTAATCAAGTGACAACACTACAGATGGACACCACACAAGTTTTATATCAAAAATAAGTATTCTTTATGTAGATTTATCACAAGCCCATAAACAACAAAAATTCACAATACTGTTACTTGGTGCATTTTGCGATGCAGGGCGCGCAACGAAATTCGTTTTATTTATTTCATTGTTTACTTACCTCCAATTATCCATATTCCGGTTTTTAGTACCCCCCACCCTGCCCCTCCCTCGCCTCACCTTTCCACCCCACGGAACTCCCTCCACGGGCCGCGGCTGATGTCTGAGCCTGGCAGCTATCACGGATAGAAACTCCATGAGCCAGTAAGTGGTTGCAGTGTTAGCCCTGGTAGAATGAACCCTCAGATCTTCTGTGTGTTGTTTCTTGGCCAGCGTTTAGCAGATCTTAATGCAGAGGACTATCAACCTCAACAAGGTTGCATCCTGCCCTTTCTTCGTCCCAGACAACCCAACATAAAAGATTGTCCACACGGTGTTCCTTGGTAAGACCATTGTAAAAGCTTAAAGCCCTTTTTTGGCTCTATCTGATAGAGCCTCTCTTCTATTGAGGACTGGCTTGGAGCAAATATCTCTGGCAGAGTGCTGGATTGTCCAACATTTAGGGAAGTCCTGGCCTGAGTACTAACACCAAATTGTCAGGAGAAAAGTTGGTAGATGGCAGTTCCCCTGAAAGTGCCTAAAGTCCACTCATTGGACGAGCTGATGTAATTCAAATGAGGAAGAAAGCCTTCAAAGGCAGGAGACACAGCTATTAGCCATGCATCGGCTCAAAAGCATACACATAGGAAAAGTCAAGGCCAAGTTGAGGTCTCACTGTGGCATCACAAACTGCTTGGGAGAAAACATTTGAAGGATTTTAATAAATCTCATCACGACACGTGATATAAAAAAGGTTGATTGCTCTGGTAAATGTGGAAAGGCCGAAAGGGCCAACAAATAGCATTTAATAGCAATTAATACTCCCCTCTGCAAGGCCTTGCTGACACACATGTTAAACAAACACAATGATGTCTGACAGACTTTAAGACAAGGGATACGTCTTATGAGTGCTACACTAGTCTACATATTTGTCCCAGCACATAGCATAACTGAATTTTAGGGAAGGGTTTCTGCAGAGGAGTGAAGATCCTGAACTGCACTGTTTCTAGGTTAACTCCAATGAATGGAAGCCTCTGCAACGAGTACAGGTACAACTTTACCTTTTGAACCCCAATGATGTCAGAAGGTTCACCGTTGACTCAAGGTGGTCTGCGAAGGACTGTGGCAAGACCGCCTTTGGTAAAGAGTTGTTGAGATAAAGGATGACTGTATACTTGACCTCGGGAGGTGGGTAGCAACCACCTCCCTCACTTTCGTTAACACCCACTGGGTGCTAGTGAGGCTGAAGGGGAGGACAACAAACTGAAAAAATGTTCCTGATGCACAATAATTGAACTGCAGATAGTGGCTATGGCACCGCAGGACAGGTAGATGAAAATATATGTCCTGTAGGTCCAAGGTCATCATCTGGTGGCCCTGGAGGGGGCAGAAAGGATCTGAGCCAGCAGGAGTATTTGCAGTTTGTCCTTCCACATGGAAGGCATTGAGTGACCAAAGGTCCAAATTAGGCCTGAGACTCCAATCATCCTTAGGAAATATGTACACTCTCCATAGCACCGCTGGTGAGTAATACTTGCTTACCTTTCAGTAGAGTGGGGAGAATATTTGGCAGGCAAAGAAAAAAGCAGAGCACTGCCATGTTTAATGTTTTGTGACACCCATCTGTTGTAAAGTGTTATTAAGGGCTAACAAAGGTGATTTGGTGCAGAAGGGGGAAGAGGAATGTGGGGACTGATGCCTCTGCTACCCCATGTGATGTCTACCCCACCTGTGCAGATAGTCTTGACAGAACTGGGGTGCCAGCTGTATTAGTAGGGGAGATTGTTCTACATATATAACTTCTGAAAATGTTCGATTGATGTGGAAACTGCTTGGCACGGGTCAACAGACCCAGGTAGGTTTACTTCCTTAATGCACTTCAACGCAGTTATGCCTTCCCACTGAAAAGGGGTGATCCATCAAAGGGCAAATCCCTGAAATAGACCTGTAGATCACCAGAAATTCAACACATGTCAACCAAATACAACACTGTTACCGCAGTCCTCCCCATGGAATATGTGGTGTGCAGACCTGCACTGTAGTTTCAGTTGGCCTGGATCAAAGAGGCCCTAAGGTCTTCTGGGGCTGCTGGCAAGATGCCAGTGGCCATGTCCCACAGAGCATGTGTATAGTGACCCAGAAAACAAACAGCATTTGCTGACCACAATGCTAGACTGGTGGGGAGTAAACATATTCTTGCCAAACTGTGGTGCAGATCGCTATTTTGGCAATTTCCTATATTTTCAGAGACCGACTCACTCGCAAAATGCTGATGCAAGCTACTGGTCCAGTTCTACATTCATGTGACACTCTCAGTGATTTGCGCACATAATTATTCCCAAGCTCGACCTTACAGGCCCCCCTTTTGCCACTGCTTCCATTATTGTCTGATTTAGTTTGACGAGGGGGGAGAAAGCACTTTTGCCGGGAGCAATTGTTGGCACCTGTTCTCCGGGGTAGCTCCTTCTTACTGTCCCTGTGACCCTGCCTTGTGAGTGGCTGGAAACTAGAACAAGAGAACAGGGGAATTAAGTGATCCTTGAGCCATTTCCAGTTGCAAATTGATACCAGACAATCAAGAATACTGTATGCTTGAGTGACGGCCTGAGGGCCTGACAACCCTGCCCTGTACACATTGTGCAGATTCTTCATTGTCCAAGAAAACTGACTTGTCAAGACCATCACAGCTTTCGGGTCCCTAACTGGACTCTTCATTTAGCCAGAGTGATTATCATCATGTTTAAGGTCAACATAAAAAGGGAGGCTTTGGAGTCAGACCCCTCCTAGGTGTTGGGCTCTCAAGAGCTGGCCAAGACATCCCCAGACGAAGTGACCCTAAGTGGAGAGCGCTCAAGCACTACTCTGGCTACAGTCCAGCAGGCTATTGCTGCCTCTAGAAAGGCTCTTGAACGAAAAATTGATTCCATAGTGGCAGACATGGTCTGTTGTGAGATGATCAGAGGTGGCTGGCTGAGTAAGTCACCTCCATTGAATATGCTATGAATCACCTGGCACCTGAAATTACTACAGTGCAAAACAGGCTCTCTACCATTGAAAACTTTAGAAAGCACAGCTGAAGATGCAGAAAACAGAGCATGTCAGAATAATGTTAGAATCATTGGGCTTCTGGAGCACTACTGCCAACATGATTTATTTTCTGGAGTATTGGATTAAAGAATGGTATCTCCGGCGGGCCTTCCGCCTTACAGCGGCTTAGAAGGAGCCCTGTGCTTCCCCTATGGCTCCCATTGCCTTGTGCAGCTCCCTAACTAATACAGGCAAATATGTTGCGCTATACGGATCGAGATCATATCTTGACTCAGGCCAGACTCTGTGTAGACTTTATGCTGGAAAACCATAGAATTATGTTCTTTCCTGACTTCACATGTGAAGTCCAGAAACTACAGACCTCTTTCACCAATGGCAAAAAACTCCTCGGCCTACTAGGCATCACATATGCTACGTTGTTCCCTGCCAGATTGAGTGTGACCTTGGGTGAGGAGGCAACATTTTTCATATCACTGCAGTCTATATGGGAATGGATAAACCCCATTCCTCAGCGAAAAGAAGGAATTGATCAGAAGAATAGATTGCATAGCCGATGAGCACCTCTGAAAGAAGCTAAAAGTGCCCATGTGGGCCACTTCACCTGCAAACGCAATAATAAGGCAAGTGGTTGTGGAGGCATTGGCTGCCTTGAGTAGAAGGGACTCCACTCTGCTGTCTGCAAATGGAGAAAGTGAACCACAGGACTCAGATTCTGATCAAACATCTGCCTCATCTCTGGGATCTGCTGAATCCTTGCCAAAGATTACCCCAGGCACAATAATTGCTTTAGTTTAGTCATGCATGAGAGCTGGTGGCATGTCAATGAGAATTCTGTAATGCCAGGCTTATTGTCATTCTGGGCTAAATTTTGAGGTGCTTATCCTGTGTGAAAGGCCCAAATTCTGCATGCATGGCCCAATCTTGTGGTGAATATTCTGTTTGTATCCTGCAGATGGTTTGGCTATGAATGAGAGCTAGTGGAATGGCAATGTGAATACTATAATGCTGGGCTAATTGCAGAGCTGGGTTTGATATTGAGGTGATTATTTTGTTTTTTATCCTGTTTATGGTGTGCTGTGGGGCTGGGGAGTACTAGGTGGGCTCCCCCCTCCCTGTTGTTGTTGTGTTTGTAATACAAGAATGTGAGTTGGAGCGTTTCTGACTGGTTTGGATGGGAAGTTGTTTGCTTTAAGTCCTGGAGATAGGAAGTTGGGTTGGCTGCATTTGTTTCTTGGATTTTGATAGATTTACCCCTGCCTGCTGTTACTAGATATTATTGACAGATAGTAGTGCTACTGTGATGTCGGTTTGAATGGTCCCCCTTCAAGATGCCCCCACATGACAACCTCCATGATATACAACTTCATCTCCTGGAACATCCAGGGTCTTCATAGTATGTGTAAAAGATTCATGGTGTATCACTATCTAAAGAGGTGGTAGTTTACTGAGCCCTGCTGTAGGAAAGCCATCTTACTAGGTCTGAAGGATTGGCTCCCCACAAGAGGTTGCGGGCCAGGTGTATGCAAGGCTTATTCTGCATTTGCCAGAGGTGATTTAATTTGGGTAAGACTGGGAGTACTATTTCAGCAAACAATTAAACTTGTAGATCCTGAGGCTAGATACATGGTCATCTCTGGGTGCTTGACAGGATGTAACCTTGCTATTCCTGGAATCTATGCTCCCAATAGAGACCAGGAGGAGTTCTTGCTGATCTACCTAGGCCCTTGGTACCTTACCTGACTCAGACCATAATATAGTGTGCGGATTTAAACAATGTTGCAGATCCCATACTTTATCGTTCATGTCTGCTCTTGGGAGGTTCTCCAGTGACCCAGACGGCTCACATTTTCTCCACATGGCAACAGCATTGGGGACTGGTAGACTCTTGGAGATTACTTCACCCTGTGGCACAAGACTACTCATTTTATTCAGGCTTGTATGAACTTCATTTTGAGCTTGACACCTTTTTATGCACCTGACTGTCCATGGTGCAGTTCATGGAAAAGAATATTAGTGCGGAACTGTTTCAGATAATAACCCAGTGTTTGCCTTTCTAAAGGGAGCGACCTCGCGTTCCGGTTCGCAGATTGCAGGTGGAGGCAAAGGATGACCAGGACTTTAAAATCAATATCGGAGAGGCCAGAAGTCCTTACTTCGCTTACAATGCAGGCATTGCTGCATCCCCTTTGATTGACTGGGATGCTTTTTAAGACAGTGATCAGGGGCCGCTGCATTGCAGAAGTGATTGGGGTGTGTAGAACACTGGTAGGTGAGGTAGATGCTCGAGAAAAGGTGCTTTGAAATCTTGAACAATGAAGACAGGGTAACCCTGCTCATAAGAATCCATTGCTTGAGTCAAAGTAATTACTGGTAGCCCGAGTTGAGCGACTCCGCTGCTTTGATTACAGTGAATGTCTGACTCGTGCTCATGCAGAGCATGATAAAACAGGTTCCCTTTTAGCATGGCTCACTATCCCAAATATAAGGGGTTCTATGGTCTTGGAGCCATACTCTGACACAGGAGAACCTTTATATAACCAAGACACCATCAACGCTAGATTTCAAGAGTTCTATACATCCCTCTATGCCCCAGCGCCCAGGCCACAACTGCAGGACATTGAGGGTTTTCTGTCACTGGGTCGTCTGCAGGTACTTTTGCGGGAAGATGCTTATGATTTGGGGGAAGACATTACTATACAAGAAGTTGGAGCCTGTCATCAAAAGCATGGTGTGTGGTAACGTTCCTGGAGCAGACCGCCTGCCTATGCCTATTGTTTCGAGAGCTGAAAAGAGGTCGGGAATAATTGATGGGGCAAGAGCCAGGCACACCTTGCGGATTGCTTGTTGGCCCAGATTGATAACACAGATACGTCGAATAGGTCCATGATTTCTCAGGAGGACCAGGAGGTTGGTAATAACTGACCTTGTATGCATCGTGTTGGGCAGGATTTTAAACTACTGTGGTGGCCTTTCAAGATGTTGGTCGCTGTGGTGCACAACATATAGCTTAGTAACTGTAGGTGGGGGAGTTAGCTGTTTGCTAGTTAGAAGCTGTAGTGTTCTAATTATACGCTTGAATATGTTTTGCGCTCAGACTGTACTTGCCTGCTTGTCATTTATAATCTATATTTTATATGTATTGCTTGCTTGTCATATTTAACCTATGTATTATGTGTTTTTGCTTAACTGTAATTTTTATCCTATTTATTATATGTATTTGCTTGCTTGTTATTTTTTCACCTATTCACTATGTACTATCGCAGTGCATTATTCCTTTTTTGTAGCGTATCCTGGTAAATAGTGGTTTATGTTTTAATTGAAAACAATTACATTTTGTTTAGAATAAATACTGTTGCCAAATGCCTCAACCCCTTTTGGATTCTTTTCCTAGAGGAATGGTTGATAATGAGTTAGGATTCACTTTTCTTGGGAAGGTATGTACAACAAGGGTCTCTGGAGTAGGATGTTTAGTAAGAAAATCAGGGTCTCAAGAATGCAGTCTGTAAGACCTGGCTACCTGTCTATTCACAGGTGGCAGCAACAAGCCTTTGAATACATGGTCATCAAGGCATCAGTGATGAATAATAATAATAACGGCATTTATTAAAAAAAAGCGCGAACAGCTACCTCAAGCAGAGGTGTCCCGGCGCTGAAGCAAGACAGAAGTGCGAGCAACAAGAAATGCTCACGCTAACCTAGTCCTTCGGTTCTAGGCTAAAAAGCCAGGTTTTCAGCGCTTTCCTGAAAAATGGCTCAGATTCAATCAGCCGCAAAAAGTAAGGCAAAGCATTCCATTGCTTAGTAGCCGCAACCATGAATGATCTCCCTCCAATCCGGGCCTTCTTAAACCTCAGAACGCATAATAGGTTTAAGGAATTAGATCTCAGGAGCCTATTCTGTTTCTAGTTACATAAGCGTTGTTTCAAATAGCTCGGGCATTTACCATGTAGGGAACGAAAAGCAAATGTCAGGGCATTAAATTCAATTCTCCTGGCCACGGGCAGCCAGTGGAGTAACTTAATGCGCAGAGAGATATGATGGCGGTAAGGTACTCGCCTAATCATTCTCGCAGCCGCATTTTGGACCATTTGCAGTCTTTTAATCAAATATGCAGGTAAGCCTACATATAGACTGTCTGCGTAGTCCAATCTGGCCGTCACCGTGGCAGGTATGACCACTCAGCGACAGTCCTCAGGTAATAAATGGATGAATTTTCGTAAGCTTTTCAATTTGCCAAAGCACGTCGAAGACACCTGCATGATCTGAGCTGAAAGCGAGAGATCCGTCTCCCATTTGACCCCCAGATTTTTAGCAGACTTTGCCGGGGTGGGTCGTGGAACCATTTCCTGCGGCCACCATAGGTCCGCAGGCGGCGGGAGAGTATTTCCAAAGAATAGTACCTCCGTTTTCTCGGCGTTCAGCTTCAATTTGTTGTTATTCATCCATAAGGAGATATCTGTCAAGCAACCCTTAAAGTTCTTAAAGGCATTTTCCACTTGTTAAAAGGGAAAAACAGCTGTGAAGTAGGTGGCCCAGGCAAACAATTCTCTCTGAAGACATGTGTTTTGGTCTCAACTGAAGGCAGCTACAAATACAGTGCCTCAGCTGTCCACTAGACCACCCCTGAAAATTAGGCACCTTTTTCCATTGCTGGCCCAAGCGGTGAGTCATGCCTTACATGAGCAGATGTGTCATGCCCACTTGCATTCTGTAAATCTATGTTGAAGGTATCATTTGTGTAATGAGTGGGAGAAAGCCATCACCATATCATTATCATCCACATCGTGGAGAGTCCCGTTATCAATCAGGGGGTTGTAAAGTACGGCAACTCACCTGTGAGGGTCTCAAGGCACTGGGGGGGGCTGCAGATCCATCTGAGCGCTGGGTTCATTTGAAGAGCCAGGACATGATGTTCTTCCTGAATTGGGACAATGATGGGAATTGCCTGTGTCAGGGGGAAATAGGGAAATAAACCTGACTGGGGGCCTTTGTAGTTCCCTGAGGCCCGAAGACATGCCAAAGGGAGCCAGGAATGTATGAAAAATTTGCAGTATGGTCACCTGGTAATTTGCCACGGATGGTAAAGAAAACTATAGGCACAGGAGGAGCAGCCGAGGAATCACTCGACAACTGGAGACTTCAGAGGTGATTGACCTAGTGATGCCCTCATGCCTTCTCCTTAGCTTCGTAGTAGTGGATGGCGTTGCGTCCCCCTTCACATTTCTATCTTTGTGCTTGGACTTCAATTTTAACTTATCTCAGGACTTGACCATGTAACTGACTGCTTGCAGGAACTGCCTCAAAGAACAGGAAAGAGTTCACGCCTGAGACTTGGAGAAGGACCACGGCTTACTTGAAGACTGAGCCACCTTTCTGTGCTCTGTATTATATAGCTTCACCTCCCAGTCCTTTATTACCTTTGGGTGCATGAGGACACAAGACATAGAACTGTGGTCTGAGCCTAGACACTAGAGACACACCTTATGTGGGTCCATGACCACTATTGGCTTTCTGCAGTTGCTACACAGTGTGAAACCTGTCCTTTTGGGTGGGAATATCATTCTGTAGTACGCTTGAATTTGTCTCAGGAATCGTCTGAAAACCGACAAGATCGAAGTGGAGCTTCAGATCCCCATGTGGTGTAGCAGCACTGCTGTAGAAAAGATTCGAGATTCAGTCTGGCGTCTAGGGATATATGGTTAGGAAACTGCTGTTAGATGTATCCTTCAGATAACATGGTCACTGAAGGGTAAAAATATGTTGTTAATTCCAAAAGGTTTCTCCTTACCAGGATTCCAGGATTATTAAAGACTATATAAATGATTGCCAAATTGGTTCCTTCTATATACATTTATATTCTGTGAATATATTAACACTGTTTATTTGAAGTTTATTTAAAATGTCAGGTGTGTTTCATAAATTGCCTGTTTTGTTTCAGATTCCAAACTGAAGTAAATTATGATACATTGGAGGTGCGAGATGGACCTGGTAATACGTCACCATTAATAGGAGAATATCACGGCACCCAAGCACCCCAGTTTCTCATCAGCACAGGGAACTTCATGTACTTGTTGTTTACTACTGACAACAGCCGTGCCAGCGTTGGTTTTCTAATCCGATATGAAAGTAAGTCAGATTTTATTTTTTACCTTGTAAAGCATTCATGCAAGTCTGTATAGCAACAGGAGTAAAATTGGTGCACACGACAATTTTTTACAACATTTTTTTTACATAAACCGAAATATTCCGTTTTTTTTAGATTTTAATATTGAAAAACATGGGACAAGTTTACCTCTCCATGTGTCGTTGCTGTCAAAAAAACATTTTGAAAACTCTCCCAATATTTGACATAATTTGAAGGCAGTGATTAAAAAAAAACCTTCAAAACATATTTGCATGTAGTAATGCATGCAGTTTGATTTGTTATTGACTAAACTAATGGGCAGTGTAAGGTTCACATCACGATGCAGCGTGAGAAACAAGCAACGGTAGGAGTGAAAGGACAAAGGACTGGTCTCCAGGGGAATAAAGGATACTGGGGCATATCAGCAACAGCCGGCGATAATTATCTCTAAGCGCACTTAGCACTAGGATAATTATCGCCGGCTAGCATGGATTTTTATTGCTGAGATAGAGTGCTATTAGCAACGCTTATCTCAAAAGCGATAAAAATCCTAGTGCTAACTGCCAAACGTGAGATTATCGCTGAAAACCCAGCGATAATGCCACAAAGTTTGCCGATAGCTTGCTGATAGGGCCTCACATACTTAGCCATGATATCCACCTTCCATAGGATATCATGGCTAAGTCAGTTTCAAAGCAGGTGTAAGGAAAGTAGCGATAACAGAGGTTACTGCTACTTTTCTTGTCACTATGCTGCTTTACGTGAGGCTTGATAATAGGAGAAATGTCGCTTAGCGACATTTCTCCCGTTATCCTGGGGAGTAACGCCCACTTTGCATCTCATTAGAGATGCAAAGATGGGCGTTAGGAATTCAGGTGCTAAGGCAAGGTTTCACGCGATAGCGTGACCTTGCTTTTGCAGCTGAAAACAGCCGCAAAAGCGGCGATAATTTTATTACGCCACCTTGTAGATATGCCCCACTGTTTGTCTTTTTAAGACCCAGGCTTGGTGGGCATTCTGAGAATCAGGCATTGCCCGGCATTGGTGAGAAGCAGACACTGCTGGGGAACATGAGGATTCCTAACATGGGCCGTATAAAGGACTGGCAGGAGGTGAGGACTGGACAGACGTATGCTGGGTTGGAGCATACACTCGCGGCATTAGCAGTGCCTCTCGATCATCTGAATGTACAGCAGGTTTTTGGGAGAGGATGCCTTCAACTCGCTGGTCACATAGATTTAGCAGTGAGCGTTTAACTCACGTTGAGGAGGGGACAGTTGGACATTTATTTGCCTTTGCCCCATTTAAAATTTCGAAACATTTTTTTTTTTTTACAGTCTTAAGGGCATATTATCAAGGACGGCGTTAAAATTATCGCCGCTTTAGCGGCTGGAAACTGCCCCTAAAGCGGTGATAATGGGCTTGATAATATGCCCTTGTGAATTTCCATAGAAGCCCAGGTTCGCACCAGAACCTGGGCGTCAATGGGAATTCTCTATGGCATATTATCAAGCCCCTTTTCGCCGCTTTAGCGGAAGTTAAAAGCGGCGATAATGTTATCGCCATTCTTGATAATATGGCACTGTGTTTTTTTTAATAACTAGTACACAAAACAATAGGCGAATGGGCAGGTCCTCCATTTCTATTGCTAGACAACTATCGAGTTGGTATTACAGCAAATGCTTTGCACTGATGTTCCAACAAATAAATCGGTGATAGAGGATTGGTGCATACAGTGTCATTCTATCACGTGGTATCACTGACACACACTCAGCAATAAACTAACTATTCCCAGAGTAAATCACACGTAGCTAAAGATTGATGATTATTCGCCTTCTTTTCTAGGTGTTACGCTGGAATCTGACTCCTGCCTGGACCCAGGCATCCCTGTGAATGGCCATCGACACGGGAACAACTTTGGCATCAGATCCACTGTACGATTCAGCTGTGATCCAGGGTACATACTAAGTGAGGAGGAACCACTGGTATGTGAAAGTAATCACCAGTGGAATCATGCATTGCCCAGCTGCGATGGTAGGTCCCAAAAACAACGAATGTTTTTGTTTTCCTTTCCTTTTATAAAATATTCTGGTTCCAATGTATGAATGTGACCCTGTTACATAGATGGGCCGCGTTGTGCTATTTTATTAGTGGAGGCAATGTTTTTTTTCTTTCAGTGTAAATTCGTTATTTAATTTGCCGTGGTTTTGAAAAAATTGTAAATGGAAAATGCTATTGTTCAAATAGTTATAAAATAAAAAATATTTTGATTCCTAAAGAAAATTGAATTCCTAAAGTAATCGAAACTGCGATGAGCATGAGGTGCACACGTCCTTTAGAATGTTTACGCTTATGAATTGCAAATGTGGGGTAGAACGATCGCTGCTTTGCTCCACGTATGAGAGGTCAAACGACTTACCATTAATTAGGTAGCCGTGCAGCTCCTCGCTCAGCAGAGGGACCTTGTTACAATTCATTAATCAAATTAGGTCTCCTTAAAACAACACATTTTCATAAATAATAAAAGGCATTAGTGCACTTGGAGGCACTGCCCTACCCTCAGTGACTATGCTCATTATTATAAGAAATGCTTGCTCATGTGAGATTTGAAAGTGTTCAGCTACATTTTTCAAAATGAGCTGTGAAACCCCCCGATGATCCACCAGATATATTTCTCGTGTCTCCACGGAGTGCAAAGAACGCTAATGACATGCAGAGGAAGTCGAGTTTTGAATGTATCAAGGAGAGAAGGACCGTCTTCCGTGAAAGCCAAGCCATATGAACTAGTACTCTGTTTGTCTAGGGGACCACTTAATTTGTGAATATGCAATGACTGCTAATCATTCTACGCCAACGTGAAGAATACCCATTTGTAATGAATAATTGAACACGTCGGTCCATCCCATCCTTAAGTGTTCACCTTCACTGGAGAATATTGCACTTTGGCAGAATATTAAATATTGACGTGCTGGGTCAAGTGTAGATGTAGTCGTTGTTAAATACAAATAGTCCTTGTGGCATGAATACTGCTAATTTACACATTTTTCGATACTTTCTAGTGTTTCCATTCAACTATATATAAGATGACATGCTCAGTTGATTTCGTGTATATTTGCCAAAAGTAAAAATAGTCGACAGAATAAAAATGATCTGGAACCGCATTGGACACATTGAATTTAGATTACAATATAGAGAACAATAATTCTATTGTGCAGGTCAGCCAGTGCAGGAAAGAGAAGACCTGGAGAAGAAAAGCTTTTTGTTCTGTAAGCCCTGTGAAGCAAGTTTGGAATCAGTACAGTGGCAATGGGAGCTGGCGGCTCCACAACTATTTTAGTGTAACTGAAGAGGAGTGGACTGGTCATTTCACCAAAGCATTCCTCTCCGACACATAAGCCCCCTTCATGGGCAGAAAGATTCTCCCATCTTGGATTTGATTCCTAAAAGTGCACATTCGAAACTTGTTTCTCATTAGTTAGGTAGTGTCCAGGATTCACCCTACTTATTGGCTACCTACATAGCTGGTAACCCACCAACAATTCATCAGAACACATCTGGGACCTGCTGAAGAACAGAGGAAGACTGGGCCAGCTTTCTGAGAACAGTGTGGACAAAGGGCTGGCCCTGCTTCGATTTGTACGCAGGACTACGAAGTGGACTCTATGGGTCAGTTGGCTGACCACCTGTGTTGCTACACAGAAACAAAAAGCTGCAAAAGGCCTTTTGTCCTGAAGTAACCAGCTGACCAATAGCAACTGGTCCTTTTTTTTTTGGTTTACAGAGTTTTATATAGCGCGAACTTGACCCAAATCCAATCAGGTATCAGGGCGCTTTACATAGCACCAGTTACATTACATGAGGACATTCATTTTTGTTAGTCACGGGGAGATTAAGTGATTTGCCCAGAATCACAGGATGTTCAGCGTCATTACAGAGACTCGAACCAAGTTCCCCAGGTCCGAGGTTGTGCGCCCTAGCCGTTAGGCCAACTCCTCTCTCCAACTGGTCCTGAACTTGGCCCTGCAGGTGGCCTCCGCTAAAGTGAGCCTCGCTAACCGCAGCCACCTTTCCTGATGCCTGGAAACACACCGAGGTCAGGCCAATCCTCAAGAAACCCTTGGCAGACCCCAGCGATCACCAGAACTACCGACCCATCTCTCTACTCTCCTTCCTGCCAAAGTCCTGGAGGAGGCCATTAACCTCCAACTTACAGAGCACCTGGAAAGAAACAGCCTTCTTGACCCCCTCACAATCAGGTTTCAGAACTAACCAGATCATTGAGACAGCCCTGATTGCCTCAGCAGATGACATTCACTCCTTACTGGACAGAAGAACATCAGCTGCCCTGGTCCTGCTTGACCTCTCTGCAGCCTTCGACACTATCTCTCACCACACTCTCGTCAACCGCATAAAACACATCGGCATCACAAACATTGCTCTGAAATGGATGTCTTCCTTTCTCATGGGACACACCCAGAAAGACAGGATCGCTCCTTTCACATCACAGGCCAAACACAACATTTGTGGCGTAACTCAAGGATCATCCATCAGCCCAACCCTCTTCAACATCTACATGGAACCACTCGTGGGCATCATCAGATCACACAACATAAACATCCTTTCCTTTGCCAATGACACCCAGCTCGTCCTATCGCTCTCAGCGGACCCCAGCTCAACTAAAACCAACTTCCACAACTGTCTGAAGAACGTCTCAGCCTGTATGAGGGACAACTGCCTCAAGCTCAACATGCACAAGACAGAATTCCTCATCTTCGGCAAGCACACAACCCTATGTAACAACTCCTGGTGGCCCTCAGAACACTGTCCCACCCCAACTCCTAAAGGCCACGCCGGCAACCTTGTCATCATCCTTGACAGCAAACTTTCCTTGAAACACCAAGTCAACACCATCTCCTCAGCCTGCTTCCACACACTCTGCATGTTCTGAAAAATCGTCAAGTGGCTCACCACCAACACCAGGAAAATGGTAACACAGGCCCTCATCACCAGTTGACTGGACTATGGCAATGCAGTCTATGCCGGCACCACCACCGAACTCATGCAGAGACTACAGCTGATACAGAACGCAGCGGCCAGACTGGTCCTCAACCTGCCTACGAGGTACCACATTAGCCAGAACCTGAAAGACCTCCACTTGCTACCATTACAGAAGAGATGCCTCTTCAAGTCCCTGACCCACGTCTACATGCCATAACCGAGAGCCCGCCTACATGAATCATTACCTGCACTTCCACTTGCCAAAAAGAAACCTCCACTCAGCACACCTCGCCCTCACAGAGATACCATGAATACGACACAGCCACACAGGAGGACGCGCCTTCTCCCAACTTGCCGTCAAGCCCTTGCATTACCTGCCTCTCCACCTCCGCACGGCACCATCACTGACCGCCTTCAGGAAGGGACTGAAGACCTGGCTGATCAAGTGAGACCAGCAGTAAGCACCTGGATACCCTACAAATATGTGATTGATTGATTGAGTCTTAACCCTTAAGTGCTGTCCCTGAGCTCCTGAGAGTCTTAGAAGTGACAAATAGGAGCGCTCCAGAAACGACTGCAAAATTTGAATTTCTTATGCTCTGAGGTATTCAAATCCAAACCAGTGGCTTAGACATAGAGTATGATCTCATAGTTTTACCTACATAGTCATGCCTTTAGCAGGATAATAGATCATATGACTGAAGAGGTCATTTTCATATTGTACCCATACATTTCTTTGTAAACCCTAAACAATTCCATAATTATTCTGCTCATGTCATTAAAAATGATAACTCAATTGCTCAAGAATATTATGCAAAGATTTCCCTTCTAGCTTTGATACAATTTCTTCATAACAAGTTCTATATCCAATCCGTGCCTAACAAAGAATGAATGTGTGTCCTAACGTAACGTAACTGGTGCTATGTAAAGCGCTCTGATACCTGATTGGATTCGGGTCAAGTTTGCGCTATATAAAACTCTGGAAAAAAAAAAACAAATCCATTGACAGTTCTGTTGTAAAGTACCTTTAATAGGCTCCTGCTGGGGCAAAGGTAAGGGTAGTCCCTTGAACATGTGCATCTATTTGTGAGCTTTGGGGCACCTTACTAATTTAACTGGACTTCTTTTCTAGACATCCTGTCCAAGCCAGTCTTACCATATTTCTTGTCGACATAGGTTCCTTATAGGAACAAAAGACTATGCCATATGTCTTGGTGACCACCTTCAAGGTGGTTCCAAGAGATGGTGGATGGAGGAGTTGAGGATAGGTTTTCCCAGTGTTCTGTGGGTAAATGTGTGTACCCTCACTGGGTTAAACTCAATGAACTTTTGCCACAAGATTGTTCATTTCAATGCAAAATCCTGCATCTCCTTTATTATAAACAAAAAATATTGTATTGTTGAGCCAACAAAATGGGATAATAGACATAGATGTTATGCATAGGATGCTGGCTTGCTGCATATTTCATGAGACAGTCAGTCAGTTTTCTGTAATTCTGGCTGAGGTTCTTAACACTAATAACGAGGAAGAATATTTTACTATTGCTATTACTTTATGAAGTTCCCATGTATAAAAAATGATTTATACTTCTGGTCCTGAATGCCGTGAGGCATAACATAGGCAGAATCTCTCTCACAAGGTGGCCCAGAACCTGAAGTCCGGTTGATATATCTTAGTGTTTGCTGTGACTGAAATAAAGCTAGCAGTGTTAGCCTGTGCTTGGATAAGAGACCCAGGGATATGTGACCCTATTTTTGCTTCTTCTTACCATGTGTTGTAACACATGGTTCACCACATTTGGTTAGTTCCCCGTGGCATGGCTTTGTTTTTTTAATGATATATCTTTATTACATATTGCTCATAAGATTGGTGTTTGCAACCATGATAAAGCAATATTCCTTCTCCTTGTTCACTGGTTCAATATCTCAATCTGCCAGTGCTCTTGATTCACAAAGCCATGTGCACATGAAAACCGCACTAACCCCTGCAAGTGTAAATATTCAGAAATGTAAGTACTTGCTGACTATTTTACTCATGAATAATATTAATCCATGATGGTGTATTGTTACTTATGAGTAAATGCCACTCAATGAGTGAGTAGTGTGAACTTCAGGGTTTCCAGATCAGTTTTGGACCTCTGACTAACTCGGGAAGTGGAGGGTTTACTTGTGCTATAGGGATGGATAAACTCCTTTAAATCATGGGGAAGGGTGAGTAGCATTCCTAAGATTCGCGGGTATGTAAGTCTCAATAGGGAACAATACTCTTCTTGAGGATATAAAAATTCACAACGTGTCATTGCAAAAAGGGGATGGCATTTCAGCAGTTGTAATTGTATATTTGTGCTGAAGGAAATGTCAGTGCACATGCATAAATTGCAGATCACAGGAATATTACCGAAGAGTGCCTTGAAAACTGAGACAGGTACTGAATTACATTCGTAAATCAAGAAACTTTAGAGAATTCCAGAACGTTGCAAATTTGCACTCGTGTTAGGATTTAACTCTGGAATAGATTTACAACGTAGTTAGAATCGGTCCTCGCGTGTTATGCTGTCAGCAACCGTACTAGAGAGAGGATACATTGCCAAAGAGATATATAACTACATTTAAACTGAGACGAAATAGAATCGACCCTATAGTAAGACCTTTCCTGCGTAACAGATGTTTGCATCATATACTGTGGACCAGAGTAATGACATGCGAGGGAATGCCAGGTATTGGCACTCCCACTTAAGATGTTTAATTAAAAAGTCCTATATAAAACTATGAACATGACAATGGATGGTGTAATTATGATTCGTCTACTGTTTTTCTACTTTGACTTCCTTTGATTCAACTACATTTGTTGCTATTTGCCAATGGTATGAACTTGTTCAGTTGGCATATTCATGACACTAGCAAGATTACCTGTGTAACTTTTTTGAAAAACACACAAATATTTCCTGCAGATATTTTAGGACTACAACAATATTCTCCTAAATACCATTCTCAATGGGTCACGAATTTGAAACCAAAATGGACGATTCTGTATCAAGCAGTGCAATTCACTATAGAGCATATCTGCACCTTCCCATGTATGATGCAAGATTTATCCAAAGCAATACATGAATCTTTGATCCATATGTGGAAGGATGGACTTATAAAGCCACATACCAGAACAATATGGCTCGCTCCACGTGCTGCTTACCCTGCTTTAGTTTTTCTTGGACATAAATTGAATACTGATGGATTTTACCATTGTCTGAAATAGACATAAGGACTACACAAGTAGAAATATCTATCATTTTGTGAATTCAAAGGTTCCATTAGTCCATTTTGGTAGCCCGTATGTCAAAAGTACTATGTTTTACTGAACATAACCTTGGAGTAAATCAGAAAGGGATTAGAAAGTCCAATCTCGTGGGGTGATCGTCACCCTTCTGTTAAATTTTATTTCTTCATGATTGATAGTTTTCTAATGCAGTTTTATTCTTGTCTATATTTTTCTAACCATGGAAAACATCATGATATATGAATTGCATTCTTACGTGCCAATTATGTTAGAATTGTTTTATTGTAAGATCGAATATAATTGAAGCTATTTGTTACTTATGTTTCAAAAGGATTGTTTTATTTTATGATTGAGTTATTTTGTATTTATAATGAATTGCATTGTCTGTTTTCCTTTCGTTATTATTAAGCTCTTTGCGGTGGCTACATTCATGGAAAGCATGGGACCATCCTTTCACCTGGTTTTCCTGATTTTTATCCAAATTCTTTAAACTGTACATGGAATATAGAAGTGACACATGGAAAGGGTAAGCCTAAAACATAAATAAGCATATGTGTGAATGTTTAAGCCTTTTTATACCGGAAAAGTACTTTCTCTTTGATCTGTTTGATATTTTTTTTAATTTCCTTAAATAGCAGCGCAACAAATATCTGTAGTCTTAACGGCAAATCCAATTACCATTGTTTGGTGAATCTTTACAAAATATATGACTAAGAGCCTTTTGAATTAACATGCAATTAATTTGCCATATCTACTAAGATATGGCGTACATCTGCTCCCTCCTACCTCTGACGCACTGTGTGCTGTCTAGCACCAGGCAGGGACCCTTATGCCATGCTGCAAGGGTGTCTGTGTTACAGGCAGGATTGTTTTTGTGAGGGGAGGCATACCTTCCTGTACTAAAATAATCCTTAGAGGCAATTTCTTCTTTTTATGAGTGCTCCAGAATGCAGCACACATGGAAAGAGGAAATAACAAGGAGAAACGCAAATATTTCTCCTCATTAGGCCTTTCTGTGGTAGGCGTACTATTTTGTCACAATCCTGCATTTACTAGATTTAGTACATATAGGATTGCATCACATTCCATGTGTGGATACACAGAAATGCCCATGCTCCACCCATTGAATGCCTACTGCTATGAAATATACTGCAACGTAACGCAATCCGCTGTGTTGCATTACATTTCTTTACAAAGCCACACAAGGCATCGCAAATCAACCCCTGCGTGACTAGATAAATCTTACTGAGGCTTATGCGGAATCCTTGCGTCGCCTTGTATGACACAAATCTGGACCGAAATGTATAAATTCATGGCATCCACGACTTGGTGGTAGGTCAACCTTCCGCTGGGGAATTTTGAATTATTATCAAGTAATAGATAGCCACTGTGGGAGAAAGTTTCTGCGGAAGTTATTTTCCTACAAGCAGGGGTTCCTATTCATGACTGTTAGGTGTCAGGAGGGACCAGAAGAGCAATGGTGAGGCAAATGCTAATGTGTTATCTCATCTTTGTCTGCTCAGAGAAACACGAATCTGTGTTATTTAGCGAATTTGTATCTGACCTTGAACTGAACTCACCATTTGCATCTTCATGTGTGCAACATTTTGATATAATTTGGAGTAAAAAGGCAATGACAATGTTTCACATTTCGTTCAATACAAAAATAATCCATGTTATTCCTCAAGAGGGAAAATATTTGCATAATCCTTGCAGATAACCTCCACTCAATGAAGAAAGGTTCACACGTGCATCTTCATTTTCAATGAAGAAGGAATTTTGAAACTGACATAAATATTATTTGATATTAAAATAAGGGCCTGCTCACATACTGTTTAGAGAGCATTTGTCTTTAACAAAGGAATAGCATGATAGTACGATAGCAAATCCAATGGCAGCAACAATATACAAGAAGGGTGGAGTGATGAAAACTTTGTTTACTATGTAATATAATAGTTTTACAAAACATGCAAAAAACTTGGCTAAACCTGAGATACGAGTTTAGCAATAATAACAGCTAAAACCTGTGAAAATCTATTGCTAATAAGTATTGCGAGCTCGAAATTCGTTGCTGAAAGGCACATTTTAGTAAAGAGGAGCAATAATTGATTTAATCGAATTGCTTAATAGCAGCTCTAAAGATAATAACATTTATTTCAACAGAAATGTAAAGTATGTGAAGAGCAGTACTTCAAATTATAGTATAGAAACCTCCATGGTGAGAAAAGTGCTTCCGTGTTAGGTCAATTTCTAAAAATGAAACGAAGTGGCAGAATCTAAAGTATTGCTTAGGGTGCAAAAGCAGCTTGCAGTACGCCCTGTCTGTGCAGCAAAATGCTAGTACCAATTGCCTAGAAGCACTCATATTATTATTTTTTAGTGCACATTGAATTATGAAAGTGGTGTTTTTCAATGAAAACATACAGACGTTGCCACCATGTGATGGACTGTCATAAAATAAGCGCTGCCAAACATTGGCACAAATTAAGTACTGGCTTGCAGTAAGACAAACATGATAGGTTGTAAAAGTGGGATGTGTTCTCCCTTGAACAACTTCTCACTGGTTATAGTGTCCAGGAGTCACAACCACCCACTACCTTGTGAAGCCTACAAAAATGAAACCTTACTCACAGATCATGAGAATACTTTCTTGACCTGCGTGGGGCCCTGAAGGGCAGATCCTGCTCCCACTTGTGTCCAGTACTGAGAGGGGGACCCCAAGGGTCCGTTGGCAGGCCTTTTGTGTGGCTATAGGGACATAACAAGCGCTCAAGAGGTGTTTCGTCTGGAGTGACCTGCTGACCAGTAGCAACTGGACCTAATCTGCACCCTGCTGATTACCTCAAGGAAAAGGTGTTCAACTTCAAGATGACTTTGATAGGACATCATTAGATACAAGATGTGGGCTAGAAATTCGAAATCTAGGTTTTGCACTAGACTCTGCATTGAATGATTCTGTGCAAATCACTTCATCACCCTGTGCCTAAAATGAATCTTCTGAATCACCATTTGATGGGCACAGTCTAAAGACATCTCACCATGTCTTTGTGTAATGTACAGCGCTCTGTTGCTTCCTAACTATCTACAAACCACATAATTGTCAATGAATACAAACAAACAGCTTCCAGGTTTGCATCACTGGGACATTTTGAGCTCCAGAAAGGAAACTAAGTCCGAAGGCTGAAATCTAGATCGGGTGAAGGCGTGAAAAGTACATGCCCGATGAGAAATTCTGTAAAATTTGAACTTAGCCTCTCAGAGATTTTCCATTCAAACTAGCGGCTTCAGCAGGACCACCTCCAACATTCGTCCGACTTCAAGAGGACTTCACCAGATACAGTCTCCTGCATTCTGCAGCACACATAGAAAGAGGAAATAAGTGTGGAGAAATTAAAATATTTCTTCTTGTTAAGCTTGAACTGCGGAGGTATAAGGTTTTGAATCAACCTCAGGCTTAAGTGATTAAGTAAATCTGGGGCAGCGTAAAAATCCATGGGTGTTGCATGGGAAAACCCACTACAACACCCGTGGAATGCCTCCTTGATGCAGAGTAAGACAAACAGCGACTTACGCTGCTTTGTCTTACTCCATATACATGAGGCCATGCACATCCACTCAGAGTGGCTTGGCGTCGCCTCATAGATATGATTAAGAGGTTTGTGCCGGCGGAGCATAAAAAAAATGATGCTCTGGTGGAGCAAGCCTCTAATAAATAAGCCCCCAAGTTTATTGCTGACTGATTGATCTTCACCTGATATAGGCACTCCACTAAAGAAAATCTTGTTGAGATGATGATAAAAAGCAGGGATTGAAGTGAGGGGTGGGAGTACCAGATAGAAAATACAGTCGAATAAAGCACAGGTGGGCAACCATTCATTACTTTGGTATTCAAACTCAATCTACAATGTCAAAATCATTATTGTGTAAGTATATTGACGTTATTGCGATTGTGTGTTAACCTTGTATCTTCAAATGCTCTTTAATGTATTATTTCCATTCTTTTGTTTCTTGTGTTTCCATGACCTGTTGCGGAATTTTTTAGCCGGTTAAAATGTGTAATCCTTAATGAGACAAAAAGCATATATTTTCTGTGAAATTAATTAAATATTGAACACAGTACATTAAGTAACTTTTTGAACTTTGTGTTTTCCCTTAAGGTGTACAGCTGGTGTTTCACACCTTTCATCTCGAGAGCTCTCATGATTATTTACTGATCACAGAAGATGGCAGTTTTGCAGACCCAGTAGCCCGCCTCACTGGTTCAGTCCTTCCTCCTGCTATCAAAGCAGGCCTTTTTGGAAATTTCAGTGCTCAGCTTCGATTTATATCAGATTTTTCAATCTCATATGAAGGCTTCAACATTACATTCACTGGTAAATGTATTATTATGACAAATCCAACCCACTAATTAAATGCATTAATTTACAATGTTACATTTAATGACACTTTTGGGTGTCGCGGAAGTCGAGTTAATAAATATCTGATGTAGCTGAAGTGACATCATGCGTCGTTTGAGCTCCACGTACACTACTCATTTGACCTTTCCTCCAACCATTAACCTCTGCATTGATGCACGCTGAAATCAGGGGGTTAAAAGTGTGAGGTATGAGTTGCAGCCTGAAGACAGGCAGTTCTAAAGAGGACTTAAGGCAACAGTCCAATAAATCAGGGTTTATCACATTACCTAAGGAGCAGTATTTCTCTCAGCAAGGGCTGGTAAAGTGCCATGTGCCGGGTCTAAAATTCTGAATGGACAGCTGCCAAAAGTTTGTTCTTTTTTCAGTTTTAAAAAGGTAACATTATTAAGATGAAAAATACTAATTACAGTAGATGTCATATAAAGCAAGCAATTATAACATTGAAATAAGAAAAAGAATCATATCAAATAAATAAACTGCGCTAGTTAATAACCATACACGTTAATTAAATAGAGATAATATTAACAATCATGTAACATAGAATGTCAAGAAGGCTTTTAAGACTTCTTGCTCTGTAGGTGATCTCAAATTATAGTGTTTCGCACTGGAAAGACAATTTGGATAAGTCTTTCCAATTTTTAGTGATTTGCTGAAATGCCACTGCTATGAGCAAGTCCAAAATTCATGTACTTAAGGGACAATCGTTCCAGTCATCTGACCCGGTACCTAAAAATATATTAGCTGAGAAAGAGGAGCTACACAATCGAAAATCATGACTATCTGCTTTTAGACTTCCTCCCAAAAATCCTTACAAAAGGACAGTCAAACAGTAGGGAATTTAAATGGGCATGTGCTAAAGAACAGGACCAGCAGGTGTCTAACATGTCTGTGTTTATTCTATGCAGGGCTGAGGAAGAAAGGAGGAGCCTATTATAAATGTAAAAAAGTGTTTGAGTGGTGGTTTTCCTGATCTCAGTCCAAATTTTTGTCCAGGTGGGAATTGACCAAACCTTCCCACAATCTTGTTCCCAAGCTAATTCTGTCTTCGTTTTGTCTCTGGAGTTACTTGGCTTGTTAAGAAAAGAGTAAATGGTAGAAGCTCTAGGGTATGTGTGAAGAAGATTGTGAAAAGGACTATTGTTTTGAGGGTTATTATGGGTAGATGAAGGAAATTGGGTGAGGAAGTGGTATATAGTGTCTTATAATAGTAAATATTTATTTCGAAATGAAGGAGGAAGGGAAAATAAGGGGCTAGCCTGAGAGTAGGACTTTACTCTATCTGCCTCAAATAATTGATGTACCCAAAGTAAGCACTTGTGTCTCCAAGTTTTCCAGTAGAAAGATTTATCTTTGATGAATATAAGTTTATTGTGCCATAGAGTGGTATTAAGAAACATTGCACGATTTTCAGGGAAGAATGAAAGAACCGATTCAAATAAGCAACATGAGTGTTTAAGAATGGGAGTGGATATTTGCTGGGGTTTACCAGTAAATGACAGGTATTCCTTAAAGGAAACGGGAGATAAATAAGATTGCTCAAGTGATACCCAGAGAGGTGGAGCTCATGTGGAATCTAATATCCAACTGGAGGTTTGGCGCAATAAGAATGCCTTATGGTATTTGGAAAAATCAGGAAAGTAGCACCTCCCTTCAAAAAGACATGCAAGCTTTCTTATTACAGAGAAAAGAAGAACGTATAGAATTAATTTCTTGAAGGACTTTGAGGATATAGCAAGTGGAATATTAGAAATAGTATGAAGAATAATAGGAGAAAGCATCATTTTGATAGTATCTAAGCGACCCCACCATGACAAATAAAGTGGATGCCATCTGCTTGTCAAGTCAACCAACCTTGACAAACATTTCTCTACATTCGTGGCAATGGAAGTTTTAATTTATGGAGCGAAATAAATGCCTAAATATTTTATATGTTTGGGGTTGCAAGTAAAATTACTACTCATAAAGACTTCCTTGAAGGTAAATTTGGTCAGGGGTAGAATCTCACATTTATCATTGTTTAGTTTATAACCAGATATGAAAGAGTATGAATTCACCTCTTGTAAAAAGGAGGGAAGGGAAGATTGAGGATTTGAGATAAATAATGCAATATCATCAGCATATGCTGCCAACTTCACTTGTAATGTATTAGATTTGAAACCATGTATTTCCTTGTTTTGGAATATTTTAGATAGGAAGGACTCGGAGGCTAAATTGAAAAGAAAAGGAGACAAGGGGCAGCCTTGTCTTATCCCTCTGCCTAAGGTAAAGTAAGGGGAATAAGTGTTAATAACATAAACTGCTGCTTTAGGATTTGAATAAAGGAGAGAAATCAGAGAGGAAATGTTTGGGTCAAATCCAAACCATTTGAGAGATTGAAACAAAAAAGGCCAATGGACTCTGTCAAAGTCTTACTCAGCGTCCAATGCAATTGCCGCTATAGACTCGGAAAAGTGGGAAGATTTAGAAAGAATATCAAAGAATAATTGAGTGTTATCCGTAATGTAGCATCCTCTAACAAAACCTAATTCTCAAAGCCAGGACTTTGGAGAAGATTTTATAGTCAATGTTCACTAAAGAAATTGGTCTGAAATTCCTACAGTAGCGCAAATCTTTACCCTCTTTGGGAATGAGGCACATCAAGGCTTTACTGACATATGAGTGTAAGTAAAGCTTTATGTAATTTGTCTTGTGAGATTTTCAACTCTAATGGGTCAAGATCTAATTGTGTATTAAAGGGTTTTGTTATGGAAGAAAGATATTCTGTATTTTGAAAATCTGAGGGAGAGGTATCTGGTGTATATAAATATTTATAGAAGGGATTAAATTCCTCTAGAAACTCGGAGTCCTTATATTTAAGAGTTTGTTGGGAATCTAGAATTGATGAAATGTTTAGTCTATTATGATTAATTTTAGTGTAATTTGCCAGGAGTTTGCCTGACTTGTTCTTTTCCCCGTAGAATTTTGCACTGGATTTTAGAAGATATAATGAAGCATTATCTGTAGATTCTTTATTGAATTTAAGTTTGGTATAAAAAAGTTCATTTAAACAGTCTTTTGACCTAGACGTAAAGTAGGAGTGTTTCAGTTTCTTTATTTTTGAGAAGAGATCAGTGGATTTTTTCCGAGCGATGAGTCTCTTTTTGGAAACGTAGTTAATAATAAAGTCGCTTGCTGTTGCTTTAAAGGTGTCCCAAATGATGTAGAGACGTGTCATCTGAATTATTGATGTTAAATTATTCATGCACAAAGGAGGTAAAAGAGGAGGTCAAATGAGGATCGAAGTAAGGAATTATTAAAGTGCCAACGATTGGATAAATTAGGTTTGTTGAGAACATCTAAGGATAGAAACTGGGGCATGATCTGAGATTAAAATAGAGCCAATACCAGCAAAAAATAATCAATACATGACTGAGTTTGGTGTACCGGTGAAAAATAGGAATACTCACTTGTGGTAGGATTGCAAAGTCTCCAGGAATCCAACAACTTCCGTTGCTTAATGATTTGTAGAAAAAGTTTATGAGCTTTGTTCTGTGTGAAGGGAGCTAGGGAACTACGGTTAATAAAGGGATCTAAGATTTGGTTGCAGTCACCCACCAAGATGAAATTGTCGTGAGAGTATTGCGAAAGATTTTTTGTAAGATTTGTCCAAAATAAAGAATCTCCTGTGGTAGGAGCGTAAATGTTAAAGAGAGAAAGTGGGTTGTTTCAATCATCAACTCAATGAGAATCCAACGACCAACATCTTCAGAATCCTGGGTAAGTAATTTGACTTTTAAAGACTTACAGCTTAGTGTGGCAACTCCATTCCTTTTGCTATCACCTTGGGAGAAGAAAATCTGACCCACCCAATCCCTTTTTAATTTCGAAGATTGTTTCTCGGCGAGGTGGGTTCCTGTAATAAAGCAATGTCTGCACCAAGCTTTGATAAGTGTGTTAGTACATGTTGTCTTTTGATGGGGGAATTTAAGCCTCGTACATTCCATGAAACGATTTTCAATGACATGAGAGCTTCAATGTAAGAATTAAATAAACCACAATATGTACATGAAGGAGATAGCACAGTTCAAACCTTATAATTCCAAATGTGAAGATAAGCATCATTCCGAACAAGAAGATAACTATAACAGAAATTGCTTGAACATTAGTATTTACATAATAAAGAAGGTTAGAGGACCAAAGAAAATATTGACGAAGAATATAAAGAGGGGACAGAAAGAAAAGAGCTAGAGGGAAGAAGGAAAAAAAGACATGGATAAATACAAAAATCTGAATAAAAATAGACACAAAATTCCAAAAGAAGGTGGTGGGAGCCACATGGACGGACGGCACATCCGGACTCCGTAGAGGGGTCAAACGAACCACCGTAATCAACGAGATATAGAACATTGACAGGCACAAATGCCGGGTGATCTACAGAGGAAAAACAACAAAAACATATCAACTTTAACTATCAACAAAAGTAACAAGACAGAGTGTCAGAAGAATATAAAAAAAACAGTACTAAATATTCTATGGCATTTGAAAAACAAAACAATTCTGATAATCAGCAAAATCCTGAAATATTAATTTGAATAGGAAGACGAAGGTCTTGAAGTATCCATGGTCTCTGTCTTGCAAGAGTTTATAAAGCTTCTCAGTTTACTGGGGTCTTCGTAGACAGTTGTGTTGTTTCTGTATGTAACTTTAAAAAGGCATGGGTGGAAAAAGCCATAACAGGCTCCCAATAAACGAAGCTCCGGTCTCATGCTGAGGAGTTCCTTACATCTGTCAGCCATGTTCTTAGTGTAATCCTGGGAAAAGTATAAAGCGGGACCAGGCCAAGAAATGCGGTTGAGTGATTTTGCCTCTGATAGGACTTTGAGGAGATCTGTGTTTTCCTACAAATACAAGATAACGCCTCATGGGCATCTTGGAGTAGAAAGCACAGCAGGCACGCATCCCAGTCGATGAGCACATTGTATGTTTAAAGAAGTGTTTTCAGGAAGTTTTCATAGTTTTGGGAGAAAAGTCTTGAAAAAAGTGAGAGGATCCGAACCCTCCACATTTTCAGGCAGTCCAAAAATGACTCGATTATTTCTTCTGTTTCGATTTTGCGAAAATGTTTTTGTAAAAATGAAACCTGCGTCTAGAGAGAATTGACTTTATCAGTTTTGCAGTTTGCCACCAAGCGTTCGTCCATGTGAAACCATCTTTCGGTGAGGTACTGCAATTTATCATTTGTTTCTTCCATAAAAGGACGCAGGGCTCGAATTTCATCTAGCAAAAGGTCTAATGAAGGTGGGGGGGGGGGATTTTGTAGGAGAAGATGGGTCTTACTTGCAACGTTTTGTTGAGGTTTTCCCCAAGACTGTCGAGCCAGAGCTTGTATCAGACTTAGCATCATTTTGAGGAGAAGAGGCTGCTAATGAGGCTTCAATAGCTGCAAATTTTGAGAAAATCTTAGAATTTTTGATACATTTCTTTTGCGCCACAGACTCAATGCAAGAATCAGCATTCTTCAATCTCCCCATAAGGCGGCAGTGTATCAAGTAAATAAGAGTCTACAAAGCCGTTAAAGTGCTGCAGTAAATATGGTGCTGTTCTAGGAGAGAAGCTAAGCGACTTCAAAGACCAAAAAGATCATAGCCACATTTCACATACTCTATATAGGGTCAGCAATCCTCAAATTCCTCATGCAATGGCCATTTAATAAGTTGAGAAGGTTCCACAGAGTCTCAAGGATAAAATAGTAAGTATGCTGATATTATAAGGAAAGTGTCACTCAGCTTTGTTAGGGACCCAAAGAGACCAAAAACAAGTCAGCTGGTTCAGAAGATAAATGTAGCCAAAAATGCTGAGGGGAGCATACCTTGAAATCCTTGGTATGCAATTTCTAGAAGGGATTTCCCTCAGTGAGGCTTCTCCGGCATAGATGAACTGGAAGGAAATGGCTGCAATTTGAAATGGCGGCAGCTTCTGAGGCGAGAAGAGCACACCACCTAAATGCCTATAAATCACCATTTCAGCAGTGTAGGTTCACGTTTAAGGCAGTGCACAGCCTCCCATGCCTTCCGTTCATCAGGAGAGGCGAACACAAGGTAGAAAGTCGGTAGTTCGCATTGACTCGGAGAGATTCACGGACGCGCTGCCATCTTCTCGGGCCAAGCCACGCTCCCCAAATGTTTGTTCTATTAGAGATGCACGGCATCTCCTTCACAATACAACCCTCAAGTTAAAATCTTCCAATAAAAAAATTATGATACAACGCAACTTACAAAACCTCATGTTGCCATTGCTGTGCCAGTGCCAATGAACAGCCATTTGAAATATATGTTAGAGGGCATATAAAATAAAAGTTATATTATGCCAGAGTACTAAATTAATGTGTTAGCCAGTCCAGTTTTCACATTGCCTTGTTTTGTACACATAGCAGCCAAAATAGTTTTCACATTGATTCAGTATAGAAGTGATTAGAGCCAAGCCCTTTTTTCACAATTCTCCGTAACACTCTGGGGCAGATCTACAAGTAAGTGCCAAAGCGTGCCACCGCAAGCTCTTTGGCTGTGCCACGCTGCGGCACTTCCGAAGCACAGGGATGCGACATATTTACAAGAATATGTCGAATCTCTGTGCTTCCACCTGCGCTGGTGCACAAACTACAGCCATGCGCTGGCACAGGCACCCTTGCACCATGGTGCAAGGATGCCTGCGTCGTGGGGAGATTGTTTTTGTGCAAGAAGGGGCAACTTCCTGCACAAAAACAATCACATCAGGCATTTTCCTCTATCAATGTGTGCTGCAAAATGGTGGCATAGCATTCAGACGCATCTCCAGATTTACGATTTCTCGTAAATCTGGAGATGTGTCTTGTTCCATGGGTGTTGCGTGGGAACACCCACAGCAACACCCATGGAACGCCCCTTCAATGCAAAGTGCTGCGTGTGAAGGGGTCATATTTACAAGGAGAGGAAAAGCCACACATGGTGGCTTTCCTGTTCTTGTAAATATGGAGGAGCCCCCTGCACCACCAGTACGTCACAAAAAGTGATGCACTGGTGGCGCAGGGGACTTGTAAATCTGCCCCTCAGTATGCTCGCATACTATTTTCTATATTAACTTGATACCAAAAGAACACAGTGTCAATACAGTGTTGGTCATGCTTCCACATTAAAATGTATATCGCGATATGCTGATTACCACACTGTCCAGAGCCACAAAGACACGCACATACACACACAATTACTTACACATACACAAATACAGAGGAATATAAAACAAACTATGAACACCTTCCCACAATAGCATGCAAACATTCAGGTGCACATGTACTGATCTGCTGCATTGTGACAACTGTTGGTTGAGATTAGTAGTGTAGGACTGGGGTCTATGTATTCAGTTTGTGTTAGTAGTGCTGGTGCAACTTACTTGTCGTCCAGATTCAGCCATGTTCTGGCAGGGTTAATTCAGTCCTGATCATTGTATTTGGTGGCTTATAACACATGGTGTGTGCCAAATAGTTATCTGCACACTGCCTCTGCACTGTACTTAGCTTGATTAGGTACTTTTATCAGTCTGCATGCACATAGAAGACATTACTGTCAGTCAGAATAACTGGGTGCATAATATCTGAGAAGAGAATGGCACATGCCTGAGTGTGTTTGCTATAAAAGTGTATTGTTTCAGAGAGAGAGCATATCATTGGTGGGTCGGAAATGTGAGTGTGCTGCAAATCTTTTATATAAACAGAGCAGAATGCCTTAACTTCCAGATGTGTAACTTCTCTGATCGTATTCTTTATGGTGATGGCAGTGGATAGGTATCTGGGCAGGATGGTGTTGGAGGTGTTCTCGATGGGAAGCCTAAACATCCCTTGGGTAATAGCTGCCTGGGTTTAAGCTGTATTCCCTCTACTCTCACATTGCACAATGCCGAGTAAGTGCTCACTTCTGACACTAGTGTGACCTGCATTTATTGAGTTTAAAACCAGGCATAGCTAACTCAGCCTTTCAACAGTCTAAGGTCAGTAATTTGAGTACCATTAGATAAGGTAGTAGTCACAGCACAAAGTTGTAGTAAACCTAAACACATATGCAAAATGAAACACACTGTTAACTTTCATCAGAGCTTAATTTACTACTGTTTGAAATCTATTTCCATGCAGCATCACTTAAACATACCCGCAAAGACATAGCCAATTTACAGACCACCACATGAAGACAAACACCACATGCATAGTCACGGGTAAGTTCCACCCTTTGATGTCACATCCTCATACATTTTTCTTTCCCCTCTCTCAGCACTTACTGAAGCACATGGAGATTTGAGCAACATGCTGGGTTTGGAACAATCTAGACCGGTATTTAGAAAAGACAGATGTAACATGGACCAAGCCTCATCTAGACATTGGCTATGCTGCTACAGATGTGACTGGCATTTTCTTCATATTTCTGCCTTCCAGTCCATGCTGGCCTTTTAGAGCAGGGTGGTTGGCTAGCTTAGAGCAAACCAATCAAAATACTGTTCTCTAGGGAGTTGTATTTTTAATGTTCAGCATTTAACCAATAGAAAATGGCTTAATGGCTTGCTCCTGAGACCAGTGATGGGTCAATCTTTCGACTTCACACAGTCTCCTGTGCAAATTTTCCCTGCACAAAAGGCTGCTGAGATGATTCCATTGTTTTCCTGTGAAATTCAGTCTAAGGGTATGCCTTCAGAACTGCATGTCCTGCAACCATGAAATGGACCCCTTCTAGGCATGGCTTCCCACCGTGATGGACTAGTCTGAGTATCTCTTCTTTACCAACCTTGATTTTGATCTCTAGACTGACCCTGAGTGCACATGCATAGATTGAGCAGCCAACTAGGCCAATGTGGTTTACACGGCCTGCAGAGAACAGAGGAAGCCCCAATGCATCATGGCAGATTTTAGGAATGGAAAATATACACTGAGCTCTAAAAGTATATCATGAGTTTGCACCTCGCTGTGTAAACTCCCTTTGCATCTGTGGGCTAGCCTAGCACTCTGAAACACAGACTATATCTATAAGGTAATGTTACCTAATATAAACTTATTATAACATTCTAAAGTAATATTGCTTTTCTGTAGGCCGAATAAATTATTACAGTAATCGAACATGGCCATATATTGATTATGGCTGGCTAGATGGTAAGTGATATGCCTGTCTTGGTTTTGTACTAATATTTTTTTGTTATTGATTAAATAGGCTTTTTGTACACCATGCAAGTCAGGGCGATTTGTTATAGGAATTAATTAATCATATTAATAGAATTAATCATTTGGCTTGTAAAGTAACCATTTGAACGTTGTAAGCAAATATTTAGACATTGTCCATTTAAATAGGATTAAATATTGGTTGGAATCATTTAGTTTGAACCAGGTTTTGTTTTGTTTTTCCAAAAAGTGAAAAGCCCCACGTAGCCTTTCTTCCATAGCAACATCCTTCGACCTTTCTAATCATTTGCAGTTTTTTCCTGGGTTGTTTATTTTCTCCTTGGTATCGTTTTTCATGCTCAACCTATGCCTTGTTTTAGTTGCTTTCTACTTGATTTTAATACACACACACTTTGTTTTCAATTGTTCAGAATGATCAACATAATACAGTTCGAACTTATTATGGAGTGTCAAAACGAAGACCAAAAAGAAGTAAACCTTGTTCAAGACAACTCTCATGCAAACTTGTCCATGTATTCTCGACTCTGAGCGCACAATATTTGCTCTAGAGCAAGGAAACCACTTCTCAGAAATCTTCATTAAAACCCTTTCAGAATTTCCTCCCGACATTACCCTCAAGCATCATTTTCTGAAAGCTCATACTCCATGTGCAGTTGCTATTATTATTTATTCTCGATTAAATAGTCTTTATCATGGTGTTGCTGCCCCTGCATAAAGTCCCTTGGTAATCTGTGGAAATGAGTCAGAGGAATCTGTCTTTAAGAAAAGAAAAGCAATTCCCAAAGTTTGTAAAATTGCTACTCTAAACTATATCACATACTCAGTTATGCAGATGCTTCACAATCGTTTCCAGAGCGTGCAATAGTCTCCAAAATGTCTCATTCAGTTTTACCTTCCTTATCTTAAATTAATATAAATACATCATTTTGACTTGAGTGCCTTCACATCATCGCTATTAGCCAATCTTTTGTAAAGGGTACCGTGAAATCCCCTAAACAAATGACCATCTCTTTTATCATAAATCCTTTAATCCATTCTTCCAGTAATAAAGGCATGGTAAATCACTTTGGCGTTATTAAATCTGTGCCACAGGTGTCTCTGGAGAAGCCCATTTTATACCTTTTCTAAGATTTTAAACGTTTCTGTGTGGTCTACATATTTAACGTGATGATTGTAGTTATAACATTATATATTTACTGTGTTATTTTCTCATTCTGTATTAGATTTGGATTTTGAATAACATGACTGGTCTTCCTTAATGGTGTAAAGCCATTTATGCATCCAAAATACATTTGTTTGCAACAAAACTCCTTAATCTTCAATTTACAATGACTGAAATATCCAACTTATTGGCTCAATTTCATCATTTTAAAAAGAGGTGTTAGACCAGTCTTGCTCAGAGTGGTCTTTACCCCAACGTTTTGCCTTTTGCCTCCCATTGTTGCTGATTGTTTCTGTTCACCTTAGGACTGGAAGCACTTTATCACTGCCAACCAAGTACATGTGCTTCTCCCCTAAACATGATGACATTTGTGTATACCTAATTGGCATATTGGTGCCGGGTTTAGGATCTTTCTTACCAGTCTCAGGGCTTTGGGACAGTTCCGGGCTTCGGTTCTAGTAAATCCTGGTTTGGCTGAGATAGGGGCGACCCCTTCTGGTAGCCACGGTGCTGCTGACAATAAAAGCCTAAGCAGCTAGTGCCCTCCAGAATAAGTCCAGAGAGGAAAACCCCAGAGGGTAAAAACCTCTGATGTTAATGATGAGACTCCAGGAGTAAAGGAGAAGACAAGGAGCCAAAACATACTGGAAGACCAGGAGCCCAAAAAGGAACCAGGAGGAGACTGGAAGACAAGCTGGAGCAGAAGGTGCAAGGAGAATATAAGCGCCAACGGAAGGAAGGAATCACCAAAAGAGGAGCCACAGAACCAACAGGAGTGAGAACACACCAGCAGGAACCAACAGGAGCGAAAACACACCAGCAGGAACAAGGAGTGCTGCAACACAAGGAAGGAAAGGTTCTGATCTCTTAAATACAAAAAAACAGGAAGTGACATACAGGAACAGGAAGTGACATACAGAAACAGAAAGTGACAAAACAGGAAGGAGCGGTGTCGCCATCTTGGATAGGGAAAAGAGTGAAGTGCATTATAGAAAGATTGCCATGTTAGGAAGTTAAGTAACCCTCCCCTATTGCCTTCTGGGAGCAAGTTGAAGAGAAGAGCAACAATATGGTCCCCAAGGAAGGGGAATCAAAAGACGCCCACACCAGGTGAGTGTAATGTCCCAAGGTGCCTCGGGAAGCAGATGGACCACCGTGCAAGTATGTGGCATGCACAAAAACCAACAGGTGTCGTGGGTCTCCTCCGTAACGCCATTGAAATGGCCACAGTGGCACACAATGCTGTAACGCAGCGCCCCCGAAGAGGAGAGAGGGGCACCATGGGCTGCACCACAGCCGGCAAAGAGAAAACAGGTAGCGCCGCAGGTCGCAAATCAGCTTGCGGCGTAACAATTGGTTGTACTGGTAAGTCCCTTGTAAAGTGGTATACCATATAATCAGGGCCTGTACTTTAAATGCTATTAGCGGGCTGCAGGACTGATTGTGCCACCCACATAAGTAGCCTTTCAAACTTGTCTCAGTCCTGCCACTGCAGCACCTGCAGTTTACTGCCACTTCTACTTGACATTTAAAACTACTTGCCAATCCTTAAACACTCTTTTTATTACATAAAATACACCCCCCCCCCCCACAGTAGGCCCTATGTAACCCTAAGGGCAGGGTGCTGTGTAAATAAAAGCTAGGACATGTACTTTTATGTTTTGAATGCCCTAGTAGTGACAAACAGTATATTTTGTTTTTCACTAGTGATTTTTCATGGTTGGTATGTTTGAAATGGTAATCATAAATCTTCCTTACTGGTGAAACTGGATATTTTAGAAATGACACTTTTAGAAATTGGACATTTCTCTGTACTTACTGTTCTTTGTGCCTTGCAACCTGTCTCCAATACATATCTAGGCTGGGTGACAGCTACACTTTGTGCATTCCCTCTAGACAGCCACAAACACAGGAAGGGCAGGGTGTGACAGGAGACTCATCTGCATTTTGATAGCCTTCCTGGACAGGAAGGAGGGGAGGTGGCTCCTATTTACATCTGAATAGGCTGTGTCCTGTTATCACACAACACACTGAGTTATCCACCAGGGTTAGCCTGACAGGACTGGGTTGGGTTGGGAAGGATCCTTGAGTAATTCAGAGAGTTCCTTTGTAGTCATCCCTTACATCAAAGGCACTTTTGGGTATAAGTACTGGGTCTCCAACCCCCTAAAATCAGACACTTCTGGATCTTGAACTGAACCTCTGTCAGAAAGACTGCTGAACTGCTTAAAGGACTCAACTGAACTGCTTTTCTGGAAGGACTGCTTTTTTGCTTGTTGTTGTCTGCTGCTCCCTGACTCTACTGGAAGAAAAGTTGAACTCTACCTTCCATACAATTGATCTCCAAGGGCTTGCTAACTTGCCTCTTGTATTCTGAAGTCTCAGGGACACAAAAGACTTCCTACAATTCTGCTGGTGCTGCTGGACTCCACATTCTGTAAGGCCTATCCTTGTCTGAGGTGCCGTCTCCAAACTCTGGGCTCCAGAAGTGGGCACTGCAGCTGTCTTCATCACCTACAACTCCTGGGCCCCTAAAACTAAGCTTATGTGCTCTTTGTGACCACAAACAGGCCCATTTGTACTGGGACTGGGCCACTGGCTTGCCCGATCAGTGCAAGCCACTGCCACATTGTCTTCCAGCTCAGTAAGTTTCACCATCCATGACAGTGAGGCCCTGTCTGCCATCCATGATGCCCAGCCACCTCCTCAGGCCCGCAGGATGATTGCCAGCAATTCTGTTGCTCCCTGGCTAACATCTACCCCACGAACGGGGCTCTTGGCTCAGCTTGATTCGGTAAAACTTCAGTGGGACCTGTTTTCAACTGTATCCGACACACGCTCCATCACGATCGAACTGAACTCTGGATTTATCTCGCTCTAGCATGACATAAAGAAACCTTTTAGCGCTATTGACTTCGAAGCACTGTTTTTGGTTTATTCTTTACAAATTCATAACTCCGGTACTACCCATTGGATGTTTGTTGTTTTGTTTTTGTTTTAGATAATACAACTATCATCTATATCTCTAAACATGTGTAGGGTCTTTTTGTGGCATATTCCTTGTATTAGTGTGTGTGTGTGTAAGTGTGTTCTACAAATACTGTACACATTGCCTTCGTAGATAAGCTTGACTGCTCAGTGCTAAGCTACCAGTGGGTGAGTACAGGTTATCTTATGGTGTATCTAATTTACCCTGACTAGAGTGGTGGTTTCTGCCTGGCCTGGGTGCATGCCTTATCCAACCGAGAATTCCATTTCTAACAAAAGGTAAACTCTGAAAAAGCATATTTCTGTTTGGAAAAGGGGCACTTAGAAAGAGTCCTATTCTTGTTCTCTATTCGCCTTCCCTTATATTGATATCAGGATTGATTAAATTTTTAATGCAATAATAATATTCCGCTGGAAGTTGTGATTTTTATAAGTTAACAACTATAATAAAATAAACGGGTTAGCAATTACGGTTGATAAATATTACCCCTTGCATAATGCATTTTTGCAAAACGGTTTTTGTCACTTTGTGAGCTGAGAGATAGTCTTTTACACAATTACCACAATATATCGAATTGTCTTTTTTTATCTGTAAATTATCTAAAGACAAGTCATCACACCAACTACAATATACATAGAATTATACTTCGATATGCTTAAGCTAATTTAAGGTTGAGGGATTCAGTTGTTCCAAGACAAAAACACAATGCATTGATTGTTTTGTGAACATCTTAGGAATCCATTTCACAACGTGCATAGAGATGGTTAGACTAACAATTTCATGTCGTTTTCTGTATTTCTAAATGTTTGAGTAAACTAGTATTAACCTGTATTTTCGTTTCATTTTGTCATATTTTACATGCAGAATACGATTTGGAACCTTGTGACGATCCAGGAGTGCCTGCTTACAGTAGAAGAATTGGCTTTCACTTTGGAGTGGGTGACTCCTTAACTTTCTCCTGTTTTCCTGGATATCGCTTGGAAGGTGCAAACAGGCTTACATGCTTGGGAGGTGGTCGTCGTGTGTGGAGTGCACCTCTTCCAAGGTGTGTGGGTAGGTGGTCACATACTTTCATTTCATTCATCAAAATGTTAAGGATGCAGCACATACATCAATAAAGGTGTATATGCGATTGTGTCAGCAAAGAAATGAACAACTATTTTAAATGTTCAACAAGAACGTCCTTTCAGTTGTTTGGTTTACATTTATTACGTATATTCCAATGACAACGAGCAAGAGCTTATAACCTACCTCCTTGGATATTTTGCAGTAAGGTAACATTTTGCCTTTTCTTCAGAATAATTCACTTTTCAATTCTTTGTAATGTATGTATGCAGATGCTTTAGATCTTTGGACAGCCCTATTCAAATCAACGTAGTACCACCTGCATTGCTATTCGACTGGAGCTTGCATCTCCCCACCCCTTGTTCGAAAAACCCTGGAAATTGGTTTAAGCACATAGGAATCTGTGCTAATCAGCTACAGTTTTTTGGGGGAAACAATGTTGCTCATTTAATGGCGATTTTTTTGATTGCCACATAAAAACTTGTGATATCTGATTAAACAGAAAGAACTGAATGCCTTTAAGATTAATCCTAAAGGGTCCACTGTGACTGGCAGCAAATGGTGAGAATAATATAAGTGGACAGATTTGTGTGGAACCATATCTTCAGGGATGACTACAGAAAAGTAACCTTATCCTAGCAAGATCCATCATGCAGCCACCGCATATCTGAACAGCTAACTGGTATTAGAATATCTTAAATGCTGAGGCAGGTCCATGAATGAGTCATATGCCATGTGCCATATGCAAGAATGGATTGGTCCAAACTGAGGGGGTATGTTTTGATTAATAACAATGTATTGGTATGCGCCCACAAGTGATTGTCAGTGGCTGAGATAATTTTAAGCATTCCATCCACCACTTTTTTTTGTATACATCAGTGATATGCAAGAACGGAGTCAGACATAACCATATGTGCATCTGAAATTTGAACATTTCAGGTTCTCTGTAAGAAGCTGCACCCACTCAACCTGTGCATCTTTCTATCGCTCCCATTTTTGCATTGTCCCTGAAAAGCCTCATGGTATTTAGATTTTTTGTCAATATGTTTTTGAGCTCCTGATCCTGAACAGGAGACCACAAACTGTAGATTAGCGCCACTAGTGTACACTCATTTGAAATACCTTGAGCAGTGAGACACTAATTTCATCACCATAGCGTGCGTTACATGCTGGTCTTCAGTACTACAATAAATTGTGTGGTTTGGTGCAGTTAAGGGCCCCTTAGGGTTTAGAAATGTTTTATTAAATGATCAGTAGCTACCTAGCCATCCACTGAACAGCACTGCGTAACCTTCCCTGATGTAAAAATATTTTAATGGGTTGCCTGTTTTACACCGCTTAATCTAAACTTTCTCTCATTTCTCAACCCTAAAATCAATAACAATGTCTCCACTATATGTGTCCCTATCTACAATTTTCAATTTGCACTCTCTATCTAGCTTCTAAGATTTCATCTCATACCCAATATTCAAAATGTGGCAAAGTGCCGAGTTACTAGCAATAGCATATTTGATGCAGCTACCATACCATATCCAAGAGCATCTCATTTGCCTTCTCATCTCAGAGTACAGTTAAAGATGGCCAAAGGTTTCTATGAAAAAGATAGTCTTCACTGTCCATTAAGCCAAACACACCTAAATAGTAGATTTGAAAAAAATGCATTTTAGCATATACGCTTCAAATCAGCACCTGCTTTCCTTTGCTGGAATCAGGTATCTACTTCTGCTAAAGAGAATCTTTACCATATTAAATAAAACAAATTGGAAAGCTTTCAATTTCATTCTAGGGTCTGTTTATTTATTTTAAGTTTTAATAAAGGTATTTTTTTTAAACTATGGCTGTATTCTCTATACTTGCATGAACTAACTTAACATACGCCTATATACAGCATTAATGCCATAAATACAGGAAAAAGCCAATTAATACAAATGTCAGTATTTGCTAAATACCATTGGGTAATTATAACAGTGTGGTGTGAATAGAGTTGCGTTTAATACTGTTTGATAAATATGAAATAGATTTCATTCTAATTTTAAATACTAAACTGCCTATTCATAAAATGCTTTTTGTAGTACGTAAAGTAGTTCTACAGTAGTATTAATTATGTACTACAACATGCAACTCACACAGCAAAGTGTGGATACTGCCGCCTCTCCTATTCTTTTGCGCAGCTCTCTTCCAATTTGGTGTTGATTCCTGCACACATAGCTATATGTTTCAGTGGTAAATATTGGGGAAACAGCAGGGAGTGTCTGGAAAAATGGGCAATACTTACCACTGATTGATATGGCTTTTTGTAAACATTTAAGGGTGGGTGTAGGGAAGGATATGCTAATGAAAACCCACACACAACACAAGTAGAACCATTGCTATTCACAAACCATGCTTCTTTAGTTACTACAGCCCTGAAGGTATCAAAACAAGTGTAAATGTACTCCAGTCAAGCCTTGTGGAAAGTGAAGCACCAAGTTCAAGATTTTATTTCATGATTTCGAACTCCGAAGAGGACCGCATAAAATAAGATCATACAAAAAGATAACACAAAATATATATACCATAAAAAATATTTAATCTACTCCCCCCATTGATATGTTCAGATTCAAGAATCAGAAAAACAAGCGTCATGTTAAAATTTTCAATACAAGTTTAAAAAAACATTTAAAAAAGTAAAATATTTGGATGTAAAACATTTCATTTGGTGGGCAAAACAGTGTTCTGATGGAAAACTTCACGAAGAGGGATCTCAATAACTTATGACGACTTAACAACAAGGTGGGCAAACAAATAAAACATGCTGGACTCTATTTTGACAAAGATGACATATATTTGATTACCCATACCATTTAAATGTTAATACATTTAACAGAAGAATATTTAATCTCATTAGAATTCAAATGCATCTAAGCCCATGGAGCATATTCCATGGATAATACAGTTGTGATCTTTTCTCAGTGATAGAGTTCATCATTACTTCATACATCCTATTTTACTACAGGCGCTGGTGTTCAGACGAAGACTTAGATTGAGCAAAGGTTGTTTAAAACAGGCCTTTAATTGAGTTGTGGATAAAAAAGATACCAAGCTATTGTCCAACTCAAGTTGATCTAGTGCATATTTGAGGTTTCTAAAAAGCATAGCGTTTTCTTTTTTCGATTAGAAAATCTCCTTACATATAAAATGCGTTATAGAGTTATCATCACTTCTCAACATGCGAAAAGCCCACCACACCACTCCCATCAAGTCTTTTGCAAATAAACTTTTAAATCCCAAATTCCAATCTTAAGGCTCTGGTAGCAGTTAATGTATTACATGAAGATAATCTCCTTAATATTTGCCCTTCAGTCTTACCTAAAAAAAAACATCTTGCCACATACATTAGCTCCATCCTGTTTAAGGTGGATAGGATTTTAATCTGGTACATAGATAATAGATGGGAAAAGTGTCTCCTATCCACATAATAGTAAATTGTGCTCAACCCCTTGTCCTGCGATTGCCTTTTACTAACACTATTTGAGAAGTGATCTGAAAGATTTAAAGTGCTGCACATAATTTTCCTTTAGAAAATATAATTTCTAACCCTTTCAAATTTTTGGGAAACTAAGTACCACGATGAGTGTGTTTACATGCTTTCTTTCCCTAAAAACTTTTTGAGGAGTTTGTTTTCAGATAATTCCAACGCTTGTATTTAACCTTTAGGGGTTAAATCAAGAATTACAATATTATATGAAGATAATAGGCAAGATAGTGATGGGGCCTCAATACTTGGAAGAAAGCCCAATCTTTTCTAAAGTAAACTGGGCAAATCGAATATATACAGGGAAAGTAACAATGCTGCAAGTAAACACCCCTGCTTCAGACCATTTTTTGTTGGAAAGCCCACAGATAGTCCCCGATCTCTGCCTAACAAGACTTGACATCAGGTTGACGAGTGCAGGGCATTAAATAACTGTATAAAGGTTCCAGGCATTCTGAGATTAAATAACTTTTTCCACAGGGTTGGACGATCAACTTCATCAAAGGCTGTGGAAAAATCAATTAACGTGTCATAAACAGTAATACAAGTCAAGCCTACGAGTATTTTCAGAGGACAATGGTGTGCATCCCGCTACTCATGTCTGCAATAAACAGAGAAACCCCAGATAGTTACGTATTTTTCTTTAATGAGCTGAAATATTATCTAAGGTTCCATGTTTTTTCCTAAAGCCTTTTTTTTTATTCTAATGGAATGCTCATATTATTCTGAACCAAGGTATTAAGCTGGTCCAATAAACATCTAGTGAAGACCTTGCCTACCGCATCTAGGAAGGCAATTTGATGGCGAATTACTGTCACCCATTTTATATAATGGGACAATGACACTTCCAGTCCATGAAGAAGGCACTGTAGAATTCATGAAACAATATTTGGAGACCGCAAATAGTAATGTTGCCGAAACTTCAACTGCTTTTTTATAATCAAGATTGCACTTCCTCCGGGCCCACTGTACAAGAAGACCGCATTGCGTGGAATGAAGTCTTGATCTCACCCATAGTAGGAGGGCCACAGCTAGCTGTTACCAACTAAGGGTCAACAGGATATCTTCAGTTTGAAATGTAACTTATACATTCACTGCATATAGTACTGAAATAAAACTGACCCATACATCCTCACAGATGGGGTAAGGGTAGGACATCACTTTAGCATCTTTCCTATGCCCAGCTTCTCTTAAGTCAATCTACCTACAAACTGAGTTCTGCTTTTTTATACCAGTCTTTAAATGACTTCTGTTCCTCTTTTGTAGAGATATAAGTCTATCTCTTTCCCTTGAAAATGAAAAAAACTACATTTTAATCAACTTGTTTATTTCCTTGTTCAAGGAGAGGAGTGGCAGACATAGTGAATTATAACAAGACTTGGCATACATCTGACAATGATTATTTGAGATCTACTTCATGAATTGGCAAATGAAGCTAAAAATATCAGCCTTTCGGAGGCCTAAGTCAGATACTGCCTACTATAATAGTCCTATTAAATCTTAATGACGGACCATTGTGTTCTACCAGAAATCTTATTGAACTTCGAATTGGGTCCATCAATTTTCCATGACATTACTGGGGACATACTGATCTCTAGGGAAAAGACGAGGAGTCTGTGATCGCTAGGTGGGTAATCTACAATCTTCAAATCAGATAAAAGCTGAAAAGTAGAATAAGAAACAATAAGATAATCAGAAATAGAATATCCCAGTGAAGATGTATGTGTATATTGAGCCAGCTAGAAGTAATTGTCCTCTCTCATCTGTTCTCAGTGTTGATGGGAAAAGTAATGGGGAAATGTGCAATGCTTCTTGTTTTTCAACATCCAAAAATAAGCTAATAGAGGGGTTGGAGACTTTACAATTTAAGTATCCAACTAAAATAACCTTCCCGTTCACCTTCCTTATCCATAGCCTTACTTATGAAGGCAAAACTATCACAAAACAGTTTATTACACAGTGAGTCTGGAGGAATATAAGCTTTCACCAATAAAAATTTGGTCCGTCAAACTCAAGACAAGAGAAATGTCACTATTTTAAATCATCGTCAAATTCTCAATATCTTCAAAACAAATCAAGAAGAATGAATTGTTGAAATTAAGTCATAATCAAATAAAGCTACAAAATCCAGTGTAAAGGTATCTACAGGGAGAGAGGAGGAGGAGGAGGGGTCATTTCTGCCACTCCATATGAAGTCTATATTGTCTTTTGGCGCAACACAAAAGGATTCAGTTGCTAGATTAAGATTAGTTAGCAAAGGGTTAATGGACAGTGGAGCTGTTACAACTGCATTAACCTCTAATAGCCAGAGGGTTAAAAACAGAAGGCTGATCTTTCTTTGCATAATGACCCACATTATCCCTTAAAACCTTAATGTTCGGATTAATAGGTTTGTTTACCGCAACCTTCAAAGCAGAACCACCAATATCTTGAAAGTAGAGTTTTTTCTGCATCGTTTAAAAAAATTCTCTGTTTGTTCTTTTTTGCAGGCTTCATTTTCCTACTTTAGCTTTCCTCTAAACTGAGTAAGCACCAAGTTTTTATCAAGCTTGCTTTGCCCCACTGTTCATGCCTAAAAATAGGAAAAGCCTCTGACTCAAAACAGGAGGGCTTCACTGGGAAACAGCCTTCTGCTGGATTCAAGGAGAATAAATCAAAAAGGTTTTTTACCGAGTAGATAGGACTTTCCAAATTCTGTTGCTTCTTGATGGAATCATACATCCTCATAATTTGGGATTTACCTGTTAGTGACTGCTTGTCTTTTGTTTGCAGAGGTTGAATAGAGCCATGTGCCCCCAGGCATTTGGGTGTACCAGCTTGTAATCCACAGTCGATAAGACCCAACTTTACACATGACTCATTTATTGCCAACCACAAGGACTGATTCAGGAGTACCCCCTCACACTTTGGGCCCATAAGCACTTTCAAGATCATAAACAGTATGTCTTGGATATGATCCACATTACTTACAGTTTTTTCTAGAATGGCTAAGATGGAAGATCAAATTCTCTCCGGACACTAAAAGGGTTCAGAGACTTGCACGTTTTGACCCAGGAGATTACAAGACAGATTCCCAAGCAACTCCAGATCAGGAGTGGCAGAAATCTGCAGGGCTGCTGATGATTGCTCAGTCGTTGTACTACTAAATAACTTTTAGTCCAGTTACCTGTGACAAACCAGGTGGAGTCCTAGGGAAGCCTATCTCCTTTGGTGAGCGAGTTCTCAAATTAACATGCCCATCCGAGAATATAAAATCCTCACTAGGATATTTGGAGTCCTCCCCAGCACTAAGGGCCATATTTATGACCTGATTTCCATTACTCTTGCACCATGCAGTGCAAGAGTCCCAAGATAGCTGGCAACAGATTCTGGTTGAAGTGTTGGCAACCAATCAGATTTTCTCATGAGATCTGTGCGGAGGCTCAGTCCAAATATCTATATTTATTTTTTCTTTAGTAACTCCAAAACCATTGAATGGATTTACACCAAATAACAAAAAGAGCTCTTTCTGGAGAAAGAGCTAGCTTTGTGCCAAAGTGTAATTCCGTTCAGCCGCTCGGGCTGTAGTTGTGTATAAAATCCATATGGGAAATTTTAGAAGGAAAATACAATTTGACCCCCCTCTTTTTTCGGCCACACCCACAAACTTTCCAGAGAACAGCTGAATTGATTGACATACTATTATTGAATATTTTCTGAAAATTCATTGAACATCGCCAAAGTTATTAGCAAAACAAAAAACTCATGTCCATGGAAACTAGGTCCTAACTATAACCACCTACTGGCGACCTTCACTGAAAAAAAAGTAACGTTATAGTAAATAATCAGTTATAGTTATCTCAAGTAGCTATTCATCATGCCTAAGGGTAACTATAACTCGTGCCCCACACTATGGACAGTTTTTCCCATCAACAATTTCACTACAAATGTTGTTGAGTGATATTATCAGTGATGTCATAGAACATGCCATGAGAGATGTAATATGTAGGGTAATTAGCAGTGCATGATGAGGGTGTGAGTTATAGTTACCTTAGGGCACAAGTTGTAGCTACTTGAGATAACTGTAACTATAACTGGTGAATATCAATGTTTTTTTTATTTAGAGTTTATGTTGTTACTAAACATTGCACCTAGCTATAACAGTACTTTAACCTTTGATCTTTTCACTGAATTTTGAGAGGTTTTTTCAACGAAAAGTAATATTTGATTACCATACATAACTCAAAACCCTTGTGGCCAACCTGCGCTTGCAGCCAACTGCATGCTGCACTCGGCCTTCAGGCATGTGCAGTGGAGGGTTGATCACAAGGCTGGCCTTCAGCCAGGCCATGCACCCAACCACAGCATGCAGCCAAACCCACTCTGCCTTTAGCCGTGTACAATAGGGGTTGAGCACAGGGCCGGCCTGCAACCAGGCCTTTTGGCAAACCCCCCGAAAGGCAGCCAACCCTACGCTGCACACGGCATTTGGCCGGGCGCAGTGAGAGGTTGACCATAGGGCCCGGACCCAAGAACCCCGTCCTCCAGGAGTTTTTTGGCCCCCTCCTGAGCCTCATTGGGCCCTGGTGCCCCAAGCCCCAGGGCGCTATATACTCACGACCCTAGAGTGCAAATTTTCTCATCAATAGTTTCACGGCAAATGTTGCAGTGATATTATCAGTGATGTCATAGAAGATGTCATGAGAGATGTTTAATGTGGGGTAGTTAGAAGTGCATGGCGAGGACACAACTTATATTTACCTTAGGGCACGTGTTATCGTTACTTGCGATAACTGTAACTGGTGAATATTAGTGGTTTTTAGAGTTTATAAATTTACATTGTTACTGAAGCTTTCAACTAACCATAACAGTACTTTAAGCTTTGTTTTTTTCAGTAATTTACTAGGTTTTTTATACTAAAGTAATATTTAATGACCAGATGTTAATCCAACACTCCATCACACATGGACGAATGGGGTTGGCTGCAGGGCCTAGCCTGTACCAGGCCTGCGTCCAACACCCCTGTGTGCACAGTAGGGGGTTTGGCTGCAGCCAGGCCCTGTTGCCAACCCAACTAAAGGCATCCAACCCCACGCTGTGCAGGACCTTTCCTCATTCATGGTGGGGGGGGTTGGCCACAGGGCCTGGCTTCAACCCTCTGCATTCAGCCAACCTCACACTGCACATGGCCTTCGGTCATGCACGGTGGTGGGCTAGCAACAAGGCCTGGTCTGTGTCCAAGCCCTGTGAGCAAACCCCCAGAGATCACCATACGCGGGGCCTAAAGTCACTTGGAGAGGGGTGTCATGCAACCCCCTTACCTACAAATATAATTTGGACCCAGGGAATGGGGTCCCCGGGGAACAAAAGAGCTTGGAGAGGGTGGCTGCATGCCTCCTTCCCCCCAAAAAGTGCTTTGGGCCCTGGGTATTGGTCCATGGAGCCAAAAGCAGCGTGGGGAGGAGAGCCACATGCGCCTCCACCCCAAAGAAATTGAAAATCGACCTCTCCAGGGGCCTTGGCTCACCCTCGGAGGTTAAGAAAAGAAGCGCAGGAGACCGCACTTTTTTTTTAATTTAAATTTTGCAGCAGAATTGTGGTTCCTGTAATTTATTTAATTTATTACGCATTTTTTCGAGCTAATATGCTGTATCATTTAGGGGCATATTATCAAAGACGGCGTTAAAATTATCGCCGGTTTAGCGGCAGAAAACTGCCGCTAAAGCGGAGATAATGGGCTTGATAATATGCCCTGGAGAATTCCAATAGAAGCCCATGTTGACACCAGAAACATGGGCTTCTATTGGAATTCTCCAGGGCATATTATCAAGCCCATTATCGCCGCTTTTCTGCCGCTAAACCGGCGATAATTTTTAACCCGGTCCTTGATAATATGCCCCTTAGCTTTTTAATCCTAGTTTTAAATTAATTTACTTTCTTATTATACATCACAATACCCTTAATATTTTTTTTATAATGAAGTATAATTTCATATAGTTTTCTCTATTTTATCCCATCATTTCCACATTTGTGTGAAAATATTACTAGCAGTAAATTTACACTTGTAACTCTTGTAGGAGGAAGCTCCACCTCCAATGTGCAGGCATGAAGACAGACTGATCTGCACCTAGGGGAATTACATTGGGAAATGGTGAATGGAAAAGAATGTCATTTTACACCTAGGTGTAGAAGCAAATATACACATGAGCAAATGTACACGCATATATTTACCTTGATGAACAGGAGCCTAAATGTGTTTGCTGGTGAGATGTAATCGCACAGTCATTTCAAGATGAAAATCAATTTTTTTTGTCGATTTATTCTGAATGAATCAATTAATGCATTCATTTGCTATATAACTTTCAGTACAGAGTGCCTTTTTTCAAATACATGCTTGTGGTCAGTCATTTGGATTAAAGTTATTTCAATTTAAGTCCTCGTGTGAACTTTAAAATATTGCTTGCTTCAAGTTTCTTCTAATCCAGTTTATAGCTCAGTCTTTGTGCCGGGGTCCCTTCCCTGCTGACTTTTAAATCGCTAAGATTACTTTTGCAGTTTAACGTTTTCCATTTACTGTACCAAAGTTCTATTTTCCACCCTTTGATGTGTTACCCCTTGCTATTATGCCAGAGCAGAAAATGCTAGAAGAGATAAGAAAACATGTCCTAAATTGGTGACTTAGTAGCCCATCAGTGTGCCATGCACTTCAGGAGCAATTGTGTCCTTTCCATTTTGAAGTTTGATGGGCTGAACATGACGAAAACGGATTTCCATCTGCTTGCTGAGACATTACGTTCTGTGAATCATCTATACCATATCTGAGCTACTTGTATTCAAAATAGCTCAAAGTTTTAACATCGAACCTTGAACTATGTCAGGCAACTCGTTCTTGATATGGCCGGCTGAAAGTGTATTCTCTTTGTAAAATGAACAATTCTGTTTTTGGTTGATTTGTGCAATAGGTTTCAAATATGAATGGAAGTGAAATAATTAAATAGGCAACAATACCTATATGAGTTATTGAAGTCTAAAAGCAAAATGTTTGCATAGCAAGTTGGTTACTGTTAGACCTGGCACCTTGGCGTGGGTCTCTCTTCCATTTTTGCTGTTGCCTCATGTGTTTTTGCTGGTATTAGATGCTTAGGGCACAGTGCCACTGCTGTCCAGTGCCACAGTGCAAGTGCTCCCTATTGTAAATTGATGTATGAATTTGTGATTCCATGATTGGTTGGTTTGGTTTACCTGTCAGACCCTAGTACAGTGCACCAGGAGTGCCCAGGGCTTGTAAATCCAAATGCTGCTGGTGGGCCTGCAGCACTGGTTGTGCCACCCACAGATGCAGCCTGTAAAAGTGTGTCTAAGGTCTGCCATTGCAGAGCCTGCGTGCAGTCTGGTACTGTCATGCTGACTAGGCAAGTGCACCCACTTGCCAGTCCCTAAACCTTACCTTTTCTTCATATCAGACACCCCTATGGTAGGCCCAAGGGCAGGGTGCATTGTAAGAATAAGGTAGAACATGCCCAGGTGTGTGGCATGTTCTAATAGTGAATTACAGCCATTTGCGTTTTTCACTATTGCAAGGCTACCTGTTCTCAATAGGCCAGAATGGGCAGTTAGATTATTGCATTTTATAATCCTAACTGACTCAGGGAACATGGTAGAAATTCGAATTTAGTTTAGGGTGCGCTTTGGGCGGGACGGGGAATGTACAAAAAGTTTTAGAGTTAGGAGGGGTGTTAGTGCGTATTTATTATTTACATAAATAACCTTGAGACTACCCTTGTAGAGGAGTGCAGGGACTTACCATTAGTATTTAATCGTTCTATCCCCGCACTCCTCTACGCTGACGATGCTGTTCTTATGTCACGTACGCCACTTGGCCTCCAAAGGGTAGTTGCTTCTTTGAATAATTTTATGTCCAAACTTGGCCTTACTATTAATTGTTCAAAAACTTTTGTTATGAATTGTGGCACCGGTTTAAATAAAACATGTAATACTATTTATATTAATAACAAGGCCATAGAATGCACTAAAATATTTTCTTATCTAGGGTTTTTATTCGACCAAACAGGAAGTTGGACTAGTGCAGTCAAATCTAGAAGACTCCTGTTTAGTAAGTCATTGGCGGCATTGGAAAACTTTAATAGCAAGCTGGGAAAACGTCCTCCAAAGGAATTACTACATATATATAAGGCAAAATGCATTGCGATTGCCACTTATGGGGCAGGAATTTGGGGTTTCTCCAACGTTACTACATTGCAAACGACGGAAAATATGTTTCTTAAATTTCTTTTGTCTGTACCAGACAGTACGTCTAATTCTATTTGTCATGCCGAACTTGGCTTACCGCACTTGGAAGACACGATTAAGATCCAGCCTGTCCTCCTGTGGCATACAGTCTGGACCACAGATGAGTTGATTCTTAATCCCCACATACTGAAAGACGCCATGGGCCTTGACGGAGTAAAAAGTATAAGATGGCTAGAATTCGTGAAACTATTCTTAGGTCAGATAAGCTATCAGGAATACTATTATGATCCCTGCACTTTATGTAATGTGTCTAGAAAGGACTTAAAGTCCAGTTGCATGAAATTTTTAACTGAAAAGAGAATACGGAGTGAAATGGACAAAACAACAGTTCAATCCCACTATCTAACTCTGGCTTTTGAGCATATGCAGCCCTATATGTCAATGGTCAGTAGCGATTACGAAAGATTCTTGCCAACTAGATTTAGGTTAAACATCATAGTTAGGTCTCTAAGTTTTCCACAATTGAATGACTGGTCAAGAATATTATGTAAATGCCCGTGCGATGATCTCTCCGCACAATCCTCCTTACACATTCTATTTGTTTGTAAATTTTACCATAATCCTAGGAAAAGATGGATTGTACCAGTGCTTAAAAGATTAGGATTGAGACAATGTCGCCCTGCATTACTAGCACTACATTTCTTCGATAGTGAATATACAATTGCTGCTATTACTGTTTTCTTAAAAAATGTTTTTAAACTGCGGAAATCAATTGTGTTTTGATATAACTGTGTTATAAATCGTGTTATTTGTCTTTCCTTCTTTTTAAATTGTATAAACTATGATATGTACTTTTATGGTATGCTTATAAAGTATCTGAATAAAGTATTTTGATGATGAGAATTTAGTATGCCTGAACTCAGAATGATAAAATAAATTTTTTAGTGAAGTTGGTTTTAAAATTCTGTGTTTGAAAATACCACTTTTAGAAAGTAGGTATTTTCTTGTCTAAACCATTCAAACCTGCCTCTGCTAGGCTGTGTATTCCTTGTCTGGAGTTTGAGTGACAGGGCTGGGGAATTCCAGGAGACAGGGTGAGGTGGCCCAGTGGTGAATAGAGAGATCTACATCTAGATGGGAGGGAGGAGTTGCACCTGGGACCTGAATAGGGCTGTCCCTTCCCTCCACAATGCTGGCTCCACCTCCTGTGGTACGTCTGATGTCTGATGTCTCTGCCTTGCATTCTGAAAGGAAAGAAGGAGTCAGGTAAACAAAGTTATCCAGGACTGACCAGAACCGGTTTGAACAAGGCAAAGGCCCCTCTGCCCTCAGAGGACAAAGGATTTTGGGGTATAAGTATTGGGACCCTGATCCCAAGAATTTAGATCACTTTGGGAAAACACGAAGAAAACTCTGCTGAAGAGAGGAACCAAGAAGAAGCTGAGGAGAGACTATCCTGAAACTGGGGGATTGGCCTGCAGTGGTTGCCTTACTGCCAAAGGGAGGAAAAAGGAACTGTGTGTGTACTTTTGCTCAACTTGTGAAGGATCTCCAAGGGCTTGGAAAAGAGCTTGCCTCCTGCTGAAGTCTCAGGGACAACAGACTTCAACCACCAGCTACCCAGAGTTCTTTGGAAGTTGCCTGCTGCTGTTTTGGGGCCTTCTGAGGGACTGCGTGTCGCAAGGAGCTGGAAGCGCGACTCAAGAAGGAGATGCATGCCGCTGTCAGAGCTGTTGTCGTCGCATCGCGTAAAGGGGTGTCGCCGCTGCAGTTGTCGCATCGAGCAGAAGCATCTCGCATCTTCGAAGAAGTGTCTTGCAAGGAGGCCGAAGAAGCGTGTCGCCATCGTAGCCGACGCATTGCACCGCATCAAGAGAAGAGTCTTGCATCGAGGAAGAAGCGTGTCGCCGTCGCAGCCGCTGCCGTTGCATGTTGGATGACGCCGCTGTAGCTGTCGCATTGCACCGCATCAAGTAAAGCGCCTCACATCCACGGAGAAGCGTGCCACCGTCGGAGCTGTTGTTATCGCATTGCGTAAAGGGTGTCGCCGCTGCAGTTGTGGCATCGAGCGGAAGCGTCTCGCAACGTCAGAGAAGAGTGTCGCTGCCAAAGCCGCTGTCGTTGCATCGCGTAAAGGGGTGTCGCTGCTGCAGCTTTTTTCCACCTATGTAAACTTGAAAATGTAAAAACAATGTATTCTGTAATTTCTTTTATACAAAGGGCAATTAAGATTAGAAAAGATCTGTCTTATCTAGATGCCTTATTATATGAGGATTTTAATGATTGAATTTAATGACATTTTTATAAAAGTATATTATGTATTCATCTGCTTACATGGAATTTTAAGAATGTGATTTCTTATCTGATTAAGAGAAAGACAGGAACTATTGACATTTTTTACATTGTAAAGTGTTGGGTTTTTATTTTATTCTTATTTTTAATTGATTAGTGTATTTGTAGAATGCTTTTATGGAAGTAAAATTACTCCTAATAAAGTTGGCTTGACTTGACAAAACAATTGTAATGACTGTCACAACACGGCTACTTTTGGGAATCCTCCACAGTCACAGCTTTCCAAAGGAATGCTAATTTCAGATTTGTGGAGAGAATGTGGCATAACGGCCAGGGCATTTAATCGCGGAGCAGGGGAAATGGGTTCAAGTCTCGACAGGGACGTTCAACATTCTGTGATGCTGGGCAAATCACGTAATCTCCCCTTGCCTAACAAAAATGAATGTGTCTGTCTGAAACGTAACTGGTGCTCATGTAAATCACTCTGATACCTCCGGGTCAAGTTCACACTATATAAAACTCCACAAAAAATAAAATGCACAAATGTACCTGAGGTATATCTGTAAGTTCGTAAAAGTGCAAATTGATGTATATGTTTTCTCTTTCTTTATCCTAATGAAGGATTACTGTTAGGCCTGTCAGTCTTAGGGTGGTTTTCCCCCAACATTTTTGCCTACTTTCCTCCAATTTTTGCTAAAATTCCTTTTTATTGGTCTGAGGACTCTGTGTCTTGTGCTCACTCCCCTAAACATGGTTTGATTGACATACTCTTGATTGGCATATTTAATTTACTTGTAAGTTTGTTTTAGAATGGTTTACCATATACACAGTGCCTGTAAAAGTAACGCTACCAGAGGGCCTGCAGCACTTAGTGCCACCCACATTAAGGCACTTTGAAATATGACCCAGGCCTGCCATTGCAGTCTGAATACATTTTTAAAGTGCATTGTCAACTTGACATTAAAACCCCCTTACAAGCTTTAAACACCCTGTTAGGAATGGGGGTCTCTAGTTGGCAATGATTTGCACCTTTGTCCAAGTAGGGACCCGTCTTCCGAGTCAGGGTAAGGGGGGTACACTTCTAAAATAACTCCTGATCACCCCCTTGGTGGCTTGGCATGAGCAGACAGGCTTATCTCAGAGGCAGTGTGTAAAGTATGTGTGCATGCATACAGTAACACAGTGAAAACACTACAAGTGGACACCACACTAGTTTAGAAAAATAAGCAATTATCTAAACTAAACAAGACCGAATACGACAAAAATCCAACATACAATACTGTAAACTTAGCTACTTTGCAAGATAACCTATAAATTGCAGAAATAGTCTAACAGTCTCAGCCAACCGTGTTGGTACGGGCCAGCTAAAGCGTAGACAGACTCGCGAACAGTACCTTTCTCATTGCAGCTAACACTTTGGTGCAAGTCGGTCGGGGCAACTATCGCGATTGCGCTGCAAAAATGGAAGTGGTATAGGGGGGCAGTGCCCTCAAGATGCTGTGCTGGCAGCGGCTCAGTGACGATTGTCCGGATGGTGTTGGTGAGACCAAGGTTTACAGTGTGGGGTGAGGTGGTGCTTAATCTTAATGCAATGCTGGCTGGTTGGGCTCAACATACCCATGAGGCGAAGAGGAATCAGAGATATACAAAAGTTTTTAAGCAGGATGGCACCCCTAGTCCCAATTGGGACACGTCCACTGAACACCGCCTGAAATAACAAACAGTAAATAGTATGTGCGATTGCTACTGTATCCATATTTCAGGCGGTGATTGCTCTTCGCCTCATGGATATGTTGACATTTGGATTTTATTATTCTCGCTTGTTTCTGTTACTTAACAAATGCTTATTAAATAGCAGCGTGATTTTATCTATTTGTAGATTGCAACTCTTTTGAGTCACACTGATACCCTAATAAAAGCTACGATTTATTCACAAAGGATTTAAAGGAACTAGTGTTTGGGTTTAATCCATTGTTCTTTTGATCACCACTCCATCCCAGCTTGGATCCAGCCATATGTAAATCAGTCTTGACCCTGCTCCTCATGATAACAGCCCAACCAGAACTGCCAAGCCAGGTCCTCTCTGGACTGGAAACAAGTATCCTGGGACCGGTTTCGGGTTATTACCCCATATCGGCCAGGGTAGCTTGAATCTGGTGGTACAGTGAGTAAGAGACCTATGTCTGGTCATACCCATCCCTATTAGGGTGAAAAGTGTTGCGGCAACAAATGATGGACAGAATGCTGAATGAATCAAACATTCACCCCCAGTCAAGAGATCTGGCTTATATATGTAGCTCACAATTAATGCAAAAAACAATCCTCCATCACCAAGGCCTCAGGCTAAGAAGGCTTTGGCATACAATTTTAAAATCTTTAGTGGATTACATAACAACATTTTTGCATTTTTTTTTTATTCTGTATTTGATGGTGACCCCATTTATCATGTTTTGATAAAGATATTTTGATATTTGATAAACCTGGAAAATCATAATTATTCTCTCATCAGCTCATATAATTATTAAACACATATTTTAAGATTTTAACAAAATGAATAGCTAATCACTTTTATATCTTGTTTCCACATAATACAGTTCAATTAGAATGACTTTATAGAAGGCAGCAGCCTTTTTACTATCATGCATGTCATGAGTTTATAGATATTGTGATCACTGACAAATATCCTATGTATCTCTTTACAAAACTAAAGAAATGTAATGCTCCATCTTGGTTCACAAGATTGATATCCTCTTTATACCGAAATATGTCTACTTAATAAGTTACAAATACTACAATAGCTAGGCAATATTTTTCCATAAAAGAGGAACATGGCATAGCCTTTCCCCATCCTTTTTGACCCTTTCATTGATCCCATGGCACAAACTTCTTTCATTTAACTGTTTCATCCATGTGTTATCCCTGAAATGTCCAAGTTCAAACTGGATGCAGATGATATCGCCCTAGTTTTGGTAAAATTGCCAAACTTCATCTGGTGACAAATAACCAGACGAGTGCACCTCCCAGGACTCAAGGACCTCAGAGCATTTAGTGACTCTCGGTTTCAAACAGAGAGCAACAGCAAAGAACAATCTATGTTCAGTTGCCACTGGTTAGCTTGGATTCTTCACAGGAACATTTACGTCGGCTGTTTTATGTTCCTGGAGCTGGATTTTCACAAGTCACAAATGCCAAGTGCACCAGGTTCAGTCTGCCTGGCATTCTCTTGTATGTCCAGCAGGATTCTGAGGAAGGGTGGCTGAGGGTCCAGCTTTGTAAGGTTCACCAGCCTGCGGGTGAAGGACACCCTAAGTCACTCTTAGTTTCTCTCTGACCAATGGGGTTAAGGTTTCCAGGCCCTGACCTACCCACTTACGCAGTATTCTTTTTTTTTTTACATTAAAGAAGAAGAATCTTTATTGTTGATTAATAAAAATCATTACAAACATGGAGTATAAAATACATTAATTTGTGCATAAAAACAAAATTATATAAATTTAGTTGAATAATTGTCTTTTCTTCCAACGACAAAAGCACAACAATACATAATACATTTTAAAATGGTTTTGGAGCTGCCTTATATTTCAATTCATTTGTCACTCCTTATCATAGCAAAGTTTTTTGCGCATTAATGGAATCTTCCATAAAACTATCAATACTGTATTACTTTTTAAAATCCTAAGTTAAAGTTCCATATATGAAATCCATTATACATTATAATTGCAAAAGTGCCAACCTTACTAGAATTAACATTCTATTTCTATTTTTATAATCGAATGTTTCACATGAATCAACTAAAGACAACGCTGCTTTAAATATAATGATAATAAAATCTTCTTAAAACTGCCAACACTACATTACCCTTTTTTTTTTAATTCATAGATTAAAGTGCCATAGTTAAAGTGCCATTATACAATTCCTCCAGAAAGTGCCTTTCTTGCATCAAACAACACTCTATATTATTATTTTTAAAAGTATAAATTGTTTCTCACTGATCGACCTGGCCCGAACAAACAAGTAGTTGATGATTAGGATCATAACTAATTACTACAGTCAAATTGAACCTTGTAAAGTTTAAGTTTCTGAGCTGTACCTGCATCTTCAAGATCAAATTATGGAGTTACAATTGACAATCAGCATGTTTAGCTTTGACAGCATTGTTGAAATATCAAAAACAGATTATTAGTTGCCAAAAACTACCCCTAATATCAGTTATCTTTTTTTCTACAATAATACTTTACAAACTGTGTAATCTAACAAGCAGATTTCCCAGAGAGACATATTTATAATTGATTGGCGACATGTTCTTACCGCATTTTCTTTAAGGGTGAATTTTAATAGAGCTTTCCTCTCTTATAAGAATCGAGGACAAATGGATACAATATGCAATAATGATTTATTATAAAAACTGCATATTCTACAACTGCTTGAAGGACAGTTTTGTACCCATGAAGGAATTTCATCTTTTGTGGGATATCTCCCAAATCGTAACAAGAATAATTTATCGCTTACAAAAATGGTTTTAAATGGGAAATAAGAAAAGGTTGTGGCTCCAACTAGATAAATGAGTTAATAACTGACCAAGAATGCCTTTTCTTTTGCGAACTCCTCCTTATCCAATAGAATCGATAGGAAACTTAGCTGATTGATTTAATGTCTGTCTAAACACAGATTTGTTTCTAGCTACATCTTCAAAGGGCTGAGACTTAAAGTTATTTAGACACGCTGTTGAATCAATCTCCAACAGCTTGCGTTCTCATGTCTTATTATTTCCTGCAAGCAATGGTTCGCAAGTGTGCCTGGGTCAGAGTAAAAGAAAGAGTATAGAGATTTTAAAAATGCAGATTTTCTCATTAAAGTTTGTCTTTTCAAACCAAATTCCAATCTGACATTGCCATGCCCGATATTCTTTGGGACCCTAAAGACCGATTTAAGAACATTTATTTGTAGATTATCAAGAATTTTCTAGTCTTTACCTTGAAAAATAACTGACCCATAAACCTGGGAAGGAATCAACTTTGAGTTCATTACCTTGAGTAGATGCTCATGGTTCGGACATACCAACGTGTCTCTCAGCTTTCTAAAAGCAAAAGACAATGCAGTAGCTTTCGATTTTAAGTTGAGAAAATGCTGTTGAAAAGACAATCTGTCATCAAATGTAATACCTAAATACTTATAACATTTTACAGTTTCAATCTTTAACACATTAATATTCCATACTCTTATATCTGATTTAGTCGAACCTATCGCCATTATTTTAGTTTTTTTTGTGTTTATCAATAAACAATTAGGTAGAATATAGTTATTAAATGATTCTATTAGTCTTCGTAGACCTATAGCGGTATGACTTAACAGTATAGTGTCATCTGCATACTGTAAATATTTTATATTTTGTCCTGCAAGGTTAGGCGAATGAGCATTAACATTTTTAAAATATGATGGTAAATTCGCTGTAAAAAGGTTAAAAAGACAAGGGGCTAAGTCACAAGCTTGTTTAAGACCACTATGTGTTTCAAATCGGCAGGTGGTACATCTACCATCCCCCACTTTAACATGGACCCACGAATTAGAATATAGAAATATAGTCATGTCTAACAGTTGGTTTGGAATGCCCCATGCAGATAACTTTGCCCAAAGTAAATTACGTGGGGACAGAATCAAAATTGGCCTTAAGATCTACAAAACAAATATATAACTTTTGCCTTATATACTTTAAGCCAATAAAGTAATTGAAGTCAAGTTTGTAATCGTTGACTCACCCCTACGAAAGCCAGTTCGGAATATTGGTATAATTTCTTCTTTTGCGGCCCATTCTTCCAAGTAATTTTGCAGTATTTCCTGTTTGCTTGACTGCAATCAGGACCAAAAATGTAATGTGTTAAGCCAAGTCCAAGAGGACTAAGATCTTCGACCACACTGAGGGTGGGGTTTGGGTGGGAAGTCTACTATGATAATTCAAGTGACCCACATCTAACAGTAAAATCAACTTTAAAGCAGGCACTGTACAAACAATAAACACAGAGACCGAAGTCTGGTAGGATAAAAGCAGTGTACTTCAGCAACCAGACAGGGGATACACAAGATCCACCCTGGCTTTGTGTTCTCTCCTTTTCTAGTGTGCCAAAGTGTTACATGTGACTCAACAGTCCTGTCAGGCAAGATGTGGCGCTATTGTGTCAACAGAATGTTCACAGCTCTCACCCTGCACATGCTATTCAGGTCAGAGGAGCCTTCTCTGCCTGTTCAGGGCAGCCAATGGTGTGTTCCTGCGAGAAACTTTGCACCTCTTCCCAGATTGCAGTGATTGCAAGTTCTCAGAAGATATACTAATTGACCTTCTCATAGAGAATGCAGGTAAGCAGAAAGTTACTGTTCCATAATATTTATTAGATGCCCAACTTAACAATTTAATTAGGTTTTTAATAACTTAAAATACTGGGCTAAATATTTTTCTTGCTTGTTCCAATCCCAAGAGACAGTATTAGTATTTGCATCTGTTTTCTTGTTTTCCAAATAAGACAGCTAGGACTGCCAAGGTGAAAATAGCTTTCATGTCCCATTTTTAGATACTATGCACCCTACCTTGTAAGCTACATGGTGTTCTCAGTGGTGACTTACTAATATTTAAAAGATAGATGCTTAATGTTAAGCAGATTATTTTAACATGGCACATTGCAGGGTTTACACAGCAGCAGTCAAGCTATAGTGGTAGCCACGTTTTCCCTTTTAACACTGGTGAATGGCATAATAGGTGCCGTACTCCATAGGTGGCATTTTAACTTTCTATACCATAGGTGCATTTTTTGCACCACATACTATTAGCTTATAAGAAAGTTAAATAAGCCAATCAGTGATAAGCCAGTTTCTACATGTTTCAAGGGTCAGAGGACAGACACCGATCACTGAACAGCCATGCATCAATATGCAAAGTCTAAAAAATGGCAATAAAATTCAGCAACAAGTGAGGTAGTCATGCCAAAAAGGGGCATTTTCTCACATGCAGCGGTAATCTGATTAATTGTCACTTTAGAAAATTGAATGAACTTCCTATGTGAAGTACTTAATTATAGTCAACAAGTTTTGTTATTCTAGAGAAATGAATCATTTTCATAAATGTTATTCATGGCTTGTTTAAATATTTGAATTTTCAGTACTGTACGATAGAATTAGTACTTTATAATCTACAAAGCTTGAGCACATTATTTGCCAATTTATGTAATTATAAAATATACTCTATTTTTAATAGTGTAGTAAGGTCAACTGAACATCTTGTTTTTTTTATTTTATTCACAGTTTATATTTATAGCTGTATTTGCAATCAGTGATAGTCTTTTATAGTTGGGAGCAACACTACATCTGACTGCAGAATGCATTTGCATTAATTAATGCTCAGGAGACACAAGTGAAATAATCCAGTGTGAGTTTAAGGCTTATCAGCTAGGGTTATACATGGCATGAGCCCCAACAGAGTTAATAAACTAGTCTCTTGGATGAATAAGAAAATCCTGGTAAAGTCCTAGTATCTAGGAATAAATAAACTCTTACCTCAAGGAAATGTAAGTGACATATTTTAAGGAGCACCAAAATAATCCTAAATTCAAGATGCCAATGTCTAAACTTTCCAAACCAATTTTTATTGAATTGATCAGCCTATAAAAGGCATAGTAACAGCTCGAACAACATATATGAAAGAAAAGAAAAAAAAGTGACACGATGAATCAATAAGGTACAATGTGAGATAGAGTTCAGCACTTTGGAAACACGAAAGGCTGATTTCTTTTCACTAAATGACAGTTCATTGTATTAAACATAATTCTTCCTGACCTGAGATTTTAGAGCTTTGTTGATATTTTTTAAAGCTCATTGAATATTCAAAAAGTGCACTTTGTGAAAAGAAAATCAAATAAATTCCCATCCAAAGAAACAGTGATGCAAACAAATTTCGGATTATCTATAGCAAAAATGAAAGTTCCCATTTAACATGATGATGCAAATGATCAGTTTGCTTCTTTCACCACCTGGCTATGCATCCAGCAGCATAACAAACAACCTCGGCTGACATGCATAAAAGACACAGTAAGGGCAAGCAACAGTGCAAGCAAGGATCAAAAGTGAAATACATGATACAATGGGCGACACCAGTGCAAGCTTCCCTCAAATATATGTAATAAGTACATTAAAGGGCAGCAGGGATGGAACATTTAATCACAGAAAGAGGTACAGCACAAAGCTGCAATAGTGTGCATTACCTCACTTATAGGAAAGGTATGGCTCATGTGACAGGAGTTTCAGATGATCTCACACATATTAGATAGAACACTGGCCACTTCACATCCAGCTTCTTTCAACAACACATACAGAACAGCCAGCTGTTCTGCAAGATCCCCTCATACAAAGAACAGATATAGAATGGACTGCAATAGTGCAAGTTTCTCTAATACATAAAACCTACATCATGCAAAACTTCTGACTCCGCAGCGGAGCGGAGTTCAGCCCTGGACCCTCCCGCCTCTACACCCCTCTATAAATATTTTCTAAAATTAAAATTAAGCAAAATAAAACACACTTACCTTTATTGCTGCATCTCCGGGCTGCCCTCCTCCTCCTCCTCACCACCCTACTACTCCTCGCCGTGGTCCTGCAGAATCCCCTACGTCAGACGTACGTCATGGTAGGACTGTGCATGCCTAGCTCCGTGGAGCTCCTCATAGAGCAACTCTGCCCGGGCTTACTTCCAACCTACTTTCCAGTGAATAGTAAAAACCATAAGGGATATGAATGCCACTGCACAGGGATCCACTTGCGTCATTTGTATCCTGTTGCATTCACATTCACATTCAGCATAACTTTCGATAGTACTTAATATGTGACATATATTATGGCAGAAGAAGTCAGTGAGGGGTCTAGACAGGACAGAAAATGGAATGGAAGGGAAAGAAAAACTGTAAAGTGCCAGTCTAGTGGAGATTTTTACTTCTGATAATGGCAAACCATGAACTTCAATGACAGTTTTAGATGTCAGGCAGGAAGGTCTAGTTGGCTGCTGCAGGTGACATGGCTCTCTTCTCATTTGAGCTCAGTTAGCGCATGCTGATCAGTGCATCCATCAAAATCATCACATCTAATCCATTCGTACTCAGACTTTCTCAGCTTAGTTCAGTGGTGCCTGAGTTGCAGGAAACAGGAAGGTATAGCATGTGCCCTGTGCAACTTCAAACTTATTACATGCTTGCATGAGAACTGATGTCACAGTGTCACATGTTGTCAACTTGCAAATCAATGCTCATGACTGATATTGTTGGGTCACTGCACTTTGGGTACTGTACCTTCATCCCTCCTCACCTCCCTGAAGGCGGGGTATACCCATGCGGCCCCTGCTTTAAACCCAGCCTTTCTCAAGTGATGAAAGTGTGGGATGGTGCCAGAGACGTTTGCAGATTTTCTTCAGATGGTGTTGTAATCTTAAGGATAAGGTTACTTCATGATAGTCCCTAGTGCTGACTATATCATCAGTTTGTATTTCCAATGTTTTTGGTACTCAAAAGGGTTAAGATTTCCTCTGTTGCTCATACATAGATGGCAGTATAAGAAAGGCTCAAAGACAGCACATTAAATACAAAAGAAAAATCATGATCGCTAAAGTTCCACAGTGTAGGATCTTTACCATAAAGTCGGGAAGTCGGGTGACTTTTTGGGGGGGGGGGGAATATTGCAAATTATATTCATAATTTCTCAGAATGTTGCTTGAAAATTGAACAATGCATATATTACCTTCAAAAGTCATGTGAGGCCCCAGAAGGTGAAACTGTTTGATGGCAAAGTGTTTCTTAGCCACAGTTTTACTGTTCCTCCAAGACATTCGATGCTGAAATTTGTATTCCATACCTTAAATTCAAGCCAAATTTTGCAAATTTGAAATCTCATGAAATCTTCCAAAAATCACAGCATCTCATGACTTTTCAGATGCGTACAAATACAAGATTTTTCCCATACTGGACACAATCACACCTGCCAAGCTAGCCAAATACAAAGGACCTACCAGAAGAGCCAGCTGGTTCACCATGGAGCTGAAAACCACCAAACACAACTGCTGGAAACTAGAAAGAAATCAGTGCACCAGCCAAGAAACAGGAGATCACACCACCTTCAAAACAGCACTCAACCAGAACCACCGCCTCCTGAAAGAAACAAACAAGAACGCTGTAGCAGACCACATAGAAGGCAGCACATATTGCAGCCAGGAGCTCTCCATCATTCATGAAAGAGTTCTCCAACCCCACAGCCACCAGCAATGAAATCACCCCCTCCCAAGAACTTTGAGATACCCTGGTAGACTTCTTTCACAACAAGATCTCTGCCATCTACGATAACCTAAAACCCCAACCCTCTGCCGCTGTCAGCCTGCTCACACCCATGAACTCAAACTCCGGGCACTTGCTCACCCACTGGAGCCTTCTCACTACTCAAGCCACTATCTTCATCATGAACACTGTAAACATGAGAGCACCCACGGATCCCTGTCCCAACCACATCTTCAAACTTAGGAGCAAGAAAAACCCAAAACACCCCCATCACCTTGCCCTCCTTCCCTGAGGTCTGGAAACACGCTGAAAGGAGGCCCCTCCTAAAGAAACCATCCACTGACCCAGGAGAACCAAAGAACTCCCGGCCATCACCCTGCTCCCCTTGCCAGTGAACATTCTCAAGATGGCTATCAATCATCAAGTCACTGAAATTTGGAATGCAACAACCTCATGCACCCCTCTCTATATGGATTACTAATGAACCATAGCCCTGATCGTTGCCACCGCTGACATGAGGACCCTCCTGGATCAGTGCAGAACAACAGTCCTCATCCTCCTGGACCTGTCAGCCACCTTTAACATTGTCTCCCATCACATCTTGATCAACTGACTCCATCTCATCAGAATCCAGAGAGATGCCTTCAAATGGATCGACTCTTACCTCCCCAGAAAATCCGTATTCCTATTTACCGCAAAACCCAAGAAGATCTTCAACACATACCAATACTGTCAGCTCGCAAAGACTCGACATCATCTCATACGCTGATGACATCCAGATCATACTCCTGCTGTCAGAAGGCCCTGCCACCACCATAGCCATCTTCCACAGATGGAGGATGAACATTTTCAAATCGATGAGAGGACAACTATCTGTTGGATCTGGACGTTTTTGGTGGGTTATCGTCGAACATTTTGCTTCTTTCCTCCTATTTTTCCTGGCATGTTTTTGGTGGAAATACTGCCAATTTCGATTATCACTATTGCAAGGACTAGCTCTCCCAAAGGCTATCATTGGAACTGCCTTGTAACATTTTACAAGTGTAATTTTCAATTGGGAACAGTATTGGACCTAAAACCTCAGACTTTTAGAACACTAAGGAGGACCCTGCCAAGATTAAGAGCTGAAGAGCTGTCAGGAGGAGTACTGCCCTTTTGCTGTGTGCTTATTTATGATTTTTATATAGTGTGAACTTCACCCAAAGGTATCCGAGCACTTTACAGGATAAGCACAACAGCAGTAACATGAGGTACATAGAGAACAGAAAAAAATATAGTAACAGCAAAAAGAGTAAAAAATTTACAGCGAGATATGTAGGCAAAAAAGAAGCAAGTACACGAGTTATATGAAGTGTAAAATAAAGGCATAGAAAGATTATACAAAAGAAAGATTTAATAGACAATAGCAAGTGCACAAGTTACATGAAGGGTAATTAAAAAATACATAACAAAATTATAAAACAGAAGACAAAAGGATGCGTGGACGTAAGGTTATGAGGTAGTTTAGGTGGGGAGAGTAGATGCATAGTGTTCCTGAGGTAGTGAAAGAGCATGCCAACTTACCACCACCCTTCATGATAATTAAGCACTTTATAGAGTGAGCACATCAGCAATAACAAGGGATACATTAAGAGTAAATACATATAAATAAAAACGCTAAAAAGGAGTAAACAAAATGAGTTGGGATATGTAAAACAAAACGGCAGCCAGAGGCCGAGTAACATAAAGTGTAAGTAAAAATACATATCGGCGATAAATCAGACAAGACTACAAATGATAGTGAATATAATAGTTCTGAAGCAGTTGTGGAAGGGGAATGCAAGGGTGGGAAGAGTCGCTGCACAGTTTTCCCCGAGGGAGATACAAACTTTACTAGCGAGTGTAGTGTAACATAGGTCCAAGGCTCAGGCATGCTATGGTGTGACAGGAGGCAACAGACAGATGGAGGGCGGGCCTGAACAGGGAACAGGGGTGAGGCCAAGTCCTAAGTGAGAGAGGAATTTATTGGAAAGATTTTTTTTTATTTCTTGCCTGAAGAAGGATGTGGATGGGTTACATCTGATCTCAGTAGGTATGGAGTTATAGATATTTGGGGACATTCCGGAGAAGGATAATTTGAATGTTTTATTTTTCTTGAATGTGTATGGCTGTGAGGAGTAAGGTGCTCATACTTCTGGAGGATCTGTATCAAAATGAAAAGGACTTTTTTTTCTGGGATGGTTCGGAAGAGGAGCAGTGCTTTATGAGTCAAGTAAGCAACTTTTTAATGCATCCTGGTCTCGAAAGGTAGCCAGTTTAGAGCCTGAAGGTCAGGGGTGATCTGATCACACTTTTTAGAACCTGTGATGAGTTGAGCTGCTGCGTTAAGTGTGGCCTTAAGAGGAGCAAGTAAAGTTTTGAGAGGCCCACTAGGGTAGCACTACCATATTCTAGTTTCAGAAGTACAAGTGCATGAGTCGCAGCTGTGAGGTCAGTCACAGGGAGGAAAGGTTTAAGTTTCCTAAGGATATGTAGCTGATGGTTAGCTCCTCTAGTGATGATGCTGATGTGTTTTTACATGAAGAGGTCTTTGTCTACAGTAATACCTAGAGATTTGGCGGAATCAACTATGTGTTCGGTACAATTCAGGGCGGAGAGAAGGAGGAGCCTATAAAATAATAAATAAGATATGGATGTCCTCTAGGGAGGCTATTCGCATGTGGAGCTGGGTGTCATCAGTATACCTATGGTAGGAAATGTAAGCGCCTTTGAGGATATGGATTAGGGTCTCCATTCAGAGGTTGAACAATGTCGGGGAGAGGACAAAACCTTAGGGGATGCCCAGCGATGGAGGGGCAAGATCTAATAGTGTGTTATTAATTAGGAAGCGCAGTGACCTGCTGTGTAGAAAGGAGGAAAGCCATTTTAGCACGGTGCCACAGAGGCCAATCTTGTGTTCAAGCAGGTTGAGCAGGGTAGCATGGTTGAGGATGTTAAAGGCTGCTGACAGATCCAGTTGGATCAAGAGTGTAGGCTCATTCTGGTCAAGCAAGTGTAGGGCATCTTCGACAATGTGGACCATGGCAGTTTCAGTGCTGTGATCCAAATGGAAGCCAGATTGGCAATGGTCAAGGAGTTGGAATTGTTGGATGTGATTGTTGAGCTGTAAGTGCACACATTTTTCTAGGAGTTTGGCCAGAGAGGGGATGTTGGAGATGGGGCGGTAGTTGTTGTCATCAGACTGGTCAGTGTTGAGTTTCTTTTAGGATAGGAGTAACCTGACTAAACCTGAGGCAGTCGGGTAGGGAGGCTTTAGTGAAAAAGGCATTGATTATCTTAGTTCATAGTGGGAGTAGGAGTTGAATGGACTCATTTAGGAGTGTGGAGGGGAGGGAATCAACGAATGGTCAAAAGATTTAGGGTGCAAATCTCATTGAGGGTTATGAAACTAGACCAGGTGCTGTCCTTTTTGGGAGAGATGGGGCGAGTGAACGGGCGTGATTCATGGTCCATTGTGTACGGGAGCAGGAGGGGTTGGGGCAGAAGAAGTTTGAGACCCATCTGGATGACGTTAGTGATTATCGATGTTTTCTCAGTGAAAAAGGAGGCAAAAGTTGCAGAGTTAGGGGGTGCTTTTTTGTTTGTGGAGGTTGCTTCTGCAGATAGATTGGTTGCTGATCATTTCGAACAGTTTCTTAGGTCTATTAGTAGCAGTGTCTAGTTGCTTTGCTGGGTAGGCCTGCAATTGCTGCTTCTGTCTGTGGGCAGTGAAAGGACTGGAGTTTGCTTTGTGTATCCTATTCACCAAGGGCTTGTGTGTGCTTGCCATCTGTTAAAGAAGTCACAGGGACACAAAAGACTTCCTGTATCTCTATTGGCACTGCTGAACTGTGCCATCTGTAAGCTCTACCTCTGCCTGAGGTGCCTCCCTCCAGTCAAAAGGCCTTCAGAAGTGGATTCTGCATCTGTAAGAACCAGAGCAAAGCAATGTGAAGCCTTACAGAGCCTTGCCGTGCAGCCTCACAGAAACAAGGCCAGACGAAGCAAAGCCTCACCAAGGCCTGCTGCCCCGCTGACATCTCCTCGGAACCGATACCAGACGACACAAAGCCTCGCTGTGCAGGCTCCCAGAACTGACGACATGAAGCCGAAAGCGAAACATCACCTCCAGTGAGCAACGCATCCCCTGTCTATGGCTGTGGGAATTGACGCAGCACCTGTTTCGCCACTGTGTTGACCCACAACACATTGAATTTCTCACGCAACACACCTGTGCAGCTAGTTTTTCACCGCATCACCCACAGACCATAAACATCTTGGATTTTGACGCATCTCTTCCCCTTACAGTCTGGATTCGAAGCAATACCTCTCCTGCGTGTAGCATAACTGACACATCACCAACTCAGGGACTCAGGAATCGATTCATTACTGTGTTTTCCAATGCTTCCATCCTCTGCAGCTATTTTTTTTAGTGTATTTTGACACATCTAAGGTACTGTGTGTAAAAGCACCTCATCTATAGAGTTCTATGGACAGAATTGCTTAAACATTTTAAACCTGATATTTTCAGATGTGCATGTTGGACTTTTGTCATTTTGATCTTGTTTGGTTTAGATAAAGATTATTTATTTTCCTAATCTGGTGTGGTGCCCGTTTGTAGTGTTTTCACTATGTTACTGCCTGTGTTACATACAAATACTTTACACATTGCTTCTGAGATAGGCCTGACTACTTGTACCAAGTTACCAAGGGGGTGACTAGGGGTTGTCTTTTGTGTGTAACTCCCTTACCTTGAATAGATTGAATGGTCCCTACTTGGACAGGGTTCAAGCCACTGCCAACTAGAGACCTCCATTTCTAACAGTGTCTCAAACTCAGTACGGACAAGATGGAAGTCCACATCTTTGGGAACAACACCTCTCCATGGAACAACGCATGCTGGCCTACTGAAGACAGCCCATCCCCCGCCCCAAAAGACCATGTTTGCAACCTCAGCATCATCTTGGACAGCAAGCGATCTAGGATAACACAGGTGAACATAGTCTCATCCGCCTTCTTCCACACCCTACGAATGCTCTACAAGAGGATCGTCACACACGCCCTCATCACCAGCAGGTTGGTTTACGGGAACACTATACAGGAATCACTGTGCATCTCCTGAAGAGACCACAGACAATACAGAATTTCAGCAACAAGACTCATCCTCGACCTTCCCAGATGAACCCACATTACATCCCACCTCAAGAAGCTGCACAGGCTCCTGATCCAGAAGTAATGCAAGGACAAGGTGTTGACCATGTATACAAATCCCTCTACAATGAAGAAACAATATACAACAACAGATACATGACCCTCCACCAACAGAGCAGACACCTATGACCTGCTCTCCCTCTTCCTCACAGACACTCCCGGATCCGCGGAGTCAATAGTGGAGGACACTCTTTCTCACAACTGGCTGTCAAAGCTTGGAACGACCTTCCCCTACATCTCAGGACCACTTTATCACTCCAGCAATTCAGGAAAGAACTCAATGCTTGGCTTTTTGAATGAACAGATCACTGCGTAGCGGCAAGCAATTCCAGTGCTTGAGACCTTCATTGAGACCCTCATAGGTGATTTGCCATGCTTTACAAATCCTTGATTGGTTGATTATTAAAATATGTACATTTTATATCTTTTTGTCAGTTCCACGCCATATCTTGCAATGTTCAAGAAAGTATCTGAGAGATAAAAAGTGCATGTTCTTATTCGACCAATGCCTTACAATTCAACTATGTTTAGAACTTATTTCAGCTTTTAGGAAAGTTGGCTATTTATTTGTGTGACTAGGAGTCTACTGCAAGGAATAAGGCCTGAAGTCTGTTAGGGTAAAAACTGTTTTAATAACCTAAACTGGGCTAAAACCCTTGGTAGCTATGGAACAGAGCAGACAGTCTATGCTTAGGAAAATGTGTAAAATGTGTAAAGTATTTAACAGTAACAAAACTGTAAAATAAACACAATAAAAATACAGCAACTAGAGAACATGCATTGTATAAAATGACCCCAAAATGACAAACAAAAAGCAATAACGGGAATCAAGGATATGAATTTTTGAATATTTAAGCAAAGTTCCACAAAGAAAAAGTAAAGCACTAATTACTAGTCACTGTTTGCAGTTAAAAAGGACTTACATGCAAATTCAGGCTGACCACAAATTAGTGCAGGTCGGATGCACCAAGTGAGATCATCCCAGTTAAAGATTTTATCTTCTGACTTAGTCTTAGAAATAGAAGTCAAAATCCTACAGTGGAGTAAGGTTGAAGGCTGTATCTGCTGAAATCCTCTCAAAGCCAGATAGCCGCTGGAAAAGATCCCACTGAAGTTGCTGGTTTTGGCATTAAAAGTTCTGCGTGGGTAAAATTCAAAATTTGGAGCTGACAAAGTCCTTGGGCTGGAAGGATGTTTTTTGTGCTTTTGCCCAATCAAGATTTCTACCTTCGAACTTAGGGCCTGATTATGACTTTGGTGGACCGATGGACCACAATAGCTATGGTGGCAATGTGGGCACCGCGGAACCGGTGGTCCAACCACCCTATTACAAGTTGGGCAGTAGGACCTCCATGGGATCGCCACATCCACCCGGGATCAGAGGTCCCTGATGGTGTTGCAATGGTCCTGAGGCCGCAATGTGCTTGGCACCGCCAACCATATAACGAGTTCCCTTTCCACCACATTTTTCATGGCTGTGAGCTGCCATGAAAAGTGTGCAGAGAGGAAACAAAGGGGGCTCTACTGGCCCCCTTGTTGCCTCAGGACCATGGGGAGCATGCATGGGCATATGTTGTGCCCCCCTGTGTGCATACACCCCAGTTCCTGAACAGCATGGACTGCAAAGTCCATGCCATATAGGAACTGCCTTTGACGCTCCCAGTGCAAAGCCCTTTTTCAGAGGAACACCCATGGGACCAACAAAGAAATGCCAGCTGCACATGAGAAAACTCGTAATATGGCGGGTGGTGCCCATATGGCTTTGGCGGTGTGGGAGCTGGACAGCAGCGCCGGAGCCCTGCCACCACACCGCCAAAATCGTAATCGGGCCCTCAGTCTTTTACTCAGACTTAAAATCATTCAGCAGGGAAAGACTAAAACTGTGTGTGACAATGTCACTTCTGAATCTAAAATCTTTCCTGAAAAGTCGCTCTGATACTCTGGATGTCTAGTCAGCCCTTACATTTTCAAAGTTACAACTTTTCAGAGTTTCCAGACCAGCTTTACTGGGTCACTTCTAAGGCTCCTAGGGCCTCAGGGACAGCACTTAGTGGCCGGAACACACTTTAGCTGAATGTGATTTAAGTAAGATCCAGTCCTCTTCTAGTTGCTTCTGGTCAGCTAGAAACTTCAGGAAAAAGTTCTCTTGCAGTTTGGTGTGTCCCTGAGTATGGCACATGAACATTTGTGGTACTGGGATTGGGTGCCGTAACTGTTAATGTGAAAACCGATATTGTCATAATTATGTGGCTCTTATTAGCATTCATAATAGAGTCCACAAAGATTTTTTGCACTCTGCTAGTTCAAAATCCACTGGTTCACAGCAGGACATACGGTATGATCGAATAATGTGCATGTGCAATGCGCACATCATAGAAGTAATACCTTAAAAATCATGGATGCAAGTCTGCAACTTTGAAGTTAATACATCGTTAATGGATCTGACCTAGCTAATAATGAAAACGTTATTTTTTTTGTTATGTATGGTCAAAAGTTGGCTGTTGAATCATTAATCTTTATGTTGTTTGTGAACCCTAAACATTTCCATTTATTCCAGCTGAATGTGGTGAGACGGTGACTGGAAATGAGGGAACCCTACTATCGCCAAACTACCCATCAAACTATGAAAATAACCATGAGTGCATCTACATCATCCAAACCGCAGCTGGGAAGGGAATTTTACTCCGGGCCAGGAGTTTCCAGCTGCACGAAGGAGATATCTTGAAGGTAACATATGATAAATCTCGTTCCTTTAGCTTTATAAAACGTCCTTTTATGGGACCTTTTCTGTGATGGAATTGCATATCTGTATACACCTCTTAACTATGTAAAGCACACTGTGCTGGATGACCAGTGGAATCCGTTCGACCTGCAGTAGACAATATTTTAACAGCTCATTTGTGGATGCCTGTTTAAGAGCTGGTTATCTTTCTCCATGCACAGAAGAGCAGCCATGATTTTAAGGTGTGATAAGAGAGGAACGGACATTAATCCCCATTTTAATGCTAACTCGGCAGTCTTGAATTATAAGTATGTGTATTGCCCAGGCACAGTGTTAGCGTCCATCCAGTGTGAGGTAAAAAGTCACACAATTTCATGGGCACCTTGTTCAAAATAAATCAGACAATGCCTTTGTGAACCTGACGATAGTACACAGGCAGGTGTCTGGGCTTAAAGTTTGAGGGGTTATTTGCGGAAGGTGGTACACATTGTGCAAGCTCCATGGTGCCCTTTGGGGAGGGGGGAGGACATTGAACATACGAGGAACCCAGCAGAGAATCAATGGAGTGCCTTCAATAACTACACATCACCATGGAATCTTTCTCAGTGCCAAAGCCGGAGATGCCGCTGCAGAGACATTGATAGTATCTCTGTACTGTCATTAGCTCAGCAAGGGCACCCTGGCCAGCTTTAGAGGGAGCTTATGAACCAGTTGAGAACTGGAAAAAAAAAATAATCTCTAAATCGCTGTGACTTCTAATGCCCTGTTGACAAGATCAAACATCCGTGCACCTCAACACTCGCCCAATTGCATTTTTGCACATACAATGAAAAACAGAAACTGTTGATATCAAAATTCAAGTGAACAGAAAAAAATCAAACAAGTGAAAAACAACAAGAATTTGCAAAAATATATCAATAGCTATGCAGTAGAAGTGAAGGCACATCAAGGAGCAACGTTTTTTTATAGTTATCAAGTAAAATGCCAATTTCTTTCCTCTCCTGTTAAACTATATTGAGGCAAAATGCATAAGAATAAATCACCAAAAGTAAGTTATTCTATTATTAATGGACACTAATAGAAGACTTTGTGGAAGCAGTCATGATATTACATTTTTTTCATTAAAAAAAACTGCCCAGTAGCTGAAAGTAAAAAAAATAGTAGCCGCCAGCTGCGTTATGTTATTAAAAAAGGGTTTGACTTATTAAAATCTTCAATTGACCTAACTTCAAAGTCGCTTTAGTGACTTTGGATGACTGAATTCCCTTCGAGCTAGTGAAGACTTCATAGACAATGAAAACACATTCAGCTTGACTGAATACATTTGAAAACAGAGTGGCTAAAGCTGTCGATGCAGACACGTGTTCCCTCTCACAGTGGGATGTTGTATTATAGTTGACCTTTGGAGCTCTTTGGAAGGGAATACTATTCTTCTATTTCTTGTACTTGTATTTTTTCTTTTTAGGATGTATTTTTTCTTTATGAGGAAAAGATTGGTATACACATCTGAATTGGTGACATTACATATAATGTAATAACTGTGGATCAGACTCCCAAGCCATTTGAACAGCTCTGTTAACCGAATGTGTGCAAACAGTACAATTTTGAATTCACGTTTGAAGCTCTAAAAATGTGAATAAAGTCCTAAATTACTTAATCTAATGTAAATGTACACCATCATGTGTACTTTATTAGAGATGGGTGGAGAGCCAACAAATTAACAGTGAGACCCTGGCCAAGCTTCCGGCTCTGGTCTTAGAGCTTATGCAGGAACTGAGCCATAAACATTTTTGTTATATAAATCATACAACAAAGATCACATAAAAAATGGTGAAGTCTTCTATAAATTTTAAAAATCTGCAATTCTTGAACATTATTAAGTCACATTATCGAACTGACTGAAGAGTACTTATTAAAACTGATACGTTTTTAACATAAAACATCAGTGATCTGTGAGACAAGATAGTTTTCGGGTAAACCCTTTATGTGGCTCAGATTATTATAGCAAAAGACACACAATTGATGGACGGAATGCAGAACAAATCAAAACATTGACCCCCAGTCAAGAGATCTGGGTTAAATCCATCATTCTTTTGCTCACCATGCCACCCCAGTTTAGCCCTGGCCATATGCAAATCAGTCCTGACCCTGTGCCTCATGGGAACAGTCCAGCGTGAACTGCCAACCAGGTCCTCCCTGGACCGGAACCAAGCATCCTAGGACCGGTTTCGGGGCTTCACCCCTCCTCAGCCAGGATAGCTTGATTCCAGTGGCACAGTTCGGGCTGGACTGTTCCCATTGGGCACAGGGCCAAGACTGATTTGCATATGGCTGGGTCCAAACTGGAATGGCATGGTGAGCAAAAAAACGATGGATTTATGTCTAGATCTCTGTACTGGGGTGAGTGTGTGACATTGTTCTGCATTCTGTCCATCAATTGTTCTTTTTGCATTTGTCACCCCGAGTGGGACGTGTATGCTCAGACGTGAGTCCCATGCTCTTCATGCCACTGGAATCAAGCTATCCTGGCTGAAGAGGGGTGAAACCCCGAAACCGGTCCTAGGATGCTAGTTTCCAGTCCAGGGAGGACCTGGCCTGGCAGTTCGGGCTGGACTGTTCCCATTGGGCACAGGGTCAAGACTGATTTGCATATGGCTGGGTCCAAACTGGAATGGCATGGTGAGCATACAAACAATGGATGTAGGCCCAGATCTCTGTCCTGGGGTGAATGTATGACATGGTTCTGCATTCTGTCCATCAATTGTTCTTTTTGCATTTGTCACCCCGAGTGGGACGGGTATGCTCAGACGTGAGTCCCGTGCTCTCCATGCCACTGGAATCAAGCTATCCTGGCTGAAGAGGGGTGAAACCCCGAAACCGGCCCTAGGATGCTTGTTTCCAGTCCAGGAAGGACCTGGCCTGGCAGTTCAGGCTGGACTGTTCCCATTGGGCACAGGGTCAAGACTGATTTGCGTATGGCTGGGTCCAAACTGGAATGGCATGGTGAGCAAAAAAACGATGGATTTAGGCCCAGATATCTCTACTGGAGTGAATGTATGACATTGTTCTGCATTCTGTCCCTCAATTGTTCTTTTTGCATCAGATTATTATAGAGCAACATTATAGCAACATTATAGTCAATTGAATCAAACGCAAAAGATTTTTATACAACTGGTATTCTGAACTCATTTTTGGAAAAACAACGTTGATGAGGAATAATGGGTATTGGTGAAAAAACCTTTGTACCTCAGATCACACAATTTACGTCGGGAAGCCTCAATGTATCCAGTTTGTCTGGTTTCACTTTGTGCAAGTCAGAAAGTAAATGGGTATTTGTCTTTTCTTATGTTTAGAATTTGTTCTGTGATTTCTGCAGTTTCTATAGAGCAGGAGCTAAAGTTCTTCACATGAGCATGAGTTACATTAATTGTTTATAGACATTGGTAGATTAACTGACTTGCCCAGAATCACATGATGTTAATCCAATGCCCAGACTTGAACTTGACTCCCAAGTTCCAAAGTTAGCAACGCTGGCAGTAGGGCCACATCTTGAGTGGAGGGAAGGAGGCAGGCAGAAGCCGCATGAAAGCTCGTTTTCGGCTCCAGGTTCCAAAAGGACCTCAAGCAGAGACAAGTTTCAGGCTCAAGCGTGGCTCGAACTTTCGGTGACTAGCCCACCTCTATAATTTATTTGTAACTATGTCTGCTGCCATGGGTGGCCATTCCAGGGTTGGGTTGCTATGAACAGGAAATGATCGCCCAGGTTTTTTTGAGTTTCCACACACTTTGTTAAAACAGCTCCCAAATCGTATTTGGTCAGAGAGTTACGCTTGTTTCTGATCCAGGGAAGGCATGGCTTGGCAGTTCGGGCTGGACTGTTCCCATGAGGCACAGGGTCAGACTGATTTGCATATGGCCATGTCTGAACTGGGGTGGCAGAGTGGGCTAAAGAACGGTGATGGATCAAACCCAGATCTGTTGACTGGGTGTGAGTGTTTGATTGGTTCTGATGCTCCGTCCATCACCACCCCCTTTTGTACCACTTTGTTTGCCATAAGTTGGCAGGGTATGCTCAGACGTGAGTCCCTTGCTCACTTTGCCACTGGATTGAAGCAAGCCTGGCTGAAGACGGCTGAAATGCCAGAAACCGGTCCTAGGAAGCTTGTTTCTGATCCAGGGAAGGCATGGCGTGGCAGTTCGGGCTGGACTGTTACCATGAGGCACAGGGTCAGACTGATTTGCATATGGCCATGTCTGAACTGGGGTGGAAGAGTGGGCTAAAGAACGGTGATGGATCAAACCCAGATCTGTTGACTGGGTGTGAGTGTTTAATTGGTTCTGATGCTCCGTCCATCACCACCCCCTTTTGTACCACTTTGTTTGCCATAAGTTGGCAGGGTATGCTCAGACGTGAGTCCCTTGCTCACTTTGCCACTGGATTGAAGCAAGCCTGGCTGAAGACGGCTGAAATGCCAGAAACCGTTCCTAGGAAGCTTGTTTCTGATCCAGGGAAGGCATGGCTTGGCAGTTCGGGCTGGACTGTTCCCATGAGGCACAGGGTCAGATTGATTTACATATGGCCATGTATGAACTGGGGTGGCAGACTGGGCTAAAGAACGGTGATGGATCAAACCCAGATCTGTTGACTGGGTGTGAGTGTTTGATTGGTTCTGATGCTCCGTCCATCACCACCCCCTTTTGTACCACTTTGTTTGCCATAAGTTGGCAGGGTATGCTCAGACGTGAGTCCCTTGCCCACTTTGCCACTGGATTCAAGCAAGCCTGGCTGAAGACGGCTGAAATGCCAGAAACCGGTCCTAGGAAGCTTGTTTCTGATCCAGGGAAGGCATGGCTTGGCAGTTTGGGCTGGACTGTTCCCATGAGCCACAGGGTCAGACTGATTTGCATATGGCCATGTCTGAACTGGGGTGGCAGAGTGGGCTAAAGAACGGTGATGGATCAAACCCAGATCTGTTGACTGGGTGTGAGTGTTTGATTGGTTCTGATGCTCCGTCCATCACCACCCCCTTTTGTACCACTTTGTTCGCCATAAGTTGGCAGGGTATGCTCAGACGTGAGTCCCTTGCTCACTTTGCCACGGGATTCAAGCAAGCCTGGCTGAAGACGGCTGAAATGCCAGAAACCGGTCCTAGGAAGCTTGTTTCTGATCCAGGGAAGGCATGGCTTGGCAGTTCGGGCTGGACTGTTCCCATGAGGCACAGGGTCAGACTGATTTGCATATGGCCATGTCTGAACTGGGGTGGCAGAGTGGGCTAAAGAACGGTGATGGATCAAACCCAGATCTGTTGACTGGGTGTGAGTGTTTGATTGGTTCTGATGCTCAGTCCATCACCACCCCCTTTTGTACCAGAGAGTTACACTTGCCAAGGGCTGCATTTCATCCTCATCCAGGGTTAGAGTGGGAAAGCAATATGCTCAAAATTGGAAGTACTGAGACCCAGTGGCGGCTCCTCCATAGGGGCGTTTGGGCGTCGCCCCACTGCTTTCTCGCAGTGCGAGAAGCAGAAACATAAAATGGTCAAAACTACCATTTTATGTTTCTGCTTCTCGCACTGCGAGAAAGCAGAAGTGCCTGGTTGCCGGGGGCGGGAGAGTGGGCGGTCCTGCTCGAGGACAGGGGGGGAGTGGCTTACCCACTGTTGAGGGTACTGACTGTTTGGTCAGCCCCTGGAGCCGAACGAACAGTCAGTACCCACAACAGTGGGTAAGCCACTCCCCCCCTGCCCTCAAGCAGGACCGCCCACTCTCCCTTTCTCTCAATGTTGGAGAAAATGGCGCAGCTTGGGCGATCTCCCCTGCGCCTTCAGCGTTCTGATTGGCGAAGGGGAGGGAGGGACAGAGGCTGCCTTTCCGGATCACGAGGAGAGCTGCAGGGCGGCAGGAGTCGGACCTATCTAGAAGCAGAGTAAGTTATTATTATTTTTTTTTTCATTAAACCCCGTCCGCCTCCCCCGTGACGATCCCCATTCCTCCCCCCCCGCCCGTAATGCCGGTAATCGTGAATGAGTTCATTTGTGTTGTGAACTAAGCCAGCGATTCTGCCAGAATCGCTGGCTTAGTTCACAACACAAATAAACTCATTCACGATAACATAACTGATCACCTACCTGTGTCGAAGTAACTTTAGCAGAGCAGGCATTGGGAAATGTGTTCCTGAGAGATTAGCATTTAGCACCTCACTACGAGATACCGCCATGAAGCTGGAGACAATGTGGAGCTGTGTGACTGAAGTGCACTGGCGCTTTTTATCTGCTGCGAGAGTCACATTCTAGGTTGACACTGTGGTATCATCATCTTGATTTTAAATAGAGCAGCTGCCTTAATTTCATAGGTGACACAAGCAGGAGACGGTGGCCATCGTGTTAGTAAAACTCCTCCGAAATCAAGTTGAGCCCTGTGAATGTTTAAGGTAATTCTGCTGATAATTGTGCATTTGAGGTCATGAGTGAACCAATTACTGATGTTATTGATAAATCAGCAGGTGATGTCATACATGGGTCAGTCAACAGAGTTGTTGACAATTTCAATGGTTTGGGGAGAGGTTGTGGTGTAATGGTTAGAGCTGCCGACTTTGACCTTAGGGAACCATTTTTGAGTCTCGCCGCTGGCTCAACAACCTGTGATTCTGGGCAAATCCCATTATCTCCCCGTGCCTAACAAAAATGAATGTGTCCTTGTGTAATGAAACTGGTGCTCATGTAAAGCGCTGCAATACCTTCGGGTCGAGTTTGCTCCATATAAAAAGTGCAACAAAAAAATATGATCCAAATGTCAGTCTCAATCGTAAAGCATGAAACATGTCCTCACAGTAGACATTCATCTGATGTATGACATAAAAATGGGCCCTCCTAACCTAACATTGATACTAAAAACATGGGTTGATTTACAAAACATGAATGGTAAAAACCTTAATGCAGTGCATGTCAGCGATTTAGTTCCTCTCGTATTTCACATGTTTTACTTAATCTAGCATTCCCTCAAAAAAAGCTAGCTATTTTATAATGTTGTTGTGTTGTTTATCTGTATTTTTTCTGTGCATACTGTGAGCCATGCCAGGGGGTTATGATGGCTTTGATTGAGAGCGCTGAGGCTGAAGCCAAAGCAAAGTGTATGAACTGGAACTCTGTGTAAATGTGTGACTTTGAAACACAGATGTCATACTTTTTACAAGGCGAAAGGAAATACATTGCCTAAATGTGAGTGAGTGCGGTGTATGTTTGGAAGTAGTGACTTATACTCACTAAATTAATTTGCTTTAAAATACACCATTGGCATTCTTTATTTGTCATTTGTTTCTCGGGAGGGAGACCCACCAAGGACCCCACATTTGTCCATTAAACTTGCTTGTGTTGCTCGCTATATAAAAGCCATACCCAATTTTTACGCCCTACCACTTTCACATGTCACCAGCCGCCACTGTTGAGACCATTGGAATGCTACATGGGGAAAAGTTCCCAAAGCCTGGATAAAATGAAAACATCTGTTAGCTATTGAATAACACTTTTGCTAAGCATTTACACACATAAAAATACTCGAATGGAGAATATGAATTTTGATAATATACATCTACAGGATTAAATGTTTCATTTTTATGAATTGGGTCCAAAGTCAAAAACGCAAGGCAAGGTAACAGCATGGCTTCAATCTCTTAACTTTTATTTCAGTGCAGTAGGGATGGTGGAAGCAGAGTAAATGCTTTCCATAAGGTTCCAAAACATTGATCTCAGTGGATACACCTTTAAATAAAATATCACAGACGGGATTGCAGGAAATGTACGTGCATTATCTATCATTGAAACTTCGCCTGATATATCAAGTGTAAATGTTCTGTGATTCTATAGAAATAAAAACCTTTTAACAGCAGTGGCAGCCGGCACAAATCTGGGGTGGCGGGGCGGGTGAAGAGGGGCTAAGGGGGTGTACAATAAGAAAATTATACTTACATCTTTGACGCTTTGTCCCACTTTGTCTCTTCTCCGTAGATCTAACAGGAAGCAGCCAGGCTCCCCTGAGTCAATCACAACTCTGCAATGCAGCATTGTGATTGGTCTGCGCACCACAGTTCGGCACGCAGACGGGGCCTGGGCATGTTCTCTACCCAGACTGAAATGCAGCCTGGGTGGATAACATACTAAGTGCGCACAACTGTTTGGCTGGCCCAAAATGGCCGGCCAAAGCATGATGCACACTCCAGTGTACCAACCACTCCTCCTCGGCTCTGCGAGCAGAGAAGCCCTGCCCCACCCCCATGCTGCAGCAGCAGGAACAAATAAAGTGATAATACCATCTTTATTATGATTTTATTTTACCTTTCCTTCACTGCTGCAACTCAGTGGGGTGATGCTCCTCTGCCTTAGCAGAGGAACCGCCACTGTTTACAGGTGTAAAACTGCATTGAAAGTGGACCATTGACTAAAAGAATTGCCTAAAATGTATTACACCCAATTTTAGATATGGATATGCAGAACACAAAAGAGCATTCTTATACATTTCATGCCCCTCCGTAGACATGCTTTCAGTGTTACTATGCAATACACGTTGTATAAGCCATTTGCACTAGGTATAACACAAAGTTTTATTAATGTGACTGTCAAGCATTCACCAGATATTTTAAATCAGTTTTAGTTGATCTATTCTGACATTTTCTACTATGCCAGGATTAAGGATGGTTTGTTAAAAAATTGTGTCTCGTCAGTTAATTAATGGCAGAGAGTTTGATGGATTTCACTGATATTTTTAGAAAATTGTTAAGGATGTTGATTTTCAATTCCAGTAAAACTATGTTGTGTTACTGATTTTTTGTCAGTTTGCAATACCAAAAAAAGGTTTCCTGGCACTTGTTTCTGCCTTTTTGAGTTTGACTTAAATGACTGATTGTGATGTGTAAGTATTGGAGAGAGAATTCCCCTACTGAGTAAATGCATAAGAAAAAGAGATTCCTCCTTGTTCGAACCAATATCTCCTCAGAGCTTTACTTTCCTGTTTCCTAGATCTCAAGATCTCGCTGTACTGCACAGTTGTAGAAATTCTGCGAAAGGGCTTGACTATTTTCTATGGTGTTTGTTACTTTTTTAACGGCTTTGCCAATCCATAGAATCATATCTTGTGTCGCCTGTTTCACATTTATTGTTATATTAGGTGAAGTCACTTTAGTAATTTTATTATTGATTTTATTCTATCGTAATTCTAGATAATACACATTTAGACACCATACACTGATTTACCTTATTTCCAAGTGGCTGCAACAGAACTGTTCGGTCAGATTTAAATGATGGTCTATTCATACTATTGGTCCCAAATCTAGAATTTTTTTAAAAAGCCTAAATTGTGGAAAAGTGATTTAAGCAGTGACTTCTGTTATTTGTAGGATAGGGTGTGTCCTAATACGACTGGCATAGATTTGGTTTTGCTTAAATCATTTAAATCAATGTGATGTTAAAATAGCTGAGAACTAGCAAATTTGCAGCTGTTTGTGGTAACGTAGCTTTGAGCTGGATAAACTGTTTAATGAATTTATTTGCTGCTTTTTGACAGGCGGTAAACGGAGTACAGGAAGCTGAGTTAGTTGGAGAAACAGGCAAATTTCTGGCCAATTGCCCTGTCACATTGGTAGGCCTAGTGTTATGCTCCTTAACGCAATTTCTTGTCTATAAATTATTACAACACCTCCCCTTTACCTTTCTGTTGTGTCAAGATGGTGTGTTTTAAATCCCTCAAGAATGGCAAGTGCTAGATCCGGTTTTGACAAGCCAGGTAGTCAAGACTATGTGGGAGTGGTCACAGTTTGCGGCTTACACCCACCAAGTCAGGCTGAACCCTTAAAAAGTCCTCCTAGTGAATTCGTATATGTCACTACCCTGCATTAGATATCTCAATCCTTTCCTAAAAAACAGCTAACCCTGCTAGAGTGAAAATAGCTTTTGGGACCTTTTCGCTTTACGGATATGTATAAACTTGCCTATGTCCAGTTTTTAAATATCATGCACATTGCCTTATAGGCACTAAAGCTTTCTTGGGGTGATTTATTAATATTTGAAGGGAAGGTTAGCCTGTCAGAAGAGGTTATTAATTTTTAAAATTACACTGAGAGGCTACAGTGGCTGGCCTGCAGTCATGTTTTTAACTGCCACTATAGTCACTGTCATTGGAGAGGGTAGCACAATGTGTGCTGTAGTCCACTGGTGACATTTCACTTACCGGCCCTTTCTTCAATCTGTACCATATAATAAGTCCTAGTAGGGAAGTTCAATAAGACACTTAGGGTAATGGCCAATTTTGACATATTTTGGGGGTCAGAGCATATGCACGCAGGCCAGGTTAGCAGAGTTCCAGTTCACAGTCATAAACCAGAAGCATCAGTCCAAAGAAATGTGATTGATCATGCAAACAAGGCATTTTCTACACATCTATTGATTCACCTCACCACTGGTTGTCAGCAGAGGAACAGCACATTTCACAACTGTCAGAGGCAAAATTGAGTCTCTTTTAGTCAACCTTTGGGTACTTTAGGTACTTGCATCACACAAGTGAGATCCTCTTATAAATACAGTGTGATGTAAGCATAAATGTAATAAGCAACTCACTGTTTTACTATGCCACTGTGCAAAAGGCAAAAACAACAATTGATAGACAGAATTTAGAAAAATGTCATACATTCACCCCAGTACAGAGATCTGGGCCTAAATCCATCGTTTTATTGCTCACCATGCCATTCCAGTTTGAACCCAGCCATATGCAAATCAGTCTTGACCCTGTGCCTCATGGGAACAGTCCAGCCCGAACTGCCAAGCCAGGTCCTCCCTGGACTGGAAACAAGCATCCTAGGACCGATTTAGGAGTTTCACCCCTCTTCAGCCAGGATAGCTTGATTCCAGTGGCATGGAGAGCACGGGGCTCACGTCTGAGCATACCCGTCCCACTCGGGGTGACAAATGCAAAAACAACAATTGATGGACAGAATGCAGAACATTGTCATACATTCACCCCAGTACAGAGATCTGGGCCTAAATCCATCGTTTTATTGCTCACCATGCCATTCCAGTTTGAACCCAGCCATATGCAAATCAGTCTTGACCCTGTGCCTCATGGGAACAGTCCAGCCCGAACTGCCAAGCCAGGTCCTCCCTGGACTGGAAACAAGCATCCTAGGACCGATTTCGGAGTTTCACCCCTCTTCAGCCAGGATAGCTTGATTCCAGTGGCATGGAGAGCACGGGACTCACGTCTGAGCATACCCGTCCCACTCGGGGTGACAAATGCAAAAACAACAATTGATGGACAGAATGCAGAACAATGTCATACATTCACCCCAGTACAGAGATCTGGGCCTAAATCCATTGTTTGTTTGCTCACTATGCCATTCCAGTTTGATCCCAGCCATATGCAAATCAGTCTTGACCCTGTGCCTCATGGGAACAGTCCAGCCCGAACTGCCAAGCCAGGTCCTCCCTGGACTGGAAACAAGCATCCTAGGACCGGTTTCGGGGTTTCACCCCTCTTCAGCCAGGATATCTTGATTCCAGTGGCATGGAGAGCACAGGACTCACGTCTGAGCATACCCGTCCCACTCGGGGTGATAAATGCAAAAACAACAATTGATGGACAGAATGCAGAAGGCAGCACACATTATTGACTTTAATCCCGGGCTTCCATACACAACTTAGTTTACAATGTACATTTGTGATGGCCAGAGTGTGCATTTGACCCACTTTGCCCATCCTAGTGGCCAATTACAATATCGTTAGGATGGGCTCCAGATGGGATGTGGCACTGTCGAATCCGATTCAGAACCTTTGTTTCCTACCAAATCGGTCACCTTTCCGGAAGATCGAGTATGATGCAAGGAAGCCGTCCGGGCTGTCTGAATCCGTTCCGAATGGGATTCTGGCAGCCCAAGTCATTTGGATCCGAATCGTACAGCCAAATGGAGACGGTTAATGAACGGGCGAGTACGATGACCGATTTGGTCAGCCATTCCGAATCAGTTTGACAGAGACGAAACAGCTTTCGGAATCGGTCTTTGGGGTTCCATTGCGGGCCCCCTTCACCAAGAGGAGACCGAATATGGACCGTGGGTTCACCCAAAGGACCCCTTTACCCAACCGTGCACAATGTTGCAGGCACAAAGTGGTGGCCGCCCCAGGGTGCAAGGTTTTTCCCAACCACCCCTTTTTTCAATGGGAGCCTGTGTTCTCATTCGGCACACAGGCTCCCATTGAAGTCAATGGGTATCTGACCGAACTGAGTCCATAAGCATCCAGACACATCGTTATCAGTCAGTAGGACACCCAGTATACGAATTGTTTGGAAAGCATTTCTAACTCGATTTGGTGGGAATGCTTTCCTAACGACATCATAATCGGCCACTTAGTGTTATATTTGTTCTGTCCGCTGACTTATGGCAACTGGTATTCTTATTTGAGATGTCAAGGTGGAGATGTGGGAAGACAAACAAGAAATTGGGGCTTGTGTATTCGAATCAAAATGGACACTGATATGGGAGCTCTCTGACAAGTAGCGCATATTGTGGAGTAGCTCAATGTCTGTTTTGCTGATGAAATGGTCATTATTAAACAATATCACTATTGGGCTTTAGACCCTATTCGATTCAATATCCAGCTCTTGTTGCAGAAAGTAGTTATTGTGTAAATCAGCAAATATATTGTTTTTATTGACCTCAAACACACTATGCATCTCTTTTGAGTTTGAATATCAAAGAATGTGTGATTCATCAGATAGTGTGATTTTCTATTCATTTTTACAAGATTCTGTTTAATGTATAAAACTAAACTCTCTTAAAACAGTTTGTGAATATAAATATTGTAAAAGTAGATTGCTCATATCATGTGTTTTTTGTAAGGTCTATGATGGAAAAGACGGCTTGTCACGCCTTCTGGGGGCTTTTAGCAAGAATGAAATGTTGGAGGTGATGCTGAATAGTACATCAAACCACTTGCGAATAGAATTTTACACCAATGGATCAGAGACAAATCAAGGATTTCACATAACATATACCAGTAAGTACTTCTATTCACAAAAACAATTGGTCCTTTCATTTGTGATGCTTAAAGTTATGAAACAGGTCGCTGGTTCATGCAAATCCATACACATCCGGGATGCGAAGATGGAATATATGTAAGAGGAAGAAATAAATGCACTACAACAATTTTTCATATTTTCTGAAAATCATTTTCAGCATGTCTCATTAGCACTCATGATATGGAAAGGTTATCCTATTCTCAGTGGCACTATCAGAGTTGTAGTACATGGATACAGTCTAGTAAGCTGTCAGATTGGCGCCAACCTTATGAAGAAGATGTATTGTAAAAATATACTCTTTTCTACCTCTCACAAGTCCCACTACTGATGACATATATGGAAATATGAGGGCCAGTCATAGACGCAGAGAAAGGGGAATGGGATAAGAGTAAAAACAGAAATACTTAATTCCACCACTTCTGCCTCATCACTGGCACATCGTTGGCTGACGAGGTCACCTGAACACACTACGTTCTACAAGACCAAGAGCTATCTTCAGTGTTCTCATACAGAAAACTAAACAGAGCTATGATTGTGAACAGATATGCTTGAACTATGTCTCAGTGTGACCATCTCCATATAGATAGATATGAAACTGTTAATGCATAAAAATTAAACATATGAATAATAAGAATCTCAGAAGTAACACATTTATTTATAGATCTCTCTTTGCTTATTATAATTAACTAAAGTGCCATCACTGCAAGCTCTCTTGTGGAGATGTATTATAATATGCTTGAATTGTGTAAGTTGGAAAGATACTGGTATGATTATTTTATTGCTCCTGAATGATATGTTCTTAATACCCTATTCACAAGATGTACATATATATCTTTAGGAAAAAGGCCTCTTGGAGCTTGTTGTGTTCCTGTGGCCACAAAGAAGGTCAGCCAACTGAACCTTGGGGTTCACTTCGTTGTCCTGTGTACTGGTGGAAGAGGTCTACCCCTTTAGGTCTCCTCACAGGTCTTTTCTTCCAAAGGTCCAGAAAATGTTCTGAAGCATTGCCTTGGGGTGCCACGCTTATACCTGGGAGCAGTTTGTTGGAAGAGGTGACTCCTGGGCACTCCCTAACAAATAGGGTAAAATTACCCAAGGGCAACCCTACCCAGTTTTTCAGTAGTTCCTGTTTGCTTTACTACAAACAGGCCCAGAATAACTAGCACCAGGGCATTTTTAAGATGGTGAAAGCCTTCAGCCACACTAAACTATATAATTATCATGGTGCCAAGGTTGCTCCCTTACAAGTGATATCTATCTATCTATCTATCTATCTATCTATCTATCTATCTATCTATCTATCTATCTATCTATCTATCTATCTATCTATCTATCTATCTATCTATCTATCTATCTATCTATCTATCTATCTATCTATCTATCTATCTATCTATCTATCTATCTATCTATCTATCTATCTATCTATCTATCTATCTATCTATCTATCCATCTATCTATGTTTTGCTAGTAACATGACACTTTTTGTTAAATCTTCATGAAACTTAAAAAAGTTATTCGACTTCAGCATGTTCCTTGAGCGTTTTGGATTGATTTGTTCCAAAATGAGTTTCCCCGTGCATTTTCCACAGTATATTTAAGAAGCAATGCAGGGAAAATTGCTGAACAGAATACCTCTAAACTTGGCAAACAGCTAGACCTATACTCAGAAAGTGTGCTTTTTGTGATCTGGTGTAGAACTGGTTAGTGTTTTATGAGAAATTAAACTACAAATATAGTGATATATGGATGGTACTGCAATTTAAAAATATAATACAGCATTCTGATTGGCCTAGAGCGCTTTTTTTTCTGTCGTATCTGTCCTGCGGGACCAAGCATTCTGAGTGTCTGCCTAAAAAACCCCACAGAGGTTGTGTCTGCCGTTACTGGACACAGGGACTCGGTCCCTGCCACCGCGAACTAAAAAAGAAAAAAAAAGTTACAAAATGCCAGGGTATTTGTACCCTGACACCCTTACCATTATGGAGGGGTCCTAGAGAGACGGAGGGACGGTCACAGAGCCAGAATTTTTTTTTTTTTTAATTATATTTGGCCTGCATTACTCCAGACGGAGGTACTTGCTCGGTTCCAGTGTAAGTGCTGCGGCAGCAAAAAAAAAAAAACAATGATCAGGCTCCTGTTGGTGCAAGACATGGAGAACCCACTCCCTCTAAACCCTCAATTCCTATTTCAGCCAACCTTTACCCTGTATGGAACCCAACACAGATAGCTGACCGCATGTGAGGAACAAACCACACACGAAAGAGCATACTCTTTCTAGACGGCCAAACATCCTTAAATAGCCAGACCCCCACTACGAATAGCCTTCGCAGACCTCTCATGGGAAAGTAATCACACATGGGTATGTGTTCGACCTGACAGCCTTGGGGTGGTCTAGTCCCCAACTTATTGCCTTCCTCCTCCACTTTATTTGACCTCATTTTTGCTGGGTTTATGATCCTGAGTACTTTACCACTGCTAACCAGTGCTGAAGTGCATGTACTCTTTCCCTAAATGATGGTAATGTTGGTTCATCCCCAATTGGCATAATCAATTTACTTATATGTCCCTAGTAAGGTGCACTACATGTTCCAGGGCCTGTGTTTAAATGCTACTAGTGGACCACAGCATATATTGTGCCACTCACTCAGGTAGCCCGCTAACCATGGCTTAGGGCCTGCCATTGCAGAGCCTGTGTGTGCAATTTACACTGCCATTTTGACCTGGCAAGATAAACGTCTTGCAAGGCCAAACCTTCCCTTCTTATAAATATAAGTCACCCCTAAGGAAGGCCCTGGATATTCCAGAGGGAAGGGTGCAATGTGTTTAAAAGGCAGGGCGCGTACTTTTTATATTTTACATGTCATGGTAGTGAAGAACCCTCAAATTCATTTTTCACTATTGCAAGGCCTATCTCTTTCTAATAGGATAACATTGGCATTACCTGATTCCATTGTCTAAGTGCAATTACCAATTGTCAAGAGATAGACTTTCCAAGTTTGGTGCCTCTTGCATCCTAATTTAAAATCTTAACTTATGCTGAAGTCAGATTTTTATTTACAATTTGGAAAATGCCCCTTTTAGAAAGTTTGTATTTAGCCATTTGGTACCAGCTGCCGGTCTTTGATCGCTTGTCTGGAGTGGGTGACAGCTGGGCTTTGTGTATTCCCCTAAGACAGCCACACTCAATGGGATCTTAGGTGTGAGTTGATGGGCCATCCTGGCAGGATGGGAGGGTGGTTCTGGACCCAGCATCACTTCTACCTCAATACGCTTTGTCCTGTCCCCCACACAAAGGGCTGCATACCCCCCATAGTGAGTCTGGAGCCAGACCAGGAAGGGAGGACCTCTGTGTACTTTAAAGGCTTGTCTTTGAAGTATCCCCCATTACAAAGACACACCAAATCTTCACCACTCTGCTGCTTTGTTGGACTCCTGCTTTCCTGTGCCTACCGGCTGGCCGGCTGCCCTACTACCTGGGTGGGAAGGACTGGACTTGCATCACGTGATCCCAGAGTGACTCCAGGGGCTAGCAGGGTGATCTCCTGATCTGAAGTCTCAGGGACATAAAAAGCTTCCAACCAACCTGCTTTTGCACCTAGACACTGACATCTGTAAGTCTTCCCTGCCAAGTGGTGCCACTCCAGTTTTGACCCCTTGTAAGTGGGCCTAAGTTGTATCTCCAGCAGAACCAATGCATTCTCTGCTGAGCGACGCATCCCCGAGGAAACAGATGCATCTCCTTGGCTGAGTGGCGCATCTTCAAGCAGAACCAATGCATCCCGCTGTTGCAAAAGACTCACATTTCCACAGCCTTCCACATCTGGGACCGATACATCACCTTTTGGAACCGCTTTACCCAGTGCAAGCTCCTTACATCCCTCGTCAACGACAGCCATGATTATGACGCCGGATCTCTGTATAGTAGCTTCACCTCTCACTGGAACTCACACATTACCCCTACTGTGCCTCACATACTCGACACTTGACTTCATATCATAACCCCTTCGACATGATCCTTGATGATCCATCAGGACTTCCCACCACAGCCTCGCCACACTTCAAAACCAACCCACTGCCTCGACTGTGAGACGCATATTCGTCATGGGTCCACACAAGTGCTCCACAACCAAGATTAAGGTGCTTTGGTTCTCCAGGCCTAACTGGGTCCCTGTAGCTGGCCCGCGCTCAATGGCAGCTGGCCTGAACCAGTATGGTGTGACCAGATATCCCAAATAGTGCTTTTTTGCTTATAGACACTGTTTTCACCCATAAACATGAAATTCAATATCTCAAGTTCTACTCATTTGCTTTTTGTCATTTGGTCTTGATTTATTTATTAAAGTAGGCTCTATGATTCTATCCTGTGTGGAATCTTTTTATGTAGTGTTTTCACAGATGTACTGTTTGAAGGCTTGCACAAATACTTTACACACTGCTTTTAAAGATAAGCCTGATAACTCTGTGCGCAACTACCAGAAGGTGAGCACAGATTAATCTAGGGTGTGCTTGAGCCTAAGTAAGATTGTGGTTACTTCTTGACCAGAGCTTACACCCCTTTCAACCAGGAGCCCAATTTCAGAAACATAAACAGATGTGACAAACAACTTACATTTTTCTATTTTGAATCCAATGAAAGGCATATTTAAAAAGAGACTTTTCAATTTTTTCGCAGCTTTATAATTTTTTGTGGGTATTGTTCAATTTTAGGGGGGGTTAGCTTCTAATATAGAAGGCACATGAACGTGGAGTTCTAAGATAATACAATTATTTACTCTGCTGGCATCAATTCTCAGACACCACTTTGTCTCTAATTGAAGCTCTTTGCTCCGCTACGATGACCACCTTGGAACACTTGATGGCCATGTTTCAATAAGCATGCTTGATATCAATTTGCCTCTGTAGCACTCCAAATGGTACAGTGTCTACAGGTGCAAGAAAGGGTCCAACAGATGATGTTAATGCTGTGTCTTTATTGTGCCTTGCTTTGGCAAAAACAAGGTATCTCGAATGAAATGCTTTCATGTGAATTTTTGTGTGCCAAATGTGACATAGGAGTAGTTCTTGGAAGTACTCCTACTTAAATCCTTCTGGCAGAGATTGCATGTTGGAATCATAGCTGACACTTTTTTCTCTCCTCTAGAGATGGTGACGGACTGCAACACAACAGGCTCTCTAGTGTTACCAGTTGTCTCCTCTGGCTCCTCTTTCATCTTGTTAGGTGTCCCCTAACCTGAGGCCATTTTTTGTCAACACACAACATTTGGAAGTCAGTTAAAACAGCAGGACACAGCACAAGATGTAGACACACCAAAATGCTAGTCCCAAAAGATTTTGAATGGGTTGACACTTCCTGTAAGTGGATCAAGACAATAATTTCAACCAATCAGGTTTTTTTGTGTGCAATATTCAGGTAATTTGACACCCAAAAGCAAGGAAACATCCACCCAAAAATACTCAAGGCATCCTCACTTATGGTGCCTCTTCAAGATGTTCTATGCTCAAAGTTTAATAAAAATCACTCTTATGTACCAAACAAGTTTTTATTTTATTTTTTATTTTTCATGGGTTCTGTGATACTCCTGGGAGACTGGCCCACAATGTGCAGAGAACAAGGGAAAGCAGCACACTTAGAATGAGAAGAGCAAAAAGTGTCCCTAGGAAGTTAGAGGAAAGGTAAGCTATGAAATACAAGGTTATTAGGGCTAGACATCTCCCAGGTCCCCACAGCACTATGAGAAGAAAAGTAATAAAAAACAAAGGTAGTTCTGGTGGAAACTCAACCCACACAGGGACACTCTCCTGTGCAGTAACCCATAACAAGGCTCTCTTAGACACTTAATGGCTCCAAAATGAAGTGTAAATGGTGACTGTCCATCTATGGAAAATCCTGGTAACATCATAAAACAATGAGAAAACTGATGAGTTGCTGTTGAACACGGGCCTGGCAAACTATCCTGTGATCAGAGTGTATATTCAAAGAGGTGGATCATTTAATTTGCAGTCATGATTTATTTGATAACTATTCTAAATTTGTCTGTTGATCTTCATGGATCAGATAGCTAAAGGTTGTACTCTTTTGTTGTATTAATGTGAAAGGCATGTAATGGTAGTGTGTATTTGCTTGATTGCATCTCTCTAACAAGTGATGAATAAAAAATGAGTAACTTGCAACCATTGTGCTTTACATAGGTGCTACACTAGAGGAATCAATACACTATATGGATACCAATACAATGCTACTTGATATGTCCTAAAGATTCCTCTTATCAGGGAGAGTCCATGATGGACAGTTTGTTGGGGTCTAAAGGACTGATAGGGATTGTGAGAAATTGGGTTGTAGGTTGAAGGGGTAAAAAACCCTACTCAAGCAGCAGCCACAAATCTTGTCAGGGTGAAGTCACAAGCAAACACAAATTAACCTGTGCTTAACCCTCAGGTAGCTTTGCACAAAGGTAGTCAGGCTTAACTTAGAGGTAATGTGTAAAATATTAATGCAGCACTTAAAACATCAATAAAGTAAAAGACAATACCATAATAAAAAGAAAATAGAGTAAAAATTAATGAGCAATTTGACAACAAAGTGACACAAATCCAGTCAGTAGGACCAGAGATATACAATATTAAAGAGTTAAGTAATGTTGCACCAAAAAGCACAAAAGAGTAACTTGCAGCTATCTGGTCGCGCGAGAATAGGAAAAAGTCACAAGTTCAGGCTGACCGCAAAGGCACACAGGACAGATACAGTCATGCATCGCAGATGGTCACTGCTGTAGCACGAAGATCATGAAGGCGTCACGAACAGTCGTGGGTGGAGCTTCATGTTAGCAGTCACTGTGAGCTATCAGTACTGTAGAATGCAGTGCCACTCTTGCACTGCCGGGCATAATTGATAGTCACTGCAGCTCAAACAGCGAGAACTTCAACTTGACGGGGCATGGGCGGCAAGATCTTGGGGCGAACAGGCACGTTCATGTGGAGCCCAAGCACTTCAGGAGAACTAAACTGAGGCAACTCCAAGGGTCTGGGAACTGAGGGGCACCACTTGGGAGTGAGGAACTCACTCCAAAACAGGCCAGCAGGGCTCAGGTAGGTTCAGTTGCAGGTCCAACCAAGAAGGCCTTGCAGTAGTGAAAAACGAATTTGAGTTTATCACTACTAGGACATGTAAGGCTTAAAAGTACATGTCCAACTTTTCAATTATACTATATACTGCCCTATGTGCTGTTCATGGCTTTCCCTAGAGGTGACTTAAATGTATAAAAAAATGAAGGTTTCGGCCTGACAAAAGGTTTATTTTGCCAGTTTGAAATGGTAGTTTAAAGCTGCACACACAGGCTGCAGTGGCAGGTATGAGGAATGTTTTAAAGGGCTACTTTAAGTGGGTGGCACAAAAAGTGCTGCAGGACCCCTAGTAGCATTCAACTTACAGGCCCAGAGTACCTGCAGTACTGCTCTTCTGGGGACTTAGAAGTAAATTAAATGTGCCAAATGGGTATAAGCCAATTCTGCTATGTATAGAGGAGAGAGCACAAACACCAGTGTTAAAGTTCAAATAGTCCAATGGCTAACATAAACAAATTCAGCAAATAAATAGAAGGCATGAAGGCAAAACATTTCTGAGAAGACCATCCAAGGGCTGGCAGACATGGCTGTGAAAGAAACCTGAGGGTCAATGGGACCCATTGAGCCAAGGAAGCTGTGGGTCAAAGAAAGCAAAAACGAGGAGTTAGAATGACTTCCTGAGACACAATGAAGGAGGAAAACATGACCTAGGACTAAGCTTAGCATTAGATACTTGTTTTGTGTAATTTCATGAAATAGTGTTGCAAACATACCTGGTGTGTGCCATGTGTTGCTGTGGGTGGTAATGGAGGTGTAATAGCTGGCACAAAGATGGAGAAAAGCCATGTGCATAGTAAATAGTAGTTTGGGGTAGACAAACTGGGCTGGTTCCCAAATATGAGCTCAGCTGGGCATTTAGATATGCGGGAACCATCTCAGAATGCACTGTATGCTTATTTGTCCTGCTTGTTAATAGGACCGGCAAAAGTGGAGATGACTAAGAATCATTCAGAGCCCACCTTCATGCAACATGTGAGCAGATGTCATCAAAGAGCTTTTGTACATTTGCATCTCCAAGTTGCCCCATGTTAGACCTGGCTTTTCCAGCAGGTTGATTCCCAGACCTTTTGCTTTTTGGCCATCTGTTTCTGACCTGTTTTTGTTGTTTTTTGTATGACTTTGGGCACTTTACCACTGCTGATCAGTGCTAAAGTGCATATGCTCTCCCTGTAAATTGTTATGGTGGATTGGTGTTTCCATGATTGCTTATTTGATTTACTACTAAGTCCCTAGTACAGTGCACAGTGTGTGCCCAGGGTCTGTAAACCAAATGCTGATAGTGGGATTGCAGCACTGATTGTGTCACCCACACAAGCAGCCTTGCAAAAGGGTCTTTGGCCTGCCATTGCAGTGCCTGTGTAGGTATATATATATATATATACGGGGTATACCCAAATTACCCTCCTCTTACCTGGCTATGTGACCATATCTATATAAACAGAGATTGGTATGGAGGAATTAATATAAAGTTTTTTATTTCTGAGTAGAGCACATTCAATTGCCCTCTCACAGTTTTGTATCCTTCAAACACATGTAATTTCATTAATAGAGACACACATATGCAATGGCACCTAGTCAATCAACAATATATGATTACAAACATAATAACATGTGAACAAGATAAATAAAAAAAATATACAAACAACTAAAGTTGCCAATACCCATAACAATTAATACTTGTGTCCACCCTTTGGTTTGGGTGATACACTAAGAGGTAGTCTAGGTTAACACATAAGGGAAAAGACTTTATTTTCTATCGCTCTTATGTAAAAAAAAAAATATATCAAACCACTCTTTATGAATATACAACAGACTCCTCCTTAATAGATGTTTTTCACTATGAAAAGGCTATCTGTCCCATAGGATAGAATGGGGAGTTTAATTTTAACATCTTATAAGTATAACTGCCCATGGGAACAAAATAGGAAACTGGAGTTTAGTATGCCTGAACTCATAATCTAAAGCTGCGCCTTTTAGTAAGAATGATTTTTACATTCTGGGTTTGAAAACACAATTTTTAGAAAGTAGGTATTTTCTTGCTTAGCCATCCAGTGTGCCACTGCTAGGCTTGTGTATTGACTGTCTGGCTTAGAGTGACAGGGGCTGGGGATGTACATTCTGTTCAGCTAGCCACTTGGGAGGGTGAGGAGTGTCGTTCCTTTCCAGGGTGAGTCAGAGCTGCTGTGAATTGACCTGGGCTGCATTCAGAGCAGTGGGAGGGGATTTCTCTCACACCTGAATGGGCCTGATCTGCCTTGGACAATGCTGTCTCCACCTCCTACCAGGAAGCTGGTCCAAAGACTAAAGAACTGGTTCTGCTGAGCACAGAGACTCTCTGCCTCTAAAGAACATAGGATTTTGTACTATAAAAAGTGGGTCCCAGACCCCTGAACTTTAGATCACTTTTGGAATTCAAGAGGAACCACTGGCAAAGAGAAGAGCTGGGAGAGGTTGGAGCAGAGGTACTGCTCATTTGCTGTGTGCTGTCTGAGTTAGCCTGAAGTAGCTGTTTCTGCCAAGGAGTGGGACTGTGTGTGTATCCTGCTTGACAAAGTATCTCCAAGAGCTTGAGGTAGAGCTTCTCCCATGTTCAAGAAGTCTCAGGAACAGCAAAGACTTCCCCATCGTTCTGGACACCATCTTTGGAACCACTGGTTTCAGTCGCCGCAGAAGAAAAGAGCAAACAACTCTCTCACTGAGTCCGTCGCTGGTTCCCTGTCTTGAAGGCACTGCAGAAGGCACAGCCGCACTTCACACCACACCCTCGGTCTTACCGGTACTGCTGGGTGACTGTCATCCTGCCATTGCTTGCAGTGCATCCTGTGGGCACCGCAATCCCCACCGCCTTGCTTCACTCTGCCCGGACATCACTGACACCGTTGCTGCCTGACCGAACATCGATCAGCTCTGACTGCCTGCATGTGACCTGCCAGCCCCGCATCAAGCACTGCCTCACTCTGCATCATAAGCCATGGCCTGAACGACCCCGTTGGATGACTGTCACCGAGCCACTGCTTGCACCACACCGTGGGGGCACCGCATGCTGCACTGCTTCCACTTCCCATCACAACCATGACGGTTGCCCTGCCCAACTAGTACCAAAAGGATCGGCCACAAGGAGAGAGATATTGTCTAGGAGTCTGTCGATTCTCTATCAGGTCCGTACAAATAAGGTTGGTTGGAACTGTTAGATTCTGTTGTTTTTTGCATCGCAGTTGCCCCGGACGGAGCTACCAACTCAGAAGAACTGTGTTTTTCAGCTATTCTTGCAAATTGAATGTTATCAGGCAAAGTAACTATTTTTACAGTATTGTATGTTGGATTTTTGTCGTATTTGGTCTTGTTGGTTTAGATAAAGTTTTGCTTATTTTTCTAAACTGGTGTGGTGTACATTTGAAGTGCTTTCACTGTGTTACTGTATGCATGTACAAATGCTTTACAAACTGCCTCTGAAATAAGCTTGTCTACTCATGCCAAGCTACCAAGGGGGTGAGCAGGGGTTGTTTTAGAAGTGTATCCCCCTTACCCTGAGTAGGAAGAAGGGTTCCTACTTGGACAAAGGTGCAAACCATTGCCAACTAGAGACCCCCATTTCTAACACCCCAAAATCTCCAAAGTCAGTAAAGTAGCTTGTGGTCTGAATTTGAGTAAATATTAGCAAATAATGTAGGCATGCTCTGGTGTAGTTCTGTGCTACAGAGGCCATGTCCTAATTGGCTCTTGAGTGCCTTCTAGTAAACATGGCCAACGTGAACTTTGATTGTTACTATAGTTTGCAGAAGGCAATTTACCACTTTGTTATCTAAGAAAGAAAAGGGTTGGAACATTAAGGGCCTGATTATGAGTGTGGTGGTCCACAGGATCGCCATACCCATGGTGGCGGTCTGACCACCGCCACACTGCGGGCCCACCCGTAGTATTAGGAGTGTGGTGGTCAGACTGCCATGAGACCGCCTCCTCTGCTGGGATCAATAATCCTGCTTTGCGGGCAGTTTAGAAATGACAACAATATGCTGGCAGGGCCGGAGCGGAACCACAGAGCATGATATAAGCTGCCTGTCCCCTGCCCATTTCATGGTGGTGAGCATGCCATGAAAAAGGTGGTGGAGAGGCAACTAAGGGGGCCCTATTGGGGCCCTCTGCAGCTCCGGGGCCTGCAGGAGCATGCAGGGGGGCACATTGCACCCCTGTTCCTGCACGTTGTGGCATGCAAGACATGGTGCATGCCACATTGTGCATGATTGTGCAGTCGGTGCTCTCTAGGCAGTGGTCTGCATGTTAGGTTCTCATATGAACCTAATATACTACTGCCATGAGGCTACCTCCTGCAGCGCCCGCCAGACATGGATTCAACTCTGCACCTGGCAGGCAGGCACAACATGGCGTTGGTAGTCCTCCAGTGCACAGGAGGGCTACCAAAGTCATAATAAGGCCTCAAGTGACTTTCCATCTTTTTTTCATTTCTTGCATAGTTTGCTCTTCTGAAAAATATTTTGTAGGACTTGTAAATGCCCTGTGATTCCTATACAGCAGGCTTAAAACTCTACAGACCTCCTGTCCATGCACTTCCAGTTTGTAATGCTGTGATAAGAGATTGAAAGAACACAAACATTGATCTGTTGATTTTGCTAGCTTACTTGTTCATTAAAGATGATAATGTGTTTGAGTGGATAGGCATGAGCTTTTAGTAGTATTGTTGTAATTTTCATGTATAGAGCATCAAGGAAACTTTCCTTTATATTTGACAATATTTTTACTAGGAAAATATTGTTAAACATACTAAATAGATCTATTCAAAGAACACGTTTCACTTTTTTAACAAGTATTGCATAAAAATTAATTGTAGCCAAAGAGTAAGGTGTGTTTAATGAATTAATTGATGAGCATTGGATGTATGGAACACAATTTACATCACAACAAATGTCTATGTTACAAAATGTAGGACAGTAAGTAAAAGATTAGTGCTAAACAATTGTTATAGTACACAAATCGAATTCTTGATTGCCTAGCATATTTAATCGATTACATCATCACCTTTGAATTTTAGTTAATGTAGAACTCTGTTGTACTGATAAACTAATTACTTCATAACAAAACATTTCACCAGAAATGTTTAACTATGAGAGTACCACCTGCATCTTCAAGAACATCACAATGGTATTTATTTGAGCCTTAAGTCACATAATAAAAAATGCAATTATATTTATTTCACTTTCATTCTTTATATACATTGAATATATTGAAATACCAATACAATGTACATTTCCTTCACTCAGACGCCTTCAGCGGCACAAGCAGTGTTACTATCTATTATGACTTTATTCAATTTTAAGAATTCTAATTGAGGGCATGCAAGGTTAGTCAATTTTACATTCAACTATTTACAGAATTAGTTTACAACATCATTCAATTTATTTTTTTAGCAATAATTTAGAGTGGAGCAGATTGAAGGTGTCAGAGCACTGTCAAGTTGGCAATACAGAATGCTTCTAAAATTGTGGAAAGCCATATAGTGCAGTGCAATAATGACAACAAAAATTGCTGACAAATCAAAGATTGTCAACAGAAAGTTAGGGCTTTGTATTTGGTTAGAATTTCTGAAGGGTTGAAAGTGAATATATATGGGTCTAAAGTTGTAGTGATATATGAAAATTGAGGAGACTATTAAGAGAAAATTCATATTTGGGTACACACAGCAACTTTGCAGAGTGTCATGGGGAACAGGAACAGAAAAGTTACTTTAAATTGCAAAATATAGGTTGAATATGTAAAACATTTGTTTTATTCTTGAAGAGGCATTGATAGGGTCCATAAGGGAGCATACTGGTGTAGTAGATACTTAGAAGCTGATTATGATGGCATTGGCTGGATCTGTTGCTGTTGGACCATACACCGCCATGTACTCCAGAATCATAGATCCTGACAGTGTGGCGGTCGGGAGGAGCGTCTCGAAATGGCAGCGGTGTCGAGGCAGGCACCGCCATTGGGATTAGGATATCCCTTTCTGACAGCCTTTCCAGGGTGGAAACCCCACCATGAAAAGGTTGTCGAAAAGGGATTGGGGGGCCCCAAAGAGGGCCCCTTAAAAAGTGTCCCATTAGGTACACTTACATCTGTGCACTGTGTGCCATGCACAACGTAGTGCATGGCACATGGTGCATAAAGATGCAGGAGGTGCTGCATGGCGTCAGCATGGCATATGGCCCTTTTCCAGGGCCCCAGCATGACCCCATCGAAATCCCAACCACCAGCCTGATGGTCGTATCGTGATATGGTTGTTTTGACGGCCCCCCATGCTTTTCAGCGGTCTCCTTACTGCCGCAAAATCGGCCGGTGGTCCGACTGAATGGAATCGTAATGATGCCCTTAGTACATGATTTTAAGTTGGCAAAGACGAAAAACACCAAGAGTTTAATGATAAGAGCAGTGATATGGAGAACATGGTATCTTAGGCAGTGGACATAAACATCATTGTATTATGGCTTTCTTCAAATAAATAGATGATGGTTATGGCCTATGATTTCATTACCCATAAACAAAAAGTCATTGTTGTGACTGAAGTGAGGGGAAAAAATATAAATAAAGGGGGTGAAAAGGGGGGAAGTAAGCAGGATGTCAGAGGAGAAGGAATGGAAAGTTATTTTGGATCTCCATTTGTAGTGTGTTGTAATCACAAATGGCAATTTGTTCAACCATCTGCAATCAGTAGAAAACTAAGTGCAATCAGGATGAGCGTGATGTGGTCACAAATCCAGGAACTGTAGACTAGCTAGGTTTATGCATGACAAAAGTACTTTTGAAGAGACTAGTTTACCCTTTCAAAGTCAAATAGGGAGGATGGCAGGGGCAACAGCTTTTAAAGTGGAAAAGATATGTTATTTGATATTCATGTGTACATATAATTGCTGGTTTCTGGTTTGTGAGTGATGAGAATGTGTAGTATTTTGTTCTTAAGAATACAGAAGGAAGCAGGTTGTATCTGGATGTAGGCTTCTGAATGACTTTTTTGTGAATTCTGTATGATGTGGGATTGAGACAAGTTATATCTCAGTCATAGTAAAATCAGATTTGTAAAGGGCAGATTCAATGTAGACTTTCAAAGATAAAGCCTTGGTGTCATTGCAATATTGATAGAGCATGATGCCAGTGTTCCGTACAAGTTCACCTTGTGATGCTGTAAAGTTGTTAACAAGGCACAGCTGGACCCTAGGGAAGCAATGTTTGGAAGAGGGAATCGATCTGAAAGGATCACCGTTATGTGTTTCTACTTGGACTGCTTTGCTAGGTATCAGAACCACATGAGTATAAGCTCATTTGTTATGTTATGTTATGTTATGTTAAGGTATGTTATGTTATGTTACTGCGACTTATAGAGCGCTACAGTTGCCCCAGCAAAGGGGCGTCCCGGCGCTAATAACAAGAAAGACTGACATAAGCAGATGGAAAAGACATGGATGATGGTGCAGGGAAGAGTGGGTCTTGATGGCCTTCCTGAATTCTAGATAGTCGCTAAGGCCACGAATATGCCCAGGAAGTGCGTTCAAGAGGATGGCTGCTCTACTATGAAAAGAGCAGCCACCAGCATGAACCCTTCGTGTCTGGGGAACCACCACCAAGAGCTGATCCTGTGAGCGGAGATGTCATGAGGGTACATATGGCAAAAGGAGGTTGGCCAAAATAGAGGGAGTGGTCAGTTTCAAAGCTTTGAAGGAGATACATAAGGCTTTGAATTCAATATGGCTGGCCACAGGTAACCAATGAAGACAGTGAATGGCCTTGGACACAGAACAAGGCCTGCGCAGACGTAAAAGGGATCTTGCTGACGCGTTCTGTGCCCTTTGAAGCCTCAGAACCACCGCCTTGTTGGCCCCCAAATAAAGAGAACGGGCATGATCAAGTCTGGACAATACGGAAGCCTGAATGATAACCTGACGCGTAGGTGCATCAATGAAGCCCAGCAGGGGTCTAAGCCCCCGTAGGAGTCCAAAACAGGTCCCTGCCGACTTTTTGGTTTGGACTCGATAGTTAAGAGATGAGTCCAGCCATACCCCTAGATTTGTCGCTGCCTGCTTGGGGGAGGGGGGCCTGCCCAGGCTAGCTGGCCACAAGAGTTCACTCCACTGCCCATGGTCCTTTCCCACTAACAATACCTCTGACTTGTTAAAGTTCAGCTGAAGACAGCTGGTGGTCATCCACACGGCCACTGCCGCAAGGTCGCCCTGAAACTTAAGAGCGTCCCGCTCGGTGTTATTTGAGAGTGCCACCACCAACTGTGTATCGTCAGCGTAGGAGACCATGGTCAGACCCCTGCTATTGGCTACTGCAGCCAACGGTTGGATATAGATATTAAAGAGCAGAGGACTAAGGGAAGAACCATGTGGCACCCCTTATTTACCAAGGTGTTCGCCAGAGGCAAAGGGGGGAGCTGTTAACGAGAATGAAATCTCATGGAGGAATGAGGCAAGCCACTCCATGGCCGAACCAGTAATTCCCACTTCCCCCAGATGTCTCAGCAGTCTGTCATGAGACACTGTGTCAAACGCGGCGCTCAGATCCAGCAGGATCAGCGCCGATGTTTGCCCCGTGTCCAATGCTAACCATAGATGTTCTGTCACGGCCAGGAGGGCAGACTCCGTACTGTGACCAGGTCGAAAGCTGTTCTGGGAGGGGTCCAGTATATTACTCAAGGTCAGGAAGTCCGATAGGGGAGAGTTCACATATGCCTCTGTTATTTTTGCCACCCAAGGGAGCAGAGAAATAGGGCGGTAGTTTTCTAATGTAGCCGGATCGAGCGCTGGTTTTTTATGCAGGGGAATTATCTTGGCCTGCTTCCATGCCCTGGGCACAGTGGCCATGGCAAGGGACCCGTTTATCACCTGGTTCAGGAAGGGTAAGATAGTAGGGAGTACTTTCCTGAATTGGTCTGGTTTAGGCGGGTCGGCAGGAGATCCTGACTTGATCCTACTGCAAAGTGCTAACAGCTGATCGTCTGGGAGAGGCAGAAACGTATCTAGGGTGTTAACCTTTTGACAGCACCATGCCACCGGCACGTTACTGTGTGCAGCCGGAAAGGATCTGTAGATGTCATCTACCTTTTTAACAAAAAAGGTGGCAAGGTCCTCACACTGCTCATTAGATTTAATAGTCGACCCAGCGATGGTCTGCCGGGATTGCAGGCTGGCTAGTATTGAGAAGATGCTCTTAGAAAGATTATCACTCTCGCGGATTTGATTGGCATAAAAGGCTGCTCGTGCCAAATTTTGGCTAGTCATTGCTTCATTGTACTGAGTAATAGGATGTGATAAAAATTGCAAGGGATGGGTATAGGACAATAAAAAGACATGGAGCTTGGAACACACCAATAATGCAATAAAATTCACAACATACTTATTGATACACAACTCTACTTAGAATGTATTCTGCTCCAGACAACAAGTGCCACAAACACTGACTGCTTCTCATTCAGGTCGGATGTCTAGAACATACCAGAATCTCAACCCCACCAATACTATCTTATATTTCAAGGAATATAAATGGAAACGCATGATAGGCACAGCTATCCCTGCTAGTTCTAGTCAGAATGTGTGAAATCCCAAAAGTAGTAAAACTACACTTAGAAACAGAGTGTAGATTTACAATTTTTTTGTTTATAAATCAACAGCCATGTTTTCCTTCTCAGCCTAGGCAATGGCTCAATAAATGCTACAGGACACAGGTGACATTTAACTTTATATGCCATTGATGTATTTTCCTATACTATATTTTATGGCCTTGCTGGAAAAGTTAGATGCACAAACTTGAGGTTAGCCAATGCATTGCGTTTTAGGGTTCAAAGCACATAAACTGTGGATAATGTCACAGTGCTTTAAACCCAGCAACATCAGTTCACAAAAACTGGGGATGGCCACACAAAAAGAGGAACTTTCTCACAGTGTAGTTTCCACTGACACACTGAAAGAGTAACATTTATCCACAAGCATTCAATTAATGCAAAAGTCTTGTCAATTGCAAACAGCCCTTTGCCTAAATATGTCTCTTTGCAAAAGAATGCAGTAGCATATGTTTTCTTTTGTTGATAATTACATGGAGCGGAGCCCTTCTTCATCATGCACTGACATTATTGATAATACCTTTGAACTCATGAACATGATCTATTGTGTGAAATATGCTCCTAGTGCCATTGCTTAAAGCATTACTACACCAGCTTAGCTTCATGAAAATATCTATTTTTGTATACACCATGTACATGCAAGTGACATATAAATCACAAATATTGTACACTCAGGCACATTTCTTTTGATACATGGGGCAATAAATGGTTTCAATCAAAATAGAAGCGATTATAGTGACTATAAGTGGTGTTGGATAAGTCGTTGCATGAACAGCCCTCTGAAGACAGAACACATACAAAAGGCTAGTATTATATGCAAATGGATCCTAGAATGTGGCTAGACTTAACTTCCATTGCTTACAAATGTTTGTTTTTTAGTGTTGTTTTAAATTCTTTTAGGCTTAGAAGGTGAAAAGACCAGAACCTGAACAGTGTGCAGGGAAGTTTCAATGTAATCTGGAAGTGCTGATTTTTGTTTGTATAAAATAATTTATCCGGTAAAGAAAAGGACATGTATCCTGGGGATGTTACCCAAAGGTATATGAAGACTGATATTAGCAGTTTCTAAAGGGTAGTATCCCTAGGAGAAAGTAAGATAGAGTGAAGTAAGGTTATTTGTTTGAATTTATATAGTACTCTAGTGGAAAAATGTAAGGTTTTCTGAAGCGGAGCGAATGTGTGAAGACGGAGGCCTACTAAATAGTGAATGTCAGTAAATTAGTTAGATATGCATAAATAAAGGCTAGGAAAGCAGAGAAAGAAGAGGATAGTTGGTTGCCATCTGCATTTCAAGTGTCAGAGAGCCTAAAGCAGGAGATGATGTCACAAAGGAATGTAGAATAAAGTGAGTAGAGGGACTATGTCAGAGACTTTGTGGACACCACCTGGTAGTGGAGTGAGCTGTGATCTGTCAGATTGCCAGCCAACAGTCAGTTTGGTAAGAGAGTTAAGAGGGAAACTAGATATGAGAAGAACCTACATGAGTCTATAGTCAAGGTATGCATATTCTCTTTTGTTGCTGATTTTGGAGTTAGGATAGTAAATCTGATGCCCCTGCAATATATGCGGTTTCCCCAATATCGTTTAGGTCATGAATCCATATTTATTGACTTGCAGACTTTGGAGATCAAGTTCACACATGATGGTAAAAGTTAATAGTGTGTTGCAGGCTGAGCTTAGATTTTGTGAATGATATGTTTTATTGCAAGGAATGGAAGCCTTTGTGGAATTCCTCCAAAAATTCAAGGAGTTTTAGTACAGGATTATCTTTTATGCAAGGATGCAATAGAAATGGAGGTTCAAAAAAGAAATGGCAGATAATATATTGAAGGCATGGTTGAATGAAAAGGGGCGAATGGTGGGAAGAAATTGTGGCAGTCTTTTAGAAATTAACATTGCTTCTAATGTTTTGCTATTTTTATGTGTTGTGTGTACACAAAGTAATGCCTGGGCAGAGATGCCAAGATTACAAAAAAGAAACTGATGCAAAGACTCTGATGCCAACTTTAAACTTCCCCTTATAAACTCTCACCGGATTATGAGACTGCTCAAGTAGTGTCACCAGGGGAGTGAAGCAAAAAAACGAGAAGAGGCAGGACATTAGGAAGGATCATCTTGAATACGTATGCTAACTATGCTAAATAATAAGGGTTACTTTCAGTAGTCAAGGAAAAGGAAGTTAATTCTTGCAGTGAAATAAAATGGTGTTAGCTAAGACTTTGTGAGCACAGTAATCTCATGTTTTAGGCTCAGGAACAATATTACTACTGTGCCCCCAGGGAAGAATCTTTGATAAACCAGCCAGCCACAAAGAAGTAGCCAGTTGTCCAGAGAGGGCTACAGTAACTGCAGGAAAATATCACAGTCAGTAAATCAGGAGCAAGGAAATATCACCAACAAATCACAGGCTAAATGTTGCAATCCCAAAACTCCTATAGGGCATGATGGCAAAAAAGAAAAAAAAGTGCAGACCATAGGACAAGTTAAGTGCAATCTGTTATGACATCCAGGCCCACAACAACTAATATTGTTAGGCATTTTGTGCCAGTATACAATACACTTATTATGCCCTGAAGTTCATACTTTGTGCTGTTGCTCCCTGATGCTTCCTAACAAATATGTGCACCTCAGCTGCCAGGAAACTGGCGGTCCACTAGTACCAGCACAAGGCTCATATATTGTCCTGCTGCCTCCCTAACAATGAACAAAACCTCATAAGAGAGGTGGTGTGAGCAAAGGGAGTTGTTGATTGCTAAGAACCTGTTTGAAGTCATCTACGTTGATGGGGGTGTTGAAAATGATTGTTTCAAGACATTGTCAGGCTCTTCACAGAAGCAATCAAAAGTGCCTGGAGAAGAGTAGAGGGCCAGGGCATTGTTCTTGGAGGGGTGGATATTTTAGATAAATGTTATTCCTTAAAGGAGGGTCAAGCGATAGGTGTCTGGATGTAAACAGTTATTGGAGATTGTTTGAGGAATGTGCCATCTCCTCCATCGTTGTGAAATCACCACGAGGTTCAGGAGAATATAGTTTAAATATTATGAAGGGTTGTAAGTGTTTTTTGGGATAAGTGCAGTGATGACTGTGAAATGAAGGTGGGGGTACAAAAATTTGCTGCAGTACAAAATATTGTTGCAGAGTGATATTACTTTCTAAAGGTAAAAAGTGACAGTGTATTTGCTAACATAGGTATTTGGTTGTGCAAATGTTTGTTTACTATTTTCTGGCAGAGGCTATATGATATGGCTACTGATGGTTCTAGAGATCCAGCATTAAGCAGAGACCTTGGGATATGTTATGTAGGGAGGCTTGTGATGATGAATACTAATGGAAAATAAACCTGACTGCGAGGACTAGAGTGTTTGAGAGTGCAAGTGTACAAATAAGGATACAAAGCATAGGTGTTGGCTATGAAACCCATGTCTTTGATAGTTAAGTGTGCAATTAGAGGAAAAAAGGAACAATGTTTTGTGAGATCTGAGGCCGAGATTTATCAAAATTTGATGCAGTGCGATACAGGAAGACAACTTGCTGCAATCTGTCAAAAGGTAAGGGCACGAATGGGATATGGAGCATTCTTTCTCTCTCCTTGCACTGGTACTGGTGGCTGCCTAGGGCTAATGCAGGCACCAGTGTGTCATGGTACAAGGGTGCCTGGTTGCAGGCAGGATAATTTGATTGCACGTGGGGGCACCTTCCTGCACAAAACCAATCCTTAGAGGCTTTTTCCTCTTTCTAAGTGTGCTTCATTCAGATGTGTAGGCCTTTCCTGACATTTCTGTCATTTGTGTCAACCTTTATAGTGGGTTAGGTGAAAATCTGCACCATTTTGCCAAGGGCTTGCATTGTCTCTGTGCTTGCTATCCAACACTTGGCTCTTTGAAAGTACAGGTTGCTTTTAATATTATATTTTATTAACTAGGCGTTAGCAACAGATCCATTCTTCACATTTGAAATGTATTGAGAGAGAGCTCGAAGAAGCCAACAAATGTGGATATAAATGTTAACGAACCTACCCAAATAACTGTTGTTGAGAGGTTAAGGATTATACATCATGAATTTTTGATTACATTCCCACTAGCAGATTGACTTGCAATATATTTTGCTTGTTATCACATGGGAAAGACCAAAGGAGACTACCATTCATGGGAAGTCACAAAATACTGAAGCTGAATATTGTCTCCAAAATAACTAGTAACTATAATATCGTGGTCAAAATATCATGACTATAAAATAAAGGGAGCAATTATCGATTTAAGTACATCAATTAATTTTTTTCAGGTTGTGGGCTTTATTGGTGAATTATGAGGGGAGGGATACATGCATGTCATTTAATAATAGGTTATTAATATTCATTCATTTAATGGCACTTATTAGAGTATTCAAATATTTTTAGTTTTCTTGTTAATTGATTGAGACTCTGGGGTTTATTGGGGAAATTAGTGGGTAGAATTTTTTAAAAGATACACTACTATAATTTGGTGACTTTATTGCTTATGAGATTATTTTCAAACTATAGTTATTTGCTGGTGTAATTGTAAATTATAGCATTATTGCATTTTTTTTCAATTTTAGATTTGGGAATTGGTGAGATGTGTTTTAGTTAAAGTATTTTTTAATAGTGATTTATTAGTGCATGCTATATCTTAATGTTTATTATTTTCATGTGTATGCATTTTTGTGGGGTTTAGGTGGCTAATGCTTTATAAAAAGAAAAGTGTTAATATATTTAATTGCTAAATTATTTTACATTTTAAATAATTTGTTTTTATATGTGGATTTATTTTTAAATATGGATCTCTGAATTTGATAGGTATTTAAAAAAATGTAACAATATATTATTACAATTTTTATAATTGATTACCTTACTATTATTATGGATATCAGTTTAAATGATTTTGTTTGAATAAATTTAAACAAAAGTTGTAAAGTCATTTGGATTATTTATTTTCTCATACATTAAATATGTAATACATATGTATATACAAAAATAAGTAAAACCTCTTTTGGGAGTTCAGAAATATTCAATTGTATTTGTAAATTGATATGAACCAGACATATATCATTTCCCCAATGATTGTGGCCTGCGTTTGAAGGTAAATCTGACCCACTTACAGCCCACAAATCTGCACTTTCCCCATTGTTGTTTGGATTAGAGTTAGAATAGTAATCTGACCCTCCTTTAATGTATGCATTCCCCACAATGTTTATGGAACTGGAGTTTAAATAGTAAATTCCCCCCCCCCCAAATACTTGCACTCATTGTTATTTGCACTGCTGTTATATAGTGAATATGACCACCTACATAAAATAAAACTGCAGTTTCTTCATTGCTGCCTGGATTGGTTCTAGAATAGTAAACCTGACCCACCCCAAATGTATGATGTTTCCCCCTGTGCTGATGGTTCTGAAGTTAGAATATTAAATCTGATGATGTATACATATTACTCAATGTTTATAGGACAAGCATTAGATTAGTACATCTGACACTGCCCCAAATATATCTCATTTTCTAATGTTGCTGGAGTTAGAATAATAAATCCCGCACAAATTATATGTATTTTCCCCAGTGATTATTGGACTGGAGTTAGAATAGCAAATCTGCCAGGTCCATTATATTCATTCACTCAAATAGTTGTAGGGATGGAGTGAGAAAAGTAAATGTGTCCCCAATGTTTTCTCTCTTATATTAGTTATATTATCAAAACGTATACCTACCACTAAAACCTATTATATTTTTTTATGTTTTTTAAATTGTAATTAATATGTTTTATTTCTAGTGTTTTCAGTGGTGTTTTTCTGATTTAATGTGTTCCATGTTTATTAAAAATTAAGAAAACTGTGAAACTGTAGAAACAAAATATATTAGTTGAACTGTATTTAGTAATGTAAGAATACTGAGTATGTGGTTTGGGATGTGTTTTTTATTTACATTTCATCTTTAACCCCTTCCCCGCTCATGACGGAACCACTCCGTCATGAGCCACGGTTGCGCTGTGCTCATGACAGAGTGGTTCCGTCATGCTGCGGCCGTTGGCCGCCGCACCGCCCACGCGGTGCTAATTTCCCGCTTGTGCGGGCGATTAGCGCAGTGGGCGGAGTCGTGACGGAACCACTCCGTCATGAGCACAGCTCAACCGTGACTCATGACGGAGTGGCTCCGTCATGAGCACAGCGCCACCGCGCTGCCCCCAAACCCCCACCAGCGCTGCGGCGGAATTCCTGCCGCAGCCAAGGGCTTAATAATACATATTTGTATTGTGTTAATTCAATCTATTTGTTGTACTTGTAATAGTATTTATACAGTAAGAGTTGATAAATGGCTTCTAAAAGCACCTAACCTTGTTCTGAATTATTTTGACATTACGGCCCTAATTACAATGTTGGAATTGCCTCCGATCAACACCGTTTCAGTAAGGAAACTGCCTGATCATATGTCAGCTTTTCGGAACACCTAATGACAATTTAACCACAAAATTCCATTTCTCTATGGGAGCTTGGCAGCAGGTGGAAACTGCCAGCAACACAACCTCTCATTGAGAAATGGAGGTTTGTAAACATCCCTGCAACGTTTGGCATGCACCTCATGGTGCAGAGATGTGCAGGGGTCACCATAGGTCCAGGCCCAAATGCGGAGGCCGCGGAGGGATGGGGGCCCATACTAGGGGCTCCCAAAGTCACTTTTTGACAGCCTTTCCATGTCAGAAAGGCCAACATGGAATGGCTGTCGGAAACCGACATCATAATCCCAACGGAGGAAACACCGTCCTTAAGGGATTATGGTGAGTTTCTGACCCACCGACAGGCTCCATGAGCCAATCACAAACCGTCAGTTGGTCCCTCCAACTGATGCTTTGGACCGCACACATCATAATGCGTCGTTCAGACCGAAGCAGTAGAGGTCCGACCTGCATCGGTATTAGGCCCTGAATTTGACAAAAAATATTGATTATTTTTAAATTACTGAGCACCTTTTATTTTTCTTGGAAAAAACACTTTTATATTGCATTTATTTTCTTAAAAAATACACTTCCTAAATAGTTTCATTTAGTCATATTTAAAAATAGGTATTTAAAACTTTTATTTAGGAAAATTGGAAGACAACTTTTAGGGAGATATTTCTAAATTTGTATTTCTATTTTAACATACTATATTTTTGTATTCACTAGTTTGGTAGTAAAAATGTTTGAATCAATATTTTAGTGACCGCTGCGCCTCTCACCAGGCCGGGTCACCCCCTTGCTCCTCCTGCCGCCTCCTGCTCCTGCCTGCCAGCCTTGCCGCAGAACCGCCCGCTCGCCAGTTTCCCGCCGCAGCTCGCCACAGGCCCCGCCCACCACCGGCCCATTGGCCGAGCCGCTCCCGCCGCCCAGCTGCCCCGCCCTCTCGTCCCCCTTCTTATGACGCCCCCAGAGCGACCGCGCAGCGGACGCGCGCAGCGGGAGCGCCGACTGAGCGCCGAAGGTGCGCCAAAGGTAAGCCCGTCTGCGCCCGTCCGCGCCTGGCCCGCGCCCAGCGCCAGGACCCCTGGCCCCCGCAGACCCCAGCCCACCCGCCGGACGTACGACGCCGCCACCCTCAATGCACTCAACGCCGGCCGAATCCCAGGATGCTACCGCGCCACCCCGAGACGCACCCACGGACCCTTCTGCTGCAACGCCTGCAAGTTCACCTGCATCCGGACCAGCACTACTCCAGCACCAACCAAGACCAAGACGAGCAACAGCAGCAGCCACCTGAAATGCATCCTGCTCAACACCCGCTCCGTCCACAGACACGCCATCGAGCTCTGGAACCTGCTCGACACAACCTCACCAGACGTCGCCTTCCTCACGGAAACCTGGATGAACGCCTCTTCAGCGCCCGACATTGCCATCGCCATCCCAGACGGCTACAAGATCATCCGAAGGGACCGCATCAACCAGCCCGGAGGAGGCATCGCCATCATCCACAGGAACACCATCCGCATCACAACCAACACCAACGACACCCTCACACCCACCGAGCACCTGCACTTCCAGGTCCACATCAACCCCAAGACCACCCTCAGAGGCACCCTCATCTACAGACCCCCGGGACCACGCACACAATTCAGCGAAGACATCACCGACTTCATCAGCCTGCACGCCCTCCTCTCAGCTGACTACATCCTCCTCGGGGACCTCAACTTCCACCTGGAGAACAACAACGACCGCAACACCACCACCCTGCTGGACAACCTCGCAAACCTGGGACTCAAGCAGCTGGTCACCACCCCCACCCACTACACCGGACACACACTCGACCCCGTCTTCTCATCCAGCAAGGACATCGCCTTCAGCCACGCCACCGGACTCCACTGGACGGACCACAGCTGCGTCCACTTCAGCTTCAGAAGGACCACGATTCACCACCACCAGCAACAGGTTGCACGCAGAAGCTGGAACAAGATCACAGCCGACCAGCTCGCGACCTCCCTGAGCATGAACCCTCCCACCAGCACAACAAACCCAAGCCAGGCGGCCACCAACCTCGCGAAGTGGATCAGCAACTGCGCAGACGACCTCGCCCCTCTGAAGACCCCGCCTAGCAGACCCAGTAGCAAGAAAGCCCCATGGTTCACCGACAAACTCAAGAGCTCCAAGAAGAACTGCCGAGCCCTCGAGAGGACATGGCGCAGAGACCCAACACCGGACAACATGACTGCCCTCAAGCTCGCCACCCGAAAACACCACCAACTCATCCACGCCACCAAGAAAACCGCATTCAAGGAACGACTGGACAACAACGCACACAACAGCAAGGAACTCTTCAACATTGTTAAAGAGCTCTCCAACCCCAACGCCGGAAACAACGACATCACCCCTTCGCAAGACCTCTGCAACTCCCTCGCCTCCTACTTCCACAACAAGATCGCGGACATACACAACAGCTTCAGCACTCAACCGACGCACGCCACGACCGAACCACCGCCCCCCACCACCACCCTCCGCGCCTGGACCCCGATCAGCACCGAAGACACCGTCCGCACGATGAACTCCATCCACTCTGGATCTCCTACCGACCCCTGCCCTCACCACGTCTTCAACAAGGCCGACGCTGTCATCGCACCGCACCTGCGGGACATCATCAACACCTCCTTCGACACCGCTACCTTCCCGGAGAGCTGGAAGCACGCCAAACTCAGCGCTCTACTAAAGAAGCCATCAGCCGACCCCACCGACCTCAAGAACTACCGCCCCATCTCGCTGCTCCCGTTTCCTGCAAAAGTCATCGAGAAGACAGTCAACAAGCAGCTGGCCGCCTTCCTCGGGACGAACGGTTCTCTCGACCTCTCGCAGTCTGGCGTCCGGGCCAACCACAGCACCGAGAGCGCCCTGATGGCAGCCACCGATGACATCCGAGCACTGCTTGACAACGGAGAAACAGCAGCCCTGATCCTCCTAGACCTCTCCGCGGCCTTCGACACTGTCTGCCACCGTACACTAGTGCAGCGACTCAGCAACGTCGGAATCCAGGAGAAGGCACTGGAGTGGATCATCTCCTTCCTCGCCAGAAGAACACAGAGAGTCCGCCTCCCCCCGTTCAGATCTGAAGCCACCAAAGTCATCTGCGGCGTTCCTCAAGGCTCCTCGCTCAGTCCAACCCTCTTCAACGTCTACATGAGCCCCCTCGCAGACATCGCACGCCAGCACAACCTCAACATCATCTCCTATGCCGACGACACCCAGCTGATTCTCTCCCTCACCAACGACCCCACCACCGCCAGAGCCAACCTTCACGAAGGGATGAAAGAGGTAGCCGAATGGATGAAGAACAGCCGCCTGAAACTGAACTCGGACAAGATGGAAGTCCTCATCCTGGGATCCTCACCCTCCGCCTGGGACAACTCCTGGTGGCCCCCCGCCCTAGGCAGCACACCCAAACCAACAGACCACGCACGCAACCTGGGCTTCATCCTGGACTCCTCCCTCTCCATGACCAGACAAGTCAACGCCGTCTCCTCGTCGTGCTTCAACATCCTGCGCATGCTACGTAAGATCTTCCGGTGGATCCCCACCGAGACCAGGAAGACGGTCACCCAGGCCCTCGTCACCAGCCGTCTGGACTACGGCAACTCCCTCTACGCCGGAACCACCGCCAAACTCCAGAAGAGACTCCAGCGAATCCAGAACGCCTCAGCACGACTCATCCTGGACATCCCCCATCGCAGCCACATCTTCGGACACCTGAGAGACCTGCACTGGCTCACGGTCAACAAGAGAATCACCTTCCGACTCCTCACCCACGCACACAAAGCCCTACACAACCAAGGCCCAGGATACCTCAACAGCCGCCTCAACTTCTACGCTCCCAAACGCCAGCTTCGATCGACCGGCCACGCCCTCGCCGCCGTCCCCCGCATCCGAAGAGCCACCACAGGGGGACAGTCCTTCTCCTACCTCGCCGCCAAGACATGGAACTCCCTCCCGACCCACCTCCGCCTGACCCAGGACCACCTCGCCTTCAGGAAGCAACTCAAGACCTGGATGTTCGAGCAGTAGCGGACCCCCCCTCCCCCAGCGCCTTGAGACCCTCTGGGTGAGTAGTGCGCTATATAAATGCTTTGATTGATTGATTGAGTCATTCATTTTTTTATGTATATTAATTTTAAAATGTTGGTCACAAATATAAGGACCTCAATATTTGAGTAGGTCAATATTGTTGTAGTAGATATTTAGTAACACAATCATGCAAAACTAGATCTGAAAGCCCTATGGCTACACAAATAGACAGTTCACCTTCCTAATAACATAAATGTCTACAAAGAAAGTTTATCCTCTTTAGCGACATGTTAGCACAGCTTATTAAAAGAAATTGATGCCCTTGATCAACGTATGTGATTTCCCATTCAATTATTGCACATCGTTGCTAACCAGAGAAGGTTGTTTACGATGTTTTCCTTTTTGCAGAAAGTAGAAGTAACTTGTATGTAGCAAAGGAACTGCTGAGACACACAGGTAGCAACAGATGAATTTAATAGCTAGTCCTTTGCTGTCAGACTACATTTTTGCATCAAAAGGGGGGTGTGTGTGTGCATGCGTGCGTGCGTGCACGTGTGTGTTTGTGTGTAATTTCATCTATTTCCTCCATGTATAGAAAGGAACCTGCTTACTCTCTGAATATTTTGAGCTGGAGTGAACCTTTCATAGGCTATTTTCTCTTACTGTCAAGGAGTCTTTCACTTCATTTTATGGTTTATCCACTACAGTGTTGCTTCCAAAGAGTGTCAGGATTAATTAGTTCAGTTCAACTAGATGAACTGGGGAAGAGCCCAGGGCACTTCCACAAATGGTCTCTTCTTTAATGTTCTCGAATTCACAGCCACCTTGAATATAGTATGTAGAGTTTTAGATGACTGCAGATCTATATTTGACTCTCTGTGACAAATGTCAGCAGGTTCTCAATATTATCTTCAAAATTATCCCCTTTAAAAAGAGAACAGCTGCAGTCCTTCCTTTCTAGACCCTTGGGTCTGGCCAATCTTTATCCTTTGCAGTCATTATTAAGGGGTATCGTTTGAAGAGGAAGATATTCTTTCCTACAAAGCATTCTTTGTAGCACATGATCCCTGTCAAGCAGAATGTGTTGCTGTCCCTACTCTGCATGAGTGTTTGAGGTTGACTGCCACTGCTATGCTCCATTAGTGTCCTTTATTATTAGAGGATCTTTTCAGAAAGAATCCTGCATTGTAGCTCCACGCTTCCTTCCAGACAATTTCTTCCCATCCACCTCTGCTTAAAAAAAATACTTCTTTTCCAACGTTTTTAAAAAAAATAAAACATGGCTTATCAGGCCAGCTTGCTTTAGACTATTTCCAGCATATTCACTGCACAAATGAAATGAAAATGCAGGAAAGTCAGTATGTCTGCAGTCTAGGATATCTATTTTTACAAAGTAACTGCTCTGGCACTGTAGTAAAACATTAATTCACGGACGCTATATATAAATAGGCTCACTTTGGAGCTAGTTGGTTCTCCAAATGCTTTTATAATAGTTGTGATTCCATGATAAGGATAGAAGAACAATATTACAATAGGTGGTTACCTAGGGCACCACTACCAAGTGGGTGCCAGATTGCTTGGTCTGGAAACAAATGTGACTTTGCCGGTGAGGTAAGTATTTATATTTTTACCCCTAGTTTACGAGAAATGTCGTTTTAGTGGATAAAGTCAAAACTATTGAGTTATTGAATCCGTTTCAACTCTTGTATGGTAATCAAAGCTTTTTTGTAGATAATGTTGATATTCCATATAACTTACCATATTTTCATGGTTGCTGCATCTTGATGGTGATTCATGACATTTTTCTAGCCCCTCTCTATCTTTCCTCTGTAGGTACATTAGATTACTGATATCCATTTCACTTAAAAGGTAAATTCCAGGTATGAAATACCATAGTTTAGACAATGCCAATTTAGAACCCTCCATCTGAACGACAGATGCACATTTTTCCAGCCCAACTCGAAATTACCACGAGATCTGGTGATGCTGTACAGGCACTTACTTAGATATATTACCTGCAGGCTTACCTTGGAAAGGAGTAACAATGAAACAGTAGCGGGCCCTTAGTCATCTCAGAAGTTCTATCCAGCCGTACATCTGCCGCACAGAAATGGGGGATAATGAGGTACTTTACTAACAATTAAAAAAATATATCAAATGGGTGACCCCTTAAGAGACGCAAAAAATAGAACCAATCCTGCTGTGACCATATCCACCAGTGTTGCTCTCAATGTCCCAGGTAATCAAAGAATTGACTGCAATGCAAATGAGATCAGAAAAGTGATTCACTTTTTAAAGCAAAGATTGAGCTTGGCAAATAATTGTGTATTGTTTTCCTGTAAAGAACGTGGACAGTAACTCTATTGACTAGCGTCATATTTGTCTCTATGAACACATGTTAATTTATAGCAAGCAAGGACCATGTACCTTTCTCATGCCATCAATCGAGGGGTGTGCTTAGTCATTATGATTGTGTGCTTTTGGTAGTCCCTATTTCTAGTGTACATGGCATGTCTCAGTTTATAAGGGGAGCATATGCTTAACTTTTAAGCTATAAGTCTTACCCAACCTAGGAACCAAACATTTATGGTTTACTTTAACCACCTGCAATATAATATAAATATAAATATAAATATGTTATTATCATAGAGAAAGAAAATTATTTTATGTCTCTATCTCTCAATATGTAGAGTTCTGGTCAGTTACAGGGAATGAAGGCGATTTTTTCACGTTTGGGTTCTAAATTACATTGTATAGACAGCAAGAGTGAACCCCAAGATGAAAAATGCCAATTATTCACTTTTTATCCATCTATAGTTTTATGTTAACAATAGCTGCCGAAATTGTCTGCCCTTGCTTTCAACTTCTTCATTAGTGAGGGCATATGAGGGAGTCATACATAACATGGCCTTTCCTCCCTGACCCAGATGTAAAAATATAAAAATGCCTGTAGTTCTGCCACACACACTCACCACCCTTTGTGCACTCAACCAGCTTAGTTGTTTTAAATACAGACCTTAAGCTGAAAAAAAAGCCTTAGGGTCACATTAAATTTAAATCTCCCTCAATAATGAGTGGAACATTGTCTAGTTTGTGCGACCCTGTCGTAAATAAGAATCAAATTTGGGATAAACCTTTGTTGGCCCACAAACAGTAATTAAATGAATAGGTGTATTATCCTATTGAATTTTAACAACATTGTGACGACCTCCTGTATCTGAAAATGTGCTCAGTATTCGAAAATGCAATTTTTTTGCAAAAAGAATAGCCACTCCATTTTTCTTAGTAACTGCAGGCGAAGAAAACATAGTACCAACCCATTTTTTCTCCATATATGCTAAACTTTATCGGCAATATGTGCCTCCTGTAAAAAACAAATATCAGTTTTGTGACTTGCTAAATAATCTAAAGTTTTTACACCCCTAATGGGATGTCTTAAATCTATACCGTGCAAATAAATATTTTTATATTATTTATATTAGATATATGGCAATAGAAAAAGACAGAATAATTGAAAATATAATTTTAGAAACTAGCTCTAGATATGAGAAACACGGATAAAAGGAAAGACAAGGACAAACATAAATAAGATAACCAAAAAACATAAATAGAATTATATAATCATGTACACGCATAACCAAGTATAACGAACCCAGAAAACGACCACATAACTAATCTGAGAGGAAGGGCAAGTTAAATTGAAAATCATAACCAAAAGAAATCTCAAGTATTGCATTTGTTTCCATGGACATTGGAGAATGTTTGCCTAAGAAGGTACGTAGTTTTTCTGGTCTTTGAGATGTTGTCTTTCCAGGTTCTCATAGAAGAAGGATCGGAGAGACCATATTTGAAACCAGAGGAAGGCAGTCCTTGCCTCAGCTCAGCAATTGTTTTATGAAGAGGAACAGTTTCCTTAACAAAGTCTTGGTGAATAGTAGATTTTATTTCCCATACCATTAAATATGGAATTTCTCCAGCTGCCTTCCTGATCACCACCAAATGATTATGGTACAGAACTTAAAAAATTATTTGTTGTGGTTTACCCTGATGAAGATTTCAGTGACAAAGAATTCTATATGCTTTATCAACTTCAAATTTTTCGGAAAATTGTAACTTTAACCAGCCAGGCAGCAGATTCACGAAGTACTGCCTAAAATCATTTCCCTCCTCGTCTTCTGGTAAATTAAAAATACGTAAGTTGTATTAACAATTAAGTGTTTCTAAATCCGACAGCAACTTACTTATTGGTAGAATGTTAGCAGCCATAGGTGTAAGGATATCAATTTCGGATTTATTATCCTGAATTTTAATAGTGTTATCCGAAATTTTCATAGAAAGACTAGCCACGACTTTGAGGATATCTTTAATCATTTCTGACACAATAGAATGAGTATTTAAATGCCCAGTAAGCAATTCTCCAACCAAAGTGGATAAAGAAGGTTCAATAGAATCCACAACGTTAGATTTTACAGGTGGAGGAGAAAAAGTTTGTTTACGTTAGTTATTTCCAGTAGAAATATGTTTTCCTTCCATTTTGCTGAAATAGTATAATTAAATGTAGAAAAGATAATTCTCACCAGAAGTTAAAGTGAAGAAGCTTAAATAAATGATGTTCACCATAGAGGTTAAGAGGGCACAGCTAAAACTGAATGTAGGAGTGGTTCTAGGCCTCAGCCTTGCCCTTTCCTGGAGTAAATTCTGCCTTCCCCAGGAAATAGCAGAAGAGCAGGAGCAGAGCAACCGGTGGAAACAGCAGAGAAGAAACAATGCACCATTACTGCTAAAAAAGCGTCCAAAAACTTGCCAAAGGGAAGCGCTGAAGTCAGCAAGCTGAATTCTGGCCAACAACTAAGTAAAAACAATGCCCTTATCATAAAAAATTACTCATCGTTAGATAGGCTGATTAGAGCGTCAGCGGGAGGCAGCCATCTTGATGCTGGTGTGCCTCCCCTTGTCTTGGATTCTTAAAGATTATTTGATTCTATTGTGATGTAGACTATGAATTCTTTCTAAAGTTTCAAACCAGTACAAAGAGCAAGAATGTCTAGAAGGGAGAAAAGTAGTTTAGCTAGAAAATTGGCAGTCTAATCAGCTGATGCTCAATAGGTTTTTAGGATGAGCATCTTGTGGGCTGATGGCCCATGCCATTGAAAGATCATGTTACAACTCTTTAAGAAGTGTGAGAAGCACATTGCTCTGTGTTTCAGACCTCAAAGTTGGTAAAATATGCAGCAAGATTGGAGGGTTTAAATATTCTCCTTTTGAAATTACATGTGTATGGTATGGCTGAAGACAGCACCAGATAACTAACCATGTGAAATGCACAGCTGAACAGAGGGGGAAATTACACATAGGTCCTGCTTCCAAATTGCAAGGAAAAAATTGGTTACTAAAATAATTAACCCCCACCGTAATAACTACTACGAGAAGACCATCATGTATTGTAGTTGTTCAGTCAAGGGCCCGCATTCCTTGTGGGCAATAGTTTCCAATTCACCTGGCCAAACCTGCCGTTATAAGTAATGCTTGGAAGTCTCTTTATGAATTTCCCCCCTTGGACATTTCAGCAGAAAGAAAAGTGAAAATGTCTGGTCAATAAAATAAAATGGGAACTCTGAAACGTTATGTAATTTTTTTAATTTGCCTGAGAGAAATTGCAATTGCTCTGGCGAAGTATTTGTAATACCCCAATTTCGTGTATGCAAATGTCTCAAAATTAAAAAAATCTTTATTTCAAGTAATTCTTTCATGCGAAAGACTCACAGAAATGTTCTCACTAATTGGATTTTTTTGCCAGAACCAGTATACTGTCAGTATCTGGCAAGATGTTTTACCCAAAATGAGAGCTCACATGAAAAACGTCCAAAAAGATAATGGCAAACCACATTTCACTCCAAGAGTTTAATTTGGTGAAATTGTTATGGAATTTCACAAACATTTGCAGAGAAGGAATTACATGATTTCTGTCACAATTAGTTTTAAGCAACATGTCCTTTCTAATAGAGATGGAAAAGTGATGGAGAAAATGGGAAACTTAAGACAGTGAGGAACATGTGATGATGAAAGGAGAGTACATTAACTGGCTCTACATGTTTGAAGCACTGTATGAAATGTAACAAAAGAGCCAAGAAGTAGGATGAATTAGGGTGAAGAAACGGAGGTAACAACTAATGTCTGAGGGAGCTTAGGCAGAGAAAGAAAGCAATTTATACTGAGGAAGGAAGTGCACATTTAATCAATTGCATTTGCTCTAAGTAACCATTAGTGGATAATATTAAACATTTATTTGATTTAAACACCACAGTTTTGAAACCATTTCTCTTATGAGGCATTCGATTTGAAAGATTTGTTGTAGGGCATTTATGTCTGAAGTATTTCCAAAAGTCTAAAATTGATTCCATATACCACAGTTTTTACCATGTTTTCCTTTTGAACATATGTTTTTCTTTTGGAGTCAGAAAGTCTATGTACTTTCACTACTCACATATCATAGTATTTAATTAACAGCATTTCTTGCAAGCAAAAGTACAGGATTTTGAAAAGCATTGCCTTTTGTTTAAAAAAAAAAAAGTAATCAACATTGTACGCTAGATGTGATCACACTGGAAACCTTCCCTATTTTCTAAATAAGAACATCATTGTTGTCAGAGATTCTTTAGTTTAAAGAGTCTGCTCCTATTTGTGGATAATTTAACTATTTATGTGGCAATAAATGTGGACGTGCCTGTTCAAAATGACAAAACCAATTTTTGGCACTCACCATCAGGATTAAGCCCACAGCTCAGCCAAGCAACCAATTGTTAAGATATGGGACATGTGAAATAATTTTTCAACCTAGACTTGAAGACACATTCTGTGAATTATTTGAATGAGGAAAATGCAGCACCTCATAGGCACTCGTTTAAGAGAAGTAAAAAGTTGCATCTGTAACGTTTTATTACATGAAGAATACTAATTGTAGTGTCCCATATGTAGGACTATCTATTAACCTCTCTTTGTTTTATAAGAAATTATATACTGAGCATGCAGTTTGGAATATGGTAGATTTTCTGACTGGGTTACACGGGTTGCGCCTGTATTTTCAGAAGAAATAAATGGCCATTAATTTTAATAATGGACTATTTAATTTCTTTATCTTCAGATGGAGAAATCAGTTTTTGAAGAATTTAAGAATATAGTGACACCGTTTTTAATTCCTGATATGGAGAAAAAATAATTAATCAACTGCCTGGTGTGATTCTCCTGACATCTGATGTACTGACAGCACAGACTGAGATCTCGCTGGCCAGAAGTAGCAGCTAAACTATCAGTCTCTTAGTCCTCTCCTAGATGAACAGGGACATGTGGCCCCACAACCTTTCCATTCAGAGGACACATCTATTTCCTAAATGTAATTTTCTCTGAGGTCCTTGAACTCGCCACTTAGGACCAGTACTCTTAGTATTTTGTTGAAAATGAACTACAATACTCAGAACCACAGCACCTAGCCCTGACAAAGAAAATCACTGCCTGGTGTTGACTCCACATGCAGATCAAGGCAATCTCCTACCATTCTCTGAATCACTGCGTACACCTAATTCATAATCAGTAAAACTATGGAGTCTTCGTTATTATGGCTGGTCCCATCAAGGTCAACATCTCTCTTAACTAGTAATCTGGAAATCATTGAATCCTCTTATCTCCCATTGGACATTGTCTGCACTTCTTGAAAAAACTAGTATGCTCACTGCCACCCATCTGTCTCTTTACTTCAAATTAATAGCAATAGGAGCAGGAGTCTCCATGTAGGTCCTACTTTAAAGGATTGCACCAGAATAGATCCTGTATCACTTAAACCGTTGGAGGTATTTGGCATTTCAAAGCATACAGTGGTTTTCTGGAGAGTTAATAATTTTGCTTCCCTGAAAACCTTTTAAAACCCCCATTAGGAGCCATGCAGCCTCATTGCTCAGGTTTAATTTCGGATATTATAAAGAAAAAACACTGTTAATAATAATCCCCACCCTAGTTAGACTGTGTAAGGACCATCCTAAACTTATAGTCGTCACCCACAGTAGTTTCTAGAAACTGTATGATGCCTCCAGCAATTGGCAATTCTAGTAGGCCCACTAGGCTCAGTGCATTTGACGTCCACCAGTTTTGCAGTGATACTGCAGTGTCATTGCATGTTGTATGCAGACAACCAAAAGTGCTGGCTAATTAAAAACATTACCAACAACCTGCTGAATGTGTTTCATGCCCTGCTGCTTTCTAATTGGTAAAACAAATAGTAGCAGTGCCTTCATATTTCCTTAATTCTTGTGTTATGCTATTTAAAGCCCCAAAAAACTTCCCTTTTAAATGAATGACTTATTGACAATGACTAATTAAATAGTACATATAAACCGGACATCACTAGAAAAATTAACTTGGGGAATTTGCTAAATTGAATATGAAATAATCATAAAATATTCGACCTAACCATACCTTAAAGTAGGACCAGAAAAAGGAAGGGAAAGCATAGCAGGGTCCCCAAAAGAAACCCATATTGTAAATGCTAGCAAACTGCCCAACAATTCATCCAAAGGGTGCCTTACTATTTGTGATTCCTTGGCCTGCCTCCCTAGTATTTAGTTTAGTAGAACCAAACCCGTTCTAGAAAAATGTACATACTCCCGCCATTCATGGTTCATGAAAGTTGATGCATCCTTTCAACATTAGTACAACACAAAAGGAGGAATTACATTCAAGTTAAGGCTGGAGAGTGCTGTGTTTTTTGGGAGTTGAAAAGAGGGTGGGGATTGATTGAAAGGGCACAAGCATGGGAACACATTTTGGACTGCTTGCTGACCACAGAAGTAGACTCAGATACACCAAATAGTTCTTTGGTGTCTCAGGAGGATTTAGGGGAGGGAACTAGGTGACTTTGCTTAGATTGGCTTGGAAGGGATATGGATCCATTGCAGAAACCATTAGGGTGTCCCATATTCAGCAGCATGAATAGGAGTAACTGTAGGGGCGAGTTAGTTGTTGTCTGGTAGCTCAAAGTATCTTAAAGGTTAATGCAATGTGTTTTGCACTCCGAATATATATATTGTTTGTACATACATGCAAAACTCTCAACTTTTCGAATGACATACTTTCTTGATGTACTTACTTGCAAAAGCACTCTTAACTATTCAACAGATGTATTTGCTTGCTTGATCATTTTTACCACATATAGGGCCTCATGTAGGTGGGCTTGCATTTACCACTTCATAAATACCGAATCATATCGATTCGGTATTTATGAAGTGGTAAATGCTATGTAGGTAATGAGTCGGTAAATATTACCGATTCGGTAACATTCGGTAATTACCGAATCGGTATTTACCGATTCGGTAATGAGGCATACCTTCCCATTGATGGGAAGGTATGCCTCATTACCGAATCGGTAAATACCGATTCGGTAAGGGGGGGAACACATGCAAGGGTGTGTTGCACCCCTGATTCGGCCATGTGTGCACATGTGGCACACATACATGCCCTAAGGGCATGTATGTCTGCCACATTGCACACTTCTGAGCGCTTTAAAATGCTTAAACACATCCATTCATTATTTACCACCAACTATTAGTTGGTGGTAAATACCGACTCCAAACAACACCCACATTTTTTTTTTACAAAGGGACGGTGCACTCAAGGAAAAGTCTTTTCAAATATCCCAAAAGTTGTTCTTTTATTCTTATTCAAATCCCAGAAAAGTCAAACTCAGCCAACGCGTTTCGTTCTTTACGAACTTCGTCAGGGCATGGATTTTTTAGGAAACGAACTCCACGAACTTCAAAGAGGTCGGCTTCCAAAAGATACATACGTTCATTCAAAAAGGTGTGTAACCTCTCCGAGTAGCTGAAAGGTATGCGTATAAATACGATCGTATATGCGTCACCGGATAATACAAATAACAGTCGGATTCTTTGTTCAGTCAATACGTATCATAGACAAAATTCAGTCAACCCTGTTGTTGTATATTTATGCCCAATGTGTAGGCTCCATATTTCTTTGAAAAGGGCGCTTCCTCTGGTTACCGGCGAAACCAGAGGAAGCGCCCTTTTGGGATATTTGAAAAGACTTTTCCTTGAGTGCACCGTCCCTTTGTAAAAAAAGTTTGTATATCTGGTTTTCCAGTAGAGCACAAGTGCGGCTTGCTCTGGACGTGTCTTTGCACCAACTAAGAAATTGTATATTGAATTTGGATTTGGTGTGCTTAACATTGGTCAGCCGTATGGTCCTTCTGTTCATATCCAAACAACACCCACACACTCCCCCTACATCTCATTTCTGTATTCGGAATTTACCGAATCGGTAAAATTACCGATTCGGTAATTTTACCGATTCGGTAAATTACCGAATACAGAAATGAGCCCCCTACATCTCAAAAGCCAAAATACCGGTCGGTAACGGTATAATTACCGAAAATCGGCCGTTACCGACCGGTATTTGGCTACCTACATGAGGCCCATAGTGTGAGGAGGTTGTTTGATGTATTTGCTTGCTTGAGATCTTTTAACTTTTTATTGTAAGCATTTTCTGGCTTATCATTACTTCTAAAGCTGTTGCTTTTAACTATTTATTACATGTACTTGCTGGCTGGTCTTTTTAAACACATTAATTTCATTTTTCAGTCTATTTTTCCCTAGTTAGTGTGTGTTCTTGCTTGCTGGTCAATTTACTATCTTGACTTATTTTTTAAAGAAGTCTCAAAGCTCTATTTATTCTCTATAGCATATCCATGCAACCGCTGTTATTTACTATGAAAATAATACAATTTGCTTAAACTAAGGGCCTGATTACAATATTTGCTGGCACACTGCCACCATGCCACTGCGGTGGTCCGGACAAAGATTCAATGCTGGCAGCATTCTGACTGCCACTTCATGAGTTCACTGTGGGTCTGGCAGTGTGCTGTGGCGGTCTTGTGGCAACAGCATGCTTCAGCTCATTGAGTGAGCCTGAAGGCAATGCCACCATACGGCAGCCCCTGCATCACGTCAGGCACACTTTTGCAATGCACCATGTCGTGCATGGCACACAGTGTGCGCATGACAGCACAGTCACAGGGGAAACAACATGTCCCCTAAGCCACTATTCCTACTGGACCGAGTCGCCCGTGGGCGCTGTTTGGGGACCCTTACCTTCCTTTTCAGCGACCTTCTCATGGCAGGGTTCCCGCTATGAAAAGGTCGGTGGGAAGGAAGATCGTAATCCCCATAGCATTTCCGATACATACACCGCCGCTTTCTCCACCTCCACGGGATCCAAGATCCTGGTGTTTGGAGCAGTCTCACTGCCCGCATCCTTATTCGTTGGTTGGACCTCCGATTATGATGGCAGTTCCAGGATTGCGAGAATCATAATTGGGCCCTAAGGTAATAATTGTTTAACTAATTGGCTGACTATTTTCCAAATGGATAACTAGAAAGAGGTTACAATGGTGATATCATAAAATATATATTGAAAGTTTCTAGCATATTTGAGACAGAAGTAATTTGAAAACATGTAGATTCTGGGGAGTCCTGAAGGCTGTGTGAGAAAGGATCAAATTGACTAGAGCAATAGAAGTAGCAGGGAACAAGCAATATTGACTTTCCATAGCGATTTGGTAACCATTGATCTGCTAGAGTTCATTGAAAGAAAGTTCCATTTTGCTCTTCTCATCATATGCCTTGGGAATCTATATAGTTGGATCAGTTTATGGGCTTTAAGCATGCCTTGATCACTCTTATAAAGATGATCAGTGACACAAAAAATATCAGGGAGTGGGATGGAAAGTGTTTCAGAAGAAGGATCAGTAACATTCTGGGAGAAAATACAAATCTGATGGTGGCAGGAAGGGGAAGGACTCAGAGGAGGATACATTGATTAAAAGACAGAAAAAGCAAAGATATATCCTACAATAGCATTTGGAAAACTATACAAAAAGTCGACTCGAAGGGGTCCTGGATGAGATATTGGAGCCAATGCACACACTAGAGATTCCTTTTTTTTAATACAGTAGGTGTGAGAAAGTACCTCTTTGAATGTGGTTAATTTTTTGTGGACAGGTGCTTCTGTTTTTTTTAGTTCTGCACAATGGGCACCGCTGTCCAGGTGGCCAGCATGTGTGGTCTAATCCCTGAAACATAACAAAATTGTCAAATTCCTAATGGGCATATTTAACTTTCCATTAGGACTGTAGTATATAGTACAGTACAACAAACCAATGGCATAGAAAAGTTGAATGTCACAGTGGACGGGGCACATGTTGTGCCATCCACTAGGCTGACTCTGAAAACAAAGACTATCTCGTTAGCCTGACTACTGAAGATTTTAATTCTTCAGGCAAAAGTTTGATGGGGTAATAACTCTACTTTTAACTATTTAACAAGTCAACCCAAGGCATTGTGACTAGTATTTTAAAGTGGTACATGCAAGAATCTATGTTGGCATGTACCTAGGGTAACTTACCCCTGAAATGTATTTCGTTGTACAAGGCTGCAGGTTCGATAAGGAAAACTAAAGTTCAGATAAAATAATCCTGCTAGCTTTTATTTGAGGTAAGCTATTGGAAAGATATAACCAATATTTTACACAGTCGGATTTTTAATAAATATTTAGGAAATGTAACTTTTAAGTTACACATTGTTTGTCTGAACCTCCAATAGGCTAACTAGTGTTAGGCTGCCCAAAGCTGGGACCTGTCAGAACCTCCGCTTAAAGAGATGTGCAGATCAGAAACAATGGCTTAGGCCCTTTGGCAGGAAGTGAGTCATGTGACTCCTCTCAGATTATGAAAGGCTGGTGTAATGGGTTCAAGAACTTCATTATTTTAAAAAGGGCCAAGGAAGGGCCTTGTCATTAATAGGTACGTGTTGAGAGTGATCGATTTCCAATGAATAAACATGTAACTTTTGCACTGATTCCTCAGGGATGCTCAGAACTATATTTAGACCAGGGGTCTTTTAATAGTAGCTGAGAAGCTACTGGTACCTCATCAGTACCCTGTAAGTAGCTCCCAGAATTACAGTCTGGCACTAGGCCTGGGCGTAGGTCTGGGCGTAGTTAGCATAGTTTTGCTGCACAGAACTCCGCAAAGTTACAAAAAAACTCAGCGAAGTTCCGTGAGTGGCAGAGTGCAGTGCAAACTGCAGTTTGTGCTGGCATTCCTGCTGGTTGGGTAGAAATGCTACTCAAGCGGCAGCTCGCAAACTTACCGTTCGCGAACGCGAGTCTGGAAAAAACTCTGCTACACATTGATTAGTAAGTAAGCAATAGTAGGCAGTGTATATTGTTAAAGCTTTTCCTACCATCACTGTCAGTATTTCTGTCTTCCTTGTTGAGTAGTCCTTGTTCTATCACAATATCAAATTATATGTCATCCTGCCAAAATATTGTAACCATAATATCAACAACCATTACTTCATGAAGCTAAGTATATATATATATATATAATTCACTGAAAAAACCATAGGTTTCACACATGTTATAGTTAGCTGTACATTTCACTCGTAAAAAACCAATGAAATTCCCCCGTTATAGTTAGTGCAGTGCACGCAATCCTCTGCTGATGCTAATACTGTATTTAGACACTTATTTGCCCATGTCTTCTTCCATTAAATTTTAGCTATACATATATTACAAATATTTTTTTTTCATAAAGACACATATGTCCTCAGCAGAAGATTGCGGTCGCGTGAGTTATAGTTGCCTGCACTAACTATAACGGGGGAATTTCATTGGTTTTTTACGAGTCAAATGTACAGCTAACTATAACATGTGTGAAACCTATGGTTTTTTCAGTGAATTTGCAAGGTTTTTTAAATGCTAATTCCTAACTATAACGTGTGTGAAACCTATGGTTTTTTCAGTGCATTTGTACATTTTTTTAAATGCTAAGTTACTTTACGCCATTCGTGGCGTGCGCGCCCAGTTAACGCAGTTCGTTCCGTGCGCGCACAGTGCGCTTCGCGCACCGTGCGTGCACAGTGAGCACGCGGTGCGCTTCGCGCACCGCGCGCCCACTTTACGCAGTTAGTGCCGTGCACGCACGGTGGTCACGCGGTGCGCTGCGCACACCGCGTGCCAACGTTATGCAGGATGGGCCATGTACGCACGATGCGCTTCACGCACCGTGCGCACATGGGGGACATATTATGCGCATCGTTGTGAAATGTATTCTTTATTATTTTCATATGTGTGATATGCCATGCACAAATGGTGCCCTTTGGACACCATTTGCACACGGGGTGGGGAGAGTGGGGATAATTTGTTTATTTTTTTTAATTTTTACCGTACGCGTAATCGGCGATTTTTCTGGGGGTTGTTTGGGGACCCGTATATCACTGCTGGGTGGTTATGATCTCAATATACTGCCCCTTTAGACATTTTTTGGCTTCATTTATGCTGCCCCACTCAGAGTGCGAGAGAGAAAATGGCGGCCGCCGCTTCCTGGTTTCGGCCGATTCGAATGTTTACTAAGATCTAAGAGCCAATCAGAATCGCGCTCGCGCACGTCACTGTACGCGTACGGTAAGCGCACCGTAAGCGCACCGTAAGCTGGCTCAGATATATATATTGATTTAAAGGCTATTTTCTCAGAATCTAGTGAACAGATTTACACCAAACCTACAAAAGGCACTTCCTTGCCTATGGTCCTATGGAAAAATGCATGGGAAAAACGCGTTTAGGGACCCCCCTTTTATCTCAGCCCCCGCTTGACGAATCCCCCCGAGTCTTTCAGGGTAGGAGCGGAGCTCAACGCCCCACCTATTTTGAAAATTTCGCGAGGATTCATCGACCGGCGCCAAAGTTATTCAAAATAGAATGTTGCGGATTTCCTATGGTAAGAGGGTCCTAACTATAACTATCTACTGGCGACCGCCAGTAGATAATAGATTAGGATAGTTATAGTTACATTCTTTACTCCACATGTTATTATACATATGAAGGTATGTAGATGAGAACAGTTAATCTATGCTTGTTTATGTATAAGTATCTTCATAATATTATGTAATCCATATTCAAGATATTACATTTTGGCTGACAGTATTTTGTCACTCAATATGTTGTCTGTGTGCTCACTATTGTGGTTGTAGCTGACGTGACCACTACAGCAACAACAAGCAAATTCATTAGTCAATCAGTAATATTTTTATTAACCAAAAGTAGCTCTATTATAAAAAGTTTAGATATTCCTGATTTAGACAATGTTTTCAATCTTAGCATCACTGTGATTTTCATCTAAATCCAGCAAGCACAGCCCTTACCATGGGGACTGCAAGAATCCTGTCACCTAGTTCATACTATCTAAAAAAAATTTATCTGGATTAGTGGATATACAGGGCACAATAACTCATGGGCAACACATTTTGTTCATTTGACTAATAAATGCTTAGAGGGACAATCAAGGAGACATGTTCACTGTATGAAATGGCCCAAAATGTAAAACAAAGGTATACTGCGAATAATGCATATTTTTGAAGAAAGAAACATCCTTTAATTGTGAGAAGGTAAATGTTTTTGAAACTTAGTATACATATTTCCCGAGTAGCATTCAGTCTAGGCTCACTTTCAGGAATTGTTTAGCTGGTATCTTTGAATGAGCATGATATCAAGATTATTTTTCTCATAGAAAGTGTCCAAAATGAAAATAACTCATTTTGAAGAGACATAACATTTCTGTTTGATACCTTTACAAACAAAGAAAATGTACCAGTGCGGACTGCAAAACAGCAGGATGTGACTCCACACCACATTGTGTCCTCAAAGCTCTGGGTAAAATACATACCATTATCTCAGTGTTATCACTGTAGATAAGAGTCTTCATCCTTGACATAGGAAAAGCAATACTTTTTTTTAAATTCTTCTTATTCTCCCTCACAGTAAACAGAGATTTAATAAAGATAGATGACTTCTCTCTTAAAGTTTGAAGCAGTGTATGAACCCTGCAGTTTTGACTGAGTGTTAAATGATCATTATGAGTGGGAGTAGATATAATTCTTTCATATATTACCCATCAATATTGGGTTGAAAGAGAGAGGATAATACACGCTGTTTTGTGTAGTTTAAAATCTTGACAATTTATAAAGGTCAGGTAAATAATTAGAAGTTTCCTAAATATGTGTCTCTCTTACACAATAACTCTTCTTCTTTGTTTTCTGTGTTTCAATAGTATGCTTCATAAAGTACAATATGTAACCTCACAGCCACTTTGGAGGACTTAAACATTAACTTTTAAATATTCATTACAAATCTTAAGTTTTACAAACCTGCACATGTTATGGACTCTCAGTTATTTACTTTTTATCATCTCCTGATGAAAGTCTCGGTCAATTAAGACCAATTTCTAATCTCAGCTTTTTGGAAATTCGGTTTCAAGGTGCTTCATTAGAGGTGATATATATGTGCATAGATTTTTATACAGTGTTAGTATAAGTATTTATTCTATGGTTATAAAATGTTGTAATAAATAATTGGAGTTGAATTGTTAAGGTAGCTATATTCAGGTGGAGTATATTAATAATGAAGTCATGGTTTTTAATTTTACAGGCTTTAAATTGTAATTACATATGATGTAGAAATATCCACACAATTTTCCACAAAGAAGCTAACTGTAGACTGCAGTCATAGTTTTTCTCACAAAGCATTTGAATGAGTGCAGGACAAATATTAATATTTATGCAGCTCAAACTCACACATATAACTATGTCTGACAAGGGGAGTATGGACACTGAACTTAGCAATGGACTCCACCAGTGTGAACAAGAAGGTTTTGACATGTAAAAAAAAACAGCTCTTGGGCCTTCTTGTTTTTGGCTGTTTGCACATAGTACGTTTGCCTTAAGGAGTCTCTCTCACTGTATTCTTTTGTTCAAATAGAGATGAGTTGTAGCCACCAATGATCACCTTTCAAAAAAGTTCTGCTGTTGCACACATGTTTTAAGAGCCTCCGGCTAGTTACATCCAAAAACAGGTGGACAAGCATGTGGACAGGTATGCAGGCTAAGCAAAGAATACTGCTGTCTGACTCTGCTTGGTGCTTACTCTTCATCATGCCACTGCATATGTAAATTGATATCAGTGACCCCAAAAAGGATGGGCTTGTGATAAGGTTGTGCTGGTGTTCCAGCTAGTGCCAGTTAGTTATCAACATTGGAGCTATCACTTAAGTGGCATGAATTGTTTCCTGCAACTGATATAACCACAGACAATTGTATGCACACACAATTGTAGCAACTTCAGCACAAACTTTGAATCTGGGAGCATCAGCATAGTAGAAAATATAGATAAGAACTAATAGGTGCCTTCTATTGCTACTAAGATGTCTGGTGTTTATTTATAAGAAATTAGGTTATTAGTTAAGGGGGAGTGACTACATACCTTAAATAATAAGTACAATCCTTGTCAGGGCGAACCACTAAATTCACTGAATTAACCTGAGCTCAACTCTCTGGTGGCCATGGCAGAGGAGACAGGCTTAACTTAGAGGCAAAGTGTTAAAGTATCTCTGCAGTAACAATACAGTAAAAGAGTTAAACCACAACTCAATAGAAATCCCAAATAAGTAAAGGGAAGATAAGAATTTTAAGAGTTTTATAAAAATAGAACCAAAAAGCGTTAAGTTCCAAGCGCAGTCAACTGGTTGCAGTAGAGTCGGATGTAGGTGCAGTACAGAACACCCATAGTTCGGGTCTCGTCGATAGTCTCGTGAGAAAAAGGTTTAAAACCACACTTGACATTTCCAATGGCTTCTACAGCCATAACCTGTCCTCTCTTAGTAGAGAGTGGACGGCGTTCATCTCTGGTGGCAAACAAAAACAATTCAAAAGATTGCCAATGGGCTATAAAAACAGCCCGGGAGTCTTTGCCGCTCACGTGGTCTCCCTCTTAGAGGGTGTGGACCCAGATGCGTACTCGTACGTGGATGACATTTATCTCACGGATGACGAGTTGGACCCGCATCTTCGGCGCGTTGATCGGATTATTGTTTTGTTTGCAGACTTCGGTTACAAATTCAATTTTGCGAAGTCGCACATAGCAGAGTATACAGTATTGTTCTTGGGGTACAAACTCAACAATGAAGGTCGAGGATTGGCTCCGCACTTTCTAGAAAAGTGTGCATGCCTCCGTGCTCCTACTTCACTGAAGAAATTGCAATCCCTGCTGGGTTTTCTGAATTTTGGTCGAACTTACAGCCCGGATTATGCCCAGCGTATCAAGCCGCTTTATGCCTTGGTACAACCTACTTTTTCCAAATCCTGTTGGCTGCCTGAGCATTCGGCTATATTGCAGTTATTGCAAGCTGATCTTCTTGCTTCTAAGTACTTACTGACACGTGATAACCACACTAACCTGGTCATAAGAATAGTGCCCGGCGCAGTTGGTTTCACATACTTAACGTTCAATGAGGGCGACACCGTCCCCATTGCTTACAAATCTCACTTGTACACTTCAGCTGAACTGCGTTTTTCCGCTGTTGAGAAAGTTCTGACAGCAGTACATATGGTGATTCTGAAAGAACGAGCGCTGTCACAAGGGAAACGCATGTTGGTGGTTACACCCTATCCCGCCCTAGAGGCGGTGACGAAAGGAAGTGTACCGAATTCTAAAGCTTTGCATCCGAGGTGGATACAATGGGCCACTTCCTTGACCTCGCAGGACGTCACTTTTATATTTGACGCGGCACTTCAGACTCAGGAGTTTTTGCAGTATGAATTCGTTCATCCAGCTCCTCTGTCCTTGCGCCCGCTCGAGGATTACCATTGTGTCATATACACTGACGGGTCTGCGCAACCCGCAACTGGATCAAAGCACGCCTATTCAGTGGCTTGCGCAATTGTAGTTGGTACTTTCGTGAATGGTGAATTCATGTCCGATGTAGTGCACATGCAGTCATTGGGTGATTGTACCGCTCAGTTGGCGGAGCTTCGTGCTTTGGTGCTCGCACTGGAGTTTGCTGATCCCCGAGTCACCACACTTATAGTGAGCGACTCCTATTGTTTTCAATCTTACAACGACAATCTGCATTTCTGGTCTCAGAATGACTACCATGATTCCAAAGGTAGCACGATTAAGCATAAATTGCTTTGGGTTCGAGTGGCAGATCTTAAAGAACGTCTGCCCCTTGTGAATGTAATTCACACTCTTGGTCACCAACGCGTTGGTGTCCATGCTGTCGGTAACAGCTTGGCTGACGAGGCAGCTAAAACAGCAGTGGCAACATACTTAGTAGCAGTAGTTACAAGATCCAAAAGTAAGATCGATGATGACATCTTGGCAGCTATTGCTGCTACAGAGCAGGACACGAAAACCACCGAAGTGTTTCCCTGCTCGTTACCATTATCGCTTAAGTCCTGATAAAGTCCCATTAGTGAGGATTAATGACGTTGATGACAGATTGAGTCCCAACGTGGACTGCAGACCTTCTTTGATATTAGCAGCCCACGAGGGCATGGCGTCCGCGCATGCCGGCGTTGCGGCTACTGTATCTTTGTTACAACAACGTTACTGGTGGTGTGGTTTGTACAAACAGGCCAGGGCTTATGTTCTTAATTGTGACATTTGCCAGCAGATTAAACCTTCTTCTGCGGCGCGCCCACCACAAACTCAGTTGTACATATCTAGTAAACTATTGGGTTGTGTTTATTTAGATCACTGTGGTCCTTTTACCTCTGATACTGCTTTCAAATACATCTTGGTTGCACTGGATTCGTGCACACGTTTTCTGTGGGTATGGCCACAAAGGAGTGCTGATTCTCGCACTGTCATTAAGGATTTGCGTGTCTTTGTTGGAAGTTTTGCGTGTGGTACCTTTCATTCTGATCAGGGCCCTGCGTTCACCTCTAAGGCGTACAAAGAGGCCATGAGAAATTTGGGATCCAAGTCAAATTTTCGTCTCCATACCGGCCTGAGGGCAATAGTGTTGTGGAGCGAATGAACCGTGACTTAAAGCATCTTTGACAGCCAGAGTTTTGGGTACTGGTCGGAACTGGCTTGCCCACTTGTATGACGTGCAACGTGCACTTAATAATCTCCCTAGAAGGTCTCTGGGTGGGCGGACCCCATACATGATGCTCTTTGGTGTTCGAATGTTTGTTCCAGACCTTGATGGTCTAGACATGGCGGCGTCAGCCGCACCCTTTGACGTAGATGAACACTGTGCTGTATTGCAGAGTCTACAAGAAGCCAGAAACAGTCAAGCGAAGGAACACGTACCCTCCTCATCTGAAGCTGAGGTTCAGATTCCGGTAGTCGGCTGGCTACCCCGAATTGGTGATCTGGTCCGTGAGAAGGTGGAGAACAAGAAGGAGTTCGGCCCCTCTTATCGTGCACCGGTTCCAGTGCTTGGAGTGCAGGGTACAAGAACAGTCATTTTACCTCCACTTCCTGGTCGAAAGGATAACAGGTACATTTTGATTGACAATGTCAAACTACAACGAGTGGCCGATTCTTCTTAGTATGACTCCGGCAGTTTCATGCCCTTCGATGCTGAGAAATTCTGTTGTGGCCCGAGCTTCTGACATAGTGCCTGATGTTGCCGTCGAGATGCATGCCGTTACTGGTCCCTTGTTGCCACAAACACCTAGTGGCGTGCTTGAAGAAGTTGAGTATGCTTATCCTGCGGATGTTACCTTGCCTGTTTTACAATCCACCACAGTTGCCCTCTCACAAGACTCTTTTGATTCTCGTTCAGTGGCTTCCAGTGCCCCGCCCAAGGTTTCGATTTTTGTGGCTTGGTTCAAGAGACATTTTTTGATACCGCCTTGGACTTACATTTGGCTGGTGCTCATATGTATTTTTTTGTTTATGTCCATTGGCTTTGTGGTAGTGTTTTTTTGACTTATCAATGGACACTACTTGAATGAACGTTCTACAATTCGACTAATTATTGGAACTTTGGCCCCCCACTCCTGATCACACATAATGAAGAGGGACCAGACTTTTGTGAACATTACTGCCTGGCCTGTACGTGATGGGATCGCTTGGGATGCTGTTAAATTTCAAATTCATGGCCCCACTGAAGTGATTAATGTGCCAAATGTATTTCGTGTTTCTATGGGTGATGTCGTTAAACAGAACATTCACTCAGATGATTGGGATGTTCAAGCCATAGAAGCACTGTTTTCTGATTTGAAATATTATGCTGCGTTTGATGCTGAGGATTTGTATTTAGATACTGCTAATTATGATGAACAATTTTGTTATCAACATTATGGCACACATTTCCTGCACAAGGTAAATACGTTTAGGAATTTTGTGAATTTTACACAATGGGAACACTGCCCCGCCCCTAGGATGGGCAGTTCTACCACGCTAGTGGAGAAGTTCACTTATTTTTCTGATTTTAGTGTAGCCCATCCAGCGTCCTTTTATCTTAAGGTTGCGCCTGAGGCTGCTTCTAAAGTTAGACTGACACACACCAAATTATTGTATTCCAAGTCCTTTATGGATGAGTTGGCAATTGGCGGGTATGATCTGTGGAAAGCTACAGTCGATCTTAAATCGGTTTGGGGTTCCAAACGATGGCAAGTACAGGGAGCAGAGGCTTTGCATCGTGCCTGTCTCATCCCGAATCATATGTTATTTTTAAATTCCTCCATTTTTCAGACGACCTGTTTTGGATTGGCTACCACAAAAAAATTAAATTCTCCCTCCGTGCCGGATATGGGTGCTTATCCAAATTGGGGTAATCATACGGGTCTATCCCTTGATATGTTACAGACACAGGTTTCCAACACTTCCTTCAATATTTCTACATTGAATCCGAAGGGGTGGTTGGTGTGGCAAACGAGTTCGGACTCCTGTCAACATAGGTTTCTGGATTTGAAGCAGGGGTATACACAGGTTCGTGTGGACCCCCGTTTTGAATCCTCTCACACTGTAACTACCTACTCAGTAGGGAAGTTATGCCAGTCTTGGCTGCAACATTCCACTTTATCGTCTGTTAAGCTCCATTTAGCGCAATTAAATGACAAAATAGATTTGAATGATTTTGTTAAGGGTCCTGCTGTTGGCAGACCCAAGCGATGGGTGTATGCTGTTTATAACGAAGTTTGGAAGTTGTCACAAATTGAGGCTGCTTCCAGATTGCGTGCTATTGATCAGGCCAATATGGAAAAAGTACTGGCTGTTATAGATAATAGCATTAACACCCTGTCTTCCAGAATCCATACTTTAGAGAACATTGTTTCATCAGTAGTAGACATTGTGCAGGATGATTTATCTGTATTGAATCATGGTCAGAACCAATTGCGCTCTATTATGCAGTTTGCATGGACATTGCAAACACTGAAGGCAGGGAAAGTCCCTTGGGATTACATGAATACTTCATCTTTATTCCTTCCCTTTAATTTGACTGAGAAACAGCAATTCATGTCCATGAAGGATGCTACATATTCATTGCTGCACATTGAAAAGTTAGAACCTTTGCCTTTTTCTGTTGCCGAACTGAATTCGGCCGTGTGGCTTGTACATGGGTTGATCACTCTACCGTTTCCCTTGTTCAAGTTTAGTTCATGCATGAAACATTATGCCTTGGGCAGGTACGAACAGTTGGGTACTGCCTTCTTACATGAGGTCTGGTCGCTCCCTTTCACATACAGATGTGTGAGGGACGGCAAGAAGGTTTACTTGAAAGGTGAAGAGTGCACTTCTGCACCGGATCACTCTGTTGTGTGTAGGCACATTCAATTGCATGGTGCATGTAATGTACATGCCCCTAATTTAGCTTGCGTCCTGAAAGGGATCCCTGTCCCTGTTATAACCCCGTATTTTACGCTGCTTGCTATTGGTAGTTATTTGCTGTTAAATAATGAAGCTTGCTGTGGGATGCTAGTGGGAATTCCCTACATCGTGACTGTATCACAGAGGGAGGTTTGCTGTAATAACGTCCTTTTCCCACCCCTGCATGGCCGGCTGGATGTCTCCATATGGCCTTCAATTCCATCCTTGAAAGCAGAGTTCAATAAGATGAGCAGAATAAGGGCTCTATTGTCTCAGAAAGAGGTCGCTTTGACTTCATCCCGGGAAACATTTGTCTTCACGTAGCAAACATGCGCACTGAGGTGCAAGCGCTTTTGAATACTGATCTTCCCCTTCATTTTGGGACCTTGATACAGACTATCTTTAATGCCTCTTCTACAAGTGGCATAGCTCATTTTTTTTAAATCGTGGGCTCCGGCCTCGTGACCTCTTTTCAAACTATTTTTGGAGTGATCCCGGCCTTTTTTCATTCTATTTTTTCCAGTGTCTTCGGAGGTCTCCCTTTACTTCTCGCCCTCGTAGCTGGAATACTATTGTTGATCTGTGCCTTGCACTATGGCTGCACAACTTGCGTGGCACAACAACATGTCCCGGCTGCACCATCTTCGAAACCAGATGATTGAATTCTATGGCACTTTACCGCTGGCGACCCTGAGCGTAGCCTATGGATTGTCCTTCTGGTTTGCCTACTTTACTTGTGTGCAGCCTGTCTTTCATTGCCTAGATTGTCCGTTCCAATGGGCTCTGGATTTGTGTCTGTCAAACCCGGTGTCTCCTGATCCGGATTATGATCGGCTTATGAGCCCCCTAGTGGCCCACGAGTCGGACTGTTCTGGTGTCGGGATTATGGCCTGTGCTGCAGCGCATGGAGTTCTTGGTAATTGGGACATCGGAAATGCAGGGATTGACTTCTTGACGAACAGTTATCTTGAGGTACACCCCGGTTGTCCTCGCCAGGTGCTGGAGGCTGGAGGCTCCGGTGGTTGAAGAACACGTCTGTTCTTTCCCCGTCCTGAACTGGATGGCCGATACTTTTGCGGAACGTTCCAATGATTTCCTCGAAGCGGTAGCAACGTATTGTGCATACACTTTGATGGATTGACTTTTGTACTTTCGTTCGGTCCTCAGTCCTTAATTGGTTTTTTGGTTTTTTTGTGTGATTTTTTCACCTCCATTTTACGTTTTAACTTTTTCCATTGATTTTTTTCTTTCGTACTTTTTCACTTCCCTTATGCGGACTTCTAGTTCATGCCCTTGGTTCCGTTCTATCGAACTTGAACTCTGCGTTCTTGCTAGTGCACCCCTAGTGGTTACTGTCCGATCATGGGGGGGTGTAGTGATGATCGTTATCTACCTATGTACAACCTAAGTTAGCATAACCGCGTTTAATGTTAGAAAGCCATCTTGCCGCTTTTGCTGCTTTTGCACACGACACTGTAGTCACATGTTATTAGAATTGAGAAATGCTTACTCGAATTTGCTTCACATGAGAACTGTCTGTTGTTAACATCTTGAACAGTGAATAGCGACCTTGGTCTGTACATAGTGTAACAGAAACAGTCTGGATCGCTAGACGGTGCATGTTGTTGAGTTCAGGTTGATCGGCCCACTAGTTTAGCCATAACACGCAAGCAGCTGCAAATACCTGAAAGTCGAATGCTTTTAATATTACAGTGCTACATGTTTTCAACACATTCTGAAGAAGAGCGTTCCTAGCATAGCTGATCCTGTGATGTGAACTCTCTGAGCTGATCTATACGGTATGGGGTTCCCCATTCAAGCCTAGAGACCTCTTATTAGTCTAATAATATTATTAGTGTGTTAGAGAAAGGAAGGTGGCCTAGAGCCACTGTCATTTTAGTATGATTGCTCCTTTCATTTTCTATGGTATTGTAACTATGCTGATGGTTTTGATTTTAATCGTTTGTCTGCTAATGTTAGCCAAACTGCTGCATATTAGGACACGAGGTTTATAAAATAAACTCTTTAAACTTTTCCCGTGTCTCTGTTTATTCTGTTTTGGACTGGTACGAGAATAATTACGAAAAGGTGTTTCTGATTCCCACCATTCCTGAGAAATATACTAAGTCGCTTGTTCTGGGTTGTCTATACATTGGGACCGCCGAACTAAATCTCGGATAACGAATGGGACACTGATGCTGGCCGGATAGGGGTTCTGGGTTCTGAGGTGAGATTTTGGTACACCGCAATTCACTGAGGGCCTGGGTTCCAGCGCATAGTTCTGCGCATAAGCAGAATCCCTGCAACAATGCCTAGGGCACTTAAAGCCAAACTTGGGGCGCTCTCCTTCTCCTTTCTGGCTTTTAAAACTTGGAACTCTCACCCCTATGATCTAAAAGCAGCACTTTCAGAGAAACTCTTCAGATACAAACTGAAAACCTGGCTTATCCGCTCTTCCTGATTTCTACCCTGATGTCTTCCTGTCTGATTCATCTTAATCTTTTTCTTCCTTTCTGGTGGTCTTAGAGCAAGGACACACCACCTAGTGTTACCAGGCGCTTTATAATATGCAAACATGTTTATCTAACTTTCAGAACATTTTGGTTGAAGAGTCTTTTGACACTTCTTTCTATTCACCTGGCTAATCAGACAAGGCAGACTAATGTATGAGAAACATGTTCAAAACAATGGGACACGAAAAGAAGGTGGGCTAGAATCATGACCATTAAGCATTAATCCAATGTAGATTCTGTTAGTCTTACTGTGGCCCATGTTCTGTATGAAAAGAAAGTTATTCTCAAAAACTCAGCGATGACAAATAAACAGAAAATCATGTGCTAAACTAAACCGGTAAAGACAAATCATTTGTCAAAATGAAATGCTCCTCCACTGATAAGGAACAGTTGCCCATTTATTTGATTTATGTTTGGCCAGAGATCTGCTTTGCCATCAATTTCTGTACTGAAGCGATCCAATCTGCAAATTCGATGACACAACTCTCACATCTAATGGTAGCTAGATAATGATTGGACTTTAATGAGTGTACATGAGAAAACTGTGTTATAAAATACACCCCCAAAAGCTCAATATGAAGAGTAAGCAGATTGTGAGAAAGAGCAAAGGGGCGGACAAAAGAATGGTGAAGGAAAACGAAGGAAGGAAACTGTCAATTGGCATATGCATAAGAACATTGCTACGGTATCTTGCTCTTGCCTATGTCATTGGGGCTCTATGTTCTAGATTTTGTGATCTAGTGAGTCTGAGTGACCTGGGGAGAGGAGCACTGCTGGTTGGGACTGGGTCCTTACTTGAGAATAAAGCTCTTTTATTTTTCATCTCTTCTTCTTCGGGTCTCTTATTTGGAGATTTTGGCGACGACGAATGAACCTTACGCTTTTGGGAACTTCAACTCCTATACTGATTTAGTCATAGGACATTGTCCCATTTGTGTCTTCAGAGGAAAGGTACTGTTTTATTTTATCTCTTATTCAGCTCTACTTCCCAAAAATACGCTTCCTTTATTTCGGAGGGTCAGTTTTGCTGAGTGTAAAATGCTGTGCAAAAGACCACACATCTGCTTGTAAATTTTGCTTCATAATGGATTGAATTGTATTATTCCTCTTTTTTTCTTTCTCGATTTAGCTGACCTTCAGCTGAGTCATTTGCCTGGTGTGTACCCAAGAGTTATGACTGCATTAGGGTTACTGCAGTGAGCCTGCTGTATGATCAACCATTACTTGCTCATGTGCATTGCTGATCTCCACGTGTGCACCTGCTGCCCTATCTTCAACTAGCCTTCACCGCTATCCTTGCTGTATTACATAAGCATTAGGGCTGGTTCAGCATTCCATGCTTTACCATGAGCCATACTTCAATTTCACAGCGCTGCTCTAAATTTATTACGTGCCTTGTCTTGCTTGAGCTTCAATGTTCACAGGAGTCACTTAAAGAATCGGAGGCTCTACAGTCTGTATGTACAGGCACAGGCTCTGTTACTAACAGCTAAACAATCAATGCCTACATCCTAGGGTACTGTGACAGCCAAATTATATTCTACAAGAAATTTTGTTTGAGGTTTTTTTTCCAGCTGTTGTTCCAAAGTGGATTTTTGGAAGACTCAAGTATTATATCTGATACTGGTGTTTGAAGTTTTTTTGTTGTGTGTTTGTTGTTATTTATTGTGTTTTGTGAACCACAATATTTATTGTGTAATTATTGACTGTTGCATTATCATGCAGAATATCTCTCCTCCTCTGTTTTTCTTACCAATGCCTGGTGAACCTTCACAAAAATAGTCCAAATGGAATAAAGTGATTAATAATTATTTAAATGTATATGGTATAACCTTGTCTGCAGAAGCAAAATGCTTCCTAACTTCTGCATTTTCTTTAATCTAAGGGGCAGGAGGTTTTCGAACATCTCCCTGACTTGTCTGATGAGGAAGTGATGCAGCATCCAGCATAAATGAATATGAAATATGTGTGAAAAAAGGCATTATCTGCCTAAAGTGTCTATAATTTTTGAAAGGTGTCATGTTATTATGCGTACACAACAGTCTGATGAATCAGGAGAGGACTATGTAGTTGCTTTGAGGCAGTTAGACTCAACATACAAATTTAGTAGCAATACTGAAGAATGGATAAGAGATCAGTTCATGCTGCGGTGTTGAATGACAACGTGAGAGTCAATTTGTTGTTAAAGGGAGATCCTAAACTCAGTGAGGTGTTACTCGTAGCAAAACAAATTAAACATTCTCAGGCATGTTTTGTAGAATTACGCCAGAACTCTTCTAAGAAATCTGATTTGCAGACTGTTAATGCTGTTAATTCTAAGCCTGTCTAATGAGCGGAAAACAAATACACGCAAAGGTGTGAAGAGGCATGCATTAGATGTGGTAATGTGGGGAATTGGGTCAATAGTAAGAATTGTCCTGCTATCAAATGTGAGTGCAATGTGACAATGTGTGTGTGGGGGAATAGGGGCCTTATGCTTAGTGTTGTTAGAGTAGTGAAACCCATAAAACTGTGGATAAGAACAAAGAGAAGATCAATGGAGTAAATGTGGTGAGTGAATCCCTTATGTTGAAAATTTCAGATTCTGTCATTAGAGTGAGTGATGGAGTTGGACATCCCACTGACAACATTTTGGGGAATTACATTGCTGTAGAAATGATGATGGACTCTGGTGCACGTTTGACTTTAATATCAACTGTCATGTTTGATAAATGCTTTAAGGGTAAAGTTAAGTTGGTAGAACAGGACGTCAAGCCTTTTCTCATGGTGGTAAGTCTATTAAGTTGATGGGTTATTTTGAAGTGCATTTCAGCATTAAAGGGAATGAAACAGAAGGAAAGATTATGTTCCTGTTGTGGGGATACTATACTAAGTTGGCCCCATCAGAAGTTGCATGGTATAACCCTTTATCTCAATGGTAATCCACAGGTCCAAGTCAAAGTTAACTGTGTCAACAAGTTTCCTAAGGATCTTGTGATAGAGTTTACCTCCATTTTTTCAATGGATATAGCATGTTTAAAAATTACTTGCATAATATAAAAACTCAAAGCAAATGCTATTCACTTTTTATGCAAGGAGAGGAATATTCCCTATAGTGGGAAGGGAGCTTTTAAATAGGAATTGGATAGATTGTGTGGTGAAGGTATGATTAAACAGACAGTGGGAAGAAATTAAATGGTTGGATCCCATTGTGGTAGCTCAGAAGCACAATAATGAGATTTGGTTGTGTATTGCCTTAAGAAAAGTTGATAATAGTGTGGCTGAAGACAAATTCCCTCTACCCAGTATAACAGAAATAATGGGAACTCTTTTTGGTGCAAGGAGGTTCACTACTTTGTTTCTCACCTCATTGTATCATCAGGTAAGGCTCACAGATCATTCTAAAGAATTTACTTTATGTATCATTCCTTTTGGCACTTATAGATTCAATTTCATGCCTCGATATTTCAGAGGCTGATGACGAGAATGTTTGACAACATGGAGAGGGGCCTTTTTTTCCAGAACAATATTTTGATATTTTGATATGACAAAGACCAACATTTGGGTAGATTCAAGAAAGTACTTGAGATCCTCAGTGAGTATGGTGTCACACTCAAGGCTAAGAAGTGTAAAATTCACACATGAGAAAATTGAGTATTTGGAACATGTCATTTCGGTCAATGGTGTTAAGCCTAAGGATGATCTTGTGACTGCAATACAAAATTTATAGAGGCCAAAAAGAAAGGAAGGTGTATAAACACCTATAGAGATGGCAGAATGTTATTCTCGTTTTGTGCAGAACTTTGTAAGCAGGATTATTGAAAAGGGTGTGGATTTTGATTAGAGTGAACAATGTGAGAAGGATTTTTGGGATGTTAAAGTGAGTTTGACGGGAGCTCAGAAATGAGTAGTTTGTCCCAGGTATGTTGTGCCTGGTCTCTACTGATGCCAGTGCAATGAGTGGTTCAGGTAAAGGAGGTACAGGGTGATTGTGAAGTCATCATAGCTTTGGCCTCCAGGGCACAGAGAGGATTAGAGTCAAGATATTCCACTATTGAAAAAAAGTCTTTGGCAGTGTATTGGTCTATTGTTTTTTTTTTTTATTGGGGCAATGGTTTAATGTGTACGCTGATCACAAACATTTGCATGAAATTTTTTAAAGGAAAGTAAATGCATTTACAAGTAGGTTGTCTCATTTAGTACTTCCAGTTTAATTTCCAGGTTAATGTGGAGTATGTGACAGAAGTTTAAAATAATGCAGGAGACCTAGATTGGCGATGTCAGATTGTAGTAAAGCCAAGGTTGAGGATTGGTGGGTGGAGGAGGACTCTATTCACAATAGTGTACCCTGACCCCGAAATGGTTAAAAAAAGACCTTTTTCAACTCCTTAGTAGGTGTATACCGCCGAAGCGTGAAGGAAATAATTATTTTTGTTATTTAACCCTCACACATCCTATAGGTGTCATGCTTCATCATCGGGTTCACCCCAACTCCTAAAGGTCAGGGTGGGCTCAACCGTATCTCAGGGAGCACTTAGCAGATTTAGGCCAGGGGGACTTAAAGATAAAACTCCTACTACACCACCAGGTATCCCTTTATTAGTGGTGATGTAGTGGATGTTAAAAAGTATAAAAGAGGGAATGTGTAAAAGGTTATGGTCTTAAGACCCTAACAGATAACCAACATGTTTCAGCCCATAGGAGGATGGCCAAAAAGGGCCCTGGGCTTTCGTCAGGACAAAATGAGGCTCCCTCCATGGTAAACATCAAAATTATTGTTGGATGACCTATACATTATTATTTGAAGGTGCAGAAAGCTGCGACCATTCGTGAACAAAATTATGACAGTGAAAAATAATAATCACATTTGGGAGAATGCTTATCTCCCTTCTTCCAGAAATGAAAAAAAACCAAACAACATTTGGCAAGACAAGTCTCCTATACATTTGCTGGCACAACTCCTCTGAATACATTGAAACACCAGCTTTGGCAAGAACTTTGATACAGATCAACTTTGCCGGCCAGAAAAAGGATTCCCTGGTGACCACCAGTTTATCAGACCTTTGGGAAATGCAATCCACCCATACAGTCTTCAAGCGAGTAGTCAAAAAGGCAATACAGAAACTCTCTCTTGTGGAAGACAAGGCCACATTTGCCCTAAGAAGCCATGTGTGGGTAACAATGAATGATTACAAATCCCTAGGTACACAGGCATATTTCAACCTGGGGTACTCTAGGAAGACAAAAGAAAGATTCTTAAAATATGGGTTAGGATTGCTGCTAGCAGTTCCGCACCTTCCCCCATGGCTGAGAGGGCAATTTGCCAACATGTGTCGGCTATGCAGCAATGGTAACGAGGGCATTTAATCTGCTCCTGTCCCAACTTAAAGGACGAAAGGGTATGCCTGCTCAAACAGCAATTTAATCTTCGAGGGAGCCGCACCCAGAGACAGGCTGTGATCGCATGCTTCCACTCCAAGGACTTTCTAAGAAGGTAAAAAGACTGGTGTGGTTTATTCTGTCAGGTTCACCAGACAGATATAAGAACAGCTTCTATTGTGAAAAGTAAAATTGCTTCAGAACATTTAGCATTTATCCTGACACCTAGTGAAACCAACCAATGGCATGCAGTCAATGAGAAACAACTCTTTATTTCGAAAAGTACAGGATTTTGTGGTCAGTTCTTATTTGAAGACACAACCAGCCCCTGACCTCGGGCCCAGCTGTTACTTCCACCCTAATAGGTCACTTCAAAAGTGGATGATGCAAAGCTTGTGACCTCACTCTGGAGAAAAAAAGTTCACGTAATCCAATCGTACATATACATTCAGGCATCATTAGATACTTTTGTCCAAGTAGGGAACCTCGCTTCTAGTCAGGGTAAGGGGGATACCCACTTTAGATAACCTCTGCTCACCCCCTTGGTAGCTTGGCACGAGCAGACAGGCTTATCCCAAAGCCAATGTATGTACTCAAAACACACAGTAATACAGTGATAACCCCACAAATGGACACCAAACCAGATTAGGAAAAAAAAGACTAAAACGACAAAAATCCAACATACAGGTAATTAAATTTGACTTTAGAACTGGAATTGCAAAAATAAAGCTTGTAGAAAACAAATAGTTCCACCTGGATCTATGACGACTTCATGACAGCAATAAATCTGGCGTCAGACATGGAGTCACATGGATCCCCAAACAAAAAGTACCTGTGGATAACGAAGTCTATGACAATGCACAGCATCATGGAGGTGAGGCATCAGTGCCAAGGTCAAGGCTGGCTCCCTGGCTGCCACGTGGGAGGTGAGGCATTGTGTCCACGGGGAGGCGAAGTGTTGAATCAAGGACATAGGAAATCGGTTGCGTCGGGGGTTATGTGTCAGTTCCGGTGATAATGCAAGGTAGGCGAGTGTGTGGAGTCACCCTTTGTGGTTATTGGCACCACCATAACTGGATAGAAGGGGCTGACGGTGATAAAGTCGGTGCGAGCACTGGTGTCGGGCACGGCCAATAACTGCACCCGTCGGCAGGCGTCGATGGGCATTGGAGCTGTGGTGCATGCTGTGTGGTTGCATCGTGCACTTCACTAGCTGTGCCCCTGGGCTCGGTGCAGGTCTCAGCATTGCAGCGGTGTCGCTGACAGTGTCATAGACAAGTTTTCTTGCTTCTTTCAAGGTGTTTCCAGCTACCAGCAGTAGGAACAACCTCCAGAGACCCAAAACTGGAATAGGTACCTCCTGACAGGTCAGAACTCTCAACAATAGAGTTCAGGGGAGTTGGAGGAGCTGGTGGTGAAGTATTTGTGTTCCTTAGACTTCAGAACAGGAGGCCAGCTCATACAAGCCCTTGGAGATTCTTCTTCAAGCAGGTTCACAGCAAAGTTCCAGTCTTTGTCCTTTCCTTTGCAGAAGCAGCACCTGCAGGCCATCCCCAACCAGCACACAGCAAATGGGGCAGTACTCCTCCTCACATCTCTCTAGCTCTTCTCCTTGGCAAAGGTTCCTCTTAAGTCCAGAAGTGATCCAAAGTTCTAGGTTTTAAAACTTTCGCTGCTAGGCCTCTCCCCTCTGATAAGCCTTTTTGGGGTAGTTGCGCTTAGGCCCCTGTAACCTTTTGACCACATAAGGTATCAACCCCAAATGTGCATCCTTTTCTTCCAACATCATGGGGATTTGAAAGGTATCCAGGGTTTGTTGATTCCCCTGGAGAGGACCCAGAAAGTAACCAAAATACAGATATTATTATTTTTTTTTAAATGGGAAAAAAGTGCTGCATAAGAAAGCGTATGTTTTTTTTCCCTGCAAATGGTACTAGGCCTACTCACACAAGTGAGATAACATTTTTATCGGGAGCATTGCGAAATGCTGGGTGGGTGGAAGTTCGTGGATCCACGCAAATTCCAGAACTTTCCATCACAGAGATGTGAGGAATTTTTTTCTTTTTTTTAACAAAGTTTGTAGTTTGCAAGGGATTCTGGGTAACAGAACTTGGTGAGAGCCACACAACCCACCAGAACCTGGATTTCCCTGGGTGTCTAGTTTTCAAAAATGTATAGGTTTGCTAGATTTTCTCAGGTGCCAGCTGAGCTAGGATCCCAAATCCACAGCCAAGAAAGGGTCAGTTTTCGCTGGAAAAATGTGATGTGTCCATGTTGCGTTTTGGGACATTTCCTGCCGCTGGCAGTAGGCCTACCTACACAAATGAGGTACCATTTTTATCAGGAGACTTGAGGGAATGCTGTGTTGGTGGCAGTTTGTTGCTCCCCTTGGATTCCAGAACTATCTATCACAGAAACATGAAGAAAATGTGTTTTTTTACTAAATTTGAAGTTTGCAAAGGGTTCTGGGTAACAGAACCAGGTGAGAGGCACACAAGTCACCCCATCCTGGATTCCCCTTGGTGTCTAGTTTTAAAAAATGAACAGGTTTGCCAGGGTTCCCTAGGTGCCGGCTGCGCTAGGGCCCAAATTCCACAGCTAGGCACATTGGCAAAAAAAGGACAGTGCCTAATGGGCTTTTTGCTGCCCTGGGGGCAGACAGATTGTGGCTAGTTTTTTCCAGGGGGTGCGGGCATTGGTATGCCTATTCTGGGCAGCCCCCACCCCTATGTCTAAAAAAGCCAGCATAATCCCTGGCTATTGTCCAATCTGCATCCTGGGGGGGAGTAAAAAGGCTGTGGCAATTTTTGGGGGGTGGTTGGGGGAATTGGCATAACCATTCTGGGCAGCCTCCATTCCGAACTTGCAAAAAAAGCCCTAGTACCTAGTGGGCTCTCTACCCCCCTGGGGGCAGGTAAGGGGCTGTTGCCCCATCTGTCTCCCGGGTGGACAGAAATACTGTGGCATTTTTTTGGGGGTGGGGACAATGGCATGTCCATTCTGGGCAACCCCCACACCTACGTATAAAAAGAAATCCTCAGTGGCTAGTGGGCTTTCTGCCTGCCCGGGGGCAGATCAGGGGCTATTGCCCAATCTGCCTCCTTGGGAGGGCAGAAAGTTTTTTGCCTTTTTTGGGATGGCAGGATTGGAGCATTGGAATGCCCATTCTTGGCAGCCTCGACCCCTGGCCTATAAAACAAATCCCTAGCATCTAGGGCGCTTTCTGCCCCCCTGGGGGTGGTAGATTGGGGGCTGCTGCCCCATCTGCTCCCCGGGGGGGTAGAAAGACTGGCTGTGGCTAAATTAAATGGGGGGGAGCAAAAGCCCATTTCCAAGGGGCCGCTTCCCCCTCTCTGGTGGCTAGTGGGTAGATCCCTGTTTGGGGATCACCCTCCTGGGGTGATCCACAAGCATGGATCCGCTAGGGAAGGGTACCATTGGAAAGGGGAGATTGTCCCCCATGTGTTTCAGTGCTTGGGGGGGTCTGAGATAGCCCCAAGAGCACAGAAACTGTTTCAATTTAGTTTTTGTTGTAATGACATCAGTGCCCCATGGGTGCGATCGACATTACAATGAAAATAAAAATATGTTAAGGCAAAAAAAAAAAGAACTACCCTCTGATGTCTCTGCTGTTTACAGCAGAGGGATTTTGTGCAAGTGTGCTCATTATGGAATGGTTACGTCATGAGCACACTTGCACTTGTGCTCATGACGGAAACATTCCATCATGAGCCTAGAAGGGGTTAAGGTCCTCTACTTATACTCCATTTTGTCTTTGTTCTCTTTGTGCAAGGGTCTCTGAACCCAGTCCAAACCAGTTCTGTCCTCACTGGTGCAGTATGACCACAGGGGGTAGAGACAGCATTGTGCAAGGGAGAAACACCCTATTCAGGTACAAGGAAAAATCCTCCCACTACTCTAAATGCAGCCAAGCGCCATTCAGCTCAGCTCTGAGTCATCAAGGAAAAGCCAGGCATGCTTCAACCCCACCAGTGTCTGTCTACAGTAAATGCACATCCCCAGCCCTGTCACTCCAAAACCAGACAGTCAATCCACAAACAGGCAAGGGCACACAGAATGGTTAAACAAGAGCATGCCCACTTTCTAAAACAATTTAAAAACCATCTTTACTAAAAGATGTGTTATTAAATTCTGAGCTCAGAGAGCCAAACTTTATTTCTCCATCTTGTCCCAATGGGAAGTTATACTTGTAAGATGTTACAAACTATCTCCCATTCTATTATATGGCCTTTCAATAGTGAAAAACAGAATTGGCAGTATTTCACTATCAGGACATGTTACACACACCAATACATGTTTTACCTTTTACATACACAGCACCCTGACCATGGGGGTACCTTGGGCCTACCATAGCGGTGCCTTACTTGTAGGTAAAAGGGAAGGTTAGGGCCTGGCAAGTTGTTGCACTTGCCAGGTCGACATGGCAGTTTAAAACTCGCAGAGACACTGCAGTGGCAGGTCTGAGATACCTTTTCAGCTACTCGTGTGGGCGGCACAATTAGTGCTGCAGGGCCACTAGTAGCATTTGATTTACAGGCCCAGGCACACTCAGTGCACTTTACTAGGGACTTATCAGTAAATCAAATATTCCAGTCAGGGAGAACCAATTGTAATAACAATTTACACAGGGAACACTTGCACTTTGACCCTGATCAGCAGTGGCAAAGTGCCCAAAGCATCTAAGCCAGCAAAAAAGAAATCCAGCACAACATCAAAAATACAGGAGGGAGAGGCAAGAAATCAGGGGAAACCATACCAAAGAAGCATATCTAACAATCAAACGAATTGTAATTCTAAAGTCATCTATGTAATCACATTCTCCTTCGATATGCTTTACGTAGGTCTGACCAGGCAGAAAGTCAGGGTCAGAATCCTTCAACATTGCTCTAAGATTTGCTGCATGACACTGGCACCCCTCGCTGAACACTGCAGTCATATGCTACACACTGCTGGCAGTCTAAGATGGTAGGCATTGGAAAAAGGGATCCATACCCCCAGAGGAGGGGACCTGGCATCCATTCTCAATATACGTGAGTGCAAATGGATACATTTGCTAGATCCCGTTAATAAGGGGCTGAATAATTCTGAAGAGATATTGAGACAGGTTTCACTACTCTGTACAGGTTAGACATCTAGGGCCTCATGTAGGTAGCGAAATACCGGTCGGTAACGGCCGATTTTCGGTAAATATGCCGTTACCGACCGGTATTCAGACAAGTGAGATGTAGGAGTCCAAAAACCACTTTTCGGTAAATATGAGGCGGTAAATACCGATTCATAGTTACCGAATTCTAAAATACCGATTCATATTTACCGAATACATAATTAACGAATCGGTAAATATGAAGTGGTAAATATGAAGTGGTAAAAATCTAAAATGACATGTAGGAGCAGTCGGTAATTAAGAAATCCAGGAAAATCGGTAAATAAGAGTCGGTAATTAACACGGATGGAAAGCAGGTGGTAACCATCAACAATGCACATAAGCAATCCCAAAATGCAACAGCGTGGACAACATGGCCGCCATGTACGTCATTGCAAGGCGCCTACGTCTACAGGCAGCAGGACTGAGGGTGTGGCGACGGGAGGAACAAATCTACAGACAGCGCATCACACTATTCCAGCTGACTGATGCAGAGATACATGAGAGGTACAGGCTACACCCCGAAACCATCATGGACCTGATAAGGGACCTGCACCCACTCCTGGACCAGCCAACAAGAAGGGCGCACGCCATACCACCACATGTGCAGGTGCTCTGCAGCCTACATCTACTGGCATCCGGCAGTTATCAGGTGGTGACAGCTGCGGTGGGTGGTGTATCCCAGAGTTGCCTGTCCCGTTTCTTCAGGAAGTTCCTGGATGCCATGATGCAGAGAATGCACCACTACATAAGCTTCCCAAACACACAGGCTGCACTGCAGAAAACAAAAACAGACTTTTATCACATGGCACAGTTCCCCCATGTCATCGGCTGTATTGATGGTACACACATCCCAATCTGTCCACCAGCTGATACAGAGCACATCTACAGGAAGTCCACCCACTCCATCAATGTGCAGGTGATCTGTGATGCAGGGAACATCATCACAGATATTGTTGCAAAGTTTCCTGGGAGCACCCACGACTCTTACATCTTCCAGAATAGTGGGATCTACACACGACTGAGTGCCGGCGAATTCGGAGAGGGATACCTGCTGGGTAAGTAACAGTGACGCCCCTTGAAACCTGCAAATCAGAGTGTAGAGAGGCATGTAACTGATGGTTCCCTTTTACTCATCCAGGCGACAGTGCATATGCATGCCGGTCATTCATCCTCACTCCCTACCTACACCCAGCAACCCAGAGTGAGAGACGATACAACGTGGCCCACAAATCTACACGCAATGTGGTGGAGCGCACGTTTGGACTACTGAAGAGCAGGTTCCGCTGCCTCCACAAGAGCGGAGGCGCACGCCAGTACAAACCCATCACCTGCTGCAAGATAATTGCCACTTGTGCAATGCTGCACAACCTTGCCACGAAAAAAGGTACAGATGTGGAACTAACATATTTTGAGGACAACGAGGATGAGTCAGGCCAGCCAGAGGGCAGCGCAGCTAGAGTGCCAACTGCAGTCGATGGGAGAGAGAGACGGGCAGAGATCACATGCAACTATTTCTGAGTAAGTAAGGGGACACAGCGAGTTGTGAGAAGTCATGACGTAGTTTAATGTGGCACCACGCCATGAACACATGAACAGGCCAATCTGGCAATATGCCATCTATACAATGAGTATGTCCAGGGTTACGTCACCCAATGGCAAGTGGATAAGCAGGGCCACATCAATGTTTGCGCATACGCGCTGCAGTGGTGGATTGCACGGCCTGTGCATCCTCACTAGAGCCAACCCCAAGCCGCCTGCTGCTCCTGCGTGCTTCGGGGACGGGGGGTGTGATGCTGCTGCTGGTGTCGATGCTCTCCGCAGCATCCCCTGCAGCAGTTGTCGATGCCTGACTACTCAATAGCACCCCTAGTGCACTTGTCACCTGCACCATCCCCCGAGACAGGTCGCTGCAGCACTGTGTTAGGCCCTCCTGCATCGTCACAGAGCGCCGGCAAAGTAGGGAAGTCGCAGTTGCCAGACGGTTGAGTGCCCTGCTGGTAGTGTCCCTTCGCTGGCGTTCCCGGCGCCGTGCTTCGATGTCAGCATCTAATTTGCTGCACAACTGCTGGATTGACTAGGACATGTCCCGAATGCCCGCAGCCATGCCGCCAATGTTTGTGTCCATGTTGACTAAGCTTGTCTTCATCACCCGCATGTGCCTCTGGACTGACATAACTGCCTTTGATTGCAGGCGCTGTTGCTTCAACATTTGGCCCTCGAGCCCCAAGAAGACACCATGGCCGTCAGTGGGTGCTGGTGGACTCTGGACACGCGACCTGCGGCGCCCTCTTGCTCCCGTCTGTGCTGCCTGTGAGGTGTGGGGCACAGTGGGATGGCTCCCTTCCTGGGGCCCGGTGCGGTCTTCTGGGCCCATGCTGTCGTCTGACGAGGTGTCTAAGGCTCGTAGCCTGGCTGCTGGACGCCTCCTCATTCTCACACCTGCAAGCGGAGATGTGGCCGGTGAATCGAACATGAGTGGCGATGCTGGCTCTGGTGGTGGTGATGCTGGCTCTCGGTGAGGTGATGCTGGCTCTGTGTGCGGCGAGGCTGGCTGCGTAGGTGGTGCGGCTGCAAGTGGGCCTGCTCCCTGGTCTGAACTCGTGCTGGCTAGAGGTGATTTTTGTGGCCGGTGTGCCGTCTCCCCTGCAGCATGCCCTGTACTGCATGATGTCACATCTGTGGACAGAAAAACAACATTGGCTCAGTGTCCCCGAAGGGCTGCATTGCAAGCGTCACAATAAATCATTTCACATTCCAATCTGTCCTCTGTCTCCTTGTGCCTCGAGTGCGTGACATGCCTTGTTGCCCTGTGACATTTACGTCATGGTTAGTGTTGCCCTGACTACATCTCCCGGAATGCATTGCCTGTCTGCACTGACACGTGTGGACTGCAGTGTGATTCTCGTTTCACAATGGGGGATGTGGGATAGGGGTAGGGGAGGCTACATTGCTGTGCTTTCGTCTTACCTTGGTGTGTTGCGGCTCTGGCAGAGCTGTCGGCGTCCCCAAGACCCACGACGCTCTCTTGCTCGAGTGTGGCCGCCACCAGCTCCTCCAGTTCGGTGAGGGCAGGTGCCCTGTTGGTTCCACCTCCGGTCTGGCTGGCCTCCTTCTGGATGTCGCCCATCTTCCTCTTGGTCACAATCCTCAGGTCATACCAGCGCTTTTTGAGGACCTCAATGTCCCTGTGGGTCACTCCCACAGCATTGACCTGCGCCTGGATGGCCAGCCATATGTTGCGCTTTTCGGCCTCAGGCACTTGCAGGGATTGCCTCCCAAACAGCTTCTGGTGCTGCTTCACCACCTCCTCCACCAGCACCTGGAGTTCCTTGGGGCTGAATTTGAGCTTCCTCCTCCTTTCCCCTCCGTCTTTCTGTGTTCTCTGGCTGGACATGCTGTTCGTTTCTCGCTCGCACATGCAACTGCTCCCTGCCTCTCCTCTGCACTCCAGGCCTCTCCAGGGTCGGCTAATTATGTACACCTGCCTGGGTGTGGCCACTTCGGCTAATTGTGTACACCTGCCTGGGTGTGGGCAGTTCCTGGTTGGGTGGGCTGTCGTTGCACAGGATTAGCTGTTTCGTCAAGTCATGTGATGTTATTTACCGAATCCGTACGTACCGATTCGGTATTTTCCGAATCGGTAGATACCACCTCGGTATTTTCCGATTCAGTAGATACCACCTCGGTATTTTCCGAATCGGTCATTATCACCTCGGTATTTACCGAATCGGTGAATTCCGATTCGTATTTACCGAATGTTACCGAATCGGTAACTGTTACCGAATTTTTACCTACATATAACTTACCGATTCTAATTTACCGATTCGGTACGGCTCGGTATTTAAGAACCGGTAAAATTTATTTACCTACATGAGGCCCCTAGTGTCAAATAATTAGGAGTGTAATGTTTTAGCATGTATTCATTCTGTAATGCGTGGATCGATATATATCTTGGCTCAGTGACTCATGGAATTTAAAGCAACAGTTGTGCTTTTCCATAAGGTTTGTCCTTCATAAATGTGTACTCTTTACAATGTCACTATGATTACCTAGTATGTCGTGTGTTAATCATCGAAATGCAGTTTGTTGTATATATTGGTCCAAAACAAAAAGCTGGTGCAAGCGCTTATCATCCTCAGGTTAGACTATGGTAACGCCCTTTACTTGGGCGCCCCAAATGTAGTCACCACAAAATTGCAGATTGTACAAAACATCGCCGCAAGACTGCTTATGGGAACACACAATCGCTGCTCAGCATAGTCGGCACTACACGCCCTCCACTGGCTACTGGTGCAGGAGAGAATTAATTGTAAGGCCCTTTGTGTTGCCCATAAGGCTCTAGGAGGGAATGGACCTCCTATTATTAAAGCCATGATTCACCCCTACAAGGCCAATCGAAGCCTCCGCTCTGATGAGTTGTATCTAGCATCAGTACCTAGGATTAAGAAGGCCAAAAGTGGTGGCCGACCTTTCTCATATAATACCTCAAAACTATGGAACAGCCAGCCGCTGCATCTGCATAGGAAACCCAACCATTTAGCATTCCGGAAACAACTAAAGACGTGGCTCTTTCCTTAGACGTCCTGGCCAACTCTAGTAACCACTACAGCGCTGGGATGCTCCCGGGTAGCCATGCGCTATATGAAAACCATTCCATTCCATTCCATCTAAATGCATGGTGGTTAGGTGGTACATTTACATTATCGTTACCGATAGACACATGTGGTAATCATAGAAATGCACCTTGTTGTATATAATCACATTGCTATTATTGTTTTTGGCAGGCACCCATATAAACCACAGGGACTTTTTATTTATTGTGGAGGGTTACACTTCGGTCCTCACATTCCAACAGATACTTTTTTGTCAATATCTGTTTCACGGTATAATAACAAGGCTATGTTGCCATGACCACCAAGAAGCTCGGATATGACGGCTTGCGAGATACCCAGACTCATGAAGAAGCTATCTCAAGTGCGCTGACTCTGACTTGCCTGCTCACGTAGCTGCCATCCTTTTTACCTAGCTCACTGCAGACCCAATCGTATAAGTAGACTCAGGTCGCACCGTGGAGACAGACGGGTGCATCGCAATGCTTTAGAAGTTATATCGGATTATCACATTTTAAGAAGAAACTAATTTATTGTTCTAATCTTTATTTGTATCTATCCACTGGGGACATTTTGTACTCTATAGATATGATAGAAATTACTGAGATGCAGGAAACACTATGGGCTCCTGTTTCCCAATGTCAACACGAAGGAAGGAATAAGATGTGTGGTGTTTCTTCCTATTAACAGAGGCTGTTAGAAAGATAAGGTAGGACTGCTCCAAGTTAAAGCACACGGTACAACCATATAATGTGCTTGATATGTAGTTCTACTGATTCAATTTTTGGCGTGGGTGCTGAGTTATAACTGCGCAGCTCCTTGGGGGTGGTATTTGAGGGCGTCATAACTTGTCCAACTACGTGCTAGGTCCACTCCCCCGGAGTGACCTTGCGCAGGAGGCCTGTGTGCCCAGAAGGTTACCCACCTCGGACACCCCCTATGCCCTCAAATACCACAGCCAAGAGGCTGCGAGGTTATGCTAACTTGGCACCCACAATAAATTAATGTAGCAGAATGTTCAAAGAGGGGCATTTAATTATTGCAAATGTATATAGTCACTCTTATGGCCAGCATATGTGCACATAAAGCTGCAAGTGTACAATGAATTCAATATTTTATGTTGCATGCTGGGTATTGTAGTATTGGAGAACTACTGACATATTGAAAACAATGTGCATGTGATTACTCACCTTGGCAATACAAAGTCACGGCTTGTGTGTGGAGCTGAAACATATTAGGACTATTTTGGGAAAATCCAGACATTTTGCTTCAATACCTTTCTTTCTGATTGTTAACCTGAGAGCTTTTTTGCCACTTGCTGAGGCCGCACTGCAGGGTCGATGGCTCCTGTAACAGAGGAATTGCGTTTGCTTTTGATATATATATAAACATATATATATATATATATATATTACCTACTGGCGGTCGCCAGTAGGTAGTTATAGTTAGGACCCCTTTTCCATAGGAAATCCGCAACATTCTATTTTGAATAACTTTGGCGCCGGTCGACGAATCCTCGCGAATTTCTCAAAATAGGTGAGGCGCTACGCTCCGCTCCTACCCTGAAAGTCTCGGGGGGATTCGTCAAGCGGGGGCTGAGATAAAAGGGGGTCCCAAAACGCGTTTTTCCCATGCATTTTTCCATAGGACCTTTACACAAGGCTACAGCCCGAACGGCTGAACAGAATTACTAGAAATTTGGCAGAGAGGTAGTCCTCAGGTCAAGGAAGTGCCTTTTGTAGGTTTGGTGTAAATCTGTTCAGTAGATTCTGAGAAAATAGCCTTTAAATCAATATATATATCTGAGCCAGCTTACGGTACGCTTACCGTAAGCTAACCGTACGCGTACGGTGGCGTGCGCGAGCGCGATTCTGATTGGCTGTTACATCTAAGTAAACATTCGAATCGGTCGAAACCAGGAAGCGGCGGCCGCCATTTTCTCTCTCGCACTCTGAGGGGGGGGCTGTAAATAAAGGCAAAAAACATATAAAGGGGCTGTTTAGACAGCGCCCATGCACATAGCCATGTTAGTTGAGTCCTCAAAGGCCAAAAACAGTAAATTTTTATTTTTTGAAAATTTCGCCGATTACGCTTACCGTACGCGTACGGTGCGCTTACGCTAAAAATTTTAATAAAAAAAAAAAACACTCTCTGTGCATGGCATATTATTGTCATCACTTACAAATTAAATTTAACAGATTACCTATCACAAGGAAGCGCATAATATGTCCTCCATGTGCGCACGGTGCGTAACGTGGGCATGCGGTGCGCGTAGCGCACTGCGTGCCCACCTTGCGTGTATGGCACTAACTGCGTAAAGTGGGCGCGCGGTGGGCGAAGCGCACCGCGTGCTCACCGTGCGCGCACGGTGCGCGAAGCGCACCGTGCGCGCACGGAACGAACTGCGTTAAGTGGGCGTGCACGCCACGAATGGCGTAAAGTAACTTAGCATTTAAAAAAACGTACAAATTCACTGAAAAAACCATAGGTTTCACACACGTTATAGTTAGGAATTAGCATTTAAAAAACCTTGCAAATTCACTGAAAAAACCATAGGTTTCAGACATGTTATAGTTAGCGGAAATTTTACTGATAAAAAACCAATGAAATTCCCCCGTTATAGTTAGTGCAGGCAACTATAACTCACGCGACCGCAATCTTCTGCTGATGACATATGTGTCTTTATGAAAAAAAAATATTTCTAATATATGTATAGCTAAAAATTTATGGAAGAAGACATGGGCAAATAAGTGTCTAAATACAGTATTAGCATCAGCAGAGGATTGCGGTCGCGTGAGTTATAGTTGCCTGCACTAACTATAACGGGGGAATTTCATTGGTTTTTTATCAGTAAAATTTCCGCTAACTATAACATGTCTGAAACCTATGGTTTTTTCAGTGAATATATATATATATATATATATATATATATATATATATATATATATATATATATTCACTGAAAAAAACCATAGGTTTCACACACGTTATAGTTAGGAATGAAATTCCCCCGTTATAGTTAGTGCAGGCAACTACAGATATTACATCACTGTATTTAGACACTTATTTACCCATGTCTTCTTCCATTAATCTTTAGCTATACATATATTACAAATATTTATTTTTCATAAAGACACATAATATCTGACGTCATCAGCAGAGGATTGCGGTCGCGTGAGTTATAGTTGCCTGCACTAACTATAACGGGGGAATTTCATTGGTTTTTTACGAGTGAAATGTCCAGCTAACTATAACATGTGTGAAACCTATGGTTTTTTAAGTGAATATATATATATATATACATATACACACATATATGTGTGTGTGCGTGTGTGTGTGTATTTGTATAATATATGTACACTCCAAAGTCAATTATTTGAATCACTTAGCACAAGTATCACTCCAAAATTCAAGGGAATAGGTGTATTTTGTATTTCTGTCTAGTAAACTGTAGAGGAGGTTTACAATATTAGTTGATAACCATGGGTAGGATCAGCTATAAAGTATGCAAATCCCCTGCTGAAGAGCTAAAACTTCAAAGCCTGCTCATCTGGCTCATAACTGAATGTGTTGAAAATGGTACTGTATATTTAATTGTCTTGAAGCAAATATATTTCAGTCATATTTCGTGCAGTATTAGGATCATATGCACTTGGGAAATCATCTAAATCTCTATCTCCCTGTACAGAGATTTTCTAGAAATGTATTGAGGTGAGGCTGATTTGTTATGAGCCACACTCTTGTGATACTTCCACAGGGAATCCAGAAGCTCTGCAATATGTGATGCATATGTCTATGAATACACATTTATATGGATCCGTTCAGTTTATACTACTTCACAAGCAATAGAGTATTTAAAAATAGTTATATGAAAACAAGGAAGCACTTTTAATGACGTAATTAGTGAGGTTACAAAAAACAGATTAAAACTAAAGCAAATGTTAAACGATGCGGTTTATATAGGACTGATTCATACAGTGGTTTGGGCACTGACCACAGACCTTACTTATAAGTCCACCGCCTCAGGCAAGCAACAAACCCTGACCCACAAATAATACACTATATTGGTTCCTTTAATATTTCACTTGTTCAAGTTAGTGTGTTTATCTATTAGTATCATTATTGTTGTTATCATGATCATTATTATGATTAAGATGGTGATTATTCTTATTCTTATCTTAGTTATTTATTTTGACAAAACAGTACGTTTTTAACTTGCATTACAAAGTTACAGTACTCTGCAACAGTTGCATTTTTTAATCTGTTCTGCTAGTTATGGATTACTTTATGTCCCATGGATGAATTGTTGCAATAAAATGTATTATATACTCAAGTACTATACATTTAAACATAAAAACTATTCAAAAGACTAAAGAAAACAGAGTGGGAATGGGGAAAGAGATCTTGTGAATGAAACGTCTTACCTAAATAGAACAGTAGTGAGACATAAACCTTAGCTGTCTAGGTGGCAACTAGGGGTGGACAGAACTCCTGGAGTTTCACTCCAGAATTCCAAGAAGTTACACAAAAACTCAGTGAAATTCCACAGAGTTTCACTATTAAGCAGAAAATATGCATGTTTGCAAGGACTCGTGGCCATTTGAGTTGATTTTGCTGCTGCTCGAGTAGCAAATCCACTTGAGATGTAGCCCTCTGACCTTGACCTCCAAGGTTAGAATTTGGCACTGGGAGATGTCATGTGCTTGCATTTCTGGAGCCTTGCGGGCAACAAATTTGCCATGCGGCAGTTGGTGGAATTTGGCTGCAACTCCACATTAGAAGTGTAAAACAGAGTCGCCAAATTCCACCAATTATTCGGACGGAACCCTTGGTGGCACGTATGAAGTAGGATAGGGAAAAGGCTACAAGAGTAACGGATTGTACAGGAAGCATAACCAAAGGGAACAAAAAGTGGCAGAATTTGTAAACCTGAGAGTTAGGAAACACTAGAAACTTTTGGAGAGAGCTAGTTACACATTTATAACTTAACTGTGTATTTGTAAAGCACACGTTCACCCCAAATGGGGCACCTTGGCGCTGAATAACAGATGTTTATTGTTACCAATCTCAATGGTACTCATTTTATTGACCTCAGAAAGGATGAGAGGATGAGTGGACCCGCCAGGATTTTAACCTGTGACCATGATGTCGAACACAGACCCCTGCAGTGGATGCATTAGTCCACTAAGCCGCCAGACCCAACTTTATAAACTACATCACACATACTTAGACACTTACTGCAATCATCCAAAATGACATAGGAAGATGGCACAACAGCCAGCACAGAGAGAGGGACTGAAAGGTGAAGAGATTGGAAGAAGAATGGTTCCAGGCTTTAGGTCCCATTAGTCTTTAGCCACCTTGCTGACAAAATCAAATTTGAGGTAGAGGAAAATGTATGTCAATGGCTATATGCTGGAACTACCAAGTCCCTGGCTCTCTTTTTGAGACTAGTACTGAGCACGGTTGTTTAACCGTGGGACCTTTACCTAGGAGCAGCCCTCAAGATCAACAGAAATACCATCTGTAATATCCTCTCCCCTCACCTATTCTTCCTCTGTTACCCCCGACACATTGTAGGACCTATTCTAGACTCACTTTCTACACCAGGAACCTATCATGGACAATCATCAAGGCCTTGCCTTTGACGATGACATGGTGTCAGAGATATTTAGAGCTCCCCCACCCCTTTAGCGTAAGGGTCCACCTCACAAACTAACCAACTGGAGGATTGGGCCTTTCTCCATACGATGAAAAGATTATACATAAAAATCACATTACACGGAATTCTAATGATGGAGGATCTACAAGCAATCATCGCCTCTGGGGGCCTGATCATAAGGGAACATGGTCTTCAGGAGGGAGCTAGTCCCTGGTAGCATGTAAATGCACCAGGGACTGGCTGGTACTTATCATCAACACCGCCAAACGACTGGCAGATGACTTACATATTAAGATCACTATGGTGGAGAACTCCTTGAAGACAAGCAACCAAATAACTGCATTCAAGAACAAACTATCCGAAATCAACACTGAGATCAATGAGAACAGGGAATACCTTCTCAAACAGAAAATATATAAACTTCAAAAGGACATCAAGAAGTTCGATAAAGAAAAAGTCTACCCCTACCTGAAAGAAGACTATGTTGGAAGCGGGGACCTGTCATCAGGTGAGAGCACCACTTAGCACACACGATACTCATCATCCAGCAGTAACTCCAGCACTGGAAGTTGAGATAACAATGAGACACTCAGGAACAAGCAACCACCACCCCTGATGGGTTATGGGGTCCCGCCTTACCTGGGCCCACTTACCGACTGACAACCCTACCAAATGTACCCACCGGGACCACCACAAACCTTCCCCCAACCCTACTATCCCCCTGCTCTTTTAGGCAGAGGCTGGGGCAGAGGGAGAGGAAGAAGAAGAAGAAGAGTAACACAGCAGAAACATGTCCAGTGGCAGGAAACGCAGGCGGAGAACTTGCGACAGACGAGGAGCCAAACGACACGCAAGAAAAATTGATTGTTAAGCTGTCTACTAGATCTCTCACCGAGATGGAAGTAAGCGTCCTCTGCAGGGGTTTGTGCTTTGACCCTACTCCTAAAGAAGACCAGTTCAGGACCGCTCAAGAACTACACCGTTTCTTCAGGAAAATCTGCGTCCACTCATTCTTCAAAGACAAACCATATGTGGACACTGAGATTTGGGCCTTCACAACCCCTCAACCTTTACCCCCATGGCAGTGATGGTCACTCCTGAGGTCCTGACCTTTGAACAGGTGGTCCTTAAGGAAGAGGAGAGGTGTCCATGCAAGAATCCATTTTACAACATGTCGAAATCAGAGACCACAGCCATGTGGTCCCTAGGGAATGATAGCTCCATCACGATAAAATCCAGCAGACAAAGGAGGGGCTATTGTCATCCTCAACACTGCTGACTACAACCTGGAATGCAAACGCCAACTGTCCAATCATGACTACCACACCCCGATTAGGGAGGACCCACCAGGGCAATTCAGCAGACACATCACATCAATGGTGTTTGTGGCATAATCACAGGGTTGGATCGGCAAAAAGGAATCTACCTTCCTGATGAGCAACCACCCTAAGATACCGTCCTTCTACACCCTACCCAAGATCCACGAAGAAACTAGAACACCACTAGGGAAACCTATAGTGTCAGGGATAGGGTCCATTCTTGAACCCCTTTCATAATTTTGTGACCACTTCCTGCAACCGTTAGTGACTGAGACTCCGTGCTTTCTCAAAGACACCACCGCAGTCCTGAACCTTCTTGAAGGTGTAGGTGAGGACAACAATGTCAACCTTCTCGTCACACTTGATGTGGTGGCCCTATACACTAACATACCCCAAGATGCAACTCTGGAGGTAATAAAAAACAATTCTCAGAGCTGAGGGCTGAGGATTGGTCCTCCCCAACCCCAGTAAGATTCATCATGGAGTGTTCGACCCTGACCCTTAAGGAAAATAATTTTCAATTTGAAGACCAGCTGTACCACCAAACATAGGGCACCTCAATGGGTAGTACCTACGCTCCCAGCCTGGCCTGCCTCTACATGGCTGATTTTGAAAGGAATCACATCCACAGCGAGAGCAACCTCTACCAGACTAATATCCTGGTCCGGCAGAGGTACATAGATGTTATACTCATCCTGTGGTAAGGTACTTCATGGACATGTTTAGAGTTCTTTGAGTGGATAAACACCCTTGACCATTTTTTAAGATTCAGCAAAAGTCTCTCTTCCATAGACCTCCCTTTCCTAGACCACCTGATCTCACTCCATGTTTCTACCAACACATACAAGAAACCCACTGATAGCAACAGCTTACTCAGGTACGACAGCCAACATCCCAAGCACCTGCGTGATAACCTTCCATTTTGACAGTTCTTGCGACTGCGTCATAACTGTAGTACCATTGATGACTACAAACAACAAGCCCAATCTCTTAATATAGACCTAGTGGCCAGACACTATCCCAAAGATGTGGTACAAGAGCCTACAAAAGAACTAGAACCAATAACAAGGAGGGCCTCATGGAACCACGCAAACAGGCCCCTACTAATGTAATCAACTGTATCACTTCTTTCACACCTGAGTCCAACCACATTAAAAAGATCATTAAGAAACACTGGTCTATACTAAACACAGGAGACATGTCACCTCCTACCCCAAGGTTTGGTTTTAAACGGACCGCTAACATCAAAGATATCATTGTACACACCTGACCACCTCCCAAAAAAACATTATGGCAACCAAAGCTCTGGGGGCTCCCTCCTGTGACAGGCCACCACCCATGCAGCTCATGCAGTATGTGTCCCCTGACACAACCTTCTAAATAAATTAGTCTGGGTCCTTCAAACATTTGGAATCAGAAATCCCACACAAACTGCAATACCAAGAACTGTGTGTTCATGATCACATGCCCTTGTCAGAAACGTTTCATTGGGATGACAACATGGGCTGTGAAAACTAGAATAACAGAGCACCGTAGTAATATCAGGTGCGGTAATACAACGACCAGAATGTTCAGTCACTACACTGAAACAGGCCATGCAGAAGACGAGATACACTAGACGATCCTAGAAGTCCATGCCAACATATCACAACAAGCTTTGCTTACTAAAGAGCAACAATGGGTATTCCGACTTGCCACAAATTGAACAGGACTGAATAATGACATACCGTAGGGGAAGGTGGCACAGTAACACACTCCCCACTCATCATTACCCTTGTGACATGTGGCATGTCAGTATCATCGCATGTGTCCCTTTCTCCTCATCTGTTTTTTAGGGTTGAGATTTCCCCCCGGATCAGGATATCCCTGCTCTGTCAGTGCAGCACCCTGGTCATGGTCTAAGGAGCTTTCCATCACTCTCTCGCTCATCCTAATGTGCCCCTCCTCAAACAAGTACAATTTATGTTCATGTGTACACCCACGAGTGCCCACCACCCTAGCTGTCCCAGACCACCCTTTTCCTCCCTCAATAGTAGTGGTACCCCTAGCCTATGGGTCTCTGAACCATAGAATCATAACTTCAATTGCATCCCAGTGCATATGTGATTCTGGGTCACAACTCTTGTGAATTCGTAAGGACCTATATCTCCTTTACCTCCTCACGGGCCAGTCACTTTTAACTAGTCTCTTGACCCCTTTTTTTGCATCTGCGCACTTCGAAGTACTTCCTTTCTACTCACAGTCTTTGTCACCCTGGGCCGCCACTATTACCTGGTGTGAGCATCTACTACCGTTAGACAAACCACTACAAGATGGCGCCCATTTTTCAAGATGGTGCCCGCTTTCCACACCTCTCTGAGTATGTGGGAACACTCTAGCCTTGCAGCTCCAAGCGCACACAAGCTAAGACTGCCTCAGCCCATCCACAGGTATCCCCGGTGCCAGCAGACATGGGTAGGTCCCGTGCTCTGGAGGACCTCCACACAAGTAAGTACTGGGTCTCCCCCTCATACCTTAGCCACACGCCCCCCACCTTCACCAATCTTTGCACACCCCACGAGTTTCCCGCATTTATTCATGTCCCCAGTGCCTTGACTTTTATAGACTTGCTGACAGCTTCCCACTCGTACCTGCCGTTTATAGCAAATGTAACCTAGTGAGATTTTTTAAATTTTCTAGCTACTTGTGGGAGCCTACCTTCCCCACCCGACATGACAGTCATATACCGAGGCTACTGTGTTCTCCCCTTGGATTTTAGACCGGGTTCCCACACTGCCAACAGTCGATGCTCACCACCATGCGGTGCTCCTGTCTCTTCCACCTTTTCACTCTCCACATTTCTATGCCATCGCCTATCTGTGCAATTCCCTATGATCTGCACAGTGCCACATGTACCTGACTCCCACTGGGACTGAACTGTGGTGACCCACCTCTTTCCTGTAACCGCCCTGATACTGGTGCAAATTTACTTATGTTCATTACCATGCGGAGGCTCTCGCCCGCCGCCCCCCCCCCAGGGACACTATCCGCTCTTTATTTTAGAGCACGCTCATGGGCAACTGTGGAACCGTCCCTAGATACATAGCCACTTTAGTGAATATTATACGTGAGAGTGTGGAAGCGTCCCCTCCATACCTGTGGTTCCAACCACCTTCCCTAGGTGGCTTTCTCTCTCCCCTTCTCTCACCCTAACTAGCCATGCAGCTGCCTCCCATTGCCAATCACTATGGCCACCAGACCCTCCTGGCCTCTGATCAACGCACACAAACCCCTCTTGTTAACATTACTGTACCATCATGTTACATGTACTTCCTCCCTCGCCAACTTGCGAGTACCCTGGATGTCATGGTTGGGGCCATTTGACCCCCCCTCTAAGTGAGTCAATTTTCAGTACGAAAGGAACACAGCTTTGGGACTCTCCTGCAGCTGAAAACCATTATCTACCCCCGCAGCACAATCACCTGTTACTGGGCACACTGTTAGTTGGCATTGCCCACAACAACACATGATCGACTGATGAAGTGGATTTGCATGTGTTTGGAGATTCTCTCCTGTTCTGTACTTGCACTCATGTGTTTTACTACTTGTCCTGCAGTGGCGTCCTTCACCGGGCAGCGCACTTTCCCCGACCAGATGTTACTGTGGTTGTTTAACCATGTTGTTTTACTTGTTCTTCCCCTTCCAGGTTCTTTCCAGAAGGTATACTCAACTTCACCACGTTTTTTCGTTTCTCACTTTCACACAGGACTTATACATGAATCCAGACTACAGTGAATGGGACCACTGGTATAGATTCCCTTACTGCCCCCTCTAGAGTAGATGAGGCTCCCCCTGTCCTGAAGAAATGCCAAGATCCAACTGGAGGATTTAGGGCATGAAACATGTCGACCACCTACATTCCACACACGTCACCTGAGCTCAAGAGGGTATAATTTCAGCCACGACTTTTCAGTCTGTTGTTTTTACTTAAAGCATAGGAACACAGTGAATAAAATTGTTTTTTGGGAATCATATAGCTATTTTTAATTCACACTTTCCCTTTTTCCCATCTCTACTCATCACGCACCTACCCCACCACTTCATTTTAGCTTCACGTCGGTAACCATTGGAGCTACTCCACTTTCAGTTCTCCTTCATCAGAAAGAACACCTGGACTCCTCTCCCTTTTTCCTTCCCTTCCCCCTTCTTAGGAACAGCATACCCTTGCTTGTTGACATATCAATGGCTATTCACACCCTTTCTTTCCCTTAAAGAAACCACTTTTACTCCAAGATGGAATACGTCAGTCACTATCCCTGGTCAATGGGTGCAATTATTGGAACAATTGCTCATTGACAACAAAGGAGCAATGCCTTCATGCCTACTCCATTTTGGCCCACCCACACTATCACACGTGTTTCACCAAACGTCAATGCCTATGTTTCTTTAATATTGATACATTTCACTGTACAATTTGCCAAATTGCTCATACTACACCAAGACTGTGCAACCAATCCAGTGTTTTTCATGAATGAATCATTGTTATTGGTTAATTGAAGCAAACAGGAACAACAACTCTAAGAATGTTCTGATTTGGTATTTGAATCGAATGAACCAAGATTAATGGGCCAACGTGAATAGCGCAAGACAGCAAAACTTACTGTTGTTTTTCACACTCTAGCGTGATGAAAATGAAAAAGACAGTGCTACACATCTGCTTTTGAATTATTGTAATTTTCTAAATTTAAATGCACTGCCCTTTTTGTGTTTCTATTCCCAAACAATTTTTTTGTTTTGTTATTTGAGGAGAACGATATAGGGAAAACATTGTATACACAAAATCTCTTTCATTCTTTTAATATGTTTGGTGATCAACATCTGTATATTGCCTCTTGCTGACAATTGTTTCCATCCAATAATCACAGTAATGCAGTAAGGGGTGTAACATATGGAGCCTGTTATAACTGCTGCTCAGCCAGTGTACACCCACATATATATATATAGGTGCTAAAGTTGAGATGACTGTTTGAGAAGAAGTCACTCATTTCTGCCACCATTGTGTGGTTGTGTGGTTATGTGATTATTATAGGTTAATCAGCCACATATAGAGACGTTATTGTTGAGATGACTGTACTGAAATAAGTCACTCATGTCTACCACTGTTGTGTGGTTGTGGGATGGTTGTAAGTGAATCACCAATTTATAAGTGTAAGTTTCCTGGATAAGTCACTTATAGGTTGCATGTGTTTGAACTGGTGATGTTTTAGTGTGATATTACTGTGAGGGTGTAACCCACCGGTGAAGTTTTTCTTTTGCTATGGGGTGGTCTCTACTGCACCCTCTACTGCACCTTTGGTGTTTGTTCCCTGGGTGCTTTCTTCCATTCCTGTCTGGCCAACTGGTATGTTTGTGGCATGTAGGGTTTGGTATGTGAGGTGGTGTGTCATAGCCCTTGTGTTATCCATCTTGTTAGTTGGAAAGGGAGAGAAGATGTGGGTTAAGTGGAGCTTTTATGCATTTAGAAAGGACGTGATTACGTTGCTTTAATCGTTGCTTTATTCATATATGTGAGTACATTTGCGTGCATTGTCATTTACCATCATTACATATTATATGTTGATATGCATGTCAATTTTTACATTGTACTTTACTCTCATTACATTTGATGTTGACCTGCATGGTTGTCGTGTCTCCTCTGATTGACAACATTTTGGCTACGATTTTATAGAAAAACCTATGTGTGTATGCTGAATTAAGGAAGCTAACTTACGAAGAGAAACTAAGGAACCAGGATTGCAAGCAGAAACCTCAAGAGAACAGTTGTGAAATTAAGAAGAGGTTTAGATGCCATTTGAGCCTGCAGAGATCTACACTGCCCTGGATGTCACCTCATCAGTGTTCTACAACATCTACAGCCTTCACTCTAGGGCAGTCGTACAGGCATCCTTACGTATTTATCTGCCAGCAGCTGGTGACAAGATTTGGATGCTGGGTCAACAACTGGCAGGGTTATTTTGACAGAAAGTGAAATAAATTAGCAGCACTGTGGGTAACTATTTTCCTCAAACTGAGGAATTTAGCAGGCAGTGTGTAAAGGTTCTGTAACTGCCTTGTATGACAGGGTATTGCCCATTTTGTGATACATTCTGAAAGGCAACCGGTAGTTGGAAATTCATTTGTGGACTGGTGAAATTGTGAAGGACACCCAAACGGGTCCTTTGACAGCAATATCGACATTTGCGATGCTGTAGATGTGGTGCAAGGAAGGCAGCCATGTAGGCGAAGCCCTGCTGTGAATAGACGTCACAGTTAGGTAAGATTTGTGTAAAAAAAAGAAATCACAGCAATGGTTCTCCTCTAGCGGTGGCTAGCGCAAGCCCAGGGATCAGGACCTCGGGAATCGGGAAGGAGCCCTCGAACATGACATTTTGCAGCACATACGTGCTAGAGCCACCTGGCATGCTTCACCTATACGTGCTGCCAGTCTGCCAGCTGGCTGTGTCTTTCACTCGAGCAATAGATTTTGCCCCGAGCAAAGTTCAGAAAAAAAGGGAGCCCTGCCGAGTCAAAAGACACACAGATGATGGACGGAATGCAGAGCAAATCAAACTTTAACCCCCAGTCAAGAGATCCACCAAAATTGGTCCTAGGATGCTTGTTTCCAGTCCAGGGAGGACCTGTCTTGGCAGTTCGGGCTGGGCTTTTACCATGGAGGAACAGAAGCAAGACTGGTTTGCATATGGCTGGGTCTAAACTGTAATGGCATGGGGAGCAAAAAAACAATAGATTTAGGCTCAGATCTCTATACTGAGGTGAATGTATAACAATGTTCAGCATTCTGTCCATCAATTGTTCTTTTTGCATTTGTCATCCCGAATAGGACGGTATGCCCCGACGTGGGTCCCGTGATGGTCCTAGGATGCTTGTTTCCAGTCCAGGGAGGACCTGGCTTGGCAGTTTGGGCTGGACTGTTACTATGGGGAACATGGTTGAGACTGATTTGCATATGGCTGGGTCTAAACTGTAATGGCAAGGGGAGCAAAAATAAAATTATGGATTTCGACCCAGGTCTTTGTACTGGGGTGAATGTATGACATTGTTCAGCATTCTGTCCATCAATTGTTCTTTTTACACAAGTCAGATGTGTGAGCACACTGCAGTCATGCGCTGGCTGTAGCAAGGCAAAAGGAGCCTTTTGAGTGTGTGAGCAAACAGGAGGCTTCAAACCATGCTGGAGTTTGATTGAGTGCTCACAGTTTCCTCTGCATGCACTGGATCCTGGATCTGGTTGTTGCCTCTCCTCTGATTGACACTGCTCTGAAGATGGGAGAGTCTCAGCACTACTTGGCATTCAGGTTCGAGGCGAATGGAGCTGTAAGGAAGGACAATTTCGCAGACGGTTGTGCTGATTAATATTTTCTACGTTGGCAGGCTGATAAGACTGGATCAGTTTGAGTTGTTCAGACAGAGTGAGATTTCTCTCACTGATAATATATCGAGACATTGTGTGATGCATGATGGCATTTTTTTTTAATGTTCTGCATGTTTTCTTGCACTGCATTGTGTTTCATTTATTTATGGTTATGCTGAGTGATATTGCTTTGGCTTCTGGCGTATGTGTGGGGGTCAAAAAGATTAATCTCAGTTGTTAGGATAGAATGTTTATTACTGAGTGGTGTTTTGATATTGATTGTGTTAGTTTGGTTGGTCAGGTCCATTATTCCTACATGGTGGTTCTGGCTGGCATATGTAATCTGATTTTGTTTGCTGTATGCTAGTGGCATGTACTTTGGGTGCAGTTTACTCATTCTCTACTGTTGGATGTTGCGTGTTAATGGTGGGATGATTGCTAATGAGGAGGGATAAGTTTATTGGTTCTGCTCCAGAGGTTATGTGTGGTATGTGACTGGGTTTGGTCACCCATTTTATGCTGAGTGTGGGGTTTCATGGTTACCACTATTGTGTGGTTGTGCCATGATTATAGGTGAATCACCCACATATATGGGTGTTTTCGTTGCTATATCGAGATGACTGTGCGTGGTTAAGTCACTCATGTCTACCACTGTTGTGTGGTTGTGGGATGGTTGCAAGTGAATCACCCATTTATAGGTGTAAGGGTCCTGGATAAGTCCCTTATAGGTTGCATGTCAATTATTACATTGTAATTTACTATCATTACATTTGATGTTGACTTGCTTATCTTCTGGTCATCGTTAGATTTTTGCAATTGGTCCACCTGTTATTTCCATGCATGTATCTTTCCGCAAATGTGAATTATTAATTGGATGATTTCATTGTGTTCTTGTTCCCTGTAAAGAAGGGAGATGTGTTATACCTGCTGTTCAGCCAGTGTAGTGTGGAGTGAATTGTTGGTGCATGGTGATGCATGTAATGTTGGATGTCGGAGAAAGTCAGTTGGACTACAGACTGAGCAGCACGAAGGCTGCTCCTGGTTGGGCTCTTGAGCTTAACTAGTTAATAAACCATTTTACTTAATCTACACCTGGACTACTGGACATCATTTAGATTACAAAAGAGCCCTGCTTTGGAAATAAGACCATTGCTATCTTCATGCCACCTGGCTCTGCTCACATAGCTAACACAAGGTATGTCTGCCTCAGAGTTTTCTCTATAAAAATGATACCAGTAGCAGCTAGCCTCCAATAAAAACAGCACAATAGTATCAGCACGTGAGGAACCTAAACTCCATTCCTCAGCAAGTATGTGTTCATACTCCTCCAGTAACCAAACACCAAACATTCCATCCTACAGCAATGCTGACCCATTTCCTGTACAATGTATGTTGGATACATTAATTTGACGTGAATGGTGGAATGCCATTTAAGCCACACCTCAAACCCAATCTGTGGGCCAAATGGACTAAGAATCACATTGCAAAAAGTGATTGTAATCTACTCTCGAACATTTTACAAATACATTCATTTTTTATGAGCTGACCTGTGTATTATAGGCTGGTTCACTGCATTGCCATTTGGAGGGGGCTGTAATCTGACTACCTGATAATTATTAATGAGTTAGGTCGCAAATTGTGACTCCCCCTGTTTGGAGGCAATCATGGGTACGGTGGCCTGCTAATGTCAGCAGACCACCATGTCTCTCACAGCCTTTCAGTAAAGTACACAATGCAACCTGTATTCTTTAAAGAAAATGTGGCTGCATTTAGAAAAAGAAAAGTTTACTTAAAAAAAAAATAATAATAAAGATGTTTGTGTGGGAGTTGGCAATGCTCTTGTGGCCAACAAACTGTTTTAAAATCAAAATGCCCTGTGTCCTCCATCCTGTAACATTGATAGTGTAATTTGAATTAGGAAAACATGCTTGGAATCACCAGCTATTTTCCAGACAACTCAGAATTTTCTTGGAAATGCAGAAAAAAACACATAGCAATTATTTGGTGCTTAGGTTGAATTTGATATCTCCGGGATTAATTTAGGTCACGTGCAATATTTGTCAAATTAAACTCTGATGTATTGAGTTTATGGTCCATGCATCTATTATCAAATTAAACAGAATTCAGAAGAGACTCCACTGAGAAGAATATACAGTTTAGCATGTCTCATTCAATGAATTCTAAAGAAAGCAGAGCTATTTGTTATAGAAAGCACCACAGGCACATCTTATAAATGTTTCTTTCTCTACATGTTTTACAAGAAGACCTTAGCTCCGGTCCCCATAGTCCCATATATCTATTAGCCTTCCCTCCATTAATATTCATTAAATTTACGCGCTGCATTTGTTTTATCTGATGTGTTTAAAGCAAGCATGCTCTACCAAGGATGGCGGAGATAAAATCAGCTGTTCTTTGAACATCCCTCGTTTATCTCCTTAAGTCCCCTTAGAACTGAAGAGAGGGATGAATCAACTATATCTATGTGCCTGTGCAGAGAGAACTTAAGACTGGGATGAATCGACTACATCTATGTGCCTTTGCAAAGAGAACTAAAGAGAGGGATGAATCAACTATATCTATTTGTCTGTGCAGAAACGGGTGAGAGAGACAGAGACAGGCAAAGAAAAGAGAGAGCCATAAGAACATGGGGGCATATTAACAACGGCCAGCGATAATTATCACTGCCCGTGCTTAGCGATAATTATATTATCACAGTCTATCTCTGGTAGCGCATTATTAACAACGCGTTACTCCAGGGCGATAAAAATTCCAGAGATAGCAAGGTTATCGCCCTTTTGCAGGGAACATCGCTGGTTTTCCAGCAATGTTCCCTGTAAAAGGGCGATAACCTTGCTGATACGACCCACAGGGTCGTATCAGCATAATCCACCCCCTATGTAAGGGATTTTAGCAGACATTAGGTTTTGGCGAAAAGGGTCGTTTTCGCCAAAATCTAATGTGTGCTAAAATCATGTGGGCTGCCTTGTAAATATTGTGATGTAAACATCAGCGATATTTGCAAGGTAGTCCATCTTGGGTACGCCCAGTAACCCCCACTTTGCATCTCATTGGAGATGCAAAGTGAGGCGTTGGGAAAAAGGGTGCTAACATGCGATTATGCATGTTAGCACCCTCTTGTAAATAGGGAGCTTGTTTTATCTCCGCTTTTTTGGCTTTGTAAGCCAAAAAGTGAAGATAAAGCCCTTGTAAATATGCCCCATGATTCTTTGTGTAAAATGTGACTAGATTCTGCAACCTTGCCTCTCAGTGTATTTGATCAAACCAACATGCGTAGTGGAGCAGCTATTCTACCTACAAACAACTATTCATATTCTGTTTTCTTTCTATTTTGAGGTCTAACATTGAAACAACTTTAGTGGTCTTGCCGAAGCTGATGCTGCTAAACTAAAAGGCATAAACAGAGAGGGGGTTTGTATCAAACTTTGTAGAGCCATTGCTTGCCCTGTGATTATTCCATTTTAGCCATTTCATGCCGAAGGTATCTGTCATTAATGTTGGAACATTTCCCCATAACAGACATATAGCTGGTTCATTTTCCTGCAGGTGCTTGGATGCAGACAGGATATGGGGGAATTGTGCACCACAAAATACAGATCATGTGCGCACTACCAAAGTCCCACTTGCCTCTGCAACAGTCCCCTGCAGCCACCTCAGCCCCCCTCAAATTACATCAAGCTAGCATGGCTTCACAAATGGCCCCTTACTCCACCAGGAACTGCATAATGATCACTAAATGGACTCACAACAGTGCTCCTTAACCTCCTCGAGCTGCTGAGTGCTGTGACAGAGCCATGTCTAGGTCTTACAAGCTTTGAGGCCCTATTTCATGCCTGAGTTGCATCCAAATGGTACTTGTGTAGTACATCACTGCTTTGCAGGTTGTTTGACTACAGTGGGGAAGCTAGTACCCTGGGTAAGAAGCTGCCAGAATGGAAAGCACTGTTCACTTTATGTAGCACACACAAATGTCCACCCAGCCACACTCCATATGTCAGACACTGGATCTGGTTCTATGTATGTTTGGGATGTCAGCAAGGAGGAGTCCTGCGGAGCTGAGGTGTCTTGGTGGTGAAAGGAGATGCAATTGTTTAGGTAGGTGGGGCCTAGATTGTGCACTGCCTTGAATGTATGCATAAGGAGTAAGGAATGAGTGCATTTGTAGAGCAGGAGCCAGTGGAGCTCCCTGAGGTGTGATGTGATGAGTAGTCTTCTAGTAAGTTGCTTGGCTTTCTCGCCATGGAGGGTGTTTCTGCAACCTACCTTGCAGGTGATTAGGCAGTGAGTGGCAGTTTTGGGGGTGTGGCTGAGTGTTGAACCTTGAAACACCACACAGATCAGTTTTGGGGCTTCCGAGGAGTAAGGCGGCAGGCTGAGACCTTGTGTTCTTTCTGTAAAGATGGAGCAAATCCAGCAGGGAGCGGGTCCTTGGATGGCAATCTCCTGTAGGTGCCGGATGAGTGTGAAACTGTATCAACTGCTACAGAGAGGTCCGGCAGAATAAGGGCTGCCTTATCTCCTCTGTCAAGAAATATATGGCTGTCATCTGTGGTGGCGATGAGTGCTGGTTCTGTACTGTGGTTGGGCCTGAATCCAGACTGCATGGCATTGAGGAGTTGGTAGATATTGAGAATAGATGGGTAATTTTGCAAAGAACTAGGGGTTATGGAAATATGCTCATTGACATATACTCAACTATATCTCTTGCAAATTAACATTGTCTCTTTGAACTCCTAGTTCCCATAGGAAAACAGGCTGATATCCAATAAGAACGCCAGAGTTGGCAATCCTGGTGACATTTCTTGAAAATTAGACTGCACTTGTGATATTAGGACTGGCTGTGTCTGCTCCTTAATATAGATTGATGGACAGGTGAATGCTGTAGTCATATTGGTCAAATGGAAGTAGTCGTGCATATGTAGCAACACTAAACACTGATCAATTCTCTATTGTTTAATATGTTTATACCTATTGATTTTAAGTGAAGACGTGACGGAATATCAGATGCCATGCTCAATATTCAGGAAGCTCTTTAATTTTGGATATGGAACGGTTTGTATATTTATCTTTCCCAATACCAGAGAAAGGATTCCTTATCTGCACCAACATTTTGGACAAATCCCAGTTTTTGCTGTGCTCTGTCACATCCAGAAGTGAAGTGGAATAAACAGAACAGATGTATTTAAATCATTATATATTAACCCCTTCCCTGCTCATGACGGAGCCGCTCCGTCATGAGCCACGGTTGCCGTGTGCTCATGACGGAACGGTTCCGTCATGTTACGGCCGTTGGCGGCCGCTCCGCCTACGCGGCGCTGTTTCCCCGCCTGTGCGGGAGGACAACGCAAATGGGCGGAGTTATGACGGAACCGTTCCGTCATGAGCACAGCTCAACCGTGCCTCATGACGGAGCGGCTCCGTCATGAGCACAGCGCCACCGGGCTGCCCCCCCGCACCCCTCAGCACCGCGGCGGAATTCCCGCCGCGGTGAAAGGGTTAAACTTAATTAATATTTAACATCAAACATGAAACACAACTGTTGCTTCACCCACCAATGTCTGGCATTGATAATGTACATGGGCAAAGCCAGAGGTGGGATAGGTTGGGCTGCGGGCCAGATATTTGGCTGCCCATGCTAATCATGCAGCTTGTGACATGGAAGCACTGCAGTATGAGGAAAACACAATGCTTAACCTGTTCCGTGCTCATGACGGAACCACTCCGTCATGAGCCACGGGTGCCGTGTGCTCATGACGGAGTGGTTCCGTCATGCTGCGGCCGTTGGCGGCCGCTCCGCCCACGCGGCCCTAATTCCCCACCTGTGCGGGCGATTAGCGCCGTGGGTGGAGTCATGACGGAACCACTCCGTCATGAGCACAGCTCAACCGTGACTCATGACGGAGTGGTTCCGTCATGAGCACGGCGCCACCGCAGTGCCCCCAACCCCCCCCCCCCAGCGTCGTGGCAGAATTCCCGCCGCGGCGAAGGGGTTAAGCTGTTCCCCGTATGGGCCACATGTGCCACTTTTAATGAACCCTGCTGCTGAGTTGGCAGCAAAAGAGTATGTTTTAGAAACCCACTTTATTAATCCTAACCAGACCTACCAGAAACACACAAGAGGATGCAACAGTTCTAAACAGTCAGCCCTTCAAGTTTATTTGTTAAGTAATTAAAAGCAGTGTATCCTGGTGTGAATGGAGATGATGGCTTAAGCCCCCGTATGGGTAGGGCCATTATTTTTGAGGAAAGAGATGCCTACTGTTAGACATGTCAGCCTTAGGGTGGTCTTTCCTTTTTGCCTTCCTCCTCCATTTTGTCTGAGCTTGTTTTACCTGCCTTGGGACTCTGAGTACTTTACTACTGTGTACCTGTCCTAAAGTACTTGTACTCTCTCCTCTACACATCATAGCATTTGCTTATACTCAACTGTCATATTTAAGTTACTTATCGGTCCCTAGTAAAGTGGTACTATATGTAACCAGGGCATGTAATTAAATTTTACTAGTGGGCCCTCAGCACTAATTGTGCCACCCACTTAAATAGCCATTAAACATTGCAGAGCCTGTATGTGTGCAGTTTAAACTGCCATTTTGACCTGGCAAAAAACCTTCCTTTTTAATATTTATAAGGCACCCCTAGACTAGGCCCTGGACAACCCAGGGAGAAGGGTCCTAAGTATTTAAAAAGTAGGGCATGTACATATAGGTTTTACATACCCTGGTAGTGAAAAACTCTTACATCTGTTTTTCACTACTGCAAGGCCCAGCTCTCCCATAGGATAGCATTGGAACTGCCTTATTGTATTTTATAGGTGTAACTTCCAAATGGGAAGAGATGACTGGTTCGTGTTTTGTATCTCTGGAATTCTAATTTAAAATACTAACTGATAATGAAGTTGGATTTCAAAAAGTTGATATTTTTTGCCTATAGCCTGTCTCTGGACAAATGTCTGGGTGTAGTTGGCAGTTGGGCTTTGTGTATTCTTCTTAGACAGCCACACACAATGGGAGCATAGGTGCGCTTGGAGGCGTTATCACTGGAAGGATGAGATGGAACAGCTGGGCCCAGCCTGACTTACATTTGAATAGAGTGTGTCCTGTCTCCACACAAAGGACCTGACAACCCTGCATTGTCACTTCAGCCAGCTTGGAGCCAGGGCAGGGGATGTAGGCAATCCATGCATTTTCAAGATTCTATCTAGAAGCTTCTCCCTCCTTCCAGAACCAGGGCACTATGTATAAAATGGGGACCTCAGACACCAACTCTTCAGTAAATCTCTGGACCTGTGGATACTGTACAAGGCAAGACGACTGCTGTGCTGCTGTAGGACTGTCAATCAGCTGGAGTGCACTCTGCTGGACTCCTGTTTTGATGTGTTGACCTGCTGCCTGGTGCCCTCTTGCCTGGGTGAGAAGGACTGGACCTGCATCTCTTGAACCCAGAACGACTCCAAGGTCTAGTAGAATGGCCTCCTGCTCTGACTTCTCAAGGACTTAACATGCTTCCAACAACCTTGCACCTGCACCTAGACTCTGCCATCTATGCGTCTGCTCTGCCAAATGGGGCCACCCTAGTCTTGGACCCTTGGAATTGGGCCTAAAGTGGATCCAGCAAACCAACGTATCTGCTGAGTAGCGCATCCCTGTGTAGAACTGACACATCTTCTTTGCTGGGCAGCACATTCCCAAGCAGAACCAACACATTGCTTTGGCTGGATGGATTGAATCCATCGGAAAAACGTGTATTGCCTCAGTAGTCCTCAGAACTGACTCATTGCCCCTACAGAGCGGTGCAAACATCACACAGACCCTTGCATCTCTCACTAATGGCAACCTCAACGATGGCAACAGATCCTGTACTGCAGCTTCACAGCTCCTCAGAACAGATGCATCACCCCAACTGCTTGCTGCATCCCCTACCCCAGATTTTCCATCACAAGCTTCGCTAATGGGATCCTCACCGACAACACAGCAGGACCTCACACTGCAGCCTCGCTGCAATCAGAACTGATGCATTAATTTGGCTGCATGGAGCATGTTTGACATGGATCCTCGCAATGCTCTGCAACTAGGATTTAAGCTACTTTGTTCAGCAGGACTAACTGAGTCCCTGTAGCCTGCCCATGCTCCATTGTGGTCAGCCTGAACTTGTGACTTTGTCCCGATCCAGCTTAACCAGATGTCTGCTCTGTGCCAAGCCACCAAGGGGGAGAGCACAGGTTAATTTGGGGTTGCAGCTTGACCAGGGCTCACTCCGCAATCAACCAGCAACCCAGTTTCTTACACCTACTATATAATCAGTTTCATACCCCCATCAGTGGAGTGTAGTTATTGGCTCTGGAGAAGCATCAGGCACAAAGTCTACAGTTTCAGCAGGGCAACTATTTCATGAGGCCTCAGTGGAATTCCTCATTTGACGTAAGCACCAACAATAATTTAGTGATAATAGCTTCATTGGAAAGTGAATATCTTACTGAGCCCTGTTTTTATTCTTTACATTCTTCTACTTTTTTTCTTATTGCAAATGTTTAACAACAACTCCATGAATACAAAAAAAAACAGATGAGTTACTTAAGCCTGACATAAGAAAACCTCAAATCTCTGGTTTGGTAATGGTCAGGGCATGAAATATAAGTCCAGCGTGCATTTCTGCGTCAAGGTTTTCTTGAAGGAATGCACAAAGAAAATATGCATGTGTGGTAATGGGTGCAAGGAAAAGCACACTGGTGGCTAAGTTTCTGGAGACTAAATCCCTTCAACTGCAGGGCAATCCGAGGTCCTTACTACTATATAAACTGAACATGGCTGCTACATACTCTGTGATCAGGGCTCCATGTCACTGGACATTCACTTGTACAATCCAAAGGTTTCCTTCTATGTATAAATGATAACAGGAGAGTTAATAAACTTAATCAATTCAGCCAAAGCAAAACTACAACCCTCAGAATCCCTTCCATGTCATCAGTGCTGTTTAAAGTAGTGTAAAGGTCCTGGGCACACTTCGTTGTAAGTTAAATGCTCAGATAATGAATGCCTGTTCCTGTGAGCTCCCGTTGTGCCAGCAGGATTGAATAGCTGGTCTTACAAGTTCAGGGGCCCTCTGTATGTTCTTCCCACACAACACAGAGGCCACAAATCGCAGGGGTTTGAGAGGCCTCATTCTTATCTAAAGCACTGTGAAGCCTAAGTGTTTAGGTCTGATCTCATGGAACATATCTGGAGCTAGTTCTCAGATAGGAAATCCTGAATGGGTAGGTATTGTGAACTCTTATGATATTATCTGTTGTAAAGAGACATGGGCAACTGAGCCACTTCAATATTGATGGGTATGGTATGTTGGCAGTGCATATCCTTCCATCTCCTTTGGGTAGAGCAAATATTTGAAAACCATTCTGAAACAAAACCCCACATGGTGGATCAGGTGAGAGAAGTGAGGGCAGCTTACACAGCAACTTTTATTGCCTGTTGAGGAGCTTGGCCTTCCACTTTTATTATGGATAAACTGTTGGAGGAATCCAGAAGCAAGCTTAGTTAGAGCATTAGATGGTGTAAACAAAATATCCCGGGTTGTACATGTAATGGATATCTGTAATAATTTGGATGTGGTGGAGGTTTTCACAAACCCACAAGAATGTATTTCAAATTAAAAAGAAAAACTCAAAAATTGATACCTAGAGTGGCGTTGGGAGACTAAAATGGAAGGGCCGTTTGAGTTACAAACAGTTGTGAGATATGCCCCGGTCTCAACAACGAGATGTCTTGAGATATATTTGAGATGGATATAAAACCTATCCCAGCACCATTTTTTAACTCCTTTTAGGCTTAATATTGTACACTTTAAGGTAGCTTTCCTCACGTAAAACATTTGGCACCATGATTTACCCTTTTTAGATGTAACAATTCTACAAAACAAAGTATGGGTCATTTTATCATATTCTGCTCTCTATATCTTGGCCCACGCAAATTCTTATGGTTCCGGTGTGGCGTAGCTTAAAGGTTAGAACGCACCAACTTGGGCTAGAGACGTTGTGAAGACTCCCTAGGCTCTGCGATGGTCTCTCCAGCGGCAGTCCGACGATGCGTTGGTTCGTGCAGCCGGACAACAGGGCCTGCGTCAGAATTGTTGGGTGATCTCGAACTTTGGAGATCAGTGCACAGGATGTATTGTGCCGTGCTAACTTCAGCTGCGGGCAGGTGCTGCATCGGTTTCTTTGGCCGCAAGGCGGCGATGCATCGGAAACAGGTGCGAATTAATTTTGCTTCTTTTAGTTGCGCTCTTTTTCAGCTCCCAACAGCAGGAACGACCTGCATAGACCAAAGTCAGCAATAGGCACCTCTTGGCAGGGCAGAACTCCCAGCAAGGAAGTTCAGGGGAGCTGGTGATGAAGTCTTTGTGTCCCTGAGACTTCAGATCAGGAGACAGGCTTCATTTCAAGCTCTTGAAAATCGTCTTCAAGCAGGATATACAGCACACAGCAAAGTATTTGTCCTCTCCTTGGCAGAAACAGCCTCTGCAGGCCAACTCCAAATGGTGGAAAGTTGTTTTGCTGTTTTACATTTTTTTTAAGCTAACTTTTGCAATCAGGGAAAGATATGAAGAGATACCATAATAATAATGCATTCATGATTAATATTTAACCGTTTAAGAATTGCATTTGCCACTTATGTAATGTTTGATTTTTATTCTTGATTAGTATTTTATGTATTTTAAAAATGTAGTTTTTAATCATTTGTAATTATGAGGATGATTGTATGTTTTCTAATTGCTTTACTGCTTTTATGATGTTACGCTGTATAAAGTACTTTGAACTTACTGCCTGATGATGATAACTTGTTTTTGTATAGCACTTAATACCATGTTACTTCAATCCGATTTAATTGTGGTACATTTTATTTGCAGTCAGATAGGTAAAATGCTAATTTGTTCATGACATAATTTGGAAATGGTATAAGCAGCAAATGCTTCATGCATTCAGCATGCTTGCTGGTACGGTAATATGGGTTCTCAATGTGCAATTGTGAGCCATTTGTGTAGTGTAGTGGCTAATGGTGGCCAATGCTCCTTATGCACTATTTGCAATAATATGTGTGGGGCACTTACTGTCTTTATTCTTACATTGGAATCTGGATACTGGCTTTAAAATTCAATGAATAAAACTATTGGTGCTAAAATACAAAGAGAATACAGACTGAGTTACACTCACTGGACATTTCACAAATTAACATCTCTGAGCCAATGCTACCTTTTTTCTCGATCTTTCTAGTAATCTCCATAAATGGGCGACATTCCTGATGGTACTTGAGAAGAAGGTAGACTGGGCAGTAGAACGTTTCGAAGTCATTATGCAAATGAGGAAATAACTGGGGATCATATTACAACATCTTTTTTTTGCAAATTGAGCCACTTGCGACCTTAAAAAAGGCTATGCATATATACGAATTTCAAATTCCAATTTGGTGACCTGATTTCAAATTGCAATTTGGGTTTGTGCATCAATATTTGCAAGGGGTGCGTTTAGGGAATCCCTTCCTAACACCGATTCACAGTGGTATGTACGAAACATTCATTTTTTACTGACACCTCAGAGGTGATAACTATCCGCAAATGTGACCCCTTCCCCTTTGTGAAGGTTGATACTAAATATTTTTAAGAGAAGGCAATGGTCCTACTCTTAAAAAATTTAACTTGAATGTTTCATTTTTTCTTTTTTAGATGCATCCAATTTTCCCTTTAGGAAAATGTGCTGTATTAAAAAAAAAAGATTGCTTTATTAGAGAGGAATTACAGACATGGTGATCTGCTGACCCCAGCAGGCTACCTTCCCTTTGATGGCTTCCATTCCTAAAGGGTCACAAATTGTGACCTACCTGATTTATTTTCGTGCGGTAGGTCTATTTGCGACCCCCATTAGTAATCGCTAAACGGCACTCAATGGGTTTCATACATTGGGGATAGCAATTTCCTAATTACAATTTGCATGAAATCCCAAATAGGCAATTGCTATTCCTACAATTTGTGCATATGGCCCTGGGATCCTTTACAATGTCAATGCAATTCCTAGTGCATCATCAGTGAAATATTTTTGACAACATTATACTATGCACCTCGAAGAGCTCATGCAGCTAGTGTTGAAAAAGTGAGTGCAGCTGCAGGCACCGGACCTGTTGAAGTCTATTCTATAGCATCACTGTTTGCACTGTACAAAATAATTTTGAGTGATTGCATGTGTATTTCAAGTAGTAGTGTGAGCCTATACCTGTCCTCTGTTCTACAAATAACCAGATTACACATCGAACCTAAAATATCACATCTACATATGTCAACAGTTCTGTCAATTGAATCCACACTGAGGCTCCTTTTCTCAGAAAAAAACACTGACGTAGAGCTTCGCTATCCCTTTAAAACAATTGTTTACCTGAGGTTGTTGAAGAAATGGCAAGTTGAATATATTCAAAGCAACTTGTTTCAAATTGTTTTTAATCCCATTCAGTTTTGAATGATATGGTTAATGTGTTTTAAAATGCAAAATCTACCACATATTTCCACAATGAAATCTTTAATTCCAAAATCCATTAAAGTTTCTTATAAGTCTTCCTGATTTGGGCAGTTAAAGTCTTGGTATACTGTGAAATACATTGTTTTCCAAAATGTTTCCTAAACTTTCCTTGTGGAAGAGCTCTCCACAGCCCCCTTCATAAAGCTGCATTTAAGTCCTGTTCAATGTTGATCGATCAATGTTACTGCTCCAGTGAGAAGCTTCCAACTTGGCCTGGGCTAAAATTCCGTTCCGCTCGCGGAAATTGCGATAATTTGACATCTTCGCGTTCCGCGGAGAGCGCGAAATTGTCAAATTTTCCGCAATCCGCATTTTACCGGAAATTTTTTGCTTGCTCGCGCTGTAAAATAATACATTCTCGCGTGCACGCGATTGCTTTACTTGAATCCCCGCGTTCGTCGACAAGTTTTCCCGATCCGGTCGCGTTCTCCACGAGGTGTTGGATTGTTGGTAGCCATTTGCGCTGTCTCACGACAGTTCGCGCCCGCAGTAACGTCATTCGTCGCGCGATCACGTCTTTCTTCTCGCGATCATGCACCGCGAGACAAGTGAAAACAAGATGGCCGCGCCCGCGAGCAACTGCATGGGTAAGTTGGCGAGCCGCGACCACGCAGAAAATACCATGAACTGGCGGGAAAAAAACTTCTGCATCTTTGCGATATTTCCGCGTGTTTGCGGAGATTTTTAACATTTTCGCGATAATTTGCGAAAGTGAATTTCGCAAATTCCGCCCACCCCTACTTCCAACTGACCATATGCCAGGTGCTTCATATTCCATAGCCATACATAGCAGCTTTAAAATATCACAATGCACTACAGTAGGCTAAAAAGCCAGGACTGACTAAATGTGTTTAACATGATGTATAGCAGTTTTCAGAAATGCCAGCTTGCCTTACAATACCACTAGAGCACCCCAGAAAATTGAGAGAGAATGCTTATTCCTCAAACAGACCCCTTGTATAGTTGACTCATAAGTATAACTGGTTTTAGTTTCAAGGTTTGAAAGAGATTTATTGAAGAAAAATATAACCAATTGTATGCAATCAATTTGGAAAATATAATGTACAAATAACAGTAGAATAATTAAAAATACAAAAGAACTCAATGAAATCAAACAGTTGCATGAAAAAACGTTATAACGCATCAAAGGGAAAGGGCAGACAAGAAACAGTGTATGTTATACTATAAATTGAAAATTGAAAAGGAGTGGAGAGCAACAAGCAACATTAGAAAATATTAAAACGTCAAACTATCTGTATAATATCTTCAATATAAGATCATAAAAAGTGTATAAGCAGAAATGTGTGGGTGGAGCACTTCATGGTGGTTTGGGAACTTCTTCTAACAGTGGTTGATGACGAGCAAAATTATGAGCAGAAGTGTATAAAAATACAGTTATTGGTGACCACATATTCTCTCTTTTAATGAGAAGGGATAAGAGAGAGACCTATGCACATGCCAGCAAAGTAAGTTGTGAGGATTGTTTCCAATGTTTAGTTATTTGTTGAAAGGCAACTGCAATTAATAACTCTAATATAGTGGTGTTACATGCAAGGGAAAGCTAATGGTCATAAAGGCCTCCTAGAAACATATTTGCCGGAGAAAATGTAAAGTGTGTATGAAAAATAATATTAATTTCAGACCATACTTTCAACCAAAATTGGTGGATATATGGACATGAAAAAAGCATGTGAAATAAATCAGAATGGGTATCATTACATGACCAGCAATTGTATTGCACAGCCGGGTTATATTTATGTAGAGTAGTTGGACAGGCCATTAAGTTTGAAAGTCTTGTTTCCATTGTAGTTCAATGTTTTTCTTATTTCTGTGTTCTATAAGTTTAGTAAGTGATTTGTAAATGGAAGAGGAATTTGGATGAGTGATTATTATAGGAAGAATACTTTTATGTGGTAATGAAGGGGGAATATTTGATGATAATGAATTTAAGGTGGAAGAAATGATGTGAATTAACAAAGTAAATGTATTAGACTATGGGGCATATTTTCAAGGACTAATCGCAGAGTTAGTGGCACTTTATTGCAGCCAAAGTGGTGATAAATTTATTGCAGCTTTCACAAGCTGGTGTTAACAGCCGATAACACCAGTTGCCCTGCGACAGCCGCCGCAAAAATTATCACCACGGATGATACTGGCAACTAACGCTATTGAGATGCAGAGTAGGCATTCGCGTGCAAAAAGCTGCAAAAAAACCACTTTGCAACATTCTCAGCGACCAGCCATATTGGCGATAAGAACACAAAACATGCAATAAGGCCTGTTAGCAGCAGGGATTTGACACCTGCTCTGACCTGGTGTTAAGTCGGATGACACCCTGCACCATAAAGGGAGCCCATCCCACAGCCACACCTGAAGAACAACAGATGCCATGGAGCCTCTCATCATGCAGCCCGGAGCCCCAAGAGGGCCATACTACCCACCGCAACCACCCCCAGGTCCGCCCCCACCCCCGGACCACCACAGAGGCAGTACAGACAAAGACAGCGGACCCTCATAAAACGCACCAGCCTCACAGACTTAACACCAGAGGATGTCATTGCCCACTACAGGCACAAAAGGACAACCATCCTAGGCATCTTAAACATCATTGCCCACAGGCTGATGGTTCCAACACAGCGGACAACCAACATCCCTCCGCAGACAAAGCTGCTGGCTGTGCTGCACATGTTGACCTCTGTGACCTTCCAACCAACAACTGCCAGAGTCGGAGGAGTCTCACAGCCAGCCCCATCTAAGTCCCTCACACCTGTCTCTGATGCCATCATCAGTTTGGTACCCCAGTACCTTCACTTCCCACACACTGTGCAGGAACAGCTGGAAACTAAGCAAGGCTTCTACGCCGTAGCTGCCTTCCCGCATGTGTTGGGGGCAAACAACTGCACACATGTAATTCTCGTGCCCCCTGCCCCCACTACACAAAATTACTGCAACAGGAAGCACACGCATTCCATCAATGTGCAGGCAATAGTGGACCACCGTGGACTCTTAACCAATGTCGTCGCCAACTACCCAGGCAGTGTGCATGATTCCTTCATCTTCTGACAGTCCATGATCAACCAGCGCTTTGAGGCTGGCACCCGTGGGAATGCATTGCACGTTGGAAAGTACCAAATGAACACAGCACACACCTCAACTTCACAATCATGCAACTCACAACTCTGGGAATGCACACGTTACAAACTCACACACAACATGCCAAACAACATGCCCACCTACCAAACATGCCTGCTCGACTTACTGTGGTGACCTTGGAAAGCCATGTACACGAGCCCTCAATGGCATGGCACCTCAGCCACACAATAGCAGAATGTGTGGAGAGGTGGCCACCATGCATGTGCAAAGGAGGCAAGTGATACACAAATGAGAATGTACACAATGACAAGTGTGGCGTGGATGTGCTGGACAGACAGCAGTATGCAGACCACAGACATGCCCATGTCGACATATACTGCTGGTGTCTGGAGTGTAGTGAACAGTGGATGCAACCATGTTACCCCAGGCAGTGGGGAAGAGGGCAGGAAACAACTCATTACATCCCCCATGTAAGGGTGAGAAGAGGAGGCTGGCCCGGCATACGCCAGGCCAGCGTAGGGGTGTGAATAAAAAGCCTGTAGCCCTGGGCATGGTTCTCTTCTGGAATGGCCAACGTGTCTGCCAAGACGGCGCCTCCCAGCACGTCACAAGGCCGATGCCGTGAGCGGCAGTGCCTGCGACCATGTGCGCCTGCTGCACCCCAGGCCGCAGGTCCCCAGACCTGTCTTGGCTGCCCCTGCGCAACCAGGCCACACCACTCACCTTCCGACACCAGGGTATGTCAAAGAGGGCTCACCACGTACCTGTGCAAGCTCCAAGCCTGAGGCCCGTGACCTTGGCAGCCTCCTAAGACCATCGCCGCCCTCCCTGAGACAGGCCTGCAGCACTCCTTTCTCATTGACGCACTCCACCGGCCTACACAGCGGTCAAGTAGGTAACACATTTGGAACTGAGTCTTGATTATACAATGGGCGAGTACACATATCAATGCAGAGTTTAAATCACTATGCTCCCTTCGATGTGGTGACACCAAGTCTGTGCATAGCATCCCAACCACACGTGTCTGTGGGCCCTTGATGACTATGCCTACGGCCTACACTGCAGTCCAGAAGGCCTCACAACAATCCAATCTGTACCAGGCAGGACACAGCATCTTCACTGGCTAAACACCCACACAGCTCAGGTGCTTCTACCTCTGTCAACCACAAGTCATCCCCACATGCCATTTTGACGTTGTGTGTTAGAGTTCCAGGGGGAGCTTGCTGCGGTCTACACTGCAGTCAAGAAGGTCACACATGTGGAACTGAGTCTTGATTTGGGTATGGCAGAGTTCATATCATTGCACGCAAGGAGAGGAGTAAGAGGAAGACGTGGTTCAGTCCGGAGGGAAAAAGGATCCTTGTTATGGAGGGGATCGGACACTGCCAACAACTGCTCTGGTGCCACTAACCCTGTGCATCGCAAGCCAATGACACTTGGCTGTGGGTCCATGCTGACCGCTGCCTTCAGCCTACACTGCGGTCCAGTAGATTAAACATTTGGATCTGAGCCTTGATTTATTTATGGCTGAGTTTATGTCATTATACAGGCCTCATCGCAGATTGCATCCCCTTTCAGCCCTGGTGCCACTGACTCTGTGCCCCGAAATTCATGGACACTCTCTGGTTGAACTTTGGTGGCATCTAAGTCTATGGCCTGGAAGTATCCTCATCACCATGTAGCTGATACTGAATTGGTGGTAAAAAGGGAGTCTGTAGCATTCCACTCTTCCATTTGCCTGTTTCGGCTTCCTTCTGCCCTCTGCATCATGCCCTGGAAGGACACCTTCCACTGTCCGCCAGAGCACTCCCCGACATTCTCCTTGGACATCAACGAGAACCCGCTCAGCTCGCGTGGCCCCACCTCAGTGCACCGCAAGTCATCCTCCCTTGGTGGTATGCCTGTGCTGGCTGCAGTGCATGCCGGGCGACTGACTCTGTGCAGCTCAAGTAATGGACCCTGTCTGATTGACTATTGGATGGCCTCTGAGTCGATGGCCTGGGGCTCATCAACGCAATGTCTCATTGGCCCTGCGCTGTCTGCTGCCTCCGTCCTCAACTGCGGTCCACCAGGGCTCACACATCAAATTGGTCCTGACCTTCCCGGACGACGCATCAACTCATGATGCACACGCCACTACTGCCAGGACCACCTCCAAACAGCAATTGCCAGAGTCATCAGAGTCTTACAGCCAGACTATCCAAGTTGCTCACACATGCCTTGGATGCCATCATCAGCTTGGTACACTGCTCAGCTCTTCAGGTGCCACCAACTCAGTGCACCACAATCCAGGGACACTTTCCAATAGATCTTATTTGATGTGGACAGCTCACGCAACAATGTCACCTCAGGCAGTGGGGAAGACCTGGGCTGATAATGGGGAAATATGAGGCCGGTGTGCGGAGGGGTGAAGTCATGGACAATGGGAGGGCAGGAGGCAACAACCAGAAGGCAACACTGCAGACTGGAGGTGGTAGTCCAGCTACACACCAGGCGCTATGGATGAGGTACATGCTGTGGACTGCGGACGCAACTATGTCACCTCAGGCAGTGGGGAAGAAATGGGACAATGATGGGGAAGATGTGGAAGGCGTAAAACACCCTACTGCAGCTTCAGCAGGAATATCCCGGAGGAACGCAATCTTGGACAATTTCTTAACATATGCATGATTAGTTCTGGTGCCCCTACCTCAGTGCACTGCAACTCTTCGACCCTTCTAATTGGATATTGGGGTACCTCTGTACCTCCTCCTGCTACCAACATGATGTATTGCAGCTGTTTGTGTTATCTTGGTGTTTTCTGTTTCCCCTTTAATGGTGAACACTGTTCAAATTGTTGCCAGCACCAACGACTCCCTGAGGGCTGGCTCACACTCACCCCACACCCATCCAGCAAAGGTGTCACTGGTCAGGTGACCATGGTAATAAAGAGTGGCTGGGCGCACATGCCCATGGCCAGTTCAACTGACTATCAAAGTGTGTCTGTGTGCTCATTACATATGCATGGTGGCCCCGGGCCCTACCACATTACATTGTGTGTTGTACAACGGATGCAACCATGTCACCGCAGGCAGTGGGTAAGACCTTGGACATGTAGCTTTGTCGTCCCCCCTTTATACGTAGGAGGAGTGGGCTGGGCCAGTGTAAGCAAGCCCAGCGTAGGGGTGTGAATGATTATCCCGGGGATCTGGGCGTGGTTCAGTACTGGAAATGTGCAAATGAGTGTGGCTATGTCGCAGTGTGTGTGTCCGTTGGTGAATGTAAGTGGTCCCTGATGGGAATTAGACACCCACGTATGTAATCAAGTTCGGCTGCCATGAGTTCAAATCCCACCCGCACCTGTTCAGCCACCTCCTTCTGGCAGTCTGACACCTGGCTGTGGAATGCAATGTGTGCTTCTGTGAGGTGCTGGGAGCCATCCGTGGTGGTGTTTGCTTACTGGTGTGTGGTCTGTGCAGGGGGTGGGGTCTCCTAGATGCAGCTGGGCTGCCCGGCTCCTGGAGGTGGGTTGCCTAAGATGTCCATGAGCTGTTGTAGTGCATCAGTGTAGAGGGTGTGGAGGTCCTCTTCATCATCACTGATGAGTTGTCTGGTATGCTCTGCAGGAGGAGTTGATTGTCCCTCTGCTATGTGAAGGGGAGATGCATTTTCACATTGTGTTGACATGTATGTTGATGCATTCTTCATGTTTACCTCGGGACTGCATGACAATGTACAATGCGACTGTTTGGGAGGAGCTGACTATTTGATGCGGGATAGTGGATATTTGAACTACATCACGGATGTTATGTTGTACATGTACATTTTCATCTTGCAGTTTCCTGCTATGCCAGATGTGATTGGCCAGTTTTCACACACAGGCGGAACCTGTTGTGTCCACTGCTCTGTCGTGGGAGTTTTGTACTTTGTACCACATAGTCGTCAATGTTGATGCCCTATTATTGCTATGTGTGTGTGCTGCATTGTGGGTGAGTCACCCCTGCTGCTCAGATTTGGCTGCCCCTTATCCCTTTCAGGTGGTGTGCCTTTGACCTCTGTGCTTCGACAGTGCTGGGATGTTTCAAACTTGGGTGTATTGGGCTCTTGATTGAGTTGTGACTCTTGGGCATGGCTTGTCCGCAGATTTTTTTTGCGTCAGGGGTTGTTTGTGCAAGTGGATGTGTTGGTGAGGCCTGCTCCTTTCCGGATGTGGTCCATACTCAGCCACCTCAGTTTCATGGCGTGCACAATGTCATGATGATTGGACTGCAGCCATGCTAATCATCATGTAGTGTCACTTGCATTGTCGGTGTGGCTTACAGATACGATTCTTTGCCGTGTTTTGCACGTGTGCATGTGTTGTTTGTGATATTGGTGATGTGTGGGGTGGGACCCCTTTGGGCACATTGTGGACGGGGGCCTACTTGGTGTTTGTATGTGTGCTGCAGTGTGCCACGGGTGTCAGGGACATGATCCAGAGTCATTGTGGGTGTGCAGTGTGCTCTGCTTGATTGTCCATGTGTGCCATCGTGCTTGTCTCTCCCCATCCCCCAGTCCCTGGTCGGTACTCACCCTGTCGATGTTGTGTCAGGTCATGTTGAGCAGTGTCCGGTGCCACGACTCCTGGCACCATATCCCGAATGCTGACTGTGGCCACCATTTTCTCCATGTCCTGGTGTGCCGCTGGACACCCACCCCCAATCTGCGTTGCTGCTTTCATGTTGGCATTGGGTTTCTTCTTGATTTTAGCCTTCACATCCTTCCAGCGCCTCTTGAACTCTTCCATTGTCCTCCTCAACACTGCAATTGCATTGACATGGACCGAAATAGTCTGCCATATTTGCGTCTTTGTTGCCAATGACAAGTTGGATGTGACATACAGTTGTTGGTAGTGTTCTATCACCTCTGGGACTATGATCCCGCTTTCCTGCGAACTGAACCATGTCTTCCTCTTCTCCTTGGCCTTCCCCGACCCCGGGGTTCCTTGCTGGTTGTCTGTGGGGCGTGTGGGTTTCGCATTGTCCTCGGTACTCGGTCCGGGTGCATCCATGGTGCTATGCAGTTTATTCATTTTTGTATTTGTTTTACAATGCTTTTATAGTGCATTTTCCCACATGACGCGTGGGAATTGCAGGCCTGTCGCTGATTTTTGTAACACGATTGGCCACATCGCAGCTTTTTTCGCGTTCGTGTTTCGTATTTTTTCGGCGTCACGTTCGTTTTAACGAGGTCATTTGGCAGGATATCATGAGAATATCCCAGGGTGCCGCAGGGTTGAGAATATAACGTTGACACGGCATTAGTTTCCCGCGATAGACTGCGATGTTCAAAGTTGCATTAAGCAAATTTGGCAATGGTTATCACACGTTCTTGAGAATATCCCCCAAAGACTTTAGAAAATTAAATAGCAATTGTGCTTCTGAAAAATATAATTTATGTGGAGTTGATAAGCCCAGAGTAAACCTTCATCCCTCTAGGCTTTCCAAGAACCAGGTCTATTATTAACTTTTATAAGATTATTGTGCCGAACTGAAGATTGAACAAACCGTTCGCTATCTGAAAGGTGTGAGAAAAGTATAGGTTTAAATAGATAATAAGTAGTAAATGAAAGAAATTCTTGAAATGTAAAAAGAGAATGGAAGGAACGTTAAGTTTCTTTCCTTAGAGGAAAAGAAACCAAAGGCGAATTGAATAAACATTTAGAAATTTGTTTAAGGAAAAACGCAGAATGATAAAATTGAAAAACAGGAAAATTCATACGATTGCATAGTTTACCGTGCTTGAGCTTTAGACGAGACACATGTTTTTGAATAAGGAAGACAATATAGAATAAATCTTTTTGAAAAAGTATGCAAGGATAGTGAAAGGAATAGCAGGTGTTATAAATGTCGTTGGACTTGGCCATTTTTGCAGGGTTATCCTCAAACTTTTTGCTTCTTCCTCCTATTTTTTCCTGACCTGTTGTTGTTGGTTTTAGGACTCTTGGCACTTTACCACTGCTAATCAGTGCTAAAGTGCATATGCTCTCTGTGTAAATTCATATTATGATTGGTTCTCCCTGAGTGGCATATTTTGATTTACTGGTCAGTCCCTAGTAAAGTGCACTGGGTGTGCTGGGGCTAGTAAATCAAATACTACTAGTTGACCTGCAGCAATGACTGTGCCACCCACATGAGTAGCCCTGAAAAGGTGTCTCAGACCTGCCACTGTTGTGCCTGTGCGCAGTTTGCTAACTGCCATGTCGACTTGGCAAGTGCATCCACTTGCCAGGCCCTAACCTTCCCTTTTGTTACATATAGGACACCCCTATGGTAGGCCCAAGGTAACCCCCCTAGGCAGGGTGCAGTGTATGTGAATGATAGGGCATGTACTGATGTGAGTAACATGTCCTGATAGTGAAATACTGGCAATTTCGTTTTTCACTATTGAAAGGCTATCTTACCCCATAGGACAGAATGGGGAATGCTTTGTAACATTTTACAAGCATATCTTCCCATAGTGGTAAGATCGAAAAATGGAGTTTAGTATCCCTGAACTTAGGATTTAATAACACATCTTTTAGTAAAAATGGTTTTTAAATTGTGTGTTTGAAAATAACACTTATTAGAAAGTGGCTATTTTCTTGTTCAACCATCCTGTGTGCCTCTGCCTGGTTGTGGATTGACTGTATGGCTATGGAGTGATAGGGCATGGGGAGGTGCAGTGGCTCCAGGAGTCTGGATGAATCAGCACTAGGCTGAATAGGCATGATCTGCATTTAGATTGGTGGGAGGAGTAGCACCTGTACCTGAATAGGGCTGTGCCTGCCTTCCACAATGCTGGCTCCGCTCCCCTGTGGTGTGTCTGGAGCCAAGGCTCACACTAACAATGGATATTGTAGTGCACTTGCAGAGGGCCCCCAGAAGTGGTTTGAACTGGGCTCAGAGCCCCTTTCACAAAGAGAACAAAGACATTTTGGGGTATAAGTATCAGACCCAAAACCACAGACTTTAGACTACTTCTGGAATCAAGAGGGACCTTTGCCAAGGAGAAGATCTGGAGAAACTGAGGAAAAGTACTGTCCTTGCTGTGTGTTTTGGTTTGGCCTGCCATTGCTGTTTCTGCCAAGGAAAGGAGAAGGACTTTGCTGTGCGCTGTGTCCCATGCTTAAGGAATGTCTCTGAGGGCTTGAGTAGAGCTTGCCTCCTGTTTAAAAGTCTCAGGAACACAAAGACTTCACCCCCAGCTCACCTGCACTTTCTTGATGCTAGTTCTGACCTGCCAGAAGTGCCTGTGACTGTGTGGGGCCTCTGGAGGTTGTTTCTGCTGCTGGGAGCTGAAAAGCAACACAACAACAAGAAAATTGACACATCGCTCTTCTTGTAACAGTCTTTCTGACACAACGCCGTGGTTCGAGAAGAATCTTCCCACACGTCCGCACCACTGCTGAAACCGATGCAGCGCCTGTTGCTGCTGCAAGAATTGATGCATCGAGGGATCGCGGGTGGAGAAATCAACACAGCGCCGCTTGCCGGTGCCGCACCTGGATTTTCAGGAATCATCCCTGTGCGCCAAGTTTTCCCTGACACATCACCCGCGGATCGGAGTCCTCTCAGAATCGAACTGTCGCTTCCCCCTACAGACCAGACCCAACGCATCGCTCCTCTGTGTACAGCAGAACTGTCACATCGTATTCAGTAACATCTCGGGAACGACGCATCTCTTTGTTTTTTTATGCTTCTCATCGCTGCAGCTGTTTGGCTTGGTGAATTTTGTCACAATGACAGGTACTTTGCAAGAATCCATGCATCCATAGTTTTCTATGGACTCAGTGGCTAAAACCTTTTGAAAGTCATTTTTCTTGATAATTGTATGTTGGATTTTTGTGGGGTTATCACTGTGTTACTGTGAATGTTGGTACAAATGCTTTACACATTGCCTTTGGGATAAGCCTGTCTGCTCATGCCAAGCTACTAAGGGGGTGAGCAGAGGTTATATAAAATGTGTATCCCCTTACCCTGACTAGAAGCAATGGTCCCTATTTGGACAAAGGTACCTACCTGTGCCATCTATAGACCCCCATTTCTAACAAATGTTATAAAAAATAATGAGGGCTAGCATTATTTTAATAGTGACAAGTTTACCCCACCACAGGAGATAAAGAGGGTACCACTTAGCTGTTGAAGTGGATAAAGCGGTAAGAAAGTGATTCATATTTAAAGTTAGAGTTTGTTTAATGGAAGGAAAAATGAAAGCCCTAAAATTTTTATATTTCGAGAATTCCAAGCAAAATTAGAAGGAGAGAAATCTTGTTTAAATCAGAGAACATTGTGAGTAAGAATTTCACATTTATCATGATTCAATTTATAACAACAAAGTGCAGAAAAAGATTGAACTTTTGCGAGGATTGCAGGAAGAGAGGATTCAGGTTTAGATAAAAATAAAAGATTGTCATCTGCACAAACACTTAATTTGAGTATTACCATGTTGGAAACCAAGAATTTTAGAGTATTGCAAGGAAAGGTTCCAATGCGAGCATAAAAAGAAGTGGGGAAAGAGGACATCCTTGACGGACACCTCTTCTTAAAAGAAAAAAGAAGAGAAAATAGAACCATTAGCAAAAATGTTGGTGCAGTATATTAAAGAGATATATAGGAAATAAATTTGGGATCGATGACAAACCAAGAAAGTGTATGAAAAATAAATGACCGATCCAAAGCTTTTTCTACGTCAAGGCAACTAGCAGCTAATGAGTGAGGATATTTATTAAATGTAAGTAATATATTAAAGAAGACTCTAGTATTATCAGATAGCTCTACCTTTAATAAAACCTGACTGGTCCTTGCAAATAGGAGAGGATAAGAATGGATCTAGTCAAGGAGCAAGAATTTTAGCAAATATTTTATAGTCAGAATTAACTAGAGATATTCATCTATTCTTCTTACATACGTGGGGGTCTGTTCCATCTCTAGGAATAAGACAAACAATTGCTTCTTGAAAAGTGTCACTTGAAGCTTCAGAGGAGATAAGTTAAGTGAATAAAAGGTTGAGTTGTGGAAGTAGAAATTTAGAAAAGTGAGAATATAATTCTACAGGAAAACCATCTGGTCCAGTGGTTATACCAGTCTGAATTACTTGCAATGCTTGAGAGATGCCTTTCAGCGAAATATCTTCCTCCATTGATGAAAAATTTACATTAGGTGGGAACTGTTCCTGGATAGAGGAGAGGAAATGCTGTATGGCTGTAGGATCTGGAGTGGATTCAGAGTATAAAAAGAAGTACAATACTTCTTAAATTCAACCAAAATGTGCCTTCTCCCCTCCTTTTTGCTGATTTTGTTTTGTTGGCCTTAGACTCTGAACTTTACCACTGCTAACCAGTGATAATGTGCTTGTGCTCACCCCTAAAACATGGCAAGATTGGCTATACCATATACCCAGGGATGGTAAATTAAATGCTACCAGTGGGCTTGCAGCACTCATTGTGACACCCCTTAAGTAGCCACTTAAATGTGTCACAGGCCAACCATTGCAACCTGTATGCAGTTTAAAACTGAGAATTCAACTTGGCCAAATAATTCCTTGCCAGCCCTTAAACTTCCTTTTTATTACATATAAGTCACTGCAAAGATAGGCCCTAAGCTACCCATATAGCATGGTGCATAGTATTTAAAAACAGGACATATTCTTTTAAGTTTCACATTCCCTGGTACAAACAAACTCACAAATTAGTTTTTCAGTACTTTGAGGCCAACCTCTCCCATAGGATAACATTGGGTTAGAACATTAAATAAATGATAACATTTGTCTGTGAGCAGGAAGAAACTTCATATTTGGTGTCTAAGCAATTGTAATTTAAAAACCTCTTTAATGATGCGTTTACATTTTAAGTCATAACTTTTAGAAAGTTGGCATTTTCTTGTCTTAACCATTTTATGCCTGCAGCCTGTTTCCTGGGTCACATGACTAGGGGTATTTAGCTGTTGGACTTTTTGTATTCCTCTCAGACAGCCACACAATAAAGGGACAGGTGTTGGCAGTGTGAGCTATCCAAGCAGGATGGGAGGGCAGGGCTTTGCACAGCCCTACCTGCACTTCAAAGCCCCTGCCATAGCTCACACACAAAGAACTTTGCACTAGCCCATTGTGACTACAGATGGCCCGGGACCAGGGCAGGATGGTGAGAAATAACAGATACTTCTATGTGGGGGGCTAATGAAGTTTCTACCACTACAAAGCTGACACCATGTATAAAATTAGGACCCTCGGACCCACTCTTAAGTTCACTTCTGGACCTGTGGAAGGATCATCAGAGGACTTCCTTACTGCACCTAGAGGACTGTCCTCCTGTCTGAAGCCTGCCCTGTGTCCTCAAATGACAGGCCTGCTGCTTGAGACTTGCTTTTCTGCTTGAACCCATGATTTCTAGAGTGACCCCCAGGGGTTAGTTGACTGGCCTCCTGCTCAGAGTCTCAGGTACAGAAAAGACACAAACCATCTTGAACCTGCCCTTGGACCTAGCATGAGTAAATCTTCACCCTCCAAGTGGTGACCCTCCAGTCTTAAACCTTTGGAAGTGGTGCTAAAGTTGCCCAGATATTGCAAATCCAAAACTTGGGACTTGAAAGATTTTCTGACACAAACTGTTCTGAGAACCAGGAGGAGCCCAGGACCTACCCTGCTCAATGTGCATTGCCTGCCTGACTTCACGGTAGATCACTCTTCATTCTTCTCTGCAGCAGCAAATCCTGTTCAGCAGCTCCTCGCAGAAAAGATACCTGTCCTTGTGGCCCCTCATCGACTACAGCCTGCAGCTTTGTCTCACTAGAGATCTCAAATTTCCCAAAAAAGAGACTAAGGGGCCGATTATGATTTTGTGAGGAAACTGTTCCACCTGAATCGGTTTTGGAATAGTTTCCATCTGAATCAGCTCCTGCAAGTCCAACTGACTGATTATGATGCTTCTCAACATCGTTTGGACGGATTTGCATTCACTTCAATGGAAGCCTGTGTTCCGAACGAGAACACAGGTTCCCATTGAAAAAAGGGGTCGGTGGAGAAAACCATGCACCCTGTGGCAGGCACCCAATGGTGCCTGCCACATTTGTGCATGGTTAAAAAGAGGGGTCCCTTGGGTATCCTCATGGGCCACAACCGGATGCCTCAAGGAGAAGGGGGGCCTGCAACGGGCCCCCAAAGACAGATTCCAACAGCTGTTTTGTGTGGGGCAGACCGAATCTGAATGTCTATCTGAATTGGTCACTTGTATACCATGTCCATTGAGCTGTAAGATTCGGATCCGAAAAACTCAGGCTGTCCGAATGATTCTTGGAACCCAATCGGACAGCTCGAATGGTTTTTGGGCATCCAAATCGGTCGTTGGAAAATGTGTACGATTTGGTCAGAAACAAGGGTTCCCAATCGGATTTTGAGATACCAAATCCCATTCGGAGCCTCTCCGAACGACAAGGTAATCGCCCCCTAAGTCGGAATTAAGAAATCTTCACTGCTACCTCTTCCATCGGCTGCCCTACGACTATGTCTCCTCCTCAGACTATGCCGACCTTCTTGCCTCAGTGAATTTGACCATCTCAGATCAATTTTGAAAGGAATATATCTAAATCCGAACGTAAGCGGAGACAGCACAATCCATTTTGTGTATCTAACCATGCTCCATTGTGGTCGGCCATAACTTTGAACTTTGCCCTGGTCTTGCACGACTAGATGTTTGCGATTGGTGCTTTGATCTTTTAGGTACTATTTTAAACTTTAAACTTATTTATTACATTTTATTTTATTTTTCTATATTTGTATGGGATTTTTCTTGTGTTTAAGTTTTCACTTTATTACTGTTTGTGTAATACATACGTACTTTACACAATGTCTCTCAGCTAAGCCGGAATGCATTTTTGCCAAGCTACCAGAGAGTTAAGCACAGGTTTATTTAGTGACCTTTTTGGTTAACTCTGGCAAGGTCTATGGTTTTTCCTTCAGAGGGGTTCCACCCCTTTCAACCAATACCCAATTTCTTACACTGAGCCATTCTGTTTTTTAATCTACAGATGGTTGACCTTTCCGGAGCCAATCGAAAGACAAAAACAAACTGTATTTTAAGTGTTGACCTCTTCAAGCCCAGCCCACCACTTTTCTAAACACCAATATCCATAAAGGCACTGAACAGATTTACAAGAAACAAAAAAACATGCTTTCTTAGTAAATTTCTACTTTCATGACAAGTTTGGTATAAATCTGTTCCTTTCTTATTGCTGTGAGCAATATGGGGCTCAAATGGGAAAACACATTTTTAAAACCTGCCCTAACATTTCTTCACCTGCATGAAGTTGCACAAACAATATCGTGCCAGATATTAGCTGATTACACTAAGTTACTGAATAATTTGGTGGTGATCCATCCATTGGGACAAAGGTGAAGATTAAACCAAAGGCATTTGGGTGCTTATATTGACAAACTATAGCGACATAGTGTTCCATATTTCACTGGGATGTTTGAAACATCAAAAATATTTGATGGAGTTAATCAACATAATATTAGTCCCAAACCATATTTAAGAATGGCACACTTGTCAGGGCCAAGAGAACTATGCTACTATTGGGGACCAAAGTATGTGTCATAATGCAGCAACAAAAGCCGAATTGTGTGTATTTTGTGTCATATTCTCCTGCAGTATGATTTGATCCATTTAAGATAGACACAAGAATGCAATAAAATAACACAGTATTTACACCAAAGAGCACTCTCAAGATACCAAGGACCTGATTATGATGTTGGGCGGACTCTTGTCCGCTCAACATCACTGCTGTCTCGAGACCGACCCACCTCTGGTTGGCGGCCCGACACTACCATAACAATGTGACCACACACGGTGCGGTTGTATAGTCCCATTTCTCTATGGGAGCTTGGGCTGCAGCCATAAACCGACTGTAGCACAAGCTCCCATAGAGAAAGGGGGGATTCTGTTAATCTCTGCACTGCATGGCAGACACCTCAAGGTACCTGCCATGCTGTGCAGGGATTAACAGGTACCCCCTTGGCCCCCAACTGGATGTTGTCGAGGAATAGGGCCCTGCTAGGGGCCCCCAAGGCACTTTCTGACAGGCTTTCCATGTCAGAAAGCCAGACATGGAAAGCATGCTGGAAACTGATATCGCAATCCCGAAATCGCAATCCTGACAGCAGAAACGCCGTCCTCAGGGATTACGGTGGGGCCTCCGACTGGCCGACAGGCTCTTTGAGCCCTTCGGAATCCAGCTGGAATGACTGCCCGGTTTCACTTTCGGCAGCCGGCATTGTAATGTAGTGGTCGCAAGTGAAATCGAAGATGTTGTTCTGAAAGCTTCTGACCGACATCAAAATAGGGCACCAAGTATGTCATGCTCTACAAAAGCTATCCTGAATTGGATTGGGTCCGATGGAACCAGCCCAAAAAGCCTCCTGCATTGAAACTTCATTCATAAAACTCAGTGATGTGTGGACTTGTACTTGAGGCCCAGTGCTTAGTTTCTAAAAGAATGACTGCCGGTGCCCAAAGCGCTGCTGAGAAGCCTGCAGCCGGTGCTATTACTGGTCGCCAAAAATGAGTGCTGGTGAACTCCACCCTCGACCACCAGCTCAAATTAAGCACTTCTGAAGACCAAGTGAAGGTTCGTACAGCATTTGACTAGTATGATATCAGAGCTTTGCCCCACAGCTGCACCCTGTTATCCAAGTTTTTGATTTAGGGGTGTCTTATACTATTACTTTATAGGATATGGACTCTTTCAACCCATGATAGCGGTTTGGCAGAAAGGTTCCTTATGGAGCAAGTAAAATAATTGATCTACCAAAGATCAAACATCTATCCAACCATCTCCACATCTGGCTAAGGCTCCTGGAAAGTGACTTCGCATTTTTTTTTAAATGTTTACCATTTTTTGTAATGGCTAACATAAAACAATTGAATCCGTGATTTCTTAGGGATCAATTTGTTTGCTTTAATTTATCCCCAACCTCTAAACTGGTTTTATACAGTTTTGTGTAATTTTTGATCGTCTTGATAATTTTTTTCGACCTTTAACCTTGATTTATTTTAATGTTTTGTTTAATTTGGTGTCCTATACATCCTACCCACACACTGCTCAAGACTAGCTATCAGGTAAGAACTGGTATTAACATTTGGGTGGCCCCAAACACAGCAGTAATCGTCCGTCTGCAGTAATTTCATTTCCAACAGAGATAAAACGTGTGACATTATTTGGATTCGATTGTGTCTAACTACATTAATATGCTTCTCAGACCATCAGGATTCGCTCCAAGATAAGTTCATAACCTTTTTTTCAAGTTGTGTTAGCTCATTACTCTCATTCCTTAAAATGTGATTGAATACCGAAAACTATGATTAAATTTATCTTCAGTACTCTGTACGTATGCTAGACTTGTCCTTCTTCATCTAAATAGGCGAAACCAATTTAAATCCTAAATACCACAGTGCAAACATCGCAGTAGCATAATAATCCTCTAATTCGGTGTGTAAATGGGAATGAATACAGCAGGGCTTTGTTCTGGGCTCCTCTATGAGTAGGAGTTGATGAGCCTCGAGGGGTTTGGTAGGCAAACCACATTGGATCATCTGGTTAAATTCACAGAACAGGACTGTTTACCACTTTTATTCAAAATATAATATATATTACACAGAAAAGTATTTTATGTGTCAAGAGAACCTATTATTTTTGGTTGAATGGGCCACGCGTAGAAAGTGTTTTAATTATGCAGAATAAAGTGTTTTAATTATGCAGAATAGCTGATCCAATCAGTTCTCTTCGATCATTATTTAATTGTATTCACATACCGCACTGCTGCTATGTCTATCGTGGCCGGTTAAAGCTCTTGCCTTGTCTGAGAAGTTCAGGCACGAACACACTTGGACGAAGTGAAAGAATTCTCTGCAATGTTGGTATTGCATGTACAAATCTAAATGCTGCTGTCTGTGTGGCCTTATAGAGATATGAAAGCACGGACGTAACAGAGTGTTACTTGGTTGAACGTTTATGTGTTAGGAAGGGATTGTGTCTGGGCCTAGAGAAGTGTTTCACGTGTGTAGCAGCAAAGTCTCAAAAGTTACTGTGAGAAGAATGTCAAGGAATAGGCAGTGTGGAATACTTGTGCAGGTAAACATACCGTGAATTGTGTAAGACCTATGCAGGCGAGCATAACCGTGCATTGTGGAATAGTTATGCAGTAAAGCATGCCGTGCATTGTGGAATATTTATGCAGGAAAGCATACCGTGCATTGTGGTATAGGCATGCAGTAAAGCATGCCGTGCATTGTGATATATTTATGCAGGAAAGCATACCGTGCATTGTGGAATAGGTATGCAGGAAAGCATGCTGTGCATTGTGGAATAGGTATGCAGGAAAGCATGCCGTGCATTGTGGAATAGGTATGCAGGAAAGCATACCGTGCATTGTGGAATAGGTAAGCAGGAAAGCATACCGTGCATTGTGGAGTACTGATGCAGGAAAGTATACCGTGCATTGTGGAATACTTATGCAGTAAAGCATACCGTGCACTGTGGAATATTTATGCAGGAAAGCATACCGTGCATTGTGGAATACTTATGCAGGTAAACATACCGTGCATTCATGTGGGAAACTGACAATATACGAACGTGAGAGGGAGGTGAGGAATTTGAGCAGATGCTGTGCATTAGGGCCAGGGAAGGGCGCCGATGGTGGAACAGTGAGTGAGAGGTGGCAGCTAAGTTGAGAGGCAGGGCGTGATTTACCATTAACGGTACCAGAGTTACAGAATAGCTGAGAGTGCATGCATATCTCAATTGATGCATTTAGTTTATGAAGGTTTTATCTAGCCGGATGGCTGAAAGAGAAACACGTTTCAGATGGAGTGGTTGACTATCAACCCACTTTGAAGCTTGTATGGAGAATAGATTCCAACGTGATGACATTTCTAATGTTAATTGAGTAACTTGAAGCATAGTCTAGAGTACAGGATGCAAAAGCTGCTGCATTTCACAAGGGATTACTATGATGTCAATTGGTTTTGTGTGTCATATATTGGTGTTTGAAATCTTATGAGGGTATGAAATGCTTCATTCGTTTGCTTTGGACATCTGGTATTTTGACCCATACAGTATATGTGGCCTGCTCACTACGCCAAAGCTACCTGTGCTCTTTATTGATGAGATGCTTGCACACCTCCATGCTGGAGCTTTTTTTTATGGATTAAAACGGTGTTAGTTTTTTAAGATGCATGCATCTCTTTAGACTCTTTGTGCAACCATAAAAAGTATATATTCAACATTTTCTAAGCTTGAAATTACTGAAAATCGCACATCAATAACTCCTTGCTGCCTAATCCTTTTTAAATTTAGTGTTCTAAATATTTTGTTTCATTCATCAAAAGGTCACATAAATCCTGGCATGCTAATAAATAAAATATTGCCCTGAGGGTATGGCGTATGGTAATATCGAGTATTTAGAAGTGTTCCTAGGAAATGTAGTCTGATCTATCAGTTATGTAATGTTAATGCAGATAACTGTATCGTGGCACAATCACTGGTTATGGTCCACTGATCATTTGATGACAGATATCAAACTCAGGATTTTATGGAATGTATACCAAAAACCTGTCCCCTATTCACAAACTGCATTTTGTAGCAATAACAAGCAGTACTTTAGTAGTACTGCCTTTTGCAAATCACAAACCTGCGAGTGGAAATCTCCACTTCAGTCGTTCCTGTCTCTTTATGAGTAGACCCTCACGCATGGACGTTTACTACTTTGTCAAAGGGGTCAGGGGAGTGATTGGAAATTAGGGAATACCTAATACTAAATGCAATGGGGTACAATAAGGGTTTAAAGAGGGATAGACACCCACCAACAAAAGAGTAAGCCCAATGCTAATCACAGACTGCACTTCTAAAGTCACTACATCCAAAAATGACACAAAAACAGTACTATGTGTACTCCAGCTTTGCCAGCCCCTCCCTATGATTAAGGTGCAGCTGCACCGAAACGTGTCAGGGAACATATTTAATTGGAAAGGCAAGTGCCGGTTTTCTGAAATAAAAGCTCAGTTGAACCCTCCTCTTGTGGAGTGACGTCCTTAAGCGCTGGGGCAACTTTGAGGAATGTTAAGCACGGCGGGTACGGCCTTGAAGGATCGCATTCCCTGGTAAAATGGAATACAGGACTGCATGGCTGCAATGGATGGCAGCCTTTTAGCAGCACGGGGGATTGAAAACTTTGTGAATCGGACAGCAGTTCTGAGGCCCACTGGAGGGTCCAAAACAGTGTAAAAAATTTTTGGGCAGTCATTTTCTGACAATGACACTGGCCCCATGATGGGGAAGAATTGGACACTACAACCCCTGGCATGCAACTCACTAGTGAGTGAATGCAGGGAAAAGTTGAAATAAGTTGTGAGTGCGTCCAGGCTTTGTCAGTCCCTCCCTATGATTAAGGTGCAGCTGCACGAAACGCGTCAGGGAACATAATTCAATGGAAAGGCAAGTGCCGGTTTTCTGAAATAAAGGCTCAGTTGAATCCTCCTCTTGTGGAGTGACGTCCTTAAGCGCTGGGGCAACTTTGAGGAATACATATATATATATATATATATATATATATATATATATAGAGAGAGAGAGAGATATATATATAATTCATTTGAAAAATATTTCTGTAAGAAACTGGGTTACTGGTTGAGGGGGTTAAACCCTACTCAAGCAGCAACCACCATGCTTGTCAGGGTGAAGTCAAAAGCAAACCCTAAATTAACCTGTGCTCAGCCTTATGGTAGTTTGGCACAAAGCAGTCAGGCTTAACTTAGAGGCAATGTTTAATGTATTTATGTGATGCTTCAAACAATGATAAAGTGACACCCCTCAAGAAAAAAATCCCACACCAACTTAGAACAATACAGCATTTTTAAATAACTCAATCAACACCAGCACAACAAAAATCTTATCAGTAGAACCAGAGATATGCAGATTTAAATATGTGAGTGAAAATAGTACCAAAAAGCACAAAGCACCAACTGTGATTATCTGGTCACTCCAGACCTGGACAAAGTCATGTGTTCAGGCCAACCGTGATGGAGTGTGGGTCTGATACAGGGACCCACTTAGGTTCGCTGAACAAGAGCACCTCAAATTCTGATTGCAAAGAGATGCAGAGTCAAGTGTTGAGGATGCATTATACAGCAGGAGAGATGTGTTGTGCAGCATTGGTTCTGGGAAGGTGCAAAGTGCAAGGTGATGTCCTTGCATGGAGATGCTTCACACAGCAGTGTCTCCGATTTGCTGCATTGGGAGAGGCAATATTCTTGCATGGAAATCCGATGGGCAATGTCCTTCCGTTGTGGATGGCCACACAGCAGAGGCAATGCCTAGGTTCTCGGGTGATGTGTCAAGCAGCAGAGTGCATGCGCTGGTCCTGTGGGAGATGGGCCACAGAGGAGATGTATCTCTTTTGCTAGATTCACAGATGGGTGGCAGCACAGTCCCACTTCCAAGAATCCAGGACTGGCATGCACCATTTGCAAGGGCAGGAGTCACAGATGCTGGGTTCATGGTTGTTGTAAGCCTCTTATGTCCTTGAGGCTTCTGATCAGGAGGCTGCAAAACAACAAGGTGATGGATGAAATGCTTGAAGTAATCTCAGCCAATGTTAATTGTTTGGACCGCATCCCAATCCATCATTTTTTTGCACAAAATGCCACCCCAGTTTGGGCACAGCCATATGCAAATCAGGCTTGACCCTGCTTCCCATGAGAACAGTGCAGCCCGAACTGCGAGGCCAGGTCCTCCCTGGATCAGAAACAAGCATCCTGTGACAGGTTTCGGGGTATCACCGCTCAGCAGCCAGGCTAGCTTGAATCTAGTGGCATAGCAAACCTGGGAACCACTTCTGGGCATACCCTGTCGGTAAAAATCCCCATCAGGACCCTGGCCACTGCATGTGCAGTAACTGAACTCAGAGGGATGGTCTCTGGTTAGCAGCTGGCTTGGTTCATCAAGACCAGGAGGAACCTGTTGCCTAAAGCTGTCATGGGGTCCAAGGGACAAACAATGTCAATCAATCAATCAATCAAGCATTTGTAGAGCGCACTAATCACCCCTGAGGGTCTCAAGGTGCTGAGGGGAGGAGGGGGTGCAGCTACTACTCGAATAGCCAGGTCTTGAGATGCCTCCTGAAGGTCAGCAGGTCCTGGGTCTGTCGTAGGTGAGTGGGGAGGGTGTTCCATGTCTTGGCAGCGAGGTAGGACAATGATCTGCCACCGGTGGTCGTCCTTTGGATGCGTGGAACGTTGGTGAGGGCGAGGTCAGCGGAGCGAAGATGGCGGTTCGAGTGTAGAAGGTGAGTTGTTTGTTGAGGTATACTGGTCCAGTGTTGTGGAGTGCTTTGGGAGTGTGGATGAGGAGCTTGAAGGTGATCCTGTTGTTGACTGGGAGCTAGTGCAGGTCTCTCAGGTGAGCTGTGATGTGGGTGCAGCGGGGGATGTTGAGTATGAGGCGTGCGGAGGCGTTCTGTATGCGTTGTAGTCTTCTCTGGAGTTTGGCCGTGGTTCCTGCTTAGAGAGCGTTGCCGTAGACCAGTCTGCTGCTGACGAGGGCCTGGGTGACTGTCCTTTTGGTTCCAGTGGGGATTCATCTGTAGATCTTGCGGGGCATGTGGAGGGTGTTGAAGCAGGAGGAGGAGACGGCGTTGACTTCCTGGGTCATTGAGAGCGATGAGTTCAGGATGAACCCCAGGTTGCGTGCGTAGTCGGTGGATGTCAGTGCGGCTCTTAGTGTGGTCAGCCACCAAGAGTCATCCCAGGTGGAAGGGCTGGATCTGAGGATGAGGACCGCTGTCTTGTCCGAGTTCAGTTCAGGCGGCTGTTCTTCATCCATTCGGCGACGGCCTTCATTCCTTCATGGAGGTTAGTTTTGGCGGTGGCGGTGGCGGGGTCCCTGGTGAGGGAGAGGATCAGCTGGGTGTCGTCGGTGTAAGAGACGATGTTGAGGTTGTGTGATCGGACAATGTTGGTGAGCGGTGCCATGTAGATGTTGAAAAGGGATGGGCTGAGTGATGAACCTTGGGGTACGCCGCAGGTGATCGTGGTGGTTTCAGATCGGAATGGAGGGAGGCGGACCCACTGGGTTCTGTTGGTGAGGATGGAGGTGGTCCAGTCCAGGGCTTTGTCGCAGATCCCTGCATTGTGGAGGTGTGTACGTAGGGTGTGGTGGCAGATGGTGTCGAAGGCGGCCAAGAGGACCAGGAGGATGAGTGCAGCGGTTTCCCATTATCCAGCATGGTCCTGATGTCGTCGGAGGCAGTGATGAAGGCGGTTTCGGTGCTGTGGTTGTGGCGGAACCCAGATTGGGACGGATCCAGGGTGTTGTTCTCCTCGAGGTAGTGGGTCAGTTGCCTGATGACGATCTTCTCAATGACTTTCGCCTGGAACAGGAGCAGGGAGATGGGACGGAAGTTCTTGAGGTCCTATGGATCTGCCTTGGGTTTCTTGACTAGGGGATTGATCTCGGCGTGCTTCCAGCTTTCTGAGCAGGTGGCGGTCTCAAAGGATCTGTTGATGGTCTTCCGGAGTTGGGGTGCGATGATGGAGCTCGCTTTGTTGAAGATGTGAAGAGGGCAGGGGTCGAATGGTGAGCCGGTGTGGATGGTGTTCAGGATTTTGAGGGTATCGCCGTCGTTGATGTGGGTCCAGGAGAGCAGTAGGTTAGTGTGGCTGGGGGCAGTGAGTTTGTGGTGTTAGTGGCTGTCGGGAGAGTCTGGGTGATGAAGCTGTCATGGATGTCTGCGATCTTGCGGTGAAAGAAGGTGGCTAGGGAGTCGCATAGGTCTTGCGACGGCGGAATGTTGTTGGAGCTGGAGCTGGGGTTGAAGAGTTCCTTCACGATGTTGAATAGCTCTTTGCAGTTCTGTACGTTGTGGCTCGAATGAGTGAGTGGTGCTTGCGGCTGGCGTTCTTGTAGGCTGCGTGGTTGTCCTGTGTCTGTTCATGGCACCACTTTTTCTCGACTTTTCGGCAAGTCCGCTTGGATTCCTGGAGGTCGGTGGTGAACCAGTTGGCCTTTCTGCCGGTGCGCCTGTTTGGGGGTTTCTTTATCGGGGTGAGGGTGTTGGAGCAGTCCTCGATCCATTGACTGAGGTTGCGGGCAGCTGAGTCGGTGTCGGTTGATGGGTCTCAGTTGAGGGTGGTGATCAGCTGGTCTTCGGTGACCTTGTTCCAGCTGCAGTGAGGGATCCATTGCGGGTGGTGGTGCATGATGGGTTTCATGAAGGTGAAGTGAATGCAACAGTGATCGGTTCGGTGGTGTGACTGAAGGTGACGTGGTTGCTGGCGGAAAAGATGGGGTCGAGCTTGTGTCCGTCAGAGTGGGTGAGAGCTGTGACAAGCTCTTTGAGTCTGAGGTTGGTGAGGTTTTCGAGCAGGGTGATGGAGTTGCTGTCATTGATGTTCTTGAGTTGGAAGTTCAGGTCTCCGAGGAGGATGTAGTCTGTGGAGGCAAGGGCGTGCATGCTGACGATGTCGGAGATGGAGTCACAGAACTGTGGTCGTGGTCCGGGGGGTCTGTAAACAAGGGTTCCTCTGATGGTGGTGTTGGGGTCGGTGTGGAGCTGGAAGTGCAGGTGTTTGGCGGCGCTGGAGGTGTCTTCGGTGATGGTCGAGATTCTGGGGGTATTCCTGTGGACGATGGTGATCCCTCCTCCTGGTCTGTTGGTGAGGTCCCTTAGGGTGATCTTGTAGCCATCCAGGATGGCTATGGCAATGTCGGGCACCAAGGAGAGGCTCAATGCCCATCCTCTTAAAGGGACTGCCAATGACAGGTAATGGGGTCAGGGTTGCCTTGAGCTTTTTCCCTGACTTCCCACTGGCCTGGCACGTGACACAGAACCTGTAGAATTCATCAGAGGCGGTCTTCATCTGGGGCCAAATAAACTGGGCGAGAAGCCTGGCAAAGGTCTTGTCTTTGCCCAAATGTTTGTCATGGGGAAATTGTGAGCCAACCTCAGTAGGAAGGCCCTGTAACACTGAGGGACCACCAGCATACGGGCTGCTCCAGGTCCAGGAACCTTTGGCTCACTGTAACGGATGTCATTCGCCCAATAGATGAGGTGATCTCCAGGTGTATCACTTGGGCCACAGCTTTCCAGCTCAAGCCCCCTAGAGTGGGGCACTAATTTTCCACCCTAAACCTGCCATTCAGCAAGCTCAGGCAGGTCACTCAGGGATCCAATGTCTTACCCTGTATGCTTAGGAGCATCCTCCTCTGGTACCCTGCCAACCAGGAACTAGTTCCCCATGCCCCTTGCTCTTACTCTTCTTGGCAGCTGCCTAGCTCATTCTCGATGCTCCCTTGACTTCCTTCTGGGCAACAATAGACCTTTTGGTCATACAGATCCTTTCAGGCAATTCTAACATCTTCAAGTGTGACCTGAGTTATACCTCTTTCCAGATAGCATGCTTAAGGTCCTTGCCCAAGAGACAATCTACAGGCATGACATGGCTCATAGCTGCTTTTAAATAACCTGAGACCCCCCTCTCCCCAAAGGGACCCAGAGTCACCAGTAGATGATGCTTACGGTTGTTTGTGACTATGACTTGGTGCAATGCTTTAGGTAGGACCTGTACTGAGGACAGCAACTGACACCTCTGAGTAGTCATGTCCCTCAGAGCCTCCTCCCATTGTCCATTGATGGTGACACACTGCCTGTATCTATAAGTATTTGCAGGCATATGGGCTTTTGGTACCATCTTCTTATCCCCCAGGACACTGCAGCAACCTATATCTTCTCCCCAAAGCTAACTGAGACCACCTCCTCTCCTCCAAAAATACTACACTCACCAACCCAGCCGTCTGCCCACTGGTAGGGAACTGTGCCCTCTTGGTGTCTCCCTTGGAGTGCCCATACTTCCAGCACTCAGTACACCGTGGGGCAAACATCTCTGTCTATCAAAGAACTCTTTCTTCTTTGGTACTGCTTACTGCTGTTCCATTGGGAATTTACGGGGGGCCTTTAGAGAACTCCTTATTTTTAAGTTTTTCTCCCCATCTTTTTTCTGGTGGAACGCCTGACCACCCTTTTGGATTCCCCCAGATACCTTTTTGGATATTCTGGTACTGGCCCAGAGGTTCGCCTCCTGGGTCAGTCAGCTTTGTGTCCACTAGGTTCTGGCACAAATCTGTAAAACAAGTATTGAGCACCTGCTCTGTGAGAATCAAGTTATACAGTTCATTGTGTTCATTCACCTTACTGCCCTTCGCCTAGCCATTCAGTGCCTTGCTGGAGTTGTCCAAAATCCAGTCATGATGCCAATCAAGGAGAACGAGAAATGTCCTTAGATTATTTATTCGGGATTGTAGAATACCACAGAATGTCTGAATGACACTACACAAACACAAGTCCAAATCCTCACTGCTGATAACCAATATAAGAAATGTATTTACTGGTGGAGGGGGCTGAAATCCTACTTAAGCAGTAACCACAATCCTTGTCAGGGTGAAGTCAAAAGCAAACCCTAAATTAATCTGTGCTCAACTCTCTGGTAGATTGGCACAAAACAGTCAAGCTTAACTTAGAGGCAATGTTTAAAGTATTTATTCCGATTTTCGAACAGCAATAAAGTGAAAATACCACACAAGAAAAAATGCACATCACTTTAGAACAACACAGTACATTTTAATACATAAACGAGACCAGAGCAACAAAAATCCAATCAGTAAAACCGGAGATATGCAATTTTAAAGATTCAAGTGAAAATAGTGGCAATAAGAACAGAGGGTCAACTGTGGTTATCTGGTCGCAAGTTCATGGCCGACCACTATGGAGTGCATGCTGGATACAGGAATGCAATTAGTCCCCATGAACAAGAGCGCCTTAAATCCTGGTTGCGAAGAGATGCAGAGTCCTGTGCCAAGGAATGGGTCGCGTAGCAAAGGCAATGCGAGCCAGGCAAGGGGAGGCACAGTGGCGGTTCCAGGTAGTGAGAAGTATGGGGCCATGTTCTTGCATGAAGATGTGTCATGCAGTGGCAGTTCCAATGGGCTGTGTTGAGTGCAAAGTGATGTCTTTGCGTAGAGATATGACACCCAGTTGCGGTTCCGATGGGCTGTGTTGGGTGAGGTGATGTCCTTATTTGTGTTACGCTGGCTGCGATGGGTGATGCAAACTCCTTGCGTTGTGGAAGTCATGCTTTTAATCTATGTTTAGCTTAAAAAAAGCAATGTTATGTATCAATTTTAATTAATTGAACAGTACATTATAAGGAGGTAGCTAAATTAGATGGAGACTTTGCTTAAGGAACATCAATCACAGATGGATTGTTTCTCAGAGAATACAAAACGAACATCTACATGGAGAAACCTATCAAAGTAAATTACACAAACGGGTATTGTGTAATGATTGAGGAACTGCATGGAAATATATGCTAAACAGCCTTCAATGGAAGTTAATTATACAGTTCTAAAAGGCCTGTGTGCCGTGAAATTCGGATTCAGTCATTTATAATATTGTTCTCTCTTATCTGATTAGTAGTCGTCAATGCTTAGATATATTGCTTTTAGAATAATGTCACCACACTCTTCATGGAAAACCCCAGTGAAATCCAACTTTTTCAATATAAAGCCTCTTATTTTACTAACCTGTTAAACATAATTGATATATTTTGGCTTGATGGAGGGAAAGTTTCTATTACTAAGGAAAAGCCATGAGTACCAAAAAATGGCAGCTAGACACAATAAATAGATGTTCAATAGAAGCACAGTAATTCAAAATTCAGAGCAAAGAGCACGCAAGACCAATCTTTCTGAGTTAACACAAATATGTAGTGACTGTATTGAAGGTGAAAAAGTATTTGTAAGAAATGGGGGTATTAGTTGAGCAGGGGAAGACCTCATGTTCAATAATAATCACAATCCATGTCTAGGTGAACCACATAAGTCACTTAATAAAACTGTGACCAACCCTGTGGCTCATTAACAGTCAGACTTGACTTATGTGCAATATGTAATGTATTTATGCAGCAGTCAAACAGTAATAAAGTGAATACACAACACAAGAAGAATCACAAACCATTTTAGAAAAAATAAAAATAAGAGGCAATTTAAAAAAACACAAACATGAGATATATACATTCAGTAGAACCGAAGTTATAATTTAAAAAAAATGTTAGGCAGAAATAGAGCCAAAAAGCGCAAAGCACCAACTTCAGGGATCTGATTGCGCCAGACTGGGACAAAGTTTAGGCTGCCTGTGATGGACTGCGGGCTGGGTCCAGGAATGGGTTTATCCTGCTGGAAGTTTTACCTTCTGCTTTGATGCCAAGATGGTGCAGCACAGCTGTGCATGGCTCTGCATTGTCCTACATTGCGCTGTGTGGGACCGGATAAGGCTTTCAGTCAGGAGCTGGGCAGCGCTGCAGGGCTCTGAGTTGCTCTGCTTCAGCTCCACTGAAAACTGCAAACAAGGCCTGCATGGTGCTACAATGCGAGGCTCTGTTGTGCTGCGTTAGATCCATGAAGCCACTGATCAAGACCTGTGTGAAACTGTGATGCAAGGCCCTGCATTGCTCTCCACCATCCTGCATCGATCCAGTAAGGCCTTGAGTTCAGCAGGATGAAGTATTCTCTGATTCCATCCAAGGATACAGGACTTTGAGGACAGCACTTCGGGGTCAGAATTCATTACCGCAGAGGCCAGCAGAGCTGACCATGTCTGGTCCAGTTTGGACTAGTCAGCTGGAATGCAGGATTGGCCTATGGAGGCCTGTTGTGTCTCTGTAGATCAAACTGAAGGTCTGACAACTAATTTGTGTAGGCTCCTCAGTTCAGTGTAAGCAGGTTCAGTCTTCCTTCAGGCTTCAGACAACTGAGCAGTCTTTCTTCTGAGTCTCCACACGTTCAGGAGTGTTCTGATTTAAGCTTCTGGGGATCCCACTTTTATAGAAAATACACAAAAGGTGATGGGTGGAATGCTTGCAATCAGTCTAACCACTGGCAATCGCTCAGGGTAGGAAAAACCTACTGTTATTTTTCCTACAATGCCACCCCAGTTTGGGCCAAGCCATCTGCAAATCTCTCTTGACTCTGCTCCAATCGAAACAGTCCAGCCCAAACTACCATGCCAGGTCCTCCATAAACTGAAACACAAGCAAACCAAGACTGGTTTTGCCCTGATTGGGGCTTTTCAATCGAAAAGGTGAAACGGTCTTGGGCTGCTTGTGCTCCGGTTCAGAGAGGGGCTTGCTCGGCAGCTTGAGCTGGACTGCTTCTATTGCAGAAGGGTCAATACTGATTTCCAAATGCCTGGGTCTAACCTGAGGTAGCAAAAGAATGATGGTTTGCAATTCTACCCTGAGAGATTGCAAATGTTTTGATTTTTTTGCAAGCATCATCCTATCAACATCTGTGTGCTTGATGTAACGCTCTATGTGGCCAAGGGTATGCACAGATGTGCAAAACTGGAACAAAGCTACAACCGACACAATTAGGGGAAAAACATGTGGGTTGCTTATGTTCAGCTTGGCAGTTCTTCCTGTACTGTTCCTATTGAAGCAGGCTGAAAACGGATTTGCATATAGGCAAGTCAAATTGAGGTGGCACGGTGGGCAAAAAAATAATGGGTTGGAATGGTACTCAATTGATTGCCAGCGGTTAGACTTATTGCAAACATCCTCTTATCACCTTTTGTGTGTTTAATGCCACTTTTATACCCAGTGACAGCCTGCGGATTTAGGACACCCCTTTGCCTAACCCTAAATCTGGTTCTGCTCCACATTCTGCCAATCACCATGAGCCAGAAATTTTTCCCTCATGACGCTCCAGAAGTGCAAGATGGCAAGCGAGATTTGGCGATCGCGTTCAGAGGACTGCTTTCTGTGTAAATTTGCTGTTGCTCAAGTAGATTTTGTTCTCATGCGGCAGCAAAATCAACTTGATTGGCTCTGCACTCTTGCGGATCATATGATGCCATTCGTGCAGATAGTTCTCAGTGATGCTTGTGCTACTGGCACTAAATTGCAGCGCTACGTGCATATTTTCCGACTCTTAGTAGAATTCTGCATAATCTTGTGGACTTTTTATGTAACTCTGCGGAATCCCACTACTAGTCTAATGTTAATGTATAATGTTCATATTTACATGACTGTGGTAGGGCTAGGTATAAGTATATGGTCATATGGTTAGGCTCGCTATTGCAAGGAAGTGGATTAGGTTTGAAAATTTAAATTATGAATTTGGCTTTAATTTCCTTTGGAAGAAGAAGGGTAAGATGCTGAAAGGTTAAGCCCTGGAGGTGACACTTTATGGGTGGGTGCAGTATTTGACTTGCAGGTGGGTGATTCAGGAGTATCATATGACCATGTGTTGTAGAAGGACCTAGAGGTATACAGGCTATAAACAGCATGATGAGAAAGAGAACTCATTGCTTGAGAAATTGGGTGGTTGATTTTATTAACAGCTGTGGAGAGATCAAAGAGAAAAATGGAGTTGATCACAATGTAATTAAAACTGCTGGAGATGTGTAGATACTCTTTTCATGCAGTAGAGCTGAATGAAACCTTTAGTCTAGTGGAAAGATATTATGTAACTTGGATAAACAACAGTTTCTGAAAGGCTTTGGTGTGTTTTTTACATTGGACAGTGGTTCAATGGAGAGTAGGAGTTGATATGATTGTTATCAGGAGTAGGACAATTGAAGATTTCAAATACACAAAGTAGGACCTAGAGAGGAACCAGAGAGGCGATAGTTGTTAAATGACGAGGACCTTGAGCAATAGTACTAATGATTTTATAATTTGGAAGGTGAAGAAAAGATGTAGGATGTAAATTACTGACGGTGCGACTAAATAGGTCCTTTGTTAATGGAAGAGGGAGGTTAAAAGGTCAGTTGGTGAGGTTTGAAGCAGGCAATGTGGCTGAGAGAATATGTTAATTTAAGCAGTGCATTGTGGATTTGGCATGTGTTAAGATAATATTGTGTGTAGTACTCACACCCCATTCATACTTGGGTGTGCATTTGTGTGGTAAGGTCTCAGATACTTCTTGTGATAAAAGGTTATGGATTTGGATTGTGGGTGCTACAGGTCTACAGAAGGGCACTTTTAAATTTGATCCTCCATTTTTACAATCTATTGTAGAAAATACATGATGACAATTATCTAGTTAGTTTTCAATTCAGAAAGCATACAATTAACCTCACTTTCCAGTAGATAGACTAGCCCTGTCTATATTTTTATGAATTGATCCCATATAACATATATTTAGTTAGCATCCATTGAAAATGATGTGGTTTCTAGCTGTTCTATAGCTACATTCTAAATCCTCATCACAACTTCTTTTAGAGGATTTGCCTTCAGTAGAATGGGCTGTAGAGATGACATTGAGCGACCACAGGAGTGAATGGCAGGGGGAGTACTGAATATGGGTATTGGCCTTTCTCCTAGCCATAACGCCCGAGCTATGTTTCTTGGTAAGATAGACTAGTCAAAAAGTTTTATCAATTTTATATATATATGTTTTAAAATGTGAAATATTGTCTTTCTGAAACTTAGCAGCGGTGTATAGAAAATGGTGATTTGCACTTCTCTGCTCAGATTCCTGTGGTTCACTTATCAATGCCACTTCTCAAAGCTATTCTCCTCTGCTACTCAGTCACCTTCTATCTGGCTCTAGTGCATCCATACAAAATATGCAGAAAGTGTGCCACCCTCCCAGGTCATACCCATTCGTAAGAGAGCACTAGAACCCTTTGAGCAGAGCCCATCCTCAAATTGGTGGAACCACTCACAGTAGGGAAGAAGAAGCACAAGGTGCATGTAGTGGAGTCTTTCTTTGATTATTGAGTATAAGATAACTTTGTCTCATAGCTTATGCTTGGTGTATGAACTGTGTCACACTGCCAAACTAATTGTGCCAGGAAAACGCAAATGTTACCTTGCTGTTTATATTATCCTGCCTGCCTGAGTATTTGGAAAGGAGGCTCCTGGTTTGGAATCATGAAACCCAAACCTTTCCCAGGTACACAGTTGCTAGACGTTTGCTGCCTACCAAGGAAATATGTGTCCTTGCACAGACAGGAAGCCTGCTTGCCTTGTGGAACGTTGCTTCTAGACTGAGGGATTATCTTTTACCTGATACAGAAACAGACACTAGTTGTTACCAGACGTTTCTTCACCTTCCTCACATGAAACGTCTTCTTTTTGTCATAGAAGTGAAATATGCAATTTAACTCTAAGGGACTAGAACTGCTGCAGAGGAATTCAGGCCCCAACTCCAACTGAACATTGTTCTGTGAAACTAAACTGAAGTGATTGAAAGCTTTTCTGCAACTTGAACCCATGGCTGATGTCCAGGAATTCGTTCCTGAAATAAGTCTATTGGAGAACCAGGAAAAAAGTTACAGAAATGTTTGTAGAAGAGGGAATTTAAAAGTTATTCCTTTGAAAAGAAAGGGAACTGTATTAATTCAACTTATTGCTGGTTTGGTGCTGTTGCGCTTGTACAATTTGCATTTTTTCTCTGAAAAATCTTATTACTTGTGCCAATATACGAAACGTTGTCCTGGTGTTCCTCATAGAAATAAGTTTACCTAAATGAGACCAGATTGATTTGGGTTTATAGTAATTCAGTGAAGACGCTCACCTCAAGACTGCGCCTCCCAGTCCTGTAGATTAGCAATTCATGTTCCTATTCATATATAAATTTGACTGTTTGTACAACAGTTTTATTCCTGCTATAAAATAATAAAATTAGTAACTGTTCTTCATCTGTAAGTTTCATAACAATTTTTGCTACACCCATATCTTCTACTATACCTTTCTCATCTGTTTGGGGTGCCCACTTCCAATATGCCTCTTACAGCGCTTAAATGCAATACTATCTGACTAGAGAGGGGTGTAACACCAAATAATGTCCAGCACCTGCGCACTGTGGTGAGTGTAGGAAACTGGGCTTTTTGTTGCAGCTGTTCCTCCACTTTTTGCCCCCATTTTAGCTACTGGATGCTGGTTTTCAACTCTGAAAGTGCACTGAGGCTTGCTAACCAGACTTCAGTGCCAGTGCTCCTTCCTTAAAACAAAGCGATGACAGATCTACTATTGGCAAAAGACTGTTGCACCCCTGTAAGCCCCTAGTAAATGGTACCTCCGGTGCTTAGGGAAGGAGTACTAAAGAAGGTCCCTAGAAGATGCAGTTTATCTTATGCCACCCCAAGGGACCTACACAGACTGCCATTGCAGACTGTGTGACCTGGTGCAAACCCTGTTTGAAACCATGACATGACACACTCCTGTGTGCCAAGCCAAAGACACTGCATGGGCTAAGTCACCCCTACAGAAGGTGTTGGTGCTGCTTTGGGCCTTGCTCCATTCTCACCTTTAGCCCAGAGCAACAGTCCTGTAAGTTTCTGACAAGTGCCCAAATGCAGTACACGTTTCTCCCCATAGGATAACATTATGGCTCCAGATATTGCACTGTCAACTTTTTAAATGTATAAGAATGCAGAACTCGAAAAGAACTTACCTGATTCCGATGATCTTGGTATCTAAATTCATATAAAGAAAATTATTAATTCTATAAATTGGTGTCAGAATTCTTCATTGATACATGTCTCACCTACAGCCTTTGTGTGTGCACTGAACGCCTAGCACTACCCTCTGATATGCCTAACTACCCCCTCTACCACAAAAGAGAGCATTTTAGTGTCATTTGTACCGCAGTAAATCAGTTGCGGTTTGCCTGGTCTCTTTACACAGTGTACCTCTTTTTTGTCCACTATATAAAGAGCCAGATTCTTACAGTGAAGGGGGCTTAAATCTCCAGTATCTCACAGAAATTCATAGAATTTAGGCTGATGGGGTCACATGAAGGAATGGGGCTCACCTCCACCCCAGAGGTTGCAGGTAGCTGCATTATGTTTCTGCATCTGACGTTACCATTAACCACAAATTCTTCCATATGTCATGTCTTAATATTCATATCATGGCTTTCGCTTGTTAACATGATATGCAGCACTCTTTTCTAGATAAAAAATTAAGGTAGGAGAAGAGATTCCAACAAGTCAGTGGAATCCTCTTTATGTTTTAAATCAAGATGCAGTCTTTATTTTATAACACATTTCATTGGTCTTCATCCTAAAAGAACACATACATATATTTCAACATAATCCTTGAATATGGAAAACATCCATCAAAAATATAAAAAGCAAGGTATTATCAAACTAATAAATGATGTCAAAAAATCAAGTAAACCTGTCGCACAAATCTGCAAAGACAAAACTTGGCTGAATGAAACCCACCCACAAACATAATGAGCAGATTACGCAAAGTTGCAAAGGGCTTTATGAACAGTCTGGTGATAAGTTCCACATATGCGACCAATCTAAAATAATAAAATAATGCTTATTGCATGTATAACAATTGTTTTTATTATTTCATTTTGATTTCTTTATTCAACACATACATAGCCATAAAAGACACTTAAATAAATGAACAACAAAGAGGTAAAAAGACTGATAAAAATACATGTAAAAATACAAAATTTAAGAATTGTTAGATAACAACAACCTACTGCCCTGAAATGCACCTGTGCCGATATGTCATTAAAATTAACAATACGGCAACCAAGGTCACCATTTATGAAAGAAGAAGAATTGTTCAGTCTCTTACCCCTCCGTGGATCTTCTCAACCTTACTGCAGTTTTTAGAAAGGCACAAAACCTAATGTTTGAAGATTGCTTTCAGAAAAGCTTTAAGGTAAGGTTTAAAAAAGGTGCAAAAAAACTCTATTGATTGCTCAGAGTGAACATCAGAGGGACCCACTGTTCCTGGCTCCTCCACCTGTGTGGCTAATCCCAGAAAGCTCAGGAGTCTCACCACAGTACCAGCCCTAAAAAAAGCATAGACCTGTCCCAACATGACAAAGGAAGGGGGAGATACAGAACAGTGTGTTAAAGTTCATGGAAATCCCAATACAATTTAACTGACTTTTTGTTCAATTCACATCCAAGTCTCTGGGTGTGACAGTGCTGTATAAAGAATAGCTTGATCCTTTTCTTATCAGATCTCCAGATTGTTTCTGGGGAATTAAACACGATTGACAGATTCAAGACATTGCACGTTTTACGTACATATGCTAACCATGGGATAGCAGATCCATTGTTTAAATCCAAGAAAGCCAAAATGTTTTCCCTATTTTTCTTAGCCTCCTGATTAGACCAGATACTGATCCATAATAAAAGTAGTGCCAACTTAATCAAATCACTAATGTACAAAGTTTGAGTCAGAGTGCAGGATAAAATGGGAACTCGAAGGTAGCAAATGCATAATTCGTCTACAGATACGATTTCCTTTAACTTTAGGGCGTCAATATTACTGTGACCTCATCCCAGGACAATATAGAGTGCAGAGACATACTGAGTGTTATAAATATTACAAATTGGGGAGACGTTGTTCCGTCCATCCTCATAGGTAAATGAAAAGTCACTCCAGCTGCTCTACTAAACTTTGATCTGCGTTTTTGATCTGAGTCTGCCATGTCTCTGTGTTGCTGAAAGTAACGCCTAAATGTGGATTTCACTAACTACGCCTTTTTTAAAATTTGAAACCATACCACATAGGCCATAGTTTGATGCTACTTGTGCATGGAACGAGTCTTAAAACCAGGTACTGAATTACTCTCTGTACTATGTAGGCTGTTATGTAGGGTCAAGGGGCTGGCTCCAACATTTAGGGTGAGAGGCACTGTGAAATTTATAGCACTACTCACAAGTTCCTGTGGAAATAAAAATGCAGTCTGGGGTTATTGTCAATACCTTATAAGGAAATCCAGACCCCACACAAAGATTAGGGTACATTGGCTTAGCAGGGGGGGTCCACCCCAGGCGGCACTGTCTTTGGGGGTGGCAGCGGAGGTATACAAGTTGTATATGTCGACTACTACCACACCGTGCCCCCGAGAACAAGTCGGCTGCCAACCCCCCACCTCACCGGAACTAGTCATACATCAGCTGCCACCCCCACCTCCCTCCTGCTCCTACCTGCACCAGGTGGCCAACTTAGGGTCCGCCCTTGTCGGCAGTAGGTCAAGCTATGCCACTGTCAGTGTACCTACCTACACATTCAGAAAAGCAGCTGATACTGATGCCATAATTGACATGCTTTGGCACAGCTGTGTGTGCTTCATGAGTTTAACTAACAGTATATTCATTTGTGAGGCAACTACAAGGTCCATCTTAAAATCTGGTTGTTAGAAATGGGGGGGTCTTTAGTTGGCAGAGTTAGGTACCTTTGTCCAAATAGGGACCCTTGCTTCTAGTAAGTTTAAGGGTGATACACTTCTAAAATAACCCCTGCCCACCCCTTCGGCAGCTTGGCACGAGCAGACAGGTTTATCTCATAAGCAATGTGTTAAGCATTTGTGATCACATACAGTAATAAAAATATGACTTTCAAAAGGTGGAAACAGTTCAGTTCTGAGAAAATGTGAGATTCAACATTTTTACACAAAGTACCTTGTATGCGTCGAAAAATGCAAGCAAAAAGAGTCGCAGTGAAGGTGATGCACCGGTTGCTTACACTCAGGGAAGGTGATGCATTGGTTCCTTGCTCCGGGGAGGTGATGCGCTGGTTTCTTACGTCTGCGCAGGGGAGGTGATGCGTCGGCTCCTTACCTGAGAGGAGGTGATGCGTCGGTTTCTTAATGCGTGGGAAGGTGATGCATCAGTTTCTTACTGCATTATCCAACGATGCAACAGACTTGATGCTTCGATGCTGTTGCATGGCGATCCGCTGTGATGCTTTGGTTCTTCTCCAGCCATGCCTGCATCAGAATTGGTGCGGTGATCTCAGACGTCGGAGATTGGTGCACAGGATTCGTCGCACGGCAGACATTTCAGCCGCGAGCAGGCACTGTGTCGATTCTTTGGTGGTGGCGATGTGTTCGAAATTTTCTCTCGCACCACTGCAATGTGTCTGAAACAGGCAATGCGCCGATTTTCACAGTTCTTGCAGTTTCCAGTTCCAAAACTTCCTCTAGAGGCCCAAAACACTGGCAAGCACCTCACAGCAGGTCAGAACTACCAGCAAAGGAGTTCAGGGGGGACTGGGGGTCAATTATTTGTGTCCCTGAGACTTCTGATGGAGGTAAGATCAATTCAATATCATGGAGATCTTCCTCAAGCAGGGGACACAGCAAACAGCTAAGTCCTTTTCTACTTTCCTTGGCAGCAAGTAGCCACTGCAGGCCAACCCCAGACAGCAAACAGCACAGGGGCATTATTCCTCCTCAGCTTCTCCAGCTCTTCTCCTTTGCAAAGGTTCCTCTTGAGTCCCAGAAGTGATCTAAAAGTCTGGGGTCTTGTCCCCTCTTTTTATAGAGTAAAACTCTCTTTTCTCTCCTGGCCTAGGGCTCTGAGCTCAGTCCAAACCGGTTCTGGGGGGACTTTGCAAGTGCACTACAACCTCCATTGTCAGTGTGAGCCCTGGCTCCAGACACACCACAGGAAGGAAGGCAGGCAGGCACAGTCCTATTCAGGTGCAGCTGCAAATCCTCCCACCACTCCAAATGCAGACCAGGCCTATTCAGCCAAGCACTGGCTCATTCAGACTCTCTGGACATCCCCTTCTCATGTCACTCCAAAGCCAGACAGTCACTACACATCCTAGTAGAGGCACACTGGATAGCTAAGCAAGAAAAAAACAACTTTCTATAAGTGGTATTTTCAAACATATAATGTAAAAATCACCCACACAAATAGATGCATTTTTACACTCTGAGTTCAGGCATACTAAACTTGATTTTCCCATCTGGTTCCCATGAACAGTTATGCTTATAAGCAAACTCCCCATTCTATCCTATGGGAACAGATAGCCTTACAATAGTGAAAAACGAAATTGGCAGTATTTCACTATCATGACATGCCACACACATCAGGGCATGTCCTACCTTTCACATATTAGAGTTGCACCCCTCCCAAGGGGAATGTCCCCCGAGGCACCAAAGATCCTCTACTGAGGCTTTAAATCCATTTTTTCCCGAAAGAATGACAATAGTTCAAAAAGAGGTTGGTTCATCTGATATATTTGTACATTCACTTGAGTTGTACATTCCCTTGGGGGGAGTGCAACTCTAGTTTACGCTACGTTCTGGTCCGGAGAATTATACCCCAGGAGCACCTTCCAACTTACAAGTAGAAGAGCTTTCTTAAATATTTGCAACTCAGTTGTGCATGGGCCACAACTAGTTTTTGATTCAAAGCTACCTTTCATATACACTGCACCCTGCCCACAGGAGTAACTTGGGCCTAGCTTAGTGGTGACTAACATGTAAGAAAAGGGAAGGTTAAGGCTTGGCAAGTGGGTGCACTTGCCAAGTAGACATAGCAGTACTAGACTGCACACAGGCTCTGCAATGGCAGGCCTGAGTTATATTTACAGGCTGCTTATGTGGGTGACACAATCAGTGCTGCGGGCCCACTAGCAGCATTTGATTTACAGGCTTGGGCACACACAGTGCACTGTACTAGGGAATGACTAATAAAATCAGCCAATTATGGAAACACCAATCCCTACATACCATTTACAGGGAGAGCATATGCACTTTATCACTGATCAGCAGTGTTATAGTGCCCAGAGTCATAAAACCAACAAAAACAGGTCAGAAACAAAAGGCTGCAAAGCAAAACATCTGTGGATAACCCCCCTGTAAAAGCTAGGTCTAACACTGCTTATGCAAGCAAAGATTTATTTGAGAGAAGATAATTTTAGAACCTCACAAGTAGTCTAATTATTGTATTGTTCAGATTTGATGTGCATATGCTGACTTAATGGATACAATGCAGATTGTAATATTATTTAGCACTATATAGCAGATTGTAAACACTAACAGTTTTCATTCAAAGGAGTGCTCCTTAGACTGTCAAGAAAATAATGATTGTCAAATCCAGCGCAGAAGGTGTCAATAGCTAGGAGACGGGCAAGCGCTCCGTTCTTTGGTATATTGTATCCTCCTAATCTTAAAATGTATGGTTGGTAATATTTCTTAAGGTATCTCGGATATGGGTGACGCCTGGTCATGTTTGACTGACTAAGGGCACTGATGGAACATCGTGGCTTTCATTCACAGCATTATATTATGGTGGAATTGTTTTTTGACAATAATGCCTTGTTAGGGTTATTCGTACGTTAATTCTAATTTTATGTTACACTCTTTCTAACTGACTTAATCATTGTGTTAACATTCTTTACACAAATGACTTATGTTGGTGTCACCTGCAGCCACCGGCAGCCATGGACATGAATTCACCAAAATGCCTGCGGTAGTGAAAGCGACATACCATGCCATTTGGCATTTACTGTCACTCACATATACACACACAGTCTCTTAAATAAACACACTCTCACCCGCAAGCACACACAATATACCGTTAAAAACAGATTTTATTCACCTCTGCTGCCCAGGGGCGGGGGTCATATTCCAACTAATTGTACTCTATTTTCTACTACAATATTAGTGAATAATATGCACTATAAGTGTAATAAAAAAAAGAAAATAAAGAAAGTGGACCATCACACAACGTCCACAAGGACGAGTTGCCCCTAGTACCTCGCACTGATTTTGCTACCTTTGCAGCCCGAGGCTAAAGGCAGAGCCACGTGTCACAAAAGGCAACCAGGGTCGCAGCTGAGACCCCTGGCGACCCCTTAACGAGTCCATGCAGGCAGCATGGTTATCACGAAACATTTCCATATGTCTGCACAATAGGCAGCAGTTAGGGATACTGAAACCAAGTGCATCTGTTGTTAAGTCCTTCTCTGTATTTATTATTGCCAATCTGTCACTGTACTACAAGCGTCCTTGGCAATGCTGTTCTACTAGATTGTCTAAAATTCTTCAAAACACAAACTACAACAACAACATAATTTATGTATCAGGGATTTCCAGGTTCATTGCAGAAGTGCCACTGGAGCACGGCATGCACCAGGAGAGGTTCATGGTGATGTGTTACGTAAATACTTAACTAAGGTACAAAAGTGAAATTACTCGTTATCTGGTTGTGCATGGTAGCCTTCTTGTTTATAAATGGCGGGCTGGCAGGCCTGCTTATAGTAAAAGTTCACTGACTCAATCGATTTGTAATTCCATTTCATACTGTTACTTCACATTAGTGTTATTTTATATTAATTTGCAATCATATAGTTCTATAATGATTTCTGGTAATTTATTTCCTTTCCCTAGGCTTTGACCTTGTTAAATGTGAGGACCCGGGGGTTCCACATTATGGCTACAAAATCAGAGATGAAGGGCATTTTGCTGAAACGTCAGTATTATACAGCTGCAATCCTGGGTACACGATGCATGGGAGTAACAATATCACATGTTTAAGTGGAGATCGAAGAGTGTGGAATAAACCTGTACCAACATGCATAGGTAAGACTACAGAGTTACTTTTCACGACAGGAGTGAGTTTTACTTTCCTTTAACTAAGAAAAATTGTCATCTTTCTATTCCATTGTGCATAGCTGCAATGTCCCTCATGTGTGGCATAACCTCACATTTCTTCAGTAGTTCGGGTTGAGGCTTCCACACGTGGAAGGTCAGCAGCAATAGTGCATGCCCTCGGAGCACTAGCAGATCCTTCACTCTTGTTTCCAGCCAAGAAGAACTGGGCGGTATTCAGCTCTGCACTATAGAATCACCCAAAGTCTGTCCAAGCCGTTTCAAAGTCCAAACGATGTTCAGTGCACTGCAGGGCTGCTCACACTTTCACTGCCGAAATGATTCACATTTAGTGCATGACTGCATTTAGGAAATGCAGCAAATTCAGGCAGGGCCACGCTTTTACTTTTCATAGAGCCTGGGAAGAGTGCCAGGCCCCTTTCCAGGGAGTTGCTGTGGCAGTAAAATAAATGGATCCGCTCCAGGCAGGCCATGTAACAAAACTGAACAGGGTAAGAAATGCTGAGGCCTAGGGCTGATTTGGACCATGAGACTCAGTGCATGGCTCTGATGTCAGGAGGAATGTAAAAATCATACACTTTAGCATACAATAGATGACCATTCGTCTGTCTGTTTGGGAGATATAGTGTGAGCGGTGGTGGCAGCATACCATTTTTCAACTAATAGTATTGGATAGGCTTTTTCCCCTTTTCAAAGTGTGTGTGATGCACATAGGCCCGCTCATGCAAAGTTTTGCTTACATGTCCTGCCCAAACCCTGCCATGACATACCTGTATGCAAGTCAGGAGTGCGTGTATGTTTATTTATTTGTATTTTTATTTTTTTGCATATTTATATAGCGCAAACTCGACCCGAAGGTATTGGAGCGCTGTACACGAGCACCGTATTTACATTACACACTCAGGCACGGGGAGATTAAGTGATTTGCCCAGAATCACAGGATGTGGACGCGACATCCCACATCACGTATTGTGAATGGTAATAGGACACCAATGTTACAAGTGTGTGAATACTGAAACACTGGGATCCTTTTTAGTGTGCCGCTTTTTTTGACCTAGCACAAGAGTGAAGTTATAATGCAGCCTCCCCAGACAATGGAAGTGTATCACATGCATCTCTGAGCTGGAGGGTATAACCCTAGAGCCTGAAATTAAATGGGTAGAGACAGGGCTGCCTTTACCAATTTATGCTAACCTGTGCATCAGGGTGTTTGTTGCTGAGTAGTCCTTACTGAGCACTATTTTTTCGGTTCATGGTGGGAATATTTGGGTGAGTCAATGGATTCATTTGTTAAAGAGAAAAGTTTTACTAGGTAAGGCCTAGTCCTTTTTTGTCTTCCCCTTGAGTGGCCCATCCAAAAAGGCTGAAGACAGTCAGGTGCAGAGCTTCACATTTATTGTGCATTATGTAATTGTTGCTTGTTTTGGAGCAAGCCTCGTCACTACCTGCTGGGAGAGCCATCACCTTACACAAAGACTGGGTCTGCACCTCTGCAAGAAAGTGACATTTTACTAAGACCCACACCAGGTCAGTTGCTAAACTTTAGACAGTGGATCCCTATTACCTGCCCGCTAATCATCTATAAAAGTGGAACCAAAATGTTCCCACTTTTCTCAGGTTGCCAGCTTCCTCGCTGACTAAGGATGGGGTACTCTGCTGAGTACTCGACGAGCTGACAGCCAGTCTCCTGGAGGTGAGAAGATATCATCCCAAATCTGGCTCATTGTACTCGTGAGCTGTCGATCTGACTGTGACCTGCAAGCTTGCCTGCCTCCTGAAAAGAGAGAAGGAGCAACTTGTCCCACAAGAGCTGTTTTACAGAGGAGGGTAATGCAGCTGTTGAGGTGGCAGACGGGAAAAGCACCTGGAGAAGTTAATCACTGTGTGCAATGGATCTGAGTGTTCTGAATGTTCCTGAGGATCTCTCTCCCTCCCTGCATGCTAAGGCATGCCAACATGCAAATATGACTTGCCAGTTTGCCCACTCCACTGACCACCACAGAGGTATTTTGCTGCACCCCAAGGACTATAGCCCCGCACCATGGACCAAGGGAATGTATATCCCCTGCTGGACCTGACCATATTGTCCATGCCACTGCAGTTTCCATTGGCCTGGCATGGAGAGGAGGAGGTGGTGTTGTCCAAACGGCCCCTGTAACCCAGAGCAATATTGCTCACACCAGTCAGTTGCAGACAGTCCACTCGCTGTTGTAGTTGCCAAGGATACTTAAGTAACATATGACCGGACCATTCATTGAGAACTTGACTGATAGGTTTTGCTGTGTCTTTGTTGAGACTACGGCATCCCTCTTATGAGAACAGACTACTCAGTGTAGTTTGCGCTGCTCCATAATGGACCTGCACCTGTCACTGCATCTAATGTGTCTTTCTGTCCAGTAACCCTGTTGCATCAGTACAATACCTTAACTGTAGTGCTGCATATCCCATATATAGCACTGAGTTGTAGCTTAAAGTCATTTCACTTACTGTGTTTGCTCTTTACCTACTTGAATTCTGAGTCTAAGCTGACCACACGGCCAACCGTACATGACTTGGATTGCTTACTCTCATTACCCAGACAGTCAAATGTTGAATGGGTGTACTTGGCCCAATTTGCAGAGCCGTAGTTGGACAATCCAAGGCAAATGACTCCAACTGCCAAGATTGAGGCTCGGTAGTCCCTACCAGCCCTAGGCACTCCTAATATGGTGAGACAGTGATGAATGGGTTGTAGTTTGTAGGTAGCAACCAGCTTTCAGATTGCCACAAAAGTATGTGTTTGTGTATGGATACAGGTGACATTGACATTAGGTGCACTAGTATTGCACGTGAAGGATTTGGCATACAGATTTATAAACATTTTCACCAAGTTTATGACATCGTTGCTGCACATATTGTTAATGCATATCAGATGCACTCAAACCCAAATTGCCCCATTCTGACCCTAGCTGCTAGACTTAGGGAGGCCTGTGGGCACCATCTCTACGTCCACCTTTGCTCCTCAAAAGGTGAATAATGGTCCAGCGAGCCATAGCTTGAATAAAAGGGTTCAAGTGAGGCTACTTACTCGAGAACGCAGCGGATGGGAGACTTATGAAGATTTCCCTGCTCTAGAACATACCAATGATACCCCTATGAAGCATAAAATTTAAAGATTGAGGTGTCCCTATGGATTAGGGGCCCCAGAAACTGGATGAAAATGTAAATACTCATGGGAACGTTCAGGACCAAAGGGAAATTGGGAGAATGACGCAGCTGGAAGGAGAGTTTTCCAATTCTAGCCCAACACCAGCCATACAACAATACAGTCAAGAAATTAAGAACTTAAAGCTCCAAACCACATTTAGTACATATGAAAAACAAAACAAACATCGTGAAAAAAGTAAAGAAGTTCAAATGTTAACTAAGCCACAAGGCCCATTGAGAAGAAAGGGAAAAGGTATTGACTTCAAGATCAAATGCATTCAAGTTCAATCGATAGAGAAGAATTACATGAGAATGTAAATGTTTCTTCCTTCAGTGCACCTGGAACCATAGCATTTCAATTGATCGAATCACAAGTACTGGTAATATTGTTACATTGATTACAAGCCTTTGTCTTACTGGAGTTTTTTTGGAATACGTCGTTGGAGAAACCAGCTTTGAGTCTCGGCGTCAGCTCATCATCCTGTGATTCTGGGCGAGTAACTTAATCTCCCCGTGCCTACCAAAAATGAATGTGTCCTTGTGTAATGTAACTGGTGCTCATGTAAAGCATTCCAATGCCTTCAGCTCGAGTTCGCGCTGTTTAAATCTGCAAAAAAATAAAATAAAATAAACTATAAAATAGTGGAGATAACCAACGTCCAGTGCTATATGCCATGAATGTGATAGATCTTCAATTTTTCTAAAATGGATTTTTCCTGGCTAATTATTAACAGACTTTTATATGTTGTGCAAATATTTGACATTTAGTTTGTTGTATTTCATTGGAAGAGAGCGGTTCCACAAGTCTTCTGCATTCCCTACTTTATAAACTCCACATTTCCTTCTTCTCACAGAGTCAGCATTTCGAATTATTTTTTACACCTTTTAGGATCACTGATATATAACTCTTATTTTGACTTCAAAATTTTTAGGGAATTTCTGATCTGTCGTCTCTATCGAGTGACTAACATCCAACAAAACTTTTGTTATACCAATTTATTGAAAATATTTGTAGACCCATAACATATCCCATATGTAGCTTCCTGCCATCTCAACCCTGTGTAAAGGTGTACGGCCAGCTCTAAATTTCTAGCACTGGTGAGCAGTAGTAAAAAGTATGCAATTCGCACAACTGTCCACAACTTAATAGATTGCACTTTGCAATAATATTACCAAGACCATCATTTACTTGTGGTAATTTCACAAGATGTTTGAAGGGCACCCTCTTTCACCATAAGGCCTTGCAGGAGCAGAAGTCTCCAACAAGCATACCTCCACATTTTACAATTGCTGCCTCGTCACTCCCTTCACTTACTCCACCCCCGTTCCTACACGTATTTGTTGTGTCATTGCGGAACAAACCAATCCAACATTTTGGGGCGGGAAGGCTTTGGTTCTCTTTTCAGAGAAACAGGAGTCCCGGCTTCTCGGTGCCGCTAGTCAGGCTTCAGACCTCGCACAGTTGTCTACCATCATGAACTCGTTCATCATCTGTACTGCTGAAGACAGCGTAGTGCGTCACCTGTCAGATCTCACAGTCTCATCGCGTCATGTTCACGCATCCAGCTTCAAGACATTTGTATGCTTAACGGGTGACTCGAAAACACAGGCTTTCACAAACTTTTGGAACAACGGACCCAAATGCTTTAGGAACTTAAAAAAGGAATATATTGGCAAGTATTTTGTGCACTGATGACCATACTGACGTAATTTATATTGAGATGATGTTTATAACTCAACAATGCTTTAACTACTCTTTCTCTGTTCATTAATGTTTACCTATTAAAAGATGTTTAGAGATTAGTAGGTCAATTTATGTAGGTCACTTTTTTTTCTGCCAGTGAAATTGAAATACTACAATTAATGTTTCATGTTTTGTTTTTGTGTATACCCAGTGAAGTATGTTTAGAGCTGATTGTATCAGCTGACAATATTGAAACAGAATGTGTTTATAATTTACTTATAGCTGAATGTGGTGGGCGAGTTCATGCTGTCGCATCTGGAAGAATTCTTTCTCCAGGATACCCCGCACCCTATGACAACAATGTTCATTGCACATGGGTATTAGAAGCTGATCCAGGAAAGACCATCAGGTACATAACAATTTCATGTGACAACATATAATTCTGCGTGTATTGCATGCACACGATCATGTTTTGTACTCATCATTGGAATTTGCAGACAACCATTTCTTTTACCAAACGAAAGCTGTTGGTTGTACTATAACTAATCATTGTTGGTGGCTCCAGAAAACATTTCAATTGTGAATGTTTTATTCTTTTGTTGTTTTGCATGAAATACCTACTCAAAGATTAAGTAAGGAAATTACAAAGTGGCTGCATAGGCCCTCTACCAGTCTGGAAGTCTCCATCCAATATGAAATGACTCCTTCTTATTTCGAATTTCATAACTTGCATCTTTGTGCTATCACTTTTCATACACAAAAGAATTAAACCATACAACCCTGCTTGGTACCAATTGTAAGTCTGCTGTATGTGGCAAGGTTTCAGGAGGCACGCTGTTTAACAGCTTCAGAGATTATATATGCGTAATCGTGAAGTTTAATTGCTTACCGACCTTTTGAGCAGCTCACTGAATACATACAATGAAAAAAACACAATGTAAAGGGAACGCAGATGATTTTTAACCTTGCCCAAAAGGCAACAAGGAGGTGGAGTTGTCTGTGTAATTCTGTATTACAGGCAGGGGACCAGAGAAGATTTACAATTGTAATTTAGGCCTACATACTTTTATTTAAGAGTGCAAACCTTGGCCAACGGGCCTTGATTTAGGGGAAATAGAACCATTTATAGACCAGATAATTATTATTAAATTGTGTTGCCACATATGCTTAGACTGCTATACAGTTTTCAGCTTTTGTTTTAGCATTTGAACATAGAGCTCAAAATCTTAAAAATGTTCTGAGTGCACAGATGATAAATGGATTTCCTTAAGAGATGTTAACTTTTATTGAGACTACTTTAGCACGAATATAGGTGAATCCTCTGTACGTTGTAAGTAATACCCATCACGCAGTCAAGATTTAGACAAAGCAGCAGCACAGAAGATAATTTGGTGATTCACTCCCCCTTGATCAAAGTAGCAAAAAAAAGTAAGCACTAACTCTCTATGCAGCCTCCATTGATTATGCCAGCACCTTCGATAGAATTGATAGAGCAAGGTTATGGCAGAAGCTCCCCAACTGGGTCATAGCCTCTACACTGCTAAGAGCCATCTTGATTGTATATGTAAAGTCCTGAGGGAGAGTCAAAGTTTCCTCCAATAGGGCACCCTAAAAAAACATCAAGAGTAGACAAACCGAGGGCTAAAGCAGGAATGTATTTTGGCTCCCCTAATGTTTAATCTTTACTTGGATGACCTAAATAATGGCTTAATCGAAGTGAAAGCATCTCCACCCAAGTTTGCTCACTTTCCGTGTTTATAATACACAGATGATGCAGTCGTATTTGATCAGACAGCTGTTGGACTGTAAAGATCGTTGAATGCTGTCTCTTTATTGTAATGCAAAAAAGGTCTCTATCAATTCCTCAAAGCAAAAATAATGGTGTGTCAAAAGAAGCAAATCACGAAGGCTACATTGTGTCTGGGTCAGGTGAATATAGAGCAGGTATCTAGCTTTAAATATCTCGGCATTTACTTCAACCAGCATGGCTCCCATCAAGCACAGCTCCAGGCAATGCAAGTAATGTCTCTAGCCATGATTATAAGCTTTCAAAAACTGCTAAAATAAATGAGAGGTCCGAGCTATCTGCAATTTGTCATGTCATTGATGTGAGATTTATTCTCACACTGTTAAATGGCTGCCTAATATTCAAGGATCATCTAGAACTCTGGCTGGACAAGGACCAGTAACGTTGCTAGAGGCGACTATTCCAGCTGCCTGATGCCGCACCGTCATCTCAAATTCATCATAAATTCAATTAAGTTAGTGAGCATTGGCAAAGCAACGTTCTTAAGCTATTAAATATCCTCAAGGCTGTCTGGCTGGCTCACTGAGGGAGCTAATATGGTCAAGCATGCAGGACAGTAATCTTGCATGGGCACATACACAAAGGATTCAATTAATGACGTGGGTATAAAGGACATTCTTGACCTAAACCTTCCCCCAAAGCGGTGTGCCAAATACTTGCAACAAGTGCAAAATTAAAGACTGCAGAGGAAGATCAGCAGGAGCTATCAGTGAAGAGCCACGTGTGTCACCTTCTACCAGTCCATTGGGAGGGCTCCACTCCATGTAGCCATAGTAGGTGTTTATAGCAGAAAAAGTACCCAATCTGGCTAAGATGTGGAATAATGCTTCTGAAGGCATAGAAATATGGGCTCATGAAAGGGAATAAGACCTTGAATTGCAGACTATGTAATTATAAACTTAATTCACTGCTGTAATGAATTGAAAGCCTTAAGGTATTTTTGGCTTAAACCAGTATTCTGCCATGCAGGAATCGGGCAATGTCAGAAAGCGATAGAAATGTATGTGAGGGGACTAATGTTCAATTAATATCTAGATTTCTGAAATTCCTGAAGGACGCTTATAAAATCATGAATGGGAATACTTTGTCTGCATAGAATCCCAAATCCTGTCCTTATTATGTTATAAAATCAACATGATACCTCCACTCTATTTTCGCTATAATAACAGATGTTTGATTGCGGGTTTAATTCAGTCAATTTTGAGCCTTACTGTATTTAATCATAGCAATAAATCCCAATGTTTTTGCATGTGGCACATCGCACTTTACACATCTACCTCTAACTGTCCCTGGTAAGAGATCAGTGCAGCAGGATGTGTTATACTATGGCTCCTGTAGGACGTGACAGTCCAGGTCAGCACTAAGCACTTATACATTTACAAATGAGCAACTACTAGATTTCCTTGCACACTGTTTTTTGACTATAATGTTGGAATTAAATAATTTTAAAAATAAAGGTTTTATTTATGTCTTTCTCTAAGAATTAAGTTTGTGCCATGTTGATTATTTTATGTTGTTTTAATAAGCAAAATTGATATGGTTTTAAATTACTAAAAACAATAAAATGTACTACTTACTCTGTAATTTAGAAGACAGTAGATAGAGTCTGCCTTAAAAAGTATTTCCATTGACCAAGATATGTGCTTCCAAGTACTTATACTTCAGATGCACACATTTGATTTTAGTAAGACAAAGGCATTAATAGATCCTAATAGTATGCCTCGATCAATCTTTTTAATCACATATTTATGTTATGTAGATTTGAAGAGCGCCCAATCAACAGGGAGGGTAAGCTGACACTGAGCAGGTGTGAGTCTATCTAAACCTAGGGTCTAGTTGTATTACTCAAAAAACAGGTCTTAAGCTTCTTGCAGAATTCAGGAAGTGAGGATGAGGTTCTTATGTGTAGTGGCAGGTCATTCCACGCTTTAGGAGTGATGTAGGAAAACACTGGAGTTGGTTTTCTGTATGCGTGGGATGTGAGCAAGTTGGAGTCCAGACAAACAGAAGTGTCTGGAATATTTGTGGATGCAGATGCAACTGTTGAGGTATGCTGACCAGTGTTCAGTAGTGCCTTCAAGGTGTGGGTGAGGAGTTTAAAATGAACTCATATGTGTAGGGGGAGCCAGTGGTGCTCCTTCAAATGTGGTGCATTGTGAGTTCTGCAAGGGAGGTTGAGAGTGATTCTGGCTGCTGAGTTCTGAATGGTCTGCAGCCTTCTGGTGAGTTATTTGCTGATCCTGGCATAGAAAGTGTTCCTGTAGTCCAGCTTGATTGTGACAAGGGCATGTGTGACAGTTGTCTGGGTGCTGATTGTGAGCCATTTGATAATCTTCCGCAGAAACTTCAAGATACAGATGCATGAGGCAGTAAACCCTCTGATTTAGATGTTCATGTTGAGTTTGTTGTCGATAATGATCTTGAGTTTCTTGGCTTGGGTAGTGGAGGTGGGTGTCCTAGCTCTTTTGGCCACCAAGTGGAGTCTTACAGTGAAGTGCTCTTCCCAAAAATCACAATTTCGGTCATTTCAGTGTTCAGCTTCACACAGTTTGTCTTCATCCAGTGGGCTATTTCAGTCATGCAGGTAATGATCTGGGTACTGGGCATCTTGTCCTTGAGGGAGCGAATGAGTTGTGTGTCGTAGGATAGAAAGGTGATGTTGCAAGATTGGATGATGCATACGTTGAAGAGGCTCAGCTCAGGGAAACTTCACAAATGAGGTGGCAGGCATTACAGGTATGCGTGTCATGCAGACTACATGGGTTTTCCAATAAGGAAGGAGTAGATCAATCGGAGTCCATGTCCCTGGATTCTAATGTTGTGTAGGTGTTGGATGATGATGAGGTAAGAGAGCGTGTCAAACGCTGTGAAGATGTCCATGAGAATGTAGGCCACCATCCCTCCTCTATCCAGAGTCATGTGGATGTCATCCCTGGTGGCAATGAGGGCTTTTTCCATGCTGTGGTTGGGTCTCAAACCAGGCTGAGTGATGTTGAGGAGTTGGTGGTCATTGAAGTATTCAGTGAGATGTCCATTAATGATTTTTTCTAAGGCCTTGGGGGGAATGAAGAGTACACTAATGGTTTCGTCAGCAATGGGAGGACAGTATTGCATTTCAAGGTGTCGGTGAGGGTCGCAGATTAGGTGGAGGCATTCATAATAGGTGTGAACATGGCACTCATAGGTTGCAGTCCTCTATGGGTGTGATGGGGCAGGGTTCCCAATGGACACCTGAGTGAATAGACTTCATGGCGGCAGTAGTTTTTTCTGGGTTGATGACAGGCCATATGGTTAGCATTGGTTCTTTGGATGGGATCAGGAGGCATTTTGAGAGGTCTATTGAGTCCTGTAGCAGGGTGAAATTGCTGCCAGGTAGTCAGGACAGGAGGTGATCCAACTAGTGAAATTATTGATGGCTTTGGGGAAGATGTTGCTGTGCTAGGGCTGGTGGGTGTTTAGAGTGGTGTTACAGTACTTGTCAGCGATGCTGTTCCAGTTTTGACTGGCTTACCAAGTGGTGGTGCATATGCGTTTGACTGGGATAAGGATGCTGAACTTATTGAGGATATGGTCTTTCCAGGATACTGGTTTGGGCTTGTCAACTCAGATGTTGTTAAAGGTGGTGTAAAATGGGTCGATGAGGTGTTTAGTGATATTAGTAGGTTAATTTACTCATGTTAGGGCCAGGCGTCTAAGGTCTTTGTTGAGTACTTTTGAGATTTGGTTGCAATAGTCGTCCAGGTGGAACTTCAGGTCTCTGAGAAGAATTTAATTGCTAGCATTGAGGGTATATGGTGTGAAGAAGTCTGTGATAATGCTGGAAAAGTTATGGAAATTCTGCCTCTTGGCTTGAGGAGTCTGTTTTGCCTGGCAATCTTGTATCCGGTGGGGATGGCATGGCAATGCCAGGTGCTGATGAGGGGTTCAGCTAGGGTTCCATGAGGAAAGGTAGGTCTAGGGTGTTGTCGTACAGTAGGTCCTTATCATATAAAAATAAGTAACACTTATACAAAAATAAGATGTCTGATTTACACAAGCACAACATAATACCATAGTATTATTTGTCCACAATGACTAACTTAACAAACTAAAATTCCTATTGTAATTAAAAGAAAAATATCTATGTTCACCCAAAAAAATTTCGTGCATCCCCTGCTCATCAACACTGCTTCACATACATCTCTCAGAATAATCCAAGCACTTAGGAGTCTTCATCTTTCTTAGACTTTTTTTATATCCGGATTCACTTCCTCTCCTTCATTTCCTTTCTTCTCTCCCACATTCTCCCTTCCTTTTCTATATTTTACTATCACTATTATCTTAAGATTCCACATTCTGTCGTCAGTAGTCTTGAAAGCATTCTTAAAGAGCTTCACCACATGTATGGGTCTGAGAAAGTTATGCTACTACTCAGCATTCAAATTCTTATCCAATCCCCCACTTGTACTTTGGTGACCTTTACTCTTTTCTTCTCATCAAACACTTTTTTCCTCTCATCTATCCCTTTCTCTTCCCTCTCATTCCTCTCCTTCTTCCTTTTCTCCTTCCTATCTTGTGCAGTCACACTCCCCTCCTTTCCTCACACTTCACATTCACCCATGAAGGAATCACAACACTCTTCGCTCTTTTTTTCCTGAACAGCTCAAATGGAGACTTTCCAGTAACTGAATGCGGAGTTAAACGATACACTTCTACCTTTCTTCATACTTCTTCCCTCCAGTCCAGTGGATTATCATTGGCCATCCTGATGATCTCCTTCAGCACCCTGTTGAAACTTTCTACTTGACTTTTGGCCTCTGGGTGATCCAAACCACATTTCATGTGTTTAACCCCTCTCTCCACTAAAAGCTCCTCCTTTTCTCTTGGGATTGATTGTACCCCTTTATCTGTAAGCAACATATCTTGGATACCTTCCCTGTTTATAAGGTCTGTAAGAAATGCTACCACATGCCTGGTTTCCACTCCCTGAGCGAAAGTCACTTCTGGCTATCTCGTGGATAAGTCCATCAATACAACAACATATGTTGACCCGACGTTTGAGTGAATAGGCCCTAGAATATCCAGTGCGACTTCATCCCATGGACCATCTGGTAACTTCCACACCACCATAGGTTATATTCTGGGTTTTAGAACATTGTCACTCATCATGCATTGTACATACTCCCTCACTAAACTTTTTGTTTCCATGTTTATCCCTGGCCACCAATAAACTGTTCTTAATCTCTCCTTAGTCTTTGAGATTCCCAGATGCCCTTCGTTAGCCAACTTCAATAAAGAATTCCTCAAACTCACTGAAGGTACCAACCATATCCCTTTAAACAAGAGTCCCTGCTTCTCTGACAACTCCTTTCTTACATTTCAAAATTTCAGACAGTCCCTGTCATCACATTCCTTCCTGCGTTAGCCGTAATTCAGCAATTCGAAAACTGCCTGTATCACTTCATCCTCACAGGTGGCTTTCCTCCACTCTTCTTCTGAAATGGCATTGCCCCCTATAACGCACACACTCTCCTCCTCTTCAAACTCTCCTTCTGCTTCCACCATTCCTTCCCCATTTGCCACAAACCGAGACAAAGCATCCACCACTACAATTCTGACTCCTGGTCTGTAGTCTACTAAAATATTATATTCCTGAAATGCCACTACCCATTTGGTAATTCTTGCTGACATGGCATCAATACCCTTCTTGTGCAAAATCTCCCTAAGAGGCTTATGAACTGCCTTAACTTTGAACTCACACCCCCAGGAGTCCTCATTTTTCTAACAGCCCAATATAATGCCAGAACTTGCCTCTCAATCACAGAGTACTTTATTTGTGGTCCCTTCAAACTTCTTGAAGCAAACATGATGGTCTTGAAATCGCTCCCGTAGCTTTGCATCAAAACTGCTCCCAACCCTAGATTTCATGGTGGGATTAAAACTACGTAGATTGGGGGCTATGGCTCGTAGATGTTTTATCAACCTTTACTCTTCTTAACAACCTTGGCCCCATTCAGTATCCAACCTTTTCTTTAACAAACCATTCATTTTTACACTCTTCATGGTAAAATTAGGTGTGAACTTGCAATAATATTCAGCCACCCTAAAAATCTGAGTACCTCCTCTTTGTCTTCGAGAGATGCAAACCATTGATCGCCCCCACCAGACTTGCTTTATGTTTAATACCTTTGTCAGAAATGTCATGCCCTAGAAACCTTGTGTGTCCACCTGAATTAGCATGTTTTCCTTTTTATTGTTAAGTTCACTGCCTGCATCCTCCTGAGTACTGCCCTCACTCTCTCGTCATGTTCAACTAAATTGGATCTGCAAATAGGTACTAAGGGTGGGTGAAATTTGCGAAAGTGCCTTTTGCAAAATATCTCGAAACGGCAAAACATTTCCGCGATCGCGCGAAATTTCGCGTGATCGCAGAGATTTTGTTCTGATTAATACGTTACTGAATTTGACCTTCAACTCGGGCACCTGCTTTATTTATATCTGTAAGACTTACAGATATAAATAAAGCAGGTGCCCGAGCTGAAGGTCAAATACTATAAGTGCTGCCTGTTGGGGTTTAATTTTTGTGACAGGAGCATCGTAATGAATCCTGCCCTGCATATTTATCCAAGAAGATGCCACCGTTTTGTGCAATACCTCTACTCAACTGGAGTACTTTCTACTGGCTAATCAGTAAGTGCTACCTCGTTGGGTAAATGTATAGTGCTTTTCCTACACTACAGCTGTGTAAAGGGCCAGAGGAGTTGTCTCCAGCGACCATGTGTGTCTGTAACTTTGCCACCGCGCCGATGGGCGCCGGGTTCCCTTGAGTGAGCTGTCCATCATAGTAGGGAAAGGGCGAAAAGATGTTGCACGCCGCCAGTGTGTGGGGCGGGGCTTCTATGCAGTTCATATGCCTCTTGTTTATGAAGGGTCAGAGACCGACCAGAGCAGCAGATGAGGAAACAGAACCTCCTGGTGTCAGGAACTACACAGGGATTGCGCTCGAGAAACCCTTGGATGCACAGACCTCCATCAATGATTACAGCAAATTGCTGACGGTAGATATGGGGAGAAAGCACACCTGCCTAGCCTCCACTGTGTGCTGATTAATGCTTTACGGAAAGTTACCTTCAACTTGGGCACCTGCTTTATTTATATCTGTAAGACATACAGATATATTATAAATAAAGCAGGTGCCCGATTTGAAGGTCAAATACTATAAGTGCTTCCTGTTGGGGTTTAATTCTTGTGACAGGAGCATTGTGCCAGAATGAATCCTGCCCTGCTTTTTTATTCAAGAAGATGCCACTGTTTTGTGCAATACCTCTACTCAACTGTAAGGGTGGGTGACAATTTCCGTTTCCTCGCGGATCGCGGAAGTTTTGACATTTTCGCGTTCCGCGTGGAATGCGAAAATGTCGAATTTTCGCAATTTCCGTGAGCGGAACGGAAATTGTCGCCCACCCTTAACAGGTACATCATCCTGATATATCTTGACTCCTTCTTACCCTTTCAAAACCTTCTCCATTTGCTCTCTGAAAAACTGAGCCTGCTGACAACAGCCCAGAGAGCATCCTCTTGTACCTACATGTGCCAAATGGCATTACTTAAGCAGTCACATTCTTGGACTTCTCAACCAGTTCAGTCTGGTGGTACGCCCATGTTAAATCAATTGTGGAAAACACTTTGGCACCCCTCAATGAAGTAAGCATGTGTGCCATATTAGGAATGGGATACCTATCCACCACAATACCTTTGTCTACCTCCCTCAGGTCCATGCGTAACCTCACCTTCCACTGCTCTTGTTTGTCACCACCACAGAAGCCAGCCAATCAGTCCTTTCTTCTTCTTCAATCACACCATCTTTTTGTTACTACTCCAACTCCATCCTCATATCTGCTCTCACCACAAACAGCACATTGTGTACTTTACCGCAAACAGGTTGCATACCCTCCTTCAACTTAATCATGTGGGTATGTCGTTTCAGACAACTCAATTCTGCTCTAAACACTGATGGAAATTCTTCCATTAAGCCAGATATGAAATCCTTGTCCCTCAAACCCCCTTTTCCAAGTTCTACCACTTGAAACAATTATTTAACAATTGTATGTGGATCACTGTTAGGATCTAGCATGATGCCCACATCCCTTTGATGGACCAGCTCAGAATGATGTTCCCTTTTTCTGAAACATGCCACATACCTCTTCCTGTACTTGTTCACACCAATACAATAACCTTCCAGTTTGATTGTTTCCCCACCATACGCATATGGTTTGATTTCCCGTTTCATCAGTTTTACTTTCCCCACCAGATATTGATTGAAACAGGCCTTGGAAACCCTCATTATCTTAGCCCCTGAGTCAAACAATATGCTTTCCTAGCATAAACTTGTCTCTTATCCTTTCCTCCACAACCCCCATAAACTTACATGACGATGCAAGTTTTCTCATATCAGTGACGTAATTCTCCAGCGTTTCTCCCTCTTTTTTATATTCCTAACAAAATGATATTGCTCAAGAATTTCTAACCTTCGGCTAGTAGTGGTTGTCTAATTTTCTTATACACAAATCATATTCAATACTTCTGAATCACTACAAGACATGGCAGTAAGATGATTGAAAATGTACTGCCCTTCTGAACCTAAACAGTGCAATAAAAGAGCAGATTTAGGTTCAGAGCCCAACAAGGCTATGCAAACCTTGGCACCTTCTTCCATTTGTTCCATTTTATAGTCGGTTCACCTGTTGATGAAAGGAAGAATAGAGGCGCTGTTACATTCTGCCTGATATGTAACTCCTATAATATTCAGAGAGAATACCTGACCACCAAACCTTTGAATGAAGCTTTCCTTGTAAGTATCTCCTAATGCCCTGAGGAGGAAGAACTTACTGTTGTAACCTGTTGTTCACTTCCTTCCGTTCCCCAAAAAGACCGTGTACGTCACAAAAGAGGCGTGCCTAGAGCCGCTAGTGCGCATGCATCATGCAAAAGTTACCCTCAGCTGATGCAGAAAAACTTAACCTTCCCTTGCAAAAGTCACCCTCTGTTGATTCGGCAAAACATAACCTGCTCTTGGTGCACCTATCGCCAGTGGACCATAGACATTACAGGAATGTCCTCAGCCCAAAGAAACTAAGTCATTCCTTCAGCTACTTGGCATATCAAATGTACCTGCTAATGCTCCGTTCACAGGCATGCCTGTCACTATGAGCACACACAAGTCAGGCAGATTTTAAAACTTAGGAAATGTGCAATAATTTAAAAACGTTACGTTTAAGGCATTGCTCATAGCGGTATCAGCTTTTACTGTCTGTGATATGTTATTGGTAATGTGCTGTTATTTATTAGTATGTTAGCTGAGTGGGATGGTTCTATATGATTAACTGTATGAATAATTTGTAATTTGTTTGCAGTTATTTGCTGTGCTTATATGCTACAGAAATGTAGCGAATACAGATATTTGACTAGCTAACAGGTAGACGCAATTAGTCTTCTTTCTAAATTGTCGACAATATATTTACTTATGACAAGGCGTGGCAACCATATGCCTGCAGGTGCATTACTTTCCAAAGTAGCGCAGGCTGTGGTGGGCCTGTTGCCCTGTGAAACGTTGTACACACAATGCTCGGTAATGGACGCAAAACCAACCTTGCAAAATGGCCGCTCTGACATCCGATTACTTAACTCTCTGACCTAAAGTAGGGCTTGTTTCCTATCAGCAGGAGAAACCTGCAAATTGAGTCCAACCAGCACTTTGATGCTGGTGGCAACAGTTTTGGTCCAGGTCACCGCTTGTTCCCTGCAGAAAAGGTTCTGAAAATGGGCCCAGTTTTGCAGATTTTTAAAGTCATAGAAGTACACAGAAGTACACTTAAACACCAGATGAGAGTTCACTTGGGGGTTAGGACTCACTCTCCCAAAAGTCACCAGCAGGATCTAGGGCAGATCAATTAGGAACCGGTCAGCTGGGATCTTGGAAGAAGGTGACTTCTTGCAGCTTTTGTGGCCCTGTGGCCCACTTTACTGTCCTGGGTACAATGTGGATCAGATCTAGCCTATAAGGTCACTTTCCAGAGTTTGAACAGGCAGGTGCAGTCCTTCTTCTGTCATCCACAGGTTCAGATGTGTTCCAAAGAATGTATCCAGGGATGCCTGGCACCAGCTTGTCGGTGGGGGAAGCTTCATGACCAATAGGGCAAAAGTTACCAGGCGCAACCCTACCCGTTTTAACATTCCTTCATGGGGCTATAGCACTAAACAACCTCATAATACACAGATCTGCTAAAATTCAATATGTCAGAAAATGTTATCCCCTGATCAGAGCTCTTGGTCCCTTTGAAACTTGGGCAGTTGGTGGGCACATCCCTCAGGCCATCCTGTCATGAAGAATTCACACTTCCTCCCACCCAAGCCCAATTTTTTCCCTTTCCTGAAAGCCATTCACACCTCCTTACAGAGGGCTAGCAGGCAGCCAGGTGATATTTGGGGATTAACTCTGAAAAGGCTACCAGAGCCTTTCAGCAGGAAAAAGAGTCCCTATTTCTGAGAAAGTTAGAGAAACTTCAAGGTTGGCATTACATTGGAGTTTGTTTAACTATAAAAGTGAATGTATAAACTATTGTTCTAGCTAGTGCCAAGCCAATGTGAACTTAGCTTTATTGAGTTTAATAACGTAAACTAGTGTTTTCTATGGTACAGACAGCCTTGTTACAATGAAAAACGGGTTTGGGACCCTTTTCTCTGTAAGGACATGTAAAAGCATTAAGTACATATGTCCGGCTTTTAAATAATATGCAAATTACCTTAGGGCTTGTAATGCCTATTTTATGGTTGAATTACTACTATTTAAAAGATGGGTGATTTTAACAGATCATCATGGCAGTTGTAAAATTGCCCTGCTAGGCTGCTGTACAGGCCTAGACATGGTAACGTTTGTGTTGGCACAATAAGTATCTGCAGTCCACTAGGGCCATTTAACTTACAGGCTCTGGGCATCTGGTGTAGTATTTTCTAGGGAACTATGTTAAGTTAAATGTACCAATCCAGATTTTTAGCCAATTGCACACATTCTCAGGGATCATGGCACATGCACTGGGGCCTGATTAGCAGGGTCTCAGTGAATATGGGCCACAAACCAAAAGCAAAAGTGAAACATTTGGAGAGATGATCATGAAAAAGAAACATTTCCTTACATGGCTCAGTCTCTCCATGAAAGGTGAGGAGCAACTTAACAATTCTTTTGGTGTAGTACTCATCATCTAAGTGAAAGAGCCTGGAGAGGCCATCTGCATTGGAATAGTCAGAACCAAGTCTATGGTCCACTGTAAAGTCCATTCCCTCTAAGGAGGTAGACTCCCTCAACAATCTGGGGTTTTCCCCTCTCATCTTTATTAGCCATCTGAGAGGCATGTGGTCAGTGTGAACCTTGAAGTGAGTCCCAAACAAGTATGGTTTCATCTTCTTCAGGGACCAAACTACAATAAAGGCTTCCCACTCAAGGGCACTCCAATACTTCTCTTTGGGGAGAAGTTGCCTGCTAACAAAGGTAACTGATTGATACTGGCCCTCATCATTAAGCAGTATTAATTTCTGATGCAGAATGCCAGCGTCCAAACACATGACGGGACTACTCTCGTAAAGAGAAGCATGCCCAATCACTGCCTTGCCTGCCAGGAGTCTGAGGAGTGGGCGCGAGACCAGAACTCGAAGTCCCAGACTCCTTTGCGGTCCTAACCACCACCGACATCGGCAGCCAGCACCTGGGGGCACTTAAAAACACTGGAGGGCTCCCGCAGCACGGGACGCCCGATCAGTGCCTTGCCTGCCAGCAGTCTGAGGAGCGGGACCAGGACTAAAATTCCCAGGTTCCTTTGTGGTCCTAACCGCCACCGACGTCAGCGGTCCAGGGCCTGGGGGCACTTAAAAACACCAGAGGGCTCCCGCAGCGCAGGATGCGTGCGGTCGTGTCTGGGCCGTGCCCGGGCCATGCCCGGGCCAAAGGCAGGCCCGTCTGCACCTGTCAAAGGCCGGAGGAGGCTGGGCTGGGCCACCCCTCTAAGTCCTGGTTCATGAGATCTTTCGTGAGCTCATGCTGTCTCTACATAAGGTATTGTTCGCCAGGTTGTTCTTGACTCTCCTCACGTGAATTAAACTTTGCCACCTGTTGGAGTTATCAAATATTAAACATGGCTAAAAGGAAGGGCACGATTGACTAACTTGGGAAACTTAAAGCAGGGACATTGGAAGCTTTTTTAACTAGAGCTGAATCTGTTCTCAACCATGAGATACAGATAGCAGAACATCAACTATCACTAGGATCCCCCTTCATGCGAAAGCGCTCATCCCTAGGCAGTACTATTAGGGCATGTGATACTCTTATTGCCCACCTAGCATCTCCCATTGCCTCTCTGCCTCTTGCACTATCAAAATCGTCTTCTCCCATAGTGGATATAATGATGGACTCCAACATTACCACCAGAGGCAAAGCCGCCAAAATCCAGTCTGTGAATGCCAGTGAACCTCTTGTAAAAAAAAAGGAAAACAGGGGGAGCACAGAAGCAAAAACCAAAGAAACCAGCTCGGGCAGCGAGACCTAGAGGGACTGGCGGGTCTAGAGTAGCTGAAACTGGCCAAATTTTAAATGGGTCTACCCTATCAACGCCTGCTCAACCCCTGGGATCACTTGATGATGGTACTTGGGAAAAATTGGAGACCATAGTCTCCACGCTTTTGAAACCACTTTTACAAAAGATAACCCATATCGAGGAAAGACTTAAGAACATTGAGGATGTGGGGACTATCCGGGAGATAGACCTGGTTGATAAGTACTTTGCCGCCCTTTGGAAACGACTAGACCGGTTGGACACTTTGTCAAACAGACTAAACTCCCAATTTAAAACCATTAAGCCTTCTATTACTGAGGGGTTGGTTTCTAATCTGCCAGATAATGGCGTACTTATTTGTAACCCACAGATTGCTGCACCAACATCTCTTCCATCTTCTGGTGTGTGTGCGGCACCTGCAGTAAATTAATGTTTTTCATCAGAGCTCCTAACCATGCAGGACAACCTTTCCAATGCTGGTGGTACCAATAGCTGGCCTGTGACTGCTCCACATATGCCCCCAGTTTCTTGTAGTGTCCCTAGGAGTACCACAGACAATAAAAACGTAAGGGATGGCAGATTTTGTGCGGGGGTTTTGGACCCCGAGAGAATAGAAATCCCTCAGGCCAGCCGGAAGGTACTCTGCCTCTCACCAGCATCATGTCCTTTTGTCTTGGTCCTGGCAGGGGTACCTCCTATCAAGAAAAACCAAGTAGAAACATGGGACCAACTGCGCAACAAAAGTGCCAATTGGCTGTCAAAACATAAAGGATTTAGGGCGTCTAACATAAATGATATTATCATGGTGCGTAGAATAGGGTGGGTAGGGCCGTCTCCTAGGAATATTGAGGGGGACTGTATAGTCATTAATATTCTAAATCCGTCAATAGTGAGATCCTTATTGATCGCACAGGAGGTAAACACTACCAACTCAACACATATTTGGTCACTGCCACTTGGATATTTCTACAGACCAACTACGGGGTTAAAAAACAATGATGTTTTCTCCATAACTATGCACAATAGGTTTCGATCTTTATCTGGTTTAGATAATCAAGATTGACTGCCCTCCCTGCTGGTTCATAACGAGCTGAGTTCCACGATAAACAAGTTCCCTCCCGGTGGGAATTGTCCCTCAGTTATGTCTGTTAATGATTCAAATTTACATATATTAAGCTGGAATGTTGCTGGCCTGGCATCTAAAATAAATCTGCCAGACTGGATAGCACTGGTCCAAAAACAGGACATCCTCATGCTACAGGAAACCTGGGCTACACAGGATCTATACTTAGATGGGTTTGAATGCTTTAACATTGTTGTCCCCATTCCCAAGGCAGGTCGTCCGTCTGGTGGGCTTTGGATTTGGGTAAATATCTCTGCTGGAGGCAGTGCAAAAGAGCTTGATGCAAAAAACAACAAGGTTTAACCATTGATGTATACTAGGGGGGGGGGGTCTCTATTTGTTTCAATAATTTTTACAATAATGATTTCCATACCTTACCAAATATGAATTTTATTAACCTGTTTACATGTATTTCAACCTTAAAAAACCATAAGAGTTATGATATTCTAGCTGACATTTGTCTGGGGGTTGATTTTAATGTTAGGATTTCTAGTGGAAACATATCAGGCATGGATTCTCTTAATACTGCCGCCCCTTGTAATAGGGGGATAGAATGAATGGATCACCTATGCACTCAATATTTACTTAATACTATGGAAAAAGCAGTAGTACCCAACAAGGATAAGTATGTTGAGCCAACATATAGAGGTAGGGGCAGTGCACCCACTATCGATTATGGGGCATATTATCAAGCCAGGCGATAAAATTATCGCCGCTTTAGCGGCAGAAAACTGCCGCTAAAACGGCGACAATGGGCTTGATAATATGCTCTATGGAATTCCAATTGAAGTCCATGTTAGATGTCCTTCACATTTAACATAGGCTTCAATTGGAATTCCATAGAGCATATTATCAAGCCCATTATCGCCGTTTTAGCTGCAGTTTTCTGCCGCTAAAGCGGCGATAAGTTTATCGCCTGGCTTGATAATATGCTCCTATGTTTTTATTTCCTCTACTCTAGAAGATTGCCTGTTAAAAACTGAGGTCATGCCAACTGTTCAAGTTGACCAAAGCCCTATCCAAATAATACTGAGAATCGCCCCTAAGCCAATTTATGCTAAAGAATATGGCTATAGGAACCTATCACCTTCTACTGATAATCTGAGACTAGGCTGGCGAGGTATTGATAAAGATGATCTGTTTCTTAATATGGTAAAAAAACACTGGCCTTTTTTTGACACTTGCTTGATTCTAACAGATTGTAACCCTGAGGCAATTAATGCTTTCGCACAACTTTGCGAAGGCATTACATTTATGTTATCAAGGCCCATAGCAGAAATACATTCTGGTCCAAGATGGTTCAATAGAGATTGTTCTGTAGCAAACAGAGAGCTTTGCAAGCCACTCATAATGAACCCCAGAGACCGGGTTCTTGTTAAATCCTTGAGGCAGCAATATAAAGCAGCCATCAGCCAATGAAAGGATGAAATTATAAAAGACCGTTGGGATAACCTTGCATGCGCTGCTATATTAAAGAATGGGAATGGTTTTTGGGCTGTAGTTAAAGATATGAGGTCGATGGGACACTCACTGACCCCTATAAGCTGTAATATAACTAGCGATGCATGGGAGGCCCATTTTTCCAAGATTTACTCAGCTCCTATTCAAAACGAGGTCCATTATAAATATAAAGCCGCCACTAGGATTTCAATGTCCCTGCCAGAAGTGGAGGATGCTATCCAACAGAGTCTGGGCAAAAAAGCTCCCAGCCCTAACGGGCTGCCTATTGATCTCATTAAGAGTAAACCAGAGATCTGGGCGCCCATTTTATTAAATATTTTTAATAACTTAACTGATGCCACAAATCCCAGCACATGGTCTTCTAGTATTATCGTACCTATTTTTAAAAAGGGAGATCAATCGAATCCAAGCTGTTACAGACCGATCTCCCTGATTGATAACACATTGAAAATTAATCCTGTATAACAATATATGGGCTGAGGAGGGCCACAATTTACATCCTCCTAAGTTAGGGTTCAGAAGTAAAATAGGCACTGTTGAGCAGTGCCTAAACCTTAATTTGATTATTGGCAAATACACCATAGCCCCAAAATCTCCTTTTTATATGGCTTTTATGGATCTTACCTCAGCCTTTGACTACGTTAATAGGTCACGATTATGGTCAATTCTTTTCAAATACGACTTGGATGAAGTTTTAATTAATTTTTTAGCCTATTTGCATAGAGACTTAAAGGCCCGGGTGAGGATCGGTAAGGGTGGGGAGGTATCAAAAGACATCAAGATTAGTAGAGGGTTCAGGCAGGAATGTGTCTTGGCCCCTCTCCTTTTTATCTTATATATTAATGATTTGCATGAATCTTTGGCAAAGCTTACTAACCGTGTCCCCGGAATTAATGGTAATATAATCCCCGCCCTATAATAGGCTGATGACGTGGTCCTAATGGGCAGCACACCGAACACTCTACGTGCTCTTGTACAGGGTTTTGTAGATTTTATGGGTGTTTTAGATCTACGTACTAATTTTAAAAAATTGTTTTTAATGGCTTGCGGACCGAAAAAGTATCTTATTAACACAATCACCATAGACTCTGAAAGTTTACATCACACTTGCACTTTTCCCTATCTGGGATTGATATTCACAGCAAATGGCTCTTAGGTTGACCATGTAGGAGCAAGTAGGAGCAAGTTCTCGAAAGCCATTAACTCAATACTTGGCCTTCCCCAACCCAAAAAGACAGAGGTGGTTTTAGCTATTAATAACATTTTTAAATCCCAGTGTATCCCGACTGCCACATATGGTGCAGAAGTTTGGGGTTTCACAAAGTGCAACAGCAACCAGGGTGAAGAAAATAGATTTTGTCGGAGACTCCTTGGAGCTCCAATTTTCTCATCACGGTATGTTTGTCACAAAGAATTGAAATGACCATTTATCGAAGATTATATCAGGGCTCATCCGGCTATATTTTGCCTTTCAATCTGGAAAAACCCAGCAGCGACCCTTACTAGAGACATAATAAAGGATTGCCTTAAGTCTGATAAGGGCATGGACATACCTTGGCTGGTTGCTGTAAGGGAGAGCCTAAATAGTGTGAATCTTGAGCACATTTTTCAAAACCCCACTGATTTAGAGAGTATAATTAAAAAAGCCCTTCGGGATGCTCTATATGCTCAGTATAGTTAAGCAAGATATGTTAATGGGTCACAGAAAACTCCGTTGCCAGGTATGTGTCTATAGAAGATGCCACTTATTTGCCATCCAGCTATCTTTTAAACCTATAGGCCAATGGGAAAGAGGATTGCTCTTCCACCTAAGGGCCGGTACATTGAGATATTTACTTTGCTTTCCTTTGGGATATAATGCTAATCTTGATCAACTGCTATGCCGTTGTGATGATTGAAGTAATCAAACGATGTTACACTTTCTATTTTTTTGTAATTTTTATTCAAAATATACAAAAAGGATGTTGATACCATTTTTGAAGAAAAAAGCAATTACTGACTACAAAGCAGCTTACACGGAAATCCTCAAATTGCAAAAGGATGAATTAACTTTCCGTGTAGGTTCATTTTTAAAAGCAGCAGTATGTGCGCAATGGGCACCATATGAAGGACGCTCTTGATAATAGCCTACTGATAATGTATTTATGACTGTATAATTGACCAGTTTTTGTCCAGGAAACGTTTTTATACCGCTGTACTTCTATCGACCACTTCTTTTATTGACCAATGTATTACTATGCTGCTATTTGGATTGTGCTGCTATTTGAATTGTGCTTTTATGGATATTTGTATCCGAATGAAGATCCTTTGAATTGAATTGAATTATAATAATCCTGCCCTAGTTCCATGTTCTGAAGCATCTGTTCGGACCACAACATCTGTGCTTAATCAGATGCCTTGAGTACAGGTGCTGTGCACAGCGCCCCTCTTTCAAGGTGTCAAAGGCCATTTTTCACTCTTTAGTCTAAATTACTTTCCTGGGCTGTTTATCTTAGGTGAGTTCTGTCAGGAAAGCAACAATTGGGTAATGCCCCTTCACAAATTTTCTGTAGCACCCAGTCAGGTCCAGGCAGGTTCTGACCTGAGTCTATGTTTTGGAAGACTCCCAAGCCATGATGGTTTTGATCTTGCTTTGTAAAGGGCGTACATGTCCTCCACTAGCATTGATTGAACAGGAGCAGAGGGACTTTTACCAGTTACTGGAACAGTTTGCTGGACTGTTTTATTGACATCTGGACAGATCCAGTGGTTTGTTCATGATGTAGACAATAGTGACAGTTTACCTGTCGAAACAGAACCTACAGGCTCTAGACAAAGAAAAGCCCAGCAGTGAGGCAGACAATTCCAAAGTCCTGGACATAGGAGTCTTCAGTAGTCCCTTCACCAGTTCAATAGTGCTGGTGCCCAAGGACAACCTGAAAGGGTGGTGGGCAGAATTGAGGTTATGTGTGGACTACGGAGGACTCGATGTCATCACCAAGATTGACTCACACCCCATCCCCAGACCTGATGAGCTAATTGACAAACTAGGAGCTGCCAAGTATCTCAGTACTTTTTGATCTCACTTCTCTATACTGGCAGATAGCCTTAACAGCTAAATCCAAGGAAAGGTAAGAATTCTCCACTCTGCTTTCAGTTTAAAGTGAGGCCCTTTGGTCTAAAGAATGCCACTACCACCTTCCAGTGGCTGTTGAACAGGATACTGTCTGGGTTTGATACCTTTAGTGCATCTTGATGATATAGCTTTCTCTACTTCACCTGGTAGGATCACCTGACCCAACTCAGAGTAGTACTTCAGTCCCTGCAACAGGCAGGTCTGACTATCAAGGCCAACAAGTGCCAGATAGAGCAGGGAACTGCTGTGGACCTAGGCTAAAAAGTGTTATATATTAAATGGAGAAATTTAAACTAAGCCCTTTGTTTCACCACCCACTAATGTAGTTTCCTGTGGACATCGGAAACAGGGTCTGACTTTCTAAGATGAAAAATAAGGCATACTGGTGCATTTGTGTGCTCCTTTCATCTTCATCAGGCCAACTGCTAGTGAGCCCAGGTGTAGACATTTACATTAAACTTATATTAAGCTCATACAGGCTGTAGCAATAGATGTGTGCATCTATACTGAGATGTAGGTTGGAGCAGATCTTAATAAAGAGGGTGCAAGATAGCATAAACTATAGACTGCATTTATTTGGGGACACCACGAAAGCCATGATTCCTCAAGTTTTTTCCTTTGTAATTGGGGACGGTGCTATACACATGCTTGTAGGGCAGATAAATGAATCTTAAGTTTTCTTTATTTCTCCCAGTATTAATACTTCTGTTTTTCCAGTGTAATTTTAAGAAACTATGTGCCGGACTGTGTTGAACTATCCCCAAGCAATCATGAACTAAAGACAGAGAGGCAAGGACATACTGGTCAAGACAAATAGGGGCATATTATCAACAAATGGCGTTAAAATTATCGCCACTTTAGCGGCAGAAAACTGCCGCTAAAGCGGCGATAATGGGCTTGATAATATGCCCTTACGAATTCCCATAGAAGCCCATGTTCCGGTGTGAACATGGGCTTCTATTGGAATTCTCCAGGGCATATTATCAAGCCCATTATCGCCGCTTTGGCGGCAGTTTTCGGCCGCTAAAGCGGCGATAATTTTAACGCCGTCCTTGATAATATGCCCCATAGTAAGCTGCCAAGCACAGCCAAAAGACTTACGCAGCCTGTACAGAGGACACACATAATATTAAGAGCAGAGGGTCAGAGATAACCATTGAGGGACACCCACTGAAGATACTACATTCTTTGACATAAAAGTCAGGAAACTTAACAGATTGTACTTAATTTGCTAGTAGGATTTTAAACCAATGAAGGATGGTCTCAGATATGCTTCACTACTTCGAATGGATGGGCAAGATTTTGTGATTGGTGATATTGAAGTCCGTGGAGAGATCCAATAGGATTATAAAAGCTCTATCTCCTTTGTGTGAAATAGTTGCTTTTTTTCCTATAAATTCCAATAACTGAAGGGCCACCACATCATTCTCTAAGGGCTTAATCAAAGCTGAGAGAAGCATACTGGGATGATAGTGACACCTTTTTGCTCTGACTTTGGCTTTTTCAACCAAGGAGAGATAAAGGAAATTGGGTTACTGGTTGAGCGGGATGAAACACTACTCAAGCAGCAACCACAATTCTTGTCAGGGTGAAACACAAGCAAGCGTCCAATTTAACCTTTGCTTAACCCATTGGTAGATTGGCAATAAAGCAGTCAGGCTTAACTTAGAAGCAATTTGTACAGTATTTATGCAGCACTTCAAAAAGAAATAAAGTGAAAACACAACACACACAAAACATCCCACACCAATTTAGAAAAATAGACTGAAATGCTATGTATTATTTGAGACCAAAGTGGCAAAAATCAAATCAATAGAACCAGAGATATGCAATTTTATATGTTTTGTAAAAAATCAAGCACTAAGAAGCAAAAAGCTCCAACTGCAGTTATCTGGTCAGGGTAGGCCTATTCCTATCTTAATACACAAATGAGTATCACCTCACTAAGATTAGAGATTGAAAAGAGAAGTGGGAAAACAAAGTATATAAGTTTCCACTGCACTCAGAGGTGGGAAGAGAAAAAATCTCTTTTTTTATTTATAACCCTCACCAGCTCTAATAGTGGCATGCTTCATCATCAGGTTCACCCTGACTCCTAAAGATCAGGGTGGGCTCGACCGTATTCCAGGGAGCACTTAGGAAACAAATTGTCTTACTGTTTAGGTTTTTTTTAGCATTAAGATAAAAATCCCTAACTCACCCCAGGTATCCCTTTATTGGTGGGGTGAGCGGGGATATTAAAAGTAAATAGGGAAGGGGCAATTAGGATATTGTGGTCCTATGACACTAAACTCCATAAGCCAACATGTTTCTGTGCCACTCTATTAGCCTGTGTGGTTCCGGGACATTCGTCAGGGCAATACAGGAGAAATGATCCCCCAGTAGCTTCCCCTTGCAGTTTTACAAAAGTGAGCGTGAGGTGCCAAAGGTTAGCTCTGGCGTACAAAAATACAACAACACATATAGTTAAAAGGTTTTACTTGCTGTTCCTTGGGAAATAATCATTTGGACAGAGCTACAAAGAAGACGGAAATGTAATTGTTGGACTTGGCCCTTTTGGCAGGTTCACCCCTAAACGTTTTGCCTGTCTCCTAGCCTATTCCCCGTGTAGTGTTGGTAGTTTTTGGCCTCTGCGCGCTTTAGCACTGTGGCCCAGTGTAAAGTGCGTGAGCGCTCTGCATGCGTGGGGTGAGATTGGTCTGCCCTCCCATAGGAATGCATGGGGGATAAGTGTGTCAATGGTAATTCCTGGTATGAGACGAGTGCAGTGCCGAGTTTAGTATGCATGAGTTTTTGAGAATAAATGCTGTGCAACGGTGTGCGCAGATTTATGGTAACTGGTGAAGAAGTGCCACTTTTAGAAGTTGGCATTTCTGGGTGCTATGTGTCTGCATGCCTGATGTGGAGTGCATGTCTGGCTTGTGAGTGACAGGAGCTGAGGGAGTGTGGGTGGCTCCAGGAGACAGGGTGAGTCAGCCCAGTGGTGAATAGAGGGATCTGTATCTAGATGGGAGGGAGGAGTTGCACGTGGGACCTGAATAGTGCTGTGCCTTCCCTCCACAATGCTGGCTCCGCCCCCTGTGGTGCGTCCGATCCCTGAGCCCCCACCTGACAAAGGGGAGATGAGCTGGGCAAAACAAAGTGCTCCAAATCCCCCCTAAACCAGTTCTGACTGGTATCCCCAAGCCCTGTGCTGTGACACAAAGGGAGTTTGTAATATAAATATAGGGGCTGTGACCCCATGAAAATGTTCTGTTGGGCTGTTCCTGACTTGAGGGGGGGCCTGCAGCTGGGCTCCAGGAGGAACCGCCACACTGCCTCCCTGCTGGAGGGCCCTGTGAGCTGGCCAGCCTGGGCCAGGCCTTTGCGCCCCTTCCTCCTGAAGGGCTTTCCCTGGACTTTAGACTGCAGCACTTGTGAGCGCTTTATTTTTCGTTTTGAAGAGCGCTGGGCTGAGGAAGGTTTTCCCTCCTCCTGTATTTTACTGGGGCAGGAGAGCCCCTTTAGGGACTTGTCGAGTGATTTGCAACGCGTTGCTTCGAGGTGCCTGCAGGGGGAATCCCGTTGTGGGGACTCCCCCGTACCACTGTGAAAGGAGCGAAAACCCACCCCACTGTTGTGCGCCTCCGTGAGTGGGTGCCCACCCCGCTTGTTGCACATCTAACCAGCAGGTGCCCACCCCGCTTATGTGAATATTTTGTGGTGGGTGTCCACCCCACACTGAAGTGCTGCCGACGAAGTCACCGCCGCAGCCGATCGTTAAAACCCGTCCCAGAAGCCAGGCAGAGCTTGCCTGACTCCGGATGGGTCCAAAACCGGAAGCAGCTAGCCAGCCAATAGCAGCGCGGCCTGCCAGAGCGGCCCCCGGAGCCTTGCAGGCTCCCCGTGAAGTCCCGGTTCCTGGAAGGGGGACCTGGTGAAGGAGGAGATCACCACAGTCTTGAGGCCTCCGAGGCACATGTAGGTGTCTGGACCAAGGAGACCAGCGACTCTCCAGAGCCCCGGTGAGTGAGGGGGGGAAACGCCCTTCTTTGTTCTTGGTGCTCACGAGGCACCCGGACAGTCCTGCGTGGATTCTGAGCGGCCCCGCCTGTTAGGGGGGTCGCTCCAACATGGGGGACAATTTTATTAAAAAGCTCAGTGGGGCCCCGAGAGCACAGATGTGCCAGGGCCCCATCAGGTTATTTACCCCAGCTGCCCCGTTCGCAGAGGGCAGCTGCAAAGAGAGGGGCACGTGTTCGCTCCAATAGTAGCCATAAGTTTTTCAGTTGCCCAGCTTGACAGTGGGCAACTGCAATGGTGTGGGGGCAATATTATTTCAGAGAAGCCCCAGTGAGTTGTGCCAGGGCCTATTTGTATATTCACAGCTGCCCCACCAGACAGAGGGCAGCTGCAAACATTTGCATTGATTCAGAGGGCACATTGGGTGCCCAGACTTTTCCTTCATTCACAGCTGTGCAGCTCTTAGTGCCATCTGCTCCGTTTAGGCCCTCATTTGATATTCCCAGCTGCCCAGCAAGTAGTGGTCAGCTGCAACATTTAGGTCTGCGCAATTGCGCATCCTTGACTTTTGCACATAGGCAGCAGCCCCGTTTTGGGACATAGGGCATTTGAGCCCTACGGACGGCCAGTTGGCCTGGGGTCAGTACCGAAAGTGTTTATGCACCCTGATTCTTGCATAATGGGCTTTTACGTATGAGGTTGGTGCATAATGTGTGATGCTAATGTAGTTTTATGCCTAATGTGTTTCATGCGCAAGGTGATTTATGTATCCTCTGTTTTACGTTGCAGGATCTAGGTCTCAGTTCAGTATTTCACCAGTAGTTACTGGCTGTGCCCTACATTTACTATGTGTGCTACAATTACTGTTGATGTTCTACTTCATGATAAATCTTACTTTTACTATTCCTAATAAGTGATGATTCTGACAGTGGTCCATGAGGCCCTGTCATGTGTATATAATCCCCTGTAAATATTGCCCAGTGCCAGTTGGCACAGTGTATATTGTGTGATTACCATCTAATGTATTTTATGATAATACAAAGGCTATTTTTGATATAACTTTGTGTGGAGTTCGTATTGTGGAGTGCCTAGTGTGTTGCTGCTGTGTGTGTTGCGCAAAGGCTTTACACATTGCCTCCGGGATAAGCCTAACTGCTCGTGCCAAGCTACCAAGGGGGTGTATCTTGGCGTGTAACTCCCTTGCCCTGACTGGAGTGGTAGTCTCTGCCTGGCTTTGGCGCAAGCCTTAGCCAACCAGAGATCCCATTTCTAACAGTAATTAATTACATATTTCACTCGTCACTTCTCAAAATACAATCTCTTGTGGTTGCAGGCTCATGCATATTATTGCTGGCATACGCGATTTCGAACACAGCCTGCTCACCGCCTTCATATTTCAAAATTTAAACACAAATTATACATCGGTAATTCAGGACATTTTTGAAGATCAAAGTCTCATTAGATAGCATGTTGGACTTGCCCTCAGACCTGCCACTGCAGTGTCTGTGTGCAGTTGTTATCTGCCATATCGACTTGGCAAGTGCACCTACTTGCCAGGCCCTTACCTTCTTGTTTCTTACAATTAGGACACACCTATGGTAGGCCCAAGGTACCCCCTGGGCAGGGTGCAGTGTATGTGAAAGGCAGGACATGCACTAATGTGTGTAACATGTCCTGATAGTGAAATACTGCCAATTTCGTTTTTCAATCTTGAAAGGCTTCCGAGCCCCCATAGGACGGAATGGGGAATGCCATGAAACATTTTACACGCATATCTTCCCATAGGGATAAGATCGAAAAATAAAGTTTAGACTCTCTGAAATCAGAATTTAATAACACATCTTTCACAAAAGATGGTTTTTAAATTGTGTGTTTGAAAATGCCACGTTTAGAAAGTAGGCATTTTCTTGTTTAACCATTTTGTGAGCCTCTGCCTGTTTGTGTATTGACTGTCTGGTTTTGGAGTGACAGGGACTGGGGAGGTGCATTCTCTCAGACAGCCACCGGACGGTGTTGATGTGTGTTGTGCCTTTCCTGAATGAGTCAGGGCTGAGCTTAAATGACCTGGGCTGCATTCAGAGTAGGGGAGGAGTTCTCACTAGTACCTGAATAGGCCCGGTCTGCATTTAGGGTGGTGAGAGGAGATTTCCCTTGCACCTGAATGAGGGCCTGTCTGCCTTACACAATGCTGTCTCAACCTCCTGCTGGCAGCTGCACCAGAGAGGACAGAACTGGTTTGCACTGGGCTCAGAGACCCTTGCACAAAGAGAACAAAGACATTTTGGGGTATAAGTATTAGACCTAAAACCCCTGAAATTTAAACTATTTCTGGAATTAAGAGGAACCTTTGCCAAGGACAAGAGCTGGAGAAACTGAGGAGAAGTACTGCCCTTGCTGTGTGCCAGGGGTTGCCTGCAGTTGCTGTTTCTGCCAAGGAAAGGAGAAGGACTTTGCTGTGTGCTGTGTCCCCTGCTTGAGGAAAGTCTCCACGGGCTTGAGTAGAGCTTGCCTCTTGTTTTGAAGTTTCAGGAACACAAAGGCTTCGCCTCCAGCTCCCCTGAACTACCTTGCTGGGTGTTTCTGACCTGCCAGGAGTGCCCGTGTCTGTGTGTGGCCTCTGGAGGTTGTTTCTGCTACTGAGAGCTGAAAATAACACAACAACAAGGAAATCGAAGCATTGCTTTTCTTGCGACAGTTTTCCTTATGCAACGCCGTGGCGTGAGAAGAATCTCCCTGCACCGCCATGCTTAAACCGACGCAGCACCTGTTGCTGCTGCAAGAATCGCTGCATCACCACTGGAATCAAGCTATCCTGGCCTAAGAGGGGTGAAACCCCGAAACCGGTCCTAGGATGCTTGTTTCCGGTCCAGGGAGGACCTGGCTTGGCAATTCGGGCTGGACTGTTCCCATGAGGCACAGGGTCAAGACTGATTTGCATATGGCCAGGTCTAAACTGGGGTGACATGGTGAGAAAAAAACGATGGATTTAGGCCCAGCTCTCTGTACTGGGGTGAATGTATGACATTGTTCTGCATTCTGTCCATCAACTGTTGTTTTTGCATTTGTCAGCCCGAGTGGGATGGGTATGCTCAGACGTGAGTCCCGTGATCTCCATGCCACTGGAATCAAGCTATCCTGGCTGAAGAGGGGTGAAACCCCGAAACCGGTCCTAGGATGCTTGTTTCCGGTCCAGGGAGGACCTGGCTTTGCAATTCGGGCTGGACTGTTCCCATGAGGCACAGGGTCAAGACTGATTTGCATATGGCCAGTTCTAAACTGGGGTGTCATGGTGAGAAAAAAACGATGGATTTAGGCACAGATCTCTGTACTGGGGTGAATGTATGACATTGTTCTGCATTCTGTCCCTCAACTGTTGCTTTTGCAGGTGGCGTCAGTGCCCGTAGCCATGGTGATCGGACCCCACCCCGTGATGTCGGTGACGTCATTACACCTGCATGATCCCGATCTCCCTGGCAACTGGGTGAAACTTACTGGACTACAACATAATTAACCTCTTTTTACTCCAAAAAGAGGTTAATTATGTTGCATCACTATAAGGAGTCAGCATCAAAAGGCATAGTGTAAGGCCACCTTGAGCCAACTGACCCTTTGTGATTTACTGGAGTTCTAGGTCCATGCATGCAGGCTGGGTTTGGCAGGGCAGCTCAAAACAACAGAAGAGTCCTGGTGCAGGAACAGCAGGTCTTGGCAGCAATGCAGTCCGTGATCAGCAAGCAGGTCATCATGACAGCTTGGTAGTCCTCCTTCCTGGCACAGTCCACAGGTGATCTGAAGAGTTGGGCCTGAGGATCCACTATTTTTAAACAACTAGTGTGAAACCTTTTTTGAGTGTGATGAGGCAGAGCCTTTGTGATGTGCAAGTGTGGCAGGTAACAGCTCCTCCGCCCTATCAAGTTAGAGATGGCCCATCCTGCCAACACCTATTCCCCCTTTGTATCCTTACTTGGGAGTAATACATTACGACCAACTACCAGCTATATCTAGTCTTGTGACCAAGGAGACAGACTGCAGGCACCAAATTGTTGGAACAAGAAACGCCCTACTTTCTAAAAGTGGTATTTTCAGAATTGTGAGTTTAAAACCGACTTTACCTGTAAAGAGGGTTTTGAATTGCAATTCTTTAGACACCAAACTCAACATTCCTGCCTCATCCCAATTAAAAGTTATCACTTAATAAATGAAATGTGGTAACCTAATATTGTCATATGGGAGAGGTAGGCCTTGAAGTTTTATTACCAGGACATGTAATACTTAAAACTACATGTCCAACTTTTTAAATACCCTGCACCCTGCCCTAGAGTCTATATAGGGTCTATCTTAGGGGCGACGTATATGTATTTAAAAGGAAGGTTTAGGCCTGGCAAAAGGTTGATTTTGCCAAGTCGAAATTACAGAAAGGATGCAATGCCAAGCCTGAGATATTTGACAGACTACTTAAGTGGGTGGCACAATTAGTGCTACAGGCCTACTAGTAGCATTTAATTTTCAGGCCCTGTGTACATGTAGCACCACTTACTAGGGACTTATAAGTAAATTAAATGTGTCAATTGGGTTTTAGGGAATAAGCGCACACATGCTAGGACTGGTTAGTCCCAAGGCCAACACAAATGAGATCAGTAAGGCAAAATGTTTGGGGGAGGACGACCCTAATGCTGAATGGTCTAACATTAGTCTAACATTAGATTACATCACTCTTCCAGCTCTGAGAGACAAAACCAGGAGACAAAGATTTGGAAACATTATTGAACTGTGTGGGGAATTCCAAAGCTCAATTCACATCTCCCTTAACACCTTGAATCGACTCTAGTGGCAAGAAATGTTATTCATAAAACATGATCAAATCAACACAGCACTCTCTCTTTGCCTTTTTGCTGGGTTTGGTCAACTGTAATATCATATACATCCAACTAATTAAAAATAAAGTTGGCATCTTTTCTGATGTTCTAAAACCAGTCCAAATTATCCCCTCTCCAAAGAAACAGCAATTAAATGGGCCATAATCAGCTTACCAACTGCTGATTCAATAAATAAGTGAGGAGCTGACATACTTAATTGTATTTGTTGCTCGTGGGAATTTGCTAGCACTGAAAAGGTACAATCTCTCATCCGCTTTCAATATCATTGACAGCCATTAGCTTAATTACATCAATGAAATAAAAGTATGCTCCACAAAAAGTCCTCATTTTGATTTTTCCCTTCATATAAGCTGCAAACAGTAGACTAAATTAGAGACTATCCCTTCTGCCCCTGCCATAGTTGTGTGTGTGTCATTCCTCAAGCATTCCTAAGAGATAAAACAGGAAATAACCAATTCGTTTTTAGATAAAAAATACTCATATCTTTAAAATAAATCACTGCTATTCAGCCCACCCATATTCGAGGGAAAAAACAAAGGGTATTGTAGATTCCACATGACTGGGTAGATGAATCGTTTTGCCTATCTGGATCTCACCGCACAACTCCCCTTATCCCCCGAAATTAAAATCAAGTGCATTATTGTGTGAATTGCTGTTGTAGTGCAGTACTGCTGTGTGCATCAGCTCAAGGAGAACACAGCTTCAAGGGTGATGATGGCTTAATTCCACACCAAAAGGACACTTTGATAATGGACAATTTAGAGCACTTAAATAATGAGAATGCGCTGATTTTGATATACACAAATAATGAGGAAGCGCTTATTAAAATGTAAATACTCAGCGCATCCTCATTATTTAAGTGCTCTGAATTGTCCATTATCAAAATGTTCTAATGTTGTGGAACTAAGCCATCACTCTTGAAGCTTTGTTCCATCACAACTTTTGCAAAGAAAATGAGGATAACTCACAACTCTTTGATAACAAAATAAAACCACTGATTCATTGAGTTCAATTAACAGAATACAGGTCAAATCACGAAATTCAGCACCACTTGTAGCGTGCCCACAGCCATGACTATCAGCTAACTGTACCAATGGCAGGTTGACACAGCCTGTTATGGCCCATTGTGCCCTCCTCTACAGAGCATATCACCCGAAGACGCAATTGTCTGAATATTGTGTGTGTTTCACGATGCTATGACTGTCAGCACAGTAAGAACTAGGGGCTGAGTATCATTGTTAATTTCTGACTCCACACTCAACTTTAATGTACTCTCCCAGCAGATAAAAGTATTCTCTAAAAACATGAGGATTTCGCAAGGTCGAATTGACTGCAGCGTTCTTTGTAAAACTTAAGGAATGTAGAAGTGTTGTTGATCTTGTTCATCTTTCTGCAGGGCCGGCTTTAGCGCTGGTGACGCCCTGTGCGACCATGTTTGTTGGCGCCCCCACGGACTCCATCATTACTACCCTTCAACAGTGTCCCCTCAGGACTCCATAACCACTCACTCTGTATGTATTTGATTAGTCATATAGCGCCACCCAGGCGCGCAACACCCATTGGGCTCACCGGGCTTCAGCCTCCCCCCCCCCGTAATGTGTGTCAGTCCGGGCTGAGACAGCTTCGCGGGCTGGCGACCCTCTCATTGCCGCCGCACCCAAGTACTTCACAGGTCTTTAAAAGACCATTTACTTGTTAATGAGGCTTTTCTTGTGTTTTCACCCCTTCTTACAGCCACTCTGCCTATGGCTGGAAGAATTAACAACCCCCCCCCCCCCCAAATCTTTTTCAGCCCCCCCAAAATTTGGCTCTAGTTGCCCGCCTGGTGCCACCTATACCAGTTTAGGGTGTGAAAGTATTTTACATCACACACACATTACACAAAGACAATCAATCATAAGTGTGTAAATCAGTGTCAGTGTATAGGAAATGTTACATAAGACTAAGGACTACAAGGTGAGTCACATGTCATCCATACTGGTAGACAGTATAGTTTAAGAGAGCTTGGTCTGGAGACGCACAGACTCAGAATTTAAAACATAACCCCATGGTTGGGGGTTACATTTAATAATAAGGATTGTTTTTTTACCGAAATGAACGCTTTTTGAAACATTTGAATTATGAAAGACGGGAGTTTGCATGCAGCTCTTTGATGACAGTTATTAGTTCACTGTTCCATGTTAGGATTTTAACATCTATACTGCCAGTAACAAAAGGATCTCTCTGACAAAAGCACTGACCTATTTAAACTATATGCACTTTGTGATCTGCATGGTACACATTCTTTGCAGCAGAGGTATTAACCCTCTGTGCTACCATAAAAGGTGTTAAAACTTTCACTAGACAAAACTCCTTCTCTCTCCAGGAAGAACGTTAATCACCGAGTTCGCTTGACATTTTTATTGTTGTATGAAAATTGCCGGAGGCCAGCAATGCAGCAGCAGGTGCTTTTAAAAGCTTAAAATACTTCCAAACGGCGCCCCCCAAGAGTCAGCACCCAGTGCGGTGGCACAGCTCGGACCGCCCCAGAGCCGGCCCTGTCTTTCTGTGTGCTTGAAGAAAAATATATAAACATAGGAATTACTGTGCTATACCAACCAACATATACAATGGTGTACAATACTAATAATAATAATTCAATCCCAAGCTAACAAATATTGAAGAAGAATTGGTGACTTTGATCCCACAGATCCGTGGACAAGAGGCATATCACTGTGGATGAAATATTGCTGCCTCGACATTCAGTTGAAATGTTTACACGATCCCTTGATCGTTTAATTGGTTTGTATCTACTATATATTAAGAGCTTTCATTTCTATACTTCATGTATAATAACCTGTACATTTGAGTTTTTATATGGTTGTAAATGCTCTAATCAAAATTGTCATCATTTAAATTAGGCAACATGACGCATTCATAAACGTTTCACCTGATCACTTCATTTGGAATTCTGCTTTGGTAACATAATGCACCCCCCTTGTCACATGCTTATATCACACATTGGGATGGAACTTTTTTCCATATCCCAACATATTTACACAGGCACCCACTAGCCTGTTATATCGGATGTTTCAGGCCTTTACAGCAATCAGTGCCCTTCACCCACCCCTCTTTTGACAGGGCATCTACACTCTTCCGCGCCCTTGCATTGTCTCATTTGGCTGCAAGCAATCCCAACCAGAGTAAAGCCCTCTGATATCTATTACACCCCATATTTTCAATGACATACAGCAGGACCAGCTTCGGGTCCCTGGGGACCATCCAGCCCAACACAGTCCCCAGTAACTTATCGCCAAAATGCAATAGGATGGAAAAGTCCAAAAGAGCCCAGAGGAGGCTAGGTTGGGCCACCTGTATTCGTGTGACCCCTAGATCTAGGTACTGTACCCCCTGCTGCCCCAGCACTGTCTGCTGTTCCCTGCTGTCCCTGTGCTGCCTGCTGTCCCCGCACTGCCTGCTGTCCCCCGCCCCACCTGCTGTCCCAATCTTCCTGCTGTCCCGGTGCTGCCTGCAGTACCTGCCACTGCGCTGCCTGCTGTCCGCACTTCCTGCCGTCCCTGAGCTTCCTGCTGTCCCTACCCTGACCTGCCTGCTGTACCTGAGCTGCCTCGTGCCCCTGTCCCTGCACTACCTGCTGTCCTGAGCTTCCAGCTGCCCCTGCACTGCCTGCTATTCCTGCCCCTGTGATGCCCCTGTGCCTGTGCTGCCTGCTGTCCTACACCTTCTGCTGTCCCTTCACGGCCTGTTGTCCGTTCGCTGACTACTGTCCCTGCCCCTGTGCTGCCTGGTGTCCCTGATTTTGCGCTGCCTGCTGTCTTTGCCCCTGCACTGCCTGCTGCCCCCACACTGCCTGCTGGCCCACGCTTCCTGATGTCCTTGTGCTGCCTTCTTTCCCTGCATTGTCTGCTGTCCCTGTCCTTGCAATGCTGCTGTCCTGCACTTCCTGCTGTCTGAGCGCTTCCTGCCGTCCCTGAGCTGCCTGCTGTCCCTCCCCATGTTGCCCAGTCCAGGTCCCTGCTTGGCACCCAGGACCACTAGGACCCGGTGCAGGATATGGTTCACTGGCGGCTCCCTCAGCATGGGACGCCTGTGAGCAAAGCCCGAGCCAAGGGCAGGCCCGTCTGTGCTCCTCAGAGCACAGGGGAGGCTGGGTTGGGCCACCTCCATTCATCTGACCACTAGATCAAGGTACTATGCCCCCCTGTTCCTGCACTGCCTGCTGCCCCTGTGATGCCTGTTGTTCCCTGCTGTCTCTGTGCTGCCTGCTGTCCTAGTGCTCCCCGTTGTCCCAGTGCTGCCTGCTGTCCCTGTTCCACCTGCTGTCCCTGCCCCTGTGCTGCATGCTTTCCAAAGGTTCCTTCTGTCCCTGCTGTCCCTACCACTGCGCTGCCTGCTGTCCCTGCCCCAGCACTGCCTGCTGCCCCTGCCCCTGCACTGCCTGCTGCCTTTGTGCTGTCTGCCGATGCTTCCTGCTGTCCCACGGGTCCTGCTGTCCTTGTGCTGCCTGCTGTCCTTGCACTGCCTGCTGCCTCTGTCCCTGTGATGCTTGCTGCCCTGCACTTCCTGCTGTCCTTCCACCTCATGGTGCACCGCCAAGGAACTCCTGGACCCTGGATACCAAAACAGCTGTGTCTCCTCCACACGATCCACCAAAGGACCCTTCACTTGCAAACACTTCTCCTGCGACACAACCCACGAAAGATCGTGCACCACTCCTGCCCACAAGACAAGAAAAACACTGCAACCACTCCATTGTATCCTGCTCAATGCCTGCCCACCCACGTAAATCTGGGACACCATTACCACCCTTTTCATGGATGACGACTTCATCACTGAAATGTGGCTCAACCCCACAGCAATAAAGACATCACCACCGCCACTCCTGGAGGCTACAAGATAATACACAGGGACAGCACCAAAATATAAGGCATCGCCAGCATCTTCAGGGAAACCATCAGATGCACCATCACTAATGATGACCCCACACCTCTCTTAGAACACCTCAACTTCCTACTACAAACTTACACTAAGACTATGATAAAAGTCACCCTCGCTTACAAATCCCTGTTACCCCAAGCAACATTTTGCGATGACATCCATAACCTCATCATCCCCTAGCAATTGACTCTCACCACCACATCCTACTTGGCGACCTCAACTTCTACATCAATGACCCCAACAACGTCAACTTCATTACACTCTTGGAGAACCTGAATGTCGGTTTCAACCAACTGGTCACCAAACCAATGCACAAAGCTGCAAACACACTTTATCCCTTTTCACCTCCAGCCACAGAATCAAATTCTGTCACACCACAGAACTCCACTGCACTGACCACACCATCACACTTAACCATCACCGACGCCCAGCACACCATCACCAGGAGTCAGATCTCCATCCACCGCAGCAGGAGCAATGTCACTGAAATTCAGTGGCTACAGGCCTTCACCACCTCCCAACCTGAGGGCTCAACAGAACTCATCCAGACTGTCCAGGATTTCGCCACCTGGATCACCAACAGAGTTGCCCCACTGAAACCTACAAAACACAAGAGCTTCAAACATGCCAGCTGGTACACCCTAGAACTCAGGACCACAAAGAGCAACTGCGACCAACTGGTGTGTTACTTAGAACCCCACCGACAGAGCTCCTCACAAAATAGCTCTCAGCAGCTATCACCAGAATATCACAGAAGCCAAGAAGGCAGCCATCACCACCTGCATCAAAAGAGTTAACAAATCTCCAACCCGACAGCCATACTGAACACCCTCCACCCCTAACAAGAAATCTGCAACACCCTCTCAGACTACTTCCATAGCAAGAACTTTAACACCTACAACAACGTCTACATCTAACCCACCACACTCAAACCCAATGACCTCAATTTGCTATAAAACACCAGCCAAACCAACACCTGACCACCTCAGCCATCATGTCTTCCATCTAATCCAAGGCATCCACTGACCCCTCCCCCCACCACCTATACAACCTTGCAACAAACCCAATCTGCATGCAACTCACCAGCATCCTCAACACCTACATCTTCACAGCAACCTTCACGGACATATGGAAAAATGCAGACTTCAGACCCACCCTCACAAAAGCCTCCACTGACCCCAACAGTCTCAAAAACTATCGTCCAATGTCCCTACTCCCCTGCCCTGTCAAAGTTCTCAAGAAAGCCATCAACCAGTAACTCTCTGACTTTCTGGAACAAAACCACCTACTTGGATGCCTCTCAATCAGAATTCAGTGCCAACAACAGCACACTTCAGAAACAGACTCAAGACTGGGCTCTTTGGCGAGACGCAGTGCCCAGATACCCGTAGGGGTGACATTGTTGCTCTTTACAAATGCTGTTTGATTGATTGATGGAGGTGCAGTGAAGTAGTTTGAGTTGAATGAGATTGAATTGTGCAGTGATCATGGTCACTCTGAGGGCCACCATTTCCTCCCTTCATTCCTCATCCTCTAGCAGATCTAGATCTCAGGACCATGCCTCTCATCGTCTCCATGGGGTCTGACTGTTGGTTTAACAGTGTCTAGTAGATAGCCGAAAGATTGTGCACTTTAATGTTAGTCAGTAGGATTTGCGCCTCTAGGGGTGAATATTCTGGGATTTCTGTGTCTGTGGCAAATATTGGGTGATGGTGTGAAAGAGCTGAAGGTAACAAAAGAACTGGGATCGATGTAGTTGGTATTTGCAGCTCTGAAAAAATCATAGGAAACTGTTCTGAAAAAGCCTTAAGGGGCCGTTCTTGAGAACGTCCCCCAGTGTTCTGATGTCCTTAGCATCCCACTTGACAAGTTCGGGGAGTGCCGCTACCTAGAGAAGTTTGGTTCCTTTCCGCAGTGGAGTCTCTAACGACAGCCAGTCGGCCCCTCCCAAGGCCTTCATGGCTTCCCTCCAGATGGTCAGCATTCTTTGCGTGGAGGCAAACATAGTGCTCAGCCAGTTGCCGTCGTACAGCAGGTGTGGAAGACATTCACAGCCTAGGGCCCACCCCACCACCGTGTAAGCCAGATGGCTGAACCCTTCAAACCGCCAGTCATTGAGCACCAGCAGACACACCACTCTGTAGTACAGCACCAGGTACAGGGTTGCAAAGCCCCCCTCCAAAATGGGTATTCAATATTTTCCAAGGGCGATACAGGGTGTTCCACAAAAGCGTGTGTAACAGATTATTGACCCTGGTGAAGAAGGTTTTCATCACCGGGAACATGACGTTCTGAAGATGATGTATTAGTCTTGGCAGGGAGACCATCTTAAAGGTTCCCGAACGAACGAGCACAGCAGAAGAAAGCTCCAGAACTTAACGTCTAAATCCATTCTCTCCAGCTGAAAGCAGAGGTTGTGGTTATATGCCTTGTCCTCTATGATATACACTCAAAGTACTTAAACCTCTGTGGGAGCACCCACAGTTCTGATGCCCCTGACATGACCATTGCATGGTGGTAGAAGGGATGTATAGACAACTTGTCTGTGTCAATCCAGAGGCCTGAGTAGATCCACAGATGTCCAGGATTTGCAGAGCTTGTGGCCTAGAGTTGGTGAGGTCATCCAGAAAGAGCAAAACGTCATCAGCATGCAGTGAGATTCTGTTAAAGGTCACTGGATGCTGCAGAGCAAGGCATCAGCTCCCACCCATGCTGATAGGGGCCCTATCGCTAGTGTGAAGAGTAGAGAAAGCGGTCATCTCTGGTGGGTGCCTCGCTCACTGGGGAACCAGAAGATGACGACGCTGCCAATTCATACTCTAGCTCGGAGGTGAGTATAGAGCAGTCTAATGTAGCTTATGAATTTGGGGCCAGATTCCCCACACAGGCTAAAAAATGTAATAAGTTTTGCCGAGAAAGGCATATACACACGAAGGCACATAGATTTTCCTGGCCAAAGGAGGGAAGTTTCAATACAATGCAATAGAACATATGAGAACAGACATACAAACTAAATACACAGGTCAAAAGAAAGGCAGGAGAGAGGCATTATTAGAACTATGGGTCATCTTCGAGGAGGCCCAGATCACTAATCCTGCACCCAAGATAACTAGCAAAGTTTCATCACCTCCCCTACCATAAGCAGGTATGAGTGTGCTCAAGCCAGTTCCACATTAGGATATTCCAATGCATGAATAGCAGGATCCGGTGGGCTCCCCACCGAACGACAACCAGGTAGCCCCAAGAATGGGAAACTAACAGACCAGCATGCACTGAAAATTCCTGTGCAACCCAAGTCCAGTGAAAAGGACCCTAGAGTCTTGACCCCTCTGTCTGTTGTATCTAACATATAGAATCCCAGCAGCACGGAGAACGTGCACTCCCAGTGGTTTGGGTGAACATACACAAGTGACAGGGAGAGTTGTGGCAGTCCTAGACAGTGATGGAGCAATTGGGGGTCAGGAATGGAGCTCCTGTCTCCCAGGAACCGATGACGAGTGTGAGGCAACAGGATTTGCCCAAGTAGCCGAGGAAAAAACAGAGAGCAACTTTTAGGGCATAGGCTGACCAAAGAGAACGGTGAATAGCTCAGAGTGAAGGAGGCAAACTAGTTGGGATGAGGAAGAAAGGCACAAACTAAGGAGAGAGAGAGAGAATGAGCTTGTACCCAGGAAGCACAGTGAGAAAACAGAGCAGCGTGCCCCCCACAAAAAGAAAGTGGGGGTAGAATTGAATGAGAGGCTTCTAGCAGGGATCCGAGCCTCACCAATCAATCAACCTAGGAGAGGGGCAGACTGACAAATATGAGACCATGGCAGTCTGGTACTGACCCTACCAAGATTCAGGAAAAATAAGATGACACATTTGCGTCTGGATTAGGGGAGCAACAATGAGGACATACGCTGATCCATCCGAATGGACGGAAAGGATAAGCAGAGCCCAAGGGAGATAGTAGCATGAGAGGAATGCAAGATCTTTGCGCACCCATGCTGTCACCTGCTTGACTGAGGAAATAGGCCAGTACAATAGAGCTTGGACGTAGGAAGCATCCTTTGAGCCCAAGGACATGGCTATAGAGGAGGATTGCATCCGACATAGGGGATGAGATGCCAAGTGAACCCTCGCCTACATGTAGGAATGACTAAAAAGATGGGAACGCCATGTCAGAGAGAAACATGTAAAGTCCTTTAAGTAAGAATGTACCCATTACTACAGAAGGGCACATCAGGCAACTATGTGCCATGAGCTTGGAATGATAACGAGGGGTTAAAAACAAAGTTACTGCCATTGCTGGATGGAGTGGGGAAATGCATCTTATGCTTTGAGAAGAACATTGCAGGAATAGGACTAAAGGGAGTTGATAAATAAAGCCTGCTAAGTCGTCTGATTGGAGAGCACAATAATGTGGTATTCGCTCAAGCATGCATCCTAGCAATTACACTAACTGACACCGACAATGACTGGGGTGCATTCAGTTCATACAGGCACTGTAAGAGTCCCTTGCTCGCTGTGCCACTCTATTCAAGCTAGCATGGCTGATATGGGGTGAAACCCTGAAACTGGTTCTGGATGCTTGCTTCCGGTCCAGGGAGGACCTGGCCTGCAGCTCGGGCTGGACTGTTCCCTTGCGGAACAGGGTCAAGACTTATTTACTTATGGCTGGATCCAAACTGGGGTGGCACAGTGAGCAAAAGAACGATGGATTAAACCGAGATCTGTGACTGGGTGCGAGTGGTTAAAAAGTTTCAGCACCCCACCCATCATCTTTTTGTGCTTCCTATGTTTGCCCTGAGTGGCCAAGGGTAGGAAATGTTTGACGGAGCGCTGAACCTTTTCAGACACTCACCCCAGTCACAGATCTGGGTTGAATCCATCATCATTCTTCAAGGCTTCAAGGGCACCACGTCATCAGCTTGTCTTTCAGTGCAGAACGGGTGCACGCACAGAACAGTGGCAGTGGCAGTGTATGCTCCTTCTCCTCCTGCACAGTGTGACCCAACTCAAGGGCGAGTAGCCATCAGGTTCTTGGGTCAATTTGCTCTCTAGTTTAGCTCCTCATGTGTAACCCTGGGCGGACAACTACGCTACGCTTACAAAGTTTGCTTAGTTTGTGCTACTTCACGCTATGCGAATTGCATGTTGCACAGTGCAAAACGCATAGCGTAGTTAGCATTTTTTGCCCGCTTGCGGTCCTCAACGTCAAGTTGGCGACCGCGAGCGAACAAAATTACATCCCGACGAGACTTTTTCCTCGTTCGCAATCAGCAACATCAAGTTGACGATTGCGAGCGTGGAAAATAAACCTCCCGGTGAGAATCTCAACACAGAGAGGTCAGGTTTCTCATTGCGAGTGGTCACGTCTGCTTGCGACCGCTCGTGATGAGAAACTACCAGTCCACGTTGAGAAAGCTGCTGCACGAGTAAAAATCTACTTGAGCGGCAGAAAACGACCGCTTGCACTGTGCAAGATGCCGTTTGCAATGATTGCATAGTGCGGACAAGCATCCTGCACTGTGCAATCATCGCGAACAGTGTCCTACGCAGTTTGCATAGAGCTATGCATATCTCACGTAGTGCGTAGTGCACGTCGCGTAGCTACATGTAGCGCTACTACGCGAACTACGCCCAGGGTTACTCATGTGCCGCCATGAGCTGAAGTTGATAAATCACCACCATATAAAATAGAGCACAGCAGCCTGCAAGTGTTGGTGGCATTTGCACAAAGGTCAGATGAATGAGACCCCATGGCGCGGAGGATGGCAGGGACTGGAGCGTGGGAAGTGCTCACACACTGTCTGAATTTGCTTTTCACTACTGGAGCTGAGGCTGTTGTTTGTGATTGGCACCCGGTCACCCAGAGTACGAGAAGAGCAGAGAGGATTGTGGAGCTGCTGTGCTGCATGCTGGGGTTAACCCTCTACCTCAGCATCCTGGGAGCAGACTTCTGCTATGAAGAACTGAAGCAGTTGCAGCTTCCTTCTTTTTCCTCTCCACTTGCATCAGCCGTTACCCACAGCTTCATGACCCACTCTGTTTGCAGGATAACCGTCTACCTCCAAGGACTACACTCCATCTGCAGCAGAGTCCATGCCAGCAGCCTTCTTAACAAGAGTGCAAGAATTCTGGGATCCTCCAAGATAACCTAGACACAGCAGCATAGGAACTGTGAGTGCCACTGCTGGGCACAGCTGTACAGAAATCTATTTGTGTAGCACAAATGATAACTTATTTCATACAGCATTTGGTATGTCATAAATAGCGGTATTTGTTTAGCACCTGGGAGGATGGATGGGATTAGATAAATTAATGCACACACTGAGGGGGCAGATACACACTCTATTGTTACATGGCATGTGAACTGTGAATAAGGCTTAACTCCACTTTGGGGTGGAAACAGAAGACGGTGGAAGCAATAATTGATTCAGACAGGGTTTAATTCTCATTAAAACGTCACCTTTATTAATTGAGGGCTGCACAGGTCCATAATCCCCTCTATTAGGCTCATTTGCATGGCAGAAAAGGAGGCGAGTGAGAGAAAAATGCAGACAATTGCCTGGCTAAGCAATAATCCACTCGATCATGGAACTCTGCGGAATTTGGCAGAGTTTTCAGTTAACTGCAGGAAATTCCACTAAGTGAAACTCCGTAAGCGCCGCCCATCCCTGCACTTGCCAGACTACGGCAAATGTTCTTTGGCCTTATCCCCGAGCTCTTCACATTCTTATGTTCCCAGCAGTGTTTTCTTTCCCTTTTTCTCAAATTTTTCCAATTTTCTAAGTCTGGCCACCATGCCATACTCCTCCAAAATAGCAACAGAAGCATGCGGCTCATCAGTAGTCCCAAGCCACAAGCCCAGAAAAACAGATCCAAATGAGCTGAAAGGAAGCAGGACGTGGTCTAAGGGAGGGAGGTGCCTGGGAGAGAGGGGATCCCCAGTGTCCACCGCAGCTCTAGGTGAAAGTAGAATGTCAAATGCGCTCATCCCCATATCAGAACTAGCAACGAAACAACCAAGCCTCACATGAACAATCTAGAAAAAGCTGTCGGACCAACCTTGAACACCACAAGACAGCATAAACAAGGGTACATGGGGGACACAGAACACATTTTTGAAACCCTCTGCTTCGTGATCAATGAAGTAGCAGATAATGGAGAACTAGGGAAACACCCAAAAATCAACAAAAGAAGCCTAAAGTTAGCCCTAAAAAGGTTTTTAGAAAAAGGGTGTAGTTGCGATATCTGGCACCACCAGGAAACGTCACATTGTACACTACATGCCGGAAATTGAGAGAGACAAAAACATGATCTCGGGGCATGTTGCAACCACCAACAACACTTAACAGTAACACGACCTGTTCTCATACAGATCCCACTCACATGTAGGTTGAAAGACACATCCCACACCAATGGTGCATCCATGCACACACCAGGAGAGACATGTTCTTGAAAAGCTGGTGGCGCCCATGAATCCTAATTAAAAACTGATGCGATCCATCCCTATCGTCACAAGACCACTCCAAAAATATTCACTAGTCCAAGCACCCAGTTAGGTACAAAGGGGTGGGGGCTCAACAGTTCATAAAGAGATTAATTAAACTGCTTACCAATGAGCCAACTCTAATTTCAAACTATCAAAAAGATACCTTGACTGGGGCTACCTTCCGTGCCTCACTAAAACTGCGACTAGTGGAGTGTGGAGGTCACACCCATAAAGAAAGTACAAGAACCTCAGACAAATCATTGCCTATGGCACACGTGTAATGTTTCTAAATTAACAAAATTAACTGAGTTCTAAAACAGAATCTCCAAGTGCACCACCTCGCATCAGTCACCACAACACCTCAGCACGGATCCAAAGAAAGAACCAAGATTACGAACTTACATCTCTAACTTTTTGTTTGCACTGTTAAAAGGGAAACCCCAGTCACCAGAGGACTACAGACACCTCCTCTGGATCCATACCAGGACCTGCAATGTTCAAAAACAAGTTATATATTATTGCACTTCTATGTTCCCTCTGTCTATTTTGGGTGTTGCTGCACCTATTTACTGCTAAAGAACTGCCTGGCCAAATTGAGTTGGTACAAAAACTGTTACAACATTTTCACAGGTCACTTACAATTATGCCAAACCAAACACTAGCATCCCACATGAACTACAAAGATCTTGCACAACACGTGGTAGAACATGATTGCAGTGGACTCCAAGACATCAGTCAAGTCATGTTCACTGATGTCGCATGCAATAGGTGCACACAGACTTTACTTATCCCAAGAGGTAGCTCCTAAAAAAGCAAAAAGTTGTTTAGACTTTTATCTATGCTGTATTAGGGCCACAATCCAACCCAACAAAGTAGAACCCCCACAGGGTAGTAGTGAATCTGACTCGATACAAAACCAACCCAAAGGCTCTATACTTTTCACCGATCCTAGCGATATCCACACTGAGCTGGAGAGGATGTGCAGAAAGGGCACCTTAGGTGAGGACATTGTTTGGTCCAGAGACTTCACAGAAAAGAGATTCTTGGAGGTAGCAATACCCCAACTCAAAGCACAAACATGTCCTCTGCTGCTTTCAAGTGTGGTCCTTCACATTTATGGGGTGGTTTTTGTTAATAATAAGTGGACCCCCACATGGAGTCCCTGTGTAGGGCTGTCCAACTCAAGCATAAAAAGGGGTTTGAGTCACATGGGGGGGGGGTTTGAATGAGAGCATGACCACCCCATGTCAGGAAATCTGGAATACCGAGATGGGTGGATACAACTGGCTAGAAGGGAAGCGGCAACCTGTAATTGTACGGAAACACACTGTATTCCTTGTGTTTCAGAGGAATGCTTTCCCTGGGCATGAAGGAGAGCTGCCGCACAAACATGCACATTCTGGATATGCAATGGGGCACCTCCATGCTGATGGATTTCTACCAGCAGTGCAGCAAGTTTGCCTTCACTTAGCTCGTTCCCGGATTTACCCCGACCCTGGTATTTCCCAGAGAAGAACTGTCAGATTTGTACCAACACATGCTAAGGAAGAAGACGACCTTGCTGCATCAGGCTCGTGAAAAAAAGACTGCAGATTATTTTGACATTCTAGAAAAATTCCGCCTTTTCACAGACACACAAGTATCATCAGGAGGGGCTTTACCCTTCTTCACAGTGCAGACAAAAGTGAACACCCGCTGGTTACATATAACCAGGTGGGAGATGTTTAAAATATTAAACATCACTGAGCTCAGCCTTAATTTGCTCAAGGAAGAACACAGAGCTATCTGCCTCATGGTGATGCAGCATCGATATGTGTTAGACTCAATTACAGCGATGGAGGGTGTATGCTAAGATTGGTGCACACTGCTGCGCATTTATCTCAGTGAATTACATGGATAATGGAACATTGACTCTTGCCAACCAATCACTGCACCATTTACAAAGAGACATGCATGAAGAAGGAGGTACTTCTGAGCAGAAGGGTTTTTTCAGTTGGTTCTACTTGCTCCCTGGTGGATATCCAGTCTGTGCACATTGATATTGCCAGTTTTCATTGTGTTCTTACTTTCATCTGGTTCCGTACAATTTAGGATTTCCTGCTGTGAAAACGCAGACCTCAAACTGGGTAGGATGCAAGTAACGAGGAAAGTAGTAATTGTCAAAAGTGAGCTTAAAGAACAACAGGCCCCCAACAAAGTAACTGTCACAAAGTATTGGTTAGATAGCGTAGTTGAAAATTTAACTAGAGGGGGGATGTTAATATTGAGGAAGTCAGTGTCAATATATATGAACGATACAGTTATGTATGGAAACTAAATTGCGTCCCTATTAACAAATTCAAACCTGACTAAGAAATACATAGTCAGACTGGCTCGGTGACCAAGGCCTGAGGTCACTGATTGACAGGTCACAGGCTAGGGCGGTATCTAGCTGGCTGACAATGCATAAACAGTGGGGTACGCATGCCCCCAAAACACCATAAAGTCAGATGCCACATAAGTTAGGGCCATATAGCCAATCAGGACACAGAACACACAATACATTCAGTGATCAGACGCTCCTCATGCCTGACATCTGGACACATTACCCACTGGCCACAATGTGCCCACGCAAAGTCGAGGCCCAACTGGATTCCCCATTGAATAAATTAATTTTTGACTCCAAAGGCAGCAGCTAACATTCCTTCCCATACAAAGATCACTGCAACCATTTAGGCCATTCAATGAATTGTATATAAACACATCTCAGATCGATTGCAAGTTGGGACAGTACTCAGACCCTATGCCTGTCACTGTTCTCTCCTTGCATTGTTTAATCAAATAAACTGTTTCTGTTTTGCCAACGCCTCTTGTTTTTTCAAGGTATTTCATGTTCAATCAACAATGTATAGGCCATGGGAAAGGAACATATGTGTGTGACACTGCCTTTCACCTGGAGATGGACTTTTTTACCCCCTGGGCATCCTTCTTCAGTGTGCTGGTCAGCACCTAAAGATACTCTCTCATATTGTGTGATGTCTGGGGCCTATTGGGGTATCATCAGACCATGCCCTGCTCTCAGGTCCTCTTCAGTGCCACTCCCCACAGATGCAGTGGAGGCGAGAGGCCCCCACCAACTCTAGGTGCCAACACGCATGTGGGGCTTTCGACTCAGGCCTCCACAACACAATGATGCCCCTGAACACAGCACCTTGCGATGTCCTGGGGGGAAACCACATCAGCAAGCAGCAGCGCCCTTGATGTTCAGTGCCAAAATGACTGTAAAGTGGTCTCTTCCAAAGGTAGGCTCTCCCTGCCAGTAAGGCATCCAGACTCAGCGCTGGAGGGCAATCAGCAATATCGGGGAAAGAGGCGCCAGTGTGAATAAGTGAAAGAACGGGAGGGGGCGAATGTGACCTGATGGTCCCCACAGCTCCACCAGTCCCAGTCACAATCCCCAGTCACAGCCACAGAAGTTCTGCTGCATGGCTCAGCGATGAAGCCTTGCCTTGATTTTGATTCCTGGGGCAGTCTCAAGACTGCAGTTTCACATCCTTCCTCCTGGGCGCAAGCCGTACATACATCTGGCAGAGTGTGTGGCATGAGGATCAAGGTCCTCCCCTGTAGCCAGGTCCCATTGCTCCACCTCTTCAGCCTCCAACAGCGCCCCTGTTTAGGCAGTCCCCGGAGACTCCAAGGCAAACTGTAATCACTGGGGGGTGGAGGGGTTGCCCCCAGCCATCAGTGCAGTGCGGCCTTAGACTGCTTCAGGTCAAAGGGCTGCTAGAGGCAGTTGACCCACGCCAGTCAGTGGCCTGCTCCTCTGCCTCGCGGGCAGCCTGGCCTTCCTCGATTGCTGGCACCAGTCTCTTGCAGCCTGATCAACCTCAGTGTGGCCCAGCAAAGGGTGTTGCAGTGCCATGTCCTGGGCTCATTCCCGGCTATGGAAATGTGCAGGTGAGATAGGGGATCCGGCAAGAGGCCTCTCTGTAGGTTGCCCGCATGAGTCTCTGATATGCTGCTCACATCTCGATATTATGCCACACAGGCCACGCAGCAGCTCCTGGCCATGGACGCCATGCCCACACAGTGCATCAATCTTCAGCACGGCTCCTCGATAGAGTGCTGCCATGTCCAAGGGCTCAATCCAGGGTGGAGAGTTCCAAGGGAAGGCACCAGGCTTGATGGAGTCAGTCCATGGTGGTGCAGAGTTCTTTTACAGAACAGCCACCATGATTGGCCTACAAGCTACACCCTTCCAGGTAATAATTGCATTCTGTATCCATTCGCCCTCATCAAATAATTTATAACAGGAATTACTTCTTGGTTAGCACTTTCTTCAGAAAGCTGAGTGTGGGACAGCACATCAGATTCTATAGATGACAGCCGGTATCTACAGCTATGGGGCAGGTTGGGAACCGCTCTCAGAACAGACACTGTCCAGAGTACTGAAAATGAGCAGAGGAGCAATTGTTAAAACAAAGGAAAAAAATGGTAGAGAACGGATTGAGATTGCGATGAAAGGGTGATTTGATTTAGAAACAATAATTAACACTTGTTATTGCCCTTTGTTCAGCTCTTTTAAGCTTATTTTGATGATTTTTCATTCCTCTGTCAGGCTCGTTACTCAAGTGAGGGCCAGAAGCTATCATTAATGACCAGCCACATAATTTTACATGTATCATAACACTTACTAACCAAGTTTAAAAAACATCTACCTTCTAACTCAGTGTATTATGCATCAACACCTCAATTCCGGAGAATTTTAAAGTTTTCCGAATTCCTGTGCCAGACTGCTCTATTTTGCATGTGCGTTATTAGCGATGGTACAGGCCAAGGAGAAACGAAGATAAACAGATTAAAGTGTAATTTGTAAATATATGCATTGTAAATCCTAAATCACATCGTTTTTCATTGCGGTTAAGAACAGCGTCGCATTATAATGTGCTGTATATTTTATTTGTTCACATAAAAATATTCACAGAAAATAACATTATATTTTGGAATGTATTGAGGTCAACTTTCATAAGGAATTTGAGTTAAGCGAGGTGTTCTGTAAACGGTGAGACAAATGCGCACATCAGTTATCTGAAACAATATAGCCAGAAGCAACATAATGGCAATGAGCCCAGGCAAAAATATTCATGAAAATAAAAAGCCAGTATTTATGAACCAGACAAAGCCAAGCATTTGGGTTGGTGCGTTTTATGCACAAGTACAACATGTTGGGACCAACTGAATAATGCTTTAGAAGCAGAAACACATTTTCAAAATTGTACTTAAATCTGTTCACAAGTTTAATGTGTCAAGATTTTTTTTTATCCTGTTACACATTGTTTCCTAGCGTCAACATCTTGGATAACTGACAAAGAGCAGTCACCGTGAGCATGTAGATTAAACATTAACACTGTAGATTTAGGCTCCTTTACTTCCCTGGGGAACCTACCAGGCAGAGTGCATGCTTTCAGTAAGCCTGCTGTCAAAGATATACCTAGATTCTAGAAAATACCAATAGCAGGCTGGATCAGTGTATTCTGCATCTCTACGCATGTCTTAAAGACCCTCTTTAAAAGCACGTATTGCACCAAGGTTGGTGGTGATTTCTCCAGCTTGCACAGAGCTCCTGTATTGATAGGAGAACGATTCTCCAGCAGTGGCAGCTCCTCCGCCAAGGCGGAGGTGCGTCACCCCACTGCTCTGCACCAGCAAAAGAAAGGAAAAAATAAAATGATAAAAACATAATGTTATTATCATTTTATCTTGGCCTCCTGCTGCAGTAGCTTGCGTGAGAGGGTAGGGCGGGGCTGCAGGGGAGGAGTGGTAGAACACTCCTAAGTGCAGGCTGCATTACAGCCTGGGTGGAGAACATGTCCACCCCTCCAGCCCCTGGATGAGCGCTGTGTCACGGCACTTAGACCAATCACAAAGCACAATTTGGCAAAGAACCATGCCCTTGCGTGCTGGATATTTAGAAGTGTAAAAAGCCACTCAGTTATATTGCTGCAAGTGTTGGAATGTGTGAATACGAGGTCCATGAATACCATGATATGGCAGGCCCAAAAAATTCAATACCAGTTAAGGCAATATCAATGTATGCCGTCAATATAATATCAATGACTGTAACCGCACAATGGCGTCAACAACGGCAATAACAAGACCAACATATGTCATAATTTCTGAATAAATGACAATACTGTTGCTAGTAAAAATGTTGATGTAATGACTTAATCAACCTTAACCGTGTCAATACCAGTAAGAACAAAGTCAGTGTATGCTATGACAACTGTATACACAATGTTAAGGATGTCGCTGATACCAGTGACTGCCATATTAGTTTTAAGAGTTCCAATTAACCCATTTCATTGCTGTCAGATTCACCCAAAGTGACCTCCCCATCAACCGTGAGTCAGAGATACGTGGTAGGACAAGTCTTACAACCCACACACACACCATCAAATACCAGGTCACAGGTGGGGTTTCTCTTAACCTAAAGACAAGCGCATGCCGAGGGGAGCCCAGTTCAATCCCACAGATAGACAGTTTGCACCACAAACAGGTCAGAGAAAATTGGCCCCAATAAAACATATTTGTCCAAGGGATCATATTCCCCAAAATACCACAAAGCTAGATGCCACATATAGATCGAAACACTCAACCAATCAGGACAAGACATGCACACCACACGTGTACCTCATGCCGGACATCTGGACACACACACACACACCCACTGGCCTACAGTAGCTCTCCCCAAGGTTGAGAGTCATCTGTGTCTTTATCAGATGCCCACGCTGGTTGTTTTACAACTGAGATGCTGTTTGGAATGTGGAAAATAGTTTTATTGTGCCTCATGAACTTTATTTACCAGCTGCCAAAACTTTGTACACCGAGACATTTTGAGCAGGCACACTCTGTTGAGGCTTTCCCGGCCACAGAATTTAATTAAACCAACTTGTTCCTATTTTCCAAACTCCTCTTGTCATTTCATTTATTTAATATAAACTAATATCCGAGCAACATTTTGGTGAGCCAGATAGGAGAGATTTGTTCATCGAGCCCGACTGCTGTCAAAGGAAGGACCCCAGCCTAAATGGATTCATCTGCGCTAAAAGATTGGTGATTAGAAGTTTGGCTGAATCCACAGGGCAGATGTCTGTCCAGAGACAGCCATCATAGGGTAACAGACCACATCTGATTCTTAGTCCCAACCCATGCCGTATGGCAAACTAGGAGATGCTCAACCGCTTTTGTACTTTCCTTAGTAAGCATGCTAGAAGAAGTTAAAGGTAGCTACCTGACCTTGGACATAGAGGACAGGGTTTGCCTCATCCCCAAGTGTTAGCAAGGGATAGCCTGACCTTGGCCATGGAACAGGGTCTGACTTGTCCTTGGGTTTTAGCAAGGGATAGCCTGACCTTGGCGTGGAACAAGTTTTGCCTTGTCCCCTGGTGTTAGCAAAGGATAGCAAAACACACAAGATGATGGACGGAATGTTGCACATTGGCAAAACATTCACCCCCAGTCACAGATCTGGGTTTAATCCATCGTTATTTTGCTCACCACGCCACCCCAGTTCAGACATGGCCATATTCAAATCAGTCGTGACCCTGTGCCTCATGGGAACAGTCCAGCCCGAACTGCCAAGCCATGTTTTCCCTGGACCGGAATCAAGCATCCTAGGACCAGTTCCCATTGGGCACAGGGTCAAGACGATGGATTTAGGCCCAGATCTCTGTACTGGGGTGAATGTATGACATTGTTCTGCATTCTGTCCATCAATAGTTCTTTTTGCGTTAGCAAAGGATAGCCTGAACTTGGAACAGGGATTGTCTCATCACCTGGTGTTAGCAAGGGATAGCTTTGACCACTGGGCTTGGTGGCGAGTCCGTACACATAGGCTCTGGGTGTAATATAAAGCTAACATCTCAAATTTAATTTTTTTGTCACAAAAGTTTTCTAATTGCAATTGATTCCACACTGTTAGCATCTAAAAGAAGTTAGAGGTGCTTGTTATCTCTGCTTTGATCAATGGGCATTAGGCAGTTATATGCACAGCCCCTGGGTGTGGTATAGGGTGTAAATCAGAAATTAGGGAGCATTCTGACCTTTGTGTATCGGGTGTAGCTTGTGTCAGGCCAAAGAGGGCCAGTAGTTATCAGGTTATTTCTTTTCCTCTGTTTAAATCATTGCAAATTGTTGCCTGCCGAGCTGATAGTGACAGACTTTCAGTCTCCCCTAGCTCTGCATACTGCACAGAGAATCACCTCTCCATGGGCTTTAGGCACTAGGAGGGGACACAGTGTTTTGGAAAATGTAACTATTTTTTTCTGTAAACCTTTTAAATTTTTCCCATTTTTATGCATTTATTGATGTTGTGGTGCTCTTTAATGTTTTCAAATCATGCTGCATGTTTACATGTTATGTCATGTTAGTAAGTCTAGGCTTTAGGTAATAACCCCTTTTTTCCAAATCAAAGGTTCATGATTGCTTGTTTACTGCTACAAACCAACTTGTACTGCAACTTACAATTGCACTGTTATTATAAGTTGTTATTATTTCATTGCATATTTGATTCTATTTTATGTTAATTGATCCCTATGATGCATCAGTATTCTTCGAGCTTATGACCAAGTAGATTGGTTTTCGGTACCACCCTGTGCACACGGATCCCCAAAATTTGTATAAAATTGATTATTCAAAAACCCTCTTGAGACAATCAAAATTTTGCATGACCTTGAAACAAACAAACTTCCCAATTCATCAGGGAGACTCCACTAGACTACTTGTGAGTGAAGTTCCCCAACCAGGTTTGAAGACTAGAGATACACTGTCATGCGTGTCATGCCCATACCATGACACACGCATTCCCCTGACCTGATGGGGGAACATTTGATACCAATATCATAGAACTCACCAAAACTTTCATTCAGACCAGATGTAAAGGGCAAGAGAGAGACATGCAAATGACCCTGTTAAGAATGTGGGCCTTCATAGTGGTGGCCCCCACATGCACCGTACACAATCACAGAGCTAGCATCAGCGAAGAGGAAGACTCCAGCTCCTCTGAGTCTGACAGTGAAGGCGAAATCCATGAATGGGTCCTGCCAACCCAGGGGGCAGATACGAAGCACTCACCAAAGAACACCCTGGCACGTAAGAATATGTTCCACCCCCTGGCAGCCATAGACAGCCTGGAGGAGGGCTCCATGGTCACAATGCACATAAGCAAAACAACGTACCACTCTGGTGCAGCTATGTCATGCCTACAGGAGGGAGCAGCCCCTATATCAAAGGCCACTGCCATGAGACAGGGGATTTTGGGATCCATGGCCAAAGTCCCTCTCACTGAACCCCTTGAGCTGGAATAGGATTAAATCAGATCAGGGAAAAGTTGTTGTACTAGCTGTCATTACGAATCAATATATTGGGATGGAACCTATTGTCCAAATTGAGAATGTCCATCCAGTTCACTGAGACTGGAACTATAGCCCCACTCCCCGGAGATACTAGCTAGAGCAACCCTAGACCAATGAGCCCTCCTCCGAGGAGCAGTCTGGGGTTATTTGGAAAATCTCTTAGAATTGAATGGTCTAGCACAACAGTGAAATGGCCTCACACACCATCGCCAGTCAGAAACGACCAAAGCATTAGCATGTAGAGAACGCAGGGAACAGGGCACCCCGTTATCACACCACACACAAGACCATCCCATCCCTCGAGACTAGGGGGTAGGCTGGCTCAGCCACAACACCACACTGGTGCCTCCTCAAAGGAGGAGGCAGCCCAGGCGAAGCGGTACCCAACCAAGGGGCGTGTTTCCTGCATTGGGAGCCCTCTCCCTGTTCCCCGATACAGAACCAAGACAAATGTTCACTGCAGGGAGTGTCAATTCGTCAGGACACCATCCAAAGGAATTGCCCTTGTTAGTTGTATGGGAGACATCCCTAGGCCTAGAGTGGACAGGCTACCTCATACATCTCCCACTCCAGGATTCATTGGAGTGACCAAGAAACTGGTGAAAGCACCCCTGAAAGGGGTCGGGCGACAATGAACATACAGGTGATGTCTGAGTGAGAGAGAACTCAGCTTTGGGACCGCAGGTGAATCCAACTGAGTGGTTGCACCAGAGAGCCAAAAGGCAGGAAGCCTCAGACTATCATAGAGTGTAACTACTGTCTCAGAAGAAACCGCAAGGCTGCCTATTGTCACCTAGAAAATATACCACTAATGGAATAGACTGTTATCAGGGCTACCCCCACAGAATCCCCATGCACAGAACAACCCCAGAGCCCCCAACACACAGTGAATCCAGAACCTCAGCACCAGCACCCACTACATACCTGCTTCCGAAAACTCACTGCAAACATAAAGAGGAGCCACACAACATTATTATCTGCAACAGAAAAAACCTCAAGGCAGCCAGACTATGTCGATTGGAAATCCACGCTAGAGTTCGCCATCCGGTTGGGCCCATGTGGCCCAGAGCCCCCTCTGCTGATGGTCCCCCAGGGAAGGGATGGCTGACCACGCCCTAGGGGGAGGAGAGTCTGAGGAGAGAGCAGTGCATTTCCCCAGCAGTGCATAAAGGCAGGTACCCAAGTGCCTTTGCCCAAAGTCACTAGGGCTGGTCCCAAATTAAAAGGACCCACATTCTCCAGCAGTTTTCGTGCCTCCTCTAAACCGAGACCCTCCTATGTTTCAAAATTAGGCAACTACTCCAATTGCGGAAGCCAGCTTTCCCTGGACGTTTGGGAAAGGAGTTTTTAAGAAGGCCAGAGAACTTCATCAGCCATGCACAAATCTGGCATCAAGTAAGCAGGAAAATCCACCCGATTCGGCCTGCAATTCAAACTACAAGTTCATCAACCCAAGTTCATAAGCTTGCTATCAATTTAATAACTTCATGTCACTAAGAAATAAAAAGATATTTTCACCCCATGTTTCAGTATACCTTAAATTATTTTTTTGGTTTGTCAAGATTTTTTTTATTCTTTATGGATCGCGCTAACTTTGGTACAGTGTTGATTTCCTTCTTTAAACAAATTCGCTTTGCAGTTTCAGTGCGAATCTTATGCAATGCACAGGCTCTTAAACTTTTACTAGTGCTGCAGTATTAAAACCACCAATATTTATAACACAAGAGAGACTATATTTTATAAATTGGACATCTATAAGTATTGAAACTAAGATTGAACTTAAATTAACTCACAGTTTGACTTGCTCATGTCTAGCTTCCACATCAAATTAATTGCCCACAGGCTCATCGTTCTTTCTTGTACATGATTTCTTGGGTTTTATTTATATCATGTAATGTTTAAGTCTCAATTATGAGTTTCACTGTCATGAACAACTACTGGGAAACACCTTTTGGTGCAGAGGCTGCATAGTTTAAATCAAAATTGTAATGGGGAAGAGAGACAGTAAATATTGCAACTTGCGAAATCATGATCATCTTGATGATATCCTGTTATGGTTTGAGAACTAAGCCTGTAATAAGTAATGTTTACTGCACCCTTCAAATGTGTTATTCTTGGAATAGTGAACTTTAATTGGTGGGACAAGAAAGCATTTCTACTTGTAACAAGAGCCTCAGTCTATTAGTATCAATTTTGCTTAAGTTTGTATTTCAAAATTGCACTTAGGGTATTTATAGAGCCAAACCTAGGTTGGCAAGTAGAAGATCATTGGATAAATATAACTGGGGAAAAAGATTTTATGGGGGTATTTCAGTCACCTAGTACTTTTTTTGAATGACTCACAATTTAAAAGAGTGAGATAAAGCCTTAAAGCGTTCAAAATTAAATTGATGTACTTGAAAATAAATCAGCTTTTTAGAGTAAACAACAAGCTTGAGCTGTGTGGTGAAGGCAAGTTTACCAGATTGTATTAGGTGACTTTTTTTCTTATTATCAACAATTTACTGCACAGCTGTGTACATCATCTAAATAAACGTGAAATTACACCTAAGATAGAATAGGATTCTTCTTCAATATCCTTGACCCCCCACAAGCGCAGGTATCCATATTACGTAAATGTAATGATAAACAGTTCATTGTCTTTATTCACTGACACTATAGTATTTGAAATATGTTATTATGAGCCATAGTTTGTATATTCCAACATTTTGTCAGAAGTTTGAATGTTGCAATACACTAGAGAGTGGAGTGAAAATATTGTTGTTCTAAATACAGTTTTATTTTGCAAAATCTTCAATTGATATTTTTATCTGTGGTTAGATCATGAAATGAGCACTATGTATCAGGCACACACTCAAACTGGTTTACTGTTATAAGCATTTTGCCTATGAAATCCTTGCTAGGCTGATTTTTTTTGTCCCAATAAACTGCAAAGATTACCACCTACTCATGCTGATCCAGCATTCACCTAGCTTGTTTTTCTTTATTGCACTCATCATTGGTTCTTTTTCTTTATTGAGCTCACCATTGCTTCTTTATAACATTTGTAACTAGTAGGTTTATTAGAAAGGCTTCTTGAAATGGTAACCTCTAATGTATTTAATTCTGTCCCTATCCATTTAGGTGTAGGAAAGTCAAAACACATTATAGGAATCCAAGTACTTGTTCATGTTAATTGAGAGAGAGATTGGAATTTTCACTGTGCAAAGCAGCAACTATCAAACCAATTTGGGTTAGAGTATGTTCCTGTTGTTCATATTGAAAATAATATTGAAGCAAGCATCAGCCAATAAACATTAACTTGACAAAAAGATCACCTTCATGTCCTTGAGATGAATAGGTTCTAGTGGAAACTCAAAGAGAGAGTTTCTAGAGGTGGCCACCTCTACTCAGGAAACATTGCTCCATATCTTCAAAGGAACTGCAATCAGGATCCTGAACAAGGATTACTTACCCCTGTTACACTGAATAATAACTGAGACATGCCACTCTTCAAACTCAAATCACTAGTTTCTCTGTGCTCTTCATTCAAAGATGTTAATTGAATTAATTTTTAAACTGGGAGCTAGAGAAAAGAATATGATCCAGCTTGTTAAGTTTCAGAGAAATTACAGAGAAAACATTTTGGCTGTGTTTTTAATTGATGAAAGAAACTGTTAAGATCCAGATGCACTTAATTTACTTATTCAAATTTAAGTGAGGCAAATGCATTGACTAGTATTTAAAATAATCCAAAGGGCTATATTGCCACTCTTCAAGAGTTCAGATGATTTAATGAGGCTACCTGCTTTAGAGCATAATTAACATGAATCATTAAGTGAGCCAGGCATTGGAGAAGTGGATATTCTTTTGCTGAAAGCAGGTATTCTTACATTGAAGGCAGATCAACAATATAGCAAATTTAGTGCTCTTACACCGTTTCTAGCTTCTGTCCCCCACCATCTTCAAATTATCAATCTGTGAACAACGCTTTTGACGCGCATGGTTCAAATTAACTGTGCCAAGGGTTGTGATGATGTTTTACACAAAAGAACTGTAACTGTAACTGAACTGCAGATCCTTGCTCAAAGTGTTTTGATGGATATGACAGAAAAGGCATGGGCTAATCATTTTCTGGGCTCTTGAGGATTGGGTTTACCAAATATATTTAAAATGTAAGAGAGCTCACCCAGAGTAAAGATTTTGCTTCACTTACTATTTGTCTTAATACTCTAAGTTTACTTGTGAGTGGAACACCTTTTTACTGATGAGGGATATACAGCACGTGCTGACTCTGTAGATGCAATATTACACACAACTTCATTAATTTGCTTTGCAACAGGTTTTTGGGATAATACAGTTGTCCATGTACTGGTGTGCAATATAAAAGTTCCCAAGGTCCACCACCTTCTTTATGTCACAATGGCTACATGTATTAAGCTATTTAACGTTCACAAATGGGCCGATTCGGATGTATTAAAACCCATTTAGCGTTTCGGTAACCCTATACCGAATCGCAAAATGGGTTTACGAGTTGCTATTAGGAAGGGGCATGTTTAGGGCGTCCCTTCCTAATCCCGAAGCGCATCAGTATGTACGAATGTTTTGTGACCAAAATGCGGTTGCAAAACATTTGCATTTTACCACCTACATGTTTATTACAGCATTTTTCAAGGGCACCTACTCTTAAAAAATGAAAAGAAAACTTTTGATTTTTGTTTTTGATGCTCATCCCATTTTCCTTTAAGGAAAACAGGCTGCATAGCAAAAATAAAATCTTTATTTAAAAGCAATCATGGACATGCTGACCCCTCCAGGCCACCATCCCTGTGATTTTAGCGATTCCTAGGGGGTCATAAATTGCCATCTACCTCATTAATATTAATGCATTGTAAATTGCGATTACCTAATTGCGATTCCCAAAAATTCACAATTAGGTATTCGCAATTTTGATGCATGTAGCTCAATATGTTGATGAACAACTCCTGGGGTCAAGCCATGAAATTCAAAGACCCCATGACATATTGCCTGTTCTTACTCTTATTTGTTAACATTTTTTCTAATGGTATGTATAAAGGTTCTGGTCAGTAGGGCATGAAACCCTTTTTTGAGTCCTACACCTGCGAATACCTTTTTTATCCATTTAGGCATTTTGATATTCACTGTATATTGCTTGTGTTCACACCTTAACCCATAGTCTAGTGTGGCTTGTATTGTGTCTATATGCATTTGATATTTGAATTTAATTTAATTTGGCTGTGTTTGAAAAGCTTTCCCTAGTACTTCATCCCTTTATATGTTCCTTTAGCTTTTGTGGTTGGTGAGAAGTGGCATTGTTAGGGGGCCTTTGTGATAAGGAACAGAGGTATTTCTTATATTCAGGTTTTTCACTAGGGCTCTTTGATCGTAAGCCTCTGGCAAGGTCCAACACAATGTAAATCTTCAACATGTGTCTTTTCTGCCTTGACCAAGTGTCTGCTGGAGGAACATACCCATTTAGGCAGTTTGTGATCTTGGTGTCAGAGTTGTTTTGCAAAGGAGTACACGTCAGTGCTTGGTAGATATGTAGTTTGATGAATTCCTTCAGCATCCTAGGAAAATGTATTTAATTGTTCACACTAAACAGTGGGAGTTGTGTATAACTGATGTTTGGGAGGGGTTTGATATCATTCAGACCAATAAGAAGGAGCAGCATTTTTTCAAACATGCTCCAGAGATTTCTTGGATGAGACTGCCATCTTGCCAGTATTTATTTTAGTGGAGACTTCCCCAAGAAGCATATTCCTTTTCAAAAGAAGTGTGATTAATTTGATGAATAGGGTTTCATCCTGTTTTATTTCACATATATGCTCTAGCTGTTACCCACTGTGTGCTTATTAGTCAAGTCCATTGCCCGTGTAAGAATAGTTATTTCCTTGCTGACTTTACCCCTTACCTCTGTCTATTCGTTTTATATTCTTTAACAATGGCACACTTCATATTAACCCAAATTTGTTAAAAGATATGGAATGTTGTGCATCCACGTTATGCATCCATTGAACATCCTAGCTTTCTGCAAATCCTCTCTGCAGCCATACCAGAATCCACACTTCATGAAAACTAATTTCCCAAAGTATTGAAATAAGATTACTGCCTTTTGGCAGAGCTCTTACTTTTCTGTCAACCTTTCAAAAGTGTCATCCTGTCTATGCCTTCACCTCAAGGAGAATATGATGGATGCCTAGTTTTAAGTTCATCTGAGACCACTGTCATATCATCCAGTAGCTCTGCATTGAGGAGATTATCAGTACCCCATTCCCATTAGTACAATTGTTAAAGAAAAACTAATTAGGTGGCTGCACTTGGGACTTGTGGCAGGGGGGATTTCCCTGGCTCTGTCCTCAACTGTGATTCTTATAACGGATATCTTCTTTTTGAGATTGTGGCTAAATTGCTCGATTATGAAGTACAAGAATGAAGTCACAGTAGTAGGCTTTGTAACCCTCCAATTAGAGTGAGCCCCTGGTCACTCACAGGGCCCTGATATACTTATCATAACAGAAGGGGCATTATGGTATGCACCATCAACTAGCTGAAGAGGGGGCATATCAATTGACAGTGGAAACAGTATGCCTGTCTCAGAAAATGATTGCCCGCAGAATGCTTTTAGGGGAAATTACATGGCGTCATTGTGATCGGGGCGTGAGCCAGGCACAGGCTGACCTGAGAGCTCCTGTGTGTTGATGGTGGAAGGTGGCATGGTTCGAAAACTGAAATCCTGAAAGATGATCTCATGAGGCTTCGTGAATCCTCGTGAAAACTCTTGGGAGCCTTCGAAGCTGATCGAAATGCATTGACAGGGACTAATCGCTAAGCAAGCGGACAGATGGCGTGTGGCTACCGCGACTACAGCAATACACTGTGATACACTGTGATGAGCGGTATGAGCCTGAGCTGAGGCTACGATAATCGTAATCTTTACGTGAACCTAGGAGCCCAGGGGATGCGCTATCTAACACCGAATACTGAAAACACCGAACACTGAATATCGAGCACCGGCGAGTACCGGCGAGATCAATGAGATCAGTGAGATCAGTGAGATCAGTGAGATCAGTGAGATCAGTGAAGCACCGACATACAATCTTTCCTTTTTAAGTTACCTGGTGGTTTCAGCCTGTCGGATTGGTCCGTGGCAGCTGGTTGCGGAGGGTAGCAGCAGCGGGCAGTTCTGTCGGTTCTTCAGCTTCGGCTCTGACGGAGGTTCCGGCCATCGGTAATCCTACGGTGACCTGCGCTGGACTCCGGTGAACGCCAGTGGTTGATGCCGGTTGATGCGGTGCGCTGTCTTTCGCATTTCCTGCCTCCTAGGGCACACGTTGTTTGTTGGGACGGTGCTGCTCGGTAAAAGGAGGTGGCGGAGGCTCGAACGACCCGGTGGTCTCCTTGGAGGTGAAGGTGAGGACAAAGGTGAGCAAGAGCAAGAGCAAGCGCGAGGGACTGTGTTCAGGGCGGTATTTACTAACTCAGATACGACCCTAGATACAACCCCAGCTAAAAGCATGGAGCAGGACCGGGAACAGAGGGCTGATTCAGAGCAGGTAATCAACACTAATACTGATACTGATTTATTGGGGTGTCAAGGTGCCCCGGGGGACCTGCCTACTCAGGAGATTCACATTGTGCCTACCCGGCCAGAAACAAGAGGGCTGACATTCAAGATGGGGAGGGAAAAGGAGAAAGAGAAAGAGAAAGAGAAAGAGAAAGAAAGGGAAAAGGAGAAACTTAAAAACAAAGCCACAGCAAAGTCGAAAGGCAAGGATAAAGACAAGGATAAGGATAAGGATAACGATAAGGACGGTGATGGTGATGTTGGTGAATGTAGAGACACGACTGACTTGCTGGAAAAAAAAGCGAGGCGGCTCCAAACAATAAAAAATCTAAAGATTGCCGTAAGAAGTAACGGGCAACCAGACATAGCCCAACCCCGAATATCAAACATCTTTAACACTGTGGCTAAAATATCTTCTGGCCCTGTAGGGGGCTGCAGTCAACCCGGATCTGATTTAAGATCTAATTATATAACCCCAGTGGCACAGGGAATTAACCCCCCAGCTAGCGTGTGTACAGAGAAATGGCTTGGTGTGGGAAAAGCGCCGAGTACTGCACAAACGGAATCAAATGAAGCACATGAACCGAATGAACTGTATAAGACCACACCTGTATAAACTGGGGTGCAAGGAATGGAAGCACCAAAAGCAGCGGTCAACACAGCGTTAAAAAACCAAGTATTGGCATTAGTCTCCGCTCTGACTGTTCCCAAGGTCTGGAAGACACCAGCTATTCTCAATGCCCTGCTCGGGATCAAGCTCAGGACCAAGTCTGCTCTGTGCTACAAGAATCCGATCAAGACTCAAGTTCAGGTTCTGAAATCTATGAAACTGAGGCCTCAACCTCAAGTGAACAACAGAAATTGGTACAGACAAGCTCTGAATCTGATATGTCAGACCTTGAACTATCAGAGCTTGAGGCCAAAAAACAGAAAACCTCCTTAAGAGGTAGCTCCACAAAGAAGAATCAGGAAAGAAAAAGGGAAAGACAAAGACAAAAGAGACAAAAGAAACAAAACAGACTATTGTTTGAAGACATCACGGATCAAGGGAGTAACATCGAACTAATGAACAATGAACCCAGGAAAACCTCACCGCAAGAATCTGAAGTAAACTTAAGTCCCACTGGGAAAGCCTTGCGGAAACCCAAGATACTTAAAAACCTGCAAACTGAAATAGTTAATGATAATCGAGACCAGCCAGAACCTTCCCTGTGCGATATCTTCAAATCAATTAAGAACTTTCAGGAAGATGTCAAACATGATAATAAGAAAAGTCATGTAGCTATCCAAAGACTTCAAGGAGCAATACAAAAGGTGGGACAAACCTGTCTAGAGATTTCGGAGAGAATGTCCTCAGTGGAAATACGCACGGATAATCTTGAGAAAGATGTCTGTGATCCACGTGATTGCATTCAACCTCTTGCAATCAATCTTATTATCAACTAAACTACAAGCACAATTTTACAAGACCTTTTTTCAGTTATACTATACTCCTAAAAAGATAGCAAAATAAAGCATTGGCAAGGGGACGAGTTGTCCAAGATGCGCACTTCCCGAAGTGGATATAACGCATATGTTTGCTACTTGTAAGGAATTCTACACCATTAGATGAGATATTTCAATTTTTCTTTCTAAAATCCTTAAAACCGACATTGTAATAACATCAGCAGAAATAGTTTTGGGGTTAGAAGGGGATTCTCGGCCAACTCATATAAGGGGATTAATTTTCGTTGCAATGGCAATATTCAGATTATGTTTAGCGTTGGCTTGGTTAGACCTACATCCACCTTCATTCCAACAATGGCAAGCACGCTTACTTGCAACTTATAGCCTTGAAATAGCCATATATAGATGTAAGGGCTTGAAAAAGAAAAAAAAAGGTCTAGCAATCTGGGAACCACTTAGACTATGGATAGAAGATATTGAGTAATCTTAAAAAAAAAAAAAATTGTTGTAACTGTTATTATGTAGTTACGTTATACATTTTTTTCTGTTAAATGTACATATATATAAATAAACTGTAATGCCTGTAAGCCGGTGGGAGGTGGGGTTGGGGGTGTGTGGGTTGGGTAATGCTAAATAATTGAAAAACTCAATAAAGATTTGTTTAAAAAAAAAAAAATGAAGCTCCTGAGGCCATTGCCCTTTCAGAGAAATAGAGAAAATGCATGCTGACTGGTTGGGCAGACGTTTCCCATAATACTAGACTGCCATCATTACCATAATCTGTTTTGGAAGACTTTTTTTAAGGCCCCCAAGTGGTGGGCATATTTTTTAGCCAGGTATAGACCTTGCTTCCAAGGTTTTTTGCACCATTGCCATCCAGCAAATCCTGGAGGATTGATGCAATGTCCTTTTCTTGACCAACTCCTTCCCAGTTGCTGACAGATATCTGGGCTATGTAGTGACTATGATTCTGGTAGCTTCTTGGTGATTATGCACGCTTTTGCTATTGCTTCATCTGACTGAGAGTTGGCCATCACTTCTCCTGGGTTAGCAATATCCACCCCTGCATTGTTGTAAGAAGCTGCCTTGCTCTTTCTTTGCCCAACAGACTGGGAACTGAGTGGACAGGTCTTCTGAGCAATGGTGTTCCTGAGATGTAGCCTTAGATATTCAGAGGTCTTACTGGTGAGTGACTTTACGGGTTTATGAAAGATACTGAAACCATTACTCTCAATGGATCATGCCACATGGGCTCTATTCTTGAATGTCTGATCCTTTTCAGATTCTTGTTAGTTTTAGAAGATGTTTAAAGTTTATCCCTTCATTTTATAAGAGAAATTGCCGTCTGTTTGGGCTGATCCAGTGGATTAGGCCATGCAATGCTGGATCTAAGCTGTGATTCTCGGGATTTACTTCCTCAGCTGGATCATTTACTGCCACTTACTTAATAACTACCTTGGTCCACCGATGGGCCTTTATTGTCGCACTGAGGGGAAAGAGAGTTAGCAATACTCATCCGTCTACACTCAAATAACATGGGATTTGGTAGGCAAGTACAAGTGTATTTATTACAAATTAGTGATCAACTTCAGATATATTACTCATAAAAGCAGACTATATAAGTAAAGTATTGCAACTGGAAGACCAAGTCTCCTACAAACCATTTTGACACACAAGGATCAGACACACAAGCAGCTCTGTAGCCGTGATACAAAACAGCTATAAAATGCTCAGGGGGATATTCTCAAGAACGTGTGATAATTATCGCAAAAATAGCCTAACGCAGCTTTGCACATCGAAATCTATCGCGGGAAAATAACGGCGTGTTAACATTGTATTCTCAACCCGGCGGCACAATGCGATAGTCTCACGAAAACGCGCCAAATGACCGCATCAAAATTAACGCGACGCCGAAAAAAATTGTGATGTGGCCAATCGTGATACAAAAATCAATGATTACCAGCGACAGGACGCCAATTCCCATGCGTCATGTGGCAAAATGCACTATAAAAGCAGAACAAAAAAATGCCTAAAAAAAAAAACTGCGTAGCACCATGGATGCACCCAGACCGAGTACAGAGGACAACACGAACCCCACAAGCCCCACAGAGGACCACCAAGGAACCTCGGGGTCGGGGATGGCCAAGGAGAAGAGGAAGAGGAAGACACGGTTCAGTCCGCAGGAAAACAGGATCATCGTTACGGAGATGTTAGAACACTACCAACAACTGTTCGGCACCTCCAACGTGTCATTGGGAACAAAGATGCAAAAATGGCAGACTATCTTGGACCATGTGAATGCAGTTGCAGCGTTGAGGAGGACAATAGAAGAGGTCAAGAGGCACTGGAATGATGTGAAGGGCAAAAGCAACAAGAAACTCGATGCCAACATGAAAGCAGCAATGCTAATTGGAGGTGGGGGATCAGCGGCACACCAGGAGCTGGATGATATGGAGAAAATGGTGGCCACAGTCATCAGTCGGGATACAGTGCCAGGAGTTGGGGATCTGGACACTGCTCAACATGACCTGACACAACATCAGCAGGGTGAGTACCGACCAGGGACTGGGGGAAGGGGGGTAGATCAGCACAACGGCGCACATGCACTTAAAGTAGAGCACACTGCACACCCACAATGACTCTGGATCATGTCGCTGATCCCTGTGGCACACTGCAGCACACATCTAAACACTAAGTAGGTCCCAATACCCCATGTCTTCAAAGGGGTCTCACACCACACATCACCAATCTCACCACCAACACATGCACACGTGCGAAACCCAGCAAAGATGCGTTTTTGTGAGCCACACTGACAATGCAAGTGACACTACATGATGATTAGCATGGATGTAGTCCAATCATCATGACATTGTGCACGCCACGACACTGATGTGGCTGAGTGTGGACTACATCCAGAAAGCAGCAGGTCACACTCTGACACATCCACGTGCACAAACAACCCCTGACGTCAACAACACATCTGCAGACAAACCATGCCCAAGAGTCACAACTCAACCAAGAGCCCAATTCACCCAAGTCCGCTACATCTCAGCACTGTAGAAGCACAGAAGTCAAAGGCACATCGCCTGAAAGGGATAAGGGGCTGCCAAATCTGAGCTGCAGGGGTGACTTACCCACAAAGCAGCACACACACATAAGAATAAGAGCACCTCAACATTGACAACAATGTGGTACAAACTGCAACACTTTCACAACAGAACACAGGACACAACTGGTGCCGCATGTGTGTCCAAAATGGCCAATCCCATCAGGAAGCTGTGAGATGACAAGGTACAAGTACAACCTCACATCCCTGATGTAGTACAAATGTCCACTGTCCCGCATCATATAGGCATCTCCCCACAAACAGTCACAATGTACATTGTCATGCAGTCTGTATGTAAACTTTGCCAATGCGTCAACATAAATGGAGCACACTGTGAAACTGCATCTCCCCTTTACACTGCAGAGGGACAATCAACACCTTCTGCAGAGCAGACCCTACATCACATCAGTGATGAGGGATATGACCCCCTGGACATCAACCTAGACGAACTCCAAAGGTTCATGGACACTCTCTGCACCCCACCTCCAGTAGCAGGTCAGCCCAGCACCATTGAGGTGAGCCCACCCCCTGCACACACTACACAGCAGGAAGCACCCACCACCACGTCTGGCTCCCAGCACCTCACCAAAGAACACATGGCGTTCCAACGCTGTATGTTAGACTGCCTAGAAGGAGCTGGCTGAACAGGTGCGGGTGGGGTTCGAACTCATGGCAGCCAAACTAGATGCCATATGTGGGTGTCTAAGTCCCACTAGGGACCACTTACTCTCCCTAAAGGACACCCATAGTCTGCCCCATGCCCTCCAACAATCCATGGCTGGCATCGCTGGAGTCGTGACTCAGAGACAACAACAACTGTCCAGTCAGAGTGGCTACAGCGATGTCATCCGTGATTTGGGAAACATAAGTAGGGTCTTGAAGAACGTGGAGCGGATGCAGGCGCAAAGAATGGCTACCACGGCTGCACACGAGAAAATGTAGATGGGATCTTCCATGCCCTGCAGATCCTCCTCATGGGAGTGATGACACAAGACATTGCGTAGATGAATGCTGCTGCTACTTCTACATCCACATCTCCAGCCCCTAATGTGTCAGTGTCACACAGTGCTGCAGACCAAACACCACCACCCACATGTGAGGCACATGAAACGTCAGAGGCCGAAGATGAGGATGCATCTGCCTTAGTGGTAAGTAGGATGCAGTATTATTCATCTCCGCCATATGGCTTCTTTCTGCTTGGTTCTGTCCTTTGCATCATGCCCTGGAAAAACACCTTCCACTGTCCCCCGATACACTCAGCGACACTAACCTTGCACCTCGACATGGACTGCTATATATTGTTTGCAAAACAATGACACAGCAATCAGCCTGCAGACTGGACTCTTTCCCTTCCGAGTAACTTGTCATTTCCTAAAGGACTCTGGCTGGCCCTCCATGGGGCAACATTGTAAAGTGTTGTCTGCATGGCCCAGTACTAAGACAGCTTCAACACTGCACTGAACATGAATAATACATTCCAATACACACAGATGTGTCATGTCCATGATTAATCAAGTATGAAAGCATGGAAAAATGTAGGGGCAGTGATTACCCCTTACGTCCATGTTGCTCATGTTGTGAGACTTGAGTCACAGGGTGCATCCCTGCATCATGGTGGTACATATCTGACCCTAAAAGAAGCCCTGTTGTCAATTGTAGGTCACAAATAACAGCCTATATGTAATGAATTAGGACACATGTGAGAAGCTGATGAGTGGGATTCCGTACTATCTTTGACACACAGAAATGGCATTTCGAATACCCCAAACAGCCTCTCTGTACAGAGGTGACACACCCACCATCTATTTTCAATTTGTGAGATTGTTAGCACTACATGTTGCACTTACACTTGTCAGAGTGATGTGCTTGTACAGAGGATTGACATGGACTCAGGGAATGTGTGTTTGAATGACTTTATTTGCACATGCTGTGCCTGTGGTCATTCTGTACTGTCCCATGATTGCTAAGGACTGTGACAATGTGACGTGCTCATGTGAAGAAATTGTCAATGATGGTGGTCCTGCGGGCTATTCCTGCTGCAGCTGCAGTGGGGTGTGGTCCACATGCCTCATCTTCCTCATCATTGTCCGGTGCATCTGGCACTTGTGCATACACATATGTTGTGCAACACACAACATGCAACGATCATCTTGCACATGATGTCTGGGCTGTACAGGAGCCTTCCACCTGTGATGTCCAGGCACCTGAAACATGACTTCAACATGCCAAATGTGCATTCCACTATGCCCATGGTGCGTTTGTGGGCCGCATTGTACTGCCTCTGGGCCTGTGTGTTCAGGGCTTGGAGGGGTGTCATCATCCAAGGGCAGAGTGCATATCCTTGGTCACATGTGCAGAGAGACATGAGTCACTAGTCAGTTGTGCATTTATTGGCAGGCTCACTGGTTTATTGGTGTGTGATATGTGTGACTTAGTGATTCCTGTTTGACATGTACTGCTTGTAGCAAATGAGTGGCATCAATGTGTATTACATAGCCTCACTGCTGCTCCTCCCCCCCGAGCCTATTTACTAGTGTGGGCAGCGTGGTTGCATCACTTGCACTCCTACAGCACACCATTGGCATGCCTGTCTGCTCATGTCCACACGCCTGACAATGATACTGTAATGTTATGCATTGAAGTTGGGTGGCAACGTGTGTGTAGGCCTATGGTAAGGACAGGGCGGACACAGATGTAGAGTTCATGGCTGGCTGAACTCGCGATGCGGTTGAGGGTAGACCTTTGGCTTATGCTTAGGTAATAGCGACACACACAACGGTTGGCATGTATGATCCCGGACCCAGAGCGGGCTTGCGCTCCCTCATTTACCCCTTCTGCCGAGCCCGTACTCCGGGGGAATGCCACATTGCAACATTGTCCATTGTGGGATGGGTGACGCCGACACTACAACAGAGACACACGCTTTAGTTACTTCCTTGGCAAGGCCAAAACTTAACAACCCCCAGAGCCCCAGGTTGATTAACCACACCCCTACACTGGACTTTTGTAAGTCAGTCCACTCTGCTTACGCTTACAGGGAGTACGACATAGCTACATGTCCAAGGTCTACCCCACTGCCTGAGGTGACATGGTGGCGTCCGCTGTACACAGCACAATGTTATGTGGTAGGGCCTGGTGCCCTCATGCATACATAATGACCACACAGACACACTTCGATAGTTTGTGGAACTGGGTACGGACACGCCACCAAAGTTCAACCAGAGAGTGTCCATGAATTTCGGGGCACAGAGTTAGTGGCAGCAGAGCTGAAAGGGGATGCAGTCTGCGATGAGGCCTGTGCAATGATATAAACTCTGCCATAAATAAATCAAGGCTCAGTTCCAAATGTGTGACCTACTTGACCGCAGTGTAGGCCGGTGGCAGCGGTCAGCAGGGGCCCACAGTCACGTGTCGTTGGCTTGCGATGCACAGAGTTAGTGGCACCAAAGACCCCCTTATTGGGTGCCCGTCGGGTATTGCAGCGACCCGACGAGGATCAGACCCAATGATGAAGCATGACACCTAGCTGGCTGGGTGTGTGAGGGCCTTAGTTCCGAAAGGAGGCATTCCCCTCCTACCCAACCACTTTGAAGACTACATTGTCCCACTAGTGGTTTTCACTTGGTACCTCTCTCTACTTACCTCCATGGTGACCCACTGAGGAACTGCATACCCTTTCTTGTTTTATAGCTATCCCTGCCATATGCAAATGTTCTCCCCTTCTTATTGTGTCATTGCTGGTTTTTGGCATATATGAAGTGTGTGGGGGGGATGGGTTCTTCAGGACATACAGCAAGAGGGTACATTTTAAAAAGCTGTGAGTTGTATTAAAGGAATTTCGTTTAGAGATGGGGATAATCAAGACTCACTTTTTCATGATGTTAGTGTACTGTATTGCCAAGAACTGTGATGAGGAAGGCTAGTACTCTAAGTGATTGGGCCAATATTTCACCCTTACTGACCTCCATGGTTTCTGCTGGCCCCCAAATTTTGGTTTCGTTGTACTTAGCCCTTTGTGGCTAAAGTTCCTTGAACTTTTTTGCCTTCCTCCTAGACCTTTTTCTGACATTATGTTGCCGACTTAGATGCTTTGGGCACTTTGCCACTGCTGATCAGTGTCAAAGTGCAAGTGCTCCATGTATAAAGTGTTATGGTAATTGGTTGTCCATAATTGGTATGTTTGCCTTACTAGTAAAGTTCCTAGTAAAGTGCACTATGTGTGCCAGGGCTGGTAATGCAAATGCTACTAGTGAGCCTGCAGCACTAATTGTGCCACCCACACAAGTAGCCCTAAAGAGAGAACTCAGGCCTACCACTGCATGTGCCTGCGCGCAATTTGCTAACTGCCATGTTGTCCTGACAAGCACACCTACTTGCCGGACCTTACCCTTTCCTTTCCATGCAAATCAGACACCTCTATGGTAGGCCCAAGGTACCCCCCTGGGCAGGGTGCAGTGTCTGTGAAAGGTAGGACATGTACTGAGGTGTGTACCGTGTCCTAAGACTGTTGCAAGGCCATCTTGCCCATAGGACAGAATGGGGAAGGCTGTACAATATGTTTCTAGCCTATCTTCCCATTGGCTTAAGATGCAGAGGTTTAGTGCACCTGAACTCACAATTTAATAACACATATTTTTGTGAAGGTGGTTTTTAAATTGTGTGTTTAGAAACCACACTTTTAGAAGTGGCTGGTTTCTTTGTTCTAACAATTCTGTGTCCCTGCCTGGCTGTGGATTGACTGTCTGGATTTGAATGTGATAGGATCTGGGAAATGTCTTTACCTAGGGGAAGAGTAGGTAAGACAGCAACAGGCTGACCGGCATCTGGAGTATAGTGGGGAGGAGTAGCCTCTTGGATGTGAAGAGGCCTAGGCTGCTGCCATAAAAGAATGGCTCCATCTCCTGCTGAGTGATTGAGGAACCAAACCCCCACTGTCAAACGAAGAAGGTGTCACTGGCAGGGAGACACCCAGAACTGGTTTGCACAGGGGTCAGTGCTCCCTTAACACAAAGACTTCAAAGAACTTTAGGGGTTTAACTATGAGAGCTGAAAACCCTGAACATTGGACTGATCAAGACTGAAAAGGCTTGAAACTACTTTGTGGTCAAGACGAACCTCTGCCAAGGAGGAACAGCTGAAGAGACTGAAGATAAGGACTAACTCTTGCTGTGTGTTCTGGGGCTGGCCTGCAATTTGCTGATTTAACTAAGGAGAGGCTAAGGGACTTTGCAGTGTGCTGTGTCCCCCTGCTTGAAATTACTTTGCTGTGTGCTGTGACCTGAAGTAACTTGTCTCCAAGGGCCTGAGGAGAGCCAGCTCCCTGTTGTGGAAACTCAGGAACATAAACGTTTCCAAGTGTGTCTCAGCGACACTGTGTGCTTGTGCTTTTTGCAGCCTGAGACCTTCGTAAGCATTGCCCCGGGACTGTGTGGCCTGAGACCCAACCAAGTCTCAGCGACACTTTGTGCGTGTGCAGCCTGAGACTGCCGTGGGGTCCGTGGTGCTGGCTGGAAAGTGCTACGTGACTGCAGTGCCCCGGCAGCGTGAGTCATCATCCACGCTGCTGTGTAGCTGTTTGTGGCCCGAGCCGTCATCGCAACGGAGGTTACGGATCAAGATCGCCGCTGCGGGACCGAGCCGCAATGTACTGAAGGATTTCATAAAGCTAAGGAAGTCTTGAGGTAATCGTGATCATTGTTCGCAAGAGGAATCTGCCCAAGATCGTCAGCGACGGAGAAGGTAGTGCCGTAACCTGTCCGGCTACAGCGTCGCCTTGCATCGGAGCTGCGTCATCATTGGGAGCGCCCAGCAGGACGTCCAACAAGCGGGTAGAGAGAGAGAGTGAGGCAGTGCATCCCCCAGGTAAGGCTTGGACTACGGGCGGGAGCCGCAAGCGTGTGTGGCCTGGGGAGGCCTGCATGAGGAGTACAAGAGTGCTCCCATCTCTCTCCCGTTGCATTGCGTTAGACGCGCTGAGTCCTCGAGCGGCCCAACCTGCCCGGCAGTACCGGGGCCGCCCTTGGAAGTTCAAGACTGTTGTCTGTGGTTGGTGTCCAGGGGTGCCCACGCTAATCGTGTCAATTGGCATGGTATTATTCCTGCAATACGAACTGCCTTTTTACTTGCAATAAGGAGTGCATTATTCTTGTATTATGAAGTGCCTGATTACGTGCATTGAGGGTTGAATTATTCTCGCTTTACGAACTGTCTTATTACTTGCAATAAGGAGTGCGGTATACTTGCATTGCGAACTGCCTGATTACGTGCAGTGAGGATAGCATTATTCTTGCATTAGGAACTGCCTGATTACGTGCATTGAGGATTGCATTATTCTTGCATTACGAACTGCCTGATTACTTGCATTGAGGATTGCATTATTCTTGCATTACGAACTGCATTAGTCTGACGATACGAACTGCATTACGAACTGCATAGCATTACATTAGGACTGCAATTGAACATCGTGAACTGCTCTTTAATACCGCAAGAACCTACAAGTGTTTGTTGGCCTAATAACCAGCAAAGTGAAATATTTCGAATACGCTTATGTTGGATTCTTATTGTTTGGTTTTACCGTATTTTTCTTCTTGATAAAGATACCGCTATTTTCACATATCAGTGTGGTGTCCATTTATGGTGTTATCACTGTGTCACTGGGAGTGTGGTTGCAAATACTTTACACATTGCCTTGAAGATAGGCCTGGCTGCTTGTGCCAAGCTACCAGAGGGTGAGCAGGGGTTATCAAAGAGGGTGCCTCCTTTCCCTGATTAGAAGCAAGGGTCCCTATTTGGACTAAGGTAGCTGCCTCAGCCAACTAGAGAACCCCAGTTCTAACAGTTTCTATATTTGTTTTCAATGTACACCACTTTCAATTTAGACAAAGGACCTGATTTAGAAACTGGCGGTTGAGTTACTCCATCACAGCGGTCTGCCGAGTTCTAAATCAGGCCCAAAATCTCATTGAGAATGTGAGAATACCAAATGACTTGAATAATTGCACTATTGCATTTCAATTAAAAGAGGTGTATTTTAGCCACCTTTAGTAATGTGTACACTCATGCACGTAGTTAAGATAAACTTAGTCTTGAGAACATGCTAAGAATGTATTATAGTTCAAATAATACCTACCAATATGTAAAACAAAACTCTTCTTTTTCAGCCTCCACTTCATTGTTTTCGACACTGAAGTTTCTCATGACATCCTAAAAGTGTGGGATGGCCCCATGGACAGCAACATTCAGCTGAAGGAATGGAGTGGTTCAGCACTTCCCGATGATATTCATAGTACATTTAACTCCTTAACACTGCAATTTGACAGTGATTTTTTCATCAGCAAATCTGGTTTTTCAATTCAGTTTTCAAGTAAGTATGATTCTGGTTACTGAATCTGTATAAACTTCCTGTACAACAAGTAATATTTAAGTTGACCTAAACATCTTGTAATTATTGTCTACAGTGAATAATACCTTTACCTTATTAAAATAATATATTTACAACAGTAATATTCTATAAGTCAGAGTAATCTGGAAATAATTTTAAACAATAAAATAGCGCTTGATATGTTTACTACCATCTGATACTATTCAATTTTACTTAGCAAGTGTTGGCCCTGGCCCTTTTTCACAGTTATCCCCAAGCCTTTTACCTTCTTTCTCCTATTTTTCTGACTCCCTTTGTGCTCGCTTTAGCACTCTGGGCACTTTACCACTGCTAATCACCCTCCTTTAAACATGGTATGATTGGTTTACACCTCTTTTGCAATTAATTTGCATTTAAGTCCCTTGTAAAGGGGTCTACCTTATAATATGTCCTGCACTCACACAAAGGGCTGATTTACCCCTTACTGATGTCTGGAGCCAGGACTGGATTAAAAAATGGGTGTTCTGCACTGATAAGGTCTTATTTGAAGCTCCCCCTACATCAAAGACATTTTGAATATAAGTACAGGGGCTCTGGCCCCATAATTGTAGACACTACAAGGGATTTGTGACCAGCCTCTGCTGGCTGTACATCAGCACATTGCCAAAGGACTGCTGTGCTGCTTAAAAGATTAATCTTGTCTGCTTTCCTGCTTGTTGCCGTGCTGTCTGCTGTGCTACTCAAAGGACTCAACTGGACGGCTTTTCTGCTTGTTGCCCTGCTGCCTGCTGATCCCTGAAGCTACTTTAGTACCCCCACCAAGTGTTCTCCCAGGGCATTGCTGGCTTGCCCCCTGTTCTCCCTCACTCTCAGGGCCATAAAGGATTGCCCCCAAGCACCTCTGCAATTGGACTCCACTCCCTAGGTGTCTGAAAGCAGCATTCCCAGCAGAGGAGCTGTGATTGATTGCTCCCTGTTTGGTTTTTTGCAATAGCACGTGGTAAGCGCTGTTTACCATCCTCTCTTCATGTTTGCCATTGACAGCCACTCCAGGCTTCAGCTGACGTTGCAAAGGCCCAGCAGATATTTATTTCCAGTCTGACTAGCAGTTGAGGCTAATATAATTTTGTGAACAGTACAGGATCTGCACTTCATGAACAAATGCAACAGAGTCCTGATCGCAGCCAGCGGGTCCAATCAAATTGCCACCCTGCTGTATTGGAAACATTGCCAGGACAGCATACATCTTGCCCTGCCCACCACTGCACTGAAATGAGGCTGATATAACTGCTTGTGATGTCCAGCACCACCTGACAAGTCGGATCAGCGTGACCCATCATGACCCCCTCCTTCTGCCTAAGGGAAGGGAACACAGCAACAGAAACTCCATGCCCAACCTGAAGCCTCCTACGAGAAAGGTCCTGAGGCTACAGAGGAGACCCCACCAATCCACGCTCCTTCTCAGGCAGCCCATCTATTTTCCTGAGGTACTGTGGCCCTTCCCACTTGTAACAGTACAGGCCTTTTACCAGCAGATGCAGTTCCTTCTTGTCATTGCCCCAGGGAGACCCCTAGGGCCCAATTGGCTTCGCAGTCTAGTCATGAGTATCTTCAACACTCCTTACTGTCTTATGGGAGTGGGACTAGGGGTGGGAGATGAACTCTGGTCCGCCGCTGGAGTTCACTGAGTTTTGTAACTCTGTTTGGAGTGCAGAGTTCAGCAAAAAAATGAATCGCCGGTGGAGCACAGTTTACCAGTGCACTAAATAAGTCCGGTCCTCTGTCTCCTGGGCTCCATGTTGCACACCTTTCCTCTAACAGTACCAGCTGTCATCACATCCAGCCTGTCCTCTACACTCCACTCATTACCCTGCTCAACACCTGCCTTCTGCGCTGCCACCCTTCATTCCCAGTTTCTGCCTTAGACACACCCATACTCATGGATGGTCCACGGCTCCTGGCACTCATGCCACTCTGCAGGTTACTGAGGCATTTACAGTGCCATGCAGAAGGAAGACACTGACATTGACGGGTAAAGTACCTCACCTAAAATGGAGATGCACAGGTTTGGACCGCTCTTCCAGCCTCACGTGTACTCACCCCACAAAGTATGGTGTTTTATATCCTTAAGAAGGGTGGGTCCGCGCAAAGAGCTGACCCTGCAACACTTCATATACAGCCTTATGGCTTCACAACCAATCTGTCCCACTCCAACCCAGCCATTGAACAAAGCTGCCCACTTTGCACCGCTGTGTTGAGGCGGCCAGGTGTGATGAGGAGCATGTTCGTCTAATTGTTGTAACACCATAATGCGAGCAGGCAATGGTTTATTTATTATTAGATACCCCTCCTCCAATGCACTCCCAGCTCGTGTGCTGACTGTTGAGCTGAGGGTGCAGTGTTTTAATCATGCTGGGAGTGGGTCATGGAAGACTGCAAGTCGGTGCTTCCACCATGACACAGGCAGTCAGCTGATTACAGGTGCGTATGGGGAAGGACGCTGTGCTTCAAGGAAAGCTGGCTCTCAATTGATGGGAGCTGCTACCTTTTTTGCATTTGTAGATTTCGGAAATTGCCTTATTATCCAAAGATCCACCTAGCATGCTGTATGTAGTAGAGGCATTCCTTAGGTAATCTTTTTCTGGTTGTTGTTTTAATTATTGTTAGCCGTGGACAGAAACGAGCTATTGGTATGTCCTGGAAGAGTGTTTTTAGCCTTCTTATTCAGAAATATGGGTGTTTTGTGGTCAATAGAAGAACTGATAGGGGTGGACGGGATTGGTACACTGAATATGACACACAATGAAAAGTCAGATTTTTTCAAACTGACTTCTTGCAATATACAGAGCAATATGTGATGCTTGTGAGGGCAATATATGGTGCCCTATACTGGCTAAGATGGGCACCTAGCTTTGCTTTCCCCTAGAGCCCGTTTTGGCTGTGAGTGGCTTTGTGCTGCTTACGGAGAGCTGAGGAGTGAGGAGTGAGTGTGGGTTAAGTCAGGGTGCGGGGGGAGGGAGTCCCCATAGAACCCTTATAATTTCTGGCATGAATGGCCTCTTTTTTCACTGTTACCCTTTTTTTGTGTTGCATTTTACCACCATCCCATGTATTCCTCTGGATCTAGTTTCACACCAACTGTGCTGTTGCCTGTTTTCTTTTATTTAAGCTGCTTTTTTGGGAGGACAAGTATCATTGGAAATATGCGGCTGTGTGGTACTTCACACTAAGTCATTAACCGTATAGAATTTTGGGTGGCCGAGCAATACTCCATTCACTTGCTGAACTCCGTGGAATTCCACTGAGTTTTTTTGTAACACCGTGGAATTTTGCAAAGTGAAACTCTGTGAGCTCCGCCCAGGCCTAGACCCATGTGGCCCCATCAATTGTCCTGTGCACTTGTGGGTGGCTACCTCTCCCATCTTGGCATAGGGCCCAGGAGACCCGTAGGGACATTTTCACCTATGCTGGTAAACCGATATAACCAAAGCCGGCAGAAACTGTTTTATCTTTGCATACTGTGATTATGTTGGGCACTCAAGAGGATTACTGTATTCACTGTAGCAGGTGCTTCTGTGCTCAGCGTTTTGTGATTGATGACCATAGAAAGCTTAATAGGAGCACAGGTGCGCTATTCCCTGTATGCCCATTGGTGTATATGGGGACTCAGGTACTTTTCTCTAACATAACTTGCATTGCATGTTCTAAACTCATGATGTATACAATGTTTGGACTTACTTTGTTCAGGTTGATTAGTACTATGTCAGTATTAGCATGATATGCACATTATCTATGATTCAGGTCGTTTTTGGTCTATGTTTTATGAGCAATATTCCCTCAATAGTTTTATAACCCTGTGTGGAGTCTCTTTTGTTTTCATTGTGTCACTGATGTGAGTGTGTTGCGTTAACACTTTACGCATTGCCTCTGGGAATAAGCCTGACTGCTCTGTGCCAAGCTTCCAGGTAGTGAACACACGTTATCTTTGGTGTGTAACTTACTTGCCCTGACTAGAGTCCCTGGCTTAGGTATATACTCTAGCCAACCAGAAACCCCATTTCTAACAGTAAGTAAAACGAAATAGGTCCAAAGTTGGACTGGAGTTTCAGACAGCATCGGACTGCCTAATGCACTCGGGGGTTATTTGGTCCCAGTGGTGTGATACAGAGTAAGGCTAAGTATAACCAATCCTAAAAAAAAAAAAAAAGCACATGTTTTCTGCTGTAAAGGGAGGCAGAGAACCCCATATTTCATGGTGCTGTCATAGGTTTACTGGAAGAGCACGAATAGAAATCAATGATGTGCACTGATATCCATGCACACTCTTTGGATAGTCAAGTCAGTCTCAAATCTATGCACATTTTGGTAGCCATCTACAGTGCGCTCATTGCTAACATTTCTGATTGGGGCCCACTGACTTTAATATTAATGCTTTATCATGCATAGTGAGAGCTACATAAAACAATTTACAATTACAATCAAAATAAAACACAACCTAAAGACATGGATAACTGCAAAGTTGCTGTTGGCAGCATTACTAATCTTTGGGAAGAAAATCAATTTGTCGTAGTTAGCCGTGATGCACTTACAGTACAGCAGAAGAAAGAAGCTGAAGTAAATAATTACAATTTTGTTTTACTGGAGGTGTTGAAATGAACATCGTTTGCATTTTATTTCCACAGATTTTTGCCTTGACTGTCTTTGTTGGCCATAGAACTCTGTGCACTTTTCTCAGTGGTAGAGTGCTTGTAGTCACTTTTAAACCTGATAAAATTGGTATACACCTAATTGGCACATTTATTTGTTTTATTTTGAGAGTTTTATATAGCGCGAACTAGACCCTTGAGGGTATCAGAGCGCTTTACAAGGAAACTTGCTTATAAGTCCGTAGCATGATATAAAGTTTAACCAGGTCCTGTTAGTTAAATGTCAACAGTGGGCTGTTGCACCCTTCGTGCCACTCAATCACTGACAGTGCTAAACCAACTCCAGACCTACCATTGTAGCCTTGTAGTGCAGGTTAAAACTGTCAATTTGACCCATCCAAATAAACCGTTTTGACAGTCCTAAACCTTCCCTTTCAATATCTAAGTCACCTCTATAGTAGGCCTTATTACCCATAAGGCAGGAGGCATGTTTTTTACAAGTAGGACAGATAAAGGTTTACAGTGAAGGCCTAACTGATATTTTCACAGTAGCAAGGCTGCCAACTCCCATATGAAAACCCTGGATTACATTATTCCATGCTATAATACTAATTTCGGGTTGGTAGCAGCTAGATAAATATTTCAAGGGCTATAGTTAGAAAATTCCAAATTAATGTTGAAGTGAAACTCTATCTAACTATTAACTTTTTTCTGCCTTAAAAGTCTAAGGCCTTTTCTGTAAGTAATTCAGTCACATGGCAGCTGATGACTTCCCCCGTAGAGAGGTGTGAATCATTTCCTGGACAGGGGCAATGGGCCTTGGTTGTGAGGAAGTGGTGTCCTTCGCTTGACAAGATGTCCTGTGACTGTACTCAATCACTTGAAATGAGGCCTACCCTTTAAAACGCATTTGTAACTCCCATCTGGGCCTGGACCCTCTGTAGTTCTTTTAGTCAGGCTGGGACAAATTCCTGTGGCAGGGGAGGTGCATCAGAACAGGTTTAGAATGACCACAGTTTAGGGAAGGAGGGGAACTGCAAGATAGTTTACAGTAAAACACACAGGAAGTGCTGCAAATGTGGATAGGGTCACCCCTCACCCATGGACTGGTGCATGCATAAAGGTGACACCCCCACAGTACCCTCCAAATAATGCTGCTGGACATGGGAAGGATTCCAAAAAGGGCTGCCCTGCTGTGTGAAGACCTAGGAAGACTAACCTGCTTTCCTTGTACCATGGACCCTCATAGTGACTCTAAGGGTCAGATGAATGTCCTCCTGTTTGAGCTACAGGAACATAACAAGTTTCAAGGGGCATATTCCCTATATTTCCAGCTTTCCCATTCCAACTGGACCTCCCCTTGACCCTGCAGCGGAAGTGACTCTTTGATTCTTAACCCTTAAGTGCTGTCCCTAAAGTCCTGGATCCTTGGCGGTGGTCAAAGTGTAATCATCCCTGCCTAACCCTAAAACTTGGGACTTAAAAACTATTTGCAAACTTTTACCTAGAGAACCAATTGGAGAGTGAGACCAATCTGCTCAGCCAATTTGATGAGGGGGCATTGCTGCTGGGCCTGGCTTTGCTGTAGTTCCCGCTATGTTCTTCTCTCGACATGGAAATACATTGATGCTGTGCCTTCTTCAGCTTCAGCCTGCATCCTTGATCTGCTGCGGATTTGCGGGCTCCGGACCTGTGCTAAGTCCAATGGAGAAAGCTTCACCGGCACCAACATCAAAGGGGATCTGATTTATGCCGAAGATGCCTGGAGTGCAAATATTTACTGCTTAGAGCTCTTCCTGCCTAAGCCTTTGGCCTCACTGAGACTCAGTGCTGATGTCAGAATCCATCGACGTTGAGTCCCTTCTCTTGAGTCCTGTTTACTGTGCTTGGTACTGCTGAACATTTTTGATGTCTATAAAGTTTCTATTTGTGAAGCTATTGTTTTGATTGAGATGAACCGGGTCCTTGTACCTGACCCACGCTCCATCGCTGTCAGCATTAAACCTTGTTCTAGTCTCATGCAACCAGATGACTACTGATTGGGCTTCTTACACTTTGGTGTCTTAAAACATTCTCTATTTTCTAAATTGGTATGAGATTTTTCACGTACTGTGTTTTGACTTTATTATGGTTTGAGTACTGCATACATTCTTTACACCTTACCTCTAAGTTTAGCCTGTCTATTGTGTACCATATCTACCAATGTGTTGAGCTCAGGTTAATTTGTGACTTTACAGGTTCACCCTGACAAGGACTGTGATTATTACTTGAGTTGGGTTTACATCCCTTCCATTAATAACCAGGTCTCTTACAACCATCATTAGCAGCTGCTTGCAATTGAACGTGCAAATTCCATGCCCAGGAAATACTTTCAGCAATCAGTACATACAGCAATTTTCACCCCGTTTCGTACTATGAACCACTGAATTAATAAATATGCAATAATAGCACATATTATCTTTAACAAGATGCACAAAGTCAGGATGTGCAATATTTCTCCACACGATTTGCAGCAGGTTTAACCTAGCGACTTAATTCTGGTTAAAGTCCACTGCATGTGACATTTACACTTCGGTTATAATCCCCTTTTGGGTGCCATTTGGAGCTTGCACTAATTTAGAGTGAAGCCTCTAAATGAAAATCTATGTATGACAAAGGAAAGCTGGCTCAAGTAATATCTGAAATGAGGCACTACAACCTGCGCAACCTGGGGGTCAGCTACAGTAGGTGGACTGAAATTGTCAAAATGAAAACCACCTACTGGAGAGACTAGTAGTCATCATCCTAAACAAGGGAGCAAGAAATCACTAAATAAGTGGGAGATAATCAACAGCAGACTCATTGCAGCCAGATTAAAAGACCAATATCAATACCTTCTTTATCCAGTGCTATACTCAAACAAAGGAGGCACAGCAAACAGTTAAGAACATATTCTACCAGCTGATTAAAGCTGAGTGTGACTCTATGCCAAACTACTACCTGAAAATTGCATTGGGAGACTTGAATGCTAAAGTTGGAAATGACAACACAAACCATGAGAAAGCCAAGCATAAGGAAGAATTTGGCACAAAGAACAACAATGGAGAAAGACGGTTAGGCTTTTGCTCCACAAATTATATGGTCATAGGAGGGACTCTCATTCCCCAATCACCAAGTTAAATATTCACAATCTAACTTGGTGATCATCCAGTCACAGAGACAAAAACCAGATTGACCACCTGAAGATAACCTGGAGATGCTCACTAGAAGATGTCAGGGTGAGAAGGGGAGTGAACGTCTGCAGTGAACTCCATCTAATGACCACTCTTGAGAAGCTGAAGCTTGCAAAAACAGACCATTAAACATTAGGATGACAGCACTTCGATGTGGCAAAATTGCAGGACCCCAAGACCAAGAAGGCATTTTTCCTACAAATCAAAAACAGGTTCCAAGGGATCCACAAACCTGGTAGTGGTGCTAAGTTGGGGTCACCTCCAAATGCAAATGCTAATGTTAGTGCTGGCATGGGTGCTGGCCAGAAGGCACATCGCAATACACTGGAAGGTGTCCAAGGCTACGCCAATGAACCCCTTTGAGTAGACTTGCTGGGCATTAGTGGAGCAGCAACACATAAGTCTTACCCGAAGGGATGACAAGGTGGGGGAGGACTTGGTGACCTGGGGAGGAATGCTAGAGAGGGTTCTGGAAAAGCTGTCTGGAGAATCTCTGTGGCAAAAACTGGAACTATGTTTGGGGAGGAAAACCCAGCAACAGTAAAGGGGCAGGAGGGACCATGGGATGCCCAAATGAATGTCTTAAGGATTATGCTGTTATGTTTGTTTGAGTTACTTGCATATATTGTAATGCTGTATTTGCTAAAGTATAAAACATCAATAGAAACAAATTCCAAAATAAATAAATAAAAAAAACGAATTCAAACTCCTGGCACACACGGAAAGCAGCCAAGTAAAAATGATGACAGGTGTCTTCAATGAAGAGCACTGAAATATGTCCGGGGACCAAGACAAGGAAGAGGAAAGAAAGGATAAGACAAATGGCAAGCTGTTAACGACAGAAAGACAACAACATTAAGAAACTCATGGTGGCCAAATCTAAAAGGCGGCAGGAGAAGATGACAATACAAAGTCATCTTAAATGTTTGTTGTTTGAAAACTTTGATGCTTTTTTCCCACCACGGAGAATCTTTTTAAATTTACTGATAGAGCATTTTCAAAAGAATGATCCTTAAAGAGCACATTTTTTGGACCTTGGGCCTGACTTGTCGTGCACATTCTCTGTACTTTGCTTCTCCTTTGAAAATCATATTTTCAAAGCTAATGCCCTTTGTAGTTGTCATTGACTTGACTGCGGAGCTCCATGCATGTAAATGCTGCAGCATTGCGACTTTTAGACCCCATTACCGGCCCATTGTCTTGGTAGCTGAGCACAGCATGTATAACACGAGGACATGAACTGACTAGTGCGATTATGTTAATTGTAATCAGCCTAACATTTTTCATTAACATTTAATTGCCGTTTAATCATGCATAAAAAGAGAGAAAATGAAGCTTGCTGTACAGAAGTGACCCTTGCTCCATGGGATAAACACTTTCAAATTGCAGATTATAAACTGGCTTGTCAACTAACGGCCCTATCAAAAACAATGAGCATATCTGAGTAAGAATCCGTGATGCTTTAATTTCTTATGATTTAACACTCGTTTAGGGTTTTAGCCATTCATAACTTTGTGATGCACTCTCAGACATTGAGGTCTGTTTGCGGTAGACTCATTGTACGTCCCACAGCACTAATGCAGTTCTTTGTTTGGCATGTACATATGAAAGGGCTTGATAATCCCTGGAAAGCAAGTATCAATGTTCATATTTCACCTCGATTAGTGTTTTTCTTGACAAAGTCTACATATCTTAAAAGATGTCTCTAAGATTCCATCTGAATACGAGATCAATACTGCAAAGGATGGATCACAATGTTGCAAGGCGCGGCATTGTGCACAATAAAATCCAATTTAATGTATTTGACATTTAGCGATTATTAGACTACAAACGTCCTATATTTCTTCTCAACAATTCCCCTTTTAGTTGTCCTATTTCGACCTATTGGGTCCCTGAATTTGCTGCAAGAATCCTTTTCTTCATCTATTAACTGTATCCTGCTTTGGGATTTATGAAACAATCTTCTAACATTGAAGTTTCTGACTAGGCTGTTCACATTGCCCAAGAAGTATGGTTTCTACTATTAATCGGAATTGGCCAAAGTGGCTAAACGGATGCATACTCAGGAGTTAGTGCTTTAATGTTTTGCAGTGTCATAGTGCACTGTCCTAATAACAGCAAAAATAGGGCCCATTAAAAGTCAAGAAAGGCGGAACGACTTGGGGAGAGGTGTGGCGGGCCAGAGAAGCAGACTTTGGAGCACGAGGCACACGGTTCCCCGGCGGCAGCTCAGCTCAGCACCATGTGATTCTGGGCAATAGCTCGCTTAATCTCCCCGACGGTCTCCAGCGCCTTGAAACCTCAAGGGGCGATATGTTTGCACTTAACAAATATGGGTTATTATAAAAGCTGGATTCCATAGATATCCAAGTTAAATTGGCCCCCGTGGGTGACAGAAAAATATATACGGAATTGATTGACAGTGGGCCCCTGACACCCCTGGGCCCCGGTGCCACTGCTTGTGCTGCTCTAAGGATAGCTAAAGAGCTGCAGCACCTGCAACCGAGTTTAGATGAATAAGAATCATCGCTGAGATATTTCAAACCAAAACTCTTCTGAATAATGCGCACGCATGGTGATCATGCAGCAGAATAAGTGACAATGAGCAAACTGTTCTGGTACAATATGATAATCCTTGCCACATTGAAGTAGAATTTGCTAATAAAAACGAACGAAAGAAAAAAGGAGCAATGCTTAGATGAAAAAGTTATATTTTTGATTAATATGTCTTTATCTGGATTGGATCCAGGCTTCGCAAAGCTCAGTAGCAGGAACAAAATAAAACAAAGAAGAGACTGAAACCATGGCAACCACTTTTTAAATGTATTGCCTGTGAGATGTTCTACTCCATTAACTTAGAGCTATGATCTGTCACTTTTTCTCGTCCCACACAAAGCACACAATAATCCCAGAACACCTACACAAAATGTAATCGTTTTTTATGCTTAGTAAATCACTAGCTAGTTGTAGAAAGGTCATTCAATCACTGATCATTTAAATGAAACCGTATCCAAAATACCAGGCAGCACAGTTACATTTACCTGAGACAAAGACGAAGCCAATATGTCAGACCCAGTCTCTGTGTCATTCTGAAAGCATTAACAAGCTTTTGAAGAGAATATGTGGTGGCATGGTCCAGTTCCGTCATTTACTGCCAGCCTTGCTCAAGAACACCTATCATGCATCTTCTTGCTTGAGACTTGTGTAACAGCAGATAGTAACCATTCTTGGTTTCACCTGCAGCCTTACACTTACTGCAATCTGCTTCATATCAGAATGGACTCTATGGTAAAGCGGCACTGTATTCACCACTTAACATAACTTTTGTCATTATGCATATATGTTTAAGGCTTGAATTAACTACATAAAAATCGAACAGTGCACACAATATGTGTTTTACATCCATATGCACAGAAAAGTTGGAAATCGGATTGGGAATTGACAGGGGAGTGGAGAAAATTACAGGGGTGAGGCTTACCTTGATAGTAGGGTAGTGGAAGAAATTGGGTTATTGATCAACTAGGGTGTGTGTCCTGGTTAAGAAGCGACCACATTCCTTATCAGGGTGAGCCACTGGTCAACCCTAAATTAACATGTGCTCAACCATCTGGTAGCTTGGCACGTAGCAGTCAGGCTTTAACTTAGAGGCAAGGTATAAAGTATTTGTGCATTACTTCAAACATAATAAAGTGACAACAACACAGACAAAGTCTCAGACACCAAAATAGAACTGGTTTTAAAAAATAAAACAAGACTAAAATGACAAAAATCCTATTAGTGGAACCGGAGCAATGCAATTTTAATAATTTAAGCTAAAAAAGCTCCAAAAAGCACTACGCAGCAACTGTAGATATCTGGTCGTGCCGGACCGGGACAAAGTCATAAGTTCAGGCCGACGGAAATGAAGCATGCGCCGGTTACAGGGACCCAGTTAGACCTGCTGAACAAAGTACCTTAAATCCTGGTTTGCCGAGTGTTGCAAGGATTCATGTCAAAGATGTTTTGTGCAGCTGAAGTGATTTGTCGGTTCGAAGATGTGGCGATGCTGCATTGCAAGGGCCTGCATTGTCATGAAGGATCCTGTCAACATACTTTTGATGTAAAGTCCGGCTTCGAGGATGTGACATGCGTCCATTCCGTAGAGCTGTGTGGCTGTGATTTGGAACTCGTCGTCGAAGGATGCGGGAGCCTGCAGTGGCGGGTTCTGAAGGCATTGCAGGTTACGGTGGTGATGCAGGTCCAATCCACACAGCAGTGGCAATGCATCAGGTCTGTTTGGAGTTACCCCGCATAGCAGAGGAGATGCACCAAATCTGCTGGATCCACAAAGGCTGACAGAGCACCTTAAGTCAATTTCCAAGAGTCCAGGACTGGGGTGGCTCCACTTGACAGGGTAGACTCACATGTGGCAGAGTCCAGGTACAGGTGCAAGGTTGTTGTAAGCCTTTTGTATCCTTGAGGCTTTAGAGCAGGAGGCCAGCCAACTAGCCCTTGCAGTCACTTTGGGTTCCGGGTTCAAGAGATGCAGGTACAGTCCTTCTCACTCAGGCAAGAAGGCAGCAATTCCTTTAGAGCAGTAGTCCAGTAGAGTAGCAGTCTTTGTGGCAGCATGGCAGCCCTCCTTCATAGAAAAGTATTCGCAGGCCCAAAAATGCACTGAAGAGTTGGTGTCTGAGGTTCCCTTTTTCATGCCCTGGTGTCCTTGTTCTGTGGGAGAATTTTCTACACAGTGGCTTTCAAGAGTATGGACTAGCCTGCCTCTCCTGCTCTGGCTCATAGCTGGCTGTAGTGACAATGTAGGGCTATTAGGACATTTGTGGGAAGGCAGAGCACAAACTATTTAGTTGCAGTGGGGCAATATTCAGCTCCGCCCCCATGCTGCCAGCAGATGGCCTATGCAGACAGTCTTGGAGCAAATTCACAAAATCTGACTTTCAGCTACACCCAGTCATGTGACCCAAGACAAGATACAGGCCCAGGATAAGGACAGAAAAATGCCAACTTTAAAAAAAAGTGACATTTTCAAAATTGAATGAAAAATCCAAATTTACCATTTAAGAGGGCTTATTACAATTTCATAGACACCAAACATGGTATAGCGACCAGCTCCCAATTGGAAATGACGGCTTATTAAATGTAATATGGAATCCCCAATGATATCCTATGGAAGTGGTAGGCCTCACAGTACTGAAAAATAAATTTAGGAGCAGAAAAATGGAGGGAAAAAGGCAAAACATTTGCGGGTGATCATGCACAGTGGGCCAGATCCAAGAAACAATACTTTGCCAATTTGGTTTGTGTTGGCACACTGAATGCTGTTGTAAACTTGTTTTTCTAGTTTTCAATATCTTTGAGCACAGTGTAGTGAACGTAAAGAATGAACACTCAGATTTCTTTTTTTTAAACCTTTGGGCAGTACCAACTGTATCACAGAGATTTCTTTTGGAAGAATTGAGTGTAATGACCTGCCACAAGCCAGAGTATAAAAAAACAAAACAAGTTCTGTGTGTTTCTCCTGTGGATAGCTCTGAATATGTTTATCTCTGTAACAATTGTTAGCAGTGTCCACAAAAGACAGGTTCTTGCACATACTACAGAGTACCATATCACCCTAATGTTTCTAAATGAATAACCAATAGTGAAAGAATATTTGAAAGAATAATGTGAAGTCCATGTGACTGAACAGTCTGGGAAAAAAAGTGATTAAGAGTAAGTATCTGCAAACTCAAATCCTACAATGAAGTAGAAATGTCTGAGGAAAGAAAGTGATTAAGAGTAAGTATCTGTACCAACTACTAAGGAGAATGAAATATGTTGCAGAAGTGTTTGCTTCCTGTTGCATGTGCTTCTTTATTAGTGGTTACGGAAAACAAATAATTGTGGCTTCTCCACGGAGTAGTCAGTCACTTCGGGACTGTTGCACTGCCTGAGTAAGAATTTGTGCACAGTTACATCGCTGTTTACTTGCGGTGCAATATTCTGGCCTTGTATGCATTCTTCACTCTCCCCATGGCAGATGATTTTCTCATGTCAGTCAGTTTAAACTTTATTTCTGCTATGAGCCATACAAGCACATAAAAAATAAATTAAAACACATTACAATATAAATAATTAAAAGACACTAAATAGACAGATAAAAATACCATACCATGCCATATTACAACCTGGTAACAAAAATCTTATATGCCGCTGTTAGCAATAGACAGTGTCAGGCTTAAAGTTACACTGTATTTCACATCTTTGCATCACCGTAAGTTGCATATTAGAAGGTGCGTATATTTTAGCCCTAGCTCTCCACATGACCATCAGATAATGAGTAAGTGCAAAAATCAAAAGCTTGTTGAGATCAGTAATTAGGATCTTGAGGGAAACTTTGTACTCTCTGGTGCCCAAATTCCTGCAAAGCCGTAGTATCCAACAATGCTTGCTGGTCTCATAAGCTGGACAGAAGAACAAAACATTTTTCTATAGTTTCCTTAGGAATCATCAGGCTGGGCACTGCCCGTTTTCGTCCCTGGGTACCTTAGCCAAGCTAGCAGTAAATGAATGGATAGGTAAGGTCCCATATCAGAATTGCAGAAACAAACGCCTAGCTATGGGGGAGGGGGGAGTTTATTCTCATCCATAAAGTCTTGCCATAGAAATCTTGACTGTAAGGAATGCATCTGTCAGAGTACATTGACTTGCCTGGGAATTTGATGTGGAGTATTTGTACTGCAAGTAGGCAAGTTTAATGTTACTGTTATATCTCTCCCAAACCTCTGCGGGGTGGGACACAAAGTTGGAAATCCAATCGCCCCAAGGTGGCTTTAACATACGTGACCCAGGGTATTTTGCAGGCGCTCACAAGACCCGCCTGATATGGGTGGAGCTCAGGGATAGCCCTGATTCTCCTCCAATAAAGAACAGGGTGTAAAACAATTCTATCTGACAGTGCTCTCAACCCACAATCAAGTCTTAGGGGGAGCAGGGGGTTGGTAATGGGTATGCCTACTAGCTGGTGAATGAACCTATTTTCTATTTGTCTAGTGTAGATGCATCCAGATGTCCCTACAGCTTGGCAGCATAGGATGTTGTCCCCAAGGCTTTGCAGTTGGCAAACCTGTAGGGCCAGCTGAGCAGGTCGGAGCTGTGAGGTGTGGACCATTTTCGATATGCCTCCTGTGACTTGCTCCAGCTATAGATTGCACTGCATAATGTATGCCTGCCACCACAGGTGCTCAGTTAGTGTAATACCCAGGTACGTGAAGGTGTTTACCCTTTCAAGTGGGGTTGCTGCGAGTGTCGAATTTGCCCTAGTCGAAGAACCTGGGTTTAAAATCATATACTTGGTTTTGCCCATGTTAATTTGAAGGCCCCGCCCCTTACAAAAGTGTTCAATGCGGTCCAAGAATTTTAGAAGACCCATAGGTGATTTTGACAATAAAAGGGTATCGTTGGCACCCCTGCCTAACACCCCTAATTACAGGGAATGGCTCAGTCAACTCACTAGCGTGACCGCACCTAACCTGCACACAGATGTTTTTGTGCAGCCTCACTATGATATCAAGTAGAGGGGAGAGGAGTTGGCCTAACGTCTATGCTGGTCGACGTCAAATCTGGGGAACCTGGTTCAAGTCCCGGCAAGGACGTGCAACATCCTGTGATTCTGGGTAAATCACTTAATCTCCCGGTGCCTAACAAAAAAAGAATGTGTCCTCATGTAACACAAATGGTGCTTGTGTGAAATGCTCTGATACCCAATACCTTGGGGTCAAGTTTGCGCTATATATAACTATGTAAAAACAAAAAGTAGATAACTATAAATCCCCAGCTCCTTCAGTACCCACCACAAAGTCAGCCTAGGCACTAGGTCAAAGTCCATAAATGCAACATAGAGATGTACACCCACCAGGGTGACCAACTTCCAATATAGCATCAGGAGCCGGAACACCTGATTGATTGTGCTTGTTCCTTCCCTAAAACCAGCCTCTAGAGGAGACATAATGTCTTTTTCTACCATCCACTCCTGAAGTGTGCTATGTATGACCCTACAGAGCAACTTTTGAGAGGTGTTGATAAGACTTATGGGTCTATAGTTGGCTGGTGATTCATGAGGACCCTTCTTATATATAGCAATTATTTCAGCCCCTGCCCGCTTTGGGGGCAGGGGAGCCTCTTTCAGGAAAGCTGTGAATAGCTGTACGAAGAAGGCACTCCAAATATCTGCCTCCCTCCGAAATACGTCACCATGGATATTGTTTAGGCCGGGTACTTTGTTAGGTACAATACTCTGAATGGGTAAACACATTTCATGAGCTAAGATTCCCTGACTGATCAATACACCCCCTAGGGCAAGCGGTACAATGTTATCCTCCACCTCACTTATGACCTGAGTTTTTTGGCCCCAAATCCCTGGGCTTGAGTGGTTAGCATCCTCTGAGGTCAGTTCTCCTTTCTGCACTATAGACTTGAGGAATGAGCCACCCATCACTGGCTGAGATATTGGCTTCTGTTGACCTAACCCCTTCCCTGCCAACAGAGGATACTAAGTTACAGAATGTCTGGTGGTTTTTACATTTGGCTGCAGTTAAAAGGTTCTCCCACCTTCCTTGCTCTCATTCCTTTTGGCAGCAGAGAGAGCCCTTTTTATAAATGCCCCTTGCTGCCTGGATCAGGGTCCTATTTTTATTGCTTTGACCAATGTGGTCTTAGCATTCCTGCAAGATTTACTATACCAGGACAGTGGATGCTTACTCTCAAGGATCTGCCTGACTCAACAAAATAGAGGTTTCTCAGTTTTCCAAACAGCCCTATATGAATCTCAGAAAAAGCCCTTGCTAATCTTACTGGTTTCGTTTCGCAAACAGGGATGCTAGCCTCTCCTCCAAACCATCTGCCACCAAACTTAAAATCTGGCTACAGCATTTATCCCTATGTTTCCTACTAGTGATTTTCAATCTTCCATGCACAGGCTCACCCACAGTAATAGATCTACCTTTGACATTTAGATTGAGCTTAGAGGCGGGGAATTGTGATCACTAACCTGGCGGGGCATCACTAACATGTCCTCCGGGTATGGCCATAAGTTGAGGTCCCAAAATATGTAATCATTTAGACTGGTGGAATGTGTGCAATTGAATGTATGAAACCCAGTCCCATCAGAATTTGATCTGCCAGTACAGCCTATAAGCCTCCGGTTTAGAGTGAATGAGTTAATTTTAATTGCTGCTGAGGACCACTTTTTAATAGATGGATTCTCAAGGGCTTGAATTGACCAAAAGTATCCTCATCTGCCTATAGTGTAGTGAATTCAGAGCTCAATGATCAAATTGGCAGTTGAAATCATCCCCCCATGTTTTTCCTACCATTAGGTGGCTGTAAGGCTGAGTGTGCTTAACTGGTCTAAAACAACAGGTTCCCCATTGGTCCCAGAGGGTCTGCAATACACATTATAAAAATAATATGTTTCACTCAGAGGGGTTGTTAAGCTAACACACAGTAGGTCTGGAGGGATTTTCTCATGTTCCACAAATAAGTGTTATGTAAACTCCAAGGAGTAAGCGGAAACAAAACAAGTTAGCACTCAATCTTTAAATATTTAGAAGTGATAAGAAATAGTCCTATCCTCTCTTTTTGGTTATCTTCTGAGTTTGCACCCATTTGCATATAAAAAATGATCCCTTTTAGTCGGGCCTTATTAAGTGTCTATACATAACTAACAAAATGGCATATTACAAGTAGTCCCTCTCAAAAATGCATTAAGAGTGTATTAATTGGAAACCCCCATATTGCTTAACCCCCAGTTTTTCTCATACGGGCTCATATCTTTCTGCCAGGAAACATTGTTTACATCGGGGTGTTAACACCGCAATACCTTTACAACGCGGGTATTACAACGCACGTCATTCCAATGACTTGCGCTGGATGGAACCTAAGGAATAGTATGATTTACTATTCCAACACCTTCCCTACTGTATGTAGACTGAAGTTGGAATAGCAAATCATACTATTCCTAAATCCAGCGCCCTCCAGCGCAAGTCGTTGTAATGACTTGAGTTGTAATGCCTGCGTTGTAAAGGCATTGCGGTGTAAACACTGTGATGTAACGTCATATATTCCTTTCTGCCCCCTGTATGAGCCACACAATAATGGCCCAATATTAGTTCATGGACAATGACTTATAAATCCCCCAACACCTTATTGGTGGCCAATGTGAGTGTGGACCAAACACTGTAGTGCCACTCTGTTGATCTGGGGGGGTCCCTGGTCTCATGTAGAGTCTAAAGGTAGCATCTAAGTATACCTGCAATGCATCTAAAAACCTTTTTCAGCATACAACACAAAAAACCTATATTTAAAAAAGTGTCATCCATCCTAAGGCTTCCATATGTTTTTCTAGTAAGTAAGTGATAGCAATATTTAGAACTTATCATTTAGAGTGCCACTATACTAATACATTACTGGACAAAACCATAGACTTAATTGATAAAATACTGAGAGAGATAAAATGGCCATGAAGTATTCTGGTGTAATTCTGATCAACTCTCTAAAAATGTTTTCAATTATTTTTATTACTTTTTTTACACTTATTCCTTGGAGTTTACATGATTGTCAGCACTCTTACTGGGAGGTGTTTGACATTCTTACCTTCTCTGTAAGATATTCTTCATAGGTTGGTGCCTGAGAGAGATCCATGAACATCAAAGTACATTATGCTGAATTACTGCTGTAGGGATTATCATCCACAAGTGGTAGTGCCCCTGCTCATGATATCTTTCAAATTCTGTGCACCAGTCGTTTTAAAATCTCAGCATATACAGAGGGTGGACTTTGAGTCACCTTCTTGAACATGATTGTATAGCTTCGTTATCTATCTCAGTTTTCTGTTCTTGATTCATTGGGTTTACTCTCTTTTCTTCCTTCATTCTACCAAGGGGCATTTTGGTGTCATTTTTTTTAATTGGATGAGGTGTATCCTTCCAGGGCATGCTTGACAGACTTTTTCTGAACATTTGTTTTGTTTCCTCACTCCCTGGAAGGTCAGGTTTTACTTAATCTCTCTACGTTTCCCTCGTGCATGCTTTTTTTCTGAATCCTCAGTCCCGCTTACTGATCCTTCCCACCCCACCACCCATGCAGCTTTCCTCCCAGTTGTCATTGGTTTATTGTTATCTTTTATTTATTGTTTACTGAGGGCCCAGCATCTACCAAATGATGCTTGGTCACTTAAGTACTTTTCTTTCATCCATACACCCTTTCATTTTCGATTTTTCATTATTTGCTGTTTCAACATGGCTGGCCACTGTGATGCATGAGTGCACATTCATTAGGATGCATTGTCATAAAATCTCAATACCAGACTTCATTTTGAGTATGCTAAATTAGCCTGTTTGCCTTTTGTCCACATTCAACATGTCATTATCTTTTGCAGAACTTGTGAAAGTGTCATTTCATCTAAACAATGACTTTGCAATCACACAAGGCAACACAAGACTGCTACAAGGAAAAGCAATATCTACATTTTAAGGGCTGACTGCAGACGAGTAAAATAAACATGCATTCCGAGGACGTATTTTCATACTAGTTTATACTAGTTATTTCTTGGATTATTAGAAAGTCCCCAATGTAGGATAAAAGCCAGTGGTCAACCCTATATAAACCCCTAAATTGACCACTGAATTTGAGATGACTTTGCTGCAGGTTATCACAAGAGGTCCTGCTAGACTGGTGTTTCATCCACTCTTATGGCAGGGTTGATATTGAGATGAGAGGAACTTAGCTTATCTGACCAAATTTTTCCACTGTGAGGGAACACCCTCTCCCTGCTGAAGTCTGATAACCACAGCTGATCCGCTGTGAACAGGTATGGAGTTTAATGGGCCCCCAAAAACCTCTAGAGGAAAGTTATCTATTCCAGGCTCCTACAGTTAGGTGCATAGAAGTAGCTTTATGGTAATAGGCTGCAAGGAACATTCTAATTAAAATGGTCTTCTTAATTTTCTTCTCACTGCTAGAAACATGCATAAGTACTGATTTACATATACTCAATGTGGTACGTTCTAGTTGTACTAAGCAACAGGATGAGGCTGTTGAAACAAAAAACTTCTACATTCATACAATATATTTTCTTATTTTAGTACTTGAGTGTGCAATTCTAAAGAATGAAATTAGATTTGGATTACCACTGCATTCTTGAACCCTTTAAGGGACTCTGACTAATCCAGAAAAAACAGGCACCACAGCAGCACGTGTGCTCAGTGGGTTGTGTGGGGCTACAATTACCTGGACTCTCCTGGTTAACTGATGGTGCACTGAACTCAGTCCATGCCCTCATGGGTAGGGACACCAAGCCTTGCAGACTTGGAAGCCCCAAACAATTATTAAACACAATCCTCGTTATTGTGAACCATAAAATATCCTAAATTAACCTGGGCTTAATATTATGATGGCTTGGCAAAAAGCAGTCAGGTTTAACTTAGAGGCCATGTATAAAGTATTTATGTAGCACTCAAACAGTAATGACATGAAAGCACACCACAAGAAAATAAAACCATTTTAGAGCAATAGAGTAAATGTTGATTAATAAAACGACACCAAAACAACAAAAATCCAATAAGTAGAACTGAAGATATGAGTCAGATACAGGGACCAGGTTGGTTCTGCTGAAGATTTACCTTCTCAAGTCCAGTGCAAAGGGTGTTTTCTCGTTTGCGGGGACTGCGTGGAGGAGACTGTTGGTCCAAGGGGCAGATCGATCATCGCAGACAGTTGTTGCACTGTCAGCCCAAAGTGCAGGTCTTGTGTTGCCAGTCATCATAGATGGTTGCTGTTGGCACGAAGAGCAAGTCCTGCTGAAGGTTCTCACTGTGAAGAGGACACTTCATGATGATGAGGAGCCCAAAACTATTGCAATTTCACCTTTTCTTCAGGAGGTATTCTGACTGATACCAGCCAAGGGCCCATAACCTTTTCGGGATCAGGACTCACTCCAGCAGAGGCCAGCAGGAGGGCGCTGGCAGGTCAAGTTGGTGTTGATCAGCTGAACAGTTGCAGGTAGGGATCTAGAAGCTTGTCGTGTCCCTGATCTCACACAGGAAGGCAGCCAACTGGCTCTTAGAGTTACTTCTGTGGAGACTGGTCTCAAGGCAAACGGTAAAATCTTCCTTCTTTAAACAACAGGGTAGTTTCTATTTTGAGTCTTTTTCAGGTACAGGAATTTTCTGATGAGAGATTCTAAAGGTCCCACTTTTATGCCTGGTGCCAGGCTTTGGGTGTGGAAATTCCCCGGCCTATCCCAAATCAGGTTCTGGTCAGTTCTACCCCTTCTCCTGGCTACAAACTGTCTGTGGTGACAAAGGTAAAAACATGACTGGTGTCAGGTTTCGGTATGTGTCATACAGACAGAACCCATGCAAATATAATCAGGGAAGGGTATAGCACCTCCTCCACCATCCTGTCTGGTAGACCCTATACCCTCACACCTCGGCTTCCTTTGTTTCTCTGTCTGGAAGCTATACACAATCCACAACAGCAAAGCCATCCACAGTCATTTGACCCTGGACAATACCAGAAAGCCACTATTGGTTGAGTCAAAAAATGTAAACTTTCTAAAAGTGGCATTTTAGAAAATGTAAAATCTCAGTTCACCTTTAAAGAGGATTTTAAAATACAATTAATTTAAGTGTAAACATAATTTCTCTATCCGCTCACAATATGAAGTAAATACTTATTAAATGTAATAAGTAAACTGTAAGAAAGCCATCCTTTTTGCCCTTATCACCTTCGCTTGTTGACTGATACTGATACTTGTGGTTACTGACTCTGATTGTGCCCTGGGCTCTGCTTACCAGGGCCATTGCTCTGTTTAAAAGGTATGTGATAATTAGGTGTAATTGCAATTGGTATAGACAACCTCCCTGTAAGTCCCTAGTATTTGGTGAGGCATGCATGTTTAGAGGCCCAGTAGATTAAATGCACTTAAGTGTACACTGCCATGTTGCCTCCTGTAATTTTGAAAGCCAGCACTACTTTGAAGGCTGCTTTTAAAATAAAACGATGTTCAAATTGGATTTTGGAATTAAAGGTACTTCCAAAGTCTCAAACTACCTTATTTTTACATATAATTCACCCCTGAGGTGTGCCCTAGTTGCCCCAAGGGTAGGGTGCAATGTTGAAATACATAGGGACATTATAACATATGTTCTATAGGCCCAGGTGAGGGAAAACTGCCAATTTCGTTTTTCCTCATTATAGTATGTTTACTCTGTAGGCAAACATGGGAAGGCTTAATTTGACATTAATAAAGTCTGTCTTTTAACAGGAGTGAGCTAAAATAATTCTTCTAAGTATAAAAATAATAGTTGCAATAAATCCAGCAACCTGCCAAGGTTGGATGTATTATAACTAATATAGGAAATAAGTTATAGAACTAGTTTCCAAAAGTCACCCAATTCAGCTCTGTAGCAGCCTCTTATGATTGGGCAGCCTTTGACAGGCTGAGCCTAGCTGCATTAATGAGGTGTGTAGTGGCCTACACTAAGACAAAGGAGACATATCGTACGAGGAGACCTGCAGTAGCAGAGGCCACGACAGGAAGGGGGGTGGGTAGCCAAACTGATCTTCTAAGAGGAAACAACACATAGGAACCAGGATAGTGCTAGAAGCAGATAGCCACACCGGTGGGTTGGCTTAACAGGCCTGAACTTCCAGCAGAGATTTTCTCCATTTAGATTGTTGTGCAATAGTGCTTTCTGGCAAAAGAAAACACCATACTTCAGGGGAAGTGGTCATCACAGACGGTGGCACCCTACACCCCGTTGGTTAGGGTTAGCCCCTTCTTGCCAGCCCTGAATCCCTGATAAATATGGGAGAGTTGCCCAGCAACTCAGATCCCCACCTGCAAACAGCAAGAACTGAAGAACTGCCCTGCTGAACCCCTGGTCAGCACTAATAAAGACTGCACCTTCTACACACTCTGGGCTTCACAAAAGAGGACTTTGCTTTGCTTAATATGTTTGAGTAGAGGATTGCCTAAAGGCAAAAGGTACACATGAACCAAAAAAAGTCACCTGCATCAACTCCACTAAGAGGAGCCCTACTACCCAGCTTCCAGTGGACTTTTATGGATTTGACCAGGTACATTGTGGCCATTGTAGTCCCACCTCTATAAGGACCAGCTCAGAGCTTGTGGAACCTTGGCTTGTGTTGTGGACATTTCAATACCTTAAAAGGACCTTCTGGAAGAAGATATGGAAGTTTGGAATAATTTGGAGAATTTTTGGTAAAAAGCTCCATAAATTGACCGACACGACATCAAGAGTCAAGCTGGCGACGCCGAACCGCGACTCAGCCTGAAATCCAGGTTTACTCCGCTAAAAGCTCTAGAGTTCTTCACTGTCCACGATGAGAACCGAGACCTCCAGGAATCACTGAGGCATTGTGGGGAATCAAGTCACAGTTGTTGAATTATAAGGCGCAGCAACATTACAATGGTCAGGGGAGATTGCCACAATACAGCACACATGGCCGTAGGGGGGACGTTTGCTCCTAAAAACACCATAAAGTCAGATGCCAAATGAGTTAGGAACACATAGCCAATCAGGACCTAGAACATGTAGTGACCATGCGCTCCCCATGCTGCACATCTGGAAATGATCACCACTGGCCACACTGTGTCCACACGAATTCACGATCCACCTATAGAAACCAATTGACCATTGATGTATGCCTCCAAAGGCATCAACCATAATTTCTCACAATATATAGTACACCGGAAACTTTTAGGACTTGTGTTTTTGTATATAAGAAGGATATCTTCCAAATGTAAAGTGAGACACTCCTTAGACCTCATGCCTGTAACTGTTTTTCTGACTGCTATGTTTAATTAAACAAACTGTTCCTGTTTTGCCAAGTGCCTCTTATCCCCTGTTTTTTCTAAGGCTTTCAAACTCAAGCAACTGTAAATACTTGACAGAGCTTGACCACTCATGGTATCTGACCCACGCTCCATCACAATCATCCTGAAACTTCGACTTTGTGCAGGTCAAGCATCACCAGATGTCCCCAGTTGGCGCTTTCGGCTTTTAGGCACTAGAAAGCACATTTTACATTTAAATGGTTTTCTGAAGAGTTAAGTGAAGTTATACTTGAACTTCATCACTCTGAATGCAGCTGACAGAGGGATTATTTGCTCAGAACAAAGGACCTTTATCTACTCCATCATAAAAAATATAAGAAATCTATCAGCCTAGCCAAATCTATTTTTTCTCTGACAAAATCATAAATTCAACTAAAAAATCTTAAGAACTCTTCTGAATCGTCACTGAGTTATCCAGTCCTGACAGAGTCACTGCAACAATCCCACCGACAAAGAACCTGTGCAATGCTCTCAGCCTTTTCTTTACTGATAAGATCAAAATGATCAAAGATAGTATTCCTCTTAGGCCTGCCATTGCAGTTAGCCCAATCACTGACAGGAACCCTTCTACATTGTCTGAGTGACCCGCCATCAGCAGGGTGCATTTGTCTGGTCCTGCTAACGAAAGTCGGGCTCCTCTAAGGGAAAGTCGGGCTTCCCAAATGATGCATGTCCTCCAAAGGGCCTAAAAAAAGGGTTCTTTCTGGAATCAGCCTTATCTCTTCTCATTAACTCCCTGAGTCAAGGGGTGATCCCCAAATCCTTTAAGGAGGCAAGAGTGGTTCTGCTATTTTTAAAGTTGGGGACGACCCACACATGCTGAAAAACTATTATCCCATATCCTTTTTACTTTACCTAGCTAAGGTTCTTGGGTCACAGGTGGCCAATTGCCTATGCTCCTTCCTAGAGGACACTCATTTTCTCGACCCATATCAAGCAGGCTTCTGACCAGCTCAATCTACTGAAGCAGTTATCCTTTCAGTTGTGGATGACATGATGGAAGAAGCGGACAGAAGCAACCCTCAGGCATTGGTACTTCTTGACCTTTCAGTGGCTTTTGACAGGCTTGACCATGAACTTCTGATCGACCGTGTCAGCGCTGCAGGCCTGCAGGGCTCAGCACTAGACTGGATTGCCTCCTTCCTGAAAGAACATTATTGGGCAGTCTGCTTACCCCCATTCAGTACCCACAAGGTCCAACTCTCTTCTGGGGTGTACCAGTGTGGTCTCTGTCTCCCCACATCTTCAGTCTATGCATACGCACCCTGTTTTATGCTCTGGTAAAGATGAAGATAAAGATTTACAGCTATACAGATAATATGCAATTGCTCTTTGCTGTTGACAACTCACCATAATCTAAAGCTGCCTTTCAAAATACACTTGTATTCTTCCGGGATTGGAAGAATAGTAATCAGCTCAAAACTGAATTCAGACAAGACAGAAATTGTCATTACCAGCACCAAGCGTGACTAGTGGAATCCTTTTTTCTGGCCAGCAGCAATGGGCACCTTGCCCCAGCCCAAGATTTCAGTTAAGATCCTCAGGGTCTTCATTGACAATAACTTGTCCCTGAAACCCCAAGTAGGTACCGTAATATCATCTTGCTTCCTGTAATTGCGTAAAATAACAAAAATAGGTAGACTTCTCACTTTTGAAGCCCTCCTTGAGGGTACTGATTGCACTAGTGATCTCCAAGCTCGATTACAAAGATTATCTTTACCTGGGCCTCCGTGAGGGACTCAACCCCATTCTACCCCATTCTGTCAAAAAAACAGGTAGCCAGGTTGATCTTTCATAAACCTAGAAAATGTCAAATCACACCAGTGATGAGGGAACTGCACTGGCTATCAGCAGAACAGCATGCTGTATTTGAGATTGGTTGCATCATTTTTAAATCCCTACACTGCAATAGCCCTGTGGTGATCTTGGCTCATTTTCCCAAAATACACTCCCACCAACAATTTAAGATCCTCTCACCTGCATGTTCTTACCATTCTCTCCTTTGAAAAGAAGAGACTCCATGGCTCTAGGTTTTCCATACTCACCCCCAGACTATGGAACTCTCTACCATTAGAAATTAGGATGACACCCTGTTACATCAGAATTAGACCACTCTTTAAAACATGGCTATTTAAGCAGGCATACGACTAAAACTGCGGGTGCTGTGTGGTGGTTCTGTTATTCTAGCAGCAAGAATCCATTTCTTGCATGTGCGCTCTATAAATGCTAATAACATAACATAACCAATTGGTACCACGTTTTAGGGAGAGAGGACAAACACTTTAGGACTGAGTAGCAGGGGTGAAGTACACTGAGTCCTAATGGCAATAAAGAAAATTTCAGCAAAGTAAGGGAGAAAAGCAAGATGTTTGAGGGAATACTACACCAAGTATGTTTCGTCTACCACCCAGGGTACACAATGGCATAGTGACCGTGGTGAAATGGTTATCTTTTGATAGGAAAACAATTCCAAGATGGCTAAAACATGCACATGTGTCATCACACATGCAATTCGATACCAGCATTGACAAAGACCACAGCTTCCTTATCTATTGCAGGGAAATATTGGCTTTGCCACTACTTGTATATCTTAAATCTTGAGAAAACGTTCAGTAGATTCCAAAAATTCAGTATCACACTGAAATATGTGTCTTTTTCTTCGTTTTAACTAATTTGCCTTGGTATAAATATGACCCATAATGTATGACACAGCTCACACTGTCAGTGGACACCTGTCTGAATTGCAATATGCTCAAAAAAACTACTGACAACTGTAAGGCTTTTTAACAAAGAATTTTATTGCCACGCTTAATAATATAGTGAGGCTCTCAGAAACTGAAATTGAATCCTTGAACGCAATTGTAAGCACTGTTATTTTTCATAATAAACTGCTAATGATGATGGCCCAGGCGTTTATATTAATAACCTAGGCGCCTTGATTGCTCAAGGTGATGTCAAGGGACATTAACATCATATTGTCATTAATTGGGGAATGAAGTATGCCAAAGGTGAGGGGAGTGGGATAGAATAATTTAAATGTGTGACATATAAACATGATTATTAGTACTTATTTTGAACTACCAATGCAGTGTTATGTGAAACACACAAGAAATACCCCTGAACAGCAACACAAAAAAATGTGTTCAGTCAAGAATAAAATATTGATTGTAGTACTGCTTAATAGCGGTTCAAATGTTAAATAGGAGAACAATTCTCATTAAGAGCTTTATAATTCAGTGTATTTAGCACCAAAGATGGAGATTTGTTTTATTGTTGAAGTTTAATGTTGTAAAGGACAATAAATATTTCATACAATAGGCGTTTGTTCGTGCTCACAAAATCTCAGTTATATTGGAAAATGAAAATGATGTGCACAGTGCTTATGCAATTTTTAGGTACTGTTCCCATCTGCAGCTAGCCAGACCAAAAATCTGTTAAAAAGATCCATACAACTTGTGGGCAATGGAGGTAACAACCACTAGCACATTTTCGAAAACTGCAGACATTTTAGTGCTGCGAAACTTCTTTCATACTTTTGGTCCTGGCAGTGCACTTCGTTGACTACCAGCATCATATTTCAGGAATTCATTTTCGCTTTGTCTTGGCATGTCAAACAACTTGACTGACCATGGTAACACAGCATTGTTGTTCCATTACATATGACCCTTTATAAAATTGTATTGGGTAGGTCCAAATATGTATACACAATTCTTAGCCCAGTAGAGTGAAACGATTGTAAAGTCGTACCTACAAATCCTTTGTTCCAAAATTTCAAAACATGCCTATACCTTTGAACGTGCATAGTAAACACCAAATGTATATTGAGTGTAGAAAGTTAAAATGTGTAAGCTAGCAAAAGCAAATTGTACAGCTGATTTTGCTTACAATTAACACAGATGAGCACATTACATTTTCCAACTATTGGTGCCCATTTTATGAACTTGTGCCTAAATAGTTCCACAGAGTCACTTTGTTTGCGTTATGGCCCTAGACACTTTATTTGTCCACAACAGATGACACACAACCCTAAAACCCCACAATTCCGAATTCTAAATTATCTAAAATGTGGATCTGATAATCCTAAAATTCTTACCAAACGCCCATTATGAGCAGCACTGGAACAGAGATCAGATTTCCAGTTAGAGATGGGTTTTTGATGTGTTTGCTAACCGACTCCTTAGGCTTTAAATTAATAAAATGTGTACTCTGTATATATATCCAGAAAAAATATAGTTTCAATAATCTAATGGACGACTACTCTGCTTGTGTTCTTACCGTGGAGCAGTTCTAAAACTTACAAAAACGTAACTCACTTTAAATGCATTATTTCTTCATAGTATGAACACGTCCTCGTATTTAATTCATATTTTTTTTTTGTAGCATCAATAGCAGCAACCTGTAATGACCCTGGTACTCCGCAAAATGGGACTCGATATGGCGACAGCAGAGAACCTGGTGACACAGTTAGCTTTCAGTGCGACCCTGGTTACCAACTTCAAGGAGAGGAAAAAATCACTTGTGTTGAGTTGAATAATCGATTTTTTTGGCAACCAGATCCTCCAACATGCATAGGTAAGCGGTGAAATGAAGTTGAATTTGCTAACAAAATATTCTAGAATACTCTTTCAACAAGGCGTTGTTGTTGGATATGACATACAATTTTGCAAATATAATGTTTTATATGTTATTAGCTCTGCAGTACTGTATTTTATTCTGACGAATAATGTTATGCGATATTATGTATGTATTAATATATTGTATGCTAATTGGGTACTAATGGACTTTAAATATATCTTAATCAAAATAACTAAAAGCACTTATAGACTTAGAACTTCTTGTGAAGAATTGAAGATTTTAAGGATTCTTAGATGGTGGCAAATAGCATTAAATCAACGTGGATTTAAACTCCAAAGTAAAAAGTGACCCCAAACATGATTGGATGCGACCTTGATAAAATTGTCTCAGGGACTGCAGTTGCAAGAAGGAAAGGAAAGAAAGGGAGTAAATTATTTGTGTTATCTGGGACATTTAGTGTGTGGATTAGTTAGTACCCTTTTCCAAAGTGACCCATATATGTTTTTTTAGCCGCCTGAGGCTGTTAGAGATTGCTAATTGTTTGCCAAAATGTATAGGCCAAGCCATACTTTCACTTTTTCACTTTCTGTTCGTGTTAAGCGTACCACGTGAAATTCAACAGTTTACAAGTCTCACATTTTTCACCCAAAGTCCTTTCAGTATTTAAACATTAAGGGGGCCATTTTGAGTCGGCAGGAAAACAGCCAGGTAATCCCTTTCTACCACCTGAGATACTGATAGCAAGGGCATTTGTAAATGTCATGCAGGAGATTAGGAGAATCAGTGACTTTCTTTCCCTAACCTAACCTGCCTTGCTCCGCTCGAGAGATCATTCCTAGGCAGGACAACCACAGGACGACTCACGTTCTAATCATATCTCTGAACACACGGTCAATGTGAAACATCAACTGGAAATATTACATTTACTGTAATCTGTAAAACCAGATATACTCCTACTAACTGAAACATGGATTTCCCATGAGTCTTATCCTGATATCCTTGCTGCACTCCCAAGCAACTATTATATTCTTCATACAAATCGGGCCTCAGAGGAAATAGGTGGAGGTGTTGCTGATATAATTCACCAAGGATTGAAGTTCACCAACCTCACTGCCCTAGATATTGCTTCAGGAGAAAGTTTAGTTATCAAACTTGACTCCTCTCTCAGGCCCCTGATCTGTGTTCTGATTTATAGGCCCCCTCACAACATGCTTCATTCCCCCCAATTACCGGGGGAACAAATATTCCACTTAGTAATTAACCATGCTAAAATTTTACTGTTTTACTGATTGGCGACTTTAACTATTGGGCCAATGAGGATATGGGTGGCCCATGCTCATGAAAATTGACTGACCTACTGAATGGGCTGAACTGTGTTCAACATGCGCCTATGAACATTCTACAATTAACCAAAATGAAGAAAACATCAAAATATGGCTGGAGGCCACCAGCAACATCCATGCCCCATTTAGGAAAGTTAATGGCGCCATGATGCTCAGAGGTGGTTCGCAGAAGACCTAAAACATAAAAAAATAGCCCAGCGCCATACTGGATGTATCTGGAGTCAGAATTACTCTCCAGATAAAAAAGTTTTTCACCAAGACCAACTCAAGCAATATAAAAACTCTATCCTACTACCTAAGGCCACCTCTTTTTCTAATAAGATTCTGAACTCAACAAACAAATCCAAAGATATATTTTTGATTGTTTCTGAGTTATCTACGCCGGATTCATCTACAGTAAAATTACCCCCACTCAATCATTATATAATGCTTTGAACGCTGATTCTTTTCTTGGCACTGAACCAGTTACTTCTAGTAATCCTCATTCCTTGCGTCAGTTCCCTATAATCAGTTGAAAACTTGTTCTTGATCTGCTGACTAAAGCCAAATCTGGATCTCCTTCAGACAGCTGTCCCCGTCCAATTTTGAAGAAAGTTATTTATGCATACCCTGATCCTGCCCTTTCTCTATTGAATGACTCATTAATCCAGGGCTCCGTTCCCAGGGTCTTCAACGAAGCAATAGTTGTTCCATTAATCAAGAAAATAGGTGCAGATCCACTTGTCCTTACTTTCATCTCATCTCACTGCTTCCCTTTGTAGCTAAGGTACTGGACGCCCAAGTTGCTAATTGCCTCTGCCCTTTAGTCGAACAGTCCCAATTTCTTGACTCTCATCAAGCACCTTCCCATTCCACTGAGGCAGTACTCTTGACCGTACTAGATGAAATGTGGAAAAAAGCAGACAAGGACAATAACCATGCACTGGTGCTCCTTGATCTATCAGCTTTTGACACGATCAACCATGAACTCATGGTTGACCGTGTCAGGGACGCAGGGGTCTAGGGATCCACCCTCAAATGGCTGACGTCTTTCTTAGATGGTCGCTCTCAATCGGTTCAACTCTCCCAATTTACAGCGCCCAAAGGGAAATTGACTTGCTGCATACCACATGGATCATCTCTGTCCCCGCTCCTGTTCACTTTGTACTTCCTTCCATTAGTTCAGTCTCTGGGGAAAATGAATGTGTGTACTTTCAACTATGCTGATGATATGCAATTGATTATTACTATTGACAATACTCCTGACTCTATTCTGAATGTCCAAGCAGCTATGTTACATATATGCAATTGGATACATAGCAACCACTTATAACTAAATCCAGACAAAACAGAACTTGTCTTAGTCATAGGCTCTCAAAATCCTTGGAACTCAAATTTCTCGCCCGCTGAGTTGGGGACGCCACCCCTACCCTCAACCTCAGAAAAGAGCCTAGAAGTCACAATTGATAGTGATCTCTCTCTGAAATCCCACATCGGGTCTGTAGTTTCCACATGTTTTTCCCAGCTCTGGAAGATCAAGAAAATTAGTAGATTCCTTACTGTTGAAGTTCTTGTTCAGGTCATTTATTCTATGGTTATCTTCCACATTGATTATGCAAACTCGCTCTACTTCCACCTTCTGATACATTCAAAAAGAAGACTGCATTTAAGATTGAATGACTTATCTTTAAATGTTTACATGGCACCTGCCCAGAATTTGTCTCTGCACTCATCCAGAGGTATATCCCTGTGCATAACCTGAGGTCATCCCACCTTACCCTCCAGGTTATCCCACCTTTAAAAGGATGAGTTTAGGTAGATCTCAATTTGCTGTACTGGCCTCTCGTTTTTGGAACTCACTCCCTTCAAACATCAGATCCTCACCGTGTTACCTTCAATTTATGAGACTCCTAAAAACTTGGCTGTTCTCCCAAGCCTATGAATGAATCAATGAGCTGCAGACTATTTCCCATTACCAGCACCAAGAAACCGTGCATGCACTCTACAAATATTTTTAACATAACATACCAATTACCCCAATGGCTGTTTTATTTAGATTCTCCTTCTGGGAGTACTGCAAACCTTGCTTACACATAGTCAGGGAACTGCATCCTTGCTCTTTTATTGCACGTCAGTCATTCATCTTACACTATCTCTCCCTATGCCAACTATCACTTGTATGAAGAGTTTAGGTCTTTGGATGGTCAATATTTCTTTTTTTTTAAACTGAAATTTTTTGTATGAAAACATTCAAAAAATTATTGGTTGCACACTTTTTAAGATTCTAATTTAGTCACATGAGTGTAACAATTATGTGCAGAATGTTGCCTTCATTTACAAAACCGTAATTTTTTATGTTGACAGGGAAGCTATACAGAGTGCACTCTCCACTTTAATCCTGAGGCATATGTCAGGATATACTGGAGGCATGCTTGGTGAAGCACTGTCTCAGTCACTTGAGCAAAGAATGTTAGCCATCGGAGACTGTCATCTCTGCAGTGTTACTGGACATCTATATTTTAAAACTGCTATCATATTTTGGTGATACTGATACCGTTTAACTGTAATTATTGCTAAGCCTGAGTGGTGAACTTCGCTCCATTCGTGGAGTTTGCTGAGTTCTTTGCACTCTGTGGAGCTCGCAGAGTTTCTTAAAAAGTCTGCACCGGGGGCGTGGCTAGCTGCCGGGCAAGATGGCCGCAGCCTGGAGGACCTCCGGGGGTGAGACCGTCTTCCCCACCATCCGATCACTAATCCGCGCTTCAATGAGAGCGCAAAGTCCAAGCCTGCGACGCCGGAACGAAGCGGCACGGAGCGGTGCGATTTGGAGATTTTCCCGTGGCCTGTGAGGCGGCCGAAGCCGGGCCGCTTGCTGGGGCCTGTATTCTCGGCCGCAGCCGGGGCCTCGATTTTGGAGCCGCGACCCGGGTCCTGGGCGCGAGACCCGGGGTCACTGAGGAGAGGTGCCTGTAGCCCGGACTGCACTGGAGACGACCCGGGGGTGCTGCCCGGAGCCCGCATGCCTTGGCGGGGGCCCAGCCGTTGGGCGGACTGGTCGAGCCGCATCTCTGTTGTGAGTGTACAGCGGCGTGAATAGTGGCGGGCAGACGGCGTCAGTGCAGCGGAGTGTGGCGGAGCGGGTTGCCTTCGGTGAGCGGTGGACATCGCGGAGGCCCCGGATTATCACCAGCGACGCTCCGATCGGGCCTGGTGCTGGCTGCCTGTGCTGCCTCGAGGTGCCGGGTGCGGCGGTGGTGACCTGAGGAGCAGCGACACGACGCGCCCGTTGTGCCGGGGGGCATGAATGAGAGCGGTGCACGGACGTGGGCAGCTGTAGGGGCCTTGAGACGCTGGTGAGTGCCTTGCAGGTGTGCCTGCCAACGTACATCCTGCTCCTACACATTGCCGGCACCTGTGGGGGGACAGCGGCGTCACGACCTGAGTGGCGGGAGAAAAGCCAGCTGGTTCTGGGGCCCTGCGTTCTGCCCCCGGCGCTGCGGGGCCAGCGGTCATTAACACACTCCGAAGTCCGGCCCTATCATGAGCGGCAAAGGGAGTAGGGCACACCAGCAAGGGAAACTGGACAAGTATGCGTACATTAAGGACGCTCCCCCGCTGACAGACCACGCCGGTCGCACGGAGAGGGCCTTGGCTGAAGCTGGCTCGCCTAAAGTAACATTGGAAGACATCATGGCTGCCCTTACTAACGTGCAGACGACGGTGGGGTTTATTTCCACGGATGTGACGCTCCTCAGAGCTGACTTCCAGAAAATGTCTGCCAGAGTCTCGGAGGTTGAGAAGGTGACAACTACTTTGGCGAAAGACTCAAGCTTCCTGCTCCAAAAAGTGTCACAACTGGAAGCCGACAACAAGCGCATGGCTGAGAGGCTTGATGATCAGGAAGGGCTTTCGCGCCGCAACAACGTGCGTATCACGGGCATTCCAGAGAGTGAGGGGAGCCCGACCATGGATCTCTATGTGGAGAACCTCATCAAAACGAAACTGCAACCCAGGGGACTGTCGGCCTTTTTCTCCGTGGAACGAGCACACAGGGTGCCTGGAGCCAGGCCAAAAGTCGGAGCTCCCCCCCGGCCGGTCTTGGCCCGTGTCTTTAACTTTCGTGACAGGGATGTCATTCTCCAGACGGCCCGAGTGGCACCGCCATTGCATATAGAGAACTCAGTAGTGTCCTTCTTTCCGGACTACACGGCGGCTGTGGCGGCGCGCCGGAGAAGCTTCCTGGAAGTAAAAAAGAGACTGCCCTATTCTATGATATTCCAAGCCAGGCTTTGAGTGGTAGCGGATGGGAAGACCTGGTTTTTCGAATCGCCGGAGGAAGCTCACGACTGGCTTGAGGGATGGCAGCAGGTGAAAAACTCAGGACGGTCGGACAAGCGACGGCGGCCTCATGGAGGGGTGGAGGACCCCGCTGGCCGGGACGGTGCCGTGGAAGATGAAAACCGACTGCAACTAGAGGCTTAGTCGAGAAGCGCTATACACTGATTAAAAGGTGCAGGGTCGGGGGAGGTACTTCCTGGGTTGTGCGGTGCCTGCACACTTATAATGCAGCTCAGAACATTTGGACGCTCGAACTGGGGATGTCTCTGGTCTTCCACGGACCTCCCGCTCCTTACACACAAGTTATGTATCGGGGGATGGGTTCTAAGCACTCTGCTGAGTTGGGGTGGAGGGCAGTTTGGAGTCCGTATGGCAGGGAGGCAGGGAGGGGGTGGGGGGGGAGGGGGTAGTTTCTACATTTTATTCAGCAGTCACTGTTCCTACTCAAAGTAATGTCCACGGCGTGTTGCACGCAATCACTGGAGAACACATGATGCACGTTGCTCCCTTCGCGATGGTTAGTGCCCTTGATAACAAGCATGTTAATGTCTGCTACTAGTGAGGGGGTGCCTGCGACGAGTTCCCCAACACCGGTACCGCCTCTCTCCCTGCTCACGTGGAATGTACGTGGCTTGGTCTTAGTGGCTTGGGCATAGTCTTAAGAGATGCGCTCCGGCGGTTGTCTTGCTCCAGGAAACCCATCTCACCAATGCCACTAGCAAAGCGATGGACCGATGGGGATACAAAATGGTGGTGCACTCGGAATTTACCTCAGGGTCTAGGGGAGTGGGCATACTGGTGCGGAAGCAATACCCACTAATTATACACAAACACATAACTGACGGGTCGGGTAGATTTGCGGCGATAGCCACCCAATGGGAGGGACGCCCCCTCAACATAGTCTCTGTTTATATTCCGCCTGCCATGCATGCCACGGCGCTCCCGGCGCTTAGTGAGTTTCTCCTAGACCTACCAGAAGGGGACCTGATCCTTGGCGGTGATTTCAACGCAGTTGTAAACTAATCACTTGATAGGTACCCTAGACGAGCGGGCGGTGCGGGAATGTCCCGTTTAGGAAGCTTTCTCGAAGCACTAAGGCTCTCAGACTTATGGCGGCTGCATCACCCCACAACACAAAAGTACACATATCACTCAGGGGTGCATAACAGTCTCACTAGGATCGACTACTTCCTGGGCTCCACTGGTAGTCTTAGAAACATAGACACTGTAGAGATCAGGCCCAGGGGTATATCCGACCACTCTCCGCTGCTTCTGCAGTACACATGTTTCCACCTCGTGTGTCGTCGTGTCCCTTCAATACGCCCCGGCTATCTCCAGATCCCCACGATCCACAAGGCGATAACAAAGGCAACAGGCCTCTACTTTACGGAAAATGCCCCCTCTGCTGCCTCACCGACGATTTTGTGGGAGGCATATAAAGCGGTCCTCAGGGGACAGGCTCTTGCTACCATAGCAGCGCATAAGCGAGAAAATCAGGCAGAGCTGCAGTCGCTCGAACAAGAGTTGCACGCGGCAGAGACGCACCATGCTCGAGACCCCTCTCCGGCGTCGGCCTCTGACCTGAAGACCACACGGACCAAATACAGGGCGTATCTCACGGAGTACACACAACAACAGTTGACAGCCACACGACACAAGATATATGACCTGGGTAACAAGACGGGGAAGCTCCTGGCGTGGCTCGGTAGGCGGGAGGGAGGGGCCAGGTGGATAGCACAACTTGAGACTGAGGAGGGCCAGACACTAACTGAACCGGGCGCGATAGTGCACGCTCTTGCACGCCATTTCCAAACAGTTTACTCCTCCACCTCCTCCATGACAGTAGAGGAGGCGGGGACATACGTGAAAGATCTAGCAATGCCTCAACTCACCTCTGAGGTGGCGAGTGCCCTGGAAGCTGACATCACAGTGGAAGAGGTCCAAGAGGCAATCGGTGCGCTGCAGTCGGGTAAAGCGGTGGGACCGAATGGTATACCGGTCGAGCTTTATAAGCGAACAGCCGGGACGGTTGCCCCCCACTTACTTAACATGTTCACAGACAGTCTCCATGTGGGCGAACTCCCGCAAGACCAGCGCATAGCCACAATAGTAGCTATACTGAAGCCCGGCAAACCTGCTTCTGAGTGTACCTCCTATCGCCCTATCTCGCTGCTGAATGCAGAGGCGAAGGTCCTTGCAAAACTCTTGGTGTCCAGACTTGCACCGTATTTGCCAGACATTATACACCCAGATCAGTCTGGTTTTATGCCCGGCAGAAGTACGGCCCTAAATTTGCAGGACTTGCACGGTGTGTTGGCCCAAGTGGAGCGATTACAGGAGCCAGCGGTGCTGCTCTCGTTGGATGCGCGATTGGCCTTTGATATGGTCAAATGGCCCTTCCTGTTTGCAATGCTACTGCACTTGGGCTTTGGGCCCAAATTTTGTGCTTGGGTCCGCCTTCTCTATACTAAACCAATGGCCCATGTCGCCGCTAACGGGCATATGTCCGAAGACTTTCCCCTGACACGTGGCACTCGCCAGGGGTGCCCCCTGTCGCCCCTGCTGTTCGCCCTAGCACTAGAACCCTTGGCGGCATGGATACGGTGGGAGCCCCTGATACGGGGGCTTCGGTGGAAAAATGATTGGGAGGACCGCATCTCCCTTTATGCGGATGATGTGTTGCTCTATCTCTCTTCCCCGAGGCGTTCAATCCTAACTCTACTTAACATTTGCGAAATCTTCAGGAAAGCGTCCGGCTACACTATTAACTGGTCGAAATCGGTAATGTATGTGCTGCACGGCCCTCCTCCTCGCCTCCCTGCCGCCTGCCCACTTCAAGTGGCGACGGGATCATTCAAGTATCTGGGTATTCACGTCACTGCAAACCCTGCGGACTTTCTACAACTGAATCTGCAACCCCCGCTAGATCGTCTCCAGCGCGACGCGCGTCACTGGGGGACACTGCCACTCACGATGCTGGGGAAAGCTGCCCTATTCAAAATGCTGGCCCTGCCCCGCTTCGTCTATGTACTGGAAAACACGCCGTATCGCATACCGCCGAAATACTTCTGTGCCTTTGCAGCGCAGGTGACTAGCCTTATGTGGGGTGACAGACCGCCGCGTATTGCACAGTCCAAATTAACTCGCGGCTGGTACGATGGGGGAATAGCGCTTCCAGACGTTCAGCTCTATAACTGGGCGGCGCAGCTCAAAGTAGTTAATCAGTGGTTACATGTTCCGCGGACGGACCCTGCATTTAAGGCAGATAGGGACATACTGGGAGAGCGGGGTGTGCTGTCGCCCCTGTACGACGGTGGACTGGCGACAGCGCTCATTGGTCCGCTCCGGCAGACCGTAGCCATTTGGCATGCGGCACAGGCCAAGTTGGGGTGGCGTGGGGTCTTGACCCAACTCACGCCTCTGTGGGACACAAAGCAGCTCGGTAGGCTTAGAAGCAGCAGGGGTTTTGATAACTGGGACAACATTGGAATCTCTACGATCGGCGACATGTGGCACAAGGGTGAAATAATTACGTTGGTGCGTCTTCAGCAGCAATATGAGCTGGCGCCCTCCGAGTGGTTCCGCTATACGCAAATCAAGCACACCTTACTGTCGAGGCTGGTGCCCGGTGCGAAAGTACCGGAGGCGTCACCCCTGGAGGACAGATTGTTAACGGATGACATGCCTAACAAGGCCACATCGCTTACCTATCGTAAGCTGATCAATAACCTACCGGACCCAATGGGTCCTCTCCGAGAGAAATGGTCCCGTGATGTGGGTGATTTTGATGACCCGGAATGGCGGGAAGCGCTTGCCTCGCTGCGAGAAGCGGGTATCCCATCGAGGCTCCGGCTTGTACAGCTCCGTATTCTGCACCGCTCCTATTACACCAGGCACACTCTACACAACATAGGTAGTGCGCTGCATCCGTTCTGCCTGCGCGGCTGCGGGGAGGTAGGAAATTTCTTTCACACCATATGGGAATGCCCCGTACTCCAGGTGTACTTGACGCAGGTTATGCGGACACTGTCGCAGTCAGGGGGAGTCTCACTGGTGCCAGAGCCTAGGCGCTGCCTGCTGAATATATGGGAACCTAACGACCTCACGCGCCAGGCGCAGGAATGCGCCACGCTAGGGATCATGATAGCCAAGCGCAACATAGCCTAAAAATGGGGAGCAGGAGAGTCGCCCAGGCTGGCAGCATGGGGAGTCGACATGGATGAGGCCATGTTTGCAGAAAGGTCAGCCTTCATCCGGCGGGGTTGCCCTCGTAACTGGAGTAAAGTGTGGGGGGCATGGAACAAATTCAGGGGTGACATCTGTGACCCGCCCTCAGACTCAGATGACGATGCCTCGGACTCAGACTGATGTGGGGAGGCCTGTGGGTGGGGGCGCAGGGAGGAGGGTATTAACGATGCATAATGTTGGGGAAATGCTTTCTGAGGGATTGTCTTTGATGGTTGCAACTGTACTGCGCTATTCTGTGGACAACTGCGTATTTAACTGCTGTTCTGTACTGCTGATTGTTAAACAAAACACAATAAAAACAAATAAAAAAAAAAAACTACAAAAAAAAAAAGTCTGCACCACTTAGCGTAGCAAAGATTTTCCTTTGCTCGCACTCGCCAATGGTAAGTTGGCGACCAAGGAAAATCCAATGCTAGACCACTCCCCAGCGATATTGCTGAACGCGGGCGGTCGCGGATAGTCGCTACTGCTTACGTTGAGAAATGTTCCGTTCGCATAGAGACAGCTGTGGCTCTAGTAGAACTTCTATTCAAGGTGCAGAAAGAAGCAGCGCCCTCTTGCACTGTGTGAGATGCTGTTCGCACTGATTTTACAGTGCCATACTAACACCCATCACTAAAAATCAGTGCGAGCAGCGCAAGGTATCCAACTCCGCTGCTCGCGGTACTCCGCGTAGTTTGGCAGAGTTTTTTTTTTCACTTTGCCGAGTTTCTAGTAGTGGACTCCAACCAGACTTAAATATTTTACTCTCCTGGCTCAATACTAAGGAACAACTGAAAAAAGTGCAAAAAACTTTAAAACACACTTTTTATCTTTTACTCAAATACTTTTTTCTTAAAACAGCATCCTAGGACTTTCTGCATACATGTTGAAGGTCATAAAATTGTTCAATGAGTGATCTTTATTAATCTCACCTAAACTTAGGTTTAAGTGTCTGTTGAAGGGGGCGTGGTCTGGCCACGCAGGAAGATGGCCGCCTGAACGCCGAGCTCCGCTACGGGTTACTTCAGACGGAGGCGGCGCTCTCCTCAACACGCCCAGGACCTCGGCGCCTACGTTTCTACTCCGTGGAATTTGGCGGCAGCAGCTGGGCTGATTTTTGCGAGTCTCTGTACTCGCTGGGTGCCCGTATTCACCGCCGGGGCATTTTTCTCACGAGACGCACTCTCGGCCTTTCTGACAGGCGAGTGCTGGTGCGCGCCTTCCTATCCTCATGTGGGGCCCTTTCAATTGAGCGCGCAGCTGAAAAAGTCACGTTCTTTGGCTCTTGCTCCTTGCTACATCCTGGTAAGGCCTTTCATAAATCGATACGCACATTACTGTATTGCTTATGGCCAGTTTCTACAAGCCTCTCTGGAGCTTTCACAAACTACCTTCTGTCAGCAATTATTAAACATGGAACATTTCCCTCAGAGTGCATGCCTTCTTCTGCACTATTTCTTAAATGTACTACTCATGGTGTCTCCTGCAATGCTCCATTAACCTCTGATGCTACTGACTCTTGCCCTAAAGTGACTTTTTCTGACCATTTTCACTCATTATTTCTGCACTGTACTGATAAGAACATTTATCTGTGACACATCTCCCATTTTATCTTCTCATATGGTTGCTTCTGAATTAATGTGCAATATCCTGACAGAAACTTAGGGCCATATTCACAAGGAACTATCGACGTATTAATGGCACCTTATCACAGCCAAAGTTGTGATACATGTATCACCCCATTCAGAAGCTGCTGATAACAGCCCACAGCACCAGTTTACCCGTAATAGCAGCCGCAAAAAACATCGCCACAGATGACCCCCGCAACTATCGCTAATGAGATGGAGAGTGGGGCTCCCGTGCCAAAAGCCATGACCACGCCACTCCTCAACATTCACAACGACCAGACAGATCTGCGATAAGAACACAAATCTGTCGATAAGGCACGTTAGCACCAGGAAACCTACACAACAGAGGACACGTCTGCCCTCGTCCGGGCTCTGGATGCATGTGCGTGAAAGAACACGTGTGTACACACACATGTGCGAGGTGATGCAGGACCATGATCAGTGCAACACAGCATCGTTTGGCAACGTTGCCAATTTGGACACACTGCTGAGGGAGAGCACACACATGGCAATGTAGCACGACATGTGAACCTGTCGGACCCTCACACCTGATCACCGTCAGCAGAGCAGACAATTGGCGCACTTTGGAGGCAGAGCACTATGCAGATCCCATGGACAGTGAGGCATGCCCCCTCACACTGGGCAATGGGCAGACGCAAAAAAAACATGACTCATCCAGAAAGGTACGGCGGGCTGAGAGCGTTGCCATCCGTGATGAATGTTGCCCATTTTAGCCCTAACATATCATGAACCTCGAATTGTACCCATGCTGCGTGTAAGTGTCTTAAGCATGTCCCTGCCTGCTGTGGCCGTTGCCTCATCCGTAATGACAAGCACATGCCAATAAAGTCTATGCAACTTCACTGGTTTCTGACTGTGAGGTGTGTTGTTGGGATTCTCCACTCGTGTGCCACAATGAGAATCGTCCCTACACAGGTAGGAACTGACTGACACATGTGCAATGGACCCTTTGGCAAGCTCCACCTCTGTGAGCCAGACAGTGTTATTGGATAGGTGCTGGATGACATGTGTACTTACATGACAACAGCATTGTGAGTATGTTGTCCAACCTCTGACCTTGCGAAGCAATGTCATATATCACAACAGAATGTGTCAACACAGATGTGTGTGAGTAGGTATGCGACATGAACTTCTGCTGTCACATGTGGTGTAGGACACCACTCCAGGCCTGCTTTTGTTTGTGTCAGTGTGACACACAGCCCTATTCAATTCATGGACATGTGCCTACGTTTGGGGTTGTGAGATTGTTGTTGATGTGCAATGGGGACACAGCTAGTACTCACCTTCACAGTCATCCAATTGGCCATGTGTCTCAGGGATAAACATGCACATAGATGTCAGTTACCAGGGTGTACCTTCATGTGCAATCATTGTCCCTACATCCAGCCATACCTCCATACGTGAGTGAACATAGGGATGACACATCTGTGTGATTCAGAATGTTTTATTCACATTAAGGTGATTGCGGGAACTGGGGCTGTACAGGACAATCCAAACCCACATCACATGGAAGCCCAGTGGTGGGCCAACCAGATTCCTTTGGGGATTGCACAGTGATTAGGAAAAGGGAGTGTGCAGTCTGCAGCAGGATTGCTGTGTAATTGTCCAGCGGTGATAAAATGGCAGTCCGTGTCGGGGTCCGGGTGAATGTCGCTGCGTGTCACGGAGGTCAGTAGGAGGTATTTCCCAGGGAATGATGCATAGGTCATGACCAGGCAGGGACAGGCCATATGGCGGTGATGGATGCTACTGCCTCCTTCCTCACACAGTAGTTCACATTCCCTACTCACTCCCCTGAAACGGGTTCTGAGTCCGGTGTGTCCGGTGTGTGTGGTGGGGTGATGGTTGCATCACTGTGTGTCACGGACACATCAGACTGCGAAAGTGATGGGGCAGCATCACTGTATGCCACAGACACATCAGGGGTCGGAGCTGTGTGTGTCGATGTTCCTGCTGCAGTCATCTGGGAAAGGCTCAGTGGCAGAAATGGCAAGATGAAGTACTGCAGGGCATTAAAGTTCCCAGTTACTTCCCGCTGCTGTCCAGCTGTGGCAGACATCCTTCCAGCATGCATCTGCTCCATGGTCTCCATTGACCTCCGCAGCTGTGCCAACTCTGTGCTGTCAGCGCTGGTGCCTGTATGACCAGACAGTTCTTGTATTCGATTCATGGCACAAGCAAGGTCAGTCAAAGTCTGTGGCGGAGCATATTGCGTACAAGGGGTGTCCAATAGGGACTGTATGTGGTCCCTCATGGGACTCAGACACCCACATATGGCATTGAGTTTGGCTGCCACAAGCTCGAAACCCACCTGCAGCTGATCAGCCAACTCCACCTGGCAACCCAACACATGCCGTTGTAATTCCATGTATTGGTCGGGCGGGTCCTGGGAGCCAGCCGTGGTGGTGTGTGTTTCCTGCTTTGTGGTCTGTGCAGGTGGTGGGGTCACCTCGAGGCAGCTGGCCTGCCTTGCTCCTGGGGGTGGGGTGCTGAGGCTGTCCATTATCCGTTGGAGGGTGTCTTGACATATGTGCAGGTTGTCCTCCTCCTCATCACTGATGGGAGGTGTGGTGTGCTCTGCAGGAGGTGTAATTTGTCCCTCTGAAAAGTAAAGGGGAGAGGCAGGTTAACAGATTTTCACATGTATGTTGCAGATTTTTCAGATGTTTACATTCAGACTGCATGTCAATGTACATTATGAATATTTTGGGGGAGCTGAATATTTGATGGCAGTCAGTGTGTTTTTCGACTACATGACAGATGTGTGGTAGTACCCGTACATTGTCATCACACAGTGTTAGGCAATGCCAAATGTGAGTGGTCAGTCACTACACACAAGTGTAACCTGTTGTGAGCTCTGTCCTGTGGTGCTGGTGTTGCACTTTTTGTCACATTGGCGTCATTGCTGATGTTCTGTGATTGCTATGTGTATTTGTGCTGCATTGTGGTGGAGTTGCCCCTGCAGCTCTGATTACGGGTAGCCTTCTCCCTTTGAGGCAGGGTGACTTTGAATTGTGTTCTTTTCGGGGCCTGATTTGCTTTGGAGTTGGGTCATATGTGCTCTCGAACAGATTTTGTGGCCTGGTGCATTGTTCGTCTGCTGCGTGTTTCGTAGGGCATGGGTTGTGGGTGCATGTGGACATGTGAGAGTGTGACCTGCTCCTTTACGGATGTGATCAGCACTGGGCTACCTCCATGTCAATTCGTGGGCCATGTCATTTGTTTTGCCAGCTGCCATGCTATCGGACATGCAGTGTTACTTGCATAGTCAGTGTGGGTCGAAGAGCCTCTGCTTTGCTGAATTAATCACATTTGCATAGGTCAGGTGTGATGTTGGTGATAGGGGGGGCCCTCTCTGCGCATTGTGGATGGGGGCCTACTTGGCATTTCTATGTATGCTGAAGTGTGCCAAGCCAATCAGGGACATGTTCTGTGGTCATTGTGGGTGTGCAGTGTGCTTCGCACACTTGTGCATGAGTGCCATTGTGCCCATCTCCCCCCGCCCCCATCCCTGGTGGTTACTCACCCTGTTGCTGTTGAGTCAGGTTGTATCATGCTGTGTTTAGGGCCCCCAATCCTGCCACCATCTTCTCACTGCTGATTGTGGCCACCATTTGCTCCAGCTCATCCAGCTCCTCCTGTGTCGCTGGAGGCCCACCTCCAGTTGCCATTACTGCCTCACTGTTGGCGGCAAGCTTATGTTTGGTCTGCCTTTTCAGATCATACCAGCGCCTCGTGACCTCCTTGACACTCCGACTGCATTGACGTTGGTGGCGATGGCCTGCCATGTTTCGGTTTGGGTTGCCAGTGCCGCAGTGGAGGTGCTGACCAGTTGTTGATGGTGTTGGGTCACCCCCGTGACGATGGCCCGGTCTTCCTGCGGACTGAACCCCGTCTTCCTCTTCCTCTTGTCCTTGCCCTTCCCCGAAGGCAGGGTTCCTGGCTGGTCCTCCGTGGGGCTTGTGGTGTTCGGTTTGTCCTCTGCACTCTGTCTGGGTGCATCCATGTTGCTATGCAGTTTGAATAGTTTTTTGGCTTCTTTTTGTTGCTCTTTTATTGCACGTCAGTCATTCATCTTACACTATCTCTCCCTATGCCAACTATCACTTGTATGAAGAGTTTAGGTCTTTGGATGGTCAATATTTCTTTTTTTTTAAACTGAAATTTTTTGTATGAAAACATTCAAAAAATTATTGGTTGCACACTTTTTAAGATTCTAATTTAGTCACATGAGTGTAACAATTATGTGCAGAATGTTGCCTTCATTTACAAAACCGTAATTTTTTATGTTGACAGGGAAGCTATACAGAGTGCACTCTCCACTTTAATCCTGAGGCATATGTCAGGATATACTGGAGGCATGCTTGGTGAAGCACTGTCTCAGTCACTTGAGCAAAGAATGTTAGCCATCGGAGACTGTCATCTCTGCAGTGTTACTGGACATCTATATTTTAAAACTGCTATCATATTTTGGTGATACTGATACCGTTTAACTGTAATTATTGCTAAGCCTGAGTGGTGAACTTCGCTCCATTCGTGGAGTTTGCTGAGTTCTTTGCACTCTGTGGAGCTCGCAGAGTTTCTTAAAAAGTCTGCACCGGGGGCGTGGCTAGCTGCCGGGCAAGATGGCCGCAGCCTGGAGGACCTCCGGGGGTGAGACCGTCTTCCCCACCATCCGATCACTAATCCGCGCTTCAATGAGAGCGCAAAGTCCAAGCCTGCGACGCCGGAACGAAGCGGCACGGAGCGGTGCGATTTGGAGATTTTCCCGTGGCCTGTGAGGCGGCCGAAGCCGGGCCGCTTGCTGGGGCCTGTATTCTCGGCCGCAGCCGGGGCCTCGATTTTGGAGCCGCGACCCGGGTCCTGGGCGCGAGACCCGGGGTCACTGAGGAGAGGTGCCTGTAGCCCGGACTGCACTGGAGACGACCCGGGGGTGCTGCCCGGAGCCCGCATGCCTTGGCGGGGGCCCAGCCGTTGGGCGGACTGGTCGAGCCGCATCTCTGTTGTGAGTGTACAGCGGCGTGAATAGTGGCGGGCAGACGGCGTCAGTGCAGCGGAGTGTGGCGGAGCGGGTTGCCTTCGGTGAGCGGTGGACATCGCGGGATGTCATTCTCCAGACGGCCCGAGTGGCACCGCCATTGCATATAGAGAACTCAGTAGTGTCCTTCTTTCCGGACTACACGGCGGCTGTGGCGGCGCGCCGGAGAAGCTTCCTGGAAGTAAAAAAGAGACTGCCCTATTCTATGATATTCCAAGCCAGGCTTTGAGTGGTAGCGGATGGGAAGACCTGGTTTTTCGAATCGCCGGAGGAAGCTCACGACTGGCTTGAGGGATGGCAGCAGGTGAAAAACTCAGGACGGTCGGACAAGCGACGGCGGCCTCATGGAGGGGTGGAGGACCCCGCTGGCCGGGACGGTGCCGTGGAAGATGAAAACCGACTGCAACTAGAGGCTTAGTCGAGAAGCGCTATACACTGATTAAAAGGTGCAGGGTCGGGGGAGGTACTTCCTGGGTTGTGCGGTGCCTGCACACTTATAATGCAGCTCAGAACATTTGGACGCTCGAACTGGGGATGTCTCTGGTCTTCCACGGACCTCCCGCTCCTTACACACAAGTTATGTATCGGGGGATGGGTTCTAAGCACTCTGCTGAGTTGGGGTGGAGGGCAGTTTGGAGTCCGTATGGCAGGGAGGCAGGGAGGGGGTGGGGGGGGAGGGGGTAGTTTCTACATTTTATTCAGCAGTCACTGTTCCTACTCAAAGTAATGTCCACGGCGTGTTGCACGCAATCACTGGAGAACACATGATGCACGTTGCTCCCTTCGCGATGGTTAGTGCCCTTGATAACAAGCATGTTAATGTCTGCTACTAGTGAGGGGGTGCCTGCGACGAGTTCCCCAACACCGGTACCGCCTCTCTCCCTGCTCACGTGGAATGTACGTGGCTTGGTCTTAGTGGCTTGGGCATAGTCTTAAGAGATGCGCTCCGGCGGTTGTCTTGCTCCAGGAAACCCATCTCACCAATGCCACTAGCAAAGCGATGGACCGATGGGGATACAAAATGGTGGTGCACTCGGAATTTACCTCAGGGTCTAGGGGAGTGGGCATACTGGTGCGGAAGCAATACCCACTAATTATACACAAACACATAACTGACGGGTCGGGTAGATTTGCGGCGATAGCCACCCAATGGGAGGGACGCCCCCTCAACATAGTCTCTGTTTATATTCCGCCTGCCATGCATGCCACGGCGCTCCCGGCGCTTAGTGAGTTTCTCCTAGACCTACCAGAAGGGGACCTGATCCTTGGCGGTGATTTCAACGCAGTTGTAAACTAATCACTTGATAGGTACCCTAGACGAGCGGGCGGTGCGGGAATGTCCCGTTTAGGAAGCTTTCTCGAAGCACTAAGGCTCTCAGACTTATGGCGGCTGCATCACCCCACAACACAAAAGTACACATATCACTCAGGGGTGCATAACAGTCTCACTAGGATCGACTACTTCCTGGGCTCCACTGGTAGTCTTAGAAACATAGACACTGTAGAGATCAGGCCCAGGGGTATATCCGACCACTCTCCGCTGCTTCTGCAGTACACATGTTTCCACCTCGTGTGTCGTCGTGTCCCTTCAATACGCCCCGGCTATCTCCAGATCCCCACGATCCACAAGGCGATAACAAAGGCAACAGGCCTCTACTTTACGGAAAATGCCCCCTCTGCTGCCTCACCGACGATTTTGTGGGAGGCATATAAAGCGGTCCTCAGGGGACAGGCTCTTGCTACCATAGCAGCGCATAAGCGAGAAAATCAGGCAGAGCTGCAGTCGCTCGAACAAGAGTTGCACGCGGCAGAGACGCACCATGCTCGAGACCCCTCTCCGGCGTCGGCCTCTGACCTGAAGACCACACGGACCAAATACAGGGCGTATCTCACGGAGTACACACAACAACAGTTGACAGCCACACGACACAAGATATATGACCTGGGTAACAAGACGGGGAAGCTCCTGGCGTGGCTCGGTAGGCGGGAGGGAGGGGCCAGGTGGATAGCACAACTTGAGACTGAGGAGGGCCAGACACTAACTGAACCGGGCGCGATAGTGCACGCTCTTGCACGCCATTTCCAAACAGTTTACTCCTCCACCTCCTCCATGACAGTAGAGGAGGCGGGGACATACGTGAAAGATCTAGCAATGCCTCAACTCACCTCTGAGGTGGCGAGTGCCCTGGAAGCTGACATCACAGTGGAAGAGGTCCAAGAGGCAATCGGTGCGCTGCAGTCGGGTAAAGCGGTGGGACCGAATGGTATACCGGTCGAGCTTTATAAGCGAACAGCCGGGACGGTTGCCCCCCACTTACTTAACATGTTCACAGACAGTCTCCATGTGGGCGAACTCCCGCAAGACCAGCGCATAGCCACAATAGTAGCTATACTGAAGCCCGGCAAACCTGCTTCTGAGTGTACCTCCTATCGCCCTATCTCGCTGCTGAATGCAGAGGCGAAGGTCCTTGCAAAACTCTTGGTGTCCAGACTTGCACCGTATTTGCCAGACATTATACACCCAGATCAGTCTGGTTTTATGCCCGGCAGAAGTACGGCCCTAAATTTGCAGGACTTGCACGGTGTGTTGGCCCAAGTGGAGCGATTACAGGAGCCAGCGGTGCTGCTCTCGTTGGATGCGCGATTGGCCTTTGATATGGTCAAATGGCCCTTCCTGTTTGCAATGCTACTGCACTTGGGCTTTGGGCCCAAATTTTGTGCTTGGGTCCGCCTTCTCTATACTAAACCAATGGCCCATGTCGCCGCTAACGGGCATATGTCCGAAGACTTTCCCCTGACACGTGGCACTCGCCAGGGGTGCCCCCTGTCGCCCCTGCTGTTCGCCCTAGCACTAGAACCCTTGGCGGCATGGATACGGTGGGAGCCCCTGATACGGGGGCTTCGGTGGAAAAATGATTGGGAGGACCGCATCTCCCTTTATGCGGATGATGTGTTGCTCTATCTCTCTTCCCCGAGGCGTTCAATCCTAACTCTACTTAACATTTGCGAAATCTTCAGGAAAGCGTCCGGCTACACTATTAACTGGTCGAAATCGGTAATGTATGTGCTGCACGGCCCTCCTCCTCGCCTCCCTGCCGCCTGCCCACTTCAAGTGGCGACGGGATCATTCAAGTATCTGGGTATTCACGTCACTGCAAACCCTGCGGACTTTCTACAACTGAATCTGCAACCCCCGCTAGATCGTCTCCAGCGCGACGCGCGTCACTGGGGGACACTGCCACTCACGATGCTGGGGAAAGCTGCCCTATTCAAAATGCTGGCCCTGCCCCGCTTCGTCTATGTACTGGAAAACACGCCGTATCGCATACCGCCGAAATACTTCTGTGCCTTTGCAGCGCAGGTGACTAGCCTTATGTGGGGTGACAGACCGCCGCGTATTGCACAGTCCAAATTAACTCGCGGCTGGTACGATGGGGGAATAGCGCTTCCAGACGTTCAGCTCTATAACTGGGCGGCGCAGCTCAAAGTAGTTAATCAGTGGTTACATGTTCCGCGGACGGACCCTGCATTTAAGGCAGATAGGGACATACTGGGAGAGCGGGGTGTGCTGTCGCCCCTGTACGACGGTGGACTGGCGACAGCGCTCATTGGTCCGCTCCGGCAGACCGTAGCCATTTGGCATGCGGCACAGGCCAAGTTGGGGTGGCGTGGGGTCTTGACCCAACTCACGCCTCTGTGGGACACAAAGCAGCTCGGTAGGCTTAGAAGCAGCAGGGGTTTTGATAACTGGGACAACATTGGAATCTCTACGATCGGCGACATGTGGCACAAGGGTGAAATAATTACGTTGGTGCGTCTTCAGCAGCAATATGAGCTGGCGCCCTCCGAGTGGTTCCGCTATACGCAAATCAAGCACACCTTACTGTCGAGGCTGGTGCCCGGTGCGAAAGTACCGGAGGCGTCACCCCTGGAGGACAGATTGTTAACGGATGACATGCCTAACAAGGCCACATCGCTTACCTATCGTAAGCTGATCAATAACCTACCGGACCCAATGGGTCCTCTCCGAGAGAAATGGTCCCGTGATGTGGGTGATTTTGATGACCCGGAATGGCGGGAAGCGCTTGCCTCGCTGCGAGAAGCGGGTATCCCATCGAGGCTCCGGCTTGTACAGCTCCGTATTCTGCACCGCTCCTATTACACCAGGCACACTCTACACAACATAGGTAGTGCGCTGCATCCGTTCTGCCTGCGCGGCTGCGGGGAGGTAGGAAATTTCTTTCACACCATATGGGAATGCCCCGTACTCCAGGTGTACTTGACGCAGGTTATGCGGACACTGTCGCAGTCAGGGGGAGTCTCACTGGTGCCAGAGCCTAGGCGCTGCCTGCTGAATATATGGGAACCTAACGACCTCACGCGCCAGGCGCAGGAATGCGCCACGCTAGGGATCATGATAGCCAAGCGCAACATAGCCTAAAAATGGGGAGCAGGAGAGTCGCCCAGGCTGGCAGCATGGGGAGTCGACATGGATGAGGCCATGTTTGCAGAAAGGTCAGCCTTCATCCGGCGGGGTTGCCCTCGTAACTGGAGTAAAGTGTGGGGGGCATGGAACAAATTCAGGGGTGACATCTGTGACCCGCCCTCAGACTCAGATGACGATGCCTCGGACTCAGACTGATGTGGGGAGGCCTGTGGGTGGGGGCGCAGGGAGGAGGGTATTAACGATGCATAATGTTGGGGAAATGCTTTCTGAGGGATTGTCTTTGATGGTTGCAACTGTACTGCGCTATTCTGTGGACAACTGCGTATTTAACTGCTGTTCTGTACTGCTGATTGTTAAACAAAACACAATAAAAACAAATAAAAAAAAAAAACTACAAAAAAAAAAAGTCTGCACCACTTAGCGTAGCAAAGATTTTCCTTTGCTCGCACTCGCCAATGGTAAGTTGGCGACCAAGGAAAATCCAATGCTAGACCACTCCCCAGCGATATTGCTGAACGCGGGCGGTCGCGGATAGTCGCTACTGCTTACGTTGAGAAATGTTCCGTTCGCATAGAGACAGCTGTGGCTCTAGTAGAACTTCTATTCAAGGTGCAGAAAGAAGCAGCGCCCTCTTGCACTGTGTGAGATGCTGTTCGCACTGATTTTACAGTGCCATACTAACACCCATCACTAAAAATCAGTGCGAGCAGCGCAAGGTATCCAACTCCGCTGCTCGCGGTACTCCGCGTAGTTTGGCAGAGTTTTTTTTTTCACTTTGCCGAGTTTCTAGTAGTGGACTCCAACCAGACTTAAATATTTTACTCTCCTGGCTCAATACTAAGGAACAACTGAAAAAAGTGCAAAAAACTTTAAAACACACTTTTTATCTTTTACTCAAATACTTTTTTCTTAAAACAGCATCCTAGGACTTTCTGCATACATGTTGAAGGTCATAAAATTGTTCAATGAGTGATCTTTATTAATCTCACCTAAACTTAGGTTTAAGTGTCTGTTGAAGGGGGCGTGGTCTGGCCACGCAGGAAGATGGCCGCCTGAACGCCGAGCTCCGCTACGGGTTACTTCAGACGGAGGCGGCGCTCTCCTCAACACGCCCAGGACCTCGGCGCCTACGTTTCTACTCCGTGGAATTTGGCGGCAGCAGCTGGGCTGATTTTTGCGAGTCTCTGTACTCGCTGGGTGCCCGTATTCACCGCCGGGGCATTTTTCTCACGAGACGCACTCTCGGCCTTTCTGACAGGCGAGTGCTGGTGCGCGCCTTCCTATCCTCATGTGGGGCCCTTTCAATTGAGCGCGCAGCTGAAAAAGTCACGTTCTTTGGCTCTTGCTCCTTGCTACATCCTGGTAAGGCCTTTCATAAATCGATACGCACATTACTGTATTGCTTATGGCCAGTTTCTACAAGCCTCTCTGGAGCTTTCACAAACTACCTTCTGTCAGCAATTATTAAACATGGAACATTTCCCTCAGAGTGCATGCCTTCTTCTGCACTATTTCTTAAATGTACTACTCATGGTGTCTCCTGCAATGCTCCATTAACCTCTGATGCTACTGACTCTTGCCCTAAAGTGACTTTTTCTGACCATTTTCACTCATTATTTCTGCACTGTACTGATAAGAACATTTATCTGTGACACATCTCCCATTTTATCTTCTCATATGGTTGCTTCTGAATTAATGTGCAATATCCTGACAGAAACTTAGGGCCATATTCACAAGGAACTATCGACGTATTAATGGCACCTTATCACAGCCAAAGTTGTGATACATGTATCACCCCATTCAGAAGCTGCTGATAACAGCCCACAGCACCAGTTTACCCGTAATAGCAGCCGCAAAAAACATCGCCACAGATGACCCCCGCAACTATCGCTAATGAGATGGAGAGTGGGGCTCCCGTGCCAAAAGCCATGACCACGCCACTCCTCAACATTCACAACGACCAGACAGATCTGCGATAAGAACACAAATCTGTCGATAAGGCACGTTAGCACCAGGAAACCTACACAACAGAGGACACGTCTGCCCTCGTCCGGGCTCTGGATGCATGTGCGTGAAAGAACACGTGTGTACACACACATGTGCGAGGTGATGCAGGACCATGATCAGTGCAACACAGCATCGTTTGGCAACGTTGCCAATTTGGACACACTGCTGAGGGAGAGCACACACATGGCAATGTAGCACGACATGTGAACCTGTCGGACCCTCACACCTGATCACCGTCAGCAGAGCAGACAATTGGCGCACTTTGGAGGCAGAGCACTATGCAGATCCCATGGACAGTGAGGCATGCCCCCTCACACTGGGCAATGGGCAGACGCAAAAAAAACATGACTCATCCAGAAAGGTACGGCGGGCTGAGAGCGTTGCCATCCGTGATGAATGTTGCCCATTTTAGCCCTAACATATCATGAACCTCGAATTGTACCCATGCTGCGTGTAAGTGTCTTAAGCATGTCCCTGCCTGCTGTGGCCGTTGCCTCATCCGTAATGACAAGCACATGCCAATAAAGTCTATGCAACTTCACTGGTTTCTGACTGTGAGGTGTGTTGTTGGGATTCTCCACTCGTGTGCCACAATGAGAATCGTCCCTACACAGGTAGGAACTGACTGACACATGTGCAATGGACCCTTTGGCAAGCTCCACCTCTGTGAGCCAGACAGTGTTATTGGATAGGTGCTGGATGACATGTGTACTTACATGACAACAGCATTGTGAGTATGTTGTCCAACCTCTGACCTTGCGAAGCAATGTCATATATCACAACAGAATGTGTCAACACAGATGTGTGTGAGTAGGTATGCGACATGAACTTCTGCTGTCACATGTGGTGTAGGACACCACTCCAGGCCTGCTTTTGTTTGTGTCAGTGTGACACACAGCCCTATTCAATTCATGGACATGTGCCTACGTTTGGGGTTGTGAGATTGTTGTTGATGTGCAATGGGGACACAGCTAGTACTCACCTTCACAGTCATCCAATTGGCCATGTGTCTCAGGGATAAACATGCACATAGATGTCAGTTACCAGGGTGTACCTTCATGTGCAATCATTGTCCCTACATCCAGCCATACCTCCATACGTGAGTGAACATAGGGATGACACATCTGTGTGATTCAGAATGTTTTATTCACATTAAGGTGATTGCGGGAACTGGGGCTGTACAGGACAATCCAAACCCACATCACATGGAAGCCCAGTGGTGGGCCAACCAGATTCCTTTGGGGATTGCACAGTGATTAGGAAAAGGGAGTGTGCAGTCTGCAGCAGGATTGCTGTGTAATTGTCCAGCGGTGATAAAATGGCAGTCCGTGTCGGGGTCCGGGTGAATGTCGCTGCGTGTCACGGAGGTCAGTAGGAGGTATTTCCCAGGGAATGATGCATAGGTCATGACCAGGCAGGGACAGGCCATATGGCGGTGATGGATGCTACTGCCTCCTTCCTCACACAGTAGTTCACATTCCCTACTCACTCCCCTGAAACGGGTTCTGAGTCCGGTGTGTCCGGTGTGTGTGGTGGGGTGATGGTTGCATCACTGTGTGTCACGGACACATCAGACTGCGAAAGTGATGGGGCAGCATCACTGTATGCCACAGACACATCAGGGGTCGGAGCTGTGTGTGTCGATGTTCCTGCTGCAGTCATCTGGGAAAGGCTCAGTGGCAGAAATGGCAAGATGAAGTACTGCAGGGCATTAAAGTTCCCAGTTACTTCCCGCTGCTGTCCAGCTGTGGCAGACATCCTTCCAGCATGCATCTGCTCCATGGTCTCCATTGACCTCCGCAGCTGTGCCAACTCTGTGCTGTCAGCGCTGGTGCCTGTATGACCAGACAGTTCTTGTATTCGATTCATGGCACAAGCAAGGTCAGTCAAAGTCTGTGGCGGAGCATATTGCGTACAAGGGGTGTCCAATAGGGACTGTATGTGGTCCCTCATGGGACTCAGACACCCACATATGGCATTGAGTTTGGCTGCCACAAGCTCGAAACCCACCTGCAGCTGATCAGCCAACTCCACCTGGCAACCCAACACATGCCATTGTAATTCCATGTATTGGTCGGGCGGGTCCTGGGAGCCAGCCGTGGTGGTGTGTGTTTCCTGCTTTGTGGTCTGTGCAGGTGGTGGGGTCACCTCGAGGCAGCTGGCCTGCCTTGCTCCTGGGGGTGGGGTGCTGAGGCTGTCCATTATCCGTTGGAGGGTGTCTTGACATATGTGCAGGTTGTCCTCCTCCTCATCACTGATGGGAGGTGTGGTGTGCTCTGCAGGAGGTGTAATTTGTCCCTCTGAAAAGTAAAGGGGAGAGGCAGGTTAACAGATTTTCACATGTATGTTGCAGATTTTTCAGATGTTTACATTCAGACTGCATGTCAATGTACATTATGAATATTTTGGGGGAGCTGAATATTTGATGGCAGTCAGTGTGTTTTTCGACTACATGACAGATGTGTGGTAGTACCCGTACATTGTCATCACACAGTGTTAGGCAATGCCAAATGTGAGTGGTCAGTCACTACACACAAGTGTAACCTGTTGTGAGCTCTGTCCTGTGGTGCTGGTGTTGCACTTTTTGTCACATTGGCGTCATTGCTGATGTTCTGTGATTGCTATGTGTATTTGTGCTGCATTGTGGTGGAGTTGCCCCTGCAGCTCTGATTACGGGTAGCCTTCTCCCTTTGAGGCAGGGTGACTTTGAATTGTGTTCTTTTCGGGGCCTGATTTGCTTTGGAGTTGGGTCATATGTGCTCTCGAACAGATTTTGTGGCCTGGTGCATTGTTCGTCTGCTGCGTGTTTCGTAGGGCATGGGTTGTGGGTGCATGTGGACATGTGAGAGTGTGACCTGCTCCTTTACGGATGTGATCAGCACTGGGCTACCTCCATGTCAATTCGTGGGCCATGTCATTTGTTTTGCCAGCTGCCATGCTATCGGACATGCAGTGTTACTTGCATAGTCAGTGTGGGTCGAAGAGCCTCTGCTTTGCTGAATTAATCACATTTGCATAGGTCAGGTGTGATGTTGGTGATAGGGGGGGCCCTCTCTGCGCATTGTGGATGGGGGCCTACTTGGCATTTCTATGTATGCTGAAGTGTGCCAAGCCAATCAGGGACATGTTCTGTGGTCATTGTGGGTGTGCAGTGTGCTTCGCACACTTGTGCATGAGTGCCATTGTGCCCATCTCCCCCCGCCCCCATCCCTGGTGGTTACTCACCCTGTTGCTGTTGAGTCAGGTTGTATCATGCTGTGTTTAGGGCCCCCAATCCTGCCACCATCTTCTCACTGCTGATTGTGGCCACCATTTGCTCCAGCTCATCCAGCTCCTCCTGTGTCGCTGGAGGCCCACCTCCAGTTGCCATTACTGCCTCACTGTTGGCGGCAAGCTTATGTTTGGTCTGCCTTTTCAGATCATACCAGCGCCTCGTGACCTCCTTGACACTCCGACTGCATTGACGTTGGTGGCGATGGCCTGCCATGTTTCGGTTTGGGTTGCCAGTGCCGCAGTGGAGGTGCTGACCAGTTGTTGATGGTGTTGGGTCACCCCCGTGACGATGGCCCGGTCTTCCTGCGGACTGAACCCCGTCTTCCTCTTCCTCTTGTCCTTGCCCTTCCCCGAAGGCAGGGTTCCTGGCTGGTCCTCCGTGGGGCTTGTGGTGTTCGGTTTGTCCTCTGCACTCTGTCTGGGTGCATCCATGTTGCTATGCAGTTTGAATAGTTTTTTGGCTTCTTTTTGTTGCTTTTATGGTGCCTTTTCCCACCAGACGCGTGGGATTTGCAGGTCTGTGGCTGGTCTTCGCTGATTTGTGCACCGTGATTGGCCTCATCTCATGTTTTTATGAGTTCGCGTATCGCATTTTTGCGGCACAGCGTTGATTTGGATGCGGACATTTTGCGTGTTATCTGGTGTCTATCGAATGGTGCCGCCGTGCTGTGAATTCCTCGTTGAGGCGAGGTTAATTTCCCATGATGGGCTGCAGTATTGAAAGTTGCACTACGCTATTCATGCGATAGTTATCAAGTGTTTTTGTGAATATACCCCTTAGTCTCTACAAAGAGAAGGCACATTATTTTTGCTTGTATGAGATAAATATTCTTGTGTGTGACTTACAGATTTCTTTTTGGATGTTGTGACATATTAATGTTTCATTAACGTTGTTCTCCTGACTCTTTCAACTAAACATACTGTCAGACTTAGTCACTATTATAATTAGGTCAGGAGGACTAGTGCTACTACTATTAATATTCTACCTGTTAGAAATGGGGGTTTCTAGTTGGCAATGGCTGGCCATTCTTCCTAAGTCAGAGTAAGCGGGCAACACCCTTTGATAACCCCTGCTCAACCCTGTAGTAACGTAGCACGAGCAGCTAGGCTTATCTCAGAGGCAGTGTGTGAAGCATTTATGACCATACACAGTAACACAGTGAAGAACACTCCAAAGGGACACCACACAAGTAGTTATAAAAAAATAAGTATCTTTATATATAGACTAACGCAAGACCAATAACAGTAAAAATCCACAATACTAGGAAAATAGGGTTACTCTTAAAATGCTGCAAAAATAGTTCAAAGTGTGCAAAGAGGAGTTCAGTTCAAGGCAGTGGTCTCTGCGACCCTTTTACTCACAAACTACCTGGATTCTGTAGCAAAGCAACCAAAATGTCGCTAAGGAGTTGTAGCGATGATTTTCCTCACGCGTGACCAGCGATGCGTTGAATCCTTGCCGCAAGGGAGGATGATGCACTGATCTGTGTGCAGGACAAAGCGACAAACTTCTCCACGCTAAGCCGCCGATGCATTGAAATCCTTGCCGCGAAGGGAGGATGATGCGCCGAGCCTGTTGCGTGTACGATCTTGTTGCGATGAAAAGAAATGGCGCCCCGCGAGGGAGCAACGATCCTGATGCGATGCGATGAAAATGGCGAACGCTCGGCGTCCGCGCTGCGATGTCGTGAAGCGATGAATTCGATGCGATGATCTTTGGTTAGCGAGCACTTGGAGGCCCGCAAACATGCGATGCGATAATCTTCAGGTTAGCGAGCGTTTGGCAGCCCGCAAACGTGTGATGCGATGATCTCCGGTAGTGAGCACTCGGTGGCAGCAGCACAATGATTTTTCTTACGCTCTTCAGCTGCGGCGGCTCGCTAACGGGCGATAGCGACGATTTTCAGCACTCTCTTCTCCACAGTAGAACTAGAGGCCCTGGAACTCACAGGAGCCTCACCTGCAGATAGAAATCCTCGCTGGGAGGAAACAGGAGGCTGGTGGTAGAGTCTGATGTGTCCTTTTCCTCTTCTTCCAAGTCCAGTAGTAACCACTGCAGGCCAGACCAAGAAACAGCACACAAGCACAAGGACAGTCACCTCCTGCAGATTCCTTCAGTTACTCAGACAGAGGTTCTTCTTGTTGTCCAGGAGTAATACCAATTGTAGGGGTTTCAGCACAGATATTTATACCCCAAAAGGCTTTGTTCTCAGAAGCTACAAGTCACTAAACCCAGCCAGAACCAGTTCTGCCCAGCCCTGGAGCACTTTGTTTACCAGGCCGCATCCTTCCTTTCAGAAAGAGGGGGTCTGCCATCAGACGCACAGTGGGAGATGGAGCCAGCATTCACCTTGCCAGGCACACCCTATTTAGGTCAAGGAGCTAACCCTTCCCATACTCCAATGCAGATCTCTCTATTCAACACAGGTCTGACTCAGCCTGCCCTATCCCTCCAAAACCAGACAGCCAAAACACATAAGAGCAGAGCACACTGGAAGGCTTAGGCAAGAAAAGACCTACTTTCTAAAAGTGGTATTTTCAAACACAGAATATAAAAATAAACTTCACTAAAAGATGCATTTTAATATTCTGAGCTCAGGCATACTAAATTCGTTTTTCTACCATGTTCTTTGGGTCAGTTAGGACTATAGAATGTAATAGTCAAACCTCCCATTCTGGCCTATGGAGAACAGGTAGCCTTACAGTAGTGAAAAACGAAATTGGGTGTAATTCACTACCAGGACATGCTACACACATCAGAGCATGTCCTACCTTACACATACAATGCACCCTACCATAGGGGTGGCTTACATGATGCCAAGGGAAGGTTCAGGGGCTGGGAAGTGGGTGCACTTCACAACCAAGATGGCAGCTCTAGACTGCACACAGACACTGCAGTGGCAGGTCTGAGACACACTTTACAAGCTGCTTCTGTGGGTGGCGCAAACCAGCGATGCAGGCCCACAAGCAGCATTTGGTTTACCAGCCCTGGGCACACGCATGCCACGCTACTAGGGACTATCAGGTAAACCAAATAAGCCAATCATGGATATACCAATTCACATGTCATATTTACACAAGGAGCATTCATGATGTGGCACTGAATGGCAATGGCACAGCGCCCAGAGCATCTATTACCAGCAAAAACAGAGGAGACAACAGCAAAAAATGGAAGGGAGACCCAAGCCAATGGTGCTAGGTCTAACACTACCAATATATGGCAGCCAATTTCCAAATGCCTACTCATAAAGTGAGCACAAAACTTCCAAGCAACCTCTCTTTGCAGAAGTTCTCAAACAATCACAAAGTGTTGCGATGAAAGGTCCCGCCTCATCAATGTCTAATCCGTCTTCAGCCACCTCCTCTTCAATGACAGGAACAACTATGGATCATATTTTACAGGAGATATCAACTATCAGTTGTCGTCTGACAGATTTGGACATTAATATCTCTTCTCTCACTGCTGAGACCAAGTCCATCCGAGCAGAGATTGTACAATTTAACACTAAGACGGATGAAGTAGACCAACGCTTATCAGTGGTAAAATCCAAACTTCATTCCACACAAAACAAGGATCAGGATCTCTTGTTTCTTCACAGTAAGCTTGTTGATTTAGAAGACCATAGTAGACAAGACAATGTCTGTTTTTTTTGGTTTTCCAGAAAAAATTGAAGGTCAGAATGCCAAACTCTTCTTATGCAATGTTCTTCTTAATCTTCTGGGCATCACCTTCAGTCCACCTCTTGAAATCAAACGTGCTCATCGAATTGGTGCTCCACGTGCTGCCTCAGATTCTTGACCAAAACCTCTTATTGCTTGCTTCTTGAGGCATGAGCAAGTACGACAAATATTAATGGCAGCATGCTCACAAGGTTCATATATCTATGATGGCCATGAAATACGCATTGCAGCTTATTTTTGGAGAAGTGTGGCTCACTGGTTAGAGCAGGCAGACCCTGAAGCAGAGGTCAGACCTGGGACCAGGGTTCAATTCCCGACGCGGCAGGGTCTTGAGCTCAAAATGTCCATGGACTCGATAATTCTCGCTTCGGTGCCTGACCTAATCATGGGTTCACACTCTGCAACTCTGGGCATTAAGCTTGCTTAATCTCCACAACGGCCCCCCGCGGCGGGATGCCTGGCTTTCACCTTGGGGATGCCCTGTAGGGGCTATCTCACAGGGAAAAGCCAGGACGGGTTCCCAAGGCAAGCGCGGAGATACCCCTTCGGGGGTCGATTCAGGCGCTATATAAGAAACATAATAATAATAATAATAATAATTTTTAGCGAGAAACTAATGAACGGAGAAAAGCTTTTATTTCAATGAGGCCACAATTGCGGAGATTGGACATCAAATATGGTTTGTTTGACAGTGCCCATTTTCACATCACCAAAAATGGCAAATCCAAAGACTTTTACAATCCTGAAGATCTACAACACTTTATAGATGAACAACGCATTCAGGACATGGATGTACAATATACTCCTATTGAACAGTCTTCTCTTGATTCTCACCATCCTCCACAGTCATCAGATCTACGGCGACGCAACACTAGTGAAATTCGTCCTTGAGGCAGAGATGTAGAACTTCTTAATTATGAAGACAAAATCTCTTCTCTTCAGTCCGTATCTACCTTCACACAAGATTCACATAGGGACAAGTCCCGATCTCCCTTAAAATCCGCTTTGGATGAAGAATGACCTTCATAATATTAATATTTCATTATAGATATGATTGGTACCTTATCTCCTCCATATAACTCTTTTCTAGCTCTTTACATTAGAGTTTACCTCTTTGGTTTTGTCCACATTGATTTTCAACTTAGAATGGTTATAGGATTATTTATTGTCTGTCATTTATTAAAGAGTATTATTAGATTTTGCCTTGTGAAATATTTATTCTATTTAATATTTAGTGCTCTGATTTATTGTATAATTTTTAACATGCAATGTATTTACTCCTCTTTACAGTCTTTGAGCCATAGTGTTTTTAATGTATCCTCCCACGTCTTACTAGCCTTGATCTTTTCTCTTTTAATGAGTCTATATTAAATAGGTTATTATTATATATTGGATAATATTTCTATTTATTAATGCATTTTGTCCTTTCCATTATCTATTTAATAATTTTTGTATTTATACTTATATCTAAGTTTATACCTTTTAAAAAAAGTCGTTATCATTGTTCTTGATACAAACATATTTATTACTTATTGTATCTTATTTATGCTATAAAGTATGTCAAGTGTTCAATATTAGGTTCTTTTAAATTAATGAATTCATATATCTTTCTAATGTTTACTTATATATTATATCAGCGTTTGTCTTCCCCTTTTATAGATGCTTATTCTCATCCTCCCTAATGCTACTTATATTTATATTTGCATTTAATTTTTTAATATCTGTAGAATTACTGTTCAATATACTGTTTTACCAGCAGCCAATATGTAGTAATTTGTTCTATATTATGGATTATATTTAGGTAGTATTGAGCTAATATATATTTCAATATGTATGTTTATGTATTCAGTCTGCCTTTATCTCTTCCTTTCAACAGTCTTTTTAATATTTGATTGGCTGTTTACATCTTCTTATTGCACACTTCGCTCTTTAGAACTTTACTTTATTTTCCTATATAGCCCTTATCAAATCTCAACCCTCTGGATGAGGTTCCCACCCGTGGTGGTGCGCTAGTGAGCCCAGACCCACGGCTAAAGTTTTAAAAGTTTCTTGTCTTCTTTTTCACTTTCCATTTTCACACTTTTTTCTGTTTACCTCTCCTATTTCTGATATCTTTTCTCTGTAATTTTCTCCTATTACATCTTATTATTTAACAAGTTACTCTGATAGTTTATTTTCTTTTCCTTCCCCCTCCCAGCACACTATATTATTTATCTAGACTATTTCTTTTATATTCTTGGTTGTTTCCCTAACACCAATATACTGGTTTCTCGGTGGTAAGCCAGAGTACTCTTTTCTTATTCTACCTTTTTACCCTCTTATCATATTCTCGCTAATTTATTGCTCTCCTTACTTTGGAAAATAAATTGAATCTTGAGTTACTAACACATTTTGTAATTGCTTCACTATGACGAGTACTCATTCTCTATGCACCGAACATGGAATGTACATGGCCTCACTCACTACATTAAAAGGAAGGAGGTACTTACTTATCTCCAATACAAACATATAGATGTGGCATTATAACAAGAGACTCATTTAGACACACTAGAATCTGAAAACTCTGCAGGGATTGGGTGGGAAAGGTCATCCACAGCAGCACACGAAAAGGTGATCCCAAAGATACTAACCCTATCCGCAAATGTCGAGTTGCAATTCTTATTCGCAAGTCCCTCCCAGTCACGATCTCCAAAACATGGTCAGATCTTGATGGCCGATATGTATTTGCTAAATTACATATTGGGAAATCTTACATCTGCCTTGGATCAGTTTACTCTCCGACAGTAACTAAAAAGTCATTCTTTCTCCAGTTGAACCGTGTACTAACGGAGATTGATGCTTCACAATATCTCATTGGCGGGGATTGGAATTTGGTACGTGACCCAATTCTAGACAAAACAGGTCCATTAGATGAAGGAAATGCGTCGGACAGAGCTATCCTCGAAGATATGATTTCAGACAGCGGACTAGTTGATCACTGGCGTCTTAGTCACCCAACAGATAAAGAATACACATTCTTTTTTCCTATTCATGGCACATTCTCTCGCTCAGATTACTTTTTGACATCGCACAAAGCGGTTCAATTGGTCATGGAGTCTCGCATATTAGAAGCAGCTCTGTCTGATCACTCCCCTGTCCTCCTGTCTGTTGATCTAGGGTTATCTAATCCAGGGCGCAAACCATGGCGTTTGAACATCCAACGGCATAGAACTCCTAAGGGTAAACTTCAACTACAATCACATCTCCAAGATTATCTCTCCATTAATCAGGGCTCTGTAACTTCCACCAGAACTATATGGGCTGCAGCCAAAGCCACTATTAGGAGTCAGCTAATGTGTGATGCAGCACTCGCTAATAAGCAGAATGCTGCCCGACAAATAGAGCTAGAACGCAACATTCAATCTTATTCTCGCCTATACACAATAACCCCAACCTTGCAGAATCGTAAATCATTAAAGCAAGCACGTATGGCTTTAAACAGTCTTTTTACTTCAAAAGCTGAATATGCTCTGCAGAGAATGAAGGGGCGACATTGCGAACAGGGAGAAAAGGCAGAGAGATTGTTAGCTGCACAACTGCATCAGAGGGAGGCTTCCATGGCCATTCCAGCTATTTGATCAGCACAAGGTGACATACTCACGAGACCTCAAGAGATTATCAATGAATTTGCTTCTTTCTACCAATCCCTTAATACTCCAGGCAACCAAATAGATCTAGATAAGATGTCTTCCTTTCTCACAGGGGTGACGCTTCCCCGCCTCTCTGATGAGGGTAGAGCATTACTTGAAGGTGAAATCACCAGGGACGATATTTCCAAAGCCATTTCTACCCTGCCATACCACAAAGCTCATGGGGAAGTTGGATTCCCCGCTGAATTCTACTGATTGACAGGACACAATATTATTGATACTTTACATGCTGCATTTCAGGAGGCATATAGTGAATCTTCATTGGATCCTCTTTCTAACAAGGCAGTTATCGCTGTGCTACCCAAGCCTGGTAAAGATCCTTTGCTATGCAGCAGTTACCGCCCCATCTCGCTATTAAACTATGATATCAAAATATTGGCCAGCATACTAGCGTCCCACCCCCGCAAAGTCTTACCTTCCTTCATACATTACACTCATGTGGGCTATGTGCCGGGATGCTCTTCTGGGAATGATCTCCGTACATTAGCTCATACATTGTGGTCCGCCAAACATCTATTAGATCTATTAGCTCTATCACTTGACGCAAAAAAAGCGTTCAATCGCATCGAATGGGAATATCTTTTTACAGTAATGCAATGCTTTGGGTTAGGTGAACAATTTATATCCAAAGTGCATTTATTATATAATAATCCTTCTGCCCAAGTGAATAGCGGTGGTTTTCTATCTGATCATTTTTTTATTCGGAGGTTAACGCGCCAAGGTTGCCCTTCCCCCCTCCCTTCTTTTTCTTTTAGCAATGGAGCCATTAGGTGCTACAATCTGCCAATCTTCTGAAACCACAGGTGTTCCCCTTCCAATTGGACATTCTAAAATTTACTTATATGCAGATGATATCCTTCTTACTCTTACAAATCTTCCTCGTTCTCTTCCGTCCCTACTTCAAATTATTGATGACTTCTCTTCCTTTTCAGGTTATAAGATTAATTGGGACAAGAGTGAGGCGTTACCCATTTCTGATGGAACCACAAAAGCAGCTGTATACGGTTTCCCTTTTCATTGTCAATCTTCACGCCTTAAATATCTAGGAATTTTAGTTAATAAGGGTTTGGATAGCATGGTAACAGACAATATGGCTCCTCTGCTTTCTTAAATGCAACGTGACTTTGACAAATGGAGGACTTTGGGGCTGTCCCTTTGGGACAGAGTCCAAGCCATTACAATGGTCACTCTTCCGCATTTTATTTATATTTTAGGTATGCTTCCTCTTCAGATCCCTTTATCTACGCTTCAATCAATAGATTCTAAGATTAAGACCTTTATATGGGGTTTAGCTAGGCCTCACCTTGCAATTGTAAAACTAAAAGCTCACCAATTATATGGCGGAATGGGTCTCCCATCCATAGAACACTATTCCCTTGCATTACACATCTCTCAATGTTCTTATTTCCTACCAGGAATCAAAGATATTCCACAATGGGTTCACATAGAGCGCCATCTTTTATCCATGGATTCATGTCTTTCTCTTCTGTATGGAAGTGGCACTTGTCGTTCTGATCCCAAAAATCAGATTTTGTCAGCTATGCATAAATCCTGGCAAAGAGGACATTGTTTATTAGATTTAAACTCATGTATTCATATCAATGCTCCCTTGTGGAATAACTCAGGTATACGTATTAAAGGTCGTACATTATCTTGGCCTTTGTGGCAAACAGCGGGCATCCATTCTCCAGATCAACTTCTTCGTAATGGTGACTTTAAACCCTTCTCACAATTAAGGGAGGAATTTAATCTTCCTATACAACATTGTTCTAAATGCCTTCAACTCCAACAATGTTTGAAAAAACATTTAGGGGCACCCCCTTGGCTGCTTCAAACATCTCCAATATTGTCCTACTTAACTATATGGCAGAAGCATAAAGGAGTGACCTCTGAACTTTATGAAACCTTTACTCTTCAACTCTTTTCACAAACCTTTCTCATGCTCTTCAACTTAAATGGCAATCCTGGTTATCTATCTCTTATACAGCTGCTGAATGGGATCAGATACTGGAGGGTCTGCATAAAGGAGTCCGTGAAGCTAGACTTAAAGTTTGTCTGTTTAAAATTCTCCATGACTGGCATTGGTCACCGGTTAAACTGCATAAAGTTGGATTACTTCCACATGCTGATTGTTGGAGATGTTCTAGTTCTGGTTGTGACACAACTCATATTATTTGTGAGTGTCCAAAAATATAACCTTTTTGGTCTTATGTTGGTAAATCTCAAATTCTACAATGACCTTACCATTCACACCTATTAACATTCTTTTACATGATCTACGTCACTCTCCAAAAATTTCTAAATCACAACTCGGTCTGTTCCACACTGCTTTGGCTACAGTTAAAATTGGTATTTTACGACACTGGAAGTCATCATCCAAACCATCACAGGAAGAATGGTTAGTTACAATGATACAGACAGCTTCACATGAACAAACGATCTATAACCTTCAAGATCAAGCTGATATGTTTCTCCACACGTGGTCACCTTTTCTAAAAGCCAAAACTGATGATATTGATGGCACCGTTAATTCCTCTGTCCCTTACAATACATCCAGTTAAGCAGACTAATTCATTGTTTTACATCTTTGTACATTTTCACTCTCTCATATTCTTTTTCTACTATTTTTTCCTTCACTCTGTTCCTATTTTCCTTTTTTCTTAGTGCTCTGGCTCCATCTTTTTCACATTATCACTCTCTCTACCTTCTTCTTTTCCTCTTTCCTTCCCTTACATTATTCCACTATTCTCTCTTGAACCTACTGTATCCTAAATTCTTGCCAGGTGCATATTTTGTACGATAACTTATTCCTCTATTAATATTATGATGTTCTTATGCATAGTCACTGTGTTATATTTATATTTGACCTATTTATATTCCATCAATTAATAATATATGCTTTATCAATTTCTTATTCATATCAATTCTCACTATTTATATATTTATTTATTCATCTATTTACAATATGCCTATTTATGTGTTTGTATTCACCAACATATGCTATATATCTAATGGTATTTTTCATTTTTATAGTATTTCTTGAATATTTCTTAATAATTTATTGTTGTTTTCTTATCTTTCTTATTACCATGTATTTTATTGTAAAATTCAATAAAAAATTTAAACACAAAAAAGTGTCTGCTGATGACCTGTTGTACCCAATAAACACCTGCCGTCACAGCCACTCTTGAACAAATGAGAGCAGAGTTTGTTTGCTGCTTCCATGTTCATACAGGAAGTGACATTACTTCCTTTCTTTCCACACTAAAATGCACTGAGACTTTCCTTGAGAGGCTCTGACTGCCTCCAGCGAGTGTTTTGTGTCAAGAGCCATACTTTAGAATTTTCCTGCACTGACTTCTAGAATTGCGAAACATGATGAAAACCTATCCACTCACGATTGTGGGCACCTGCCGGACCAATCGCTGGGGATAGATGGCCGTGCAACTCATATATCTGTTTGCCTGGAGGTGATTTTTTAAGGCACATGGTCTGACTAGGATTGACATCTGCACAGGCATACTGCAACAAAACTCAGAGGGCCGGTGTTAGCCCGTAGCTCAAGAAATAGTCAGTATTCAATCCTACACACTTTCAAACTCAGTCAAGAGTCAGATTGTTACTGTTATTGTCACTTTCACTGATTTTAAATGTTATACAGGCGGTTTCACTCTGTACCATAACATTGATGTGAAAACTAAGAAGGAGAAGGATGAGGGTGTCCGTCTTCATTCTGATTCTTCTGCTTGGGGCAGAGCCAGGTTGATCAGAGGTCCGCTTCTTGAAGTGAATCATTGACCCAATCTCAATAGTCCCTAATGCCCAGAACAATTACTTTGTGACAGAAGATTACAAAAACCTGTCACACTGACCCTCTGCAGGGGAGTGAAAGTGCAGTCAGAGCATTCTCTGCAAAGGGCTCTGCCCTGGTGCTAAGTACTCAGAAACCAGTACCCAAATAAAGCACTGCTCATAGAGAAACATTTAATAATTAATTTACAAATATTACTTTTAATGCTTATGTTTTTAGATGTTTAGGGGCATATTTACAACAAAGCGATAAAAAGTTATCGCCGCTTTAGCGGCCGTTTTCAGCCGAAAAGCGGCGATAATTTTATCGCTATATCAGCAAGGCCACGCTAACGCGTGAAACCTTGCTTTAGTGTGGGGATGTCTAACGCCCAGCTTTGCATCTCTAATGAGATGCAAAGTGTGCGTTCCTGACCTGACATGATAGGAGAAATGTCGCTAAGCGACATTTCTCCTATCATCAAGCCGCACGCCATGAAGCATAGCGTCAGGAAAAGTAGCGATAACACCTGTTATCGCTACTTTCCTAACACCTGCTTCAGGACTGACTTAGCCATGATATCCTATGGAAGGTGGATATCATGGCTAAGTTTGTGAGTCCCTATCAACTAGCTAACGTGAGATTATCGCTGGGTTTCCAGCGATAATCTCACGTTAGCCAGTTAGCACGCTATCTCAGCGATAAAAATCGGTGCTAGCCGGCGATAATTATTCGAGCGCTAAGTGCGCTCAGAGATAATTATCGCCGGTTGTTGTTGATATGCCCCTTAGATACCCTTCTATGAAAGAATATTGTTTAATAATGAAGCAGTATTTTTGCCTAATTTAATTAGCAAGTACAAATATAAACTATTAAGAATAAATTAATTGAAAACTTTTCTGGTCATATATTTAAAATAGATGAGTTTGTCTTGAACTGCCTGCTTTTAGTGCATGAGTGTAGTTAATATTCGGAATCCCATCGTTCTGTTAAAAAGAAAGGTGTCCATTTAATAAGGATGAGCGTGAGGGACTTTGTGTACATAATCATTGTTAGCGTCATATGCTCAGCAGTATTTAAATCCTATGGGATCTGCTGCAAGATCATAAAATTAGTATTGGAGAACACTGGGAATGGCAGACACGTAATGTTAGCACTTAGTATTCTGCAAGTTGTCAAACAACCGTGCTTGTTCATTTAATGTTCTGTGCTTTCACACTTTATAACTTTCCTGAAAACGGCCACTTGGTTTACCGTTCGCTGATTTATCAGAAGGCATGCGTGAGTTGCACATTTTTATTAGTGCATTATGGAAATAAACAACCATCAAGCTATTTGAACAGCACCTCACAAAGAAATTGTAGCTTCCTTTATATTCTGTTTCGGGTGCCAAACGTTTCAGGATTGCAACTGTGCCAAAGTTACTGTGCAAAAATATATTTTTTAACATATGGACAATCACGCCGAGCAAGCACCAGCATGTAATAATGCCTTTACTGGTGTTCTGTGGCTGGTGCTACATCACGTTTCGCTGTTCCAGCCCTTTATTTTTGATTACAGTATGTTTTATTGTTAATTATATAACTCATTAAAAATGTATGATGAAACCGTTCATCAAGAACTGATTTCCTATACCTGTGAGCATGAGGTACATTTTTGATGATTGATAAAATATACAATTTAAGTCAAATGATTTTTTTTTAAAAAGAGAAGTATTTACACTTAATGTTTGAGGCTAAATGAGAGTAAGACAGCAAATCCAACATTGTCTGCACCACCCCATTTTAAAATATGTGACTTTCTTTTCTGCCTTTATTTATTAATGATGTTAACTGTATGAATAGCATTATTTTCGAAAGATGTATTTGTACTGTCATCTTTGCAAGTCATCCTCCCTAGCACATGACCTATTGTGAGAAAAGAAGTGTTGCTGTAAAAAAATGAATAGCAGGAGTTGCGCACGAGAGGTGAATAACAAGCAATATGTATCCCTTCTTGAAGAAATGTCAATGGAGATGAGACAGACGTGATGGTTTCTCACGTTACTATTTTTAACACATTAGTGAATCGCTTGGTATCACACTTAATTTTGTATTATAGGACCTTGGGTCTTTAAAAGCACTACCTCAATGTTTTATATTTCTGACATACAATAGTTTCATGAAATGTGGAATTTTGCTGAGAGAAAAACACTGACGGGAGCAGAGCAACTTTGGCAGATTGATAATTGACGATACATTGTAACAAAGAACAGTCAATCCTATATAAAAGTAAATATTTAGAAAGTATATCTGCCATGTCTCCCTCCATGTGGGGTTCTCAAACGGCTAACCGTTGCTGTAACCCACCTACATAGAGTTCCTTGTCAACAGTTTCAAACATGCCTTGATCAAGGAGATGCTCTGTAATAGGAATATGGAGGGAGTTAAAGTGTGGGTAGTATCAGCTAAAGATTCCTCACGGTGAGTCATAGCATCATGGGTTCTGATGCCTCAGCATAGATGCAAACGCCTGTTTTTATGCATTTGCAGTGCCCAAAATGATTAATTTAACTGGATATTTCACCAAATTAGGGCCTTATTTGCAGACAGCCCGGCTTAGAAATAGAAAGAAGCAAACCTTGCTCATTGTTTCCGAACTGTACTGTTGGAGAGACAGTGAGTTCAAATTAAGTTACTATATGCACTGCAGGCGCTTTAAAACTGGAGATATTATCTTTGCTAAGTTAAAAGCCCATCATGATAGGGCTTCTAGAGAAAGCTATTTTTTACTTTTAAAATTAAGTAAAAATATGTAACGCAACTGAAAACACTCATTCAGAAGCCACATTACAAAGAAAATTAGCAAGACCTGATATCAGCAGTTTCTTTTCTGCAAATAAAAATGTAACACATTTCAAACCAACCTTTTGAGCCATGGTTCAAATTGGATAGACAATACCTTGATTACTAGCACCCTTTAGCTCTCAGTATAACATTCAGTGAATAGTTTGCACTCAGCTGTTTGACTCTTCAAAGCTCTAGAGAGGTATGACCATAACTCCACTCCCAGACAGAACTACATGGGCTCCCCCCACAGGCCAACATTACACTAAATGCATGATATGTCATTATGGAGGAAACAATCATAGACATTTCCCCAATAGGCTGAAAAAAACATGATCTCACCAGACCATAGCAACGCAATACACTGTGGTGCCGCCATCTTGGAATGAAAGAGGGCGTGTAGGATAATTGGTTCCAACCAACTTTGACGCCTTGGTTTTTTGGTTTTTGAGTAACAGAGTCTCACTCACTGTAAACTCTGTAAAAATGGATTTGAAGTGCTAGTTGACTTGTATACCAAGGGCCACTGCAATTCAGTTGGGGTATGAGGCTCTGGGTTAGGTGCACATGAACATATGCGCCGGCTGAGCGAGTGCAAATACTGTTTACCTCAACCAGTATCTGCATTGAGGTAGCCTGTCACAGAAAGGACTATTCTGGGAATGGTGTTGACCTCAGTAGACCTTGTAAAGTAAAGATATGTTTGACAACTTGGCCTCACAAAGATAAGCCTAGCCTTTTGCCTAAGCAAATAACTTCCAAAGGGTTAGAAGTGTTGGGAATCACATTGAAGAAGGCCTTTTCAGACAACCTACACCCTGCTTCAAAGAAAAGAGGATGAAACAAATAGGTGTTCTGCATGCATTTAGTTAGCTTTGCTCATGAGGAAACTGTCCTAAATTAGCATTATCATACTGGGAGGTAGGTCTAGAAATCTGAATTACAGGAACTTGTGTATCACTTTCAAGAATCATATCAAATAAACCAAGTACTTCATCTGAAAGTATTTGCAGTAAAGAAATAGCAGTAATGCATAAATCAATTTCAACTGGGGTTTTAGTGAAAGGCAAAAATAATTAGAAGATTGCCTCTGTTAAGTAACAGCCCCACTTCACTGAAGTCAAAAAGCTGTTGGAAAAGAGAAAGAAAGAATATGTGATATGGAAGTATTCCGGATCCCTGTTGTAGACTTTTTTAGTGATTTATTCAAGCTCGTTGGGAGCTCTAGTTGGTTGTTAAAAATAAAGATACTATCTTTGAGAGCCATTGCTATTGAGCTACTGTCATGAAAGCTGTAAGGTGCAAAATGATCCCAGAACAAAATAGACTGTGATGCCTTGCAGAAAGCCAGCATAAGCAACTGATGTTTTTCTGTTGCCCAGGTGGGAGTCTATAAATAGCCTGTATTCCACTACAATCTGTTCACTGCTCACCCAAGAAAGGGTCCTGAACGTTTAAGGAAGATTGAAGCATCCAGGAAGAAGTTCTTCCCTTCAGCGTTTGATAAAGTTTGGATGTGCATATTTATCAACTTATTATCATGTTTGTCCTACTGATAGCTTTATAGTATGATATTTGAGACTTCAATGAGACAGAGAAAATAAGGTATCACACCTTCCAGAGCCAGTTTGTTCACATTATCCACCCTTGTTCGGCTGAAATAATCCGAAATCTAAACATTTTTGTAAGTACTAAGGAAAATGTGTTGGTTGTGATACACCATGAGCCTTTGCATAAAGGAGGAAAGGAGCTCTGATCTATGAAAACACTTCTATTAAATAGTGTGGCAAAGCTAAGAAGGTAGGATTATACATCCTTATTTGGCTAAGAAACTACAATGTTGGATGTTCAGGTTACTTGTAGCCCATAGCCTGTAAACATGATAATACTGACTTGTAGGTCACCCAACGTATTTTACAGATTCTTATTAAATTTACTTTAACTTTTCATAACTTCAGATTCATTAACCAATTGCTGTCATTTTGGGGTACCATTAAGCAATTTATTTCATTCTTTTTTGCTAAATTGTTTTTTAAAATTCATCTTATACATAACTTAACTGTAAATTAATTGTGGTACTGATAAATACTACATGCATTTTAACTCAGTACACTCTGTCTGTTTCTGCCAAGCTACCGAGAGTAAGCCAAGTATTTCACACAATAATCTTTGGGTGCTTTATTGTTTAGCTTTGTGGGACCGCAGCCACAGCTAACATCAACGCTGAAGTCTCCCTCTCTCCTTCAGTTACCCTGAGAAATCTCCATCAATTGTTGTTTCTCAACACAATTAAAACTGTATGGCCCCAGTTTTCAAGCCTTGCTTTCGTCTTCCATAATAGTATTTCCTTTAAGAATCAACTCAAAAGAAGTGTTGTTATGTGTAAATTAAACATGTAAACTCTCATTTAGAGATGCTGACACATTCGTTGAATTTGTAAGACCTACAAGATAATACATGGACAAGGATATTCAATATCCAATCCTGACACATTTTGATGATGCAGATTGGTGAATCTTAACATCATACAATCAGCAAGTATTAACAAAATTATCATCATTTTATCCCATCCTACCATTTATGTATGCCCTACACTTGTTGTTTAGTGATATGAAAAAGACAACAACCATGAAACTACAGTATGGAAAGATACATCCATCTTACAAGCAAAATATATTTATCAAGAACTATCTAAATGACAAAATATAATAATAATATTGTAATAATGAATCTCAAAATGTACACAAAAAGGGTGACTGGGCATCTTAAGTATCACACATGCTACAAAAGCCTAATAGTCATGTTCTCAGTGGAATCCTGGGAATATAAGATCATCATAGAGTTCAAGTATTAATGTCATTAACAAGATTTATAAAAGTTAGCACCATCCATTGTTTAATCTATTGATGCATTTATGTAGAACACATGAATATTCATTGATAAATGTTTGTTTATATTAGTTTAGAACGTTCCTTCTTTTCAATATAATAGTTCTTTTCTAATAAAATCAATGCCATCCATAGCAGCTACAGTACTTTCTGATCACTAGATGATTTATTGCTAAATACATCAATTGAAGATTAAGAATTAGTACAAGCCTTTGCATATTTGAAAAAGAACATTTGATTAAAGTTAACAATGTATTCATTTTTCAAATCATGTTTGTTAGTTACGTGCACTTTAACCTGCCTGTAAGTGGCAAATTAAAAGTAAAAATATATTGATAATGAAATTGAAGACTAGGATTAATAGTTATTTAAAAAACTTACTGAAGTTTAAACCAGTGAAAGTAGTTTTTTGTTTACAACTCTGATCATGCGACTTGCAGACTAGTGCTCCACTGTAAAGTATTGCATTTCCCCAAAGCAGTATTGCATGGAAAGCCCACATACTAAAAAACACGAATTGTGAAGGTGCATATTGCCTACCTAGCTCACAACTAGTAAGCATTTCCATTGATTCTTGCTCAATTAATCTTAATGAGAGTTAATATCTAAACCCATTCCTATCAGCAGTATGTCTTCTCTATCCCAAGCTAGCTAATATTTGTCAGGGAAATTTCTGCATGTGCTTCATTATCAGCAGAAAAAGCCCAAGAATCCTCTCCTCAATCAGTGACTTATCACCCAATTATCACCCAATTACTTAATGTTCATGAATCTAGCTGAGAAACTGCCCGACCAGGTAGACTCTTCACCACACTCCTACATCACTCAGATGTACAGGGGAATGTCCCAACAACTTACCCTCTTCCATCCCCTTTGCACTATCCTATATTTGGTATGTTTCCTTGCATGGTCTAATATTGTGTAAGTTCATACCAATCGACTATATCATCATGTTTTTTGTAGTATATAGGCACGTGTATTGAGTGGGGCCCCATATTTCATACTTCTTTCTACTGTGCATCAGAATCAAGACCTTACAGCGAACCATTACTTAATTTATGTAGCATTCACACCTCTGACCTTTGCACCAATTACCCCATTCACTTCAATTAGGGTATATGACCTGCTATCATCATTAGGCATTTGGAGCAAAAGGCAGAGAAAAAACCTCCCCTCATGCTTGGCCAGATGTTGCATAGATTTACATTGACTTTTAGACTTGAACACATTTTCTTTTTCAACTTATATTCCCTGTATGGTATTTAACTTTGTAGCTTTTTGTCAAAATTACCAATTTCTGCCAACCATCATTTATTACTGAATGACTATTTTATGTGTAGGATAATGGGTTCCAACCATTTTAACTCCAGGGATATTTGCTTTTTCTGCTACCCATTCTTCTGGACCTTTACTGTGAGTGCCTCTCCCTAACTGTTGCTCACTCTAATGTCTTTTAAAATGGACTGTGAATGCTAGCCGCCAGTGCCTGCCTTTGATAACAAGCTCTGCTGTTGTGCACAAATATGTGCGGGCTTATTGAATGGGACTAAAGTCCAGCTCAGACTGATTCAGTGCACAGGTAGCCTGTCTCAGAAGAGACCCATCAGGATTAGTACTAACGTGAGGTAGGTCTTATAATGTGAATGTGCATTCATAGTTTAAGTCTATAGTGCTTTACTGAAAATGGTGCCACTACTGTATTTTACATTATGACCAAAATCTGTACCAAAGTAACTTTTTGCCAAAAATGGGCCTCAAGACACATCAAATCTATGGTGAGAAGGGATCCCAAGTACAGATGAAATGTCACTTTTGTCATCCATTTCCATTTCTGGCACTTTAGGATTTGTAATATTTCACTGACTTGGCTCCAAATGCTGTCCCCCTTCTGAGGCAAGTTAAATACTCTGCGGGTCAGCTTGATGATCACTGGATTTCTTATGTAATATGAACATTTGCCTGTGCTTAGTACTATTTTAGGAAAGGAAAGGGTGGAGATGGAATCTGCATGTGATAATTACTTTTTGCACTGCACCAGCCATGGGAGAGTTCCTCCCAATGAGGACAAAGGTGAGACTGCCATTCCTCTGAAACAATCTGGAGGGGCATCCCTTTGAAATTTTGGAGGGAAGTTGTGGCACTTACAGATGAGTTTTTTCAGCTCTCAGACAGGTCTTTCAACAGATCACTTAAAGTTGCTATTTTGAAATAGAACAAAATGCTGTGCAGGAGGGTTGGGAAATGGATTGAGTGATGGCACAACTTTCCATCCCTACTTAACCTGTGCACATGGAAGAGAAAGGGAGAGAGAAGATGGATTGTTCAAGACCCTGAAGAAGACCAGATCCCTGTTGGGGGTGCTAGAGCACCCTGGAATTATACTGGAGGGGTCTCTGTGGATCCCTGTCTCCAGAGCCACTGGTGCAGCTCCCTTCTAATCTGAAGGATAGTGGAAGGGTGGATCTACTGGGGGACCCAGGAGAAGGGTTACCATGGAACCTTTAGGAACTGGACCTGTGTGGAGGGGTAACTCTCATTAGAGGGCTACCCCTTAACTTCTGCAATCACACAAGTGCCTTTCAAGTGAACATGGAGGCTATGGGAACTAAAGAGCATGAGCATGCAAGATATTCTGCTTTGAAGGCTCCGTGATGTTGCTGGGGGGTTGGGCTATAGGCTGAGAAGAGTACCAGGTGCTTACCAGATGACAAATCTTCAATATGGAGCTAAAGTACAGCAAAAAACAATGCAGCCAAAGCAATATAAAAAGAATTAAGGGCCAGGAGGCCTCAATAATTCCAGCCTAATGATGAGAGCCACTCACCGGAAGTTAAGTTGTATAATGCACTACATTGTTCACCTTAACAGTATCCAAAGAGTTCTCTACCATCAAGTAATGTTTCTCTCTCTGAAACATTGGAATTGGCACACCACAAAATGGTTGTTTTCTTGTGGTTTGAACCCCATACATTGAGGTTACCAATGCTGACCCTTGTGAATCCTTACCTCCTCCTCTGGTGACCAGCAGTGCTGTCCCAGGCCTTTGCTTCAAGCGCACCGATGGGAATATCTCAACATGAGTGTTTATGCAGACATTAATTCATTTAATTGTAGGAGTTTCTTTGCATCTGAATAATGCTGGTTATGGCTAACACCAACCCTGCTCCTCTCTTTCCCTTCTGAGGTAGCTTGGATTTCTTTCAGCTATCCCTAACACATCCCTCACAACATTGTATATTGGTCCAGTTTCCTTCGTAACCATGGTTAAGCTTCAATTGTGTCTTTTCCTTTAGGCAGCAATCATCCCTTTTTTGTTACTCTTGCCCTGATGATGACCTCGAGTTATAACGGTCGAAAGACGGTCAACACGTACCTGATAAAATTGGATCTTGAATTATGACATGATCCTGCATAACATCTTCCCAAGTTGTTTCCAATACGCTGTTGTACTTTTAGTTTTCTCTTGCTTCACTCGTGCCATCTAAATATTTTTTACACATGTATATTGTGTTCACCTTGCACCTATTACACATTCTTAAAAGCATGGTTGATGCTGCATTTATAAACCATAATTCATACTTGTATGCCTTGTTCACAATATAGTTGCATCTAATCAACAAAATTAGTACCTTGTTTGTTTGTTTCTTGTATAATAAATTTACGTATTAAACTGCACCCCTCTACTGACTCCCACTGAGACATTGTAGCATTATACTATATTTACCCAAGTCTAAACTGGGGCTATGGTTTCTCCTGTGGTTTCTAATTCTGAATTCTTTGGGGCACTTAATTTATTTGCATTTTAAATTTTTGTGGTATGTCAGAGAAGGCAGGGGCAAAGCCTGCCTTCCACAATGTGTAATGGGAGCTGGCAGAAGTTTACCAATCTCCATTAGAATACTGTTATATCTTCCTCTAAATCTCCCAATGGGTGAAATCAGTGACCCCAGGAGAGGCTTCAGCTGGATTAAAGCTCTCATGGTGCTTGGGTTTTTGCCCAAAAGTTCTGAGTGCAGGGATCACTGTTGGGGATTATTAAGGCTGCTTTCCAGCATATATAAAAATAGAAGAGACTCATGCACTCAGCTTATTGAAAATGTAATTGCTTGATTGACAATTACAAAGATAACAATGAACCATTACATGTTCTAATTAAGGTAATTGAAATGCTTTATTGAAAAGCACAATGTTACCCATGGTTATTTTACGCCCTAATGAATGTTATTGTAAAATGATACCATCCTTAGTGATTTTAATGGTGGTTGTTAGAAATGGGATAGAACCTTTGGTGGAATAATTGCCTGGCACTCCAGGACTTCTGGGGATCTCCACTCCATCCCCCTGAGGCTATCAAATGACACATATGTCGAGCGACTGTCTGTCTGGCGCTGATCTCCCGTCCCCTGTCCACCTGACAGTGCGCGGAGATCCCCCAGAACAGAAGTGGTGTCACCCTGGTCACTACACGGGAACCTAGCCCAACTGGGAAGTCCCTGACCCACCGGCTCTTCCACTGGGGAACTCATCCCCCAATCACTCACGCTGGACTCCTGTACCCTCCCTACCGGAGCGGTACCGCCAGACTCCAGAACCACAGGAGCCCTGGTTACAGGTGCCCCAGGTCCTCCACTCACTAAGAGATCTTCCTCAAGTGGACTAACAGGACAGCCTAGGTCCCCAACTTGGTGTTCCCTCATGAAACCATCCAAGTCCTGAGGCAGGGTTTCGGGCGTCTGGGGACCCTCGGTCACCCCCTCACTCCTGCTCCACTGAGCCAGGCAGCGAGCCCCTACACGCTCCTCGCTATCCTGGGACCTAGCTGGGCTACACTGAGCCTCCTCCACCACGCTGGGCTGGAGGATCTCTGACCCACTATTGTTGGAATCACTCACTAATGACACTAGAGAACCTCTGGCCCTTTCCCAGCGCTCTGCTTCCTCTGCAAGTTTAAATGGACAAAAAGAGTTATACCTCAACAGGTGTTGGCGCAACCCTGGAGAACAACTACTGAGCATCTGCTCCTTGATAATCATATTTAGTACTCCATCCAAATCCTGCTCCGGGTTAAACACCAACCAGTCCACCAGTGCATCATGACATTCCTCCACAGCCTCCTCCCAAGACTGGTGAGACAGCTTCTTACTGCCCCTGAACTTCAACCTACATTCCTCCTCTCGGGAACAAGGTACCACACTCGGGGGACTGGGACTCTCTGTACTGCACTTTATATCGCTGCCCCCCCTGGACTCCACCCTCACTGGGGAATCCAGAAAACTACCACTATACTCAGGGGACAAGGAAAGGGATGAGGCGCTATCTCCTACGCTGGACCCAGCAAGGGACTCCCTACCTACGGGGTCCTCACTCTCTACTGGAGTCCAGGTACTGTCATCTTCTTCTAAATCTTCAGGGCTCCCCACGGACCCACCACCCTCCAGGTGTGAGGCCCGGGCCCTTTCTTCCTCACTGCGCTCACGTTCCCATTCATCTGCTTGCCATCCAATCATGTAGTTCCTCAATTCGTACACCGTGTCTGACTCGCTCACCCCTATGTTTCTCTCTCTACAGAACCTTTCCAACTCCTGCATACTGTAATAAACTAGATCACTGAGATCAAAAGCAGGCTCCATTCTGGCAGACGTTCTAGAGAAAAGATCACACAGGGAACCTAGGGGTCTGAGCTTAACAGGAGTACACACTTCACAAAAAGATTCAGCAAGCTCTCTAACCCAGAGAACTCACACTCACTTGCCTAGTGCCACTCACCACTCATCCACACACAACCCTCCCCTCGGACTGGTAAGGCAGTTTCTACCACCCCTGATTCCTCAACCTGACCACCACGTGACACAGGTACCAACTCTGGGCGCAGGGCGGGGGACAAATGTACAGGACACTATTACGCTGCCACCACTGGATCCCACCCTCTGGTGAATCCAGAAAACACAATGCACTAAGGGGGATGATCTACCCTCCCGAGCTAGGGACACCTAACTCACAGTGCACAAAAACACATTTCCAAGGAAATGACAATTAAAAACAATTTTAAAACAATAATCCCTATACCATGTGATTTATCTAAATGCAGAGTTTTGTAGTGCGGCCAGTTGCCGCTGCGGTACAGCGCAAACGCAAGTCCAAATCCCACCGCTGATCACCAATGTTAGAAATGGGATTTCTGGCTGGCTGAGGCTTGCGCCAAAGCCAGGCAGAAACCACCACTCTAGTCAGGGCAAGGAAGTTACACGCCAAAGATAACCCCTGCTCACCCCCTTGGTAGCTTGGCACGAGCAGTCAGGCTTATCTCTGAGGCGATGTGTAAAGCGTTTGCGCGCGCACCCAGCAACAACACCCAAGGCCCACCACAAAGGAAACTCCACACAAGGTATTCTATAAAAATAGCCTTTGTATTATACACAACACATTAGATAAAAACACACACTTTACAATGTGCCAACAGGCACGGGCAGAATTTACAAGGGATTATATATACAGGGGACAGGGCCACATGGACCACTGTCAGGAATTAGCACTTTGTAGAAATAGCACTTAGAACGTAGGAATAATATTTTAGAACATAGCACATACAATCACTGTAGCACTAAAAATAGAACATATAGCACACAACCAGTAACTACTGGTAACCAGGAAGTACCACCTACGCAACCCTAACCACCTTTAGGAATACCACGCAGGGAACTAGGACCTCACTAGTACCACCTGTACTAGGGGAAAAACAACCACCTAAGTATCACTCTACCTGTAGGGGTCTAAGCACATAAACACAGGATGCATAAAATACATTTAGGGGTGTAAGGAAATAAACACATGATGCATAAAAACATTTCAGGTGCAGGAAAGGAACAATAGCGCCAAAACTCACATTAGCCACTACTGTGGCAGTCCCTGGGCCAACTGGCCTAGTAGGGGCAAGGACGCCCTGCGTCCAAATGTTAGGGCAAGGCTGCGCAAGCTGCGCCAGCCAACACACCGAGGCCACAACCTAAACGTTGCAGCTGCCCACTAAGTGCTGGGCAGCTGTAGGACAAGGAGTGAGGGCACTACTGTGCCTTTGGAGCCCTCTCTGAGCTATGACAATGGGGCTGCCTTGTGGGCCTCAATCAAACAACCACGGCGTTGTTGGAGTCCTGCTCAGGGACTCAAGATCATCAAAGAAATGCCCCCGTCGTCGGAGCCTTTGTGCTCTACACAACTTCTGCCCCCGTGGAGCCTCGTGGGCTCGTGAACCAGGAAATGCCTCCTAGAGCCTGTCAGGGCTCTATTAAAATATTGCCCCCGACGTTGGAGCCTCACGGGCTCTAGAACAAAGTTGGGGGCGACGTTGGAGCGGCCTGCTGCCTTTCGGGGCCGCTCTTACTTGCAACAGAATGCCCCCGTAGTTGGAGTCCCTCTGGACTCTTGGATTAAGCAATCCCAAATTGGAGCGCCTCGCGCTCTAAAGACAATTGCTGCCCAAGTCGTGGGAGCCTCACGGGGCTCGTGAGCAAACAAATGCGGCCCTCGTTGGAGCGCACACGCGCCCTTAGGAACCTCCTCGGTCCCCCACACCGCTGCCCACTGTCAGGTGGGGCAGCGAAAAAGAGAAATGAGCACTGCCCCCGCAGTGCTCTGAACGCGGTACGGGGCGGGCACCGAAGCTGTGCCCCGACACTCCCCCCACCACCTCAACACAGAGCCCCACTCACCGGGACTCCGGCGGCGCTTCCTCCTCGTCTTGGTGACCTGCAGGGTTCCCTCCACACGCGGGAGCCCTGCGCGAGGAGCCGCTGCCGCCGTCCTGCTTTCCCGATCTTCTTCCTCTGTGCAGGAGCACGGGGTAGGCTCCCGTCCGCTTCCTGCTTTTAGGTCAGGCTCCGCCCACGTCCTAGTCAGCGCTGCCTGACTTCCTGTTTGAGCCCGGACCGGGTTGCAGCGGTGATTTTTCCCGTCACAAGAGGGGTAGGCTCCCTCGTTACAGTGGATGTACGGCGGGGTGGGCACCCGCCGTAAAATAAACAAATAAGCGGGGTGGGCACCCGCCAACGAGCACAGCAAGGTCCCTGGCAGGGTGGGCACCTGCCAGGGGATTTCAGGATCTGTATAGACGGGGCAAACGCCGGGTGGGCACCGGTTTGTAGAATTAAAGCGCTCCTAGCGCTAAGGATAAAAAGTAGAAGCGCTCTCAGCGCTAAAGGCCAATAAAAGCTCCCAGACGCTCTGGGGAGAATAAGTCCAAAGTCCAGCAATAAAGTCCTTCAAAAGGCAGGGGGGCAAGGCTGGACCCAGAGCCAGCTCACTGGGCCTCCAGGCAGGGAGGTAATCCAAGTGGCGGTCCTCTGGTCCAGCAGCAGCAGCAGCCCCCCTCAGGTAAGATCCTGGCAGAGAACAGTTTCTGTGGGGACACAGCCCCATTTTTATACAGCCAAACCCTTTGTTCTGGGTTCAGGGTGAGGGGGAAAACCAGTCGCAGCTGGTTGGGGAGCACCCTTGATGTGCTCAGCCCCTCACTCTATTCACTGGCAGGGCTAGGGTCGTCAGTCGCACCACAGGGGGCGGGGCCAGCATTGTGTTTGGAAAACCCTGTCCTATTCAGGACCCAGGTGGACTCCTCCCACCCATCTAGCTGCTGATCTCCCCATTCACCACTGGGTGACTCATCCTGACACTGGGGAATCCCTAGCCCGTCACATGACACGACCAGCCAATCACGCGACAGACACACTGCACACCGAAGTGCCCACTTCTAGAAGTGGCACTTCCACACTAGGTACATGCACGCCGCACACATCATCGCGCAGCATTCACTCCCACGAGTCCGCACATACCAAACTCGGGCCTGCACACCCCACGCATCAGGAACTACTAGGGACACATACATTCCCCATGCATTCCTATGGGAGGGCAGGCCTATCTCACCACATGCACTCAGAGCACGCACGCACTTTACCCTGGGACACAGGGAAAGTGCGCAGAAACCAAACAATCACCACACCAAGTCACCAGTAAAAATCAAAAAAGTTCAGGGGTGAACCTGCCAGAAGGGCCAAGTCCAACAGTGGTGCATTGGTATATTGTGACATAACTCTCGTTAGAAATGGGGTCTCTAATTGGCAAAGGTAGGTACCTTTGATCAAGTAGGGGCCCTTGCTTCTAGTCAGGGAAAGGCGGCTACACTCCTAAAACAACCCCTGCTCACCCCCTTGGTAGCTTGGCACAAACAGGCAGGCTTATCTCAGAGGCAGTGTGTAAAGCATTTGTGAACACATACAATAATACAGTGAAAGCACTACAAATGGACACCACACCAGTTTAGAAAAATAAGTAATCTTTATCTAGACTTAACACAAGACCAAACGACAAAAATCCACAATACTGTAATCAAAAATAAGACTTTAAATGGTAGAAATAGCTTAGTTCAATGTAGATGGTAAAAGCAACACTTTACTCTCAAAGTACCTTAGATGCGTCATGCAAAACAAACAAAAGGGTCGCAGGGAAGGTGATGTGTCGGTTCCTTGCTTCGGGGAAGGTAATGCGTTGGTTCCTTACTGCAGCACAGGGGAGGATGATGCGTTGGTTCCTTACCAGAGAGGAGGTGATGCGTCGGTTTATTACTGCGTTCCAGTTCCGATGCAACGAGATGGCACCTCAAAGCAATGATCCAGTGCGATGCGACAAAATGGCGTCTTTGATGCGATGTGACAACCTGGATGCGATGCATGCACGCCCGATAGCCATGCGTTGAAATCAATGGTTTCTTGAGCCACAACAGGCCCTGCGACACGCTTCTCCGGTGATGCGACGGCAACCTCTGCGGCAGTGACACGCTTCTCCAGTGATGCGACACGCTTCTTCGGCGATGCGACGGCGAACAGCTGCACCGGCGACTCGGGTCCTCGGTGAAGCAATGGCAATTGCTGCGGCAGACGACACGCTTCTTCCTCCTTAGTTCACGTTTTCAGATCCCAGCGACACGCAGTCTCTAGAGGGCCCAAAACAATAGCAGGCACCTCTCTGCAGGCAGAATTCCCAGCAAGGGAGGTCAGGGGGAGCTGGTGGTGAAGTCTTTGTGGCCCTGAGACTTCAGAACAGGAGGCAAGCTCAACTTCAAGCCCTTGGAGATCTTCCTCAAGGTAGTTAGAGTACACACAAAGTTCCTTTTCTCCTTTCCTTGGCAATAAGTAACCACTGCACACCAACAGCAAACAGCACAGGGGCAGTCTCCTCCTTCAGCTTCCTTGGTTTCTCTCCTTGGGAAAGGTTTGTCTTGATTCCCAGAAGTGATCTAAAGTTCTGGGGTCTGGGCCCCAATATTTATACTGCAAAATCCTTTGTTCTCTGAAGGAAGATAGTGTCTATGCCCAGCAAATACCAGTTCTGTCCTCCCTGGGGCAGCTTCCTGGCAGGAGGTGGAGACAGCATTGTTGAAAGCAGACCTGGCCCAGGTAGCTGAAAGAAAATCTCCTCCTCCTACTCTCTATTCAATGCAGGTTCTATTAAGCCCAGCCCTGACCCATCAGACTGCTGGAGCCAGAGCCCTCTCCTGCCCCCTTTTACTCAAAGACCAGACATGGAATACACAAACTAGCAGAGGCATACTGGATGGTTAGGCAAGAAAATACCTACTTTCTAGAAGTGGTATTTTCAAACATTGAATGCAAAAATAACCCACACTAAAAGATGTATTTTAACATTCTGAGTTATGAGTTCTATTTTCCTATCTTGTTCCTAGGGTCAGTTAGGATTATAAGATGTTATAATCAAACTGCTCATTTTGGCCTATGGGAACAGATAGCCTTGCAATAGTGAAACACAAAATTGGCTGTAATTCACTATCAGGACATACCGCATCAGGGCATGTCCTACCTTTCACATACAATGCACCCTGCCCTTGGGCCTACCTTAGGGATGACTAACATGTAGAAAAGGGAAGGTTTAGGGACTGGCAAGTGGGTACACTTGTCAAGACGACAAGCAATGCCCCTGTGATTTCTGGCAATTGTCATCATTAACTTGTATTAGTAATTATTCCACATGGAAAACTTCTGCCTTTTTAATGTAAGTTAAAAAAGAATTACAGCCACTGAGTTCATGGATAACATTATACTGTGCAGCTTTATTTGAATGTGTTTTAAAGCATAAGCATGTCAGGTACGGGGGTTGTCCGCACCTATTCATAATAGACTTTACTAACTGTTAATGCCGTTTCAAGCATAGATGCTGAAGAGACAATATCCAAGAACAATGCAAAGTCATTTTATAGAAGATAGTAAATTGGATAATTGTCGTCTGTGCAGCTTTTTTTCTAGAGAGAATTGTTTGATAATTATTTCAAAGGGAAATCAAGTTTCGTGTCTGAAACACGATCATAAAATGGAAATCATTATTCTAAAACATACTGTTATGTTAAGCTTAACATCTGATCTTTCTTTTTTCTCCACCTTCTTCCTATGTTGTGACAGCTGCGTGTGGAGGGAATCTGACAGGCCCAGCGGGTGTTATTTTATCACCTAACTTCCCACAACCCTATCCTCCTGGGAAAGAATGCGACTGGAGAATCAACGTGAACCCAGACTTTGTCATTGCCTTGATATTCAAAAGGTACAATTTCCAAAGAAACAGAACAATTTAGCCGGTTTTTAAATGTCAAATTCAAGAATTGCTTCATATATCACATCATTGTGCTCTTAATTACATTTCCTAGCTGAGCCCCGGAGCATGTAGCTAATGCCTTCTCCACCAGTGTTGCCGAGTCCAAGAAAATACATGATATAGCTTTTACATCAGTTTTTAATGTCGTTTGATTTCTACACTGAGTATCAGAACGAAGTGAAAGTTGTCAAGTGTGGTTTCCCGAAAATAGTTTGAAAAGATGGACATTTAATTTTTTTTAGCAAAACGATTAATGTATTTTGTTTATGTCAACAAAACCCATTATGGCATAATTTAAATATAATTCACAGTAAACTTTACACGCTCTCATTCTATCAGTAAATCGTTTTTTACAGTGTGACGCAGACCAAAGGTACTTGCTATTTTATATCTACATTTGACGAGAACAATTGTTCTTTCAACCCGAAACAACCTTCCTAACTCGGAGAGGCCGTACCCAACATATGAGCATCATAGGAATAAACACGACTTTTCCATTGTTTTGAACAAAATCATTCACCTCTAAAAATGTGCACTTATTGGAAAAATCTCATGACTTAATAATTCCACGCATAATCATTTTATTGACGCCTGCGGATGTAAGTCAGTTATCCTCATTTCTATTTCTGATAGCGCACTGCTGACTTGACCTCATAAGCAAGTGTCATAAAGGCAGGCTCCAGTTTTGATAGAGTACATGGACCTGTTTGTAACATTTAACAATCATATGAAATATCGAACTGAAGTTGCAAAAATCATCACATGGTCTTAGTAGTTGGGTTATGGATATAATCTGTTTTTCATGAAATATGTTTGATTTAATAAATCGCTCAAAGGTGTGCATTGCAACAAAATATGTTTTGTTTACCAATTAGAAATTAATAAATGCCTTGGGTTGGCACGATGATTACTTTGGAAGAGTTGCAATAAAGCCCAATCAATCCTGCCTAGTTTCGATTTCAGGGTACGTTTGTGTTGTTTTATATCTCATTCACAAAGTGCCATTTCCATCTCTCACAAAGGTCCTAACTGCAGAATATAAGGCACTAAGGCCCTGATTATCAGTTGGTCAGTGTTGGAATCTGGATGATTAGTAGTGCCACTAACAACGTCTAGGGCTCTGTACTGGTCTTAGTAAATTATTCCCATGCTTAACCCTTGGTAACTTGGCTGCGAGCAGCCAGGCTTAACTTAGGAGACAGGTATGTAAAGCGTTTTAAAAACACAATTCAGGAAACAATTAATACACAACACGGAATAAAAATCCCATACCAATTTATAAAAATAGGAAATATTTGTATCTTTAAAACGACAAACATACAATGTAGAGAACTGAAGATATGAAGATTTAAAGATTTAGAACTATATAGCACTTGGAAACCGACAGTGCCACCTTGGGACATAAGGTTGTGCTTGACCAGGACAAGGTCAAAGTTTCAGGCCGACAGTGATGGAGCCCTGCTCAGATAACCCTCACCATAGGCCTTGTTCAAGATTTTACTTTCTGACTTTGAAACTGTGCTAGAGCTTTTCTGCAGGGGTACCTCGATGCTTTTCACCAGTCTGGGTTCGGTGAGTGTTTACCGGCTTGCTTTCCAAGGAGATTGCGGTCAAACTCTGGATGTTGGACCTTCAGAGATTTTCATAGGGATGAACCAGCAGGCCAGACCATCTAGCAGTTGAAGGTGAGTGGCATGGCTCTCGTGGAATCGGTCCCCCTACGGAGCCTTTTTTCAAAGTTGCTCCAAAGTTGCCCCAAACTTCCAGAACTTTTTCTGAAAGTTACTCTTGAAGGTCCAAAGTGTCCAAAGCACAATCCAAGGGTCTGAAATCTCCAAGAAGGTCCTTGAAAGGTTGGGACCACAATTCCCACAATGAACCTGGACAAAACCCTTACAAATCCACTGGACACACTCCAGGCATGTGATGGTACAGGTGTGTTCCTTGAACCTGTAACTTGCAGGGAGTCTACAATGTATTTATCTTGAAGAAAGATACATCCAAAGGGCTGTAGTTCCAGATAATGCAGCAAGCTCAGTCAGTTAGAATGCAGGGCCTGATGGTGCATATCACATTTCCAGCTTGGCAAGCCTTCTTCTTCTTTTAGTTTCACGCAGCAGAACTGAGAGGCTCTGCCCCTCTCACATATTTATTAAGTGTTCTCTAGGGTCAAGCAGGAGAGCACTTCTGTCAAATGAGAATGCAGGACATTACCACAAGGCATGACCACTTCCTCCGAAGTGTGGCATAATCTTCTCCCAGTAATCACTATTACTCCAAAGTTCAGTATGGATGAAATCCCAGAGGAATAGCAAGAACTAGTTAATCCAACCTCCTGTATGGCTCCTTTCCATAGCTCTCCTCACCTACCAGCGGCAAATTCCTTCCTTAAGCCTGCCATCTGGCTGGGTCAGAGGGCTGGGGGTAGATGGACCTGGGATTCACTGCCTGTCCTATTCCTCGTTTGAGGCTCATGCATTATGACCTCTCCCCCTGCTCTGGGATTCCTGTGTAGCAGAGCTCTCTTAATATATCGCCTCTCTCTGGCTCAGCCACTTATCACTTAATCAAAGCAGCCAGGCTGATCCTGTTAACTCTGACAAATCAGGGAAGAGGGCAGGAAGGCTCAATGTTGGCTTACAGACAAGAAGGTCTTATTACTTCTTTTCTGTATACTTTAGGATACATTCACAAAACCATATTGTTGGATATATCAATACCATTCTCCTAAATCCTAGGATTAATTTTTTTGTTTATTAGTAGCAATAGTTATGTATTAATAAACTATTTCCTTGTTCTCCTATGTGGCTGGGGATCTACCATGGGGAAAATGAAACTTGCAATTTCTCCGAACACCAGAGCATATAAAAAATATTTGATAAGATTTCTTATTATAGCTAATTAACCTCCTCACCCCTAGGACACCTAAGGGAGACTTTAGGGGTCGTGAATATGCAAATATAGTGTAGATCCTCACTCCACAGTGCTCCTAGCACAACATTCAATGTTAGAAGCACTTAATTACAATTGGGGAAGTGAAATGTGCAATTTCTCCAGCCCCAGGCCATATGAAACCTTTTTTATATTGGCTCTCCTTATAAGTACATGACCCCTCACCCCTGGGACACCTAGGGGAGGCCCTGTGGGTACCTACTATGCCAATATATTTTAGTTTATCACTATTTAAGTGCCCCTAACACCAAAGTTGCATTTCGGCAAAATTTTAATTTAAAAGCAGTGCTGAAACACAGGGCTGCTTTTAAAATGACCTCAGGCTCTCAGCAGTGAACACATGCAAGTGCAGAAAGGGCTTCTGGCCTCTAAACAGTCATGCCCTATTATTTACTAGAGATTTAAAAGTAGTTTTAACCCCCCTGTCCTATTATGTACTAGTGATTTATAGGGTAGGCCATGACAATTATAAGGATACCCTTATATATAGTATACCCTCATGTATGTGTTTGTTTTCATTGTGTTTTCAACATAGCACTGGCCCTGGGCCTAGTTAGATATAGCCCAGGACAGTCAGAGTCAGTAACCACCAGTACCAGTCAGCAGAAAATGGGGGTGCACAGGACACACAGGAGGACTTTGCAACAGTCAGTACAGTCCTACCTGTGTATTAACTTCGGTTTAAGCACTGGTCAGAATTACGAGTTTGTAGGTATTTGCATCCGATTAATTATCGGATACGTTAAATACCTCAACCTTCGCTACGTTTCTGTCAAACCTGCTGAAATTTTATGAAAGAAAAACATGAGGTATTTACTGTATCATGTGAATTTTGTTGCATTAAACACCAGTAGGTTTTATTTAATGCACCTGATAAATAACATAAACCTGTGGTATCGTTATTTATCTTGTGCAATAAATAGCACTTAAGCTTGTAATCAGGGCCATTGTCTATTCTACACAACCTTGTGGGTATTGCTAAAATAATCACTATGTGACTGAGTCACATTTTTAATGTCTGTGCTTAAAAGCTTTATCTCAACAATGGCCATAGGTTTCACATTTTTGCTATTCAAAAATGCAGTGAAAAAATCTGCATGAAAAGCTATGTAGATAGTAATTTCTAGGTGATCTCAATATCTACCAGCAAACCTGTAACAGACTGTCTGCTTGGCAATTATTATATCGCATTTTGCAATGGCATTTTTTTTTTTTTTTTGCTCGAAGGGAAGAATAATTTTTCCCATATACAAAGCCTTTGCGTTATCACACGTGAGATGTATGGATATACAGATATACATTATTTTCTTCTCCGCTGGAAGACTCAATTACTTTCCATAGTTAAAATGAACTACACATAGTAGATATATCCCACAAATCCAGGAGTTCGTATTCGTTTTCAAGTCATAGTATTGCTTCAAGTACAAATTAAATCGAATTACTTCACACCTTTCTTATGGATAGTCTTCTGTAAATGTTATCTCTGAGCGGAAGTTTGCAGAGGTACTTAACATCTGACCAAACATGTCTAAGAAACAGCCTTTTTGGCACAACAGCACGCATAAAACGGGTGTAGACAATTTTGCTAATGACTTCTTGTCACGTTTATTAAAGCCTTTGTGTATGTATTTGCAACAAGTACAATATATTTGATGGACAACAATGCACTTTAAATGTCATCACCATAAACAATATGTACTACAGTGACAATGTGCCATGAAGACATGTATATAACATTCGCGTGTTTGGCAGGCAATCATTTCCCGATGAAGAGAGTGGGCTCGATAATTAAGTTACTATACAAAACATGATGCTAGATAGCCCATGTTTTTTTCACATTTTAACTGATGAACAGCTAAAAAGTCTGTAATGGAAATGTTGAAGGTATAATGCGTGTCTGTTATTAGCATTTTAATTAAATACATGTTTCTGAGCGAAACATTTGTAGGATACTTCAGTAGCTTCTGTTTGTTGACTTAATAAAAAGAGCCACTAAGTTAAATATTCTTTTTTATTCCAGTTTCAATATGGAGCCCAGTTATGATTTCCTACACATTTATGAAGGTGAAGATTCCAACAGTCCGCTCATTGGCAGCTTCCAAGGCTCGCAGGCGCCTGAAAGGATAGAGAGCAGCGCTAACAGCTTGTTTTTGGCGTTTCGCAGCGACGCCTCTGTTGGGATGTCAGGATTCGCCATTGAATTCAAAGGTATTGACATCCTCATAGGTGTCTACATTCGAAAGACGAGGGGAGGAGGCATTGAGCCTGATCAAAATTGATTGAACGCTAAACAGTGCATAACATTATGTAACGATTCTTTTAATTATGAATGTATTCTGAGTTTTTTATTGTAATATTTGAAATACTGTGTTGCTTTACTTGCACGTTACTCCACAATGATTTAAAGAAAAAAACACCAAATACCCTATGATACTCAAACCCCCTCGTGCAAAACCTATTTTGCCATGACGTGGACAACCCTCCATCAGTGTAGCTCCCACTGTACAGTCCCTTGAGGCTGTGCAGATGCGTCCATTTATATTGTATTAACTGCCTCAGCAATGTTCATTAATATCCACAAAACCTTGCACCAAGGACGTCCTTGTAGAGCTTCTTTGAAAGGGTGTTGATGTAGCTCAGCAGCACCTCCTCTTCCACCTAAAACCTTGTTATCCTTCTCATGAACGCATCAGTACCTCCTACAGCTTAACACACGTGCTTTTCATGCTCCTCATTCCAGGCAATCTGACAGACAGCTGGTCATTACCAACGCAGAAACACTTGCGGGCATATTATCAAGCCAGGCGATAAAATTATCGCCGCTTTAGCGGCAGAAAACTGCCACTAAAATGGCGATATTGGGCTTGATAATATGCTCTAGGGAATTCCAATTGAAGCCCATGTTAGATGTCCCTCACATCAATTGGAATTCCATAGAGCATATTATCAAGCCCATTATCTCCGTTTTAGCGGCAGTTTTCTGCCGCTAAAGCGGCGATAATGTTATCGCCTGTCTTGATAATAGGCCCCATAGTGATTATGCTAAATGATTTGGCATTATGCAGTCCTGATTGAGAATCACAAGACCCCTTCAGACCTGTGCGAACACGGACCCAAATGCTTGACTGCCCATCCTCTGTTGCTTTGTAGATCTTCTCCGCCTGTTATCGCTACTCGAACACTAGACTTTATACCACATGACAGCTTGTTAACCTCAGTATCTGATTGCCCTTGCCTGCGATGAAGCAGAGGCTGAGCTTTTCGAAAAGATGCCAATAGCAAAAGGGGGAATTGCATCTAGGATTTCTTTATAAAGTGCCACTATGCCGGATCCAGTCTCTCCCTCCAAGCCGAAGGGAGCAGGCTAACAGCACAGTCTTACATTTGTACAAGTCTTATATGTCTCTTCCAATGTGGTGGTTACAATTAATTTCTTGCTGCCTTAAAACCTTTTTCCAGATCCTGATCTCTTGATGAATGAGGATCATTTTCACTTTGATAAGCACTGATCTTCACCACTTGCCATCACTGTGTAGGATTAATAGGCTCACATACCACTGTCTCTGGTATTACTCATTAACGTCTACACAAGACAATGGCAGAGAAATGCCTTGATATACAGATGCTCACTTTAAAATAGTAGCTTCACTGCTCTTCCTGAAGAATGGCTGAGATTTTACTCTTGAAGAAAGTGAAACACAATTTTTACAAAAATATTGCGTACAATAAAAATGCTTTGTCTGCATGGCTTTTTATTTTATTTTCGACAACTATGACTGGTTATAAGGTTTCATCTTTCCCTTCTGTAAGAAGACCGGTTTAAGTCTTTTTGTTATAATCCCTGCACTGGCTGGGCTTCATACAGGGCATCAGTTACTTGTTTCTGTCAAAACTTCTCTCTGCGCAGGAGATGTGAGAGGCTGTAGAGATACGAGTCTTGCTGAGAACAGAAGGCTTCCTGGGCTCCCACCACCCTCCTTTGTGAAAGCCATCTCTGACCAATGATCAAAGAGGTATTAAAAATAGACTAGAGTCTTGGCAGTGCCTCATACTGTAGCAACCACTGTCAAGTATGTGAACACACATGGAACGGCAATTCAAAGGGGCATCCTATATTTTGCTTTGACAACTAGGAGACAAAAAATGACCAATTCTATGGCATTATCTTGGAAGATATAGAAACTCATGACCAGTTGATTTTGGTGGAGGTTGATGAAAGGGATACAGGACCACATGTACAAAGGCTTCTTTTGGTCGCAAACGGGCTGATTCACAGAGTCGTCCCATTTGTGAATGCAAAAAGGCTTTTTTACATGAACAAGTCCCTATTTGCAAATCGGTAACCTATTACCAAATCGCCAATGGAATCTGTGATTCAGGTTCAGAATAAGAATGGGAGTGCTTAGGGCATCCCTTCCTAATACCACAATGGTATGTGTGAATGTTTTGAGACCGAAATGCGGTCGCAAAACATTTGCATTTTACCTATTACTTCAAGTAGGTGGTAACCCATTTGCAAATAGGAAAGGGTCCCCAAAGGACCCCTTCCCATTTGTAGATGTTTGTAAAAAAAATTTGTTAAGCGCAGGCAGTGGTACAGTGGCCACTGCCTGCTCTAAAAAATGATAAGAAAAAAGCTTTTCTTTTTTTTTAATGCATCCCATTTTCCTCTAAGGAAAACAGTATTTATTTCACAAAAAAAGATTGCTTTATTTAAATGCAGTCACAGACATGGTGGTCTGCTGATCCCAGCATGCTACCATCCCTGTAGGTCTATTTGCGACCCACTGGGAATCGCAAAACGTGCAAAGACATATTTGTACATTGGTACTTGCGATGACCAAATTCTGAATCGCCAAAATGTGCTAATTATGAATCACAAATTATTACCTTTGTACAAATGGCCTGTAGACACTGGGATAAGGCTTCACTCTATCATCTTCTAGGCTGGGTAATGTGGCATTTTGAGATACACTTTAGAGCAAATGTCAAGAAACTGCATTATCCTGCTGCATGGGAGTTATGCTATGATGTGTTTCCAGAATTCAGTCAATCATGAGTGGGTTAAAGATATAAAACAGTTTTCCCTTTACACTCAAAAAAGAGTTTCTGTAAACAGAGGGGAAAACATGAAAGCAGACTGAAATGTCCTTTCTACCTGTGGAACGAATAAAGAATAATATGCCTTCTCCCTTTTAAACATCTGAGTTTAAAAAGCTACTCTCAGGGGCATATAAGCTGAGGTGTTATTGACCCTCAAACAGAAGATAGTCAAGGTTCATTATAGGGGAAGTCCTGCTCCGGTAGGCACTTCTTTTCTGAGAAGAAAGGTTTGGAAAATCTCAAAAGAGATACAACAACATTTGCAAGAAAAAAACAACAACGTCACTGGTAACTGCACGTTTGGCTGTGGTACTAACTCAAAGCAGGGAAATATTTGTTCTCACTAGAACACCTGGCCTTATGTCCTAGGAGAATTTGTGAAGTTTTATGAATTTCTAGAACACCACGGATAAAGCAATAAAACTTTTGCTACAACTTCTAAAAGTTTGGCATTTGGTTTCGTCCTCAATCTTTGAAACACCTTGTTAACGTGCACATGTATTGCACATGACTTAAACTCTCTTTTAAGGGGCACTGTTTTTCTAAGAACTGTGGGGCATATTAACAAGACAGGCGATAAAATTATCGCCGCTTTAGCGGCAGAAAACTGCAGCTAAAACGGCGATAATGTGCTTGATTATATGCTCTATGGAATTCCAATTGAAGCCCATGTTAGATGTGAAGGACATCTAACCTGAGCTTCAATTGAAATTCCATAGAGCATATTATCAAGCCCATTATCGCCGTTTTAGCAGCAGTTTTCTGCCGCTAAAGCAGCGATAATTTTATCGCCTGTCTTGATAATATGCCCCAAGTTAAAAAAAATTAGGCCATTGCATTGCTTCAGTGCCCAATCAATTATGTTGCCGTCCCTAGTGGCTGAGTTTAAGACTCACAGCCAGTTCAGATGTATATTGAAAATGTTTTTTTCATAAACTGCCTGTGGTTAAAAGAATTACGTTGTTTCAATTGCTCCTCACCTCCTACCTCAGATGTATTTTATTTTGATGCTGTGTGAATAAATAGATATATCTTTTGGTGGATTGGAAATTACAACATACTTATTTTTTAGCTTTTACTCTGTTTTTGGGTTTGCTGTGCAGGTATCAAATGAACATTTTCTCTTAGGATATCGACGTTGTTTATCTCACACTACCAATGACAAGGTTGGAGTTTTTCAAAGAAGCATGTGTTTTCCTTCAGGCACTAAATTGTTTTGCCTTTGTTCGGTCCACCACAGCTCTCATTAGGACTGAGACCACTTTGTCCCAAAATGTTTATTACAGATACTACAGATAATATTAAAACTTAATCTCTGTATTCCACTGTTACTCTGGCATTTCCAGACTGTCTGTTAGAAATTGGGGTCTCTAGTTGGCAGAGGTAGGTACCTTTCTCCAAATAGGGACCCTTGCTTCTAGTCAGGGTAAGGGGTATAAACACTTTAGATAACCCCTGCTCACCCCCTTGGTAGCTTGGCTCGAGCAAACAGGCTTATCCCACAGTAACACAGTGAAAACACCACAAAATGACACCACCACAGTTTAGAAAAATAAAGTATCTTTATCTAAACTAAACAAGACCAAAACGACAAAAATCCAACATACACAGTTAAAAATATGACTTTCAAAAGGTTTCAAGAACTTGTACCATAGAAAACCATGAATGCGTGACTTTTCACAAAAGAATCTGTAGATGCGTCAAAGTTCCAAAAGCCAAACAGCTGTAGAGTTGGAAAACAAAGAGATGCAACACTCCTGAGACCTTGGGGAGGCGATTAGACAGTTCTGGGACACGCAGAGGACAAGTTGCATTGAATTCGGTCTGTATGGGGAGTGATGCATCTATTCTTCGTGACGGTTCCGGTTTGCAGGTGATGCATCAGGAAAGCGCTCCGCACAGGTACGATGCGTGGGAATCCGGATGCATCGGTAATCGATGTGGCGGCGGCGATTGGCGCTGCTTCGGTCCTCTTCAGCCGCGATTCCTCGATGTGTTGATTCTTGCAGCAGCGACAGCCGTTGCAACAGTTTTTGCAGCAACATGGTGATGTGTGGAAATTCTTCGTGCACCATGGAGATGCGTTGAGAAAACAGTCAAAAGAAGAGCGATGCGTTGATTTTAGCAGTACTTCACGTTTCTTCTTTCTTCCAGCTCCCAAACAGCAGCAACAACCTCCAGAGGCCCAAAACTGGCACAGGCACCTCTTGGCAGGCTAGAACCCACAGCAGCAGAGTTCAGAGGAGCTGAGGGCGAAGTCTTTGTGTCCCTGAGACTCCAGAACACGAGGTCAGCTCACTTCAGGCCCTTGGAGATCTCCTTCAAGCAGGGGACACAGCAAACAGCAAAGTCCTTCTCCTTTCTTTGGCAGAAACAGCAACTGCAGGCCCACCCCAGACACACAGCAAGGGCAGTAGTTCTCCAGTAGTTCTCCTCAGTCTCTCCAGCTCTTCTCCTTGGCAAAGATTCCTCTTGATTTCCAGGAATGATCTAAACTTCAGGGGTTTTAGGTCTAATACTTATACCCCAAAATGTCTTTGTTCTCTTTGTGCAGGGGGCTCTGAGCCTAGTTCAAACCAGCCCTGTCTTCACTGGTGCAGCACGACCACAGGAGGTGGAGACAGCATTGTGCCAGGGAGACAGGTTCCATTCAGGTGCAAGGTAAATCTCCTCCCACCACTCCCACCACTCTATATGCAGCCAGGGTCTATTCAGCTCAGGGCTGAGTCATCTAGGAAGGACCTGAACACCTCAACCGCCCACAGGCTGCCTACAGGGAATGCACATCCTCTGTCTCTGTCCACAAACAGGCAGAGGCACACAGGATGGTTGAACAAGAAAAAAGCCACTTTTTGAAAGTAGTATTTTAAAGCACACAATTTAAAAACCATCTTTACTAAAAGATGTGTTATTAAATCCTGGGTTCAGGGATATCAAACTCCTTTTTTCCGTCTTATCCCTATGGGAAGATTTGCTTGTAAAATGTTACAAAGCATTCCCCATTCTGTCCTATGTGGCAAGATAGCCTTTCAATAGTGAAAAACGAAATTGGCAGTATTTCACTATCAGGACATGTTACACCCACCAGTACATGTCCTACCTTTCACATACACTGCCCTCAGCCCAGGGGGTAACTTGGGCCTACCCTAGGGGTGGGTGCACTGGCCAAGTCGACATAGCGTTTACAAATTGCGCACAGGCATCACGGTGGCAGGCATGAGACCTCTTTTCAGGGCTGCTCATGTGGGTGGCACAATCAGTGCCTCAAACGCACTAGTAGCATTTGATTTACCAGCCTTGGCACACTCAGTGCACTTTACTAGTGAAAACAAATATGCCAATCAGGGAGAACCAATCACAATTTCAATTTACACAGGGAGCACTTGCACTTTGACACTGATCAGCAGTAGCAAAGTGTCCAAAGCAAAAACGAAATCCAGAACAGCATCAAAAACACAGTAGGAAGAGGCAACACGCATTTACAATGCAATCGGTCTCGCCTTTGGGACTTTATATGTATTTAGCTGTGCAGCACATTAGCCTGGGTGCTGAAACCTCTACTGTTCTTTAACATGGAGGGAAAGTAAGCACCAAACTGCGTGACACACCAGGTATGGGAACACATGGAGAGAAATATTGCCTTTCAGCGGGAAATGGTATAGTCCAAAGCTCTGTTTTTAATATAAAATCAGGGCCTTCGGTGGGCATATCACTGAAAATACAAAATTTGAAAAGAATATTATTGTCTACGGATGCTCGTGGAAGACAATTTCTATGGACTGGAATCTAGAGGATGCTAAAGTGATTCTGGTATTTTACAGACCTCTGCTGGTTGTTTTCTATCAAGAAAGTTAAATTGAGGCAGTTGCCAGAAAAAGTAAAAAAAGAAAGCCCCTGAGCAGAAAGCAATTCTGGTATTTTACTGACCTCTGCTGGTCGTTTTCTACCAAGCCTGTTAAATAGAGGCAATTGAACAGAATAAAGTCCCTAAGTGGAAGCAGATAAGTCCTAGGGCTGATCTCCAGAGCCCACAAAGTACATACACATATAGGTATATAATAAGTAGATACTAAAGTATATACAAGAGGTCTTGAATGCTCAACTTAAAAAGTAGGCAACAGAAATGACGTTGGGCTAGGAACCACGGCTAGGAAGCATGCTTCACTGGCCAGATGAAAGGAAACAGCCCTACTGAGCAGTGGTCAGACTCTTTAGACCATGGAGTCTGCTCCAAACTATCACATCACCCACAGGGCGCTACAAACCACTTAATAAGCACCATGTGCAATTTCATCGTAAATTGGTATGGGGATAATCAGCAAAAAAAATGGGTTCGGTAAGAAAATAACAAATGCGTTTTATATATATGAATGTTATACATGCTTATATAAATCAATGCCATTTGAATGAAGTAACATCTATATAAAACACCTACGAGCACACTTTGCAAACGGTAGATCTGTACAATAAATATTTAGAAAACTGCAGAACAATTAAGGTTTAGCTCATATTGCTCAGTAATTTTACTTGTGGTAAGGGGGTTTATAGAGCGCGCAATACACCCGTGAGGGTCTCAAGGCGCTGAATTTAAAACAGATGTTGTCATCATCTGTGCCCCTATATTAAGCTTGAGCATTTAAATGAAGTTATGTGAAACAAAACAAGTAAATAGTAGGCTCATGTGAAAAGTACCCTTCTAAATTGAATAGGACCCACGATTTTCAAAATTTTAACTAGACACTGTTACACACCCATGTTCAACCCATGGAACGCCTCCATGGGGCAGAGTAACACAATACAATGAGCTTTGCTGCGTTACTCTAGATATTTCAAGTCACACAGGTCCATTTAGGGAGGCCTTGCGTGAGTTGATAAAGCTGACTTAGTAGCTGCAACGCCCTTGCGTCCACTTGCATGGAGCAAGGTCTACACAACTCAATTATAATTTTAGCCCAAAATGTTTAACACTGTCCACAGACTAGTAAGACAGATAAAAAGTTGCAAATAATTTTCCAGCAAAGGCCATTATAGCTCTCAGTGGGTGTCACTGTGGTGGTGACTTAAAAGAGACTGCTCAGCTGGCAGTTTGAGGGAAGTTGGGTAATACCTCAAGGTCCCAAATTCCTTCACATCTTGATGATGCTCTCCTCTGCGTAAACCAGCAAATGGAAGCAAATTACAAGTGAGCTGGTCTTTATCTTTTGCTTTCTTTCTCTGTTTCTGTCATACACATGCAATTCTCTTTCTTCATTCTCTCAGTCACTTACATTCTTTATGTTGGTCTCTACTTTTATCTGTCTTTGTTGGAAGATGCTTTATTAGTAGGTGCAAGTAGGAACCTACAGCGAGTAATGACATCACAATCACAAATAAGTTCCAGTCAAGTCTCAATAAATTAATTCTTGCTCAACCCTTGGTAGATTGTTTGGCGAGCAGTCAGGCTTAATTTGGGTGAAATGTGTGTAATGCATTTAATATCCCCAAAACAGTAAATAAGTTAAAGACACAACCCAATAAAAATTCAACACCACTTTATAAAAATAGAGAATATTTATATCTTTAAAATGACAATAAAATAACAAAGATCCAATGTATGGAACCAGAGATATGAATTTTTAACTTGAAACATAAATAAATGTGCTTTCTGGCACCTAAAAAGTTAAAAGCACTGGACCGTGACAAAATCAAACTTTCAGGCCGATTGCGACGGAGCGCAAGTTGGATGCGATGACTGTTAGGGCCCAGTCAAGATTTTACCTTCTGACCTAGTCACTTTTTTACAGCTTTTTCACTCGACATTGAGCGATTGGGTTCAGGTTTCAATTCAACGATGTCGGCATGCTGCGGTGCAGTGCCTCAGTGAGTCCTGGAGGTCTTTGTCTTCGTTTTCGGTGGCAAGGAGCTCTGGAGCTTTCAGCAGGGTAAACCTGCACAGTTAGACCAAGTCGCAGTTCAAAGGTGCTGGCCTCACTCTCATCATCAATGCCAGCCTTCTCATGGAGCTTTTTCCCAAAAGTTGGCAAAAAGTTCGCAAAGTTTCAGTTCTTTTTTGGAAATGATTACTGAGGGCCAGAAAGTGTCCACAGCACCAACCAAGCGTTCAGAACTCTGGTTTGCCTCTTGGGGTTTAGTATTCCAACTACAACAATGCACTTGGTCAATCCAAGTAAAATCCAGGTTAAGCTCGAGTTGTCCTTGTTGTGGATGTTGCAGGTAGCTTCTTTCAGCACTTTTATACCTGTTGCTGATAAGGGAGTATGTTAGACCTGGCATCCTTGACATGTTTTCCCCTTTCTTATTGCCTTTACCTCTTGTATTTCTGATTTGCTGGTTTGTGTACTCTGGGCACTTTACCACTGCTGATCAGTGCTAAAGTGCAAGTGCTCCATGTGTAAATTGTGAATATGATTGGTTATTCATGAATTCTGAGCTATCAGAAGGAGTACTGCCCCTTTGCTGTGTGTTGCTTTGCTGCATTGCCCTGCAGTTGCTGCTTCTGTCTGTCGGTAGTGAAAAAACTGGACTTTGCTTTTGAATCCAGTTTTTTCAAGGTTCTCCAAGAGCTTGTGTGTTCTTGCCTCCTGGTGGAAGTGTAAGTGCCATCAAAGACTTCACCTGCAGCATCCCTGAACTTCTGACTTGCCATGTTGTGCCAATTCCAGTTCTGGGCCCTTGAAGGTTGTCCCTGCGGCAAAAGACTGCAATATCAATGCATTCCCCTTCCAGCACCTGTTTTTCTGACACAGTACTGTTGTGTGGGAGGTGTATGCATGCACCGCCGCTGTTGGGCTAAGGAAATTGATGCAGGGCCTATTGGTGGCCCAAGAAATGCCACAAGTCCAGGGCACTGTTTCTCCGACGTCTGAGACAACCACACTGACTCCAATGTAGGCCCTGCTGTACGGCTGAAAGAATCGGCGGAGCGCCTGTTTGCCACCACCACCTCAATGTCCAGCTCGTCCATATTTCCATGTATCTCACCTGTGCGCCAAGTTTCCCACTGCGCCACTTGCAGACCAGAACCGGGTTCGGATTTCAACGCTTCGCTTCTCCTGACAGTCCGAAACTGACAAAATCTTCTCCTGCATGCAGCAGAACTGCCACATCACTTCACTAGGGACTCAAGAACCAACAAACCATCAGATGCTTTCCCTCCTCTGCAGCAGTTTTTCCTTGTGGATTTTGATGAACCAAAGGAACTTTATGTAAAATTAACGCATCCACAAAGTTCTATGGATAGAATTGCTTAAACCTTTTAAAAGTGATATTTTGAGTTATGTATTTTGGAGATTTGTGGTTTTGGTCTTTGAGAAAGAGTGGTTATTTTTCTAAACTGCTGTGGTGTCCGTTTGTAGTGTTTTCACTGTGTTACTGTGTGTGTTCTCTACGACTGCTTTATGCATTCACTCTGAGATTAGCTTGACTGCTTGTGCCAAGCTGCCAATGGGGTGTGTAGGGGTTATCTTGGGCGTGTAACCCCATTACCCTCACTAGAAGGAAGGGTCCCTACTTGGACAGGGTGCAAGCCACTGCCAACTAGAGACCCCCATTTCTAACAGAGTCCACTCCTTTATCTTTCGAGACAGACAAATTTCATTTTGTTGTGAAGCCTTGAGAGTACATCAGGTGCAGTCCTTCTGAGTGCAGCCCTCTCCTGTGCAGTCCAAGTGTCCAGCAGCGCAGTCCTTCTACTCCAGATGTTTTCAGGCAGGGATTTGAGGTGCCCCCACAGCTCTCCCATATTTATTCCCCAGTTAGGGATCGCAATGGGGTTCAAGTTGCCATCCTCTGCCATGGCAACTTCCTGGGAAGTGTGGCACTTGTTTGTCCTATAATGCACATTTCTTCAAAAATCAAAATAGAGAAGCTCTCTCCTTGGAGTCCAGGTCTGGCTAACCCAACACACAGGTGTGGATATCATTTATCTACACTTCCCATCCAGCCCCTCTCCTAAACTAATTAGAGCGAGTGCCATCTGGCTGGGGATCAGGGTCGTAGCAGTGGGACTAGTTTCTATGCTAACTGGGCTTCTCCCTTTGAAGTCCAGTGTATCTCACCAGCCAGCTTTCTGTCCTGGCATCTGCAGGCAGCAGATCTCCTCCCAGCAGATGGCTGCATTTTTTCAGCCCCAGGCTTCTTCACACCTAATCAGGGCTCAGCTTGGCTTAGGCTGTCAAAGGCCGGCCAATCAGAAGAGGGTGCTACAGGGGCTGCTTTAGGTAACTTCAGGAAAGTAAATTCTAAAATGTATTTCCTGATATCGGTATAGTAAATGTGACTTTGGCAAGTTGTTGGATTTCTTGAAACTATTATTCTGATACTTTGAATTATGTTACAAACTCATTTCTGTCAACATTTAGACTTTATTAAAGTTTAATAAAGCCGCCTCGTATTAGCCTATGGAGCCAACAGCACTACATTGGGAAAATTACTTTGCCTGTTTCTCCCTTAACAGGGCACATAACACATATTTTATAATGTCCCACTTTTTATATAAAGGCACCCTACCCCTTGGGCACCTAGGGCAGACCTTAAGGGTGATGTATATGTAATAAAAAGGTCATTCTAGACTTTGGAAGTACTTTTAATTTCAATGGAGTGTTAGGACACAGTTGTATTTTAAAAAGCAGCCTGGAAGGCAGGACTGGCTTCAAAACAACACCACACACAAGAGCAGTGCATACTTAAGTACATTAAGTCCACAGAGGTCTCTAAACCTACATGCCCTATCATATACTGTGGAGGTACAGGCAGGTTGTCTGAACCAATTCTAATTACACCAATTACAATATATCTTTTTAGGACAAAGTACTGGCCCTGGGCCTTGTTAGCAGAGCCCGGGGCACTTCCAGAGTCAATAACGACCAGTCTCAGTAAAGACAAAATGGATGTGATCAGGGCAAAAAGGTTGACTTTCCTACAGTCTTCCACTTCCTTTCATGCACAAACTTTCACTCACTTTCATGTGACTTTCTTTTTCTCCATTCTCACTGTTTCTCTCATTTTTTCATTCTATTTCTTTCCTCCTCTTTCTCAGTACCTATCTTTTATAGTGTGACTTTCTGTTTACCTCTTTGAGTCTTTTCTTGTTCTCTCACTAACTAAATATATATATCTGTCACTAACGCACACAATATATCTGTCTCTAACACACAACAACACATTCATACATTAAGCTGACTTACCTACACCTACAAGTGCAGTGGTACACACCCATACCAATTTGATTATAAGAACACTGTGGTCAACTCTGAAAAGTTTCAGCAAAGTTGAACAGAACCTTTTTTAAAAAATTGGCATCTACATGCATGCACACCTATAGGTTGCAACCTTGATTTCTTTTTCTTGTACATGTTATGAACAACTATTCAAAGCAAAAAAGTATAGGCAGAGCCAATTGCTTAGCAAACAATGCCATATTTATTGGCATTGTCAATGTTTGTTGCAGGTTTGGCATTAGCCAAGAACTTTAGATTTTACTAAAATTATATGTTTAACATACTCAAGTATAGGGGCTTCCAAGCAGTCATCTCCATTGTTTTGATATTGTATCATTCAAATGTTCCTTCTGCCCACTAGAGCATACAGCATGAGAGTAAGGATCAGCCCACTTCAGCTTTTGGCTAACTTTACTGCGAGTGACGGCATTCTGTGCTTTCACAATGTGTGCTGCCAAACACAAAGTAGCTCCCTGATGTGTCAGGTACTACCATAGCAATTTGTGATTTTTGATGCAAAACATACATATTTGTGCTTTTAGCCAAATAAAAAATATAAAAAAATAAAACAATAAATATATATATATAAATATATATATAATGTGTGTGTGTGTGTGTGTCTGCGCATGCATGTGTGTTTTTTTTATTTATGAGGGCCATACAACTTTTCCATCAATAAAGCTTTGCAAAAGCACTAACAAAACCAAAAAGCTGCCATGCTTGTTTTACAGCTGACACTGGCATCAACTCTAGTTGTGTGCATGAATCTCTTAACAGGTATTCAAAGTAATTAGCAACAGATTCTTTTTACTGGAATTGAGGTTTTGAAAATTGGATAACATCCACTAGAGTACTGTGGATAGGCGGACATATAATTGAGAAGTTGTCATACTTTTATCGATTTCTGATAAACTAAGTCTCATTAGCAGCTGGTTGTTTTCTGTTCAGACCGGAGACACAATTGAAACTCATAAAAAACTACAGCTAATTGTAGCAGACGGACAATCGCAGAAGAAATTGCTGAGCCTAGGTGACCCCTGAATTCACAGGACAGTGACTGATTCAAAAGGAGGGAGTATAATAGCCTTTCACTGCTCATCCTGGGTCTTTTAATTGTTCCAGAATAGGATTTACTTCTTTAAATGCAGGCATTTGAGATGTGACTATGCTTTCCAGTGACTCATCAAAAACAGCAATTATGATCAAATTATTGACCTCATGAAAGGAACCTGATGTGGATCAGCTACCTGCAAGAGTGCTGGGAATAATTGGCCTCAAATTTAAAATCAGTAGGTAATGCAGGTATCATTAGACAGTGTCCATGTTAACATTCTGAAAGGAGAAGATGATAATTTTTTACTGAACCAGGCAATTGCAAATATAATTCACAGGCCGATCCAGTAACACCAGGCTAGTTTATTCCTGGCTCATTATTGGCTGGTGATGTTCATTATTTGTGGGAGGTGACAGAATGTATTGAAACAAAAGGGTTATTATATGTTTTTTAGGTTCAGAAAAAGCTCTTGACGTGGATAGCTGAGAATATTTAAAATGAGTTGTGTTAGATACCATCCTACTTCATCAGTACTTTAACTTTTGTTTGTTGGCAAAGCAAAAATAAAGTAATACTAATTTAAAGATGGTGCGGAAATTCTAAATTGAAGGTATAGCTATAACTTAAGAATTTGTAATATTTGTGTATTTTAAGTTTGGTTTGTATAGACAGAATAAATACATTTTCCTATCTATAACAAAGGTTTAGCCATTGCTGTTTTTGTTGCAGTTCAATGTTTTTTTTATTTTTAATATCTTTTTAATCATAGAGTTTACCATAGTCGAGTGGAGTGTGGTATAGTAGAGTGAAGTAGAGTGTCAAAAGCGTACTGTCATAGAGTATAGTATCATGGAGTAGAGTGGACTGTGGTACAGTGGAACGACCTGCAGTATAATAGTGTACAGTGGAGTGCTGTACAGTGGAGTATCATAGAGTGGAGTATTGGGGAGTGGAGTGGAGTAGTATGCAGTAGCATACACTAAAGTGGTGTAGTGTGGTAGAGTGAAATAAGTACACTGGAGTAGCATAGAGTGCAATGACATAGAATGTAGCAGTATACAGTGGGGTGAAGTACAGTGTAGTGGCATACAGTACAATGGCATAGAGTGGTATAGAGTATAGTGGAGTGCCGTAGAGTGTAGTGACAGAGAGTGAAATACCATACAGTGGAGTGGCATAGAGTGAAGTGGCATAAAATAAAACAGCATAGAATGTAGTTGGAAGAGTGGAATTGTGTGCAATGGAATTGCATAGAGTGGAGTTGCGTAGAGGGGACTAGATTAGAGTGGAGTGGTGTAGAATGGATGTGTATAGAGTTGACTGGGGTGGAGTAGAGTGGCGTACAGTGCACTGGCGTGCATTGGAGTGGAACACCATACAGTGGAGTTGAATACACTGGATTGGCATACAGTGTAGTGGTATACAGTGCAGTGGCATACAATGGAATAGCGTAGAGTGGAGTCGCATAAACTGGAGTCACATACAGAGGAAATAGTGTATACTAGAGTGGAATAGCATATAGTGGAATGGCGTACAGTGGAGTAGCATACAGTAGAGTGGCATTAAGTGCAATGTGGCATACAGTAGAAGATCTTTTCGTATAACATTTCCTATGAACTTCAATTAGGCACTCCCTATAGAACCCCCTTGTTTTACAAGTCTCTCTTATGTCCTTTTTTAATGTAGACTTTGCCTTCGACTTGTTAGAGCTATTAATACCCTTCCTAAACTGGCTACTATTAAGACTTACCACCGACATGTCCCTTATGGATGTCAATAAATTCACAAAATCTTGTACTACGGACTGAGATGGTTGATTGTTCTGAGCTTTCTAAAGCTCCTTCATACCAATTATAGCTTGAGATTTTAATTTAGCTGATCACATAGCCTACATTCATTGGTACAAGAAATTGGCTAAGCATTTTGCCAGGGATCTCTTAGATAGGCTCCACTATACAAAAGAGCACACGTGGTTTATAGTTGCTATCTGCAAGATCACCTATTACTAAATCCTTAACTAAACCAAAATTATCAGAGGAGACTATTATAGCCTTATCAGGCTAGTCTGGCCATTAAAGGCCTGTTCCAGTGTTATAGGCTCGAAGCGGAAGGCGAGGTTCTTTAACAAGGGAGGGGGCCTTTAATGGCTGGTATAGCCCAGCTAGTGAGGGCTATAAGCTATTAGAACATTCCACCACTAGAGGGCAGTATGTTCTACAAGTAAAACAAAGGCCTTAGTGAGCCTGAAGGGATTTAAATCCCCTTGGGCTCCATGAGGCCTCTGTTTACAGCAATAGCTGTGAACAACAAACATTGGATATTGGGGCGCCGGAGCCCCGAGCCCTCCATTGTCTTCAATACAGCTCCCAACATTCTAATGGTCTAATACATAATTGATCTGTGTAGACACCCTCCCGTTATTGCAAGTGCACTGGGCCGGCTGATCACTGACACATCTGTCATTAATAATAGTCATGTTCAGGTTGTCAAACAGTGTAGCTAATTGTCTATCTATCAGATCAATCACCCCGCTGATGCAGCAAAATGTGACGCTGATTCCCCAAAGACTTTTCTTTCTCAGGTGGAAATCATCCCTCGATGGTTAAGGAGAAACCTTAATTAAAATCCCCCATCAAGATTGACACATAAGGAAAGGACAGGGTAACCTTGCCTATTAGACCTGACAATTCATTTAGCTGTTTTTCCTGCCTTTTTTCCAGGGGAAGTGTGTGATAATATAGCCTAATAACCTGCTGTTGCTGGCTCTACCGGCCATTAAAGGCCCACTCCAGCATGAAAGGCCCGAGCCAAAGGCAAGACCTTTAACACGGGAGAGGGTCTTTAATGCCAGTATGGCCAAGGTACATAAGTCTATCAGAACATTCCATCACTATATGGCAGAATGTGCTAACAAATAAAGCAACAGCTGTGAACGACAGCACTGGAATGTTGGAACCACCGGGCTTCTACCAGACATTAGAAGCCTGGAGCACTCCATTGTTTTCAAGGGAGTTCCCAACATTCCAATGTTCTAATTAGTATTAGATCAGGACCACAATTCTTCTCTATTTTATCCTGTTTTTTTCAGTGACAGCCCAAAAAGGGACATTGTCTAAAAAATTGAAAATTCCTTATCTAAAATGCTCCTTGCAATTTCATATTTTACAGCTATCATGACAGGTAGACTGGGCGGCTAACTTGTCCCTTGACTGCTGCAATGCTAAAAACTCTTTAGTCGCTCATCACCACTTCCTCCAATTCCCAGGTCTCTTGCAGTGCTATAATCCTAACATTTATATTCTCTATGACAGACAACAGAGAATCAAGCTTCCTTTTCAGACCAGCAATATTCCAATAGATTAAATGAACCCCATCCTCATCAGAATCTACAGAATAGGGGCCTTGAAATCGCCTTTTTTTCATTAATTGTACCCGTCAGACCAATTCAATGAGCTATCACGCTGTACTGATTGTTCTTTGAGGTTGGTAAAGATTTGGCTCCCTGTCACTGATTTAACAATTAAGATTCTCTCAGAGCTAGCAGCCTCACGCTCCCCCCCCAAACCACTAATGAGGATCAATATTAAGCAGATGTATTGCTTTCCAATATGCTCCTTCTATATTTTCTCATGGGTTGGCAACTGTCTAATGAAACTAGCAATGGAGTAAATGATTGCTACATATCAGAGCATAAGCTAATCCAGTGAATTCAGTACTTCATCTGCTACAACTGCACAATTCAAATGGCAAAGAAATGGCTATAGAACTGCCTTTTGAAAAAACAACCAGGGAAATATCTTTAGAGAATATTTTGGCCAACTGAGGGATTGGTTTAAAAAAAGATAGCACACAAGATCTGTTTAGTGCACATACTGTATCAGGGTCAACAAAAATATCTACCAATTGGAGGACCCAATCAATTTCCTCATAGGGGTTGACTACAAAGCCTTAACTACACCTTTGATCAGCCTCTGGCCTAAAGCACTCAGCTACAACAAACTTGGGAAATATGGCTTTACCACGCATAGGCACTGGTATATCCTGGGCCAATGGCACAGGCTTTTGCCCAATGCCATCATTATACATTACTGATTCAGTTTGATTGAGGGCCGATGATGTAGGAACTGACCTGTAAAGGTCCACAACAGTGCCCTTATCAAATAAATGTTGAGCGGACGGGACCTTAGGTTGCAGATACGCCATGAGGTATTTAACCCTTCCTATACTTCTCATGTTTAACCTTCATATTTTCCTTTTTCCCTTTCATTTTTCCTTTCTTTTGCTAGACTTTGCAGAAGTTTCCTCTATATTACGGGCCTGTTACAGCTTTTCAGATTGTGTAAAGATTGGGAAAACCTCACAACTTTTCCCAAACTCAGAGACGTGACCAGATACTACCACCTCTTTCTTTGTGACCTCCAGGAGTGAGAGATCATGTTCTTTTAAAAGGAATTCCAAATGAGATTAGTCACCCAACAGATCACAACCATTGTCCATCAATTGGGGGTTTAGCCTGAGACTTCCCCTTCCCCCAAACCCTCACTTGAACACCAACCTCCCTGAAGCTAGTAACAGACCTTTTAACACTGTTCAAACTGCTATCACCTATTCATTTTACAAGGAATTCTTTAGGTATTTCTGTTAAAATATCTTGGATGTGTTCTGAGCTATCAGTGCACTTCTCCAGTAAAGATGAAATAGAAGACAATATACTCTCAAGACTTTGCAATGTCTTAGAAAAACACACATAGTCCGGTCAAATGTTAGTGGGTAGATTGTGCGACATATCAGGAAACCCTGAAATAGTTGATAATGCAAAAATTGTAAAACCAGGGGTACTAGAAAACATTTCCAAAGACTTCTCCTGCTGCTTAGGCGTTATGGGCAGTAGTTCCAGTCCCCTGTTTATCATCACCGGATCTGGTTTAAAAGGTGAGATATCCGGTAAAGTGTAATCAAGTACAATAGAAGACTGAGAGGCCTGTAAGGCCTGTGGAGCAGCTGGAGCAACTTTAGTATTGCAAACTTGTAAACAATCCCTAAAAGGTGTTCTTTTTTCTTCTCTAGAATGAGTCACTTGCTCCTATTGATCTTGTAGAAGGTACGTGTTATTAGACTCTCACAAGTCCTCTAACAGCACTGTCCAGTAACTTTCATCAGCTTTCAACTTTACATTCATCGTTGACTACTCTGCTGAGCTGGAGATGGAGATTACTTCAGATAATTTTTGAAAATAGGTTGGTTTTTTTGCACTCCCTTTAAGGTCTCCCAGATGAGGTACTCTTTTTCATAGAGGGTTAGATTTTGTTTTTTGGCACAATCTGGTGGAGAGTTCTCCACCAGATTTGACTTTCTTGCCATCATAATTCTGTCTGAAGGAGATTGCAGTGAAAAAAATAAAAAGATGGAAAACATGAAAAGAATGGTGTGAGAAAGTTTTCATAATAGGAGGGAACATCCCAAGTTTGCAAGCCACGCCCAATCCTAGACAGGCTGTTTCTGCAGAAATGAGCTTTACCTTACAGCTGGAGCCACTAATGCTACCACACCCCTTAGCGACCCCAGGGCTCAATGACCAGCTTGACACACCAGCTCGAGCAGCAACTCAAGCTCAGCCCTCCATCACCTACCAACCAAATACCAAATCTCAAAGAAATCATACAGGATGGTAAATGTAACCAAATATAGAGCCAGCCAAATTGCCCCGGTCTTTCCAAGGGTCTTCTGAGGTGCAGAGAGTCTGGAAGGTATGCGCCACCTCACTTTCCCTAGTAGATATCCACTGTCTTATACTACATGGAAGGAGCACAAGCATGCTTGGGGACCCACTCCAAATTTGCAAACAAATTGTAGACAGTTCCAGACAATTACAGCACAGAGTTTGTAAGGATCAACTCCAGGGCTAGACCAAAAGCGAGGGGAGACTCACAGTGTGGGGGGCCCCCTAACATATAAGCAAGCACACTGACCTAAAGATGGCTGCCTCTGTTCACTATCGGTGCTACCTTGTGCCTAAGCACATTTACCGCTCACAACCTCAAAGCCTCCTTTCCTCACTTGCCACACTTTTGAAGCTTACAATGCTCAAGTGCACACTGCCTTCCACTCCCTTTGGCCTCTGCCGGTCTTGAATCTTGAATTTTATCCCTCTGTACAACAGTCAACACTAAGCAGAACCTAGATGTGGACTATGAAGGGCAAGGGCTAGGGCAAAGGGCAGAAACCCTACCTCTGCCCTCCGACTTTCCAAATGTAGCCACTGGTTGCTTCTGCACCTTTTTTCCCCATTTCTGTTCAGGGCCTTGCAGCGTCACAAACTTGTATACCCTGGTCAAACAAACCAAGGGGCAATCACAGGCAGTAACTGGCAAAGGGCAGCAGGGAAAGCAGGGGTGTGGGAAAAGCAGCAGAAGCCAAAGTGCCCTCCCGCCTCTTACCTCGCCAAATATTCACTGGATGAAACTGGTCCTAGTCCTGGTTGGAGTCTCAGGGGACCTCTTGACTTCTTCCCAGCTGCTTGTCACTGGTCAGTGTGGTCGCAGGGCTGCTGAAAGACAGGCCAGAGCCCGGCCAGGGTCTCAGGGGCCTCAATCCACTGGCACCCTCCTGCTCCTTCTCGTAACAGCAGTGGCTCACCCCCAGTGTGGGTCGCCTGGCAGAACTGGTCAAAACTGTTTAGAGCTGGTCTCAGAGGCCTCGTCTCACTCCTCACAGCTGCTCTACCATGGTATAACGTCCACGGCTCCAACAACGTTGCTTGCATCACAGCGTCACGAGACGAGGAGATGAAAAATGAGGGGAAAAATAAAAATAAGCATAAAAGCGACAGATGGCAATCCACAGTATTGTACGGTGCCTAGTCGGGTACCTGACAGTGAAGAGATACTCGCCTAACACATATTTGACAATAACAATGGCTTGAAGAGTATACACATGCATCAGTGTGATCAATAACCCTGTTAATGTTAAGAATGTTTATCTGCATTCAAAATTCATATGCCGATTCTTCGAGTAACATTTACTTGGTCATCTTATCCAGCACATCGATCATTTAATTCCAACTGACATACACATTTTTTTAAATTAGTGGCACAATATTATCAATAAAAAGAAATAAATGATAAAAATACAATTTGCATAGTTTGCTTCAATTGTGCTCCTACTATGTGCCATTTATCTGATGTTACAGAGTTTGCTAAGGTGTAATATGAATAAGAATGCAGACAGCTCAAGTTAATTAGTGTATTAAAACTGAAAGATGATGAATTTTGAAAAGCCAGATCCTATAGAAAAAGAAAACAAAAAACAAAAAAACTAAATACAAAGAGCTCCCACTAAAGTGGTACAGTCCATCCCAACACGCACTTTGTCAGTCTATAAAGCCCGATAGTAGGCAAGAAACAAATTGTGAGTGAGGGCACTTTTTACAAAGTCGTAAATATATTTTTCCAAGAAGTATCGCAAAACACACTCTTAAAATAAATCATAGCATGCTATGTATTTGTATGCACTAAGTTACAGTGTCAAGGTAAAGTACAGGGATATGCAATGCAACTTGGATTCACAGCTACCCACATAGGTGAATTTGTGGCATATTTGGTGTATTTAGGTCTGAAATTGTCACTCTTACTCGCCATCTAATGACAGGCAATCAAACCAGATATAGATAGTTCAGAAAGTGTAGTGGACCAATCAGTTTAGTTTTTACATGATTTGTGTAGGACGAGGGGGATTGTATAAAACGACATATAACTCAGTCAGTATGGTAAATGGAAAATACTTTATGCACAAAATGTTGGTTTGGAAAATGGGTGCACAACTGTACCCAACACAAAAACCATTCATGCAATCCGTATCTTATGATAGAGTTAAATGGGAAATAGTCAAAATGTCTATGTACAACACTACTTGGGCCAGATTCACAAAGGAAACATACGCTTTTGTGTAAGTATACGGGGGCAGATTTACAACTTCAGGCGCATCTCTGCAAATCAGCAGGGATGCGCCAGAACAGATGCGTCACGTAATCCCCCCCTTGCGCCACCACTGATGCGTCGCATTTACAATGCGGCGCACTATGGTGCAAGGAGAGGAAGATGTGTGACGCATCTTGTGGCGTACGGGCGGCTCATTGCTGGAGTCGCGTCGCGAGCGTGACGCGACTCCTGCAATGCACAGGGGCCGCCCATACTTCACGTGGTGTGTCACTCCTTACGCCTGCTTCAAGCAGGCGTAAGGATTTGAAGCAGCAGCATAGTAAAACTGACTCAGTGAAATCTTGTAGATTTCACTGCATCAGTTTTACAGGGATTTCCTGCGAGGGAACGCCCACATGAAACCTGACGCAGGTTTCATGTGGCTCAGGGCTTTACAACGTGACGCATCTGCCTAGATGCGTCACGTTGTAAATAAGTAGCAACGTAGCGCATGGTTTACGCCACCGCTGCATCACAAAAGTGACACAATGGCGGTGTAAAAGTGTCGCAAGGGGCTTGTAAATCTGCCCTACGATTTTTTTTCCAATTCACAAAGGAATTTTACTAGTAGTATGTTTACGACTGCGGAGTCTCCGCACATAAAAATATGGGCATAGGGAAAGATGCTACTCCCAAAATGGATTTGTGAATTGCAAAAAATCGTAAACTTACATAAAAGTATACGTTTACTTTTGTGAATCATGTCTGCAGACTCCAAAATACTACACTGGTAAAAGAGAAACGGTAAAAGGCCTGATTATGCAAAAGATCACTGCGTTCGACTCAATTGGGTAATAACAATTGTGCCATAGAAAATAATTTACAGAAGAAAGGCGCGAGAGTGCCCAACTTGGTGATGCATTTTTTTTTTTTTCAATGAAAAGTGGGCCGCATTCTCATTGTTTGTCTTAATAAATGTTAGATTTGGGTAGATGAAAAATATATATTTTCTGGTAGTCTTTTTGCTCTATGGTTACTTCATTGCTATCGTATCATTAGCAAAAGAAGCCTTACAAGTTCAGTGGAGGCTCGCTCCTATCTTTAGAGAGGTGTGTAACGAAACGTCCACAAACATTGTCTTTGAACAATGGCTGAATCTGAATCGAAAGAAAGCCATCACAAAAATCTTCTTTCTCGCATAAACAAGTCTTTCCTTTTTTGAAAGGTCAACTTTTGTGGAAATGTATTTATGATATATCGTTTCCCTTTTTTCTAACCTGATTCTAATAAAAAATGCAATTCTGTTTACATTGATGGTAATTTGCTTTCTCGAGCAGCGTACATTTTTCATGCAAAATATCTATGAGCAGTGAAAAGGGCGAACATATTTCTTTTCCAAAGCTGCACATTTTTTTAATCGATGGCCTTTCATCCATTAAGAGTTATCATAAGCAATGTTCCTCTTTACGCTTTTACTTATATGCTCCATCTTTCTTTATCTCCTTCGAACATAGTGGTGATTCAGTGTTGTTTTTTGTATGTCTGCAATGGAAGATAAACCAAATATTGTGCTTACAAACCTTCAAATACAACTTTGACTAATAGCGCGATTCAAATCCTTTTATGTGAATTGATGACCTGCAGCTAGCATGCAGTGAAAATTGTTGCTGTATTGAGAACTGTTAATTTTGCCATAACAGAGAAACCGCGAGAAGCCTGCTTCGATCCTGGAAACATCATGAATGGAACACGGATTGGGACCGATTTCAAACTTGGCTCCACTGTAACCTATCAGTGCGATTCAGGATACAGGATTATTGAGCCGTCAACAATAACATGCGTGATCGGCGCAGATGGGAAGCCTGCTTGGAACAGGGCCTTGCCTTCCTGTAATGGTATGTATCCCTTTAACAACTATCTACGCTGAGGAGCAGGCGCGCCTCCAAGTGTGCGTTTATATAGCCAGTGACATCACCTTTCTACTGCAATTAAGGGTTTAAAAGCAGGTGCTCGAGCGACGAAAACAAGTCCAAAATCATTCACACTTTTATCCTTCGTTTTGCTAAGAAGACATCCAGGTGTTTAATGATGGCTTTCGAGTGACCACCGGATTTAAGAGATGAATGATGCAGCCTTTAATTGGAAGTGTTGCATCAGAGTATAGGGAGGCTTAGAATTTAGTCATTGATGTTAATAGTGGGAAAAAAACATTTTCCAAAAATGAAAATTAACACAGCTAAAAATGTTTACAACAACACACATACACCAAAGCCGTTATCCCACCTATATACTGTTTGCAGGGAAAACAAAAGTGAAATACCACTTTAAAAAAATCCATTTTGTATTTTAATCCAATGGCATCCATGGCCTTAATGATGATTCAAATCAACAGACACCACATAAATAGTTGTTTCATGCACCCATGAATAGTACAGGCCCTACTGGCTGGAAGGCCCATTGGCAGACTTTTGATGCACTGGCGGTGGAATGGGCTTGGTCATATTTACAAGGCCACGCAAAGTCTTCCTGCTGACTTTTCATGGCCTTGTAATATGGGCCCCGTTTATGCATTACTCTGCGTGAAAGGGGTGTTGCATGGGTGCTGCTGTTGGTGTTACCACGCAACATCCATGGAACTTGACAAATTCCCAGATTTACAACATTTTATAAAACTGGGAATGCATTGGAATCCTGCACCTCCCGTGGGGAGGCGAAGGAAAGGCGCATTAAGGAGAATTTTTTTTCATTCTCCTCGTTTTTTCATCTTTCTATGCATGCTGCACTCTGCCATCAAATGCTATCAATGCTTGTTTTTGTGCAGGAAGGTGTCCCTTTCTGCTCAAACACAATTATCCCCACAACACAGGCACCCTTGCGAAATGACTCAAGGGTGCCTGCGCTGATGAATGGCAGCCAATTGTGCACCAGTGCAGGGGAAAGCACAGGGATGCATGGTATTTTTGTCAATACGATGCATCTCTGTGCTTTGAAAATGATGCAGCATGGCACAACTAAATGGCTTGAAGCACCATGCTGTGTCATTTTCTTGTATATTAGGCCCCTAGTCCCTACAGCAGACTTAGCAGAACTGTCAGTATATATGAAGTAATCATAGCGATCTAGAGGCATAATTTCATTAGGCAGAGGAGATTCTTGTTTATACTGTAGAAAAACTTGTGTATGTAGTGTAGAATCAAATCTGTAGTCTACATCTGTTGCAGTGAGTGAAGTAGCCCATTTTAGCCATCAGATGTAAATCTAGAGTGATTTGAATGCTTGCTTGGGAGACAGCCTCTAAGGTCAGCACTGGGGTCACAATAATTATGCGTTTACCCTGAGCCAGTGCTCACTCTCTCACCAGAGCAGTCTGCACTGCTGTCAGATGTTTTCAGTATTTGCAAAATACATTCTGGCATTAGTGTATAAATTAGTTTTATATGGAATTAGTTATGTGTCACCTTCATTGAAAGTGTATCCTGATGCCCTCGCGATGACACAGATCACCAGGTTTGTTGTGTTCAGATGTGTGTGTAAATGTTTGGAAGCTATCATGTCAGTTTGTACGGAATAAAACATTTTTCTGTGTTCCAGTGCCCAATGCATGCTTGAGAAGTCTGGATGTATCAAGTCATAGAATGGTTTAACCCCTTCTGCATAGTATGGATGTATGGTATGCCAAAAGGAAGGAATCCCAATATGGATTGTAGTATTTTTAAAGTCATTGGAGGGTGAAGCAGTGCTCATTGCTCTACGAAGTGTGTCACATGCTTTTGCCTTCACTTGACAGCTCATATCCCAGAAGAAGTACATTGAGATGGTCATTTTTTTATTTTTTAACATTGAATTTGTAACCCATGTAGGAAATCCTAGAATTATGCGATCTACTTTTGTCAAGTGTTCCATGAGGATATAATCCGTCAGATAGATGTCATCGACATAGGCCAATGCCTGATCATCAACATTTTGTAGTAGCTCTGTTACTATAGCTTTAAACAGCCTAGGGCTATTCCTATACCTCCGGAGAAATTGATAGAATTGCCTTTGAGAGCCTAGCCCCGAAAATGCGGTTAGATGTCTGTTTCCTGGTGTTATATTCTGGCAGAAAAATCCATTCGAGGTATCAAGTGTATTGCTTCCACACATTGTTGTTCATTAGTGTGGCAAGGTGTGCATTCTGTACTGCAATGATAAATAGATAGAAGCAAATAGAAGTTAGCAGAAGTATTTGGACAGTGAACAGAATGAAAACTTCCACCCTCAAGGTTAACAAAGTATATATGCAAGCATATAAAACAATATACAGATCTGGCATACTACTACACGTCCTCTAACTTAAGTGTATAGGGCATGTGTATGTGTTCTGCCAAGAATCCCCTTACTGGATGATCCAAACCTCATTACCTTAAGGGAGAGAATGTAGGTCCCCGTTGTGGTAATTAGCTGAATTCCCCTCGTAGAGCTATCAGCAGGCTGCTAGGCTGAAGCATTAGCATGTAGAGACCTCCTCTGCCAACACTCCTGCTTTGGTCCGAGATCTTGGTCAGGCCACCATTGCTCATATGTTATAGATAGCTCTGTTGCCATATGGACGAAGCAAATAATCACATGTGCACAATATATGTATGTATTAACTTTGTACATGATGTGTCAAGGTAGCAAGATCGTGTTTTTGCCAAGCTGGTTTGTAAGCAAGTATATTTTCCTAGAATCTAATCCACACTGTCATGGTTGCAAATGTGTGAAGGCAACTTTAGGAAGAAACCTGTGTACTTGTAAAAATGGCAGTGTTTTCCGCTAGGCCTAACTGGGACAAATGACAGGAGGGACTTTTCCTCAAGCCAGGAGCCACAGGCACAGTCTTCTCTTTGCTAGCCGAAGGTTCAACAGGTGCAGTCAAGCAGATAGAGCATTCTCTCTTTGCCTAGTCCAGGGGTCAGCTGGGAAGTCCTTCGGTCCTTCTCCAGTTACATCATTATCTGAGGCTCATGTTGCCAGGGGTGCCATATTTATGCACAGAAAGTGCTCTGGGTGGATGATGCAGTCACTAGCTAATGGGTTACTAGGATCCCTCCAACCCTGTGACAACTCACTGCTCTAAGTGGCATCTAGAAATCCAAGGGTGCGCTATTCTGCCCTCTCCCAAGACATGTGAACCCTGCCATGGATGTTAGGAGCTCGGTAGCCCATGGGAAAACCAGTTTGTACACTGGTCACCCATCTCTGTTCCTGCTGCCGGCCTGTCTACCTGAACAAAGGGACAGCCCCCTAGGAGTTTGATTGCCATTTGTCCACTAAAGTCAGCTTCACCTTTGAAGCTTGCTTTTTGGGCCAACCCCTGAGTAGCTTCCTACAACGGGAGATGTGTGTCTTCCCTCTGTAGCAGCCCACCATTGTTCCTAAGTCTGGGAGTCATTCACACCAAATCCCAGATAGGCAGAAATCTGTCTGGCGGCCAGCAACCATGTGAGGCCACTGGGAATATTGTGTTGCATAGTGGCAACTTTCTTAAAATTGCTTTTCCTTAAAAGTGTCATTAAAATCGACTTGGCATTAAGTCAGGTTTAATGCCAGAAATAATTTGATACATTGAAGTGCCATTTTAGAAGTCCCATTCAAAAGTTACTCAAGCAGAGGGGTCAACCAGAATCTCTGTGTTAGAGCATGGGGCTACTAACTTTTCAACAGCAGAACAACAATTTGGAAGTGTTTCTGTCAGGTCAGACTAAAAGTATATGTTCTACTTAATAACTTATAGCTCACTGTCTCAAGGCTCCTTAGGCCTTCTTTTGTGGGAGAGGTACATATATTGTGAAAGTGAGTGGAGGCTTTGCCATTTGTTTAAATGGCAGAGTTAAACTAGCAGTTTGAAATGTCTCTTCCAGGCTGCAGTACTAATGTGTTGATGTTGAGCCCCCAGTCTAGATGATGTGCCCAACTTCTCTACTCAGTGATGGCGATGCGTCAGTTCCATAGACGTAGCGCTGAGCCGAGATGCATGGGTTACGAGTTGTGATGCACCAGGTTTCTCCATGTAGTTCAGGCAATTTCTCTAGTGATGCATGGCTCTGAGGCCTCGGGCTCTCAAGGCGAAGCGTTGGTTCAGAGAGTGATGCGCCAAACCTACTCCCAAAAGAGGGTTGATGCGCCACTTCTGCTACACACAGACTGGCGAAGCGTCGATTTCCTAGGTGCAGGTATCTGGGTCCATTTCCAGTGAACCAGGCACAGGAACAGGGATAGAGACTTTGATATCCCTGAGTCTCAAGCAACAGGAAGCAAGCCAACAAGCCACTGGAGATCACTTCAGTTCTCCCTCAGCTCTCCCTCAGCAGGGTCAGCACATGCCAGCACAGCAGAAAAGCAAACCTTGCAGTCAAGGAGAGTGCTTGTCCTTGATGCAGCACAGCAGTTTGTTTGAGTCCAGTTTAAGGCCAAGAAGTGTCTCATTTGGTGGGGTCAGAGACTGTTTACTTATACACAGTTGTGCCTTTGAAGTGAGTGTGCCTTCAAAGAGGAATCTTTGAAGTACACAAAATCTCTTTCTCCCCAGCCCTGGCTCCAGATGTGCTGTAGAGGATAATCAGCCCTTTGTGGTGTGGGGACAGGGTCCAGCCTAATTAGGTGTAAATGTTAGTTCCTCTCTCCCTTCCCGCTCAGGAAGACCCATCAGAATGCCAAATGGTACCCAGACATACCTAACCTTCCTGTGTTGTGCCAACTGTAGCTGTTACCCACCCCAGACGTGTATTACAGACCAGCTGCAGGCACACAAATCTGCTAGAGCAGAGATATTATCACTTTCTAAAAGTGGCATTTTTTAAATGGTAAGGTTAAATCCAACTTTACCAGTAAAGATGATTTGTCATTACCATTCCAAAGATATAAAACATTACACAGCTTATCATTTCAAATCAGAAATTACAGCTTAAAAGTGTATTAAGGAAGTCCCAATGTTAACCTATGAGAGGAGTAGGCCTCATAGTAATGAAAAATGAATTTAGGAATTTTACACCGTAAGAACATGCAACATTTAAAAGAACATGTCCTACCTGTTACTAAGACAGCACCCTGCCCTATGGGCTACCTAGGGTCTACCTTAGGGGCAACCTGTGTGTAATAAAACGGGAGTTTAAGGCTTGGCAAACAGTTTTAAATGCCAAGTCGAGGTGGCAGTTAAATTGCACACACAGGATCTGCAGTCTTAGACCTGAGACATGTTCAAAGGGCTACTTTTGTGGGCCACACACAAGGCCGGACTGGTACCGCATACTAGCCCTGGCAATTATGTAAGACCAGCCCGGGGGAGGGTGATGGTGGGAAGCAGTGCTGCTATGGTTTTGTTACAGGGGGCCAATTTTAAAGCACTGCTGCAAAACCGGCCACCAGTAACATAAATGGCCCAAATCCAGACCCACCCTTTTACCACCATGAAAAACCAGCTACGGCCAGTCCGGCCCTGGTGGCACAATCAGTGCTGCAGGCCCACTATTAGCACTCAATTTACAGGCCCTTTACACATGCAGTTTAAAATTACTAGGAACCTATAGGTAAATTAAATATGCCAGTTGTGGATAAGCCAATGTTACCACAATTTAGGGAGAGAGCACATGCACTTTCGCACTGGTTAGCAGTCCTAAAGTCAACAAAAACGAGGTCAGAAAAAGAGAAGGAGGAAGGCAAAATATTTGGAATGACCCTTTAGAAAGGGACACTTTCCAATGGACATTGACACAGCTGGAATGGCGAAACACGTCTGTCAATGCTGAGGGGGGATAAGCACGAATAAAGAAAGCTCTTATCACGAATCCTCCTGTGTGCTCCTGTTTGTGTCGGCGGACACAGTTCTGGTCTACGACGGTACCTGTATATATATATATATATATATATATATATATATATATATATATTCACATAGACTTTCAGTCTGCAGATCAGCGACAGAACCAACAGGCACAGACCTTAACCAGACTCAAGAGAGGCTTCAGACGAAATGTCATGGGAAAAGCAGTACAGTTTAATCCCTAATGAACCACAGGATTAAACAGGCACAATGCTATATATATATATATATATATATATATATATATATATACATTCAATTAGCCACGGTCTGGTACACGACCAGTAACATCTCACAAACAACAACAGGACAAGAGAGTATAATCCTCCTTCAGGCTTGTATAATGCTGTATGGTTGCAGACCGCTCTTAGCCTGGCATAGTTCATGCCAAAATTGGCAAGCACCAACTATCTCAGGAATTCATCCCCTGGCCGCTCTTTGGAATTATTCAAGATGGAAGAATTTCTTGTCAAAACAAAAAAAACCTCTCTAAATAAGTAATCTCTCTAATTGTCCAACCCTGAGACATGACAGTGAATCTAATACAAGCCCTCTTATGAAATTTAGCACTCAGACAGAGATTTCAAAGGAGGCTAAACACGCCCTAACAGATTACACTGTCAACAAACAGACAAACAACTATGCTGTAATTAAAGGAGTGAGTATACAAGAAGATGTTGCAATGATGTCAAATCAGTCCAATGCAAATATAAGAACAAATAAGGACACTAGGGTAAATAGAGGAACTAAGGAATATCAGATAGTGTTGGGGTGGCAGTGATTGATATCATTGGACCTCCAAAGAGTGAGTATAAGTGACTGACAATAAATAGGAGTGAATGGTGGTGAGTGGCAGTGAGTGAGCATAATTGAGTGAGAAATAATGAGGAAGAATAAGTGAAAATGAGGGAGGAAGTGTGAATGGCTGAGTCAGAGTAAGTGAGAATAAGTGAGAATGAATGAGATTAATAGTGAGTGCCAGTGAAGGAGAAAGTGTGAGTGAGTGTGAATGAGTCACAATGAAGGAGTGAGATTAAGATGAGTGAGAATGAGTGTAGGTGATTAAAAGTAATGAGCCAACGGCACCAGCATTCTGAAGCTAATTCTTGTGATATTGAGGCCCGAGGACGAAACGCCAGCTCTGGCATTCAGGAGGCAATTCTTAACATGACTGTCGGCTGTGAAAAAATACTGCCATGAGATATTATAGTTAATACTTGTCATATGGGCTAGCCTTGAAGAAAATTCTTGCACTACTGATAATTCTTGGCCTAGGGGAAGATGTGGAAAATGCTAGCACTGGTATATTGGAGGAAATTCTTGACATGAGGGTACCCATGACAAAATGTTGTGAATGGTGCATTGGGGTATTTCTTGCCATAATGGATGACAACCATGATAAAATGCTAACCATGGTATAATGTAGACATTTTTGACATATGAGTCACCCACGGTATAGAGACAGCAAGAAAGCATAATTTTGGCACTCGCATATTGTAAAAAGTGCTGGCTCTGGCACAATGGAAGTATCCATATGAAATGTGCAGGCATTTATAGCACAATAAAAAGGGGTCATATACAAGGGTGCGCCATGTTTCATTGGCTTAACACAACAATGAAAAGATTATTTAATGAGTGAACTTTCACAGCCAATGGCTTATTTGGCAAATGTACATGAACATTGTGCTTTCCAAAGCACTATTTGCCTTATTTTGTTCAAAATGTTTTGGGATGAGCCCCTTCAACCCCACTTACCCACTTTAAAAGATCACAAGCTGCCACAGTAAGGACAGAAGACAAACTGTATCTTGATGAGCACTGTTAGCTTTCTGTCACAACTCCTGGAACTGGGGTATTATGCTTTGGGTGTATAAAATACATTATTTCAAAAGTGCAATACACACCCTTTTAACTATGTAAAAAAATGAAAACCGTACACTTATCTAAACATTTTGTTGCCTTGTTTAATTATTGAGAATGTCTAAATGATGTGTTTGAATAAAACCTTCACCATTGTGCTTCCCATAGGTGATAGTGCCTTTCAAATAAGTATACCTCAAAATGTAATAATACTACGAAAAATTGTAAGCCATTTCTTTTTCCTCTCACCATAATTTATAAATACATTTCTCGTTGTGCTATACACTTGGGGAACTCTTAATTCTTGACAGCATGTGTGTAAAATATTAAGGATCCCACTGCTATTCTGTTTTTTGTGGCTGCATCTCCTGTTCAACAAACACATAATTAATCATGGAATGCAAAGAAAATGAGTAATGATCTCCTGGTATGTTTTGCCAGCAGCCTCATATAGGTCATATCTAAAATAGTTTTTTTTTTTTGTTCTGGTCTAATAATCATGCAGTTATTATGTAACTTCGGGCCTCTCAATTATTGTGATCTCATCATGGTTAAGGTCATGTGGCATCACATACTGGGAAGGTTCAGAGTCAAAGGTAATATGGTGTCATTTCCTGTGAGGTCATTAAGGTAAAGGAATCGGTGATGTCAGTTCCAGTTTCCCCAGTATTTGCTGAATTGACATACCTGTGTAAAGAAATCTTAAGTTGATGAAAAAGTAACAAAGGCAATACTTGAGATATGAAGGGGCAAGACTCGAGGACCAATATGATACTCCTGGTGGTCTTCAAGCAAAGTTACTAGCCATGGAGGACTGCTGATAGAAAAGTGGCTTGAAGATCAAGTCTAAACGTCGGAAGATTATGTTTTTAGGGAAAACTGGAGGCAGGCTAGGAACTTTGTAAATAAAAGCACATAGTTAAATGAGGTTCGTACCTTCCCTATCTGGGTTAAAGTCTCTCTATTAACATGACCTGATAGGAACACAACATTAATGCAATTAAGAAATCAGAAAAATCTTTAAATGCCATCCCTTGGTCCATCTCCATTCATAGACACAATCTTTGATAGAAAATCATTAAGTTTGTGTAGACCACTGTGTGAATCTTAATAGCATATGGGGCTGAACGCTGCCACTAGGAATATATATGCAGCCAAACTTGACCCCCATGGAAGAAAGTTTTGAAAATTCTAGCTCTTGAGAGGACTACTTAATTATGTAAAGTGGATTATTAGTGAGGGTGGATGGTAGTCCACCACAAGTAATAACATTACTATTCTTATTAGGTCCAGTAAAGATTTCATTGGGGCCAAGGCAAAAGGCTGTGGCCAAGAAGGGCTCCACAATGCCAGAAACCGTAGAACAAGGTCCAGGGGATGCTGTTGACTTTTGGCAGGAAAATTGTGAGCAGGAGAAATTCAAAATGAAAGTCCAAGTAAGGTCTCTCGCCGGCCGGATACTTATAGCGCCTTTGCCCATTGAAGATTACCACATTCGGACTAAGACTTTTTTTGGAGCTTGGGTTTCTTCAGCAGGGCAAGGCTGGATGCTGTAGCTGAGCAGGGCTCCAAGAGCCCGGATACCCTCCCTGCTGAAATGGATTGGCAGTTGCAGAAAAGCTCCTAGAGAGAGAAAGATTAATCTTTGGCCCAGAGCAAACGCATCTTTGTTGGATTGACTTGGTAGGTATGTCCTTTTTCTCTGTTCACTTCCTACTGCAAGCAATCATTCCATGCCTCTCTCTGTCCAAATCCAAGATGATGGAGCCATACTCCCCTTGTGCAGAGCTAGGTACACACCTCAAGGGTGTTGCCATGGAATTGAGTAGCCCTTTCTCTGTGGGCATGTCAAACCAGTTCATGGAGCAGCTACTCTACCACTGAGATTGTTGCCTGATTGACTGTGGGAACATAGAAGGGTCCTGCACAGCTGTCAGATAAAATTTGCATGTGACAGGGTAGGCCTCTTTGAAGTTAAACAAGTTCCTGGGCATAGCCCTGATGGTCATCCTGCCAGAGGAACAAAACACCTCCCCACACCCAAGGCCTTTGCCCTGCTGTGGGAGCAGTTCTCACAACTCATTAAAGAGGATATGTAGATGCAAGGTACCAGTTGGTGTTCATGCAAATGAGCCTCGAGCAGCAGTATGCAGGGAAATGTTATCTTTTGAAATGTAACTTTTACGAAAATATTTATTACATATCCGACTTCACCAGTAAGTTTGGCTTTAAATAGATACATTTTTTCAAAAACTTTAGTAATACCGGAGATAACATTATTGTTTTTAATATTGTATTTCATTGCTTTCCTTCAGAAAATAGATTTTGGGGACTTTTCACTGTAAGGATAGGTTTAACATTATGCTTTTACATGCCCTGCAGGCCACCCAGACTTATGGAAAATAAGGCCTATTTAAGGATGAGTTTGTAATATTTAAAGGAAGGTTTAGGATTATTATGGTAGGTTAAATTTGTAGTTTTAAATTGCACAGCCATGCCACAATTTAGGTCTTCAATCATGTTTACACTGTCATCATAGGGGGTGGCACAATGGATGCTGCACTCTACTATTGACAATTAACATACAGGTCCTGGGTACACTTTGTACCATGAACCAGGGACTTGTATGTAGGATACATTTGCTATTTAGGAGTATAACAAATTTCAACATGTTTTAGGGGTCAGAGCACAAAGACTGTGTACAAGGTCAAATAAGCATCAGTCTCAAAAAATAAGGTCCATCATAAAAATAGAGGCATTTTCCTACACTACTCTTAACCAAGAGGCGAATGCCAGTTGTGGGTCCATTTTAAATATGTTATATTTTATTAACAGCACACATACACCAAGGTTTCATAGTCCATGTCATTTTTCAAATGCATACTGAAACGTTCAATGACAAACACAAAATGTCTGATTTACAATGCATGACAGAATCACTGAGGAATGAGCACCAAGTCAAATTACCTGGATGCTTGGAAAACAGAAGTAACACATTTATGTTTTGAAACAGCCCTTTTGAGTGAATCTTAACATTTCTACCAATGAGTTGTGCAATAGCAAAAAACAAATGTGAACATTGATGTGAAGAAAAAATACTGCATTCCTTTTACAGTCTATGTTCTGGACCTATCTTTTTGATGTTTCAGAGCTTGTATAGGGTTACCTAACAAAACTACCAAGGCTTCAGGGAAAGGAAGTTGTTTGATCTTCTAGGCACGATGTTTAAAACTAATTAGAAAATAATACAGTTTATAATAATGTGTAGAACTAACATGTAAGCTTTAATGAGAATAATGCATTTTGAAATGCATAAAAATGTAGTAGGCCATCATATTTATTCCTACTAGGTCTAAAATGGCTAAAGCAATATTGCTTGACAACCTGACTTGACTAGAAAAGCTTGATGTGCATACATTATTTATTTCATGACCTTTCCATGAACATGGTTTTCATAATAAATAATAGTTACATTAATGTTTTCATATATTTCCACAGAATGTTTCTATTTACTCAAAGATCACTGTTAACAACTGATTGAAAATTAGTCTTTAATGGGGAAATGAAGGGTTCATATATTAAAGATGCAGCATTTTTTAAAGAATATGAAAGGGCATTGTGCTAAATGGTTTCTTTTCCATTATATTGGTGTTTCAACTCCTACATAGACATTGTGAAGAAACTTAATATATTTGAAGGTTGAAATGTTGTGCAAACATGGGAAAGGAGACCTGAATGGAGGAATGACCCATATGAACTTAGGACTGATACAATTTAGTTGCAAACCTAACAATGTCTGTGGACTATCATATTTCTGTGAGAAGATGAGTAGTGATACTGTTTACATGAAAGCATCGAACACTGATTGGCTGAATGAAGGAGGAAGAAGACAGAAAGCTGCAACTTGATCAAAAGTATTATCTATATTAATGTGTGTAGCTAGAGTAGGTCTACTCTTAGACCAAGACACTTTTCACGTTCCAGAGTCTTTTACCAAGATACAGGCCCTATGCTACTTGCTTTGAGACTCAACTGTGTTTCTTAAACCTTTTGTTATGGGAAGTTCTGCTGTGATATATCTTTAATTGATTTGAACTGACTTAAATGCTAACGCTTATGCTTTTCTCACTCTTTTGTACTAGTGCACTCTATGTGTTCTGACTGACTCAATTTCCCCCCGATTCTCAGAATAGGTATTCATTCCTTAATGGAACGTGTTTTAATGCCTTTTTGATATGATCTGATTAACAATATTGATTTTTGATTCCTGTTCATATATTGATTAACCCTTTAGCTACTGGACCTTTCCATCCTCAGTGCTGAGCCCTTTTTTGGCTATTTGGGTTAGTTTTCGCACTTTGAGCTCCATATCGTTTTGTTACCCATAAGGTATCCACTGCAAATATCCATCCTTTTTTCCAACATCCTGCGAATTCTAAAGGTACCCAGGTTTTGTGAAATCCTTTGGAAGGAACTGAGAAACTAGCCAAAATGTGGCTACCTCCTTTTGTGTGGAAAAGTTGCGAAGAAGTCTTGCAGTAAAAGCATTTGGGTTTTTTTCTCCTGGAAATGGCATCAACAAAAGGGTTGTGGTGCTAAATCACCATCTTCCCAGATTTCACCAAGAGGCAGATTTGATTCAGAAAGTATGGGAGAAAGTTTGGCATTTTACTGGGAGCTGGCCCATTTTTCCTAAATGTGCTTTCAACCTCCTTTCAGCTTGTGGCAGAGAGGGGTAAACAACCCATGCTGGATCTCAGAATGCTATAAATACATGGCAACTATACAAAAGCTGGAATTCAGCAAATGGGAATTTGTGTGGATCCTGCAGTTTTTCCTAAATAAAGTGACAGTTGAAATAAATAAAACTTTGAAACTGAGTTAAAAATTTGAGTCTACATTTTCATCTAGAATTTATTTTTACTATGGCAGATTTTCAAAAGGTAACAAACCTTTACATGCACTAGGCACTTCTGGTTGCAAGGAAATATAGGGCTTGTAGGTTCTCCAAATACCCAAGGTACCCAAAACCAACCACCCAGCTGCACCTCACAGGAGCTTTTCATTGTGTGGTGACTATACAGAAATTCATATGGTAAATTACAAAGAATGGAAAAAGCATAGGAAGGAAAACTCTATATATCTGAAATGTACTCCATATAATGAGTTTAGGAGCAGTGATTGTACATCCCTGAATTTAGGGGTACCCATACTGACGTGTTTCAGATTGCATTTTGGAAAATGTCTTTTGTGTTACACATGTACTATTTGAAAGGCACAGACATAGAGATATTCAATTAGTAATAATAAATATTCTACTAATCTTTATTCCCACATGCCTACCAATAACAATGGTACCCCACTTGTGTGGCTGACACTTGCGCCAGCGACACAAAAACTCCAAAGTGGCCTATGAGACATCATAGTTCACCCAGCAGGGAGCCTTTTTTTACACTGTGGCTAGATTGTGGGCTCAGCTTAGCTAGGACGCAGGGAAACCTACTAAACTGAACACCTGGGGGAATCCTGACTGGAGGGCTTGCATTGTTTCCCACCAGGTGTCTTTTACACAGAATTGCAAAGCTCAAAGTTTGACTAAAAATCCAAATTTTCTTGCATTTCTGTGGGCAAAATTCCTGGGATCTGCAGTCAGCCACACATTTCCTATCATTCAGCATTCCCCTAAGCCTCCTAAGAAAACAGTGCCTCACTTGTGTGGGTAGGCGAAGTGCATGAGACACAAACGGGTGCTACACGCAACGTAGACACATCACATTTCCCCACAGTAAAACGATGTTTTTTTTTGCAAAAAGGGTAGCTGGGGACTTTGGGCCCCAGCTCAGTCGGCAACTAGAAAACCTATCAAACCAGGACATTTTTATAGAACCAATCTTTTATTTGTTTTGAAAGACAATCCTGAAGCATTACACAGCCATATGCCTTCAACCACAATGGCCGGCAGCGTGGGTTATAGGAGTGGGACACATTTACATAGCTTCAATGCCTACAACCCGGGGCCTGGCAGCGTTGTCTGGATTGTATAAACAAACCTATGTACATTAATAAAATCTAAGAGAAAAGAAGAACAAGGAAAAACCTTTCCCTCCCACCCTAAAAAAGGAAAAGAAAAGGGTTCCTACACTGGTCGAAGCCCAGCTCCCAATTAAATTGTCCTTCACGAGCTATTAGCCTTCATTTCTGACATGACCCACTACGTGCGGGGCGGCATCGCCTCCTTTGGTTCAGGAATCAAATGCAATATTTGCAGATATTTGGAACACGTTACCTCCCTGAGCTCCTTTGACAGTATTTGGATGAAAGAGGCCCATAATTGTGCATAAGTCTCGCCCTTGTGGTCTTGGACTAGAGAGAGGCATTCTTTGGCTAGGTCAACCAAAGTCTGTGTACAGGACATTATTAAAAACTAGACACCAGGGGATTGTAGGGTAAGGTGGCTTGCATGGCTCTCCCCATGTTTTTTCACACAGAACCCTGTGCAAACCTCAAACTTTCCCTAAATAAAACACATTTTCCTTGCATTTCTGTGAGGAAAAGTCCTGAATCTACAGGCAGCCTCAAATTTCCTAGCACACCTCCCTGGGACAAAAACCACAGATGACCCCTTGCGAAACAATTTGTTTTGTAACAGATAATATTGATGTCTCCACAATACGATTCAGGATATTCCCTGTCGCAGGCACTTGGCCCACCAACACAAGTGCAGTAGCATTTTTAGCACGAGACCTGGGGGACATGTGTTTACTACAAATAGAGTATGTTCTGACAGTAAAAAGCAAAAACTCATCAAAACCTTATTGCACATCCATCCACCAGTCAATCATAGGCATACTGATTGGATTTGCCATGAGGGTAAGTAAATAGTTCATAAAAATAACTTTTTTCACCAATGACTTTACAAAATACTATCAGCAAAAGACATTGTTATTAATGTCAACATCATATCAGAGAACCATTGACTTACAGCTCGTGAGCTGTAAAGCCATGGCTAGGCATCAACTGCCTTACAGTCCATTCACATGCCTTTCATGCATTACACACAGAAAACCATTCACACTGCCAGCTGCAGTCCCCACACAATAAAACACTCACATTTACAAACAGTGCCAATCAAGGGTCCATCCCTATCATATGCCAATAGGATTAACACATCAATCACACCACTAAGCACCGAACATCAGGTGACTGGCAAACACACCTCAAGCAAGTCAATACAAATACTGGCTACCAGCCACCAAAACACCGCCAGTCCATACACACTGCCAACCAAGCACCAGTCCATGCACACATCCAGCCAAGCGCAAGTCTACACACACTGTCAGCGAAGTGCCAGTCCACACTCACCACTAGCCAAATGTCAGTCAATGCACGTAGATAGCAAAGCGCCAGTCCACACACACAGCCAGCCAAGTGCTAGTCCACACACACCAGCAGCCAAGCACCAGTTCACACACACCAGCAGCCAAGCGCCAGTCCACACACACTGCCAGCCAAGCACCAGCCCACACACCCTGCAATCCAGGCACCAGGCCACACACACCGCCAGCCAAGCACCAGTCCACACACACTGCCATCACATTATTTTAAGAAAACACAAATCATTTTGAGGGAGATGAAAAAACAACTATGACTAGAAAAACCACAGGTCTCACTAACTACATCAAACTACTGCCAAAGGCCAGGGACCAGTGTTTGAAGGGTTAGCCCACTTGGTGAACAAGCTGACCCACTGTTGGGCCATCAATGTTTTTTGGGTAATGCTTTTTGTGTGTTTTGTTGTTCCCTAGGGGAAGGGGGGCTGAGGATGTGTGTGTGTGTGTGCGTGTGTGTGGGTGTGTGTGTGTGTGTGTGTGTATACATATTCACTGAAAAAACCATAGGTTTTACAGACGTTATAGTTAGGAATTAGCATTTAAAAAACCTTTGAATTTCACAAAAAAAACATAGGTTTCAGGGACGTTATAGTTAGTTGGACATTTGACTCATATAAAACCAGAGAAATTCGCCTGTTATAGTTAGTTGAGCTAACTATAACTCGCATGCCCGCAATGCACTGCTGATGATGTCACATATTACATCACTCAACACATAGGAGCTGATATAAACAAAGAATTAGTTTGGAAAATGTCATGAAGATTCATCAAACGACACCAAAGTTATAAGCAAAACAAAAAATGCTCTTCCTATGGAAACTTGGTCCTAACTATAACTACCTACTGGCAACTTCCAGTAGGTAATATATATATATTTTTTTCACAGAAAACAATCACAAGTTCCAGAAACATTATAGTTAGGCTGACATTTCACTTGTACAAGACCTGTGAAATTCAGCAATTATAGTTAGCTGAGCTAACTATACCTCACGCCCCCACAATGCACTGCTGATGACATCACATATTACAGCACTCATGACATGGTCAGTGACATAACTGATGATATCACTGATGACCTCACTGAAGACGTCATCCACAATATCTCTGATGCACCTACTCACTCTAAATTTCAGAACACCATTCTCCAAACCATATACACACCAATACCAGTAGCTACATATTGTTCTCCAAACTAGGGCTCAATATTGTGAGGAAGCTTTGTGGCAATTGTCGTATGAGAAGCATTATGAAAAAACTACACGTGAAATGGATCAAGTAGGTACACGGAGCTACGATATTATTAAAAAGTGGCATGATAAATCGATGTTGGGGACTGAGGAACATTTGTTTCTTCGCAACCTGAATCCAGTTATCTCAACTTTCTACCATATTCCCAAGCTTCACAAAGATAGCCTGCATCCACTGGGGAGGCCGATTGTGTTGTCTCAGGGAAGCCTCACCGAATATTTATCTATGTTTATTGTCCATTGATTGTCTACATTTGTGGTCCAATTAAAATCGTACATAAAGGACACAAAAGACTTTTTGAACAAAATTGTCGAAGTAACTTGGGATCCCTCATAGCAATTAATGGTTTTGGACATTACAAGTTTGTATACTTGCATAAATCATAGGGATGGTTTAAAAGCTTTACAGTTTTATTTAAACAAGCGACAGCTGCATTTTGCGGCGCACAATCTTATGCTTATTGAATTTACAAGATTCTGTCTCACCAATAACATCTTTCTATTCGAAAAGGAATATTTTAAACAAATATCTGGGACTGCAATGGGCAACTGTTTCACTCCCAGCTACACAAACCTGTTTGTGGGCTGGTGGGAGGAGCAGGTGTCCAGGTCCTATGACTGC